>NC_080110.1:35955838-37237713 GCF_950005125.1 Chionomys nivalis
ATCTACATCTCTGATCCATCAGAGTCAGTTTTTGCGCAAGGTTATGGATAATGGTGCCGTTTGATCTTTCTGCGTGTGGACGTCCGGTTTTCCCAGTACCTGTTTTTGAAGATGCTTTCTCTTTTCCACATCATGCTTTTGTCATCTTTGCCAAATCTTCATGACTTAACTTATGTCTGCTCATGCCTGGGTCTTCAGTTTTGTTCTGCTGGTCTACAAGGCTGTTTTTGTGCTAGTCTCATATTGTTTTTATTATTATGTCTCTGTAATATAGCTTAAGATTTGGAATGGTAATCCCCCATCATTGTTTATTGTTTCTGGAGGTTTTCTAGTGGAATTTTGAAGCTTGGGCTCATGTTACCTGTAGTAGGGATGGCTAGTTTGACTTCTTCCCCTCTCTGTAGTCCTTTAATCTCCCCCTCTTGCTTTACTGCTCCGGATAGTGCCGAGAGCACAGTATTAAAAATTATCCGGAGTAATGCACACCCCTGTCTCATTCCTGATGTTAGTGGGATTGCTACAGGCTTTTCTCCACTTAGGATGACCTTAGCTGTGGGTTTCTCATTGTTGCTTTTATTATGTTGAGGTCTGTTCCCTCTAGCCTTACATTCCTTAGGACTTTACCATGAATGCATGTTGGAGTTTGTCAAATCATGTCCATTTGTGTGATTTAAGACATTTATTGACTTACGTACATATTGAGCTATCTCTGCATTTTATAGATACAGCCAACTTTGTCATGGTGGAAAATCTTTTTGATGTATAACTGTATTCTGTTAGCAAATATTTTATTGGGAATTTTTGAGTTTATGTTCATCAGGGATACTGGCCTTTCTTTTTTTGTCGTATCTTTACCTGGTTTTGGTATTAGGATGGTATTGGCTTTGTGGAAGGAGTTTAGGGGTGTCCTTCTGTTTCTATTTTTTGGAATAGTTTAAGAAGGATTGGCTGTAGGTCTGCCTGGTCCTGGACTTTTTTTTTTTTTTTGAACTATGAGAGATTTTTCATTATCATTTTGGTTTCCTCATTTGTTATGGGTGTGTTTATGTTGTTGGCTATCTTAGTTTAATGATGATAGTTTGATTGTATTTAGAAATTCATCCATTTCTGTTGTGGTTTCCAGCTTAATGTAGTAGAAGGTTTGTGTTTGTTTATTTTTTAATATTCCCACATGGTATCCTGAATTTCTTTGGTGTTTGCTGTAACATTTCCATATTCATTGCTGATTCTGTTCATTTGTGTCTTCTTTTTCTTCCTTTTGGTTTATTGGGCCAAGAGCCTGTCAATCTGGTTAATCTTAAAGAGCCAGATCCTTGCTTCATTGATTCTTTGTATTGTTTTCTTTGTTTCTATGTCATTGATTTTCTGCTCTGACTTTTATTATTTATTGCCATTGACTGGGTTTTTGTTTGGTTCCCAGACTTACAAATTTTTGAGCTGCATTATTAAGTCATTTATTTGTGCTAATTTTTTTGTTTTCAAGACAGGTTTTCTCTGTGTAACAGCCCTGGTTGTCCTCACACTAGTGATTATTTTTGAGTGTAGGCACTTAGAGCTAGAGATCTCCCCATAGGACTGCTTTCAGTGCTTACCAGGGGTTTCACTGTATTGTGTTCTCAGATACATTTAGTTTCAGGAATTGTTTTAAAATTTTCTTTATGGATTCCTTCTTTGACCATTCATCATTCAGTATGAGTTGCTTAATCTCCATAAGTTTGTGTATTTGCCAGAGATTTGTTGTTAATTTTAAGCTTTAATGTGTTGTGGTCACATAGGATACAATGAGTTACTTCAATCTTTTAGAGTTTATAAAGATTTGTCTTACGTCCCCAGGTATGGTCTATTTTATAAAAGCTTTGGTGTACCTCTGAGTAGAATGTGTATTCTTTGATGTTTAGTTGGAGTATTCTGTAGATTATTTGTTAAGTTCATTTGATGTATGGTGTTACTTGGTTCTGCTGTTTCTCTGGTTTTGGTCCAAATGATGTCCTTTGGAGATAAGAGGGATTGATGTTAATCTATGTTCTATGTCTTTCATCCAATAGGACAGTCTTATGAGACTGGGTGCCCTGATTTTGGTGCACCTATACTTAGGATAGTGATGTCTTCTTGGCTAGCTATTCCATTTGAATAAAATGTTCCTCGTTCTTTCTTCTGATTAGTTTTAATTTGAAATCTATTTGGCCAGATATTAGGATAATGAACTCCTGCTTGCTTCCTGGCCCCATTCGTTTGGAGGTATTTTTGTCCATCCTTTTACTCTAAGGTGGTACCCTGGTTTAAAGCTCAAATCTGTTTCTTGTAGACAACAGATGGAAGGGTTTTGTTTCTTGATCCAGTCAGTCAGCCTGTGCTTTTGAACAGGATGGTGAGGCCATTGATACTTAAAGTTTTTATTGAAATGTGTGTGTTAATTGTAATCATTGTATGGTTGATTTTTAGTATTATCTGTGTTCTCATTGGTATTATGTGTTTGAATACTGATGGCTTTGTGTTTCCCTCTACAATCTGTCTGCTATGCTCAATCCTCTATTCAACCTGAAATATGCTTCTTGTATTTTCTTTACATTTGGTTTTTTGGGTATAATTTTTAAAGGTTGTTTATATTGTGGAAAGTTTTTCTTTTTCCTTTGATTATTGTGTAAAGGTTTGCTGGGTAAATTATCCAGGCAGGCTTGAAATACATTGCTCCAGGTTCTTCTGGATCAGCTGTTATTTTGACAAGTTTTCCTTGACATGTGACGCGTGGTTGTTGTTTTGTTTTTTTTCCTCTTGCAGCTTTCAGAGCACTTTCCTTGGCGTTATCGTTTTAGCCATGATATGCTGTGGAAATTTTCTTTTCGATCTTGTATATTTGGTGTTCTGCATGCTTCTTATATCTTCATGAATGTATCTTTCCGTAATTTAGGCAAGTTGTTTCTTGATCTTGTTGGATATTTGATCTATGCCATTGACTTTGGATTCTTCTCCTTCATCTATTTCTATAACTTGAAGGTTTGGTTTTTCTATGGTGTCCCCCATCTTCTTTATGTTTCTCCCCCTTTCCCCTTATGTGTGTGTGTGTGTGTGTGCTTGTGCATGGGTGCGTGCATGCACATGTAGGCCAGAGGTCAACTTTGGGTGTCATTATTCAGGTCCCACCCCCTTTATTTTGTGAGACAGGGACTGGCCTCGGGTTCACTGAGTATTGGACTATCCTTGCTGGCCAGAAGGCTCAAGAGATCTGCCTGTTTCTGCCTCCCCAGTTACAAGCATGAACCACCATGCCCAACTATTTTATGTGGCTTCTAGGAATCAGACGCAGGTCGTCATGCTTGCAGGCTGTACACGTTACTGACTGGCCATGCACCTGCTCCCCCCCCCCTCACTTTTTATTTAGTCAGCTCAGTTTCCTGGCTGAATTTCTTACTCTTATTAATACCATCATCCATTGTTTTCCTAATTTCACTGAATTGTCTCATCATGTTTTCTATGTCTCGCTGAGTTTCCTGAAGATCATCATTGTGAATCCTTCTCAGGCATTGAGTAGACTTTTTTGCTCTTTGGGGTTTGGAGAGCTGTGTTTCTTTGAATGCATCATTGGTGGGAGATCTGATTTGAGTGCTATCAACAGTGATTTAACACATGCTGCAAAAGCACTCATCAGGAGATCGAGATAGCCGTCAGCACCTGTGAGATTGGCGACAAAGCTCTTAGTAATGACTAATTAGATGCTCGACACCTTATATGGGAGGGAAGATAACGAATGCAGTTTAGGTAGACTTGAGTTATAACCAAGAATGCAGTTTAGGTAGACTTGAGTTATAACCAAGAATGCAGTTTAGGTAGACTTGAGCTTATAACCAAGAATGCAGTTTAGGTAGACTTGAGTTATAACCAAGAATGCAGTTTAGGTAGACTTGAGCTTATAACCAAGAATGCAGTTTAGGTAGACTTGAGTTATAACAAGAATGCAGTTTAGGTAGACTTGAGTTATAACAAGAATGCAGTTTAGGTAGACTTGAGTTATAAGCAAGAATGTAGGTCTGTATAGCAGTGTCCATGCAAATGGGTTCTCTGAATATTTGTGATATTATAATCTTAGTTTTGTACAGTTCTAAGTCAATGAAATATTAATTTGTGTTCTGTGCAAACAAAAAAGTGCCTTCTATTTAGGGATAAATTGTTTACTGAGAAACCTAAACTAACAGAAATCAAATGAGTACCTACCTATAACACACACACACACATGTTCAGGGCAGAATACCGTGAGAAATGATTTCAGAATCCTTGGCTGCAGAATCAGTCTCTCAATTGAAAAAAAAAAACCTATTTTGAGGCTAGTGTTTCTGGTACTGTGACCTGTGAGATGCTGGAGTAGACATGGATGTGTAAATTTAGAACAAAGAGCATGCTATTTTGAGGCTAGTATTTCTGGTACTGTGACCTGTGAGATGCTGGAGTAGACATGGATGTGTAAATTTAGAACAAAGAGCATGCTAGCAGTATTGGGATCCCAGAAAGCTAGGAACGACTGGAGATGCGGGAGGATGCGGACATCTGACCTCTAGTGAGTCAGTACTGGAAAAATACTTCAGTATGAGGACTACGATGCTGGGGTATGCTCTGACTTCCAAGCCCCAAACGTAAGTGGAGTATTATCTCAGAAACCACAGCGGTCATGATTGGGTCAAGAGAGCTAAGACCCATCTCCTGCAGAGGTGAGGAAGATGGGCTCAAGGAAATGCTTTGCTTTTTTTTTTTTATGAAGAAAATGGTAGACATGGAGACATTGATGGTGCTAAAGATGAGGGAAAGAGGACTGAGGGTCCTGGGATAAACTTCGGAAGGAGATTGGGTTTTCTCCCGGGAACAGCCTCTTCTTAGGTTAGTAGCTGTCCATCCCCAGGGTGAGTTTCGGCTTGTTTTAGCTTTCTAGGTTAGCTGGTGTTCCTACCGCCTAGAGCCGTACTTGGAAGCTGCAGCTCTTGCGGACATTCCCGTTGTTACCACTGCTCCATACACCAGGAACTGAGTAGACACAGCCACTTTGGGCCACTAACTGCTTCATCCATCCTGTATGCCATGATCATGAGTGAGTGGGAAGGGGCGGGCTCCTCCTGCGGCTCATGGTTTATGTTTACTAGCTGGCATGGTATGCAAAACAAAAACACTTAAAAATCCATGAATTGCTTTGGGTTTCGGTGGCATCCAGTTGCTCGGCTTCTGCTGTAAGGAAAATTGGCATTATACGGCTAGGGATTTGCACGTTTTACTTCCGTGCATTTAGTTAAGTGTATAGTGTTAATGGCAGTCCCATGACTCATAGTCTGCATAACTATAAATTAGCACTGCTACCTCTGGTGTGCCTTTTTTGAGAATGTTCTGAAAGACCACCCAGAGTGTGGAATTTACGTAGACTGAAGACTCATTCAAGCTGAGACACCACTCACCACCAACTGACGTTACACCTGCCTCTTTCAGTACGAGCCCACTCCTGTTTGCTCTTCGAGGAGGCTCGAGCTATTGATCTTAAACTATAAAGGGCTTTTACGGGTTGAATTATGGCAACTTTATAGAAGGCCTCCTCTTTCAAATAGAGTGCTTTGTACATAGTAAGCACTCCATAAATGCTCTCAGCTATGACTTAATGCAGGTTTCGACCTTCCAGTGAACTTCTCTGCCTGGTTTCCAGATTGGCGGGAAGGCTTCTGGGTATGTGTCTTTCATATGTCTTTCTGCATGGGGCTTTGATGGAGTATAACTTTACTGACGACATGAAACTTGTCTATTTATTGACAAGTCATTTTAGGTGGTCTGCTGACCAGTCCAAATCCTTGCAACCCAAGGTATCGTTGTTTGACTCTGTTCTCAGAGATAAGAGCTGTACAATAAAACAGTAGTTTTAATAAGTTCACTAAGAAAGTGGTGAATGATACACACACACACATACACACACACAGACACACAGACAGACACACACACAGACACACACACACACATATCTCCCAGGTGGGACTGGGGCTTTTCCAACAGATTTCTCCTTGCTTGCTGTTTAGCTCAGTGCTTCCCACAAAGATAACTTTATTACAGTAATATGGAAAATATTTTCCATGTGAAATTTCATACAGTGTGTAGGGACCTCCTTTAGTTCCCCATTGGGCAAAAAAGTTACTTTGAAAATTAGTAAAATAAACAAGTCGGAATACTTAGGAAGGCGAGAAACTTCGCGAGTGTAAATAGGAGAGGTTTTCTTCATGTTAAAGGAATGCCGGCTCAGTTAGCAGGTCCCAGGATTACTTGGAGAACTTACAGACATGCGTTTTCAAACTCGACTCTGCTTTTCAAAAGCTCCGCGTGATCTGGAGAACTTCATGACTTCTGGAGTCAGTGTCACAAGGCTTCGGAGCTGGCGGTCGAGTGTGCCAGACCAGGTCTTAGGGTGATGGTGGAGAGACCCGCCACCGCCTCATTTCACTCCCACATCAGTCACTAATTAAGACAGTGCCCTGTAGGCTTGTCGAGAGGCCAGTCTTCCAGGCTTGGTAGTGCTGCGGAGATGAAGCTCAAATCGTAGTGCAGAAGCCAGGGATGTGCAGAATCTGCTAGGGGAAGCTGCGGGCTTCCCAAGGGGCCCTGTGGGGCAAGGCTACCCTAACCCACTAGCGCTCAAATGATGCTGCCCAGAGTTGTGGGTGCTGAACATGGAGCTATAGAGTTTAGCGTTTGCCCCATTGGGTTTCAGTCTTATTTTGGTCCAGAGCTTCCTTGTTATGCCCTATTCCTCCCTTTTGTGGTAGGAACGTGCCAATGTAGGTTAGGAATATGTAACTTTAAATATTATTTTACAGGGACTCACAGCGCATGTTTGCCTATGGTTTCAGAAAGACAATGGGCTCTGGGGCTGTGAAACAGTGTTAGGATGGTTAAAACTGGAAGCTGGACAGCATGCACTTTGTATTATGAGGTGTTTTCTGGGGATCGAGATAGAATGCTATATTTAAATATTCAGTGTCCTCCGTGGGGTCGTGTGTTTGAGCTCTTGGTCTTCAGTTGGTCATGTGGTCTGAGAACCTTGTGGGACTTTGAGAGGCGGGACCTACCTGACTATTGTAGGTCTCTGGGGATAGGCTAAACCTGTGTCCAGCTCAAACTGTCTGCTTCCTGATTGGCTAAAATGTGAGCAGTCTTGTTGAGAGCCCCCACTGACATGGACAAAGTGGCTTCGGCCTCCGTTATGGGCGTTCCTGCTGACGGGTGAGCCGAAGTGACTCTTCTCTCCCTCAAGTCACTCCATCAGGTGATTTTGTCAGAGAACCAGTAACACAGCCATTCTTCCTGTCTAGTTCCAGATATTTCCATCACTGTTCTTTTTTGTCTTTCTTGTATCATTTCACACTGCACCCACACAAGTTCTTTTTTGTGATACAACCTGTTCTCATTTAGCTGAAGCATTGCTAACCGTTGAGCTGCTGTCATAGGTTAGTCCCACACAGTATTACTGCTTAGAGTGCTTTTGCTGTCATAGGTTAGTCCCACACAGTATTACTGCTTAGAGTGCTTTTGCTGTCATAGGTTAGTCCCACACAGTATTACTGCTTAGAATGCTTTTGCTGTCATAGGTTAGTCCCACACAGTATTACTGCTTAGAATGCTTTTGCTGTCACAGGTTAGTTCCACACAGTATTACTGCTTAGAATGCTTTTGCTGTCATAGGTTAGTTCCACACAGTATTACTGCTTAGAATGCTTTTGCTTGACTTCTGCTGCACCAGGATGTGACACAGGCTCTCCTATAGTCATCTTAACTGCACAGAAGTTTTTAAAGTAAGCTTCCTACCACATTCTGTGGGTAGTAAACAACCCTGGAGTGGGAATGAGCATGTCCAGGGTCAGTGGATAGAAAGTGGACGAGCTGGGGTGTGGCTTCAGGCTGCTCCTTTACAGGGTTCCCTCGGTGAGACAGAAGGTCTGTTTGCATCTCTAGTCCCTTGGGCTCAGAAAACACCCATGAGATGGTCCCACGGCATGCAGACACCCATGAGCTGGGCCCACGGCACACAGACATCCATGACCTGGGCCCATGGCACACAGACACCCATGAACCAGAACACGGCACTCAGACACCCATGAGCTGGGCACATGGCACACAGACACCCATGAGCTGGGCACACGGCACTCAGACACCCATGAGCTGGTCCCACGGCACACAGACACCCATGAGCTGGGCACACGGCACTCAGACACCCATGAGCTGGGCACACGGCACACAGACACCCATGAGCTGGGCACATGGCACACAGACACCCATGAGATGGGCACACGGCACTCAGACACGCATGCAGACACCCATGAGCTGGGCACACGGCACACAGACACCCATGAGATGGGCACACGGCACTCAGACACCCATGAGATGGGCACATGGCACACAGACACGCATGCGGACACCCATGAGCTGGGCACACGGCATACAGACATCCATGAGCTGGGCCCATGGCACACAGACACCCATGAGCTGGGCACACGGCACTCAAACACCCATGAGCCGGGCACACAGCACTCAGACACCCACGAGCCGGGGACACGGCACTCAGACACCCACGAGCCAGGCACACGGCACTCAGGCACCCACGAGCCGGGCCCACGGCACACAGACACCCATGAGCTGGGCCCACGGCACACAGACACCATGAGCCGGGCCCACGGCACACAGACACCCATGAGCTGGGCCCACGGCACACAGACACCATGAGCCGGGCCCACGGCACACAGACACCCATGAGCTAGGCCCACGGCACACAGACACCCATGAGCTGGGCCCACGGCAGGCAGACACCCATGAGCAGGGCCCACGGCAGGCAGAGTCCTAGTAGATTTAATGTAGATTTTGTTCCTTGCCTTCTCATCATTTTATGTCTCAATTTGTTTTCCCAGATATTAATGTTTTAAAATGAATTTAGGCTTATGTTTTGAACATGATTTATTCGTTTTTAATATTTGCAAAATTTTTTATTTATTTTTCTCTCTTGCATTACACCCCAACCACAGCTCCCCCACTCCAGTCCTCCTCTTCCCCCAGATCCACTCCCCTTCTATTTCCCTTCAGAAAAGAGCAGGCCTCCCAGGGATATCACCCAAACACAGAATAACAAGTTACAATAAGACAAGGTACCAAGCCTCACATTCAGGCTGGATGAGGCAACCCATTAGGAAGAAGAGGGTCCTAAGATGAAAAGAGTCAGAAACACCCCCACTCCCACTGTTAGGAGCCCCACAAGAACACCAAGGTGCATAGCCATAACATATATGCAAAAGACCTAGCATTTGCAAAATTTTAATTTTTGTATTTCACAAGGAAGTGGAAGATGCACAGCACAATATGTTGTCAACTGCACAGTCCACCACGGTGGTTGTAAAGGGATCTTGTTTTCAGCGTGGCTTGGCTCAATTCTTGCTGCTCCCTTAATAAATAAGGATTAGCTTGATTTCTAATTTCTGGACATTTGTGACTGATTAAAAGAAACAACTATACAGCCAATAGACAGACCTTTTAATGTTTTTGTGGATTTTGGTTGTGTATTTAAACACTGAAGTTGGCTGTGGTTTGTTTTTGTGTATTTTGTATCATGCCTGTATCTGTAACATTATTATCAAAATATTTCAAGTACAGGGATAGATGAGGGATCATCTATTAATTCTCTGATTAAAAGAAACACAATGCATTTGATTTTGAATAGAAATTCCCGACTAAGAGCACTGTTAATACCTCTAGGTGTGCCTCTCACTTAGCTGATCTGCACTGAGCGGCACTGAGGTGGTCTTGGCCTTTAGCTCGGGACTGTAAGACACTGTGGCCCTTTCGAGCCAGCATCTTCACACAGTCACGTTCTGAAGGCAGGATAGGAGCAGAGATCCTGAGGAGGGTCTTCCCTCTCAATACCCTTTCTCCTCCTTTCAGTGAAGGACGACACTTGACCTCTCAGGCCTCAGCTGGGCTACGGGGCTCTCCTGGAGTCACTGAGCAGTGCTCACACAGGAGTCTTCCCTGCAGTGGTGGGCGTGTCCTAGCCCCTCTCAGAAGCCGCAGTTCTGTTATTGGGGAAAGAGATACTAGCTCTCAGGAAGACAATTAATAGTTCCTGCTGTTGCTGTTGAACTCTGGGTATCAAGACAAAGCAATGTACACGTGTGGGGAATGTCACAGTGAAGCCTACCTGTATTCACAATTAATATGTAATTAATATATATTTTAAAAGCCCACCAAGATGCAGTATAAGGAAACTCCATATGAACAGATATGTTATGGAATTATAACTTCGATGAGTGTCAGAAAGGTGTGCCAGGGCTATGGGGCCAGAGAATTAGCCTGGTCTGGTAATTCCCAGCAAACTAATGATGAAGCTAATATGTGTAACATTTCTGGGTTAGGTGGCAGGGGGAGTGGGAATATCCCAAGTAGAGCACACGCACTGTTGCTCTATTGCTTGGCAGGCGTGTGAGTACTCTGTTGCTCACTCAGCTGAGTTTCCTAGTGTCACCCTTTCTGACTTCCAGTTCACCGGATCTTTGTTTTCACACTCAAACGTTTGTAAATGCTAGTGTAAACTGTTCCTGTGATTTGCCTGTGGATGCAGTGTGCCCACCAGAAGTTCACAGACTGGTGCACTGATCCCCAGTATGATGTGTTCGGGTGCTGGACCTTTAAGAGATGGAGCCTGGTGCACATGGTCACAATGAGCCACAAAAGAAAGTGCTAAATAGTGTGGAAATATTATCTCAATTATGCAGTCGAGTGCCCAACACGGAAGTATCATCATCTCACCTGTGCAGTCGAGTGCCTAACACGGAAGTATCATCTCACCTGTGCAGTCGAGTGCCTAACATGGAAGTATCATCTCACCTGTGCAGTCGAGTGCCTAACACTTTGGAAAATGAAAAGGGGTGAATGCATGTTGGAAAGCAGCAGTGGCACCAAACTCCTTCCCTTGGTGATTGCCGAAGGAACTGACTTTAGGAATAGAGTGGGTGTCTTGGGAACACCACGGTTTTATCCATTTTGTGTCCTGCATTGTTCTGCTTTGTATTTTGGTACCTAGTATAGCTACTACTAGAACTAAGCCTGCAAGGATTGTGCTTGCAATGGTGGACTCCCCTGACCTCCTTCTGCCACCCATGTCTGTATATTATGCGTTCTTTTTTTTTTTTTTTGCCCTGCTGATTGCTTGTTCCCGTCCCTATTTTACTCATGTTCTCAAAGAGCAGTTATGAACATGTTAATATAGCAGATGCTGTGATGTAGCATTACACATGGACTGTATCTCTGGTCATGTGAGTGTGTAAAATCTCAGAGGAACTTGAATGAGCAGATGTCGTAGGACCAATTTCCACTAACCCCAAATCTGACCATATTAATTCTATGATCATGTTTTAATTATTAACAATGTATTTTAATGTTTAATACTATATCTGAGGATTATGAAAATGTTTTCTACTTTTTAATTGATGCCTAGGGGATTAATTGGTTTGTGAAAATGTTTTATGTGCATTTTATGGGTATATATTACACATTGACCAGCTGTCTCAGGACAAGGTAAGATTCTTGGTAAGTTTTGTGACATAATATTTCATATCTCAAAATGTATGTTTTATCAATATCTTTATCATTAGTTTCCCTTGAGAGACATCTGGATGCATATTCCATGTATATTTCAATGCTGTGGCTACAAAGATTAATAAGGCCTAACCGAGGTCTAGGGAGGAAGTGGGTAAGGATGCCAGTAGATTAGCACACAAGAGGCTATCATCAGTGATGGTGTAACCATGGGGCATGGCTTCCCAGAATGCTGGATATCAGCGAGTGACATGAATTTGCCTTGGGAATGGGAGGGCATAGAAAGGAAGGACAGAGATGAGGGCTAGGTGTGGGAAGGAAGTTGGGTCTACATTCTAGAGGTTGTTGCTGAACACTGTGATTGGCTGTACTAGGGGAGAGCTAAAGGGCAGAGTGCCTGCCTAGCACATGTGAAGCCCTAGATTCAATTCATAGCACCACATAGCACCCCCACAAAACCAAGTCTGTGGTTGCACACACACACACACACACACACACACACACACACACACACACACATTTATGTCTGTGTGTATATAACCATGAATGCTTATATATAATATGTTTATGAAAATTTGTTGATTTTGTTTAGAAATAAGTGAAATTTGAGAGTACTTGAGAAAATTTTTGTTACCAAAGAAGCCCCTTCTTTTCCCCTTTCTTCTTTGATGAGCTCTCTCGAAGCAAGTTTAAGTGAGGCAAACTTCTCCTTCCAAAACCGCTTTGGTACTGTGGCATGATTTCAAAGAGTTCCCCTTTCCCAGTTAGTTAACTGCATTTCCACAGAGGAGACAAATCTTCTCTGTCAATGTGATGTCCTAACAGGACTCCTGCTGTTTGGCTCTTGTATCTTGCCGTGGCAGCTGTGAACGTATATACCGTTGATTGTTAATGTGTGATATAAACCCGACTGAGCATGCCCACTAATTGGTTTGAGAGCTAGATATAGACAATGCTGTCTTATAGGGGCCTGTGTGGATAGGCCCAGTCCCGGGGTTAATTCTGCTTGACAGCGCAGCGCCGGCTTCTCGAGAGTAATTACCAACAGCAGTTTCCCACAGCCAGACCAGCGGCTTCAAAGGCTTCTGGATTTACAGCCAGAGTTAACCTGTATCTGAAACCTAAGGTTCCCACAAGGAACCGTTTCTTCTTCCTCCTTATTAAGGGTTTGGGGTTACTGAGTTCATTTGCCCTGTGTTAAGGACCTACTTCATGTTAAGGAATTGAAAATCTTTAATAATAGAGTAAAAGGCATAATTATGGGTCGGACTTTTTTGTATCACTCCATAATACTATTGAAGAAAGATTATCTGTGAAGAAAGGTTGGATATTTTGAAAAATAAAATCCCGTCTCTGAAAAGCTGACTTTGAAAGATAGTTTTTTCTGCTATATAATCTGAATTAATATATGCATTCAATTGAATGGTTGACATAAATATAGCTTTATACTTAAGGATATGATTTTATTTCCTGATAATTATATAAAAATCTATAACTACTGCAACTCCCCACCTCAGACCTTTCACAATTTTTATATTAATTTTTTGTTTGTTTTTCAGGTCAGAAACCAAATATGACTCTGGTTCAGGTATGTTTACATTAATAATGTTATTCTGAGTGATTTTTTTTTTTACATTATTCTCTGAAAAGTGGTTCAATACATCAAGAACCATTTTGATTTTAAACGACTGACAATTCTCCTTTCAAAATACGAGCCCCACCTGAAAGCAGGGCTATGGGCTGCTTCAAGTCATGATTGACAAGTTCACTTCAGGCTCGTTCACAGTTTGGAACTAAGCAGTAAAAGCCGTGCATCTTCCGAGTGCCCATGCTCCCGCTCACAGCAGTGACGTGCATGAGATGCACTTTGTAGATGCACAGAGCATCTGAGATAGATGAAAGAGTCTCTGCAAATGATTGGGGGGCGTGGATACACAGAGACGGGAACTTGTCTGTGACGTAGGCTGCCTCCATGGGGGTGCTGATGGAAGTTAAAACTGTCTTAAGCTATTGTCTTCTATCCATTGAGGCAGAACTTGCCTCTTACTGCAGCGTCACCCGTCCCATGAGTTTTCTTGTCATCAAGCATGGATGTAGTTACATCACCCTTGGGATTGGCTCTCATCTTTTACCTCTTGCTGAGATCTGGGTACTGCAGAGTTCCTGGTATTAAATTAAAGCACAAAAATTGTCTCATTTTGGGTACCAAGGAATTATGCCCTTTGATGGATTGTTAATGTATCAACATTAGTTTTCAATTCTAAGAGATAATAATTTGCAGGAAAAATAACATAACTTGTTGGATTTCAGAGGTCAGCAGAGTGAAACTCACTCTGACTTGTGAGTTCCGCTGCGTCTTCATCTAAAGTGTGCTTGCTCGTTGAGCACAGGGAACCCAGTGGCTGTGAATTCCTTTGACAAGTACCACAGAGCTAGCCTGCCTTTCTTTCTTGTGAGCCTGGTTGTCCTTGTGGGCGCAGCTTCATGAGCTTCTCTAGTTTGGAGGGACCCTCACCTCAGCTAATGGAGTCTGCAGATTTGACCTAACAAATTCACCTAATTAAATACCAGGATACTGCCTCTCCGCCTAGTCAGAGCTCTGGGCTTCTGATCACGTGTGCCACTGTTACAGGTAAATATTTCTGGATAAAAACCAAAGTAATAACAATATGGAGACTGACACTGAGATGTCATAGAATCAACTACTTGTCTCTTTTACGACTCAAACAGGGTGAAAACATTTTAATAGTTGAAATCTCTAAGTATAAAAATAAATAAATTGATGAAGTATAAATTCTTTACACAACCCTGTCTCGAAAATCAAAAAAAAAAAACAATTCTTTACACAAAAGTTACATGCTTTAATAATCTTGTCAGTCAATCACCAATCATAAGATAATTCCTGTTACTTATTGATTATATAATTTAGTTCTCTAAAAAAAAAAAATGAAAACAAAACAAAACAAAACCCAGGCAAGCTGGTGTTAAAAGAACAAGACCTGGAATGTGGCTTTTAAAAATGAAAAAGTCCACTAGCTTCATTTTGAAGGAGAGAGCTGGGAATAGCGCACAAAGCTGAAATATTAGGCTGCTATTGTCAAAGTCAAATAATTTATGTTAAGATTTTTAATCCAAATTCAAGTGTGCTGCTCAGCCCATGCACAGAAGGCTAGTGTGTGCCGCGGAATAGCTCTAACATCTGCAGAGGCTCATGTTTCACTCTGCCGACCTCAGGTCTCTGGCCACAGCCACAGCTCCTTTCTTCAGTTTCTGAAAACTACAGTTAGAGATGCTTAAGATCTGTGGGAAATATGAATTAAAAGTTTATTTGTTCTTTGATTTTGCATTCAACTATGAAGTAAATTTAGATGTTTTCAAATTAAGAAGCAAGTAATTTCCCCTCTAAGCTCATCACTGATGAGGAATCAGACAAAGGAAACCTGGCGTTAATTCAGTGGTATTTTGTATCATGCAAATTTTATCATGAATTATATCATGAATAAGATAACATATTGGAACAATTAAATGTATGACTTGAATAGGTTCAGATTCTTTGTTGTTCATCAAATACAAAAGTTGTCTAATGTTGTACCGTTTGAGAAACTAAGCTCTTTAGCTGAAGAATGGTGCCACTCTTACTAAAGAAAAGTAAATATTAAATAAGATGATCAATAGCTAGCCATAGAGGAATGGATATTAAAGTATATGTACATGTATGCAAACATATTTTACAAATATATGTATACATGCATACGATTATTTGTTAAGGAAAGTATCCGTTTTTTGAATTGAGCTTATTGCACATCTGTCATTTGTATAGAGAGTTCTGGCTGTTCAGTAAGATTTAGGAGAAAGGAAGGTTTTCATTGCCATCACATAGTTGAAAAAAATCAGTTATTGAGTACACATCAAATGAGCAATCACAAAAAATAAAGTTTTGCTTATATAGTTTTTATAAAAACAAAGCCTACAGATAGCCTTCTGCTAATTTTTAAATGTGGTGTGTGTGTGAGTGTGTGTGTGTGTGTGGTGTGTGGTGTGTATGAGTGTCTGTGTCATGTAGGCCAGGGGATAATTTTTACTTGATTAAAGGCATGCACCACTATGTCTAGCCTCATTTCTCTGACTGAGAGCTTGCCAAGTAAGCTAGATTGATGTCCAACAGTTTCAAGGACCCTATTCTCTGTGTCTAGGCTGCTGTGATGTGGTTACAAGCATTTACAATCATGTGCCACCATGCCTAGCTTTTTTTGTTTTTGTTTTGTTTTAATATGTGGGTTTCTGGAGATCAAACTCAAGTCTTCATGTTTGTAAGGCAAGAACTTTACTGACTGAACAGTCTTCTTAGCTTCATAAATTAATGTTTAAAATTAAGAATTTATTTAATTTATATGTATGTGTGCATGCATGAGATTATGTACACCATATGTGTGTAGTGCCTGTAGAGGACAGAAGAGGGTGTTGGGTTTCCCCAAACTTGAGTTACAGGCAGTTGAGAGCTGCTGTGTAGGTGCTGGGAACCAAACTTGGGTCCTTTGCAAAAGTAGTAAATTCTCTTGACCACTATGCAATTTTTCCAGCCCCCCAAATTTTTTATACTGAAAATTTCAATCATACTTAAAAGTAGGGGGGTATAGTATTCCTCAAGGAGCACCACATGACTATCATCTGAATTTTACTATTATTAGTAATTTGCCATTAATTTTGCTTTTATCATCATACTATTTTAAGGGACAGTATATTTTATGTGGTATTCAAAAAATGCAAATTGTTTTGCCCTACTGAGTGGAGGGCAAGTAAGTTTTCAGGATTTTTGCCTGCAGTAGAAGTGTGAGCCACACATGGGTTATCTGTCAGAGGGTTGCATCTCTGAGTGTTCTCGCTCAGGTAGCAACTGGAGTTCTTCTTCCGGTAAATCATCTAATGAGGAAACCCTGCAGCTGGAGCACGGGCGCTGAGTTCATCCTAATCTGAGAATCACAGAAACGTCCTGTCTTCATGATGAATCTGGATGAGATTTGAGCTCCTGTTTCTCTCTGTGACTTCTACTTACTAAGTTTTACACTGATTTAAAAATGTGTTCTGTTGATTTATGACTCACTGACCTGAAGTTTGGCTTTGCCTGTTGAGAAGAATGAGCTGGCCTTCTTTCTAAAGAAACTTGAAAGTTTTTTATGTTAACACGAGTTCCTAGTTTCTGTCTCTGGCTCCAGAGCTTGCTGACTTGGAGATCTTACTAAAGAGAGTCAAACAGACTTCCTTTTATGTTCAGAAGAAGCAAGAAGCTGTGCTTGTCACCTCACCACCCAAGCAGGGATGTAAGTTGATTCTGGAGGAAACCAAGCATTGAGTTTACTACAGTGATCAAACACTACTGTCTACCAGGTCTCATGAGAAACACGCTATGAAAGGCGGGGGACTGTGGAGCGCATTGCACGATAGACTTTATAAACAGAGCCCTGGAGGTCAGTGCGTGGATGCAAAGCAATTAAAGAAAGAACTCTGGCTTTGCTCTCTGTCGTCTGGATGGGGAGGATCAGAAACCCACGTGGACAGAGCTAAAGTGTGATCTTTGCTGGGGTAAAGCTTGGCACCTCTGGAAAATCCGTTCACTCCTTCAGCCCACAGGCCAAAGGCTCCTAGAGCGTTAGAAATCAAACGGGAAGCACGCTGTTCTGAATACAGCCCTTAGCAGAAGTGCCAGGGAATTGGGCGGAGCGAAACTAGGGTGAGGGGTTGAAAAGACCCAGGTCTTCAGTGAGATTGTGGGACTTGTGTGCCATCCGAGCCCTTGCAAAATAACTGCAAAAACACATGGGTTTTATTCTTTTCTAAATTCCAGGGGCAATGCAAAGATGTAGTTTGAATTTACTAATCAGCAATAGGGTGTTGCTATTTCCTATCTAAATTCTGGTGTCTACAAATGAACAACTATCTGCTGAAGTCCGCCTACAGCCTCATGCTGCAATTGTACATCTCAGGCGATGTTCGGGTGAAAAGCGAAGTGCCAAGGTAAAAGGTAGAGTGTCAAGACCCATAACCATTCCAAACAAAGTTTCCTCCAGAAGGCGAATAAGCTCATGTTTAGTGCTTGCTGCTCCTGCACTTCTTGGATTTAGTAGCTATACAAACAATAGCTGTAAGGAAATGGGTCAGAGAACACGGCGCCTCGGAGGCATAAGATTTCATGAAAGCAAATGATGGAGGATTAAGAAACCTAATGAGCGTGGTTTAGTGTGGAGAGCAGGAGCGGGGAGCGCTCTGTTAACTAAAGACTGAGTGTGGAAGGCTAGGAGGTCCTAAGTGACACGAAAGAATATAATTATCCCGAAGGGTGGAAAAATGCAAGGAACAAAAGGCAGCTAGTGTCACTTTTATGATCTATAGTTAAAAGGAATCTCCACACTAGGGTGAGGAAATCAAAGAATAGAATCGGTTGATGCCCAAAGGCACCGAATGCTGAGGGGGTTGTTATGAGAGGCAGTAAGCTAAAGAGGTGGAGAGCTTGGACAGAGCAGAACTGGAGTTTTAAACTTGCAAGCAAATTAAGCAATTCCCCCTTCTCCAGAGATGTTAATAAGGAAAATATTTCCCATTCTCATATGATTACATTGACAATACATTTTAGCTTTACAATTTTGTGATTTAAATTTCTTATTTTAATGACAATGAAGGAAAAGGAAATAAAATATGAATCTCTCTGTATGAATATCGAAACCCATATTTGGACTTCATTCAACAGAAACAAGAAAAATACTGGCTGCTCAACAATTCATTTATTCAACATCTATCTCCTGGACATGCTATGTCCCAGATGTTGAGGCAGCAGCCGTGAACACGGTAGACACAATTCCTTCTCTCATAGACTCTTACAGGGCTTGGTCCATTGTATGAATTCCGTGGATTTCTCTGTACTTTTAGCAGAGAAGGGCTAACAAGACTAATTTTAGATCCAGATGGTGACTTAGGAACTCTGGTATTTAAGGTTGAGCTAATATATTTTAAGTTTAGACAAATTCACTTTTCTTTACATCGTTCAGTCCATAAGTGTTCCCTACTCAGCTTTTATGAGGACAACCTGATGGTGCTAATGTCTGTGTCAGAGTGACATTACACAACCCCTGGTCACCAAGCAAGGGTAACCAGAGAGTAGCAGGAATGCGCATTCGTAAGTTGTGCCCTGGGCATTCCTTCATTCGCTTCTCCTGTTCCAGGCTGGTGTGAGAGGTCAGGTCACCCTTGGACAGCCTCTGGTTGTGGAGAAGCACATAGTGCATCATCTTTTGTCTTTCAGGAGTGAAGCGAAGGCAGGAAGCCCCAGAGCACGGCCGAGTGCTGAGACTTTTTCAGAAGTAAAGTCATCTTATTTCTAGCACTGTTTCATTGGTCTTTTGGCTTTTGTGTTTGCTGCTAGAGCACTAATTTAAAATTTATAATATCTTCATTTTTTTCTTCTTTGGAATTAAGTCCTATAAAGCTATAGATTCCCTCCCTTGAAATACAGCGGACTCCTAGGAGGATTTTAGATAGTCTTTTTAGAACATTGCAGTTTGGGTTTTCTTTGGGAAAATGTCGCTGCTAGTGCAGGTGTCCTGGTCCTCCTCTCTAAGGAGGAGCATAGTTGACATACACAGCACAGAGAATGTGCGGCAGTGGGTGTGGCTAAGAGTCCACAACTAAACCACGGCACGAAACACATCCTACTCTTCTCTTTTGTTTTTGGATTTTTGAGGCAGGGTTTTACCATGTAGTCCTGACTATCCTAGAACTCACTATGTAGATCAGGCTGGCCTCGAACTCACAGAAATCCCTTGCCTCTGCTTCCTGAGTGCGGGGGTTAAAAGCATGTGCCATCACTGCCTGGCACACATCCTACTTTTCAATCAGTTATTTTATAAAATATTTACGGGGTTCCAGTGATGACTGTATTGGTGAAATAGGTCCAGCACTTTCTTGTCTCTCATTATTAGGAAACCTAACTTTAGCTGTGGTGTTCATGACAGGTAATGGTGAAAATATTTGCATAGTACTTTACCATTAAAAAATATTTTCATAAATCTTACTGAGTTTTATACATTCTCCTGGGCCATGCTCATCAGTGAAGAAAGCAGAGCTGCAGAAAGTTATGCAACTTACTTAAGGCTACACAGGTATTTGTAGATTCTAGGAGTTATGGCTGAGCAGTATAAGTTTGGGAACATGTTGGCACAGATATAGCTGTCAGTGCTATGATCTATTAGTTTTTAGAACTCCAGCTCAGAGTAATGCCCTCACAGGATGGAACAGTACATAGATCTATGTTTTACTCCAACTTCCGCTTGGACTTGTGTCTTAGTTAGGGTTTCTATTGCTATAAAGAGACACCATTGACCATGACAACTCTTATAAAGAATAACATTTAATTGGGGTGGCTTACAGTTCAGAGGTTCAGTCCATTATCATGGTGGGACATGGCAGTTTGTCTCCAGACATGGTGCTGGAGAAGGAGTTGAGAGTTCTACATCTTACAGGCAACAGGAAGTGAACTGAGACACTGGGTGGTATCTTGAGCATATATTAGACCTCAAAGCCTGCCTCCACAGTGACACACTTCTTTCAACAAGGGAATGCCTCCTTATAGTGCCACTTCCTTTGAGGATCATTTTCTTTCAAAGCCCAACATTCCACTCCCTGGTCCCCAATAGCTTTTAGTCCTATCATAATGCAAAAATGTATTCAGTCCAACTTCAAAAATCCCCATAGCTTATAATAGTCTTAGACTTATCTAAAAAGTTTAAAGTTCTAAGTTCCTTCTGAGAGTCATACAATCTCTTATATATACTCACTTGTAAAATCAAAATCAAAAACCAGATCACATACTTCCAACATATAATGGCACAGGATATATATTACCATTCCCAAATGGAGGGAAGGGAGCATGGTGAGGAAACACTGGACCAAAGCAAGACTGAAAACCAGCTGGGCAAACAGACTCCAGACTCCGCCTCTCCATGTCTGATGTTAAAACGCTCTTCAGGTCTCCAACTCCTTCCAGCTTTGTTGACTGTAACACACTTCTCTCTCTCTCTCTGTTGACTGTAACACACTTCTCTCTCTCTCTCTCTCTCTCTCTCTCTCTCTCTCTCTCTGTTGACTGTAACACACTTCTCTCTCTCTGTTGACTGTAACACACTTCTCTTTCTCTGTTGACTGTAACATACTTCTCTCTCTGTTGACTGTAACACACTTCTCTCTCTCTGTTGACTGTAACACACTTCTCTCTCTCTGTTGACTGTAACACACTTCTCTCTCTCTGTTGACTGTAACACACTTCTCTCTCTGTTGACTGTAACACACTTCTCTCTCTCTGTTGACTGTAACACACTTCTCTCTCTCTGTTGACTGTAACACACTTCTCTCTCTCTCTGTTGACTGTAACACACTTCTCTCTCTGTTGACTGTAACACACTTCTCTCTCTCTGTTGACTGTAACACACTTCTCTCTCTGTTGACTGTAACACACTTCTCTCTCTCTGTTGACTGTAACACACTTCTCTCTCTCTCTGTTGACTGTAACACACTTCTCTCTCTCTGTTGACTGTAACACACTTCTCTCTCTGTTGACTGTAACACACTTCTCTCTCTCTGTTGACTGTAACACACTTCTCTCTCTCTGTTGACTGTAACACATTTATTTCTCTCTCTGTTGACTGTAACACACTTTTCTCTCTGTTGACTGTAACACACTTCTCTCTCTCTGTTGACTATAACACACTTCTCTCTTTGTTGACTGTAACACACTTCTCTCTCTCTCTGTTGACTGTAACACACTTCTCTCTCTGTTGACTGTAACACACTTCTCTCTCTCTCTCTCTCTGTTGACTGTAACACACTTCTCTCTCTCTGTTGACTGTAACACACTTCTCTCTCTCTGTTGACTGTAACACACTTCTCTCTCTCTCTGTTGACTGTAACACACTTCTCTCTCTCTGTTGACTGTAACACATTTATTTCTCTCTGGCTGGTTCCATTGCCTGTTAGCCGCTCTCCTTGGCAAATATGCCATGACTCTGGCATCTCCAACATCTTGGAGTCCTCAGGGTAACTGAGGCTTCAACTTCACAGATTCCCATAGTGGTCTCTCTAGGCCTCTGTTCAGGGACATTCTTGACACAAGCCTGGCCTCAGTACCTTTCCTTAGCCTTGAAGGGAGATTCCATAATGCCTTTATTCTATTCTTGACTCTAAAGCCAGAACCATGTGGCCTCAGTTGCCAAGTTCTGCTGCTTGCTGAGGCTGGAACATGGCCCCTATTTTCAATTACATCTTCACCAACTTTCTGGTTTTGATGGTCACCTTCACTGCCTAAGCTTGGCTGTCCTTGAACTTGTTCTGTAGACCAGACTGGCCTCAAACTCGGAGATCTGCTAGTCTCTGCCTTCTGAGTGCTGGGATTAAAGGTGTGTACTATCACATCTGGCTCTAAGCTTTCCTTTAATTTTTATTTTAGAATTTGGAAAAATTAGTTGGGTGGGATTTTGCCCTGCGGTCACCATTCTCTTATTTCATTTCTTAACTGTTTGTCTCCTTGAACACAAAATTTAGCTTCATTCCATTTTCTGGTGTTCCTTTCTACTCAAATCTTGCTCAGCTTGCTCCTTTCCATTATAAATCTTCATTAAAGTTAACACTAGTAACCACACACACAGAGTCTATACTAGGCTGTTTTGAGATTTCCTCTGCCAAGGGAATCAGTCCAAAACTCTTCACTTTAACCTCAGGCAAATTTTTTTGTACAAAGGCAAAAAGCAGCTACATTCTTCACCAAAATATCAAAAGAACAATTTCTAGGCAGCATATTAAAATTCTTCTTTTCTGAAACCTCTTGAGCCAGCCCCACACAGTTCAAATCACTCTTAGTACCACTGTCTTCTGTGCTCCTACTGTGTGGACTGTTAAACAGCACTTAAAGCATCCACTGCTTTCCTAACCCAACCTCCCAATGCCCATATTATACCAAACAAAAACTTGGTCTGGCCTATCGCAACACCCCACTCCTAATATCAACTTCTGTCTTAGGGTTTCTATTGTTGTGAAGAGACACCATGACCATGACAACTCTTATAAAGGAAAACATTTAACTGTGGTGGCTTGCTTAAAGTTCAGAGGTTCAGTCCATTATCATCATGGTGGGACATGGTAACATGCAGGCAAACATGGTGCTGGAGAGGTAACTGAGAGTCCTACATCTTACAGGCAACAGGAAGTAAACTGAGACACTGGGCAGTATCTTGAGCATATATGAGACCTTAAAACCTGCCTCCACAGTAACACACTTCCTCCAATAAGACCACACCTACCAATGGTACCACTCCTTTGGGGGCCACTTTCTTTCAAACCACTACAACATGTAAGACAAGGGAAGACATGTGATACTACTTACTTTCAATGGACCTTACAATCTCATTGAAGAAATGATATCCATAGGTTCAAGGCAACATGGTTGATTTTCACAATGGAATTCTGGGAGAATCTTTAGAAAGGGAATTAAAGTGTAGAAGGTCTTCAGGATAAAAATAGAACATTTTAAATAGCCATTTAGGGACAAGTGCAAAGACCTAGCAACAAGTATATTTCAGGATGAATAAGTAAGTCACCCACTAGAACTAGAGAATTTTGTTGAAAGAAATTTTATTATAGATCACAAGGCAAAGAACAAAGAATTTGGGCATAATTCTGTAGATAACAATAGCATTTGGTATGTTGACTTTGTAGGTACTAAGTTTTTAATGATTACTAGCTTATTTAATTTGAATAGATTAGATATTATTAGTCCAGGTGTGTTGGTTATTTACTGTGAGTCAATCAGCTAGTGATAGACTTGGGTTAGAGCTTCAGTGGTTTGATTTCACAGTTTACAATGTAATGCTCTATATAAATTTAAAGACTTAGGGTTGATGTGGTAAAAATCTATTTACTTCTATTCCCCACCTGCATATCATAATTCCCTTCACATATGCACATGTCTTTTGATGTTTTCCTAACTCAAAAAGTATTTAGATTTGGTAGTCTACTGAGGAATGAATTTTGAAAGAGATTGCTCAGGCGGTGGTGGCGCACGCCTCTAATCCCAGCACTCAGGAGGCAGAGGCAGGCGGATCTCTGTGAGTTCGAGACCAGCCTGGTCTACAAGAGCTAGTTCCAGGACAGGCTCCAAAACCACAGAGAAACCCTGTCTCGAAAGACAAAAAAAAAAAAAAAAAAAAAAAAAAAAAAAAAAAAAAAAAAAAAGAAAGAAAGAAAAGAAAGTGATATTGAATTGTGTTTTCTACCTAAAAATTACCCCACCAGTGTGAAATCACTCACTGAAAAAGGTATTTGCACAGGATATGTTATAAAGAAGTACTTGGGACTAAACTGGTTCCATAGAAATAATGGTCACTTGTTCTTTGAATTCATCTTAAAATACAGGTGACTTTAGTTTTTGTAGGGAGGGCAAATACTTACTTACCCTAGAGTGGAAACCATTGTCCAAGTCAGTCACTGATGTGGCCATTTTCTTAAGGAAACAGAACAAAGAACATTACTGGAACATTCCTATCCTGGGCAGAAGTAGGCTGCATCATCCTGGGGCTCTAGAATCTCTGCAGTAACATGCTTCTTGGTTGTAAGAGTCTAGAAACTTGTTCTAATATGAAAAGGGGTTACTTATTAACGAATAAGAATATATAAAAGAAGCTATGAATTATTTTTGTCTATAATATTAAAACACTCTGTTACATGTTTTAAAGATACTCTTTTAGGTCTTGCTTTGTTTTAGACATGGTTTCATTGTAGCTCAGAGTTGGCTGTCTTCTTGCCTCCGCCTCCCAAGTGTGGGGCTACAGTTGTACACTGTACTACATTCTGCTAGGTCCTTCCTTCCTTCCTTCCTTCCTTCCTTCCTTCCTTCCTTCCTTCCTTCCTTCCTTCCTTCCTTCCTTCCTCCCTTCCTTCCTCCCTCCCTCCCTCCCTCCCTCCCTCCCTCCCTCCCTCCCTCCCTCCTTCTCTCCCTCCCTCCCTCCCTCCCTCCCTCCCTCCCTCCCTCCCTCCCTCCCTCCCTCCTTCTCTCCCTCCTTCCCTCAGGAAGGCTGTATTTGCCAGGCAAATGTCCTGCCACTGAACTCTATATTCAGCCATGTAGTGGGAGCTGCGGGCTGCATTCCTGTCACCCAGCTCCTGGCCATCTGGCTAGCTTATGCCCCGAAATAACAACACACAAACTGTATTCTTTTAAACACTGCCTGGCCCATTATATCTAGCCTCTTCTAGGCTAATTCTCACGTATTAATTTAGCCCATTTCTAATAATCTGCATAGCACCATTAGGTGCGCTTACCGGGAAGATTCTAGCCTACGTCCATCCCGGGGGAGCTTCATCGTGTCTGCTCTGGAGAGGAGCTGCCCTGCATCTGAGCTCACTTCCTCCTCCTCCCAGCATTCTGTTCTGTTTACTCCACCCACCTAAAGGCTGGCCAATCAAATGGGCCAAGGCAGTTTGTTTATTGACAAATGACCTTCCTCCATCACAGCCAGACTTTTAAAACTCTTTATGTGTAAATAGCTTCCCTTTTTCTTTTCTGTTATGTATTACACTACAGGAAAGAACTTTTTATTAGATGTTCTTTGGGGAATGGAGAGATGGCTCAATGCCCTTGCAGAGGACCCAAGTGCCATTCCCAGCACCCAAGGTTCACAGCTGCCTGCAACTCCAGCTCCAGGAGATCCGATCCCCTTTTCTGGCTTCTGTGGGCACCTGCACTCATACACACACACCCTGGCACACATAGACATAATTAAAAATGATAAAAATAATTTTTTTTGTTTTTCAAGACATAAAATAAATATTTTATAAAAAGTATTTTCTATTTTTAAAATTCCTTTCCCAATTTCTCATTTTAGGAACTAAGTATGAACATATTTTGAGTAAATTATTGCTTGACAATCACTGGTTTTATGATTTTTCAATTTATATATAGAAGAGATCCACATAATGTTTCTTAAAAACATGAGTGAACCAAGAGATGGTATCTTTTTCTTGAAACAGGGTTGCTCTGTGTAGCCCTGGCTGTCCTGGAACTCACTTCGTAGACCAGGCTGGCCTTGAATTTAGAGATCCACCTGCCTCTGCCCCCGAGTGCTGGGATTAAAGGAGTGCACCACCACCACCCAGTTTATAGGAGTCCGTTTAATGCATTATACTTCATGACTTGATTTAAGTCTGTTTTAATATACATACTTGTTTTCTCAATTGTATAAGAATTAATTAAATGTATTTTTCATCACAATTTACCTTTTGGTCATCAGTTTTCCTTGAGATATTGTCGGGACATGTGCCTTTTACTGACTTATTTATTAGAAAATCTGAGTTTATTTGTTGATATTCTGTCTGCTAGAATATTCATTTTCTTCATTGTATGCTTATATGATTTTTCAGTTCTTATAGAGAACTGCATGGCTAGATCTTAGAACTGTCCATTGTTGCTAAAACATGTTCTCAGTAGCATTATCATATTTATGAAACAATAGACAGAAGATATATTTGAAAACAAAAAGTTCCCCCAAAGCTTAAGAATTATATTAAATTTAGTCATGATAGCCAGGCGGTGGTGGCGCACACCTTTAATCCCAGCACTCAGGAGGCAGAGGCAGGCGGATCTCTGTGAGTTCGAGACCAGCCTGGTCTACAAGAGCTAGTTCCAGGTCAGGCTCCAAAACCACAGAGAAACCCTGTCTCGAAAAACAAAAACAAAACAAAACAAAACAAAAAAACCAAAAAAATTTAGACATGATGCACTGCAACTATTTTCTCAAATTTTCTTTGTAATAGTGTTGCGCCTTTATGTAACTTAAGAATTTGTAGGTTACCAAGTATAGGCATGAGAACCACAGAGGTGACTTTGTGTATACGCTGTGATGTTTTGGAAAAAGAAACGTTCCTAAGTGGCAATGACCTAAAAGGAGACGTTGCTGTCAAGTGAAAGCTCGGTCAGCTTGGATGTTTAAGTTACAGGTTCGGTCCCACACAGACTTGAACATAAGTTAGGATCAAGATTTCTGCATTGCCTTAGCTAGCTGTGAATTGCTTTAGACTTATTTGGCATCTAACAAAAGTAAATCCTAGAACAAAATTATATGGTTAAAGCATAAAGAATGTTGCCTCTCTCTGCTGTTTGTTTCCTAATTAACAAAACCGGACAGATAATTTGCTATTTTGTACCTGTTTGCTTATCCCTAAGGAAGCAGGAGTCCTCTTCCGATACCTGGTAAATTATACAGATGATTTAGCAGTTGTTTCTATGATAGTTACAATAACAATATTTTAGCTCTTCTAAACTCTTTCCTGGAATGGATGGCGCTAAAGCAAAGCTGAGGGACTGCTTTTCTCTAAAGCAGGGATGGCAGAAGTGGAGGTGCTTAGTCAGGGTGATCTCAGGATCTTCATATCTGTCACTATGGCAACCTAATTGTCCACCACTTGGTCAGGGTGCTTTCCAGCATCTCCGCCGCAGCTTCATTGTTCCCTACATGGGCTCTGCACATTTTAAAGACGCAGGTAAAAACTTCAGTATTAAACATGGCAATTTTACTCTGTTTTAACTTAGTTTCTCTGAAAATAGTCTTGTGTGGTTTTTCAAAACACATATTTGTCTTGATGTTGTGGGATCGTGTATAAAATTTACTGGTAGCAACTTTTCCATTTTATTTTTCTTACTGCTAGATTTATGATTTTCCCCCCTTGGCATTAACTTCCTTAAGTATGTTTTTCTAACTCATGTGTGGTGCATCACAATTCAAGTCACGGGTTTAGGTAACAAAACACCTAAGACTTCTGTATCTTTATCTGAGTTTGTCACTGAGACAGTAGGATGGCTTTATATAGAATGATCGAAAACAGGAGACCTGTGGTTTAGAAAACGCCTTCATCTACTTTAAATAGCTTAGTGGGGGAATCTGGTAAAACTGACATGATTAATGGCTGAAGATTAAAATATTTTCACACTCTGTTTTTAATGACCACTATCTTGTTTCTGCCCTAAAAATTTACAGCTAGTAAAATATTACAGGAAAAATATATCAATTACCATCCACTTGAAGTTGTTTAACCTTATCAAATTGTGCCTGTTTTTTAGTCAAAAAGCATAAATTAGGAATGAATTTCAACTCAAATGCAGCTTTTGTGATATCTTTAATATATTCATTAAAGTGTTAAGATTTATTAGGCTTAGCATAAAGGGCCTGAGATTATTGTTTTAAATTAGGCAGTGTGATTTAAAAACTTTCCTTTTACATCCAAGCAGATGGTCATCATGTGAAAACAGGCCAGGAGTGTCTGGTGCCTAACTAGGTAGCCAAGTGTATCTCCAAGTGCTGGACACTGGCCTGCGAGTCTAGCTGCTCTGCCTGTTTAATCCCCAGATAATGGTGTGTACTCCTTCTCTGTCATATTTACCTAGAGGAAGTCTTTCCTAATCCCTCATTTTTCTCCTTCACTGAGGTTATGTGTAAATACTACATAAAATGGCCAATGGAAGGAAGTCTGTTTTGTCTAAAGATAAGCATTCATCTTAGACAGGCACATCAGCCTGCCTTTGAAAGGGTGGTAACAGGGGGTGGTTTGCAGGGAGGGAATGGATAAGACCATGCCAAAGTATGTCTCAGGCCACAGGAACCGGCAGTCAGTCTCCTTCCGGTGTGGATCTCTCTCTGCTGGTGCCCACCTTCCACTGTCTCAGCACGTCTTGCTTTCTCCTTCCTGGCAGAGTATTTCTGCAACAGCCTGTGCTGATTTCTGGCTGGTATGGGAAGGTAATCGTCACTCTGCTACCTTCAGGTTTCTGATGTGGTGTACGGTGATTTATCAGCCCCGTAGAGGGAAGAGAAAGCGCTAGTTTCTCTCTCTCTCTTTATTTTTAAATGTGGGGAAACAACAATGCATAACCCAAAACTTAACCCTTTCAGCCTCATTTGTTTCAGACTCGTCCCCTTTTCACTGAACACAAGGTTTTAAGTACAATACACTGAACTTGACCTTATTTGTGGGAACAGCCTAAATTTATAAAAAAAGATAAGAGAGAATTGAATCAGAGATCAGTAAACATTTCCAGTTTAAACAAATTGGAAATCATAGAAATATGAGTGGTACCAACTATTAAATGACGTCCCAAAAATTTAGGGATTCAAGAGTATTGTTAGACAAAGTTCAAATGTTAGTAATGGGAACAGAATTTGATGCAAGTTTTTTTCTGAAAAGCAATTTGATGATTGTTTAATACAGAAATTCTAATTTCAGAAACTTTATAGAGAAAATATTCAAAGGCAAATGTGAAAGAATCATATACAATCACAGAAAAAGAAAAGAAGAAAAGAAAGAGGAAGGGAAAGACAGAAGAGAAGGAAGAGAGCAGAGGGAATCTAAATATTCCAAATCTCCATGACAGGGGCAAGTCACTATATTTTCTCTATGAAGAATTAAAAAAAAAATCCGCAAAACAAATACACCAAAATGTCAATGGTGGTTACTTCAGTGAAGTAAGAGTATGGTGGCTTTCTTATCTTTCTTATAGTTTCTTATAATTTTCTGGTTTAATTTACAAAAGCATTCATTGCATTTATAAACAGAAAAAAGGGGAAATATTATATGTAGCCTTCCCTAACGCCCCGTCTGCATTACGTATTCCCTTGGCAAAAGAAGAGTGTTTTCTGCCCAGTGACTTTGAGAATGTTCCGGTTGTTCCATGGGGTACTCTTTGAAACGTTGGTGCTCCTGATGATGGAAAGAAGGAAGATGGTTTACGTGGGCTTCCCATCAAGTGAGCAGTGATAGGAATTTGTTGCCCTGGGCGATGAGGAGCTTACCTTAACTGAAACGTGAAAGCAAGAAGAGCAAGATCCTGCTGCAAACAGGAACCCTGAAATTCTCAAGCCGGAAAACGGTAGACTCATGGCAGTGTTGGGTGACTTTTCTCATGGTGATTTTACTGAATATTCAAACGAACAGCTAAAACATGGCTTGGTTGAAAGGGAGGCTAGACTGGCTTTTTCTCCAGAAAAGAGAACAAGTGATCAGTGACAGTTGTGTGTTCTTCAGAAACCACTGTTGGTTAGACAAGGCTACCGTGAACGTGCTTCCCCTACAAGGCTCTAACCTGTGACTTTATAAATGTAGCCTAGAATGTACGGCCTCTCTCTTCTGACTCTGCCCTTTACTCATGGCTCATGGAAGTGGTGTCTCTTCTCGCCCTGGCCGATGTGTGACATACAGACACTTTCAAAGAGGTAAATGGGCTGTTTTTTCAAAAGTTTGCTTGTAATTTCAACTGCTTTGAGCTTAGAATATATTTTGTTATGCAAAAATAGCAGTCTTCATGGCCAGTTTCCCAGGGTTAGAACCTAAACTGTACTTGATAGTACATATTAGTTTTTAGTAGACAGTTTATTGAGAATGTCAGGTTGGGATGAGAAGAATCGGTTTCCCATTTGTGGGAGGGAAAGGACCTTCACTCAGCTCCAAACTTGCCGGGAGTTTGGAGCAGTGTTTAAAGTGATTGGTACGGGATTTGCACCAGCTGTTAAGCAGCGGAGCCTGGAAACGAATGTGGCGGAGACAGAGGAAGCCAGCGTTCTGGGACAGTTATCAACAGTGCTATGTCAGTTACATATGAAAGATCATGAAAGGTTGGATTAGAAAGATGATTTGAGCTAAGTGCTAAAAGAAAATGGGAGTGGATCCCAGGGATCTACAGCCGGAGGGAGGAGAGGATAATCAGAGACTTGGGGAGTAGAGTGTCTCCAGCGATTTCCAGCAGTGCTGGGCCCATTGCCCGTACCTGGATTGACTTACACCCTTACTCTGCCTGCTAGGTCCTACCTCATTTGAACAGTTTTTCTCAGTCCTATTCAGATGTCAGAATGACTGAATGAGTTTTTAAAATAGTGTAGGTCCCTGGACTTGTTGGTGACCCTTGTCTCAAAGTCTCTGGTGTTGGAGCTTAGCTGGGTGATACTTTCAAAGGCCTCCGAGTGACTCCAGTGTGTATCTAGAGAGCCTAGTGGCTGGTAACTCTCGGACGTGATCACAGATGCATGGAGACTCTGGTCTGGTTCATTCACTGTTTTTCCTGCTTCCACAGGGAGTGACTCTTGCTAGACATTCAGTGAACATTTGCTTGAACTCAAGAATGAATCAAAGAACAGAGAGGGATGGAGTTAATTAGTCTCTCATTCCATGGATTATAGTTCAGCGACAGGTCACATTTGTGGCGAGTCTCCTTCTGACCTTGTCCCAGTTCAGACAACCGGCCTTCTGTGTGGTTCCTCTCAGCCCTCTTTTGGTACTCCATGTCTCCTGGGGCCTCTCTTCTCAGTCCTTGTTGTCAAGAACCTGTCAAGAACTGAGCTCAAAAGCCTGAGTCATTTTCTACAGCCCAGAAAGTTGCTCCTGAATCTCAGACCAGAAGCCGAGGGCTTTAAGTTTGATTGGCAATCAGGTCTCTTTGATACTGCATTTCCCAGATGCTCCTCAGTGTGTTGTTTCTGCCGTTTCAGAGTGGCCCTGGCTGCCCTGTTGCTCTAGAACTAGTTGTAGTTGGTAAGTGGATAGGAAGATTCAGAAAGTCTTTATTTTCTCCCCAGTGCTTGGGATCAAATCTGTGACCTTGTCCATGTTAGGTAAGAGCCCTCACTGACCGTTTCCTCCCGATATGGCTCTTGACACAATTCACATCATTTTTGTCCCCTTTATTATTGTTTTGAAATATGTGCAGTAACAGCCCTTACAGCGAGAATTACCAGGGGTTTCCTTCTGTGTGTTTTTAGTAACTTTTGTTCTTATAAAACCACAGCTCTGTTATATGTAAAAGGACATCAAAGGTCGTGTGTTTGTGAACACTGCGCTTATTAAAATATCCCCTCGTGTGCAGTGGATGCTTTTAGAATTGATCATGTTTTTGTTCTGGTCAGCAGGTTTGTGTCATCCCTGCCTTTCCTGTATTTACCTGTGGAGTTTACTATTTTTATATTTTAACCTCCTTTTGTCATTTTATGGCAGTTCATGTGAGCTTCTTATAAAGTAATATTACTGATTTTTTAAATAATTTTTACTTAGTATGAGATTCTATGTATACAAATATACAGTTTTCTATTAATTTGAACTTTTCATTTTTACTTTGGAGGAAGAGTTCCTGAAGGTATCTGCCATCTTACCTTAGATTTGTTTGCTCTCCTTGATTTTCATATATGCTCGTATTTATCTGTTCATAAAGGACATGCACACCATAAAGATACTATAAGATAAGAAAGTCACAAGCCAGCGAGAAGCGTCTCACAGAGCTATTGGCCTTACATGGTGCGTTCTTGCTGGTGTCTGTGTATTGTATTCACACTGCTTTGCTTTTTGACTCACTGGAAAAAGAAATGGGAACAGTTTGTACCACTAGACCCCAAGTTTGGAGATTTCAGGTGTGCACCACCAGACTCGACTCTCTTTTTAGATATAGACATTTATTTCTGAAACTTCCCACTAGCTTTCGCTATATCCATAAGTTTTGGTGTGTTTTCATTATCACTTCTCTGAGATTTAAGAAAAAAAAATTCCTCTTGTACAGTTTTTCTGTTCCTTAGGGGCATGCCATTTTTACATATTTATGAGTTTTCTGGGCTTTCTTCTGTTTCTGACTTCCGGTTTCATGTGGTCGTAGTTGAGGATGCTTGGCTAGAGCTGCCTCACAAATTCTTTGGTAGGAAGAGTTTTCTTTCCCTTGCCTTTTCCGGGGTGGTGTGGTGAGGCTGCACCCTTTCCTCTTCTTTTGACCTCAGCTTCTAGTAGAATTTTAAGCTTATCCGCAAGGTAAATATTTACTTCTTGAGGACCAGGAGATACGGTGGTAAATAATCAGGACAGTTTACATACCGATCTCTGTTGTGAACCCAGGAAAGAAACATGGCGACGGCTGGTAAGAACGGTGGCGGAAACGGAAAGGCTAGAAGGACCCGGATGCTAGCACAGTGCGGGAGGTGGCACTGATCTAGATTGGGATTTAGAGCGATCCCACTGAGTGAGCGTGATATTTGAGCTAAGTTCTAAAGTGTGAGAACTGAACTATATACAGAACGTGGGTATGATTGGAGAACCAGAAAGACGGCTTCCGTGTGGGCGAAGAGCGCTGGGCGTGCGGGATCTGCTGGGATGTGTAGGCGGGGCTGGTGAGGTGAGGCGGATCCAGTGCCCCACGTTTCTTGAACTGAATGTGTTAAACAATGGAATCTAGTTTTGCATTTGTGTCCTTACCGCCCAGTATTTATCACGGAATATTCCCCTAGGGCCCGACAGCATTCAGCAGCAGAGTTATGTTTATCTCCACCTCTCCGGCTTTATTAGGGGAAGGTCACCAAGTCTGGGAGCAGCCAAAGAAGCCTCTCATGTGCAGAGTTTAGCCTGCTGAGGCTAGGCCTTCAGCACAGCCGTCTGACGGTGAGTTTAGGATGATGTACACAGTAGGCACAGAGGAGCAGGAGCGAGCAGAATTCACATTAACCAGGACCTTCCAGACCTTCGTGTCTGGAAGCCAAGAATCTACCAAAGACAACGAGAAAACAGGAAGGAAAAAAAAGCTTCACGCCTAATGACCAGCCCACCCCACACTAGCTTACAGTGTGCATTGGATGTAGAGAGCAGACATGGGGGAAATTATACTGTTTTCAGGAATGGCAGTAAATTGATTTCTTTCCTTTTCTGTCTTTCTTCTAATATGGACATTAAAGGATGCAACTGCTGGTTCGTGGCAGCCAGGGGCTTCGGGGAACGGGGAAGTGGCATTTTTCTTCCAGCTGCCGTTGTTCACAACACTTTTGACAGTTAAAATACATCACACATTCTCTTGTCCTCGCAATGTAAACATTTACTGTTTTAAGTGGACTATAGAAGCAAACCAAAATAGAAGGAAGCAGACTGATATTTCAGAGGTGAAGCTGAGCCCTAGACTAAATTAAATAAAAGTAATTTGCCATTCAATTCATAGTTACATATTATACAATTCACAGTGTTTGTCCCTGGGAACGATTAAACAGAGGGGTTCCACTGCTGGCTCTATTTTTACAACCTGTTAGGAGAAGGAAATTTAATATAGAACAGACAAAATTTTGAATTAGAATTGTTAGAAAAAAACTGGAACTAGTTTAAGGTCAAGGTGGCTTTCTTATTGTTGATTATGGTCTTAGAACTTGTCTAAAGTTCTCTGTTATGAATTTCCCTAGGAAACCCCGACTCTCCTCCTGCTTCCACGCCTCTCATCTGCGCGTTAGCATCAGTTCCAAGTCTTTATCTTTAGCTTTTACAGCTGTTTTTTCAAATATATAATTTGAATAATAAGAATTTTCAAAACGACTTAAAACTGAGTCCCAGGAGTAATCTTAAGATGACAAAGTGCCTGTCCACATTTTTAGCGAGTAGGGGATTTTGATTAAGATACTAGATGTTTCAAATGTGGCAGTCTATAGAATGCCATGCCATGTGGGAAAGTGGGTTTCTCAAGTTAGCTTTATTCAGAAAGAAAAGATTACAAATGAAAACACATCCAAGTTTTTTTTCAATTTCCTATTTTGCCTAAGCTTTTCCTGCACAGCGTACACATCCATCCATCTCCTTCCCAGTGACCGTGCCTCACTAGATCACTTTTGTGAGTATTCAGGAGATTTTCATCTTATGAGTCATAAAATTCTTTTATTCCCTGAAGAACTTCCTGTGTCCAAATGGAATTCCATGTCTTTGCAGTTTCAGCTAGGTTCCTTGACAATGTTCCTTCCTGACTGACTCTGTTCTTAGGGTCTGGGAAATGGGTCACAGATTGACTCTTGTTCTTCAAGAAGGTTGAAAAATTAGTCTCCTTCATTGCCCTAGCCCTTGTCATTTTCTTCAGAAATGTTCTCAAACATTCAAACTGTTCCGCCCATGGCAGAGCGCCTTCTCTTGTGCTGAGGCTGGCCCTGCGTTTGGTCTGTCTGTGCTGACTTGGGCTGTTTGTTGAGAACCCGCAGATTCCATTCTCGATCAGATTCCGTGTCCCATTTAAAAGGAAATCCAGAAAAGCAATCATCTGGCAGACTATGACTTCCAGATTTCAGGAAACATTGACAGTTTCTTACTGTTTTTCATGTTTTCATCATGGATTGTCTCAGCTTGACCACCCTCCGAGCTGCTCCAGAAAGAGTTCGGTATAGCATTAGGAGCAAGGACTTGAAGGCAGTGTTTGATAGGACACGGGAAAGAGATCTCGTGAAAGAGTAACACTTTCTGAACCCCAGTCTCTTCCCCTGAGAAGGAGAACAAGAAGATTCATATCTATAAATATACATGTTGTGTGCAATATATGACAATATAAGATATAATACATTTATAATGATATGTGTATAGTATAATATACATAACTATAGAGTTATGCAGGACATTTGATATCATCTAACCAATGTCAACAATCACACTCCTTGACAATGGTCCGGAGTGTGGCCTGCCGTCTATAATTTCTGTTTCAGTCTCTCTCACACTAATGACTGTAGGAATTTTTGCAAGAATGGTTTGAATGCAATTCTTTCTAGTGGCTGGAGGGACTGTAGAGTGGTAGCGTAGATCTCAATGGGGAGATTTCGGCTACCGTGGACCATGGGAGGAGCTACAAACACCAAGAGCAAAGATTGGTATAGCACTCGGAGTTGGACCCAGCCTTCTCACTCCCACTGGAAGCAGCTCTGGCCGAGTCGACCACGTTCCTGATGCAGTAAGCCACCTCTTGCTTTTGTCTTCTTGTTCCCTCAGCAGGGGCTGGGTGTGCACATCCATCTTCTGAAAGCCTATCCAGTTTTTAATTATTTTACTAACTAGTTCGGAGCCTAAGCGGGCCCGATCATTATGATCTAAAGAGCCTAACAGATAAAGAATTGACCAAAATAAATAGATAAGAGTTCTCCCATATGAAAGAGCCTTTGTGTCGGGGTGTTTATTGTAGGATGAGCATCTAGGAAGAGAAGTCTACCATGCACAGAACCTTTGTGTCGGGGTGTTTATTGTAGGATGAGCATCTAGGAAGAGAAGTCTACCATGCACAGAACCTTTGTGTCGGGGTGTTTATTGTAGGATGAGCATCTGCCACATTTTTTATTCATTTCCTTTATATCAGCATTTATCAATTATATAAAATTTTTATAATTTATGTGTATGTGTGTTTCTGCATGTGTGCACACCTACTTGTAAGTATCCACAGAGGCTAGAAGAGCGTGTTGCATCCTCTGCAGCTGGAACCAAACTCGGGGTAGCTGAATGAGCCACAACCACTCTTAACCACTGAGCCGTCTCTCCGCCCCTTCATTATAAGATGTTAATACATGTATATAATTCAGTGGGATTGTATTCACCTCCTCATTGCTCTCCCTTGGCTCCCTCCCCACACACTGTTTACCTCCCATATCCCAAATATTACATTGGAGGGGGGGTGGATTAGAAACAGAGCCATTGCTGTGACTTGGTATGTGATTACATGGTGGAACGTTGTGTTTTTGATAGAGTGTGCATGTTTATATGTGTGTGTAGATGTTTATGATTTTATATGGCTTGTTAGAACAGAGGCAAATATGCAATAGAACCATAATGAGGTTGTTAACATAGGTTTCCTATGGGAAGGGAAAATAGCCAAGAAAATAAAACAGGAAAAAAATTTATACATAAGGTATGTCTGCTATATTCACATTTATGCATTTCTTTATGGTTAATAAGTGTATGTATGACTTTTTCAAAAGCATCAGGAGTGTGGTAACAAGGCATTTAAAAAGTAACGACATTATGATATCTCAGAGGCCAGAAATCCAGGGCAGTTCTAGGAGCCGAGTGAAAAGTTGAGATTAATTGGTAGGTATAAAGTTACGTGAAAGGAACATTGCAAATAAAAATGAATAAAATAAAAAACTGTTACAGATCAAAGAGCTATTCTCTTGGCTCTCAGTTTATCCTTAAATAAAAGTATATATATATATATATATATATATATATATATATATATATATATCTTATGCATGTATAACACCAGACCTTGGTCAAACTTTTCCAAAGGAAGACTTTCAGGATGGGAAATGTGATTAAAATTCATTCTCACATAGTGTCTAAGACTATGAATTTTTCCACCTTATAGTATGTAACTAAGACCCTTTAATTTCATTATTCTTAAAAAAGATCCTCAGTATCCATGGTGCTGTTTTGTATTTGTGAATGCTAAGTAAAGCTTTCAGAAAGTTTTGCTAGCAAACTAAAAGAAATTCAGAGAGTTTTCATGTTCTTATAAAATGCTGCCAAGATAGTCTTCCATGCCACAACATACTGTTATTTAGTGACACAGAATATAAATGCTTGAGAAGTGAGAGTTCTCAAAAATTACCTGTGATTTTCTCAGATGTCACCATTATTGATATGTACTGTTAACATGCAGCACAGTTCCCGTGTCTTAACCCATGTCTTCATTCCATGCGTGCATGTGACTCTTTCTGGGTCACTCTGTTTCACTGGTCTCTGTTCGTCTCTGCAACCTCTGAACTGCTGTAGTTTATGAGTATGTATAAGGAGCGGTGGTGGCTCAGTGGGCTAAGAGACCAGCTACCAAGCCTGCTTGACCTGAGTTTGATTCTTGGGACCCACATAGCAGAAGGAGAGAACTGATTTCTACAAGTTGTTTTTTGACCTCCACACATGTGCTGTGGCATGCACACGCATGTGCACACATGCACACACACATATAGACACATCATTTTAAAGTCTGTATTTAGCACTCTTATAGAGCTAGTCCCACAACATTAGTATTTGATCAATTTTATGGTCATTCTTAACCAGTTTTTACAGGATTTTTTGTTTGTGTAAGACAGGTCTTACTATGTACCCCAGGTTGGTCTGGAACTCTAGGCTCTCCTGTCTTAGTCTACCAAACCTTAGGCTTTAGGTGTGTGTTGCCAGGCCTCGATAGACGTTCTTTTCAAAGAAAAATTTAATACTTTTATTATATATATTGTGTATTTAAAATGTATGATATGATTTTATTTGAACTTTTTAAGTTAGAGTATATCAGCATTATAGCACAAGATAATGGGTTTCATCATAAATTTCCATACATGTAAACAACATGATTTGATTATATTCACCCTTCAGTGTCTTCAGTCTGCTTCTCAACATTTTGTTGTTGTTACTATTTTCCTCAGGTTCATTTGGCTTCTTTTGCAGCAAATGCTTAGCTAGGTATCACAGTGTGCACCTCTGTTCTTAGCATGTGGGTGGTAGAAGAAAGAGGGTATCTGTGAGAGGGCCAGCACGGCTTATGTAACAAGTTCCAGGTCAGTGAGGATTACATAGTGAGACCCTATGCAAAGAAACCACGAGAAAAAACAAACAAAAAAGTTTTTCTAGTGCCCACTAAAGCTATGTGGCCATGTCTTGCACCTGGTGCAGTAGGTAAAATCGGGTATTATTGCATAGCTGACAAAGTGATATGTCGGCCTGCAGGGTGTGGAGTATATTCTGGGAATGGTTAGATCGTGAAATTTTACTCTTGGGTCTCCGATGTCCAGTGCCAGTTCACACGATGGCGTGTGCCCCGTTCACATTAGATAAGCCTGTTCATGCGAAGGTTAGCTCTGCATGCGATGTAGTCCATCTTTCCAGCTTCTGATTATTGTCAGTGGTCAGATTTAAAACCATCAAGACTTCCAGACTGCCAGGGCCACTTGTACGCCTACATCTTGATGTGGGATGTCTGAGGTCCCCAAAGGTATACATTTTTTTTATATATTAGGAAACGCTTAGTGTTTTGACAAATTACTTCAGTTTTGTCATGTGTCTGTTACAAAGGCAAAATGTATTTTTTCTAAATTAGTTTATTTTAAAATTTTATCTTGGATAGCTTTTTTTGAACAGTCTGTTCTCTTTCAATTTTTTTCAAGATGGATTTTCAGACATTTAAATAGAAGTAGGTGACGTGTCTTGACACATGGAGAGTTGGTGCTGACCATAAAGAATCGTATACGTCTGAAACAAGGAGATACTTTAAACTGTAGTATTTACTCTTCTATTATAGAACACAGATCAAAAGCCCAGCTGCATGTTTTGAGAGACCAGTTAAAGAAAACATGAGGAGAAATTTGAGATGAGCAGAAGGGTTTTGATACTGAGCTGCCTTTTAGAAAACAAGAATGTAGTTTTAACATTTTCACCAGGCCCATGCATTTAAACCAGGAATTGTGTGAAATTCTGATGGGCAGCAAGCTGAAGAATGTAGGTTCCAGGGTGACACTGTCAGATGATGCTCTGTAGTGAGTGCTCCTGATTCAGGACTGCACTTGGGACATTGTTTCCTTTTGGTGCACACTAGAGTGCACACCGCTGGAAATAAAATCTGTATCCCTTCGAATCTCCCTGTTTCAGCTCTCATGGTATTTCTAAGGTCAGTTAAACACCGTCAATAACGTTCAGTCATCCCAAATCACCATCTTCCTGTCTGGTGTATCTAACAAAATCTAAACAAATGGGAAACTCCTTGTGGAGCTTCCTATGGACGGCTCACTGGACTCAAGAGCTTTTGGAAGCAAAACAAAATGATCATGTGAAGTTGAATGTTTTGGGGATCAAGGTTATTAGGTCAACACTAAATTTAAACCCAGTTTGAGAGACATTTTTTAATGGCACTTAGAAATTATGACTCAAGCCAGGCTGTGGCTCCTGAAGTGGCTGACATCCTTCCATGCTGAAGGCCTTCAACTGATGTGTGTAAGATACGTCTCCTAAAACGCGAGCTATGATTTAAGTAACAAGAGGCTGTGTTGTGGCCAGGGAAGTAAAAGCTCCCTCCCCAGCCCTTTTGTGGAAGTTGTTTGTTTGAGTTCAGTAATTTTATTGAACTTGAAAAAAAAAAAGTATTACTAGCTGCCTCCACTAAGGGAAGTAGGGAAGCTCCTCTGTCGATTTTTGCTTAGGACTTAGGTGCAGCTTGCGATTGTAAGAAAAACCATGGATGAAATCCATACCAATTGGAGGTTGTGTGTGTTTGGGAGCATTTAAAAATGCTGCGCAGGCCTCAGAGGAATCAGTGTGAAGCCTGTGCTGACCGGTTCCGTTATTAATCTCTAAAGAGAATAGATACCAGATGTTTACACCGCCCAAAGGACACCTCTGTGTTCTTGACGGTCTGTGGTCACAGTGTCATTAAATAGACTCAAATGTTTGCAGTGATTATGGGTGATAAGGCCACATTATTTTACATCTAAAATTATCAATGAGCAGGCTTGGCAAATGCATTCATTTTCGTAGGAAAGATAACTCATGTTTTATTGGTATTTATTAAAAATCACCTAGGGAAAATAGAATTTCTTTGCCTATTTTGTATATTTCTTCGGTTGGTTCAGTAACAGACACATTCAAACATTCCTTTTCCCTTTCTTCCTCTCTCCTCCCCTTCTTTATCTCCCTCTCCTTTCCCCTCAGCCCTCCTTTTCTTCCCCTCCTCTCTTTCTTGTTTAAAAGAATGAAGTCTGTTTTCCTCCAGTTCGGAGACTGGGAACCCCAACATTGCTTCAGACACTGGCTCAGTTCCTGTTGAGGGTCCTCCTTCACGGATTGAGGTGGCACATGCACATAAAATAGATGAGCGTGGTGGTTCATGCTTGTGACCCAAGCACTGGCGAGGTGGAAACAGGCAGATTGCTTGGGTCTGCTGGCCAGCAAGCATGCTCCAATACTCGGTGAACCAAGGCCAGTCCCTGGCTCATAAAATCAGGTGGATGGTACCTGAAGAATGATACCCAAAGTTGACCCCTGGCCTACACGTGCACGTGCGCACATGCACACACACATTTTTCATTATGTTAAATATAATGAGATTTACCAAGTCAACAATGTCTTTGTGTAGTTCATGGCATGAAGTAAATTAATGCTGCTGTGCAACCGCCACCATCACCAGCCAGCTCCATGGCTTTTCATCTTTACAGTGGAAATGCCAAACCATTAAAGATCGGCTCTTCCTGCTCCCCTGGATCCAGAAAACACCATGATAGTATCTTTCCCTGTAATTGTCACCAACCTGTTAATGAAATATCTTCTCCTTATTATTTGACTCACTTAAAATATCTCATGGGTTAAGTATTAAGAATATATTAGTAAACAAAGCAGTCATGCTCTCTTGGTGTTTAAAGAATCGTTAATTTAAATGATTCTTATAAATAAGCAATTATTAGCCAAGAGAGTACTGTGTGTGTTAGCAGGCACCGTGCTAATGGTTAGAAATTAAGGGATGAACAGAACAAATTCCCTGATATTATTGAACTTAGAATCTGTTCCCAGATGCAGACATCCCCAAGTAAGGTTTCTAAAGGAAAAACGAGGTAAACATAAAAGTTGGAAATGGGCCAGTTAGTGAAGATTGGGTTACTAGATCTCCATCTTTCGTAATAGAATCAATTCAAAGCATCTGAAATCTCATTGTCTAGTGGTAGAAGTCATGGGAAGAATGTTCTCTGTGTGTCTGTGCTGTCTAAATAGCAGCCGTCATCTGGAATGTTTGATTGTGAGGACTTGACAGGTGGCTGTCTGGAAGTGGCTAGTAACTACCGTATTGGAACAGCACAGGTTAAGTGAGCAAATCAAGAGATATTAGAATAAGGACCTTTAAAAAAAGAATGAAAGAGGAAAACTCCCAATCATGCTTGGCTGTAGGTAGGTGGGGACGGAAAGGAAAAACTCGTGCTGAGCCGTCTGCGCTGTGCTTTTCTGCTCGTGCATCTATTCCGCTGGTTACTAATACTTTTGGAAGACTAGATTGCAACCAAATGGGGGTCTTTGAAGGAGAGCGGAGAGTCATCCTTTTTAAAAATGAGATAAAAGTTACACTGGAAATATCATTTCCAGTGAAGAATTTCACGAGGATTAGGGATCTAAGCCTCAAACAATTCTTGTCTGCAGGGGACCTGTTATTATTTGTCTTGGCCTAGCTAAGAAGGTAAATTGTGGTCAGGGAGGTGAATAGATTCAGGTTTTAGAAAATCCCAAACTTATAAATTTTGAAATATTTGGACTTAGAGAGCTGTGAGACCTGGCGTACACTAATATGAGTTCTCACCAAAATTGTGCTCAGATAAAACTCGTGATTACTTGATATCACCCAAGACCAACTGGGATTTAGGTGTTCAGACTTAGACTATGTTCAGATAGCATCTTTGAAATTATCTTTCAAGTCAGTAAATTTTTGTTCAAGTTTCTACTGTTACCTACTGACTGATCATGTAGCCACCTTACTGAGAATCTAACTGGGTTAGGAGCAAGGGAAGAATGCAGGGGAGGCGGGCGCTGCATACCCATCCTTCTGAAGAGCAGAAAATAAGGGTCACGTTTGTGGACACGGTGCAGATGGGATCGGCTTCCAGCTGATTTAGAACCTGTTGCTAATTTTAACAATGAATGTTTTTTTAAAAAAACGTTTTGAAGGAAACGAGGAAGAGATAAGCCCGGGAAGCTGAGAAACTTTTTCCTGGGAAGAAATTGAAGTGCAAACTCTAAACTTTGTCCACACTGCTTGAGGAGCACCAGGCCACTCTTGGTTGTGAGCAGGAAACACTTAGAGCACCTGTATAGCTGCATTGTGGGTCAGGTGAGATCATTAGTTTTATCATCATTACTAAGTCTGTTGTAGTATAGATAAGGACTACCAAGGGACAACTTAGTGATAATAACTTGGATCATTTGCTTTGGGTCAGAAACATCAACGAGCATGTCCTGAATTTGCCCCTTATATACAGAAAGTTAAGATACAATTGCAGATAATGTGGCCTGATTGTTGAATGAAATCGAGGCAGAACCGTTGCATTCCAAGTGGCCTCTTCTCCTTGTAGTCGCTGTGTTTACCATCTTGAGATGAGAATTCCTCCAAGGGAGAATATATTTATTAAAAATAAGACATTCTTGATACTCGTCGGCTGCGATCTAAAAAGCAGAGTTTATGTTCTTTGAAACGGAATGATAATAGGCCCCGATCCAAGCTCATCAAATAGAAACAAAGGGGAGACTGGGGGTGGAGGGAGCCCCTGTTTATACAGGTTTTCATATGACTTAAAAAGTGCATGGAACACATCCAAAACAAATGATGTTTTGTTGGATGAGAAGACCAAAAGGAAAAGCCCAGAGAAAGGAGGAGAGATGATGTTTCTTTAATGTCAAAACTGACATAAACACACTTCCCTCCCCCCTCCCTTTTGCTCAAGATAATTTTCTCAACAAGGCGCAGATTGCTTCAGTCCCTGCCTATCACCCTTTGAAGCACTCTCCTTGGTATTAGCAGTGGGGGCAGGGTTTCCTTTGAGGCCTTTTACAGCAGTGAAGAGTTCCTCCTTTAAATACTATCACATGATGAGGGAATTCCGCTTCCAGAGTGCTGTCATCACCGTGGGTCCCTGTCAGAAGACAATTTATTCCTGGTGATGGTCCTCCTCATCTTGATTGTCCTTAAGGACGAATCTTCCTGATGGATTCGCTCTCTAGTGCAACTCACTTCTCTGAGAGACACAGCAAAACAAAGGGGGGTTTCCTTTGTTGGCCTCATTAGTGAAGGTAGCCACTACCCTCTTTGGAAACGCGATCGCCACGGGAATTGTTTCCCTTGTCGCTTCCCACTGATTAAGAACTGAATGGCTTGCCGAACATCTGATTTTTGAACTGCCTTCTTCCACAGTGCTCAAGAACATTGCAAATTGGAGGAATATGGAAATGTCTCTATGGATTTATTTTTAGTGTTTCCTCCAATGTTAATAGCACAGTAAACAACAAACATTCAGACATCACTAGTTTCCCAGCAACATGGGAGTTTCTTGGAGCGCTCCATACTGTTTTGCCCTCCCTGCCATTCTCTGGTCTTGAATATGGTCTTTTGGAAAATTTTGTGAACGTTTAACTCAGGTTGACAAAATGTGTTTCTTTATGGTTGGCCAGATCACTTGAATTGAGTTTGCTCTGTCTTTGTGGTGGCTGAAATAAATGAATAAAGTTTATATAGCCTCCACACTAGCTCCGCTCACATCGTGGCTTTTGGATGGTTCCCTGTGAATAGTCTCAACATTCGAAAACAGTGTTATTCATTCATTATCAACTTCCAGAGGAAACAGGCCATGATCAACCTGGGACATTAAAGCAATTCTATAAAGCATGCAGCGCCTTCCAGGAAGTACTCAAATGAAAGACCACTCAACTTTTGGTAGAGGAATAGTGGGGTGTGAGAAGGGGTCCCTAGGCTGATGTCAAGTTATCAGATTCTACTTTGGTTCTGCTATTCGCCGCTTCTGTATCCTCTGCTCTCTCCCAAAAAGTTCTGCAAAATGAGTGGCTTAATGTTCTGCATATTTCCACTGCTCCATGGACACAATGAACAATTCCCTAACTGTGCACAGAGCTTAATCCTTATCGAAGTGACCAAGCTAAACTGGATACCTCCGTGTGTTAGAAAGGAGGATGTGTGTGTGTGTCTGTCTCTCTTTCCTCTCTTTCTGTTTTTTTCCTCTCTGTTCTCTCTTTCCTCTCTCTCTCCTCTCTCTGTTCTCTCTGTTCTCTCTCTCAGTTCTCTCTCTCTCCCTCTGTTCTCTCTCTCCTCTCTCCCTGTTCTCTCTCTCCTCTCTGTTCTCTCTCTGTTCTCTCTCCTCTCTCTCTGTTCTCTCTCTCTCCTCTCTCTTAGTTCTCTCTCTCCCTCTCCTCTCTCTCCACCCCCCCCCCAGGCCTCTGTGATGTGCTTTGCTCATTCATCCCCTTGTTTTATGCTTCCTGGTAACTAAGGGTGCTAAGGGACCATGCTGCCCTCTGAGCTGTGTCAGCCCTTGTGAGCCGTGAGTTTAGACTGCCTTCAAGTATTTACCACCTGGTCAGAAAGAAGGCATGGAGCAATGCTGGAGAATCTCAGAGCAGATAAACAAAAGATGTGGCTGTATAGAAAGCAGAGCGGCATGGAGGGGCGACACATCCATGTCTCAGTTCCTAGCGAAGTGGAAACCGGAGTCTCGTCTTTTATCTTCTGCTGCCACGTCAGGCCCAAAGATTCTACCCCCCCCCCCAATACTGGCATCAGGTGCCTTCAACTGCTTTCAAATGTGTTGTGCTATGGAAGGTTTAAAAAGGACAATACACTGCATTTTCTTTCTTTTTCTAGATAAATGACTTCATTTATTTATTCTGTAAGTGTCACCATGAAATTTACCCTCACTGGCAGCTGGCACTTCTGTGATTTAACAAAGAACACCTAAATGTGGGAAGCAGCCATTGTATAGCAAATGACGCTGCCTGTGTTGGAGGTGGTTTTAGGGTTGAGAGGGTAGTGAGTCGTGAGTTACTTACAGCAGTGGAGTCTCAGAAGAGTGGAGCTGTGTTCAGGGTGAGGCTTCCCTGCTGCGTAGGAGTCCTGAGCTCTCTGAAGGAACCGGGAGTGTTTCAGGTCCTGCTGGGAAGTTTAGCTGTGACCTAAAGCAGCCTGCGCTCTGTGGGGTGGGGGAGTGAGGAGTTTGGGCAAGTTTCTGAGGAGAACTTGGCAAGGAACTAATTGTTTGAAAGTGCAAATCCTGTTGTTGGAGTGTGCATGCCGTTTTCTTTCGGTGTGTGTAATAAAGTGAGCACCGTTCTTAAGTGACACTTCCTTTCTGTGGGAACAAATGAGAGGAAATAATACTTATGCCAGTGTGCTCTACTCAGCAAGAGCTTCTTACAGTGTGACTCTAAAACACTGATAAACCGTGTGGGAACTGGAGGAGATGCTATCTGAGAAATAGCGCTCTGTCTAGATGCCTGGGCATCTGCTCTCGCAGCTTTTCCTAGGAGGTGAGCAAGGCGTTCACCTACAGATACATGCTCTGTGCCAGATACACTAGACCAGGAAGGAAATTAGATGGAGGTAGTTAATAGGATAACCATCTTTTTTTTATTTTTAACCATATAAAGCTGAGAATTGAAAAGACAAGATTTTCTAAAGAAGTGTGAAATAGTTGGAAAAATTACCCAAATCAATTGGTTGTTTTGGAAAATGCCACAAAGGAAGATTAAGAGCCTCGTGACTCTGAAGACAAGAGGACGTGATGACAGAGCTTTCGGAAGTCTTGGAATATTCTCAGAAACTATCCATTGATCCAAGGCTGTCTCAGGAAGCACACACGAGCCCGGCTCTGCTGTTGCCTCAGCATGAGAAAAGGGTTGAATTTCTATGCAATTGTCCTCTTGTGGCTTCGACCCTTTCTTCCAGGCTGAAGATGCCCAGCATTAGTCGTGACTGAGGCTTTGCCTCCTTTGCTTCATTGACCTTGAGACTCGAATCTAATGCAAGGTTTTGTCTCCTCCCTTTTGGCCCACGCCAGGTTGGCCTTCCTTTCATGACGTGATCAGCTCTGAGGCCGTTGAGTTCACGGACGATTTTTCCTATGGGATGCACAGAGTGGAGACAAGCTGCTCTCAGGTGAGTTGACCCCACCTGTGTCCCCAGTAGGGGGCTCGCTCTGTCCTGCAAACACAGGCCAAGGGACTGTTCAAAAGAGGGACAGACAAACATACCGGATCCTTTTTAAGGTCAGAACGATGCTTCCATCTTTAGATGTTTAGCAAGACGAACACGGTGTCAGTCATTGGCTTCAACGATATTAACCAGTCATTGATTGGTAGGGGGAGATTTTTTCATTTGATCTACTATAGTAGTGAATGGGCATTTTGGGGACATATGGTGATTTCATTATATAGCCTTGCATATGATGTAATGATAGCTTGGCCTCTGCAGTTCTATTACCCAATCTTTATTCGTAATATCTTTAATGGCTCTGATCCAAACATAGTCTGTGAAGATCTCAGACATGGCTTTTCCTGGGGAGAGGTTGGAGAGAAGTCACCGGAAGTGGAAGTTCAATGGTAGGCTAGTTCAAGGCTGGTTAAAGGGGAGTCCAAGCTAAGGCAGCTCTTGGTGTGTTTCTGCTAGTGTCTGTTTTTGTCCGTATTTCTAAGGATGCTCTATTTTGTTCTGCCCATTCTTCTGTACCCAAATCAATGCTCCCTCTAAGGAAGAAAGTGAAAATGTTTTGAAGGGGTAGTGAAAACAGTGAATGCACTGAGAGACTGTAACTTACTGGTATTTTGTGGCTGCCCAAGAGACATGGCTGACATGCCCATGCAGAGAAAGAGCCATGGCATGTTCTACAGAAAGTGTCCAGTTTGTGTCTGCCCCAACAAGCGAAAGGAGTGTTCTGAGGATTGGGGTACTAACATTTACTGGTACCCAAGAGTGTTTTGTTGGAAGATGTTTTTGTACAGATTGAATGAAGACAGGTACCGTTGGGTGGCTGCAGGACACAGTGAGCACCGCGTGGGCTTCCCTTGGAACTCCTCTGCCTGTCCTTTATCCAGTTTCTCACCTTCAGCACTTCCAAGATTCTTAGAGAGTGGGTGGTGTTTTTACTGTCAAGAGGGAAGGATAGTTGTTCAAACTTGACCATCTAATGAATCTCTAGTTTTTGTTTTATTACTAAGTTTGTTCTTTGACAATTTCAATACATGCAGAATTTGTTTTTAGTTAAAAGGTAAGGTTTTCAAGTATACTATCTTCCATGTGAAGACCCTTCTCCCTTGAAAAGCGTAGCGTCATTTCTTTAACTCGTGTTTTCAGCTTGCCCAACTCTGAGAAATGAGTCTGAGCATGATAGTGGGACTCGCTCATGCTGGGTTTAAGTGCACTGAGCATTGCCTCCACAATATCACTTTCTAATGCTCACAATAGCCTTATTCTCCTCATTTTACAGTTGGGGAAAAATGAGGCCCAGAGAAGGTGGTTGCTTGGGTAAAGTTGTGTAGCCCTAATGGCAGAGCTGAGATTTGCATTTAGGTAATCTGACTCCAGAACACACTATTGAAGAAGGGTGTGTGGCAGGGCAAAGAGACACTACAAAGGGTCAAGTTGGAGAGATGTTTAATAACTCCACGATTCCCCAGCATTTGCTTTACTGTGATTCAGTTTTTCATTATATTGATTATGATTGAAAATGTAATAACTGTCTGTTGGAGGAAGCAGCTTGTTGGTTCCTGGCTGCCCGGCTAGCTTAGACCGAAAATAATCACACACAAACTGTATTAATTAAATCACTGCTTGTCCCATTAGCTCTAACTTCTTATTGGCTAACTCTTACATATTAATTTAATCCATTTCTATTAATCTGTGTATCGCCACGTGGCCTACTGGCTAAAGTTTTGGCATGTCTGTCTCTGGGGGCTCCATGGCTTCTCTCTCTCTGCCTTCCTTCTCCCAGCATTCAGTTCTGTTTTCCCAGCCTCAGTTCTGCCCTATCACAGGCCAAGGCAGTTCTTTATTCATTAACCAATAAAATCAACACAGAGACAGAAGGACCTCCCACACCAACTGTCCAGGAATCAACTGTAATTATCTATTCAAAAATCTAAAATTTTAGACAGAAGGTAATGTTCTAGGAAAGATGGTATTCTAACTTGAGGTGTAGGTACATGGTAACTAGTAAACATCTCTTAGGGCTACCATCTCTCATATATGTGTGTATGCATGCATTCACCCCCTCCCCATACATACACCGCAGCCTGTGTGTGGGGTCAGAAGTCATTTCTCACCTCTCAAAGTGTGGATTCCAGGGGCTGCACCCAGATTTTCCTGTGGCTTGGTGGCAAATGGCTGTAACAAATGAGCCATTTCACCAGCCTTAGGCATCCCTCACTTTGTAAAAACTGCATTAAAGTCACTCAAAACACATTTTTAATTCTAAGTTCTCTAAACAAGGAAACAGAGTCAGGCAATATTAACTCAAATCCCTAATTTCTGATGTTTGTGTCTAATTCCTGCAATTCAGGATTTAGCTGGACTTCCTTCTATCCCTGTGCGAGGAGAGATAGCATGGGCAATCACTAAGGAAAGGCCTTTATGAAGATGTCCTGAGATGATCACAGAGACTATATCAAAATGAGGTCATTCTCACAAAAGGTGTCCAGCCCTTGGCCCCGTGGCAAAGGCCACAGTCTCTCCCTGTTGTCATAGGGAGCCAGCACACTTCATGTCCACCTCCTCCACATCTGTCACCAGACTGTCTGACTCAGGGCACTCAGGTGCAGCGTTTCCTGAGAGATAAAGAGCTGCATGGGCACCAAGAGAACTCTGTCCATCCGGGACGAAATCACTAACAGCAGGGTTCAGAGATTTCTTCATCAGTTTGCTTCAGTTACTACCAGGTGTGCTGAGTGAGCCCAGCACACTTCCAATTGACTGTGCCGGGGGGTAGGGGGGCAGAGCTCGCAGGCATCTAAGGAAACAGCGCGTCACTGACAACTCCCATCCATCATCCGGGCCTCTAGCCGGGCTCGAAGCTGGAGCGAATGGGCTCCACGTGCGCTCACTCCCTTTGTCTGGTGTACCCTTGAGCCCAGACCCGTATACCTGAGAGGAAGCCTGCTTGGGAGGTTAGTCTTTCCCGAGAAACAGCGAGCATCGGATGGTAGGCACCGATGCGGTGGCAGAGGTAGACATGGGTACCTGTGCTACGGTTTGTGACCTCCCGAGCAGGCTTCCCTGCAGCGGGTCTCACCTTCCTAACATCGCCACACTTGGATACTCATGTGGTGCTGACCCCAAACATAAAATTATTTTTGTTGCTACTTCATAACTAATTTTGCTACTGTTAGGAATCAGAACATAATTATCTGATATACGGGATATCTAGTCAGAGACCCCAAAAGGGTTGTGACTCTCAGGGTGAGAACCACCGCTCTGGAGCATCTTGTGGTAGACACCATGACATCACCTCTGGCGTTTGCTTGCAGACAGCTGTTGTTCTCTCCTAACGGTGGTTTTTCTCTTTTTCCTTTATTTGTATCAGGAATACATTTTGAAGTGAACTTCCCTTTCTGTCTAATCCAGACATGTTCCTAATTAGCAAATAAAAGGACATATTGAAAATCAACTTAGTTCAAAAGATTGAATTACTGTCATCCCCTCCCCCCAAAAAAAAGATGTCGGAAGTGAAGACCACATAACTTCTAACCAGCTTCCTGTCTATCCTTATCACACTTTTTTGATAGGGAGGAATGTACACAAGACAATTAATGAATGGGAGCAGCATCGTTTATTTTGACCAACAAGCTGTGTTCTCTCAACAACTCAATGACATGATGAGCACACACGCACATATGCACGCACACATGCGCATACACCCCACCTCTGGCTTTTCTATGCAAGCTTCCCCTCTCCGATGCTGAGTGATCAAAGTACCTGATCTGCACATGAAATCAGTAACTGTGCACAGTCACTGAGAATACTAGGTCCTGTTGGCCTGCTCCTTGAATGCCGTGCCAGACAGAAATAGGTGTTTTTCTGTGTCCACAGGGCAAGCATATGGCATTTTCCTGGTGAATCTTAGCTGCTGATCCCTGAATATTTGGTCACAGCTGTTCATATAGAAAGGAAAAGCAATCTGAACTGTCATCTTTGATATTACCTAAACCTGCATAGAATGTGATAAAAATAATGCAAGATTTGTTTTTCAGGCCTGTTTCATATTTTCCAGGCAATTGATCAAATCAGTTTGGGGTTCATTTTTAGTTCTTTAATAAACTGACACAATATGTTTTTAGCAATATAAAGCTGCACCTTTAGCACAGAAGTGCTGTGAAGCCGAAGCTGCTATGGGTGCTGGCTGTTCAATAGTAACCAGAGGACCCTTTTGTATTGAGCTTAGCACCTTCAGAGGGCAAACTGAGAGTCCAGGTGTTTCTGTTGTGAGAGCATCCCCATCATTTCTGTCTCATTGTCCCCACTGCAGCTCAACCCCAGCTCCGTGTGAATTCATACACCCTTCGTAATCTGTGTTTTATGAGCAGCTCAATGAGCAGAATGGAATAAGTCATCTGTAAGCCCTTCCCATTGAACATTTACCTAAATTGTCACTCTTTCCTCCCTTGCTTACTTCCTTCACTTATGTTTCCAAAGCCACCAAGGAGGCTTCCCGATACCTTGATATTTTCTCTTTCCTCTGTCTTCTCTTCTTAGCTGATTTCTACTGGCCACACTTTATGGGTCACTGGTTTTCTCGTTTATTGTCGGTGTCTCCTACTGGCAGATAAGCACTCAGGGACTAGGGATTGTTGCCTGAATCTCCAGAATGCAGGACCTGTGCCTGGCATGTAACAGGAACTCCATAGTTACCAGTTAAATACGTCAGTGGAAATCATTGAGGCCAGCCATTGATTTCTTTGCTGCATGATGAGTTCTGTGTTTCCAAAACCTGCTGAAGGTGGTACCCTGATGCCTCCATCTATCTTTCTGTCCCTGCTGAGAAGTGGGAGATGTGCGCATATGGTACATATCACCATCTAGAGCTCTACTCAGCTTCAAAACAGTTAGCACAAGCATTTAATTAGTAGCTAGCCTTTGTGGAGAAACTGGTCCGACGACTGCATCCAACACTGCATCTAATCACAGCATCCAACACTGCATCTAACCATAGCATCTAGTCACAACGTCCAACCACTGTATCCAACCATTGCATCCAACCACAGCATCCAACCACTGTATCCAACCACTGCATCCAACCACAGCATCCAGTCACAGCATCCAACACTGATCTAACCACTGAATCCTACCACAGCTTCCCATCACTGCATCTAGTCTTTTAAACTCAACATACAACAGTCCTTCTTTCTGCCTTTCTCCTTCCTTGGTGTTTTGATGAATAGCCTCTTTCTTCTCTGTCTTTATTCATTTGGGGGTGGGTGGGAAGCCATTGCGTCAATCCACCTATTAGAAGCTAGGAAAAAGCAATTGTGTGGGCTGGGAACTTTCCACTTGCTACATTTGAAGCTTTGGTGACCATGATATAAATCTCCTGAGTCTTGCCACTGCTTCATTGGGTTCCAAGAACATCCAGTGCTGATGTTAAGTTTTACTGCCCATGAAAACCACCATCACCTCTGTCATGGCCAGTTAAACAGTATCTTTTACAGTAGACATCTGCATATCTGAAACCCACCCATCCAAAGCCAAAAGTCATGCCAAGGGGAAGAGATTTTATTCTTGTTTCTTACAAGGGGAGATCAAGGGTCAATTCAATTAAAAAAAAAATTACTGCAGTTGTTTTCCAGCTGGCTGAGAGAGTTCACAGGTCACAACATACAGTGGCTCCTAATAATTTCTGATACACACAATTCCAGTGTTTTTATTCTCGACATGTGGTACAAAGCTTGCCTGAAAGCATCTCAGCAGCTATTGACAGTCAGAATAGAAATGGTCCAGGATGCTTTCCATCATTTCTGCACAGACCAGCCATCCACTCGGACTGCGTAGCGTGCATTCCCCTAGAGCCTGCTCTGTGCATATGTCTGCCTTCAACATCACTTTTCTCTTACAGTGTGGTGCTCATCTTGGACACATTTTTGATGATGGACCTCGTCCGACCGGCAAAAGATACTGCATCAATTCGGCCTCCTTGTCTTTCACTCCCACAGACAGCAGTGAAGCAGAAGGAGGCAGCAGCAGAGCTAACAGCAACCCAGCATCGGCAGACAGAGCAGAGCTGTAGAATCCAAGAGCCTGGTGGGAACAAAGTGTCTTAGTGCACAGCTGATTGAAAAACCAAAAATGGTTCATCTTAACAGAGTTATTTTTTCAGAAGCTATAAGGGCAATTTATGTTATTGAAATTGTTCTCTCTCTCTCTCTCTCTCTCTCTCTCTCTCTCTGTAGAAGTTTTGTCTACCCATGTATTCTGCTGTTGACTAGATCATGAACTGTGTGTAGGTCTTGCAAATGGAGATAGCTTTGTGGAACTTTTTCACAAGCTTCTGAGCAGCCTTGGCATTGTTTTCTTTCAGCATATAACTTCCTTTAGTATTGATGTGGGTTCACCCCTTCTCACTAAGCGGTGGAGGCTGTTTGGTCTTCTAAGGAGAAACCAGAGATTTCCTGGTCCTTAGGGGCAGGGAGCAGAGCTGGGAAGGGCAGGGCATCCAGACACGTGGCCTTATGATAAAGATGGAAGGATGTCTTAGATTCCTAGACTCTGTGGAAACTCTGAGCTAAGGTGTTTTTCTCACTAAAAGGGTGTGAAGGTCTAAAGTCGTTCCTTATGTTAGATTGTTGCCAGATCCGAGAGGGTTCTGAGGGTTGCCGCAGAGATGTAAACATTACCGCATGGGCAGGTCTTTATTTTATATGATTTTCCTTTGAAAATAGAGGAATGTAAGACAACTGTAAAGTGCTGCACCCTGTTTTTGCCCAAAGCTCACAAAGGATGCTTGCCTGTTGCCTTTGTATAAGCGTTTCTCTCCACCCCTCATGAGACCTACATCTGGGTGAGCGTTTTAGAAGATTCCCCAGTGCAAAATAAAATATTAGGGACAACGTAATTCATGGAGAAAGATCGTAGAAGACCAAGTGTTCTTAAAGTCTTGAGGACTAAATAATCCCATGCTGTGCAAAATGGTCAGTAGGATCTTACAGGTACCTCACCTAAACCAAACTTCTATATTAGCATCAGGAGGCCCGTGGGAAGATGTTGGACATTGAGACAGAATAGTCAGGCTCAAGATCCACACTTCACTGTGTGTACAAGGGACAAGCCATTTAGCCTCATTGTGCCTATAGCTTCATGTACACAGTAGGACTCATATTTATAAAATATATCAATACTCTCAGGGCAAAATTACTATATTGCTATACAATTAAGATCAGTATTGTAAAGTCACACTGATCTGGTTTAATTGTGTCAACGGCCATAGAGTAAGCATTTTCAATGGGAAGGAACAGAGGTGAACTCGGTTGGTTGCTATGGAAACAGATGGACCCAAACCCAGACTTTTTCTTATAGCAATATGGCAGGTTTTGCTTAGAGGGGCTCTGCATGGTTGCCTGAGGTTTTCACAGGGATAAACAAAGGTGGTATCTCACAAATAAGCATCGTGACTTTGAATGCTGATCCTGAAATTCGCCTTTAATAAATACTCATGTTTCTAAATTTTTATGAAGACCAGCATCTTTCCTCATAAGCATTAAAGACAATAAGAAGGGACATATGGCAGTCCTAGACACAGTAAATATGAAAAACTGGGTCGAGGAAACATGGGATCACTATGTCCGGAAGCTTCCGGCCTTCTCTGGGTACCCCTGGAGGTCCTGGCATCCTGGTGAGTCTTCATTGTCAGACAGTTCTAGAGAAGTTTATGCTCTTAACATGGGCACACAGAAAAGTCACCTGAACATCACCCCAAAACCAGGGCTTCCCTGGGCTTGATGGGCTTCACTTTTATCTAGAAACAAGAGGGGGATTGAAGACAAAGCATCCAGACTACAGTAAGAGTCTTTCCAACACCACGAAGGATCCCATGTAGGGACAGACATGGGTCTCACATGGCATTGACACAACTTAACATTCATCCTCCAGATACACACACAGCCCTTTCTGTCCACTCCCATCTGTGTGGTGGCCTCCCCAGGGTTCCTTGGATATGAGCCACAGTGTTGGAGTAGACAAAGAGGATAAATGAGGAGTTCCTTCCTCCCCAGAGACTCTGGGTTGTTACTCTTCCTCGATTTTTATAGTAGTATAGCATTACACACACACACACACTGTAATAAGTACTTTGCTTTGTAAATTTTATTGTTTTGTTTTTTTTAAAAAGCCAGCTTTTTCCAGCACCAACTTTTAAAAATATATAATATCCATTGAAAGAAAAAAGAAAGAAAGATGTGTGCATACGGTTTAATCTCAGACTGCTTTTTGAACTTAAGTGGTATCAAATTTCAGTGTATTTCTGTCTTATGCTAAAGAAATATATTGCTAAAGTATCGGTGGGCAATAATGTCAGCTGTCGAGCGCCAGATTTACTTTTGGAGGAACTGTGCAGGGAACTGTGGCAATGCGGTGAGGTGTGTGTGTGATCTGTGGGAAGGCTCACTTAACACGGGATGCACAGGCCTCCCTGTCTGCATCCCCAGCTTCAACGGCACCATTGAGCAACCAGAGATTTGCTGGTAGGCAGGGAGTGTGTCCACATGAGGATGCCGAGGAGATCAGAAGGAGGCAGCAATATCAATTGTATGCTGTGCACTTAAACTTTTCACTTCTATGTACTTAAAAATCTCAATACTAATGGCATAATGATTGGAACAAAGCCTCCCCATGTTGTCTAAAATGTCTTGCTTTTGATATGAAGAGCGACGAGAATTAGCACCATTTGTTTTGAAGGTTGTGTATGACTCTTGACTTAGAAGGCTTTTTAACAACTTTTCTCCCAATAGTTTGAAACTTTTGAAAAGTGACATGAAACCTCCTTTTCCTATATTTGTTGTATACAGAAATTAGATAATAAAGTTTCTTAATAAAAAAAATGCCTCTCTTCTTGAATTCCTGAAGACTTCTTTTTGTTTGTTTGTTTGTTTATTTTGTATATGATGTGCTGCAAGCACATATGCCTACATGCATATGTAGAAGAGGGCACCAGATCTCTTTAGAGGTGGTTGTGAACCACCATGTGGTTGCTGGGAATTGAACTCAGGTCCTCTGGAAGAGCAACTAGTGCTCTTAACCTCTGAGCCAACTCTCCTGCCCCCAGTCCTGAAGACTTATACTTTCTAGCATGATGGCCTACCTTGCAGTGACTACAGTAGACTCCCCTCCTAGCATAGCAGTGACTACAGCAGACTCCCCTCCTAGCATAGCAGTGACGACAGCAGACTCCCCTCCTAGCATAGCAGTGACGACAGCAGACTCCCCTCCTAGCAGGCCTGCCCTTTGTGCCCTAGTACGCTTCTCCTTCACTACGGGCTTTGGAACTTGGGGATTCCATGTACCCCAGGTCACAAGAATCCTCAGGTCCAGGGGAAAGGAGGACATTTATATATTCCCCCAACCTTCCCCTCTCCACAACAGTACCTTTAGCAGCTCATGTGTGTGTGTGCTTGTGTGTGTGCTTGTGTGCGTGTGTGTGTGCTTGTGTGTGTGTGTGTGTGTGTGTGTGTGTGTGTGTGTATGCGCGCTGTGGTAAGTGCAGCTGTGGGAATGCCGGGCTGGGGCCATGCTGCCTAGACTCTGATAAAATGTCTTCACTTACACAGATGTCAAGGGTTGATTCCTACAATAAGAAATACGGATGTCCCCACTGCTCATGGATCAATGTTTACCTTTAAAAGTCATCTCTACAAATGGGGCAATAGTGGCTCTTTCTGTAACTCCAGAATTTAGGGCACTGAGGCAGGAGAATCACTGAGTTTGAGGTCAGTCTGTACTACCTAATGAGTTCCAATATAGCCTGGGCTGCATGTGAGCTCCTGTCTCTGAAAACCAAAATAAAATAAGAACTCATCTACAGATAGATTCTGATATTATATGTTGTTGAAATATTTGGAGTTTTTTACTGTTTTATTGACGTATTTATTTGGAGAAGAAGAGCAGGGATATTGAAGACTTGTTTTTCTTTCTTTTCTTTGAAGCTGAGGACCGAACCCAGGACCTTGTGCTTGCTAGGCGAGCGCTCTACCATTGAACTAAATCCCCAACCCCTGAAGACTTGTTTTTTAATCAGCCCTCCAAGTCCTATCCTGAGATCCCAAACACTGACCAGTAGTTCTTTCAGGGAACCCCCTACAGCATGTTCCTCATTGCACGGCCTCCGTCAGCACCTGCCTCACCCAGGAACTCACTAGAAACAGACTCCTGCCTCAGCCACACTCACGTCATCAGAACTTCTGAGTTGGGCTTTGGCTAATGTGCTTTAGTAACCCCTCCATGTGATTCTGGTGTTTGCTCTGGGACACCATTGCCCAGTACCTCTACTGAGTAGATGTCCGTGAGCGTTCCTTTTAAAGAGCTTCTATATCTACCCTTGGAAAACCACTAGCTCTCCTCCTGCAGCAAATGTTAAGGTGTGGCCAAGCCTTTGTGCCTTTCAACTGCTCTCGTCTCTCGTTGCTCCTCACCTGTTCTCACCGGCTTGCCGTGGTTCTTCCTTGCCTGCTTGCATCCCTGGGCTAAACCTGGATGCTCAGTGGAGCACAGCAGGGTCTTTCTAGAACCACCAGATGTTACATTGTATTGCGATGAGGTTCGACAAACCTCAGTGCACATGATCGTTCCACTGTGTTTTTCCTGTACCTGCATGAAGGTGGACGCTTAAAAGAAATCCCACACTAGCTCAGAATTGAGAAGAACAGCGGGTTATTTGTTTAGGGATAGACTCACAAGTCACAATCCTCTGCTGGAACGGAGAACAGCAACCGAATCCCAAAGCCGGAAAAGAAGCCAGATGGGTGCTTTACATGAGCATAAGTAGGACAAGAGGCCATGCCCAAGTGGGTGGGTAACCCAAAGGCTACTGGCAGTAGGAATTCCTACAGCACCTCCCCCTTTTGTTTAAATAAGAGAGTTCTAAGCCTAATACAAAATTATATAAATAAGAACAAATATATCAAGCAAGGGCCTCCTCCTACACCTGCACCATAGAGAGTCCTACAAAGGTACTATGTACTGTCTCTACTGTATATATAGAGAAAACACGCGCGCGCACACACACACACACACACACACACATCTTAGTTACTGGTCTAACTTATGAAAGAAATCATTTAGTTGGGGGCTTGCTCACAGTTTCAGAGGTTTAGTCCATGATCACTGTGGCAGGCAGACATGTTCCCAGAGCAGTAGATGAATATTTACACATGATCCACAGGCAGACAGGCAGGCAGAGAAAGAGAGAAAGGGGGGGGGGGGCAAAAAGACATGAGAAACAGCCTCGCAAGGGCTTTTTCAGCCTCAAAACCCACCTGCAGAGACATACCTCCTCCAACAAAGACACACCTTCTAATCCTTCCTAAATGGTCCACCAACTGGGAAACAGACATTCAAATATATGAGTCTATGGGGCCATTCTCTGTAGACCAGGCTGACCTCAAGCTCATGGAGATCCCCTGCCTCTGCCTCCCGAGTGCTGGGATTAAAGGCATGCGCCACCACAACCAGGCTGGGGCCATTCTCATTCAAACATCATATATAGATACTTTTTACATTTTTCATAGTTTAGTAATAAATTGACTTGTAGACAATATTGGTATGGTAGTTTGAATATAATTGGTCCTCATAATCTCATAGCAAGTAGCACTATTAGGAAGTGTGGCTTTGTGGCGTAGATATGGCCTTGTTGGAAGAAGTGTGTCACTGTGGGGGTGGGCCTTAAGGTTTCCTGTGCTCAGAATACCACCTAGTGTCTCAGTCGACTTCCTGTTGCCTGCACGATGTAGCACTCTCAGTTCCAGCACCACCTCTGCCTGCACACCCCCATGCTCCCCACCATGATAATGGACTGGACCTCTGAAACTGTAAGCCAGCCCCAACTAAATGTTTCCTTTCTAAGAGTTACCTAACTAGGACAACTGGTATCCCTTGAAGGTTAAATTTACAAGCTATCCATGGGCTAGTCTCAAAGACACCTGGTTCTGATCCCAGCCATTGCTTTTTGTATTGGTCAAAACTGATTGATATTTCATCATTTTGTCATGGGGCTTGACGAAGTGCAGTGTGCTGCCAGAGAATATTCTTCATTAGCTCTGTCCTTCCCCAGTTCAGAGACTGGTCTTGTCCTAGGCCACCCTTGAGAGAGATCAGCTTCTGATGACTGTCATTCCTATACCAAGCAGCTCTGAGGCCTCCCAACCCCAAATACTAGAAAGGTTAGCATGTGACCATGGAAAATTCTGCAACAATTTTGGGTCAGAGTCAATGACCTGAGAATTGGGAGCCATCTTAATTAGGGTTTCTATTGCTGTGATAAAACACCATATGAAAAGCAACTTGGGGAAGAAGGGGTTGATTTCTCTTAGACTTCCATATTACAGTCTGTCATGGAAGGAAGTCAGGGCAGGAACTCAAACAGGGAAGGAACCTGCAGGAGGAGCTGATACAGGATCCGTGGGGGAACACCGCTTTCTGGTTTGCTCAGGACCACCTGCCCATGGGTGGGACCACCACGAATGGGCTATAATATCACTCACTAATTAAAACACACCATAGACGTGCCCACAGGCCAATCCAGTGGAGGCGTTTTCTCAGCCCCTCTTCCCAGGTCACTCTAACTTGGGTCAAGTTGACATAAAACTCACCAGTACAGTCACCAATCCACACAGTTTTCCAGGCTTTTCATCTGATTATAGACAGTAGTAATGTCAGCTTGTGGAGCCCACAGGGCCTCTGTTATCTGAAGGTTTCCAAGCCCTCCCCTGCGTGTCCATCCTGACACTCCCAGCAAACACAAGCACGCTCTTAATATCTATCACCCAGAGGTGCAGAGCACCTTGGCAAGGTTTCATGAATAAGCAGAAGAGGCAAGTCAAATAGTCGTTAATTATTAGTAGTTAATTCTTCAGCTCTCATGATGGGGTGGAGATACAGAAATGTGAGTCACTACAACGTAAAGGAAGAAAGGGGTCTGTGTTTTAGACAGTTCAACAGATTGTAAGGGTTGAGAAGGGGCTGCTTGGGGTTTACTCCTAAGGACTTACTTTCGTATCAGCATAGGTGTTTAACGGTTTTTAATGGCACCATACGTTAAGTAACCTTTACGTCAGCCATTTGTTTCATTACCTCCAATAGGAGATGTGTGGTTCTCTTAAAACTGTTCCACTAAGGCTCAAAACAATATGCATCACGTCACCAATAATGATACATGGCTGATCACAAATGGAGCTCAGGTTCATGGGACCCCAAAGGCTGTCCCTGTCCCCTACTCCCCGCTCCAATGCCATTCACTAATTATTCTTAGTGCTCCATCATTGGTAGACCTGGCCCAAGGATGGAAATTTTAAATGATTTACTTATTGTCAAGTTAAATGAAAATATTTTTTTCAATATATTCTGTGGTGTGACCGTTATTTCAGAGGAAGCTGATAGAAAGAGCACTGCAGTTTTGCATGTTGGTAAAAAAGTCCTATGTCCTCTGCCCCCGTGGGTATCTTGGTACTTCTAATTCTGACTGCTACAGGAAACAATAAGCCACATGTGAAGTTAGATGGAAATGGGGAAGAATAGAGGTGATGCTGGGAATGCATAGGACCCAAAAAGCCAGCTTCTGGGAAAGCTGGTCCAATAATCTTTCCAGGTGATGGGGTGGGCATGGGTGTCCTGACGAATGTCACCAGAGCCAGAAATGGCATGCAAGTGTGGGGGACGAAAGGGGTTTATTCTCCTTATTCTGTCCCGGGAACTGTGGACGGGTTAAGGAGAATTGTCTCTGTTTGATTACAGTTCATAGCAGATTGATAAACGCAAAGGCATTCTGATTTGGGGTTCTGCCCTCCTTCTTCACACTGCAGCCTGGGAGGCTGGTCAAGCATCTGGTGTCTGTTAGGTGGCTCTGGAACTTCTCCTAGCATCCGAGCGATTGCAGAGAAGGCTGTGGGGCACAAAATGGCCTCACCCGGTTTACATCTTCATTACCAAGCTCCCCACATACCTGCTCCCATCTGGAACGAATCTTCAGGTAAACCTCTTGGGCTCTTTTTCTAAAGAGCAACTGTAATTATTAGGGCTATACCCAAATTCAGCCTAGACTAGGTATGTGGCTGAACTTCAGCCAAAATCCTGTGTCTGACTTAAAGAGATTTTCTTTTTTAACATCCAATTACATAGGAGGGGTCTTTTCCCTATGCACGGGCAGTGGGATTTCGATGCTCTTTGCCCGAGGCTTCTATTTATGCCCTGAGGAAAAAAACAAGAGACTTTAGGGAGGAATAGAGATCTTTTGGAGTTACTCCCGGCTTTTTCAGTACCAAGTCTCAGAATTCTGATATGGATTACACAACATACTAACCTTTTACAAATACGAGTTGTTTTCCCCTCTAGACACTGCCCTAAACTTCACATCAGCAGTAACTCAAAACAAACCAATCTGTGAATAAACCAACTGCTGCCCATTTCCTGATTAGTCCCCTAGGATGGGCAGCATCCACCCACTCAACACATGTGTCTTGAGCTGGGTACCAAGCAGTGAGGCAAACAGTTATCTGCCTCAGTTATCATGCATGCAGTTATCTGAGTAAGCAGACATGCAGCTAACTGCACAGATCTCAGTATGTCCCATGAGGCTGGAAGGATGCATGCAGTTATCTGAGTAAGCAGACATGCAGCTAACTGCACAGGTCTCAGTCCCATGTCTGAGTCTCCATGAGGCTGGGAGGATGCGTGACTGCACAAGAGAGCCCTGCGGGAAGAAGAATTTATGGCATCTCTAAGGAAAGGATGGAGCTGAGAGAGTGGCAGATGTAAGGTTCCATTTAGAGATGGAGTAGAAGTAGGATTGGATGCAGCAAAACAAGGTGGTCCAGGAACACTGTTAGGGATTCGTGAGGTCCTTATCTTTTTCAAATAGAAGCATTATTTTTATAATTTTTTTCAAGATCCTATATAGACGCTTTTCCATAGGCATTCTTGCTTCTCTTTGCAACACCCATCTTCAGAGAGGAATACACACAGTGTTTACTGGTTGCCTTGTCTGTGTCTGTTGTTTTTCCTTTCCGACTTCATTTCTTCTTTCAGACAGGCTGGCTTCAATGACTGTGGACCGGAGAGTGACATTCACCCGATTCTTCTGCCTTCCCTTTCCCTATTCTTCTGCCTTCCCTTTCCCTGCGGCGTGATCACAACCTAAGTGGTACCATGCTACGTTTAGGTTGTACCTGGGATTGAACCCAAGGTTTCATGCATGCTGGGAAAACACCACCTCCTGGTTTCATCTCCAGCTCCTGCAGTTTATTTTTTTATTTTATAAATTAAGAGAAATCCAAAAGGAGGAGGAGGAGGAAGAGGTGGATCTTAGGGAGGCTTCAATGGGCCCTTTGCCTTGTTTTGTGTTTGCTCACACAGCCAAGGAGACAGCAGCCTCTGTGGGCTCATGTCAGTTCTTACCTAAACTCCAAGTTCTTTATTCTTAAGTTTAGCTGGGCTGTACCAACAGCTGTTACACTGGATCCTGTTCCAGGCTCCCCTCTTCCTCCTGACTCCAAAGGAGGTGAGACAAGCCTGCTGTACCAGAGATCCTATTATGTATAGATTAGGTCTCTTGGTGGTTTCTTGTAGCATGAATTTTAATTGTTCTTAATAATAAAAGCTTAATAATAAAAAATAGTAAAAATATTAGGGGCGAAAGATCAGAGAAGCAGAGCACTCAGCTGCTAGAGTTCTTACCTCTACCAATGCTCAGACCAAAGGGGTGATCCTGTCTTTACGACCCCTCAGACTGCATCCTCAGACTGCACTGTTAGAATGCATCCTCAGACTTCATCCTCAGAATGAATGCAATGAGCTCCTGCCTCCTCCCACCTTAGATTCCTCTCTCCACCCAGTCATGTCCATTTGGGTCTCCACCTCCCTAGTGCTGGGATTAAAGGTGCATGACTCCCAAGTATTGGGATTAAAGCTGTGAGCCATCACTGCCCAACTGTTTCTCTTTTAGACTGGATCAATTTTGTGTAGCCCAGGGTGGTCTTGAACTCACAGCAATCTGCCTGCCTCTAAAACATTGTTCTGAATTGTGTATCCTTTCAGGCATCTCCTTCCTTCAGGGCCATGGTTAGAACTCTGTTCTTCTAGAGTTGCCATGGTGATCTAAATCTTCATAACCTCCTATCCCTACACTGATGCCTATAGGGAAAAAAAGACACCTGTTTTGGCTTTCATGGGTGCCCTTTTGAGATTCACCATTAACTAGATTGATTCTGGATGGGCCAGATTATGGCAGCCATGGACAGGTGGGTGGTTGGGTTGCTGCTTGTTATTGGATTTAGAGGGACAGCTGGCCAGAAGTTGCTATCTAGATAGGCCACCGACCCAGGTCTACCACCGGGCTGAGCTGCTGGGTGAGCGCTGAAGTCTCATCTGGTCTGATCAAACCAGATACTAATATACTCCAGGGCCCATTAGTACCACCGAGTGGACAGAGTTGCTCCAAGGGCAAAAATGTATAACTGAGGCTCAATTCCTGCCTAGGTGGAGCCTCGGTGCGAGTTTGTGGTCTGTGAATGCTCTTCTCCTCCTGGGAATGATGCAGCCAGTTCCTGCTCTCCGAGAGAATGAACTCCAGTGGTCACTGTCTCACCTGGGCAGGATCCAGCAGCAGGAGTGGATATTGCACCGAGCTCTGTTAAACTCCCAGGTACGACACAATCACTTCTTGCTCTTTGCCAGGATTTGTTGTGGAGGCCATTCTTCTTCACGGTGGGGGCGGGGCATAGGGGGTCCTTGTGTAAGTCCTCAAGGCAAGCCACCTAGCAATTTGACCTATGTGGCACTTCCTTCGGCACTTTGGGGAGCAGAAAGCCTGGATGTGTAGTTGGGATACTCTCTTGCAGGGAAGCTCGGATCTTGCGCCAACACAGGTGTAGAGAACAAACTGTTTATTGTTGTAACATTCATGAACGTTTTTCTTTTCTTTTTGTTTTTGTCAGGCTCCAGATGGACTAGCCTTGCCTTTCCCACCATGTTCCTTCGAGGTGACATGGAATAGCCTTTCTGTGGAAAGCAGGAGGTCCTTGGAAAGCTGGGTGCTGCTCTGCAGTTCTTTCCCTCTCCGTAGGAACCACAGTCTCTGGAAAAGCCTGTCACATTTCCTGACTTCTTGAAGAAAAGAAGGAAGCAATGAGTCAAGGCGAGACACCGTGTCTCTCTTTCTGTGTGATTATCGCTCTGTTATGTGGGCCACATGGCTGACACGGGTTGGATTCTAATCTTAGCTTTGACTGATCTTTGTTTGTTTGTTTACTTTTTGTCTGTGCGTAGTTGCTGGTGGGACTCTGTGAGGGCTAATTGTGCCGGGGAACCTGCTGTTTGTCACTCTGCCACGTTGCTTGGCATTCTGCTTCTTGATTTCCTTTTCCGTTTGTCGTGGCTCCTGTTTCCTATAAGGGTTTCCATCAAGATCCACTGGTCCTTAACTGTCCGTGTCCTGTGAAAGGAAACATGGGGCTGCTGACCCATTCGAGGAGATTTTGATGTCCAATGTATTTGGGCTTAGAAAGACTAAAAAGTCTTTTTTTCTCCCCTTCTTTTCTTCTGGTATTCTGAGTATCAAGTTTGTACTTCAACAGAAGTAGCCTTGTCCATGATTTTATGGTTATATTTATCTTTCCCTATTATTTCAGATTTCATTAGTTGTTTCTTTTCTCTTCTTCTCCTTCTCCTTCTCCTTCTCCTTCTCCTTCTTCTTCTTCTTCTTCTTCTTTTCTTCTTTTTCTTCTTCCTTCTGTTTTTGGAGACAGGGATTCTCTGTGTCCTAGAACTCGCTCTGTAGACCAGGCTGGCCTCAAACTCACAGAGATCTGCTTGCTTCTGCCTCCCAAGCACTGGGATTAAAGGCGTGCACCACCACCCAGCTTAATAAATTGTTTCTTTAAAAATAAAGAATATAATTCCCTACTTGATAAAAAGTGCTGATTTCCATGTTTATTGACTACATTTATGTGTTTGTATGTTATTTTTATATGTATATATAAAGTAACATATGTTATTTTTATATGTATATATATAAAGTAACATGTTATTATATATATGTATATATACACATACATGTTTTATGTGTCCATACATACATATATAAAGTAACACATACATGTTACTTTTTCTAAATGCCTTATTTGTAAGTATATATAACATATATGTTAATTTTTTAAATGTCTTTGTAGTTATTCTTTCTGCATTCTGCATTCTGGAGATATCTTTCTCTTTTATATGAAGTACACATTTTTTTTTTCTCAGTCCATTGTTTCTCTTTTTGTTTTGTTTATGGGAATTTTTCCCCTGTTAATTCTTTTATTACATTGTATTCACAGAGAATATATGGATATTTGAGCTTCAACAATAATTTTAGCCATTTGATATACTCAAGTTTAACTTGCTTTTTACACAGTTATAGATTTAAAATTAGGCCTCTCACAGTCAGGGGCCCAGAAAAATGGTTCCCACCATACAATTCAAAACAAATCAGAGAGGTCACACATTCCGACCCTTCCATTTGTGCCCCCCACATCTCCTTAACCTCCATCACATGCCCCGGCAAGAGGGCTATGGGTGAAGAGGAGAGAATGAAGGACACATGGTGAGGTGTAAGACACTGTGCTAAGCACAGACAGTAAAAGAAGGGGAAAGGAAGTCAAGAGTGTGTGGTTAGAGACCCTGAGGACTCCCAGAAGAAGAGGTTCTGGGATAGGGTTGCTAAGGAGCAACATCAGATAAAAAGTAAAACAAAAAAGCAATGACAGGTGTTGAAAAAAATTAGACAAAAGTTAAACAGCAAGAATAATGAGAAAGCGGCATTTCTATGCTCCACTCTGGCCTCTTGGTACTACAGACTGGAGTAATAGGAAATAAGGGAGGTTAATAAAAATAAGTCTGAGTTCATGTTCTAAACCAATTAACAAAGCAAGCTCTGCAGTTCCCCTTTGGTCTGTCCCATTCACAGGGTTTCTTTTACTTAAGCAGAAAGTCCAAAACAACTTTCTGCTGAATGCAAGGGTCTGGGACAAGAAAGACTTGCTCAGGAAGGATCATGCTGACACCCCTCTTAAGTCTAATCCCCGAGATGTCACCCACTGCGTGGGTCAGGGCTAGCCTCCTCATCAATGTGCCTGGGGCTCTGGAAGAAACCTCGGAGACTGCGTCTGTGGCACCATGTTCTCGCCAGGACCAGTGATGGAATCTGTCTCAGTGACGAATAAGGAACCAGAGCACGTGACTATCAAACAGGTCAATGTGGGGTGAGCTACCTTCACTCTGTTCCCTCATTCCTCAACCCTGTCTTCTCAGCAGAGGCAACAACTGTGGGCACTTAGAACATTCCATCTGCTTGCCGGCGCAGACGAGCGAGAGGAAGACTCACAACAGTTTACCACACCTGCCTTGTCCTCCCCCACAATCCAAAGGACCCGGAAGAATGATTGCTCCCAGTGTCTTTGCAGCCGATACTGCATACCAAAGCCCACCCTCGGGACCACAAAAGCTGACATCTTTTCTTGTGGCGTTATCCTTGTGACTTTTATATCTCTCAACATGCTAGGCCTCATCACTGGGCGAGGAGGTGTAATTAATGTCATGCCGTCATCATTGTAATCCCTCTGTGCCCTAGCGACGCAACAGCAAGACAGGTGATGCTTGCTTTAGACTCAGCGTGCACCAGGATGAGGGCAGCCTTTCTTGAGAACCTCACTATTCTCATCCTCCTCAATTTCCCCTAGTCATACATCCTTTTAGAATAATCTTGCCCAGGCGTCGTAAACTGTTGGACATTGGCAGGTTCATACACAATGTAAAGCAACCCTAATTTCTTCTTCTTTTTGTTACCACCATTTTACAAGCCGATCCTACCTCTTGTTAATAGTGAAGAAACACTCTTGACCTGTGGCTAGGGACATACAGCTGCAGTCTTGTTCCAGGGCCGGCCTGTGGAGTGCAGCCCTATGCTGGGCCACACACTTTGCATTCCTGCATCGCTGCAAGGCAGGTAGTTCTGCTACGTGCATTTTGCTCATTCCAGGCACACGGAGCAGAGTCACGGCTGTTCCGGAGTAACATTACTTTTGGGGCCACTCTCAAAGGTGAGAACTGGCTGCCCCTGCACCCAGTTGCGAACCACAGCCTTCATGTCATTGGACAGCCAGGTGTCAAGATGGTTAAAGGGAAAAATGTTGACAACATTGGTGTGTCCTCACACCATACTTCCGGTAGAAATATGCCAAGATGCTTGCTCTGCAAGCTTCAGAGGAGGGTTCAATTCAGCTCCAGTTTCCCAAGGGCAGGAAGAGCTTGCTGGTAAGGTTGGGGATGAAGTTATTGTCTCTGAGCATAAGTGATCCTCCCACATGTGATATGAGGAGTCCTGACCAAGTCCACCTTGTCCACACTATGCTAAGAAGGCCCTTCCTCCTTTTCCTCCCAAGTGGGTAAGAACTCAGTTCTCATCATTGATAGGACAATGGCCAGAGTCTTCCATGCTGTCACTGTGGCCTGCAATATTATGTGTAGTGACTATGACAGATTGTTCCGTCTGTTCTCCATGTGCTTAGGAAAAACACGTACACTTTCATTGGTGAATCTGTCCTATGATGGATATCAAGCCTTTCAGCTCATTTATGTCTATTTTTCTGTATGACCTACTAAGAGCAATAATTAGAAATTCCATTGTGGATTTTAAGTACCCTCTATAGTATTTATTTGAGACCAGTTTCAAAAATCTGTGTCTGGTGAGTTAAACTTTATCTATTTGAAATGATTCTCTTTATCCTGAATAATGATTTTCATTATTGTCTATTTTACTAAGCAAAACACAGAGAAATTCCAGCTTTCATTGTTCTGAAATATATATATATATATGTGTGTGTGTGTGTTTCTGTATATGTTTAATTAATTTAAATTATACGCAATATATAATTCATATATTTATATATAATTAATGACCTATATTGCTTAATATTTATATGTACATAAATTATGAAACAATTATTGTGTCTGTCACACACATACACACACACACTCTTTCTTAGTGACTTTCAAATACACAGTGTATTAGCAAATATAGTAAGGCAGGAAGAGCCAAGAGCTCAGTGCAGTCAGTCTCTAGACCTCTGAGGACAGGTTCGTCTCTTTGGTCTAAGCACTCACAGAGGTAAGAACCCTCTAGTGGCTGGCCGCTCTGCTTCTCTGATCTGCAGCATCAACCCCTATACCTGACTCTGAGTTCTGATTGTTAAGATCAACTGGAGTCTGTGCTCCAGCAGTTACTTGTCCATTTTCTGCCATACCCATGGATTGATTTTCCCTGTTGCCAGGATGGCCTGCGAGGGTCCTCCTCCCAGGACTGACCTGTTCGGCTCTGGGCTGCACTTAGAAGTTGACCTGAGTAGATTGTATCACACTGGGGAATAGACATCCTGTCCCTGAACCCATGACTTAAAATGAGGAAGAAAACTTTTATTAATAATAAACATTAAACAACAATATAACAATGAAAAGTTATACCAAAATTAACAAAGAGTTAAATGAAATTGTCGTGAACATTTTCCCTGTATAGAGGAGCAGAGCTTCTGTGTGCAGGTGGAACTCCGTAGGTAATTTGCTTCTCTAACTAAACATCAACATCAGGCAGTGGGACAACAGGCACAGCTGCAGGTGAGTGCCCTGGCGCTGGGATATGGACGATCACATCTACTGAATCAGCTGATGTGTGTTTAAGCTGCTCTGGTCCATCCTGGGGCAGAGCTGGTCCCCCTACTGCCGAATCTGCGCTCTTGGTGTCCTCTTTGGGTGTCAGGTCTCCCCATGCCACAAAAGGTGGTTTAGGACGCAGCTTCTCTTGCATCTTCGTGGCATCTGGTATCGGGGCTAATAATTTTGCTGCCCTGTAGAACCTGCAATCTAAGGACAGAAAGAGATGGACCATTAGTGGAGTCAGCCTAGAAGCTTCCAGGATGGGGTGGCCTTCCCAGAGCTGGCCTTGTGTGTCACACAAGGCCTGACCATGCCAGAGAATCCCCACTCCCCTCTCCCTACAAGAAGATGTATCCTGACTGCTGTCCTGTAGTTGCTTTTGGTCTTTTTTTTTTTTTTTTTTTTTAATTTACTCTTTGGCAGCCCATGACTAAGCTCCCAAATAAATCACGGAGATGTAGTCCTTCTCATGAATGGACGGCCTAGTGTGGCTTGTGTCCATTCGGCTTTCCTAACTTAAATTATGCTGTCTAAACGTTTTCCCTCTGGGCATTTTACCTTTGTTTATTCAATATATCCTTCTTTTTTTATTACTTCGTGGATGGCTCTATGGCTGAGTGACTGTGTAGCTGTGTGACTGTGTGGTTGTGTGGCTGTGTGACTGTGTGGCTGTGTGACTGTGACTGTGTAGCTGTGTGGCTGTGTGGCTGTGTGACTGTGGCTGTGTAGCTGTGTGACTGTGTAGCTGTGTGGTTGTGTGACTGTGTGGTTGTGTGGCTTTGTGACTGTGTGGTTGTGTAACTGTGTGGCTATGTGGCTGTGAGACTGTGTGGCTGTGTAGCTGTGTGGCTGTATGGTTGTGTGACTGTGTGGCTATGTGGCTGTGTGGCTGTGTGGCTGTGTGGTTGGCTCCTGGCATCCTTCTCTCCTTCTCCTTTTCATTTTCTCGCTCCTTGCTCTCCTCCCTAGTTTTCTTCTCTTATCTCTTCTCTTTTCCTGCCAGCCCCACCAATTTCTCTCTGCTGACCATTCAGCTCCTTATTTGATTAATCAGGTGTTTCAGGCAGGCAAGGTAACAAGGCTTTATAGAGTTAAACAGATGCAACATAAAAGATAAAAACCACATCTTGGCATCGTTAAATGTAAATTCTACAGCATAAACTAATGTAACACATCTTAACTAATATTCCACAACACTGTTCAACTCTGCTTCCAGGTCAAAGCTTCTGAAGAATTCCCTGGTGGAAACCAAGACTGGAACTTCCTCCAACCTTCCAAGGTACCTACTTCTGATCTCCTCATCTTCCTCAAGCATTCCCGTGGACTCCTGAGCCTCCAGCTGTGACATGAGCTTCAGGATCTCCACTTGGTAGAACTTAAGAGGCAAGTTCCAACACAGGAAGTCCACAAGGTTCTTCAGGGTCACCTGATCCGGAACCATCCAAAAATCCTCTGGCAATTTTTGTATCCAGTGGATCAGAAAGAGCAGAATGTCTCTGCAGGAAAGAACGGGTTAGCAGGAAGTAGAGTCAGAAGCCCGGCTGGCCTCCCTTCACCAGCACAGGAGCAGTCCCTCAGATGAGGAAAAGGCTCATCAGCCCACATGCTTCTGGTTCTAGGAGTGAGGACTCTGTGGACAGGCACACTTGCTGTGTCTGGGAGGACAGAAAGGGCTAACTGGACTGCGCTGTGGTGGCCATGGATTTCCCTCAGACCCTTGAGCTCCGTCCTTCCTTCTGCTCCTCAGAACCAAGGCCATCACTGGAGATCTCCGTTTCTCTACCTGCACGTGAAGTCTCTGGTACCATTTTTTATGGGGATCCCGAGAGGAAGGTGACCGCTAACGGCTTAGTCCCCAAGCCGAGCCACCCCAGACCTCCCGTTCTGCAGCTGGGCCCTTACCTCCCTTGTCACCCAAAGCCCACTCACCTCTTTCTAATATAATCCTTCAGAGAGACAGCACGGGGAGGTCCATACCTGTGGCATTTTATGAAGGTGTCACTGCTAACGTCATATGTTCCCAACCCACCCAGAGAACTGGAGGGAGCTCTTAAATCCCATATAGGAATAGAAGCTAGGGAGTGGGTTGGAGTGCAGGGGGCTCTTTGTACTCTTCTGACTTCCACACTGAGGGCCTGGGAATGAGCCTCTGGTCACAGACCTTTAAGGTCATGAACTCAACGGGTGGAACCCAAGCTGCCCCTTTTCAGGGTTCTTGGGTTTACAGGGTTTCCTTGGGCCCCTGCAGGGATCCTTTCTGGCTCCATTTTTCCCATATAACCGTATCCCTTAGAGCCTTCTTTGCAAATGGGAAAAAAGCCTTTGCTCAAGGCGTAAGGAAGAGTAGTGTTTGACACTACTTGGGTAAATATCACAAACTCGATTCCTCTCCTTGCCCTCAATCTATGCCATGTTAGTCAGAAGCGGCAGGCAGGAGAATAATTCTACCAGGACACAGTTGTACTTTTCCTAGGAGAGCACACGGCCCTGGAGAAGAGCAGTGTCCTCCTAAAACCAAACCAGGAGGTGAGGGGGTCAGAACTCAGGTGTAGTCACTCACAGCGTCACGTCCATTATTAATTCCAGCACCTCCCGGGTGGAGGCGAAAAAGAGATAGACAGCAAGGAAAGCACTGACAAAATCGTACTTCCCCTTTCTCAGAGCTTTCGGGAGGTAGGACACGACTTTCTCTATGAAGTCTGGACGTCTGTAGTCAAATTTGAGAGGCTTAAATAGACAGTTCAGGTCCTCTTGACCCTGAGGAAGGACCAAGAAAGGAAGGAGCTCTAAATGTGGAAACTCTGAGAGGCAGCAACAACCCATCACCACACACTGAGGTGAAAAGTGGGCATAAAGAATGTTCCCCAGTGTTCTCACAGGATCACACCGCCAGGCTGGGATTGCAGTGGATTAGGGGGACCAGAAAGGACTCCTGTTCCAGTCTTACCGGGCTTTTCCTGGTCAAGGATGACCAGACGTGTGTGAGAAGACACACCAAACGTCCCCAAAGATGGCCAAGGGTACCATCCTTGCCTTTTCTGCGACCTGAACCATGAGATTTCCTAAAGCAGGAAAGCATCCTCACTCGTTGAGTGTCTCAGGACAAGTGAGTCAGCCTCAACTGTGAGGCTTCTACCAGTCTCTGGTTACCTGGTGACCCCAAAGCCTCCTCCACATAGGCTTTCTCTAGCACTGGCCAGGGCTGCCAACTGCTTTCCTTCTGCCTTGGCGTGTGTACAGTGTATCACAGAGATGTTCAATGCTCATAACCCCTAGTTGTTGGAATTCTTTGGGGAAGGATTAAGACGTGTGGTCTTGTTTGACTAAGTGTGTCACTTGGAGTAAGCCCTGAGGTTTCAAAAGCCTGTGCTGGGCCAAATCTTTTTCTCCCTGTCTCCTTTCTGTGGATGAGATGCTTATTGACACATATTCTTTACAGTATTATACAGAATAATCCCACCATCCTGAGAAGGCCCTCTGTGCTATCCATCTTGCCAATTGGGTTGTAGGTGTTCAAATACATTACCCCAGAGGGGAATGCTTCTCATTTAAACCAAGACACGCCATAGACCAACTTTATAAGTCAATGAGTTTACCAAGATCAGTTCTAGGAGTACGGGCGAAGGGTTACAGAAGCAGGGACCCCTTCAAGGCAGCTGCGTCACTGCATAGCCCATCACTGCCTAGGTGCTGACTCACAAATCTGCAACTGTGGTGATCTTAGTGCACCTGCACATTACCAGCCATGGCAGGGTTGCTTTGCTACCAGCTGACTAAGCGTCTGTAACCTTGGGTGGGGTGGGGGATGAACCTGTGTCAGCTTTAAGTGGACATCATTCTACTCTTGTGGAATGTTCTTCTGTATATGTATTGCTTTTATTGGTTGATGAATAAAGCTGTTTTAGCCAATGACTTGGCAGTGAAGCCAGGTGGGAAATCTGAACAGAAATATATAGCGTAGGCAGAGTCAGAGAGACACTATGTAGCTGCTGAAGGAGAAAGACACCACTGCTGGAACCTTTCCTGTAAGCCACAGCTTCCTGATGATACACAGATGAATAGAAATGGGTTAATTTAAGATATAAGAGCTAGGTTGGAGTACACCTAAGCTATTGGCCAAACAGTGTCGTAATTAATATAGTTTCTGTGTGATTGTTGGGACCTGGGTGGCCAGGAACAAACAAGTAGTCTCCACTTAAACATGGTGCCCAACATGGGATGGGATATTAGGTAGGTTAGTATGAGCTTACTCATACTACTACTACTACTAATAATAATGATAATGAGTAATAGAGCGAATAGCTATGAGCTATTATTTATAGACAATTTACATTGGCATAGATTCTCATATATTGATACAAATTCAAATTATATTTGTTATATTGAATATGCCCCTATTTCTGTTTATGGTATTTGTGCACATATGCAAAGTTATTTTGTCATATTGTATGCATTCCTGTTTCTACCTCTGCTGAAGACATTTTGTATATTGATGCACTTTTAGGATATATTTATCATATTGCAGTATTCATTTCTATCTCTGATCAAGATACTTATATATTATTTACATTTTGAGGTCATTGTCCTCATTTGCTGCACATTTGTTTAAAGATTGTTTAATTTTTTAAATATGAAGTCTTAGTCTTTAAGCTATATAAGTATTAACAATTACAAGTCAATAGTCATCCATGTTTGTCATACTTATAGCTACACCAATCAGGTTCTTTAGATGCATACAGATTGTATTCCACATAGGGTTAATCTTCAAACACTTCAAAGAACTATAATTATGACTTTTAAATAACTTAGGATTCTCTTGACATGAAAGACATTTCTCCTGGAAGCACCAATCTATTCCCAAGAGAATGTTGGACACCAAATACGCTCCACTTGGAGCTTGTTTTATTCTTGAGAAAACTGGCCTTTGTCCCAACTGCCCCTGTCTCAACTACTAACAAAATCCACAGTGTCCAGACTAGACAAGCAGGATATAAGCAAAACCTTGCTAAGACAGGGTAAGATTGTTTTTCAAATTTTCCTGCCTCTGAAAATGGTCTGTCAGTTATTCTAGGCCTTAGTTAAAGTTGGTTGCCCCAACATTGCAAATGAGACTTTGGGTGATTGCCCAGGTTGTTTCTGCATTTTTTACACCTTTTGATTGATTGCACTTCCTGTTTACTCAAGTAATATTATTTCTCTTCTCAGATATTTGATGGGGTTGAAGACTAGATAGTCATAGTTACTTTCCTCTTATGACTTAATATAAGACTTAGACTCCTTAGCATAGGATAACCATTGAAACATTTAACATATGTTTATTGTTTGATGTTTTTCATGCTGGTTGTAATTCTAATTTTTATGTATATTCTTGCCTCTTCTTTTCCCTGGTCAATACTTGATATTCTTATTGTATATTGTTTTGTATTAGGCTTATAATTCTCTTATTTAGACAAAAGGGGGAGGTGTTGTAGAAACTCCTTCAGCCAATAGCCTTTAAGATACCAGCCCACTTTGGGCGTGGTCTCATCTACTGATGGAAAGCATGTGTAAGCCTCTTGGTTGCTGGATTAGGTTCCAGTTCCCAGCACATGCAGAAGACTGTGGAACGCGACTATCTCAGTGAGTTTATCTACAAATAAATAAATCTTTGCTATACTCCATTCTGGGCTATTTTGAAACTCTTTTGTATACCAACAAATTATATGTATATATTATGTATGTATACATTATAATGTATGTATACATTATAATGTAGATATATCAACATTCTTTATTGGCATATTAGCATAAATCTTAAAGAGAGCGAATTCAATATTGTAAAATATTTTGTTATTGGGACTAATATTTAAAATCTGAAGTCAGATAAAGACAAAAGTGGAGCCAGGGTCTTAACCACAATCAATTGCAGAAATAGACAGTAAAAATACTGCTTCTCAAAACACCTGTAACATACAGAATTGAAAAGGACATTTTGTATGCAGTTTGTTGAATTCTAATCATGAGTCTGTGAAAGCATTTTCATTGTCTACAGTGAAATTATGTTAAGTATAATTTCTGATAAAGTAAAATGTATTCACCAAAAAAGAAAGAAAGGAAGAAAGGAAGGAAGGAAGGAAGGAAGAAAGAAAAAAAGAAAGAAAGAAAGAAAGAAAGAAAGAAAGAAAGAAAGAAAGAAAGAAAGAAAGAAAGAAAAGAAAAAGCATAGCATTCTTCAGGAAGCGTGCCCATGTGGAGCAAATGTTTTTGTGCCAAATAGCCATTCATTCAGAGTCTCTGTTATTGGGGAGACTTCTCAGAGTTGCTGGATGGAACTATGTTGAATATGTTCTGAAACCCAATCTAATAAATTCCCAACACTTGATCTCGTTAATAGGAAGGTATGTAGATGTTGTGTCTTGGGCACACTCTGTAGAAGGAGCGGTGGGTGCCCGGCCACCTGCACGACTAGCTTTATACCCGAAATAACAACACACAAATTGTGTTCTTTTAAACACTGCTTGGCCCATTAGTTCCAGCCTCTTATTGAGTAACTTTCACATCTTGATTAACCCATTTCTATTAATGTGTGTAGCACCACGAGATGATGGCTTACTGGGAAGATTCTTAACCTGCATCCGTCTTGGAGAGGAGAGCTATATTGTCTGCTTGACTCAGCTTTCTTTCTCCCAGAATTATGTTCTGTCTTCCCCACCTACCTATGTTCTGGCCTATCAAGCCAAGCAGTTTTCTTTATTAATTAACCAATGAAACAACAGATAGACAGATGACCCTCCTCCATCATTTAGAGGCCCTACAATGTTCATAAAATATGTCCATCTTAGTAATTATGAATGCTGAATATTGCCGTGGATTCTCTGGCATTATCAGTGTGGTGGGAAATTCTTTTAACCAGCAAGAAGAAATAATCATACCTCGAAATTTAAAATAAACAGTGCTGGGAAAGCACCCTGCCCCCAATCAGGTCCAAAGGGAACTCCATTTCCAAAAATTCTAGCAGTTAGACAAAAGCCTCAGGAACTCGTGAAGCTGGTTTCTCTCTACCAAAGGAGTTATTTTCTTTATCACTGGCAGAAGAGGCAAATGGCTATGCGTGGTGCCCGTCTACACAGGGAGCTGACCTCCAAGCTCCTCGAGTGTCGCAAGTACCCAGCTCTTCCCACCTCCTTCCCCCTAAACTTCTCCAGCTCTGGGCTTCCCTCCCTCCACTTCCCTCCTTCACAGCCCTGCTGTTTGGGCTGTGCTTGCTCTTTTGTCAGCTCCTTTCGTCTCCATCTCTAAACCCACTCCCCTCCTCACTCTCCACTCCGTTTCTGCCTCTTTTTCCCTGGCCAGGTCCAGTCCGCTTGCTATGCTCAGGTTCAGTCTACTGCTTTCTCTTTCTGCTCTGGACTCTTCCAGATGCTGCTGACTCCTTTCTCCCTGGTGTCTACAATAAAAACTTTCCCCTTAAGCATACCATGGAGCGGTCATGTAGTCAGTTTATTACTCCCCCCCATAGCCATAAGAATTCAGGGCTATTTGGAATTTAACATGGATTGAAAGGGAACATGAATACTGGTCCTGAAACTGTTGGAATGGGTGTTGCAGGCAATCAGTGTAATGGGCAGGAAGGCTCTCCAAAGGCATGCATCTATCCATGGGCCGTCCCACGTTCCTGCAACTATCTGTTGATGCGTTTTCTGCAGGAATATGGATCTTCTCACCGCTGGTCCATCAGAACAGGGTCTGTGGATTATTAATTCTCGGTGTCTGTCTCTGGGGAACAAAAGAAGAAAACAAATGAGTCAGAAAATAGTCCCATCTCTGAGCTCAGGTTCTCTCTGTGAAATTTCATTGGCTGATGGAAAGGTGGGAAGAAGAGACTTGGAGATGGGGTGGGATGGCCTCAGTGGGGTTGCTGTCTCACGTTCTGCTCTCAGAATCTCTTACTTCTGAATGGAATCCTATCCCAACATTAGCATTCATTATTGATTTATTGATTTACCCATTTATTTATTTACTATTTTCTCCAGGTTGAACCCATTGAAAGGCAGCAGTGTTGGGAGGCGTGAGGTTTTCTTGATTTGCCTGGCCTGTCTAAGTCTTCTGTGTTCTCAGTGTCTGTTCTGCCTCAGACAAATTAAACATTTCCAGCAAGCCTTTCCCTCCATTAGTCATGTGCAAATGGCCTGCTTTTCCTCTTGCCACAGGGAGAGGAGAGATTGAAAGGAGAGGTCCCTTTCCAGAAAGTTTCCTGCTAGGGTGTGGTTAAGCAGTATCAGCTTTACCCTCCAGCATCCTCCACTCCCCAAGAGCTAGGAGGGGGTCAGGCTGCAGGCTTCTCTCAGCATTCACACAGGGCAACAACGAAAAGAGAAGCTGTTTGGAGGCTCCAGCAATGGCAAAGCACATATCATAGAGATACCGTGTCTGAGAAGGCGGGAGCCAGAGAGACTTGGAGCCCTCGATGCATTCTCCATTGTCAGGAAGGTGAGTGGTACTTGGTATAACTTGTCACATAAATATTTTTATTTATTAACAAGTATTTGTATGTTAGCTAGCTTTTTGTCCTTTGATGAAATATTTACTTATTTTGATCCATAGTTTTCTAAGTCTCGGTTCATGACTCCATCGTTTTTAGGTCATAAGTGTATGATATAGGAAAGCTGTTTGACTTCCTGGCACTGAGAGAACTAAAGAGAAAAAGTGTCTAGGAAGAAGAGTCACCATTCATAAACATGTCGTCCAAGTATGCCACGCCTACTAAGAGCCCGTTTGGTAATAGTTATGAACTTCTCAATGGATTAATCCACCGATGAAGTCAGCACCCTCACGAGGCAGCCACCCCAACTGCACTGCCAGGTAGGGACCAAGCCCTCAACATATCGGTCTTTTGGGGGTAATTTCTGTCCAACTATAACAATTTTTTAAATCTTCTGTGCAAAGTCATTTTCCCACCTGGGGAAATGCTTATGTGTGCTTTAGACATGGCTGCAAAGAGTGAAATTGAGCTCTCGAGGGGAAATCCGAACTACTGTGCTCACTGCAGTATTCCACGCCACAGCCAAGACGTGGAAGCAAACTAACTGAACAAACGGAACACAGAGACTGTGTTTTATGCACACGGTCGAATGTAAGACAGCATCACAAAAGAAGGTTGACCGTACTGTAGGGCAGGTCCCACTCTCAAGAGTAGCTGGAAACATAAACTAGACTTGATGTGAAAGAAAAAGAAGAGGAGGAGGAGGAAGTGGAAAGAAAGGAAGAGGAGGAGAAAGGAGGGGGAGGAGACAGAGGGGGAGGAGGCAATGCCTGAAGTTTGGTGGGTAAGGAGATGAGAGTAAAGAGGGTAGGTATGGGGAGAGCTAAGGGCGAGGACAAATAGAACCAAAATATGAAAATCTCAAAGAATTTCTATTTTTTAAGTTATCACCACAAAAATTATAAGAATGTGTGGTGGTAACTTATTATAGATTAATATAATTAATATATTATAATCTTGTTTTAATATTTTAAGAATATAGTGAAAAGCATAACACGTTATATAAACATTATACTCACAGCCAAACAAAACCATCAATTAATTAAAAACAAGCTGCTTAATGACTTTCGGTCCATTTGAAACCTTTATATTTTCTTTCTCATGTTTACCCTCCTCTGCTGCCCCTACCCTAAGCTTCTCGCTTTCTATTTCTCCCTTAACTCATCATGAATGTTGAAAAATCAAAAACAAATTAATCTGACTTTTTTAAAGACGTATTTCTTTTTATTTACCTGTATATTTCTGTCTCTATCTGTCCCCAACTGAGTGTATGTGTGGTGTGTGTGTGTGTGTATACACACTGTGTGTCTACTGTTACCTGCAGAAGTCAGAAGAGGGCACAGAGCTCTTGGAGCTGGAGTTAGAGATGAGCTGCTTGGCATAGCTGCCCAGAGCTCGGGACATCTGGAAGAGTAGCAAGTTCTCTTAACTAACTACTGAGGCATCTATCTCTCCAGTCCCTCTGCCAGAATTCCTTGAGTCAGCACCATTAGTTCTCTAGAATTTTAAAACCTCTTCATGAAAACATAATTGGGTAATCTTAGGTACAACCATCTCCTTACAAGTAAGGATAATGCTGCAAGTTCAACAGGATGGAAGTCCCCACTTGATCATCTAAACATCAAAAAGTAAACACAGAATCTGGAAGCTTGCTTTTGCTATTCCTGATGGTTTTCCAGATAAGAACCATATTTTGCTGGCCCATGGTGGCACACGCCTTTAATCCCAGCACTTGGGAAGCAAAGGCAGAGGCAGGCGAATCTTAGTGAGTTCGAGGCCAACTTGGTTTACAAAGTGAGTTCCAGGACAGCCAGGACTTTTTACACAGAGAAACCATGTCTCAAAACAAACAAACAAACAAAAAAACACAAAACAAAAAAAGAATAGAAAAAGAAAACTAAAAGAGAAAGAATAGAATCTCTGTATTTTGCTTCACTGGCTTTCTGTCTAGTTGCTTTGTCCAGAGTGGAAGGGACGTGTGTTTCCTGGGTGGCACTGGGATGGGCTGCTATTACTGGTGCCTGTCAAGCTGGCCCTGCACTCCACAGTCACTCTGTGTTGGCTGAGATGGAGATTGTTGTCCAGTTAGGCAATCTAGACTATAACCAATACTAGGATTTTATTTTCCCTCTAATTGAAGCTTTTCCTTGAAACCACTTTGTTTCTCCTTAATCTGGCTCTTTTAGTGATGGAGGAAGGTCATTGGTTAATTAAAAAAGAAACTGCTTGGCCCTCATAGGTTAGAACATAGGTGGGTGGAGAAAACAGAACAGAATGCTGGGAGGAAGAGGAAGTGAGCTTAGACGCCATGCAGCTCATCGCCAGGGCAGACACGATGAAGCAAGCCGCCAGGTCAGACATGCTGAATCTTTCCCGGTAAGACTGGTGCTACACAGATTATTAGAGATGGGTTGATCGGGATATGAGAATTAGCCAGTAAGGGCTAGAGCTAATGGGCCAAGCAGTGTTTAAAAGAATACAGTTTGTGTGTTGTTATTTTGGGGCATAAGCTAGCCAGGCAGCCCAGGAGCTGGGGCAGCAGGAACACAGCCCGCAGCTCCCACAACATTTTAGGAAAACCACTGATGGATAAGGCTTTCACAGTAGCTTCCTCAGACAGCATGAGCATCCTCGTTTGGAGTGATGTGGTTCACAGTGGCTTCAGGACCACAGTGTATGCTGGAGAGATGTTTATCTAAGTACTGGGGCCAGTGCTATTGAATTTGTCTTCCTCCTACAAAACTCTCTAGACTAGTGGTTCTCAACCTGTGGATAGCACCATCCTAAAAGTGTGGCATATCAGATATCCTGAATATCAGATATCTACATTGCATTTCATAATAGCAGCAAAATTGCAGTTATGAATTAGCAATGAAAATAATTTTATGGTGCGGAAGGGAGGTAGCCACAACATAAGAAACTGTATTAAAAGGTCGAATTAAGAAGGCTGAGAACCACTGCTCTAGACTCTCAATGCTGAGTTATCTGAGGAGACCAAACCCTTTCATCAATCATAACCAATCTGAAATTGACTCAAAGCAAGTGCTGCAGGCAAAATTATTTGAGTATATGATGGCTTGGATCTGGAATGCTATGATGATTAACTCAGTTGTCAACTCGATTGGATCAAGGAAGAACTCAGAAACAGGTCTCTTAGAAGTCTGTGGGGGTGTTTCCAGGAAGGATTAACTAAATGAGAAGACACTCCTCTGGAGTGGGAGGCACCACAGGAGGCCCTGCTATAAAGAGATCCTATAGAAAAGCAGGCTGCTTTTCCTGCCTGCCTTTGCCTCTTGCTGGTGGATGTATCCACTCTGGCTGTTGTGTTGTTGCTGCTATCTTTTTTTATGCTGATATTTGAGTCCAGCTTCTTTAGTCCTCCAATGTCCACTGAAGGCAAGCAACTCTCCCAGATCCCCTAGGCCATCTGGCCTCATGGACCGAGCAGCTCTCTGGTTCACAGTCTTTCCAGTGTGAAGACAGCCATTGACCACTCAGTTCCTGTTATGTATAATGGATAATGATAGTGGATTCTGTTTGTAATAATACGTCCATTCTGTTGGCTCTGTTCCTATGGAGAACTCCAAGTAATATAGATGTCCCCCAAAGTCTGAGGTTGTTGAGGAGTGGCTGAATAATTAAGGAACCGACCACATCAAGGACCAGTCTATTGATGTTCTGTAGCTGAATGTGCCAGCTGGACCAGGTGGGTTGGGTGATGCCCTTGAAGAGTTTACCTCACCCCATCCACCTGCTGTTCCCCAGCTGAGCTCAGGAGTTCTACCTCGCCCACCCCTTCCCTCCATGATGCTCTGTATTAATCACATTTCCTGTCACTGCGACCCAATAACAGAGGAGGACCAGTCTGAGAGAGGAAGGTGTTGTTTTGATTTGGGGGTATAGTCTGTCACCGTCACAAAGGCATGGCAGTGGGAGTGGGTTGCAGGCGTGGCAGCAGGCACATGAGGTTTCTGGCTCACATCTCAGTGGACCAGGAAATAGAAAGGAGGGAATGATGGAGCCCAGAAGGTTTTCTTTTTTTCCCATTTTTATTCAGTTCAAGTCCCCAGATCATGGGGACTGTAGGTCTGCCCTACCTTCAGGAAGGTCTTGCCCTCTTAGTCAGTCTTCTCCAGGAAAAGGTCAAAGGTGTGATTCCCTAGTGCCTCAGGAGTTCCTTAATCCAGCCAAGTCAATGATCAGAGTCAGCCCTCCACGTTCTGCCTCACTGCAGCCCATAGACAATGGGACCAGATGACCACAGAACTGAAGCCTCCAATTCTGAGCCCAGAGGAAAGTGTTCTTTTTTGAAGTTGATTTTCTTGGATGCTCTTTGTGTTTTGGTAGCACCTACAAACTAATGAACAGTTAATTATTCATGTATAGATTGGCTTCACCTATGAGTTGATACCTTTATCCTGTTCATGATTATAGGATGGGGCCGGAGACTTCATGAGATACTGGGGAAGGAGAGTCTGAGGCTGACCAGGGTACAGACTTGTGCCCCGTTCTGTCCATCTGACTGTTCTGTTATCTTGAGCTGCATCTTGTTTTTCCCTTTAAAAAATGATCACACTCTTGTTGCATTGGAAAACATGGCAGAGATTCATTCATGCACTAATTTAACAGAACCTGAAACCTTAGAGATACCCAGCCTGTGAAATTTCTAGCTATATAGAACATATCTGTAACATATGCCTTTACAGGAGCATGGCCCTTTTCTTCCTGATAATGATGAAAATGGCCATGCAAGCCAAGACAGCTTTGGAATGCTATTCCAGACACTGGCGAGGTGCCATGCATGTCTCTGCACACCGCCAGCAGATGCCTGTCATCCTTATCTCTCTGTACAGATGAGGAAATAGGGCTGCAGTCAGGCTGTTCAGGATCTCCCAGTTAGGGAGTGGTGCACACAGAGAGAGGTCTGAGCCTTTCACTTCCTGGGGTGGACCCATTAGGTCATCTATTGTACAGCAGGGAAGAAGGAAAGAAAGAAAGAAAGAAAGAAAGAGAGAGAGAGAGAGAGAGAGAGAGAGAGAGAGAGAGAGAGAGAGAGAGAGAGAGAAGAAAGAAAGAAAGAAAGAAAGAAAGAAAGAAAGAAAAGCGCGGGCAAATTCTGTGGCCTTTTGAGTCTGTCAGCATGGCTCTCTGTTCATAAAAAGCTGCTTTATGCAAAGCTGTGTCTTCGGAAGTCTGGATGCAGTCTGCCCCTGGCTAACTGGGAACAAGGAGTTAAGTTGATATTGCCTCTGCCTGCATGGGTCCTGCCAGCAGCTGTTCATCACGAGCAAGGCCCTTTCATCCTGACAACTTTTCTTCCACTCAGGGGGAGCTGCCCTGGGAGGACTTGACACGGGGAAGCAGGAAAGACGAAAGGCGGAGAGAGAGGAAGGGGTCTTGTTTATTTCCTGGGTGGATCACCCCCTTCTTGGCAGGCCTCCAAGAAATGAGTCTTCCTGTCCTAAAACATCAAGGAAATAAATCTCTTTTCTAGAGAACAGATCCGGGAGAGGCCCCAGGGCAACGGCGTGACATCTGTCAGGTCCAGCAGCTTGGCTGCCAGAGTAGTCAATGTGTGGCCTGGATGGCTATAGCTCTTGGCCAGAACCAAAAGTGTGTGTGTGGTGTGTGTGTGTGTGTGTGTGTGTGATGGAAAACAAGAGTGATGTCAGAGAGGTCTACAGCCAGATGGGCTAGTGGCCAGAGGGATCTAGGTATCCTGAGGTTGGTCCACAGCAGAAGGGAGCCTGAGAGAGAAAGAGTGAGTAACTGATAGTGGGCCTCCTTGCAGATGTCACCCAGGCAGGGCTGTGCTGTGTGAACTGGAGAGGTCTCTGAGGTATGATGAAGGCAAACTGTGACAAAGAGTTGGGCACTGGAAACAGAAGAGTAGAGAAATCTGCAGTTGTCACCCAGACGCAGAGAAAGCCAGATGAGAATGCCTCGCTGATAAAAGGGTCTCTCTGCATAATCCTGGTTTGGGAGTCTCCTCTTCCCCCATGGTCCATTGGCCACGGGGCCACAGGGACAAAGGGGGAAGAAGTGGCAAGCAGGACCCTCTCCAGTCTGAAAAACAAACTCCAGCACCTAAATGTCAGGATGAACCTAGAATCAATGAATCTGTCCACAGAACACATATGTATTAAAGAGCGGACATGAGTGACAAGACTCTGGCTGAAACCCAGACTGCAGCTTGCATCAGAAGCATGTCCTCACATCTCTCCACTCCACTCAAGACACCAACATGCTCTGAACCCTGACTGCACCTCTGATAAGACTCCTTCCTCCTGCTCTCACTGGTTAAAGGCTCCTCTTTCGTAACTTCATCTTTCCTTCAGGATCCAGAACAAACACCACCCTGCCATGACTAGCCCTGAACGGAAATCAAGTCCTCCCTCCCTGGTTCCAACACAAGGCAGGGCCTGTCTTCCTTCCACACAGCCTCTTCTTCCATGAAGCACTGTACTGAGGAGCTGCTCCCTCTGTGGGCGTCACCTAATTTCTGTCATGGATACACACGCTGAAATAAAATTTATTTAGTGACTAAGGCAGCTGTAGCCAAGCCCCAAGTCCTGAGTTCAGTCCCTGGAACTGAATTTATATAAGTCAGGAGTGGTGAGAAGTTAGAGTCTGTTAGAGAATGGGGTCCTCTAACAAAGCTCTCACAAAGACAGTGATCCTCTCCTGGAGATAATGTGAGTGCAGAGAAGATGAGGAAGTCCTAAAAGCTCGTCCAGACAGAAGACACCCATCACCTCACAGGTCAGGGGATGGCCTCAGCTTGGATGTCTAACTGCAAGGGGAGAACTGCAAGGGGAGAATGACCTTAATTTTTTTCTGCAGCCAATTAGGGTGAGAAAGAGGGAGGGGAGGAAGGGAAAGCAAAAAGGAAGGCCAGTTGTATTAACAAGGCAGTTGAGAAAACAAGCCCAGCAAGTGTTTGGAGAGTTGCCCGTGCCAGTAGTCTAGATGAACAGGTCCTTGATCAAAGGCAGTCTGCAATCTTCAATCCAGAGAGCTGGTAGAGGAAGGGGGAGTGAGGGAAGGGGCAGTCTCAGAGATGCAGCAAACCAAACTCAGTGACACCTCAGGATGGAAGGGTTAGACCTGGATGAACTCCGGCTTTATTTGCTTCCAGGGTTGCTAGAGCATCTCTTCCTGCTCCAAGCGCCTGTTCTGTGATTGAGAACCAGGTTAGTAAACAATGTGGAAGAGGAAGAAGTCAGGAGACTGGACTCCAGCGCAGGCGGGTTTCTTTCAGAGAACCTGAGAAGAGCTCACACTGAGTGAGCATGCCTCTCAGATAGACTAGGAACCTTTCCCAAGCTAGGAGGAGGAGAGAGGAATAGGGCTGTGTGCTCAAGCAAGTGACTAGTTCTTCTTTGCAGACAGGGTTGGCCTTTTGTGTTTAGGTTGTCTCAAGAGTCAGCATGGGGTGCAGAGCACAGCTATGATCAGGGTGCTTTGCACACACGGTCTTGGGACCAGTCCCTGGAGGTTAAGGAGGCTGGACAGTCGTCTCATCACAGTCATCTCTGCAAGAGCAATTAAGAGTTGTTAGATGTCGAGTTATCTCTCCAGCCTGCCTTCCTGACCCCCAGTATGCTCGTTTTTCTCAAGGGTCTCATCACATAGTAGTTCTAGCTGTCTTGGAACTCACTCAAATTCAATATATTCAGTAGCCAAGGACCTGAAGTTCAGGACCTGCTCCTTCCACCTCCTGAGGGCTGGGATTAAAGACAGGTGCAACCACCCCAGTTTAAATGCTTCTCCTCTTCGACTGACAAGCATTTATGGGTCACAGTGTGGGTCTTTGCTTTAAATTACTCTGACCCAGGAGAGCATATGGAGATGAGGGCTAAGACTGAGTGTGAATGTGGGTGCCACGGCCCATGTGTCGAGGGCAGAGACAACATTCTGGAGTTGGTGTCTTCTTCCACCAGGGATCTGGCTGCCTAAGTCAGCTGATCAGGCATGCCTGGCAGCCACTGTAAATCCACTGAGTCATCTTGCGGGACCAAAATTACCCAGTGTTAATAAGGGGTGAAAGTTGGGCCAGAGATAGTCACTCTATGACTCTCTGCTTTTGTATGTATTTATAATTTTCCCATAATTTAAAGTAAACAGAATTAATGTACATACTGGGGACTCCTGAATGTGTCCAGCCCTCCCACCATGTTGAACTTCAGACATGTATTTGCCTTTCCTTTTGGCTTTATCTTGTTTTATTCTTTGTGAATTTCACATCATGTACTTCAACCCCAATCTTCTCCCCTTTGCCTCCACATCCGCCATCCACCCTTGCAACCTCCCCAATAAAAGAAAAAATATCTAAAATAAAAAACAGAAGAGTGGAGTCGTGCGGGCAGGGTGCGGGGGAGTGAGATGCACGCGGCAGGCAGGGGTGGTTTCCTGTGGCCCCAGTGGGTTCGATCCATTCTCCCTGGGCTCTGACTTCCGCCTGTGGGATTTAGCCATTTTGAACAAAGCAATCTACCTGTGCAGCTCTAGACATTATCGTGTTCTTGTCCGCCACAGTGGCAAGTACCAGATGGAGCCTGGGGATGTCCCAGTGACAGAGAAAAGTGACAGCACTTGCTCGGACTTGAAGCAAATATTTCCCTTGAACCAGAAGCTAAGAAGTGACTCCTGAAACTGTGTGTGTGTCTTTGTTGGGACAGATAGAGGAAGGTCTCTATTAGACACCATGGCTCAGATGGTCACTGTCTTATTCCTTCCTACATCAGTGAGAGGAGTTCATTGCTTAATCACCCTGGTGTTGGCTTGGAAAGTGGCATACTTTATAATGAGCAATTCCTCAATCTAGGGTTGGTCATGTGACTCACTTTGGTCAGTGACACGTTAGCAAATGCAACCCAAGCAGAGCCTTGATACAGTAGAGATTGGTCTGTGTGTTTCTACATTGACAATAAGAAGACCTCCCCAGGGAAAGTCCTTCTTTCTCAGTTGATCACAAAGTGAACCCCAACCTATATTGAGGATCAAACTTACTGGGAGTCTCGTGTGAAGCAAAGCTCTCCAAAGTCCAACTTATTTAGCTCCCCAAAGGGTGTGATTAAGTCCAACTGCCATTAGATAACTAGAGATATGTGTGTGGGGGGCATTTTTAATGTCTCTAATATCCGTTGCTGGCTAGGCAGCATCATTGTGGCAGTAGCTAGTGCAGATACATTCTTTCAGAGTGGAGGCATCACGGTGATACAAAGGCTGGCAAATGGAAATAAATAAGCCCTTGTATTGGTCTGCTTCTCATTACTGTAATAAAATAGCAGAGGCAGACTATTTATTTATTTAGCTTATTTAGTTCACAGTTTTGGAAGTTAACATGCATTTGGAAGTTAAGAGATCCCACGACATTGTTGCCTGATGAATATCAGTCACAGGAGCATTGTTGGAGGAAGACCGAGTGCTTCCACACCCCCCCCCACCCCGCGGACATGCCTTCAAATGATGGGAAGATCTTCTGTAGAGCGTGCCTTTGTAGCCCAGGCTGAGAACGTTGGAAACGTTCTCTTACAGTCAGAGCTATGTGTTGTTGACCATGTAGGGGAAACAGGCTGTTCTCCTCCAGAGAGCACCCTTTCCTTGTCTTTGAAGCTCCTTGTTTCTCCTACTCCACCCTCCTCATTGGTGTTCATGGCCCCCGGGGTACGAGCTTAGACTGGGAGTAGAAATTTTACCTACAGTTCCTCTGGTTGAGAGATTTTGCTTCTTGACTTTTCAGCACCCATATGTGGCAACGTGTTTCTTACAATGCCTAAGATACTTGGGGTGGGAGGGGTGGAGGCAGACGAAGTAATAATATGAGCAGCACATCATAAATCTGCAGAGACAGGATGCTGAAAGTGGCGGCCTTAAGGATTTGGGGAAACACACAAGGTCAGCGGGGAAGAAGGCACTGCTGTAAAACACGTGAGGACTGGTTTCCTAATCCTGGTATGCAGCGTGGTGCAGAGAGCATTTGCGAGTCACACCATCGGAACACTGATTTCAAGCGAGTTTAGCATGTTGTTTTGCTATTTGCATTTTGACATTTCCAGACATTGGCTAATATCGGTCCCTACTCTACAACAACCCATTTCCCCTTCTTCACACGCAGATCTGCTAAGCGTCCCTTCCCTGTTGGGTCTGGAATTTCACCAACTGTTTAAGTGAAGTAAGACTTCTGGGTATGGAAGAGAACCACAGTGCTTATTTCTGCCTGGTCTAAAGCTCGGAAGGACACATGTGGGTGAAGGGAGAATGGGTGAGAACATTGCATTAGATTCACACAAGTGGGAATCTGCAGGTTTGCAGATTGAAGCCAAGACCTCATCCATAAGAAGCAAGTGTTCTAGCATTGGGCTATGCCCACACAACTCTAAAAGGAGAACTCAAGGTTTTCAGAGCCATGTGAAGGCATTGCCTACCAATCTGATGACCTGAGTTCCTCCCCTCTCCTGGAACCCATATGATGGAAATAGGGAACTGGCCGCCAAAAGTTGTCTTCTGACTTCCACATATGCCATGGTGCGTGCGTGTACCCCATAAAGACACACACAGACACACACACATACACTGGGGGAGGGGGAATAAATGCAATAACTTTAAAAAATAATATTTTCTTCTCTTTAACAGTACATGATATTAAGCATATATCTTGGGTTTGAGGCTCACACTTTTGTTGCTATCTTTATTTGTTGTTGTTATTGATTTTATCTCAAAATGATCACTCTTTTTTTTTTACAGCTCATAATCATGAAAATGACATCCCACCATGCTGAGATAAAGGTTCATTTTCTCCCCCCCCCCCCAAAAAAACATGTTTCTTTATAGAGAGCTGGAAATGCAGCAAAAGCATACAAGCTGTGGTTAAAAAGAAAAGAACTTTATTCTGAATTATCAATGGTGGTTATGAAACTGATGTACACTCACTGGATTTTACACTTGATAAAAATCCGGCATCTTTACTAGGATGAAATCCCAGCAGCAATAGGCTAGAGAAGCTCTCTTTGTACTCCATTAAGAGAAGCTGCCAGTAAACACTATGCACACTGGTGAGACAGGGCCAACCTGAGAGATGAGAGCACAGCAGTGACGTCAGCAGTCCTTACCCACACCACACTGTGGTGAAGATTTTGGCAGTAACAATAAGATAAGAAAATAAAGAAGTGAGAACGGTTAGAAATTGAGAGAACCCTATGTACCTAGACACTCCATGGCGAAGCTCACGTGAGAAAAGCATTTGAAATGGCAAAATAGTTCAAGAAGGTACCCAACATCCAGTGTCTGGGCTGTGTAGTCATAATCAGAGGCTGGAAATGGAAACAGAGCCTCTTTGTAAAACTTGAAGTGCCCTGGGATGAATCTATCAAGATCTGTATGAAAAAAAGCTATAATAAATTCTTATGCGAAATGCCTAGGGCCAGAGGCATCTCAGATCTCAGAAACATGTTGGAATCTGAAATATGGAGTTACGCCTAACGAAATGCATTAGGCACACAACCTACATCTCAAAATAACGTCCATTTGGTATATCATGTACACCTCACTGGGTCACCTGAAGGTAATTGCACACATTATTTTTAATGCACCTGTGTTCTGAATGTGACCTGTAAAATGAAGTGAGGAAATTTTTCACTTGTAGCTTCATGTCAATATTTTAAAAATTGCAGGATTTTGTATAAGGAATGCCCAGCCTTTATTAACTGCTATGACTAAAATCCTGAATGAACTGGGAGTCATGGCACATCCTTGATCAACGCTGAAAAGGTGTTGACTCTCCTTCAGTTAGTGTTCACTCACTGAAATGTCTCTCAAAATAAAAAGCATTTCCAGGGCAAAGGATGGGGAATTAAAACAACGACAACAACAGCAACCACACTGAAGCCACCAAAGCGGAGCTGCCTTGTCACCAGAGCACACACGCTCTAGCCACAGTGCCACTAGATGATAGCCATCCTCTCTGACACACTGACTGTGGTGGAGAGCCTTAGGTGCTCACTGCATCGAGTCATCGAACCTCCACAGAGCAGGAGCCAGGCTCTGTGGTGAAAGTTGACCTCACCACAGCAATCAGGGGCAGCAGCAGACTTGGTCCTGGCATCTCCTGCAGCTTGAGAAAGGGTATCAGGGAAGGAAAATTAAATGCTGCTCATTGTTTGTCGTGGTCCAGGACAAGCCCGGACCATAAATTATTTCTCGTTCCGGAGTGGAGGTGTGGGAATAAAAACACAACTCATGTGACTCTATCGGGAGGGAGTTCTCTCATGAAATCCTGAAAATCACCTGCATTTATTCTCCAGATTTTTATATCAAAACATAAACTGAGGGGGAAGTTCATTAGCATTCTGTTTCCTAGGTAACCAGGAGAATGATTGTGGTCACGTCCACACCCTTCTATGTCCATTTTGTCTTGTCTTCCTATCTTCACCTGCTCTGTCAGGTAGACTGAATTAACACCTCTTCCCCAGGTGATCTCCCATAATTACAAAGAAGGAGCAGAGGGACATTAGCATATCCTGACCCTTGTTTAGGATGGGATCAGTTGGTCTGGAAAGGTAAGGTGACTATCTTCTGGGTAGCAGGTGCAAACTGTGGCCTAAAAGTTTGGCTGCCGTACAATGTAAAAATATGGGCCTGTATAACATGGCCCTACAATTGTTATCAAGACAAGGCCTTTTCTTCTTTTGAAAGAATTGAAAATTTGTGAATGCTTTTACTTTCAAAGTTGAAGAAATGGGCAAATTTTTAAAAGATGATGAGATGTGTGTGTGTGTGTGCGCCTGCACACATGTGCATGTGTCTGTGTGTGTTCCACAACCTCAAAAGTGCCCAAGAAAGCCAGAAGAGGATTTTGGATCCCTTGACCTGGAGTTACAGACAGCTGTGAGTTGCTTGAAGTGAGTTCCAGGAACTGAACTCAGGTCCTCTGCAACAGAAGCAAGTATGTTCTTAACCACCTTGCCATCTCTCCAGGACCAGACGGATTCATCATAATTGTAAAGATAACTAATTTATCAACTTCCTTATTTCCTCCAGATATCACCTTTGTATCTATAACCAGCAGACAAGCCTGTGCCAATCCCTTAATTAGATCCATGACATCACTGTGTCTTCCTTTTGGAACATTAATGTTAAATAAGTTTTCCAGTGAAAAGCATCCAAGGCAGAATGTCCCGAAAGACTGCCTGGGAGTGCTGATGGTATCGTCTACTCCAGATCGTTTCTGAACTGTTTAGAAGCCAGAGTAGATGCCAGAGAGTGAGAAAAATGCAACGGTGTGGAGAACCTTCAAAGCGTCTCCTCATGAGTTACTCTTCCTCACTGTCAGTTTGGAAGATTGGGGAATACTTGTATAAAGCTGAAATATAAAAAGACACATACGCACAAGTCTCACAGAGCGACTTGAACTTGAATCTGGGCCTATAAAAAAGGGCTGAAAAGACTGGGCCCCGGATGGCCACTGCACTTCTAGCTCAAATGCATCGCCTGCCAAGAACCCATCCAACTTCATTTCCCAAATTCCTTGCCCTTGAAGGAACAATCATGATGACTTCACTCAACCCCCAAAGCAGCAAAAGAAATCCAGGGGTAAAGGCTGGGTTATAGCTGTACACCCCAGAAGCAGGAAGGCCAGGTAACTTGGTGAAGTTTGATAGAATTTTGAGTGATGAGGGGAGAAGGCCAGAGGACCCCACTGTTGAGAAAAACAAAAACAAAACAAAACAAAATCTCCAGTAGATTTAGAAGTTTTGTCAGGAAGGGGCAGACAACCAAGAGCCCCATAAATGATCTGAGAATCCATGCCGATAGAAGAGAGAACTTTGGGCAAGCAAGCCTCTGCAGGACCGGAGAAGACTGTGTGACAAGGTCCCCAGCACAGTGACTTCAGAGGTCATTACAGCACTGAGGGTTGGCTCCGGTGTGCCCAGGGTTCCCTGAGAGATGGTGCTTTGGTTACAGTGGTATCTGTGGGCAATGTGGAGGTGGAATTCTGATATCAGCAGTGTTGAAGGCCACAGCAGAACCCAGGGTTTATATTTCTGAAGTTCCAGTGGTTACTTTGGGCTTGTGGCTCTAATCACAGCCCTCTGATAGCACAAACACTTTACTGGGTCTGAAGTTTGGTATTCTGCCTCAAGAATGTTCATAGAATCTAGGTGACCAAGGCTTTGATTCTAATAACCTTGGTCCTGTTGACATGTAGCCAAGTCTGGATCAGCAATTTAGTCAGTGATTCAATAATCAATACCAAGTCCATCAGCCTCCTGTCTGAAGCTCACTTCACACAGATATCTCTCTAAGAAGGGTCATCGGAGCCAGGATATCCCAACAGGCTTGGAAGAAGAGAGAGGGCATCAAGGTATGTTCTCTACTTTCTCCAACAGATGCACAGAACACGAGGAAGCAACACACAATACCCGGCACAACTGCCACGCGTGACCCCACGCCAACTCCTGGAGAAGGGAGCCCAAGATTCCAGAAGCCAAAATATAGCCAGAGTATCTGACAAAGAATTTAGAGTCCCCTTTTGCAAAAGAATTAGGGATCATATAGGAGAGTTCAACAAGCAGATGCATGAATTAAGAGAAGGTCTCCAAGGCCTTGACAAGACAGTCTCTGAAGTGGATGAACAACTGTTAGTCAAATGGAAGAAAACATTAGAAATAAAGAAAAAATTAACAAAGAGATTGAAACATTGAGAAATAATCAAACAGAAATACCTAAAATGAAAGATATGACCATTAAAATAAACCATAACAGACATTATCCGTAATGCACAAGACCTTGTAGAAAAATGAATTTCAGGGCTAGAGGACAAAGTCAAGACTCTCTCTCTCTCTCTCTCCTCTCTCTCTCTCTCTCTCTCTCTCTCTCTATATATATATATATATATATATATATATATATACACACACACACACACAAACTTACATACAAACATATATATAATATATGTGTTTGTATGTAGGTGTATATGTATATACATATGTAAATGTATTTGTGTGTAGATACATATATATACATATATTCTATATACATATATATGGAAAAAATAAGAAGCATGAATGACTTCTCAAGAAGCCTGGATCACATTCAAGAAGTCAAACATGATAATTCAAGGCATAAAAGGAGGAGCAGAGGTAAAATCAAATGGAATAGAATGACTGCTGAGTGACATTATAGAAGAAAGTTCCCCAAATGTAGAGAAAGTAGTAGGCTTCCAAATACAAGAGACATATAGAACTCCAAATAAATATTATCAGAGAAGAATCTCTCCATATTATATTATAGTCAGGATGTGAAAAATACAAAGGAAAGAAATAATCCTAAAAGTATCAAGAGAGAAAAAACTCTGGACATTGGTGGCACACACCTTCAATCCCAACACCCAGGAGGCAGAGGCAGGCAGATGTCTGTGAGCTCAAGGCCAGCCTGGACTGCAGAGCTAGTTCTAAGACAGGGCTGTTACACAGAGAAACTTTGTATCAACAAACAAAGGAACAATAAAAATAACTCACTTGCAAAGGCAGAAATATCAGAATTTCCCCCAGACTTCTCATTAGCAACCATAAAGGTCAGCAGAGTGTGGAAGGAAATGTTTCAAGCTCTGAAAGTAAACATCTGTGGGCAGCCGAGCGCTCTCTCCTGGAAAACCAGCTTTCAACCCGATGGGAAGTAGAGGTGTTTCAAGGCAACAAGACTGAAGCTGTTGCTGAAAACCTCTCCTTGAAAAACCAGGACCAGACAGATTCATTTTTGAGTCATATAAAGCTTTCAAGGGAGACCTCACACCAATTCTTTTTTAACTTATTCCACAAAATAGAAAGTAAAATTATACAGCCAAATCCATCCTATGATGCCAGCATCAACTTGATAACAAATCCAGATAAAAACACTATTAGAAAAAGAAAATAGAGAACCTTTGATGAACATAGATGCAAAAATTCTTGTCAAAACATTTGCAAACTAATGAGGGTTGACTGAGAAGCCAAGGACAATGGCACTGGGTTTTGATTCTACTGCATGTACTGGCTTTGTGGGAGACTAGTATGTTTAGATGCGCACCTTCCTGGACCTGGATGGAGAGGGGAGGACCTTGGACTTCCCACAGGTCAGGGAACCCTGACTGCTCTTTGGACTGGGGAGGGAAGGGAAGGGGAGTGGGGGGAGGGAGAGATAAATGGGAGGTGGGGAGGAGGCAGAAATTTTTAATAATAAAAAAATTAAAAAAATATTTGCAAACTGTTGGGTGTTGGCAGCACATGTCTTTATTCCCAGCACTCGAGAGGCAGAGGCAGGTGGATCTCTGTGATTTCGAGGCCAGCCTGGTCTACAAGAGTGAGTTCCAGGGCAGCCAGGGATAGACAGAGAAACCCTGTCTTGAAAAGCAAAACAAAAACAAACAAAAAATACTTGCAAACCAAATTTGGGAACACAAAAGAAGCTTATCTCTTATGATCAAGTGTGCTTCATCACAGGAAGGCAGAGTTGGCTCAAATATGTGAACCAATAAACGAACTTAAGGACGGGAACTACGTAATTATTTCAGTTGATGCTGCAAAGACATTGAACAACGTTCAATGTCAGACCTTTGGAATGGATGGGACATACTTCAAAATAAAGACTGCAGACAACAAATCTATAGCCGACACTGTATTAAATAAGACATGCCAAGAGCACTTCCTCTAAAATCAAGATCTAGATAAGGATGTACACCCTCCCCTCTCTTATTCAGTATAGAGCTGGGAATCTTAACTACAGCAATTAGACAATAGAGAGACATTAAAGGGATAACAATAGGATGGGAAAAATTTAAACCTTCCCTGTTGATAACTATTTACTTAGAGACCCGAGTGAGTCTACTAGAAACCTCTTGGAGCTAGGAAACAGAGTAGAGTTGATGGATTGCCAAATCAGTTGGAGAAAATGAGGAAAACAGTTCAAGACCTGAGTGGAAATAGAATCAATAAAAAACAAACAAACAAACAAAACCCAAACTGAAGGAAATATGGAAATGTAAATTTGAGAACTCAAACAGAAACCTCAGAGATAAGTGTCATCAACAAAATACAAGAAATGGAGGAGAGAATCTCAGGCATGGAAAACACACTAGAAGAAATGGTTACATTGATTAAAGAAAATCTTAAAACTAAAATAATTCCGGTATAAAACACCTAAGAAATCTGGAACATTATGAAAACACCAAATCTAAGAATAATAGGAAGAGGAAGGAGAAGAAACCCAGGTCAGAGTTCTAGAAAATGTTTTCAATAACGTCATAGAAGAAAATTTCCAAAATACTAAACATACAGAACAAAGAAAGAATATTAAAAGTTACAAAGGAAAAAGACCAAATAACATATAAAGGCAGACCTATTAGAATAATATCTGAATTGTCAATGGAGACTCTAAAAACCAAAAGGAATTTGACAGATGTTCTACAAACTATAAGAGACCACAGATTCCAGGCCAGACTACTATACCCAGCAAAACTTTCAATTACAATAGATGGATAAAATAAGACATTGCATGACAAAAATGAATTTAAGCAATGTCTACCTAAAAGCCAGCCTACTGAAGCACTAAAAGGAAAACGTCAAGCTAAAGAGGCTAACCACACCCAAGAAAACACAAGAGTCAGTAATCTCAGATGAACAAATCAAAGAGGGGAAAACACACACACACACACACACACACATACACACCACCACCAACAACAACAACTAAATAAAAGAAATAAACACTGGTCATTGATAACTCTCAATATCAGTGGTCTCAATTCCCCAATAAAAAGACACAGACTAACAGAATGGATGTGAAAACAGAATCCACCCTTCTGTTGTATCCAAGAAACACACCTTAACATCAATGATAGACCTCGTCTCAGGATGGGAAAAAAGATATTCAAAGCACTTGGACCTAGGAAGCAAGCAGGTATAGGCATTTTAATATTTGACAAAATAGACTTCAAACCAAATCTAACCAGAAGAGATAGGAAAAGACACTACATACTCATGGAAGGGAAAATCCATCAAGAGGACATTACAATTCTTAATATCTATGAACTTAAAGGCACCCAAGTTTGCCTTTAAATCACATACAATTTAAATCACCTTCCCTTCCCCCGTTGATAGTGGGAGGCTTCATTACCCTACTCTTGCCAATAGACAGGTCATCCAGTCTATCTGGCCTTACGCTGAGCCCTTTGGTCCATTGGGAGTTGAGTTTTATGCAGGGTGATATGTATGCATCTGTTTGCATTCTTCTAAGTGGTTCCATTCTAAATGCAAGCCTTTTACTCTGACCAGCACCATTTGAAGATGTTGGGTTTTTTCCTGAGTGTGTGTTTCTGCTTTTTTTAAAATAAAAAATCAGGTGTTCCTAGTTTTCAATTCGATTCCATCGATCAACGTGTCTGGTTTTTGTTCCAATACCATGCTACTTTTGTTACTATAGCTTTGCAGTACAAGTTGAAAATGGGGATCGTGATACCTACAGCATTTCGTTTATCATTCAGGATTGCTGTAGCTACCCTGGTTTGTGTGTCTGTGTGTCGTCTGTCTATTTCTGGATGAAGTTGAAATTGTCCTTTCAAGATCTATGATGGTTTGTGTTGGAATTTTGATGGGAATTGCATTGAGTCTGTGGACTGCTTTTGATAGGATGGTTATTTTAATTATATTAATCCTACTGATCCAGAAACATAGAACATGTTTCCATCTTTTGATGTCTTCTTCAATTTCTTACATCAATGTCTTAAATTTTTTAATATACAAGCTTTCACTTATTGGTTAGAGTTATTTTTGAGGCTATTGTAGAAGGTGTTGTTTCCCTTATATCTTTCTTAGTTCATTTGTCATTTGTATATAGGAAGACTACTGATTTTGTGTGTGTGTGTGTGTGTGTTTGTTTGAAAGAGAGAGAGAGAGAGAGTTATTTTTGTATGTAGCTACTATGTTGAAAGTATTAATTGTAGGAGTTTCCTGGTGGAGTTTTAGAGTCACTTGTATATAATATCATCTGCAAATGAAAGTATTTTGAAAGGAGAAATGGACTCATGCCCCCGTCTCTAACCCAGAAGCTATCACGAATTGATGACCATTTGTAAATGAAAGTTTAGTTTTCTCCAAGGGAGTCTCACTGGGGAAACAAATTAACTTTAAGGGTAGGCTGCACACCCAACAATAGATGACCAACAGAGAACGGACTCAATGGTATCTTTGAAGGTTCCTTGTCTCATATCAAGGTAGTTGTTGTTGTTGTTGATGTTGTTGTTGTTGTTGTTGTTCTTCTTCTTCTTCTTCTTCTTCTCTGCTTCTGCTTCTCCTTCCTTTACCTATTTATCTTATCTTTTTCATTTAATTTAATTTATATATTTATTTATTTTCTTATTTTTTTACCCTATAGGGCCTATATATGTATATGTTTATACACACTATACACACACACACACACACACATATATATATATATATATCAAGCAAATCTCTGGATCTATATCTGTTTCTTGTCTCTTTCCATGGGATCTTTTCTTCTGTTTGTTTGTTTTGTTCTAGTCTAATGTGTCAGTTTTTGTTTTAATCTTAAATGATATTTTACTTTATTATTATCCCTTAGATACCTGTTTGTTTTCCAACTGGAGACAGAAAGGGGGTGGATCGGGATGGATAGGAGGTTGGGAGGAATTGGGAGCTGTAGAGGGAGGGGAAACTCTACTCAGAAATATTATGTAAGGAAATAAAGTCTGTTTTCAATAAAAGAAAAGGGTGGAAAAATAAAAACAAAAAGGCTGTGTACAGCAAAGAAAACAATCAGTAGCATTAACAAACAGCCCACAGAATGGCAGAGAATCTTTACCAGCTACCATTCTGACAAAGGGCTAGTGTCCGGAATTGACAAAGAATTACAGAAATTCTAAAACTACTCATCAACAAATGGGCAAATTAACTGAATAGACAAGTATCTTAAGAAGAAATGTAATTAGCCAATAACTGCTTTAAAAAGTATTCAAATGGGCTGGAGAGATGGCTCAGTGGCTAAGAGCATTACCTGCTCTTCCAAAGGTCCTGAGTTCAATTCCCAGCAACCACATGGTGGCTCACAACCATCTATAATGGGGTCTGGTGCCCTCTTCTGGCCTGCAGGCATACACACAGACAGAATATTATATGCATAATAAATAAATAAATAAATAAATAAATAAATATTTTTTTTTAAAAAAAGAAAGGTTCTTTTTTAAAAAAAAAGTATTCAATATCCCCACCATCAGGGGAATCAAATTAAAGTGACTTTGAGATACCAACACCCCCAGTCACATGGCTGTCATCAAGTAAGCTGACAACAAAGACTGGGGAGGATGTGGGGAAAGGGGGCTCCATTGTCTGTTGGTGGCAGTGCAAATATTAATACAGTCATTGTGGAAATCAGTTTGGAAATTTCTCAAGAAAATTAAAAATAGAACCTCTATAAGACCCAGCTATTTCTGTCCTATACATATACCCAGAGAACTCCTTGCTGTGCCATAGAGGTATGTGCACCCCATGTTTACTGCCAGCTGTGCTATAGAGGTATGTGCACCCCATGTTTACTGCCAGCTGTGCTGTAAAGGTATGTGCAGCCATGTTTACTGCCAATTGTCCCATAGAGGTATGTGAACCCCATGTTTACTGCCATTTTATTCACTATGATAAGAGTTGGAATCAGCCTAATTGTTCATCAACAAATGAACAGATAAGGAAAATTGTGTATATATATTTCATGGAGTACTATTCAGATCTAAAGGTTAGAGAATTTACAGGAAAATGAAAGAAAGGGAATAGAATGTATAATGTTAAGCAAGAAAGAAACAAAAAACACATTTTCTCCTCATATGAGTAATATATGTATACATGTAAATAAACACACATATGGGTACCATATAACATGAAGGAGGAGAACAGAAAGCTATAGACTGGAGAATGAGAAGGGGCATGAACTGGCTATGAATATGAGTTATGAATGAGGATATAAAGATAATTGTTTTTTGGATTCTAATTCTGTCATGAAGTTTCTATTTTGGGTGGTGGATAAATGCATAAAATATATTCAACTCTGAAAATGTAAAATTTAATGTAAAACCTCACTTTTGCCCCAAATGCCAATTCTAGCTGTATAGAAAGAGGTTCACTGGGTTGTATTGGCTTTCAGGCTGTCTAGTTAGCATGTGTGATGTTTTTATTTATTTGCAAGGTTTTTATAATAAAGTTTATAAAATTAAAACAAAACAGAAAACTATGGGCATCTGTAAAGTAAAAATAAATTAAATGCCTACAGGAAGCCAGGAAATAATTGAAACTGAGCCCTGGAGGGAAGTAGACTTCAGTATCTGGAGTCAAGAGTGATCCGGAAAACCACACATCGCTGTGTGTGTGACGTCAGGAAGATAGTGACAGCCAATTCGATATGTAATCAGCATGGCTTTTCCTTGAACTACTGTCTAACGTCTGCTATGAAGTTCCATCACCCGGGGGCAGTCCGATCCTGTTATTTCAGGGTCATGAATAAATGTTCCTTCCTTTTGTATCCCTGTTGTTAGTCTTCCAATGTCTCCTGGAAACCAGATCCAACTCTTGGGTTAATTTAGACTTCGGGTTTTTTGCCTTCTATTTCTGGTGAGAAGTCTTAGGAGATATGGTCCTCCATTGCTCGTCCTGCCGGTACAACACAGTGGCCCTCTGAGTGGATCAGAGATGTTAGCAAGTGCCCAGCGATCTTCCCATCAGCCTTTTTCCTCCAGACCACCAGAACAGACTGGAAACGGAGACCCATTGGTTTCAATTATCTTGGTTGAGAAATCGCATTCATAGCTGGCTTTGCCATTCATTTTTGCACCAAGAACTTTATGGAGTGGAAATGGCTGAACTTGTCTGGCAGGACTTTCGAATGCAGACGGCCAGTTCCCAAATCCAAATCCCCGAGGTGTGAGGGCTGGGTTCTCCCCAGCACGTTCCTTTCAATAAACATTCCCACACTTGGCCCTTTCCTCAAGCCGCCCTGTCCGTGCCCTTCCAGCGCCTGCAGTTTTCCACCCTGGCGCGGGCTCCTCCGAGCAGAACTGCAGCCTTCCAGTCCCAGGTTGACCTTGGCCGAGTGCCTCAAACGCTCATTCTTCTTGTAAAAGTAGAAACTCTCCAGCCCAGATTTCTGCGCTTGGCCTCTCTGCTGAGATTTTTAGGACTTGAGACACGCGACCTCTAGCCGACGCTGAGCAGGGCAGGAGCACTTGTTTCGTCAAAGTCTGTGTTTACGGAATTGGCCTCGTGTTACTGACCGGCTGCTGAGACCATGCTGAGGCAAACAGGAGCTGGGCCAGCTTGCCGGTGTCTCCCGACCTTGTCTAACGCACAGAGGGCTTACTGAGGTTTTCAGTAATTCCTTCATTCCCACCCTTGTGTACAAACCTTGGCAGGGTATCTGTTCTCCCTTTTTATCATGCTTCTGGGCATTCCATCTAAAGTACTTGCGACAATTCTGACATCACTCTACAGCTGAGGGTGTCTGTATTCGACAATTATTCATTGATTGTTAGTTGATTTAATCAAATCCTACAACAATGTGAAAAAGAACAAGTAGGTGCAATAGTAAATTAGGAAATATTTAGGTTTCTGGTTTCTTCTGAGATTTTTACTTGATGGCAAAAACCTCTGATAGGGAGTAGAAGGTTTTACCATCAAACAGGAGGGAGTCAGAGCCATCACCCAGACTTGTGATTCAAGAGTGCTCTATAGGGCAGGCAGATCTCTGTGAGTTTGAGGGTAGCCTGGTCTACATAACGAGTTCCAAGGCTACCTAGTGAGATTCTGTCTCAAAAAGAAAAGCAGAGAGTGAGAGAGAATAGATTGGAAAAATGGTAGTTGTATGACGTAAAGTCTCACCTCTGTGGTCCTCATGATGCAATCAGACCTCTGTTTTCAGCTCAGGCCGGAACTGGAAGAATTAAATGGTTACCCCATTTAGTAGTTCTGGATTTGATGGCTGCATACTCCTTTGTTCTGCCCCAAAATTTTCCAGACTTGGACTTTTCAGGACTGTGTCTATGATCCCCAGGTGAACCTTCCTGGTGGCTTCTGCCTTATCTAACCAATATTTAAAGACTACTTCCCATTTTCAGGGCACGCATTTTCAACTTAAGGTTGTTGGGCCGATTTCATGAAGAGTCTGAAACTGATCTCTCTTAATAATCCCTTGACTCTTCTTCTCATAGGTGTCCAGAGTGACACATCCATGGTTCCAGTTCACACGCCTGGACCCTCAGCATCCGGGATGGAACACACCATGTTTGCAGTTCACACTCCTGGACCTGCAGCATCCAGGATGGAGCACATCACTCTTCCAGTTCATACCCCTGGACCCTCAGCATCCGGGATGGAGCACACCATGCTTGCAGTTCACACTCCTGGACCTGCAGCATCCGGGATGGAGCATAGCAGATTTTCTGTAAGTGGGAACAGAATGTCAGTCACTTTGGGCGCATTTGACCAGCAAACTGTCTTTGGGTTAGAGCAGCCCATGGCAGAAAAGATCTGTCAGCCACCTCTCTATGACATTTTTCATGTTTTTTCTCTTGGATTTGTGGACATGTTAGCACCATCTTGGCAGCCATTTTGGCAGCCATATTGGCAGCCATTCACAACACGCATCTGTTTCATCAGACTGAATATTTTGTCATTTCTAGGGATTCTGATGCTGTTGTTAATAAATCTCTGTCTAAAAAGGCAAATATTGGGGCTGGGGAATCAGCTCAATGGGTGAGGTGTTTGCCCTGCAAATGTGAGGACTGAAGTTAGGATTCCCAGCACCATGTACTCCCAGAACCCGGGAGGCAGTGGCAGGGATCCCTGAAATAAGCTGGACAGCCAAACTAGCCCCATTGGCAAACCCTGGGTTCCCCAAGAGACCAGGCTTCAATAAGTACAGCAGAGAGTCATCATGATGCCAACTTCTGGCCTCCACACAATGTGCACACCCTTATATGTGTACGCACACATATGCCCACACACCGACATACATAACATATATAAACGTATGCACACAGACATATCATACACAGTTTTTAAAAAAACAACAAACATACAGCCTTTGCCTTGTAACTATAACAAAGCTCTGTCATTGTAAATTATGAAGTATAATAAAAGCGTATTACGATTTTTCATCAATCTTAATGATTTTTCGATGATTATAAGTATTCTTTTAAAACATGACCTTGTAAATAGTCTATTATTTATTAAATAGTGATTTAATAAACTTCTGCTTATTTGGTAAGTTATACTGGACTCTAGACCATTATTTATCTCAAGCCTTGATAAATAAAATTGAGATTTGTGGCGTTCAATATATGTACTTGAGTCTCCAATGGTTTTCTAGAATTCTGGAAACTGATTCGTGGCATCAAGTGAGAGCAATAACCTTGGTATGGCTCTTGGTATGCTTTGCCGTTGTGTTTCCTTGCAATATTGAGATAATTTGCACTTTGAGATGGAGCGCACAGGGTCATGTGGTCATGTTAGTGCCCACAGGCTCGTGTGTAGGAGGGTCATATTAGTGCCCACACGCTCGTGTGTAGAAGGGTCATATTAGTGCCCACAGGCTCGTGTGTAGGAGGGTCATATTAGTGCCCACAGGCTCGAGTGTAGATGGTCATATTAGTGCCCACAGGCTCGTGTGTAGGAGGGTCATATTAGTGCCCACAGGCTCGAGTGTAGATGGTCATATTAGTGCCCACAGGCTCGTGTGTAGGAGGGTCATATTAGTGCCCACAGGCTCGAGTGTAGATGGTCATATTAGTGCCCACAGCCTCTGTGCGGCGCTGTGCCTGCTACTGGTCTTAGAATTTCAGATGCACAGCCTTGTCTAGAGCTCACCATAGTCTTTCTTTTGTAGCTGAGAAAACTGAGTGGGTAACGAAACTGTCTAAGGAAACAGAGGACAATGATGGGAACGAAGATGACTAAGTTTCGTCAGGGCGTTATAACTAAGTCTTTATTTGTCACCATCACCATTCTGTGCAGGGGACGATAACCACTTTTTCCCCTGTCGATGAGAAAGTTGAAGATATGAACAAGCTCACTAAGGCCATTGCTTAGTAAGTACAAAGGCAGACTCCAACCCTCAAGGAGATGCGGCTATGGACTCTATAGCTCCTCACAATGTGTGATGGGCGAACCCAACCTTGGTATAAAGGACGCCACCCTCACTTGTAAAATACCTTCACTATAGAGGCCTAATCAGATTGAGTTCTTTCACCCTGCTCTTCCGCATGGAGTCCGTTACATATGATGTCAGGCTTCCTGCTTTGGGAGCCTCATTCCTTGTTTTTTTTCAGCTGGCTTACTCAGGGGGTCAGAGTCCCTTGTCACCTGACTATTGGACTCACTGATTTTCCTAAAGGAAGGCTGGAGACAACCTAGAAAAGTGGCCAGGGAGGGGCTCTGTTGGTTTTCCTGTGGATTCAGAACCCTGTGGTAGGGATATCATGCTTCTACAGGAAGTTGGGGATCCGCTGGGCACCTCAAAAAGTTTGGCTCTCTCACTTCCCTCTAGGGCTGAAGTCACACAGGCATCTCTCTGCAGCACAGCCTGACTTTCTTCTTTTAAAATCAGTGCCAGGAGCCATGTTTTCCAGCATCTACCAATATGTTCCTGAAACTGTATCTTCCCCTCTCTAACTGCCCTACTCCGCCGGCTTCTCTTTCAAGGCAAGAGGCAAGAATTCTGCTTCTTTGTGTTACCACTGTGCTTTACAGCACCAAAGGATGCTGGTCCCTCCGTGCAGGCAGGCTCGCCGCCTCCTGACCTGGCCTGGCTTCTGTAGCATTTTTAGCTGCTGTTGAAATCATCCTGACTTTTTGTCTGTTTGGAAGTCTGTGAACCATGATTTTTTCTCACTCTGAGGCCAAACTGCCCAAGTGTTATTTTTTTCCTATTTTAGGTTAAGACAACTCATCTCTTTTTGTTCAAGTCAGTGGATACAGAGAACACTGTAACCGCTATGTTCAAATCCAGATTAAGTAGCTGGGATGTTTCGCCAACAAATCTCATGGGTCACTAGACAACGAAGACGGTAAGGTGGCGGTCCAGGTGACCTTGTCATGGGTCATACATGAGTTGAAGCCTCACCTCAGAGCTGGGGAAGTCAGGGTCTTAGGAGATAGAGGCAAGAGCATTCCTCAAGGCCTGCTGGATTCTACCCAGGTGCATGGGAGGGTCTGTGCTCTGCCTGATGAGTTTCCAAGAGGCATTATCTCAGTACATTCCATGCCAATAAATAGTTCCAGGAGACGGCATATGGGGAGCATGTGCGGCCTTCAGAACTGCCACAGGTAGGAGAATTCTTTCTGCTTGCGGTAAATCCCCAATTGCACGGTCAGTGTGGATTTATTGCCACTAAATCTTGCTCTTGGTAAGCAGCTCAGGGTAGGGAGTAACAATTCCATCTCTTCTCGGTGATGGTTCACACGTGTGCTGTGACCAGCATGTCCCTCACCGATTACTGACTAGGTAGGAGGTGACATTAGTGTTATGTCTATGTTCATCTGGCATGTGGACAATGCCAGCACCATGTTAGCCTCACCCCTGTGTTAGCCTCACCCCTGTGTCATCTGATGAGGACACAGCACTGCCTCAATCCTTCACAGGACTTTGAAGCAAACTATTATTTATTAATTTTTGAGTTAGGGTCTCGTTATCTAGCCTCGGCTGTTAGAGCAGGTTGGCCTTGAACTCATAGTGATCTACTTGGCTCTGCCTCCCAAAGACAGGCGTCATAAATGTATGCTTCAGCCCTGAAGAAAGACTTGCCCCTGAGACTAAGACCTCCTACTAACACTATTGCCTTTCTTCTTTTCCTTTCTGTCTGGAGACAGTTTTTTTTTTTTTTTCCCCTCTGATTTGTGGTCATTTTCGGTGTGGAAGCTTTTGAATCTCATTCTAGCTTTTGGGGGGCAAGGGAGCCTTGTGTTGTTGTTGGTTTTTCAAGAAGCATCCTGATTGGAAGGTCTGATACACAATAAATCGTATTTTATCATTGTTGTTATAAAGACAACACATATCCTGTTTGTTAAGTTTTAAATCTGGGACAAGTGACTGAGGTCTGATTTAACATATCAAAGCAGGCCTGGCCTCCAGGTTCTCCAGCATCTCCCTGTAACAGAGTATGGCTGGTACACCTGGCTCGCCAGCCCAGGGTCTGGGCTGCCTTTTCCTCAGAGGCTCTTCCCTAGCTATGTGAGTCAGACATTTTGGTTACCGCCCCATTTTTGGACCTTTGGCCTCCTGGCTGCTGCACCAGGTTCCCTCTCTCCTCCCCCACACGGCCCAGTTCAGTCTGGTCCTGTCAGCTCTGGACGCTTCCAGACGTCCCTGCCTCTGACAATGGTCTCCCACGTGTCTACAATAAACTTTCTCCTCCACCACACCTAGGAGCAGCCGTGGCCTTTCCTTTCGTTATTATTATTATTTTTTTATTCACTGGTTAAGTTTCTTATATGACTTTTTGGTTTTGTTCATCATAAAATGTAATGTTTGGACTTAGTGGTCCTTTTTGAGGCCGGTTTTGGTCAAGGATTTTTCTTTTGACAGTCTCTGCAAAGGTATTACTTGTTACTTCTTGTTGTTTCCCATTCAGGGTCAAACAATGTAATTACAACCAGCCTATCTCCCGACCCTTCCTCCAGCTGATGACCGGCTACTGCTGTGTAGTCAAATCTCAGAAACTCTATCCTCTATCTATCTATCTATCTATCTATCTATCTATCTATCTATCTATCTCTAACTCTCTCTCTATCTCTAACTATCTATCTATTTCTAACTCTCTCTCTCTCTCTCTATATATATATATATATATATATATATATATATATTTAGTTTTTAAGTGAACAGTGGCAACAAATAACCCCACATACAAAGATCATAATGCCTCTTATTGAACGTGCACTATATACATTGGGCATGCAACTGAGCTATATATATATTTATGTTTGTGTGTGCGTGTGTATTGGTTAATCTTCCAAATACTCAGTTAAGGAGGGTTTTAAACATTTATCCACATTTCATACATAAGTAGGCCTGTATATGAAGACGAGAGGTAACTTGGCCCAAGTCCAGTGGGAAGCTTGATGGACCCGGAGTTCTAATGCATGCAGGCCAGAGCAAAGGTTTTGAGTCCGACGTGGATCTTGCACATGTGGTTTCGGGCAGGCTCGATTTACTTGAGGCTTTTTTTCAAACTTGTTTTCAAAGGCAATACATTTCCCAAATGAGACTGGGGGTCTAAATTGCATGCGGATCGATGCAGCATCCGTTTGTACATAGGCATGGAGAATGAATAGGCTAGGCTGTGCGTTCCCCCAAAGAGACAAGGAAAGAGATGAATGCCAGGATGGGGAGGCACTGCCACAGAAAGTCAAGTTGGGGTGAATTCTCTGATAGAGTCCCTGGCCTTTCCCCCGTGACTCTGGCTATCACTTCCTCTTTCGGGTCTTAAAAAGACATCGAATATTGCTTGTCTGCATGAAGAATTACTGTCCAGCCAGGCAGGGGAATACCAACTGGTGTGTGTCTTTTTAGTTTGACATGAGGAGATGGCTCCAGCTGGAATCCTTCCTCTCTGGGAGCAGCTCATCTTGGTTTAACCCAAACCAAAAGTGTCTCACGGGGGTTTTTCTCAGGCCTGGGGACATCCCATATTAAGAAAGGTTCATGGTGCTCAGCCCTTTGCCTGCTACATGATATTTGTTACTTCCAGGCAAAAATAGATGGATTCAGAGCGATTTTTCACTTTTCAAAAAGAGTCACTGCAGGGTTCCTTGAAACGGCCACACACACATGCACACGCACGCGCGAACACACACACACACACATTAAAAATATGCTTTGATTTCTTGGAATTGGAGGCTCAGGGCTCTGCAGGGCCCCATGGATTTTGCAAAGGGAGATGCATGATCTGGGGTCCACTGCCGGCTACTGGAGGCTCTCCTTCCACCGCCAGCCTGGAATGCACACAAGCCTGCTGCTCTCCCCACTTTTTCACAAAGGGGCTCATTTTGTGAATGAACCGTGCAGCCAGCCGCGCGCAGCGCTATTCCTGGTGACCTTTGCCCAGGGATTGGATTCCCTCCCAGCGGGGAGATCAGGCCTTAGGAAAAGGTTAGTTCATTGAGGTCCACAGCCTGCTGGGCTGAGGTCTGGGGAGAGAAAAGCTCTGAGAACTTTCCTTCTCACCCACCCCCTTCACCACCTCCAGCAGTCGGCCTTCCTGCTGCTGTAGCTGTCGGAACCTTTGTCGGGGCTGACTGGACTCCACAGCAAAAAAAAGTAGTATTGCGCCTGCATTTTTTTTTTGTAGCTGAAAAATAATATTTCTAGTGTTTCCCTGCTGCTCCCCAACAGCAATTCTGGGGTCCTCCTGAGTTTCCACCCCTTCCCCTTCATGCCCCCCTCACCATGGCGCTTCAGTTTGATGTTTTTTTGGTATCAAAGGAAGGTCTCCAGGAACCCTGCAACTAAAGACTTTAATGAGGACCATGCCCACGAAATCCTGGCTGCCAAAGACATGATGATTTATGCCCCTCACTCACTCCCTAACAGCAAGAGGACTATTTGTAAGAATAAAAAAGCCGCTCATATGGAATTAAACAAGAGCATAGCTGCTGCTTCCTTCCAGACCCCGGGAGCTTAACAAAGAGCATCCACACTCCAGCAGCACATGGCTCAGCGCCGATATTAGTGTTCCTGTCACATAAAGCTAAAGCCTGTTAGCTCAGGCAGAGGCACACACTCCCGCTAAAACCCCATCGGCGGCAGAAACTCAAAGGCACCGACACCAGGGAAAGTCAAATGGGTGGCCAGAGGAAAGAGGGCTGTGGGACGTGCATGAGCTTAGACCCAGGACGAACTATGCAGATCATGGGCGGAGGGTGATGCTGAGGTGTTTAGGGGCTTGCGTTTGTTCTTGGTGTATGAATGACCAGCAGATAACAACTTGTTTTGGTCAGCTCAGTGTATCGAGCACTGCATGAAAAACAGAAATCCTTCGTTTTCTTGCCTGCCGTGTTGTCTTTGCTAGGAGAATCGGAGTTCCCTCTTTTGAGTTCTTAGTCTTGTTGATATAAGACTTTAGAAACAGACTGGAAGCCAGCTCTGAGACAATTTTGTTAGAGTTTGAGAAAAAAACAACAGAGTAGCCCAACTGTAGGTTTGGGAGCTGCCAGGAGAAGAGGAAGAAAGAGACGATAGAAAGGTGTGTGTGTGTGTGTGTGTGTGGGGGGGTTGAGTTAAGAGAGGTCATTATCAGTGCCAAAGTGGACAAGCAGCAACATGGTGTAAGGGGTGGGCAAGCTTCAGGGAAGACACGGGATAGCCCAATGTATCACTGAAAGCACAATTAGGGCTCTGGCCAGCCTCTGAAAGGAGAACAGGTAGAAGGCATGTAAGTAAGTAAGTAAGAAAACAAATAAATAAATAAGTTCTAACTCAGAAACGTGGGTAGGTTTGGCAGTGAGTCTTGATGGAGACCATGCAAGCTACTGTTCCAGGGCAGGGTCTTCTGGGGGAGAAAAGCTAGTTATCACATTAAGTAGTAATAATAATTAAGGTTAATAATTAGTAATTAAACATTAGTAATAATTAAGGATATTATTCCTCCCACATTCTTGCCTGTCTTTAGGAGACTCAGCTCTCCTAAAAGTGGCCAGGTGACTGATGGGCTCTCCCAGATTCACTCTGAAGGGAGGGGACAATAGTATGTAATGTTCTAACTTCTCCTCATACCCCTTACTCAGAGCCAGAGGTATTCCATTCTTCTTGCCAGGAGAAAATAGCTTTAGTTTAATGAGACTCAACAGAGCCTTTTTATATGGTATTTTAAATCCTTAATGGAGACAAAGCTATTGAGTGTGGTGGCACCGGCCTTTTATTCCAGCACTTGGGAGGGGGCAGACACTGACAATCTGTGAGTTCTGGGCTAGCCTGGTCAACAGCGCTGGTTCCAGGATTGTTCCACAGAGAAACTCTGTCTGTTGACTGAGGTTTCTGTCCCACCTGGTCCCGCAGCCCCAAAGAAATACACAGAGGCCTACATTAATTATAAACTACTTGGCCTATTAGCTCAGGCTTTCTTATTAACTAACTCTTACGTCGCACATAAACCCATAACTCTTGTCTGTGTTAGCCGAGTGGGTTGGTACCTTTTATCAGCAAGGCATTCTCATCTTGCGTCCTCTGTGTTTGGGTGACAACTGTAGACTCAGCCTTTCCTCTTCCCAGAATTCTCCTGTTCTGGTTGCCTCGCCTATACTTCTTGCCTGGCTACTGGACAATCAGCATTTTATTAAAGCAATACAACTGACAAATCTTTACAGGGTAGAAGACCATTGTCCCACAGCACTGTCTCAAACAAACAAACAAACAAACAAACAAAAACCCAAACCAAAATGAAACAAAGCAAAAACAACACAAAACAAACAGCAACAAGAAAAGTGACGAAGTTGGTGTTTACCAGGAAGATGGAGTATAAGGCCCAAAGTCTACCACTACACAGGGCTCCATCCTTAACGGCCTCTGAGGCAATCAATTAATCAATTCCAGCTTTCCTACCAATACTGCGAGCAACACTGAGTTCAGGCACAGGAAACACAACACAATAAACAGTTACCATCATTCAGCTGCATTAAAGATCTGCCATCAGACCCCTGCTGCAGGGAGAGTGGTCAGCGACCCCAGCTGCAGGGTTCTGTCTGAGTTGGCTCTCAAGGACACCTTTTCCTGAGGGTCACCCCGAGCTACTGGTGGATGTGTGTGGACTTGGATGCAGGCTCCTTCACGAGGAGCAAGGATCCCCAACAGCTCAGCTCTAGCCTCCTCTCTACCCTACTTTTCCTGGCCTTGCCCTGACTTTGTGGTCCTGCTCTCCGTCCTGACGCCTCGGTGAGTCCTGTACGGAACTAAGAACCCTTTGTGTTCTACAGCCCCTTCATCTTTCCTCTCCCCCCTGTACTTCCCCAGAAGTCCCATTTCTGTTTAAGTCCCCATCCTCGCATCTGTTCCTTCAAGGATCAGAACTAACATGCCTCCCTGTTAACTGGGAATTTTGTCTATGTCGTCCGACACCAAATGGAGTCAGGTGTTGGTCCAAGAGGTTGGTTCAATGGTTCACATTCAGCCGGTCAGAATGGATCATGGAATTCCCTGGAGAAGTCAGGAGTAGGGAAAGAGAGGCCGCTGGGGAAGAAGAGATGGGGCCAGAGGTTGTGCAGCCTTTGTGAGCCTGGAAGCTGACGGTGTGGTGTGTGTCATGGTCACTTGTGATTGTCTCAGGTTTTTTCCTTTAATATTTACCCCTGAGTTTTATACTTTTATAATAAACAGTAAAAGAAATCACAATAGGGCCTGTCATCAATGTACATGAATTACACTGGTGACCTCTCTGCTATGTGAACAACTGTTCTCTCCTTTATCATTAGGTAATTGTCTGGGTTCTGAGTCAGGGCCCACAGGTGGTTCTAGTCCCCAACAGTCTAGGAACCTGTGCGTTCAGACACAGCTGCCTCCACAAAGAGCCAAAAGAATATGGCTAATGTCCACATAAAGAAATGCAAAATCCAAAGGAGGAAGTGAGCTGCTTTGCCAGGGTGGAGAGCGTGAAGGCAGGAGCCAGACAAGGAAGAGTTTGTTTAGAGAGGATATTTGAAAAAGGACTAGAGAACAACATCTCATCTTCTGAATGACTTTGGTGGTCTGGGGGGAAAGAAGGAGGCACAGGCCAGGTTTGATGTCACATCATCTTCCCTGGCTGGGCTTCTTCACTTCTTACCTCCTCCTCCTGAAATGCCTTCCAAGTGGAGTTGTGTGGCGGATTTGAGAAACTCCATCTCTTCATGCTAAAAGAAACACAAATGTCATGAGTTTTTTTCTGCAGTTGCAAGACAAAGTCTAGGCAGGTAAGCAAGCCCAGAAGCCTGAAAAACACATGAATTACACACTGTGGGTACCCCAGTGCTGTTCACGGGGGGTTCAGCCAAGCCTAGGTTTAGCCATCTAGTCACCTGTGGTCCTAGCGTTATAAGTTGAATCCTCTGCCTTCCCTGCTGTCTTAGTTTGGGTTCCCATTGCTGTGAAGAGACACCATGACCACAGCAACTTTTATATGAAAAACATGTAATTGGTGTGTGTGGGGGGCTTGCTTGCGGTTTCTGAGGTTCGGTCCATTATCATCATGGTGGGAGCATGGCCAGCATGCAGGCAGACAGGATGCTGGAGGAATCGCTGAGAGACCTACATATTGCAGGCAACAGAAAGTCAACAGACAGTGACACTGAGGGAAGTGTGAGTAGGAACCCCCAAAGCCCGCCCCACAGTGACACACTTCCTCCAACAAGGCCACACCTCCTAATGGTGCCACTCCCTTTGGGGGCCATTTTCTTTCAAACCACCACATTCACTGTACCATCAAAAACTCTTCATGCTAGGTTGTTAACTCCCAAGGCCTCAGGATGGGACCCTGTTTAGATACACAGGGTCTTTAAAGCAATGAAGAAGTTCAAACAAGGTCATGGGGTGGGGCCTATCCCAGTAAAACTAGGGTCCTCATGAGAGGAAGGTGATGTCTGGACACACAGAGGAAGGGAACACAGTGAGAAGAAGCATACTGAGGAGGCAAGGCCTAGGACAGATCCATCTCACAGCCCTCAGAAGGGATCCTGGGAAATCCTCAGCTCAGAGACACAGGCTTCAGCTGTGCGAAGTAAGTTCCGTTACTCCCACCTCGAGAGAATAAGACCACTATCACAATTTTGAGCCAAAGTTGAAGCAAGCTTTAATTAACTATTGGCCAGGATGATGGACTCTGAGCAGGTCCATTCCTGAATTCCCTGGTCCTATTTTGCAGAGGCTAAAAAGGGCAAGCCCAGATGGCCATCAGTGTTTCCCATCAGGTCAACTGGGGGCAAGCGAATGTCCTGACAAACTTCCTGCCTCCTTACCTCCCACCTACATTCAATCAGGGACAAGCATACATCCTGATGTGTTTCCTGTCTCCGTACCTCCTGCCTACATGCGATCTAGCACATCCAGTGCTGTTGGGTCAACCAAATTTATGTGTGGCTTGTTATCTTATACGACAACAGCCTCCAGCATTCAGGAAGTTTCTGTCCTTGGGCAAGGGGTTTGCAGGTTAGAGGCATTTTTATTTTATCTCTTAGGCACAGCAATTAAAACTTAAAACATAACTTTGACTCTCATAGTCCTGTTTAAGCCACTCGAGTGTGTGACCCTTTGTTAGGGCAATTCAGGGAAAGACAGACAGCATCTCTTTTTCTCCCTCAGATCTGTTCCCTCCCTCAACAGAGCTTAGGCAAAGGTAGCTGGAGAGTGATGGGTGAGAGGGAGGGATACTAGGCTTGGGAGCAAGTAAGCAGTCAGGTTTCTGGGTGAGAATTTGATCATCAGATGCAACTGGCTAAAAGCTCAGGTGCCAGCAGGCACCGATGTTATTGCAGAAAAACAAGTTAAATTAGAGAGACTAGATTCAGATTAGGGCTAGAACTCAGAATACAGCCCGTGGTGGCTCAGTCACACTGCAGTCCAAAGGGAAGAAAAATGAGGCACGAAGAGGGACATAGAACCTAAAGGGCGAGTTGTTAAAAGCCATCCCTTTTGTCCCCGAGGGCCTGAATGACACCTCAAACTTACATTTTAACATGGCTAAAAAGAAGGCCTGGTTGGCCCTGGGTCAGAACAAGATACTTGAGCAGTTTTAACTTGCTGGGTGTGATGTGATGGCCTAGTCAATTTGCTGGGGGCAAGTCAAAGCTTCTGTGACAGACACTACATTATAGCATATCACGACTGTCAAGAGCTAACCAATGCCCCAGGCAGGGCCTGCAGTATCTTAATGCCCAAATTAAGTCCCCAAAGTAAAACATTTCACAACGTTGTTTTATTGACTCTGGTGTTTTTTGACATCTGGAGGGGTGGTTTCCTGCGAAAGCATTATTGTCGTCTCCCCTTGCGCCATTCGAATGCTTCCAATACAAATCTGAGGGCATCAAACATGAATTTTCCCATTCAGAGGCACAGACTTAACATATGCACTTGCTACAAATGGCTCTGCAGTGGGATAATGGTGCCCAGTGCTTGAGAACTTCCTCTTTCACCTTAATTTGTGGAGTCTCCCCTCCCTGCCCCTATGAATGCAAAGTGCACCTAGGAAAAGGACAGAAGGCAAGGTGTGGCACACAGGGGGCGACCTCGGCGTGTTCGGAAGAGGCAAGGTGTGGCACGCCCTGCCTAAGGATTGAAGACAGCGGAAGTTGAGAAGAGGGACTCCACGTGACAGTACATCATCAGAGGAGATGGTCTCTTTTCTAGTGAACTAATTTATTTATTGAACATCAACTGGGTGCTGAGAGAAACGTGTCCTGGTTTTCAGGGAACAGAGAGCCCGCAGGAAGCAGCCTTTCGGGGCTTTTAGATCTATGTACGTCAGCTGACAGCCTCTGCCCAGTTAAACTGCTTCGGGAGACCTCCCTACTATTTCTGTGTGTGTGTTCTGGTCATCCTTTCTCAAGTGTACTACTGGTAGACTCCTGACTTATATTGCCACTTTGCAAAACTGCCTCTGTGTTTTGAACCTTTTCACTTTCTTCACTGGTGGGGTTCCCCCTGAAAGGGCAGCCTACAGCTACCGCCTCTTCCATGAATCCTCCATTCTGTGATCGGTTCTGGGAAGAAGGAAGTCCATTCTTCGGCAGTTCTGGCCCAGCCACAGAAGAAGCAAGATGTGACTGCCTTGCTGAAAAAGGTACTGACTCATGTTGCTAACACAGATAAGAATAATGGGCTAATATAAGTTGTAAGAGTTAATAAGAAGCCTGAGATACTAGGCCAATCAGTTTATAACTAATGTAGACCTCTGTGTGACTTATTTAGGACTTAACGACTGTGGAAACCAGGCAGGACAGAAAACCTCAGTCAACAAAATGGCTTCTAGTCTTTTACACCAGTGCAATGTGGACCAGACATATTGAACTTAACTGGTTCGGTGGTCTCCTAGGTCTCCTTTATGTCCCCTGTATTCTATATTGCTCCAGCCTCTTGCTGGACTTAACTACTTGCTTAACCTGCAAGCATCTCAAGTTAGTCCCTTCACGAGAGAATTCCTTCTCTCCCCTCTGCTTTTCCAGCACAGCACCTCCCCCATTTTGTAAAGGAAGCCGCTTTCCTGGTTAAACCCAAACAATCCTGTCTTTACTGACCCTTCCTCCTCACCCCCTCCTGACCCACTGAATATTTCTAAAATCTCTCAGTTTCCCTGACTTCTCATCACTTCTGTGACAACCCTGCTGAGATCCATTATTTTAACTATACGTGATTGATGATAAGACATCTTCAGGAAAAAGCACTTTTCGAAAATGTAAATTAGATCATGCCTTTTCCCTGCTTCAAATTCTCCGATCTCATCATTCACCGAATGAAACCCAAAATCTCTACTCCGTCCGGACGACATTCTGCCCCCTGCTAGGTCTCTGATCCCCCTTCCTCCTACTCTGCTCCTTGATTCTTTTTTTTAATCTGGTCCATGAGCATGTCACACTTGTTACTGTTTCCGGAGCCTTTGCTTTTCTTCTGACCATCAGAGACATTTTTCCCCAGACCTTTCCAAGGCTAGTTCCATCTCACCATCCATATGCATTTTAAATACATTCTCAGAGAGACTCCACCTTGACTATCTGTCGGAAAAGATATTAGTGCCACCAGAGCTCATCTTGCTGAATTCTCTTCACAACTCTCAATAGCAGATGCATGTATGCATGCATATATGTATGCATGCCTGCCTGCATGCATGCTTGCATGTATTTGTGCGTTTTGGATCAGTCTCATAATGCAGCCCTAGACAGCCTGGAACTTATTATGTAAACCAGGTTGGCCTCCTATTTGCTGTAGTCACCCTGCTTCCATCTTCCAAATGCTGGGGTTATAGGCCTGATCTACTAAATAATGCTGGAATCCTCCAATTAATTTTATTGCTTATTAGGCCTTATTTGTGTTCTTTTTACCTTGAGCGTAAGTTCTATAAACACAAGGAACTTGGTCAGTTGGCAAATTTGCAACCTTAGTGGCTCTTGACGAATTACACCATCTTTGATGTCTTGCCTTCAAAATAGCCCTCGGAAGGTCTCTCCTCATGCCAATGCCTTGAAGAGACTGATCCCAAACCCAAAGGGGAATCTCGTGAACAGGGATGGCCTGTGTGGTTAACAGGGAGTCTCAAAAATGATGGAACATAAACTTCCGAGACAAGGTCACAAAAGCCATCCAAACTCCTGCCTTGCTTTAAGGACCACTTCCTCTGGGGGAAGCCAGCTGTTCAGTTATGAGGATATTAAACCGGATGTATGGAAAAATCCCTGTGGTGAGAAGTTCATGCTGCCACCCTGCTAACATCTGCCATCACTTTGGCAATGATGAATGTCACATTGCGGAAGTGGATCCTCCACCTCCATTAAGCCTTCAGGTGACTATGTCGCTCCTGCTGACACCTTGACAATAACCTCTGGAGAGACCTCAAGCCAGAAGCACTCAGTTGAAATACTTCTAAAATCCTGAGCACATGGGGTAGTTAATATTTACCTTCAAATATTTCATGTGGTGTTTGAAGTCATTACGTTTTTTTTTTGTTTTTTTTTTTTTGTTTGTTTGTTTTTCTAGACAGGGTTTCTCTGTGGTTTTTTGGAGCCTGTCCTGGAACTAGCTCTTGTAGACCAGGCTGGTCTCGAACTCACAGAGATCCGCCTGCCTCTGCCTCCCGAGTGCTGGGATTAAAGGCGTGTGCCACCACCGCCCGGTGAAGTCCTTACGTTTTTGCACTCGTGATTAGCTAGGCATAAAGAGCATCCCACAACTCCTTTACGCTATTGGCACGTGTCTTTCTGCCAGGAACAAATAAAGAGACCGTAAGAGGTGAATTTTCAACAGCATACTTCCAAGGAGGAGAAAACTCACCAACGTACTCACCACGACAGTTTCTCATCACAGGATGTTGGAGGGACAGATTTGAATTGTATGCTTGTTTAGATGAGTCCAGATACCCTTCTTTCCATTCTTACGGGGGAGGGACAACCTCCAGCTGATTAACCTGTGTTTTCAAGTACACTGTGTAGACATCTAAAAACCTTGTGGGCTGGGAAGATTGTTCACTAACCTTATAAGCTCTTGCCACCAAGACAGGTGACTTGAGCTCAATGCCTGGAACCCGCATGTGAGAAGAGTTGGTCCTTAGAAACTGTCCTCTGGTCTCCAATGCATACCCCACCCATGTATGCACACACATGCACAAAGTAAATGATGCAGTGTTAAAAACATTAAAAAGATGGTTTAAGTAAAGAGTTGATGCAAGAAGATTGCACGTTCCATACACAGGGACAATAACCCGGAGTACCTTAGATGTGCTATTCAAAGAACCACAGCGCAATCCTCATCTTATACCATGTTTATTTCTTTTCAAAGTTTATTATACTTTTTGGAATTTTGCATTAACTGACAAATAAAACTTTTCAGTCATCTTTGCAATGCCCCTGTGTCGTTAAAGGGTTACGTTGACTAATTCCGGCAGCTTTACTGCATATGCTTATCATTTTTGTGGTTAGGGCATGTAAAACCTATTTTCTATTCTCCACACTGCACAATGGTCATCTTACAGATTGTTCACTCTCACTGAAATCTTGCATCATTTGACCAAGGCTTCCTCAACTAGCTCTTCGGCCCCTGCTAGCTCTAGCCCTCCTAATCTCTCTTCCGCTCTCCGTGTCTGTGACTTCAGCTTTAGAGTCTACATATAAGTGATGACATGAAATATTTCTGACTTCTTGCACTTGATGTAATGTCCCCCGTGTTCATCCATGCTGTGCAAATGACATTTTCTCTCTTTTTTTTCAAGGCTGATTCCACTGTGTATCCCACAATACCCTTGGGTGAGGGCACCCCACAGTGCCCTGGGGCCAGGACACTCCCACAGTGCCCTGGGGCAAGGGCACCCCCACAATACCCTGGAGCAAGGACACTCCCACAATGCCCTGGAGCAAGGACACTCCCAGAATACCCTGGGGCAAGGGCACTCCCACAATGCCCTGGAGCAAGGGCACTCCCACAATACCCTGGGGCGAGGGCACCCCACAGTGCCCTGGGGCTAGGACACTTCCACAATGCTCATTCATCAGCTCCTCTACTGATGGACACAAACATTGCTTACTGTGACTAATGCGGCAATTAGCATGAGGTTGCACACGTGTACTTCCTTCACGGCTAGACAAACAAAAATCCGACCCCTGAACCTCTCAATTCCTATTCTGCCCTGAACCCTACCCATAGCTCTAAGTCAATATGTTTACATCTGTGGAAATGGAAATCCCAGTATTTGGCATCTCAGAAATTTTCTCCCTTATAATTTCTTTCTTATAATAAAGAAAATATCTTTGCATCTAATAGTTCTGTTAATGGCAGGATTTTCAAAACATGGCAACGTTCTCAAGGGCATAAGTTGGTCAAAAAGTAAGTTTTGAAATGAATTCTATTATGTAGATTTGTGGTTTAAGACTTTGTAAAATATGTAGATAGATTAAGATAATTACCATAGTAAAAAATAGCAATATATTTAACATGGTTGACTTTTTGGTAAGCAGTTAAAAGTTAATTTATTTAATAAAAATCATTATTACATGTATTTTTAAATTTATTTTTCTTTGTTTTTAATGAAGTGTATGTGTACACATCAATGCACTTCCACAGAGGACAGAGGCATAGGACCCAATGGATCTGAAGTTACAGGTGATTGGGAGACACCAGATGTGGGTGCTGGGAGTCAAACCTGGGTCCTCTGCAGGGCAGTATGTGCTCTTAAGCACTGAGCCACTTCTTCAGCCCTACAAACTTGTTATTTGTTAAGACCCAAGTGTATTAGAACTCTGAATCTGATTGGACAAATAGAAGATTCTTTTGTTCCTTAGATCCTGAAAGGGGCTTGGAAACCTATGCACTTGTCTGCTTTCTCTGCACATATTCCACCCTACACCTGTGTAGGAGGAGGGCCCTCTTGTTTGTCCCAGCTACCCGGTTATCTTAGACCAGAAATAACCACACAGAAACTGTATTAATTAAATCACTGCTTGGTCCATTAGCTCTAGCTTCTTATTAGCTAACTCTTACATGGATTTAACCCATTTCTATTAATCTGTATATCACTACGAGGTTGTGGCCTACCAGAAGAGTTTCAGCATGTCTATCTCCAGCAGTGGCTTCATGGTGTCTCCCTGACTCTGTCCTTCCTTCTCCCAGCATTCAGTTCTGTCTTCCCTGCCTACCTAAGTTCTGCCCTATCTATCAACAAGCTAAGACAGTTTCTTTATTCATTAACCAATAAAAGCAACACAGAGACAGAAGGACCTCCCACACCACACCTGGATTTTCATTATCTACATATAAATCGGAATTGGTCTGCAATTAAGTCTTTGGATAATGCAATATTCAATGCAATGCTTGAAAGTCACAAGAAGTACAAAGACAGAAAAAGGAAGGAGCTAGAGGAGATGCAGAACCACATGCTTTAATGGGAGAGCAGTGATCTGTCTTCACCCTGGGGTCTAAAGGACGAGGACTCTTCTAGCGGAAGGCAGAATTGAAAAGCAAGTCTTGATAATCAGTAGGTGTTGATTGCTATTTCCTCCAAGGCCTTGCTGGTCTAAGCTCCCGAATTATTCGCGAGGTCAAAGTATCCTTTTCTTAGGTGGGATCACAAATGAAAATGGAAAAGACAAATGAAGCATCTGAGCACCGATCCCAATGCTGGGAGAATTCATTCCTCCCAGACTCGAGGCCTTTCAAAGGAAGCAAGCAGAGGGGCTGGGACACAGCGGAGCCTCTTTGTTGGCTCTCTTCTCGTTTTTAACCCTGCCAGAGCAGCACTCTTAGAGGTACAGGAGACTGTCAGTGGGCTGTGACGCCTGAAGAGGAAGGGCTGGAAGCATTTTCGGGATCCAAGTGCAGAAGGTGCAGCTATTATGTTATGAGTCGGAATGTTAACAGTTCTCAGCACATGTATCCTAATGATGTTGATCCCCAGGGAGGAGGTCAGCCCTTGTTCCAGTGATCCAGCCATTACTGAAAACATTCTGAGAATGCATGTCTCTCTGGAAACTGTCTTCCAGCCGACGGTACATTCTTTAGAATTGTCTTGATGATGGTAAATCTGAGTTTTTTGAATCTGAATTTTGGCCCATATGTAACAGGTAATTTTCTAGCCATACCAACCCAGGGGAATACTCAAAGAATTAAACAATGACATAAGCCTATTACTGCACAGCTCAGACCCACCAGCTGCTTTGCTGGGGTTCGGACCTACCTCACTCTGTCTCCAGGTGTAGGTCTGTAGAGTGGGAGGAGCACTGGGGTGACTAGGGGAAAGAGAACATTAATTGGTTTTTTGTTTTGTATTGTTTTTTACACGAATGAGCTTGTATTGTTCACCTATTCTCCTTCTTAACTTTGCAATTGCTTGGTTGTCCCAAAGACACTGGAGCTAATTCATGCAGGTAGCTTCTCTTCAAAGTGGCCTTCCGTCATTTCTTTTCCTCCTCCTTCTTCCGAATCTCTAGCCTGAAACTGAAATCTGTCCAGTTCACATGTCTTGTAGGGAACTAGAGGAGAGAACACAAAGGCCATCAGCGCAAGTGATATATATTTGTGGTATGTTTATGGAGAAGAGAAAGCTAATGGGCTTGACCTAAGGATGTGTGGGATCCTCACACATCCCATGTACACCAAAAGACCACACTTTACCCACAAGTACACTCAATTATCATGTAAAAAAAAAAATGAGGGTCTCTGGAAAGATGGCTCAGTTCATAAAATTCATAAAGCCACTCTGAGTCTCCTTTTGTTTCTGCTCAAACATCACCCACCTATCAGTTTTTCACTCTTCTGCTTTCTTTGTTTTGTTTTTCAAGACAGGGTTTCTCGGTGTAGCCCTGGCTGTCCTGGAACTCACTCTGTAGACCAGGCTGGCCTCGAACTCAGAGATCCACCTGCCTCTGCCTTCCAGGTGCCGTGATTAAAGGCGTGTGCCACCACCACCAGGTGATTTTTAAACAATAGCCACTTTGTGCCCTAACTGCAGCCTTGTCTTCGTCTTGCTGTGCATCTTAGTTCCTGCTCTAGTGCTACAAAGAGACACCATGAAGAGGGAAACTCTTCGGGGGGCTTGCCTACAGTTTTGGAGGGTTTGCCCACTGCCACCATGGTGGGGAGCATGTGTCGGGAAGGCAGACATAGTGCTGGAGAAGTAGTTGAGAGCTACATCCTGATCAGATAGCAGAGAGAGGAAGGGGGGGGGAGAGAGACAGAGACAGAGAGACTGAGAGAGAGAGACAGAGAGAGAGACAGAGAGATAGAGACAGAGATACAGACAGAGACAGAGAGAGAGGCAGAGACAGAGACAGAGATACAGACAGAGACAGAGAGACACAGAGACAGAGAGAGAGGCAGAGAGATAGAGAGAGACAGAGAGAGACAGACAGAGACAGACAGAGACAGAGAGACAGAGAGACTGAGAGAGACCTGCAGAGGGATTTTTCTTTGGGCCACCAGCTCACACACACAAAATGGCACAGAGACTTATTTTTGATTATGAAAGCTCAGCCTTAGCTTAGGTTTGTCCCTTGTTAGTGCTTATAAGTTAAATTAATACATAGTTTTTAATATATGTTCTGTTGCATGTCTTGTTACCTCATCTCTGTGCACAACAGAGACTGGGCCTGGTGTGGAGCTTTGGACCCTCAAAGCCCACACTCCCAGTGACACACCCTCTCTGAGAAGACACCTCTTCATTCTTCCCAAACAGTTCCACTATTTGGTGACTAAGTATTCAAATATATGAGCCTATGGGGGTCATTCTCATTTAGACATCATACTGTGTCTTCCTCCATAGCCCTCAAAACCACACGGTGCCTTGATTTTGTTTATTCAATGTCTTTTACTAAAACGTTACTCCAAGAGCCAAGTATCCCTTCTTTCTTCAGAGCTGTGTCTCTAGTGCTGACACAGTAATGGCATAGTGAGTACGAAGTATTTGCTCACTGACGAAATTAGCTGCTTGCTCCTATTGACTGAAGACAAGAAATCACAGCCACAGAAGTGCTGCAATTATCCCAACAACCTCCTTGAAGTAGAGTTTTCTGGAAATGTCATGTTTTATCTCAGAACATTAAACAGTTTTGAAGTCTATCCCACAATGCAATGTTTAGATAGAAAAAAAATCATCTTAGATAAAACTTAGTGTTCCTAAATGTTGTGGGAAGTCTACCATTCATTCATGGAAAGAACACTTTTCCTTTATTATTTATTTTTAATGATGTTTATTCATTCATGAGGGAAACATTTGTTTAGCTCTGTGAAGTACAAACACTTCAGAGGAACCCTGGGGGACTCTGTCTTTTGCCATTTTATAACCTTCTTGGCCCTATGTTGTTGGGGAATATTATTTTAACTAGGCAAAGATGTGTTACATTTGTTTATGCTGTGGAATATTGCTTTAACTGAGTAAAGGTGTCCTACTTCTGTTTATGCTACATTTGATTAATGATGTAAGGATGTGTGTTTAATTACGTTATGATATGTTGCATCTGTTTCACCTTGCCTGCCTAAGGTACCTGATTGGTCTAATAAAGAGCTGAAGGGCCAATAGCGAGGCAGGGGAGGAATAGATGAGACAGGCAGGCAGAGAGAATAAATAGGAGGAAATAAATCTAGGCTCAAAAGGAAGGTATTGATGAAAGGAAGGAGGAAAAGAATGAGGGAGATGGGGCCAGAAGCCATAGACATAGAGAAAGGGCAAAAGTAAGATATACAGAGGTGAGAAAGGTAAAAAGCCCCAAGGTAAAAGGTAGATAAAGAGAAACAAATTAATCTAAGTTAAAAGAGCTAGCCAGAAACATGCCTAAACTAGGCTGAGCATTCAAAGCTAATAATAAATCTCTGTGTCATGATATGGGAGCTGGTTGGTGGCCCAAAAGAAAAAACCTGGTACACTATGTATTCAAGGAACAGGTGCCCTTAAGTTAACAAAGCTCAGCATTTAATAGGGCACTTGAAAACTCCTGTTCCAAATGCTGATGTAATAATTTTGTTAATATTATCCAACATAGAAGCAATATAGCTTTCGACTGTTAACCTCTAAACTTAGTAGTACAAAACAGTACACTCTGTGGATCAGTAATTCAGACAAGGCACTGTGGGACTAGGTTCATATTGGAGGCTCAGCTGGGTGAGTCAAGTGACTGGAAACAGCTGAGCTGGGCTTTAGTTCTAGGATGGGCTTTAGTTCTGGGATGGGCTTTAGTTCCAGAAGTTTCTAGGGTCCCTTGATTGTCTTATTTACAGACCTTCAAATTGACCTGAATGTCCTGCTCACAGGTCTGGCACTTGGGAAAGAAAGGCTGGACACTAGTCAGCTCCCTGCATGCTGCCTCTCCCTAGGACTACTTAGAACTTCCTCTACCAAGGTGGGCATCGGGTAGCTGGTAGAGTCACATGTTCCAATTGGTTGGGCAAAAGGTGGATGGTTCCTTGTGATCGGATCTTGGAGTTCACAAAATATCAATGTCAACCCATGGGCATATCAAACAAGGCACAAAGACCATTCTGTATCCAAAGGTAGAGGAGTCAGATTCCACCTTTCGACAAAGACCGTGAAGAATTGGCTGTGCTCCTTATATCCGTGTTACTATTGGCAGTGTGCTAAGTTTTGTCTCACCTCTCTTATTCTTTTAAAAATCTTAGAACATCTTATGAAGTAGATGGAGCGATTATTTCCATTTTACCAGTAAAGAAACTGAGTCGTTGAGAGACAGTAACATCCAGCATAGCCCCTAGTTACACTTTCTATAGGGCTACCCATTGTTGGAGAGTGAAAGACTCAAATTCAATTTCCTTCCATTCATAAAGTGAACTGAGTGAATCGTCCCTTCTTAGAAGAGGTTCCAGGACAGACAGAGAAAAGTAGAATGCAGAGGAACGTTAACTCCTAAGGAAAGGCCATTTACCTGGTCACAAGATGAATCGTGTCTAACACCAGGTACAAGACAAGAGAGATAATGGGGGTCCCAGAGAAGATGTTCTGCACCCCTCAGAAAAAGGAGCTATGACTCCGAGTGTCTGTGACCCATAGCTGGTAACCCTAGACCAGGGCATTGAGTTTTTTTGGTTTTGTTTTGTTTTTGAGACAGGTTTCTCTGTGTATCCCTGGCTGTCCTGCTGTCCTGGAACTCGCTCTGTAGACCAGGCTGGCCTCGAACTCACAGAGTTCCACTTGCCTCTGCCTCCTGAGTGCTGGGATTAAAGGTGTGCGCCACCATCACTTGGCATTGTTTTTTTTTTTTTGGGGGGGGGGCAAATGAAAGAGAATACAAATTGCCAATTGCTTTTTTCTATTCCTTCTTTAACCTTAAAAAATAATACTATCAAATTTCTAGAAGTAAGCGAACAATCCTGCATTCATGAAGTGACTCAGTCAGTGCAACCCGTATGTGGAATGGAAAGGCTGGGACAGAAGAAAAAAAACTGGGGTTTCTGGGTCCTCCCTCCCTCCCTCCCTCCCTCCCTCCCTCCCTCCCTCCCTCCCTCCCATCTATGAATATGTATGGCGGGGCATGAGCGCACGCAGACAGAGCTGTCCAACTGTAGTGCTCCAGTGCCCACTCTCACCTTCCCGCTCTTCAAGGCAGGCTCTCTTTGCTGTGCTGTGAACCAGACTAGCTGATCAAAAGGCTTCTGGGGATTTTTCAGTCTCCTCCTCCGACGTCCTGCTAGGCGAGCACCAGGCTTAAGGACATTGTTGCTTACAATGTTCCCGTGGATTCTGAAGATCTGAACTCAGATCCTCGGGGTTTGTCTGGCAAGCACTTGGCTGAGAGAGACTTGAAGGGGATTCCCACACTCAGCACCTCTCCAGGGCTGCCCACTCCAGTGACACAAAGCACTGTGTGGGCTTTCCCTTGCTCCTCTTCTTTACCTGAATAGTAGACACAGTCAGTGCGGCTGGACTCTGCCTTCCACCCCTGGGAGGCAACTCATCTTCAGAGGGCTATCAAGATCTCACTTGCTGACTGGCTGCTTTGTTGATGTTTTCTTGTCTGATTCATAACCCACTGGAAACAATATGAAGCAAGACCCTTGAATAGGTCTGGTTTTAGTCAATCTGGTTTATGCTTCTATGCTTGACAGGCAACAGATTTTAAAAGATAAATCCTAGTTTTGTGAAATGTGTGTGTGAGTGAGCATGAGCATGTGTGTGTGTGTGTGTTTCAGCTGAAAGACTAATTTACCAACTGCTTATCTCGCACATGCAGCACTTTATAAACAACCCTTCTTTGCTTCTTCATCGCATGTGCTCCTTAGATGTTTGTTACAGGCCTGACTCCATACTCGCTCTAGGCAGGCGGTCATGCAGACTCAATTCCTGCTCTCATAGAGATTATAGTCAAAGGAGGAAAAAGAAGCTGAGCAATCCCCCAACTACTATGGAGAAGTGGTTTTCAAGTAGAAGACATGGGTAGCAAAGGAAAACATAAACATATTGACTTAAATAGAGCGCCTCAAGGGTCAGCGAAGAGACATTGAAGGAGAAGCAAAAAGCTGGGGTGACACTATTCTAGGGGTGATGCTATTCTAGAGGTGACGCTATTCTAGGGGTGATGTTATTCTAGGGGTGTCACTATTCTAGGGGTGATGCTATTCTAGGGGTGACACTATTCTAGGGGTGATGCTATTCTAGGGGTGACACTATTCTAGGGGTGACGCTATTCTAGGGGTGACGCTATTTTAGAGGTGACGCTATTCTAGGGGTGATGTTATTCTAGGGGTGACGCTATTCTAGGGGTGTCACTATTCTAGGGGTGATGGTATTCTGGGGTGACACTATTCTAGAGGTGACGCTATTCTAGGGGTGTCACTATTCTAGGGGTGATGCTATTCTAGGGGTGACACTATTCTAGGGGTGACGCTATTCTAGGGGTGATGCTATTCTAGGGGTGACGCTATTCTAGGGGTGACACTATTCTAGGGGTAACGCTATTCTAGGGGTGACACTATTCTAGGGGTGACGCTATTCTAGGGGTGAAGCTATTCTAGGGGTGAAACAATGGACTCAGGTTGGCGGGAAGCAGGAAGAAATGGAGTTTGATGGTGCAATATCTGAAAGCCAAGAGCAGGGCCTGGGCTTTTGACTTCTTCCTGCAGTGCATTTGGCTTAGATCACTCCTTAACATCTTCAAATTGTCTGAGAGCACAGACCCAGCTATTAAGTTAATCAGAGCCTAGAACATTCAAAGACCTGTCTTTCTTTTTCTTTGAAAAAGCTGCTGCTTCCCCACTTGGATGGACGTGTGTGCGTGTTAATAGCCAAGCACTAGCCGAATACAAAGATCGGATTCAAATGCGCATATATTGTCTCATTTATTATTTTAAATGACATCATCCATTTTTACTTCCCCATAATCAAATATCACTGAGTATATCCGCTATGGAAAATGCCTGAAAGGGTCAAAGAAGTCTGAGACACATCCTTTCTCTCTCTAGGAGTTTAATGGCTCAGCAGATGAACCAGTTTTGTGAGCCACCCACAAAACCACAGTGAAATTGACATTGTCTCCATCTCACCTGCTCCATCACAGAGCTCCCTTCTCCAGGGTCACAGAGCCCTACAGTCATTTTCCTCTAATTTTGTGGTTTTCATATTCATCATAATGTGTTATATATTTTTTCTGGCTATAGTGGGGGAAAAAGACTGCCCTTGTTTGCTTTACTGATTTACAACCGAAAAACACCGTATATGGGGAGACTACTTCCCGAAACGAGTGTTTATAGGTTGGAGCCTTCGGAAACTTGGGGGCACACAGATGTATTTTCAGGTGTTTGTGAGAATTCTCTCTCCTGTAGCATGGATCCTTAGACCACTACATGTGAGGGATTTTGCGTGACATCGCCAACACATCTAAGAAAACCAAAGTCCGGGAAGAGTAAGAGGAACATACATGCAATATAAGATTCCTTTCATTAGCTACAGGTTATGGTTTTTGAAGGTTTTTTACATTATCTATTTTCTTGCAGATCTCCATGGACCTTAAAAGACGGAAGTTCGTTATGGCCTTCATTGTGCAAATAAAGAAATGAAGGCTGCATCTGTTTAGTAACTTCATTTTTTTTTTAAAAGAATAGGAGAGTTGAGATGAAACTATCCTTATTCCTGGGCTAGTGTTCATTCCATCTCCCTGACCCGCTAGAATTTTTATAACAGATATGATTATTGATATCTTTAGTTGGAGCATATTTTGTTTTCCTTTCGCTAATCACAGTGCACAACAATTACTAATCAGATCAGAGCCATTATATGATACCTTAACGGTTTTCTCTGCTTAGCTGTGGTGGTTTTGAACACCTCCTAGTGCACTGACTGCTCCCATCGAGCAATGATGAGGTTTCTGTATCTTCCCCTTGAATCTGAATTACCAAGAGTCCATGATGGAAGGGGACTCAGTTCTAAGGCTGCTGCAGGAGTCAGAGCAGCTTCTACCCAGCCCTTGTAGGATGCTCTCTTTCTTGGAACCTAGAACCATGTTATGAGGAAGTCCTTGGATGGGGAAGAGCCACGGTGAAGGTGCTCAGCTGGCATCCCCAGTGGAGGCCCCAGCAATCTGTCTGCATTTACCCTAGACTTAGGAGTATATGCTTCCATAATGATTCCAGACCTAGCAGACTTTTACGTATAAGTGCATGGTAGGAAGTCTGAGAACCAGTACACTTAGTCTTGAACTTTGAGATCACAATGACACATTTTTTTTTTAAGTTTGAGAGTGACCATCTGGATGACAGGAGCATCTGGCATACCGTGGAGCAGCCTTGGTGGGGAAGTTTCATCTGTGTCTATCCTGAGCCAATGCTCAGTACCAGGCAGATAGATTCTAAGCTGAAGGTCCCTTCCAAAGAGACCACATAAATATGCATAATTATAATTCAATGACCCCAACTTTTCTTTCCCTCTGACTCACATATTCTCTATTTTTGCCAATAAAATTAGGTAAAATATTAAAAGCTGTACTTTTGGCCCAGTTTAGGATTGCTCATGTAAACGTGGAGTCAGCTCAGTTTAAAAGTTGTCCTCAAGCTGGGCGGTGGTGGCACACACCTTTAATCCCAGCACTAAGGAGGCAGAGACAGGCGGATCTCTGCGAGTTTGAGGCCAGCCTGGTGTACAAGAGCTAGTTCCAGGACAGCCAGGGCTGTTACACAGAGAAACCCTGTCTCAAAAAACCAAAAGGAAAAAAAGAAGGAGCTGCCCTCAGGTGCCTTCCTTCTATGCAGCTGTCTCCCTGTGCTAACACTGAAGCTATTCCCTCCCTTCTCAGCCTCCCAGAAAGGATGGAGTGGCTGAATTAATGAGAAGGAAAGCCAAGGAACACCTTCAGGGTTAGAGATCATTTTTCTCCAAGATTCATCTCCGTTGCCTAGGTTTTCTGTAGTAACAATAGATTTGCCTGATATGGCTGAGTCTGATTTTGAGTCAATGGCCTATGAGATGATAATCAAGGTAAACACTTGTGTGTGTGTGTGTGTGTGGTGTATGTGTATTTTGGCATGTGATCACATGTGTGTGGGTGTTCTCATGTGCACATGTTTATAAGGGTCTAAGGTTGATGTTGGGTAGCTTCCTCAATCATTCCACACCTTCCATATTGGTGCAGGATCTTTCCCTGAACCTGGAGCTGTTGTTTTAGCTTCCCTAGCAAACCAGCTTGCCCCAGAGAGTCCCTGTCTCCACCTTCCTTATTGGGATTTGAGGCAGGCTGCCAGCTCTTACATGAATTCTGGGTTCTGAACGCTGATCCTCAGGCCCACATGGCAAGTGGGGTGTGTTTTATCTGCTGAGTTATTCCCCACCCCATACTATTTTACAAAGGAAAAATCCCTTTCTCTCCAAAGTACAGAGAAATAGGATCATTTGGAATTAAGTCACTGAGTGAAGGTTAGACTTTAAAATGAACTTTTCCTATAGGGATTTTTCTTTCGAAGAAACCTGATCTGGCTGAGTCAACTTCTAGCCCATCGTCACTCAAAGTCAACTCATTTGAAAGTGAAAGTCAGCGTTGCACACATATGGGTCATGTGACTCTGCAGACACTTGTGACTAGGAAATAGAGAAGCCTCCTGTGTGATGCAGTGGGAGGTATCAAGGAAGTCTCCACTCCAGGGGCTCTGAAAATGACCACGGAGGCTGTCCACCACACAACTCCACAGGGAGCCCTTCGAGGAGAATGCCAGGGTCTTTTCAAGAATTAAGGGACTAAGGGCTGGAGTGATGACTCAGCACTGCTCTTCCAAAGGATCGGGGTTCGATTCCCAGCACACACACACACACACACACACACACACACACACACACACACACACGTACAAACATACATGAAGGCAAAGGCAAAACATTCAGGTACATAAAATCAAAAGAATTAAAGGACTAAAAGGGATTAGTTTCCGACCAGCGCTATGTTCTTAGTAAGTAGTCTTGAGTCTTGAAAACGTAACCAACCAACCACAACCATGGTCTGGTTGTGAGCACTGATATACAGGAGAGTAGAAAAATGATGGAAACAAACCACATATGCAGCTTTATTCAAGGAAACGCTGAAAAGTAAACCAGGAAATAGGCTTAGAGTTTGCGGGAAAGGTGGTGTGGGGCAAGCATTGCGGGCGTAAGAAACGCCATTTGCAGTCTTCATGGGTAAAGCATGTTTAAGGGGAGAAGGCTGAGAACAGAGCAAGGCGGTTAAACAGGCCTGACTGGAGAGCCTTGGTGTCGTAGTCAGGTCCAAAAAGCAAGTCGGGGAGGAAAGGGACAGGAATTCAAGTAGGGCAGGATCCTGGAATAGGTACTGATGCAGAGGCCACGGAGGGAAGCTGTTTACCGGCTTGCTTCTCCTCGTGGACTGCTCAGCCTGCTTTCTCAGGGAACCCAGGACCACCAGCCCAGGGATGGCACCACCCACCATGGGCTAGGCTCTCCCTGCTTCGATCACTAATTAAGGCAATGCCTTTCAGCCAGATCTTATGGAGATATTTTCTTAATTAAGGTTCCTTCCTTTCAGATAACTTTAGTCTGAGTGTCAAGTTGACATACGGCTAGCTAGTACAAGTTGTTGCCTTGTGACTGACTGCATTCTCTTTTAAGGAGGGAGACTTTGGCGGGCCCCAGGGAAACTAACTATAAACAGATCTGGGAGCTCAGGAGTTACAAAGCAGGCCAGTTGTTGCATGTATGCTATTGAAATTAAAAAGTTGGGAGATGCTTTTTACATATTGAAGCCTTTAGTCACAGTCATATGGATCATCTCTTTGAGTTCGGTTCCCCAGATCATGGCACTCCAAAGTAAGGTCAGGAGTAGGAAGAAGCGTCCTTTGGATCAATATGTGTGTGTGTGTGTGTGTGTGTCTTGTGTATAGGAGTAGTTGGTGGTTATGTCAGTGGCCACTGTCAAGCTTAAGAGTCTGATCAAGGTGTCCAGTGGTTAGCTGAGCTTGACCTAACAATGGGGACATAGAGACACCCCTTTCACCTACTCTGTAACTTTGCACTGGAATCCTCTAACTCAAGGCTTTTAAACATATACTTTAGGATAGCGAAATTAATTATAGTGTTATGGACTCGATGTTTGTTTTTCCCTATCAAAAATCCATACACTGGAGTCTCAGTTTCCAGCATGGCTGAAGAGATGAGAACGTCAAGGAAATAATTAAGATCAAATTAAGTCATAAAGATGGGACCCCAATCCAATAGGATTAGTGCCCCAAAACAAAGACACAGCAAAGAAACAATTCTTTCTCCCCCCTCTGTCCTCCTGCCTTCCCTCCTCGCTCTCTTTCTCTTCTCTTCTCTCTTTATCTATCTGCACACTAAAGGAATGGCTATATGAAGACAGGGCTGAGAAGGTCTCTGTCAGATAGCAGGAAGAAATCCCACCAGGACTCAAGCCATCCGCCCACTTGATCTGGATCTTGACTCCAGGAAACAAGTGTCTTGTTTAAGCCAGCTGTTCTATGATGTTTTGTCATGGCAGCATGGCAATAGAAATAGTGATGATATATAAAATTTATGGAATTATTGTTATAGGTGTTAAGTATTTTACATCTAAGTTTTTCATTCAAGCAAACTGAAGCCCAGGAGCTTGCCAGAGGAAATGCAGCCAATGCGGGTGTGAAACAGAATTCATTCTGAGCCAAGTTCCGGAGTGCTTCCCCTTAATCTGCACTGCTGGCCACCTTGACACTGGGAAAGTTATCAGACTGAACCAAGCTCTCACCGATCAGGAACTCAGGATCTTACCTGCATCAAAGGACATCTTTCCCCAGCTAGCTGGCTTCATCTTTCCCCAGGAGCATCAGAGCCTTGTAAGGTCAACCTGACGTCGGTGTGACTCCCAGGACCATTTCTGTTTTCCCACAAATGTAATCATTATTCGGACACTCCACAAGACTGAGTGTTAGAAGAGTGAGAGCAATGTGGTAACTGTGAAGAACTACAGAAGTCTACTTTCTCACCTGGCGGTGGTGGCGCACGCCTTTAATCCCAGCACTTGTGAGGCAGAAGCAGGCGGATCTCTGTGAGTTTGAGGCCAGCCTGGTCTGCAAAGCTAGTTCCAGGACAGCCAGGGCTACACAGAGAAACCCTGCCAAAAGAACAAAAGAAAGAAAAAAAGGAAACACACTTTCTAATCATTTTGAATCTCTTTGACCATTAATCAGTTGAATCAAACAAGACAAAAATGTAGTCTCCTAAGACGGTGCTTTGCTGTTTACTCTAACAATCATCTCTATGGGACAGAGCTGTTGGCTCCTAGAGACACATTTTTTCTTCCTGTTTTCTTCCTGTGATATGATATGATGTTACAGGATAGTGGCGATGGGGAGACTCACCCTGCCCATACAATTTCCCATTGCCTTTCTCATGTTATTTCAGTTGAACATTATTTTCCCAGAAAGAAAAAAAAAAAACAAACCATGAACTATTTGGAATGGTCATACTTGTGCTGAGGGCTGAAGTTTTGTCCCCAGCAGTGGGGACTTTGGCAGAGGGGGTCACTATCCCATAATCACTTAGCGATCGAACTAAGACTAGAACTCTCTACTCCCTTTCCACTTAGAAATGGAAAGATCCAGCAACAGCTGCGTGCCAAGTGGTTCTGTTTCTCCACACTCACGGAGGAACCGTCTCTGTGGTGAAGTAGAAGTTGACTTGGTGCCTACAGTTTTAGAAGCCATCTGCCCCAGATCTTAGAGCAGATTCAGAAGGCATAAGCTTCTACCTGGAGTCTCCATCTGGGCAACCAGGATTTACCTCAGGGCCCATTTATAAAATGGTGTGTTATAGATAGTCCCTAGGAGCCCAAGTTCCTGAAGTCCACTCTACACCCCGGTCCTCTGCATCCCAGGTGTGTTTCTGGATTTCTCTGTAACCGTTCTCTTCTTTCCACTCCCCCTCAACACTTTGGGACCTGTTGGAAAGATGCTCCCCTTCCCCAGCTCTGTCCCCTGGAAACTCCCTTGTGATGCACTCAGTCTTTGCTGCATAAAGTGACTGCCATCAGCTGGAAACCTCAGTCAATGGCCCAGACTTAAGTCTCCTGAGGAATAGAGACATGAATCAAGGCAGATCTGCTAATTTCCTTTATAAAGAAAACGATAGTCCTTTGGTACACACATAAGTTTGACATCTTGACATTAATCTGGCATTTTCAGAAGAAACATACCAACCAAAGGACATTGTAGTTTATTAATATCACTCCTAATAGCTACCATGCATTAAGTACTACTTGCTTTTGTATACAATTCTACTGAATACTATCAGGTCAATTCTGCTGAATTGCAGAAGGGGAGCTATATACTTAGCCCTATTTATAAATGTGAAGAGATAAGGCCACACAAAGAATATAGCACATAGGGATAGGCGGCATATAGGGATATATATGGACATAAAGAAGTTTGGATGTAGAAAAAGCTTTAAAAAACCAACGATATTGTGGTTCCTCGAATGGGAGAGAGCAAACAAGATGGAGATAATGAAGTCAAGAAGGAATAAGTGGTAGCAAAGTGTGGGGATAATACCAGGAAATGTCAAAGGAAAAAACCTAAAATGGGCCGGTTGCACCATATGCAGTCCATATCCAGCAATTGTCTTTGTCTATCCATTACCATACCGAAGGCTGCAAACAACCGAGCAGCTCAGACACGGGCTCATTTAAGCCTTCAAAAATGGGATAGGCGGCATAAAGCTGCCACACCAAATACCTCCTGTCCATTTGGGTGTTCCTTCCCTAACCCCCCCCCCACCCCCTTTGCTGACGCTGGCCCCTAACTCAGAAACCTGTGCCAGCAGCCAGACCTGAAACATCTCTCCTTTCCCCACACTCAGGAAGCCCTTTGGTGGGGACATTTGGAGGGACAGGGAGGGCGTCCTGCAGAAAGCTGGTAAGGAAGGCAGCCTGGACATCAAGGGAACCAGGGCTACAGAGCTGGCAGAAGGACAGGGGCTCTCAACAGAAGGAGATTTTCTTGTCAGCTCATCTCGTGGAAAGAGCCACCCACTTTGTGTTCGTATTAAAACTGAGAAGCAAACATTTTCATCCCAAAGAGAAATATGAGGGAATTCTTAAACTGCAGGAGCCAATTTCCAGGGATAAAATTAAGTTTCAGACTTCTGACAAGTTAATGCATGAAAAAAAACAAAAACAAAAACAAAAAAAACCAAAAACAACCCGTTGTCTGAATCATTCACCCTGTTCAGATGCTACTCGTCGGTCAATTGGGCTTAACTGCTCTTCATTCCTCGAAGCACACTGCAGATTCTTTTGCAGGGTGGGGGCAGGAAGCCACCCTCTGGAGAATCTGCGGTCCTTGATTTGCAGGCAGACTGCTTCTCACAGCAGCGATTCTATATAATCGAGTCTGTGGTGAATCTCTAGGGATTCATCTTTTTAACTACGTTAATAAATCCTCAGGAATTCTTGGGGGAAGCCAGTCCCTCACAAATGGTAGAATGTCGGCCTCTGGGTGGGGAGTTAGTTCTTCCTAATATCGCCCCTCCCCAACAATAGACCATGAGCAACTTCCTGACCTCATCTGGGCCCCCACATTCCTCTTTACTTATATAGCCATTGGGTTTCAATGGGAAAAGCAAACAAAATCAGGACGCTTGCTAGACACCCTGACACATGCCAGTTTGGGGTGGGAGGAAGGGGGTCTGGGAAGAGGAATGTGGGTAGGAGTGGTCAGACTCAAAGACAGCTGGTTCCAGGGAGAGCCAGCCTTCAAGCCCTCACAGAAAGCACAAGGCCCCACTCTGCCCAAGTCCTTCCATCCCACTGACTTTGGCCAGGCAGCCTGAGGTTATTGGGCTGGGAGGAAGTTGGGTAGTGACCTGGAGGCACTATGTTCTCCCTCCCTGACCTCGGTTCCAGGTACTGTGTGTGTTTAGCTCCAAACACAACCACAAAGGCCCTGGACAATTTTCCTGGAAGTCAATTAAAACAAGGTGAGTCACAGTAGGAGATGTAAATAAGCCACACCAGTTGGCTGAGGCTTACCAGTCCCTGGATGGTTTGTTTACACGTTGAGAGCAAAATAAAATAAAATAAGATAGAACAAAACACTGTAGCCTTTCCTCATAATCTCCATAATCAGACCGTGCCACCCACGGGAGAGGCGGCTGATGCCGTTTCTAACCGGCAATTGCTGTTGCCTCCCTCTTAGCACTTTGCAAGGTTTTCTGTCGTTTTCTGATTACCACCAGCGTATTGAGCTGCCGGGAGAAATTTGTTTTCTCTCTATGTACATTTCTGTCTCTGTCTCTATCTCTTCTCATCTTTCTCCCGATGCTGTGAAGTTAGCAGGAAGAGCTGGCTTCCTCAGGATCAAAAGAGATTGCAGTTTCTGCGATCAGTTGCATGGAGGCATTCTCCAAATATCCCGAATGTGAAAGTCCTCAAAAAGCCCACAGTCTGGATAACATCCCTTAGGCAAGACTCAGCAAACCCGGGTCGAAAGACTTACACAGTCTTGTCTGGAACACATGCATTCAGAGCTGAACGGCTCCCATGTTCCCTTTGGGTTACCTGATACATAGCAATTTGCAGCATCATTGTAGCCTCCGCTGCAGATCCCTGGAAATCCTGTCTGTGCCCTTTCCCTGTTTCATCGTGCAGGAATGCTGTTCCAAAGACTCAGGGTCAGGAGGGTGCAATAAATCAATCCAGATACACCCCTAATGAATGGCAAATTAAACAACATTTGTTTTAAGTTCATAGGTCCTCTTGGAAGATGCCATTTTAATGCAAACAAAATTCCTGCCTGGCAGGTATGGAGGGCTAGGAAGGTAAAGTGTAGATGCCTTGTAGTTTCTGGGCCTTTTAAGATAGAGGTGGTCCTCTCCTCTTCCCCCTCCCCCCATCTCCTCCTTCCCCCTTTCCTCCTCCTCCTTCTTTTCTTTTCCTCCTTCTTCTCCCTCCTCCTCTTCCCCCTCCTCCTCCCCTCCTCCATCTCCTCCTTCTACTCTCCCCTCCCCCCTTCATCTGTACCAGAAATAGCCACAAAGTCAGCTTGCCCAGCTAACACATCTGATCACTGGGCACTCTGGGGTAACCTAGACCCTTGGTTCAGTTTCTACCTTAGCTTATTTGGTTGCTTGCTAGGGGTGGGGGGTGGGATGGGGTTGGATAGGTGTTTCTGGAAGCTTGCCATTCTTAAGGCGGCAAGGTTTAAGCTAAAACAACTCTTCCAGTCACAGACAGTTCTGCTAACCACAGGGACCTGGCCTGTGGCGTTGAGAAGATTAAATCATCAAACCCAGCTGTGCCCTTACCCACCACCACCCTCCACCCAGGGGCGGGAATAAACTTGTTAGAGCTACATCAGAAAAAAAAAAAGAAGAAAGAAAAAGAAAAAGAAAATAGACTAGCTTTTAGTCTTCCATGGTCCCTAAGCATTTTGATAATAAATAATAAAAGGTATTTATTACACGTTACAGTGACATGGTGGAATTCAAATGCTTTTAACCATAGCACTTTTTCCCTCAAATGTTAAAAAGAAAAGCGTATTAGAATTTGGGGTGGGGTGGGGGAGGACAGCAGGAGCATTGCCTTTAAAACCCGAGGAATGTGGTAAAGAGAGCCCTGTGTGTTTTTTATAGTCGCAGAATGGGGGAAAGCAAGGAGAAAACGTGGGCAGGAAGTCAGGGGATTAAGGCTCCGAGGCTGGCGTTGCCACTGTCTGGCTGTTACCTTGGGCAGCGTTCTACCTTGGCTGGCTCTCTGCTTCTCATTTATCTCATAAACGGTGAACCACCTTCCTGTTTTGTTAGCTACTCAGTCTCCTGGACCACACGCTGACTCGCTCACAGCTCACAGTGTTCTTTCTTTTGCCTCGAAGGAGCCAGGCTCAGTATGGCTAATGGACAAGAGGCAGAGAAACAGGGTCTGTAGACCCTTTCCTCAATAGAGACCTGGGCAGAAAGTAAAGTCCTCCCCAGGCTGATGCTGCCTCCCTCACCCAAGCATCTGGCAGTAGAGGGTTGTGGTTACAAACATAACTTCTGAAGTGGAGAGTCCAACTAGGGGCCTACCCCTGGGCCACCTGTAAGCAACTGTGGGCATTTGAGCAAGTTATCTAACTCATTCATGTGATCAAATTATTAACTGGAAAACGGGGGCAGTCGGGACCGTTTTAAATATAAACTCAGAAAGTTAAAGGTCAGAACTACTCTTATATCCAAATATTCCACTAACGGTAGACAAAGGAAATTTAGCAATAGTAACAAAAGCTTTTCTGAAGGGTGTGGTGGTTCGTGCCTGTAACCCTAGCACTCAGGAGGCAGAGGCAGAAGGATATCTAAGGGAGTGATGCTGGAGAGGAAGATGCAGGTCGCAGACATCCATTTAGCTGCTGTGAGTGAAGGACACAGAGGTACCACCTTAGTCTCCATGTCTAGACATCTGGAAAAGCTGTGGGACACAGGAGTAAGAGCCATATCATTCCGCAGTAAGACTCTGTGGCAGTAATAGTGTTTGCTTATTTTCTCTTCCCCAGATCAGGGGTTACAAAGGTGAATGACTCCAAACCCATCCTCAATCAACTGACAGTCTACCGTGTTCTACGTGAACTGAACAAGAAATCGGGGGTGGGGGTGGGTAGGGGTGGAGTGGGGTGGGTAGGGGGTGGGTAGGAGGTGGAGTGGGGTGGGTAGGGGGTGGTTAGCGGTGGTTAGGGGGTGGAGTGGGGTGGGTAGGGGGTGGAGTGGGGTGGGGTAGGTAGGGGGTGAAGTGGGGTAGAGTGGGTAGGGGGTGGAGTGGGGTGGGTAGGGGTGGGTAGGGGGTGGAGTGGGGTGGGTAGGGGGTGGAGTGGGGGTGGTGGAGTGGGGTGGGTAGGGGTAGGTAGGGGGTGGAGTGAGGTGGGTAGGGTGTAGAAGGGGGTGGAGTGGGGTGGATCAGGGGTGGAGTGGGGTGGGTAGGGGTGGGTAGGGGGTGGAGTGGGGTGGGTAGGGGTGGGTAGGGGGTGGAGTGGGTGGGTAGGGGGTGGAGTGGGGGTGGTGGAGTGGGGTGGGTAGGGGTAGGTAGGGGGTGGAGTGAGGTGGGTAGGGTGTAGGAGGGGGTGGAGTGGGGTGGATAAGGGGTGGAGTGGGGTGGGTAGGGGTGGGTAGGGGGTGGAGTGGGGGTGGTGGAGTGGGGTGGGTAGGGGTAGGTAGGGGGTGGAGTGAGGTGGGTAGGGGGTAGGAGGGGGTGGAGTGGGGTGGATAAGGGGTAGAGTGGGGTGGGTACGGGTGGGTAGGGGGTGGAGTGTCAGCACACAGAGCATGGCAGCAGGGAGACTCTCTTCATCTTAACGTGAAAAGTCCCCCATATCAGGAAACCACTGCTTGCCAGGTAAGCTTCACGATCCATCACGCTAGTGGGATGAGCCAGGGAAGCACTCAGCCTTATCTTGCCAAACCACAGAGGGTTTGCCAAATTTCCTTTGCCAAACTGGGGAAGTCCTTCCACTGCAGTGAGCGGAGGACCCGTGAAGAGATCGTGGAAGGTTTTTCAGTGCAGGGAGCAAGTGCAGAGCCTTGCCCTGCAGAAGGACCTCTCTTCTTCCCCCTCTTTTTTCCAGACTCACGTTGCTTGAGGGTGAAGATCTGGTAAGCCTTGGTAGGTTCTGTCCAAATGCCTCGTTTTAAGCAGAAAGAGTCAATGCGGCTCAAGATTCCTTCCAGCTTTCTCTCCTCAGCCAAGCCGTTGGGCTCTCTACCAGGAGGACCTGTTCTAGGGGCCACGCCTTTCCGACACACTCGGCTGCTTTCGAATCGTCACACCTGACAGACCTGCCTATAGGATGCAGCCCTCTCAACACTGGCCTGCCTAAGGAGATCCACGATGATTTTGTTTTTCTCTGTGAGAGAGCCTCTTTCCCAGGAAGGCTTTTCTCCACGCTCTGAGAACCTAGAGAACTAGCTGGACTATGTCTCTTCTACTGTCCCCTAAACACTAGCTCTGGAGCAATGCTTGGTGTCTGAACTTGTCCCTGTGCCGTGCAGAGCCGATTCTGTAAATGTGAGCAATGTTCATAAGGAGGATGCTTGTGACTCGTCTTTTCGCCAAGTGAGGCACGTTGTGGAAGGTGATTTCTGACTTGCTAACCCTCTGGGTATGTGTTTCATCTTCTAATAGTAGACTGTTGGAGACACACTGGGAAAAACATCTCTTAGTGCTGTTCTGAAGCTTCTCCCAGGAAAGAAAGGAACCCAGGGAGGGCGGGAGCTTGACATCGTTTAATAAAGCTCTGTGAGTAACTCCTATACTACCACAGATAACATTGCTAATGCCTGTTGCTCAGTGAGAGAAAATGTCCCAGGCTATACTTTTCAACAAGCAGAAAGCTTTCAAGCTATCTTGCCAACGCTTTATACTAAGTGCCAAACCCTTATTACTTTCTTAGGCATTTATTGTAATAACAGGAATCATGATGCATCACTCTGGTATTCGTGAGGCTGCTCAGTGTTAGTCCCCGGGACCTCCGTGGAGTTGACTTTATTTGGTTTTCCACTTCCGTTTGGGAGCGAGAGCGGCTGAACTCAGACAGGAAGGCTCACAGGAGCCTGACTGGGCTGTCCGTTCTGTTGCTGTTTCGGTCTGCCTGTGTGCCACACTTGTGAAATGTGCAGACCCGAACACTTCAGGAGACACTCGGCCGCAACCGTGTCTATTTGTCCCAGTCTCAGGCAACAATTAGGCTAGGGGAGATGAAGAAATTTGCCCAGGCAAGAGCAAAACTCTGGGGCACTTCGGAGAATGTCGGTCACAGTATGGAAATGGTGATTTATCTGTGTACCCAGAGTTGGGTCAGACCGTAAACCTTGGAGATGAGAAGGTTCCTCTCCAGCAGACATCCGAGGGTTTAGTGTCAAGCTTCTGATGATAAAATAGAGTGACATCTACATAGGAAAAATTCTGGAGCGTGTTTCAAAATTTGCACAGAAGGCTATGTTCTCCTACATTGTGAATGCTCATTTGGCATGACCCTGAGCATCTGACAGACTCTGACAGACCCTCATGGGTGCTAAAGCAATGTTGGGAATATTTAGCATAGTCAGGGAAGGGGAACGAACAGAGATAACAACCAAGGAATGATGCCCTGGGAATGGATGAAGTTTTCCCTGGGTGTCTGCTGAGTGTCAGTCCTACAGAGCACCAGCCACTGCAAGGCTGAAGTACAAACAGTGAAGCCGATGGGTCCTTCACGGCTTGGCCAATGGGAATCCCAGCAATGGGAATCTCTGTTTTCAAGGCAGTGGGGATACAACGCTGGGCAAATACGTCTATTCCTAGCCTCCTAGGGCTAATAGTTTGGCCATAGAGACAAATTTTAACCAAGTAAATTACAAATTGATACTTAAAATATCAATTTTGGCAAAAATCACTTAGGTTGATCTAGCCAGGATAGGATGCCTCAGTCATCAATACCCAAAAGAAGAGAAAGACTTTGTTAAGTACCGTGGAAAGGGGAGGGCTTCAGGCAGGGGAAACTGCATCTACCCGGGAAATGGAATAATAATCCTAGCGACTCAGTAAGTAGTCAGATAAGACCTGGCCACAGAGATCCCAGCTGGTTTTCTATAGTAGCCTCATTACGGAACTTTCTAGAATGACAGGAATGTTCCATAGCTGTAGTACTGAAGATAGCAGCTGTCAGTCATGTGTGGATATTGAGTGTTTAGTATGAGTGACTGAAATTAAATTCCATCAATAATTTAACGATATAGCAGAGAACACAGGCCTTAGGAAACAAGCCAGATGTTGTCTGGGTTCTATGGAATAAAAGACGGGTAAGAAGTGAAGGAGACAAGTGAGATGATGGGAGGCACACTGACCTCCAGGAGTTCATTAATCAATGTTCAGTCAGAAACAAATGCTGACGGGGAAGTCACTACGTGCCCGGCACTGGGCTGTATCCCTTTGCTTGGGGTATCCATGTCTCCCAGTGTGACAACGTGATCAGACCGAGTTGACAAGGTCTTTCTGTGTCAGGGTCGCTTTGGTAACCGTCTTTGTAAGCGGTCCCTGACTCACCTCAAGGGTGCTCTTTCAGTCTGTAAACAAAGGTCATGGTTTCTTTGACCTGCTCCATAGCTTACACCTTTAGAGAAAGGGAGAGAGCGTAACAGGCCATAGAGCTGAGAAGACGTTCCAGTATTTGCACAGACGTAGGCATCCATTGTGCGCTTGAGAAAGGAGGCAACGCTGGTTACTATTCTTCACATACGGTTCAGGAGACTTCTGCCCAAGAGCCCGCATGCGGCTCTGGATCTTAGTTAAGCCAATCTGTGCTGGACTTTGAGACAATTACTTCTGCTTCTCACCCAAGCTAAGGATGGGGCTAATAACTTTTACATATTTCCACAGAGTGCTTTTCTCTCAAACAATACTGCTTAAACATTTCAGCACCTAAGCCTTCCTGCTGTTACACAGAGAACACCAATGGTTATTACAACATTGTAAAAAAATAAAAAAGAAAAGAAAAAAGAAGGAAAAAGAAAGAAATAGAAAGGAAAAACTTCCTGATACTCAATTAAACTCATTGGCTTAAATATTCAATTCCTGCCAATAGCCAGTTTAAATCGTCACTTCAAAATAATTAGTTTCCGATGACCAGGATCTGTGAAATTACCCCCTCAAACTAATCACCTGGAAAAACATTACGTGCCAGGAAGAATGCAGAGAATTTTCTCATTTGAATCCCAAGGTATGTGCCTAGAATCATCTCCTTTTGGCACCCTGGTTTTCTGATTTTTTCCCCCTGCCCACTTTTTTTTCTTTCTTTCTTTTTTTTTTTTTTTTTTTTTGGTTTGTTTCGAGACAGGGTTTCTCTGTGGTTGGAGCCTGTCCTGGAACTAGCTCTTGTAGACCAGGCTGGTCTCGAACTCACAGAGATCCACCTGCCTCTGCCTCCCAAGTGCTGGGATTAAAGGCGTGCGCCACCACCGCCCACCCCTGCCCACTTTTGTCTGTTCATGCAGGAAAGTGAAGGAAGAACCCAGAAAACAAGCCCCACTGAGCATAGATAGTACCAAGTATGACATCTCAGCAAACTTAGTTTGGATGCCGGTTATACTAAATCACACAGAAATAAAGACCCTTCCAGACTCTCAGGACAAGAACTTCCAAGAAGTTCTGGAAATGTGTATTAATTTTTTCCCAAGGGCATTCAGTTGACAACCAAGAAATATTCTTTCTCAATTAACATAGTTTATACTGTTAAACTTATGACATCATTTTCAAAGTCTAAAGTTTACTCATGTGCCCACCTCTCCTAAGATAGACAAACATCTCTAAAGTCCTTAATTCCAAAGTGACTCTCTTCTGTGGTTATTGCTGACATGACATTGTATCTCCACAGACAATGCTGATGGAGATTTCTCAATGTGATTGGCATGTTTGTATTTACCAATGTGTTTTTGTGCCCAACACTTCCCCTCTGAGTTTAATTTTGTTCTGGCATTTGCTATATCCTTTGGTATTTCTCTGAAGGTCTTGGTAGCAAGCAGTTTCAGTTGTTCAAAGTCTGAAAGGATCTTTATTTTAATCTCATTTAAAAGTGAAATCATAGCATGTTATGGAAGGTTCAAATAAGTTAGTTATATCCCATTTGCATGGAAAAGATTTTCTTCCATTGTCTTCTGGAACTCAGCTTTCTTTTTCTCCTCCTCTTCCTCTTCCTCTTCCTCTTCCTCCTCCTCCTCCTCCTCCTCCTCCTCCTCCTCCTCCTCTTCTTCTTCTTCTTCTTCTTCTTCTTCTTCTTCTTCTTCTTCTTCTTCTTCTTCTTCTTCTTCTTCTTCTTCTCCTCTCTCCCCCTCTTTCTTTGTTTGAGACAGGATTTCTCTTGTGTGACAGTCCTAGCTGTCCTGGCACTAGCTCTTGTAGACCAGGCCTTGAACTCACTGAGATCTGTCTGCCTCTGCCTCTGCAGTGCTAGATTTAAAGGCATGTGCCTACTGCTAGGCTTCACTTTCTTTTTCAATATAAATATTCTTGATTTGGGGGCCGGCGAGATGACTCGGAGGTTTGGAGCACTGGCTGCTGCTCTTGCAGAGGACTAGGGTTGGACTCCCAGCATGCACATGGCAGCTCCCAACTGTCCCCCAACTCCACTTCCAGGGCATCTGTTACCCTCTTCTGATCTTTTCGGACACCAGGCATGCATGCACATGTGCACATACATACATGCAGATAAAACACCCAAACACACAACATTACATAAATCTTTAAAAGAAATTCAAATTTATACATTAAAGCTTGACAGGTTTGATGGCTCTCTTTCTTGTGCTAGAATATACATTGCTTTCTTAAAACAAAACTTGCCTTTTTTTTTTTTTTTTCAGGTCAGAGTTTGCTTCTGGACCGTTTTTCCTGTTCATGTCTCCTTACTATTGTAAGAGCTAAAGTTAACCTGTAAGTCCCACTTGCCTAAGGAGAGATATTCCTGAAATGTTGGAGGTCAGAGTTCATATAACAAACCAAATGCCTCCACTTCCTTAAACAGGTCTGTTTGCCCCAACTCCACCGAATGTGCCTGATCACACACAGACAGGAGATATGTAGGTAGGAAGCACGTCAGGATGTATGATTGTCCCTGATTGGATGAAGGTGAGAAGTGTGTACCCTTGTGGGTTTGGCCTTTAGAGGCACCTGGTTAGTGTAGCTAGTGGCCATTCTCCGGGAAGCCCGGGAATAGCCCTGGCCAGTGTCTGTCTTCCTGGCCAGTATCATGTAGGTAATGTGGCTTGGAATCTTGCCTGGGCAGGGTGATCTTGGGGTTTCTAGTTTTTGGACGCTATTTCTTTCCTGCTTTCATCACCTCTGAACCGGTGGACAGTTTCCTTGGTGCTTCGTCAAGACAGAACTTCCCAGAATCCCTTGGTGCTTCGTCAAGACAGAACTTCCCAGAATCCCTTGGTGCTTCTTTAAGAACCTACCAGAATCCTGCTTAGGCAGGTTCTCAGGCGGGTCCAGTTTTCCAGGCAGAGGGTAGGAGATTACAAAAGTGTCCTGCCTCTCTCCCAGAATCATTCCTTGCTTCCAAGTTTGCCTGAGCATTTAAGCCTTTCTTATAGTTCGGACATGCGCATAGTTTAATGCAGTTCTTTCGTTAACTATTTTAATCCTTATGAGCATTTTCATTTAATGTTTTCTTTCATGCTATGTATGTGTAAATATGGATTGCATAGATCTTCACATGCTTGGGGGAATTTGACCTTTCTAGGGTGGAGTCACGGTGGTGAGAAGAGATGGGACGGTTACGTCATCCTCAGTTGCTGAAAGAAGTGCCGGGACCACTGACTTCCTGGTGGTAGGAGTCATTCTTCCTCATGAAAACCTGGTCTGGCCTCCACTCTCCTGTACTTCGAATGGCTGTCGCTGCTAATCTTTGCATATTCATCTTCATTTTGAAAGTCCCGGAACTCCCAAGATGTTTCGAAGTATTTGAGCTGGCAGGAGAATTATTTTACTTCATTCGTTCCTACATACAAAAGGTTTTTCATTTTGAGTTTTACCATTTTATTTGACCACACCAGCTAGTCTGTTTAACTGAATGTGGTATTTTCACAAGGAATAATGATCTGAGGGAAAGTGGCTTGTTCCCGAAAGTGGGATTGTGGATGCTAGTCTTGGCTCCATTTCTGGGGTTTATTAAAAGAGTGTTTATAAAACCACTCTATTTGTATTTACCAAGAATATTAGTGGGAGGAAGGACAAACAAAAAAAATGCTCTGGGTCTCGAAATTCTCGAAGGATCTATCCATCATTAAGTAGATCGTATTTGTGTGAATAAATGAGACGCTGCAGTCTGTCGGCCTGCCAGCTGCCAGCCATGATCAGCAAGGATCTCAGTGTGTAACCAGCCTCCCTCATTCCTCAGAGGGAGATGGAAACTCCCCTGCTCCCTGGTGTCTTTCCCTTTTTCTTCTTTCTTTCTTTCTTTCTTTCTTTCTTTCTTTCTTTCTTTCTTTCTTTCTTCCTTCCTTCCTTCCTTCCTTCCTTCCTTCCTTCCTTCCTTCCTTCCTTCCTTCTATCTTTCTTTCTGTTTTGCTTTTCGAGGCAGGGTTTCTCTGTGTAGAGTCAGATGTCCTGGAACTCACTTTGTAGACCAGGCTGCCTGCCTCCTGAGTGCTGGGATTAAAGGCATGCGCCACCACCCCCTGCATGCTCCCTGGTTTCTTAAGATGGAACGCCTGAAAGAATTATTTCCCCAACCTTGTGCTGCCTTCAGTTTCCCAAGCCAATTAGAAGTGCCAGGAGCTGACCCTCCTGTCCCTGACCCCTCTCCTCCTCCTTTCCCCTCTTCACCCCCTTTGCACACTGTGGTGGCATATAGGAGCCTTTACTGGGCACTAAATATTCCACTTGGGAAAAAAAAAAACAGCTCCAACCTAATCCTGAGTGTGTAAGGAGTTTGACTGCATAAGCTATGGCGTGGTGTGCAGAACTGTGTACGAACAAGCACACATGTTTTGGGGGTTGGGCTATGGGACAGGGTTAAGGGCAGCAGAAGGTCATAGAACCCTTCGCCCCATGAAGCCTCCTGAGTATGGCCTCTCAGTCAGCTCAATGCTAAGCGCACAGTCACTAACACCTCATGGCTTAGATAGGTGATAAGAAAATGTTTTAAATCTACAGGACTGATGTGAGAGACACTTTGTATATTCTGATTGATTCAGATAAACTTGCTATTTTTCAGAAGAAATTCAGGGCAGGGGATAGCAAGGTTAAAATTTAGTATTTTAATCCCAGCTCTTCAAGATACATAGCATTAATTCACTTCACGATTCATTCAACAAATATCGACCGACTACCTCCAATGTGTCAGGCACTGTGGTAGGCTCTGGAGATATAGTAGGAAACAACCTAGACCCACAACCTCGTCTCTCTGAGAGTCCTTTCTTCACAGCTAGTAGAATGCAGAAGCGGTGTGAGGACTAAAGGAGAAAGCATGTGGGACAGCACGTTGTGGATGCTGTTGACCATACGTGTGCACACACAGGTGCTCTCGTATACATACATGGGCACTACTATCTCCTAGTCTTTTCAATGCACAGTGAAGGCCATTGAAATTTAATAAAATAGAGTAAGTCATTCATTTTCATATGTCTCAAAAGGAGAGGTTGCGTGGAGACTTTCCCAGGATGCACTGGGACCCTGAAAATGGTTGCGGCTTCGCTAAGGCTTTCTGAAGGGAGGCAGGTTATCAGTGATAACTGGTGTGAACCCTGTAGTGCACACTGTTGCTCCCAGTGTGAATGTTTGTAAGCTCCTGGAGAAGGGCAACCTGTGAGACTTTAAGGTTGATCTTGGGATAACACAAATGACAGAGTCTTGTCCCACCAGCATCCTCTGAGAACCAAGAACATATTCTCAGAGTCAGGCGAATGTGGGCCTAGAAAGTGACAACCACTTCTCTGCCCCATGTCCAGGTTTCTAGAATCATCCTCAAATGGGCACTGTAGACAGAGCTGAACAGAGATTGGGACCCCAGACCACGACGCTCAGACGAATTTCCAGGAGTCTCTTGCCAAGAGAGGCCATTGAGATGAGGCTTCCCATCAGCTGTCTGTTGTTCCTGCTTCTCCAGATCAAGAGGCCAGATAGAGAACTTGCCACAGAGGGAGGAGAGAGAAATGGTGTCCTGCTCTCCAAAGTACTTACACCATGATGGTGTGTGTGTGTGTGTGAAAGAGAGAGAGACAGAGACAGAGAGACAGACACGCACAGAGAGACACACAGACAGCCAGACAGAGAGAGGCAAAGAGAGACAGACAGAGAGATAAGAGACAGAAAGACACACAGACAGACATAGAAAGACAAATGGATATAGAGAGACAAAAAGATACAGAAAGACATATACAGACACACAGAGAGAGAGACAGAGACAGAGAGACAGAGAGACAGTGACAGAGAGACAGAGAGACAGAGATCAGTACGGTTCATCTACGTCCATGTCCTCTACACTACCCTGGTGGAGCCGTCGCCAGCTCTTTCTCACCTTCAGCTCCGCAAAGCCCCCCCCCTTGTTGAATGTGTGCTATCGACTTCACTTTAACGCATTCTTTATATTTGGTTGTGAGCCTAGGCTTTAACAGTTGAGCCACCCTCCAGCCCTCTTAATGCATTCTTTATACAAACTCAGTGTTTTGTTGTTTTGTTTTATTCCCCAGCCGCCACAGCTAACTTCTGTTTATGCTTTTACTCATTTTAAAGTTATTCAGTGTGGTCAAACCCTAATCTGACCCTTAAGGCCTTGTCAAAGGCACTTTCCCTCCATACTGTTGGGTTTTTTTTAATCTTATTTTTGTTTTGTTTCCTTGTCTTAAATAAACTTCCCCAGCTTCTTTCACACAGTTGGTCCCCTCTGCCTGGATAAGTCTCCCCTCAGCTCCGCAAGACTTCCATTACATCCTGCCAAACGCAACATTTTTCCTACTTTCTTTTCTTCTACATAAAAACCTCCTTTCCGCTCTCACAGCACCTGCCCTGGCTTGCTATTTCTGCTTGCATTTTGTCTGAGGCCTTATTGGCTAACCTCGAAGGTCTAGGGAGGTCAGGGCCCTTCAGATTTATTCCCAGAGCATCATGCAGATGCTCAAGATGGCATCCAGTCAGTATTTATCAAAGGAGTACCTATAAACTTGCATTTCCTTCTCTTACAGAAACAGAAGCAGTTGTGCGGGGTGACTGTGCCCTGGGTCTCTCCGGATGCAGTTGATTGTCTGGACTGCTTTCCTCGCTACCCCTGCCACCCTTCCTGTGGTTGTCCCTTCTGCAGCCTCCTCTCTCTGGTGTCGTCACCCTGTCTCCTAGATCTCTATTGGCATTTGTGATACCATGCTATGATGACATGTTTCCACTTCTGGCCCCTCCCCCTTCTGTTCATAACCGTTCTAGCAACAGGAGAAGCACATGACATTCCTCTGAGCATCCTCAGTACCAGTGTGGTGTGTGACTTCACACCGCATTCCATTTCCCTAACCCCGACAAACTGGTATCCATGCTACAGGAAGAGACATGCCCCAGGGATAGCTGGCCATTCCAGAAGATTCTGCCCAGAGGCAGGGCAGGTGGGAATGTCTGTCCTGGGTTCTTCCTGCTGAACGAAGAGCTGTCTGTGAACAGGGAGGGAGGATGTTCTCTCCCTCCCTCCTTCCCTCCCTCCTTCCCTCCCTCCCTCCCTCCCTCCTTCCCTCTCTCCCTTCCATCTATTCAGAGGTAAAAGCAGCTTGTGTCCTTGCCCAGATAGGCCCCCCTTTTCTGGTGTGTGTGTGTGGGGGGGACATTATTCAGGCAGATTTTCCAAGCTGAAGTCATAAAGAACAAAAGCTGCTTGCCAGCTGTGGCCAAGCAGCCTGGTGCCCCTCCCCCAAATCCCAGGCCTGGTACTGTTACTGCCCGGTGGGAAAAGGGGGTGTGAAAACTTCTCTCGAAACATCTGGTCAGGGCCAGTGTCCGCTGCTGAGACGAGAGCTCCTGTCTGATTGTGCCAGGCCGCTGGAGGTGACTGAGCAGGAGAGGAGACAGAGCTGAGCCTGGCGGCCTCTAGGATCATCCTTCCAGTCTCACTGTCCCCAGTGGTCACCTCAGGCTTCCATTGGGCCTGTGCCCGGAGACTCCAGTCATGAGCAACAAAACCCCTGGTTCCTGCTTAGTACGCAAGGGGCTCTAGGTAATACAAAGGCACAAGCAAGCGTGGGCTCCTCTCTCCACACTCTCTCCTGACCTCCTTACTGAGGACCTCCGTGCTCTCCCAACATCTTCCCCTCCCCCCTTCCACAAACAGGGCCATCATGACTCAGATTCAGATCCTTCTCTAGCGAAAGATTTCTGAGCTATTATGGAGACAGTTCTTAATACCTACTGAGTTCAAGGCTGAGGTGGTTTTGGTTTTTTTTTTTTTTTAGTAACGTCTTCTGAAGACAAAGTTAAAACTCGAAGGATCAAATGAGGGGTCCCTTCAGATTCTGGAGGAGGCTCCAGGACCAGCCGTGCCTGTCAGTTCCCCTAACCCACAGTCACCCAGCCACAGCGGCCCTGTCCCCTGGGCTCTGGGCTCCTGAGGTTTACACTCAGAGGAACGTGAGTTTGGGTTTACTTGAGGGTCCAGGCTGGCGAGTGAATTATCCATAAACTTAGCAGAGCGGAGGTTATCTTAATGGTACTGATAGATCAGGCATGCCACACATCATTAAAACAGCCAATTGATTGGGAAAAAAAATAATTAGCTTACCCTGCCTTGCTGGGCAGCCTTTAGACACACCAAGAAGGAGATATGGAAGGGACAGAGGTCATTCATCTTTTGATCATTTGTTTTCCGTTCAAGGTGATGAAAAAGGCCGCGATAACCCTCGGGATGAGGGAGAATATAAACAAGTCTTAGTTCTTGGCCATTTACTCAGAGGAAAGCTATCTTCAGACTTTCTGGAGTGTGGTATGTTTATCCCAGCTACATAGATCCACTCTTTTAAATCAAACACTCTGTTAGTGCCTTGGAGTTGTAAATCAGTGGTTCTTTTCAAGTGACTTCACAGAATGTGATATTCTGCTTTCCCCTGACAGGATATAAACACGGAAACCTAAATATTATAATCCAGGCCACCATGGGCAGACGAGGAGGCATGTAGATTCCAGTTGCTCTATTGTGCCTCCTTGCCCTTGTAGCACCTCACTGTGCATGGCCAATGTTCACTCTCTTCACCTACTTGGAAGAGAAGTTGAAACTTGTTTTGTAGAATGATGTGGAAATTTATGCTCAGAACCTTTTGCAGTAGAGACACTGTGAGAACTGTGAATGAAAGAACATCTCTGGAGGGGGTACTGGGCTGCCAGTATCCTAGCGTCGGCCATTCTGTCCCTTACCCTCCGAATGACCACAGGCACGGTACTCAACAGTCAAACAAGATTGTTGCGAAATATGCCTAAGGTAAGTAGAACAAGAGAAAATGCTTAGCCACTGAATAGCAGATTTCTTTCCTTAAAAAAATTAGAATTTCATCAGATTAAAATTAGCTGACTGTAAACTCATAATCAGCTGGAGGAACTTTTTTAAAGACGGGTGAATTTGTTACCTTACGTGCTGCAGAGACAAAACACCAGAGAAGTACTGCAGAGTGAGAACCAGTGCTGGCTCAGAGTTTGTAGGGACATAGTCACTGCGGCTGGGAAAGCAAGGTGGGAAGAGGGATTGTGTAGCCACGGGGCATGAAGAGCTTGGGCCTAGGCACCAAGCCGCAGCCGCCAAAGGCCCTCATCTAGGGCCTTTGCTAGCCGCGCCTCCTGCTCCAAAGAGTCTACAGCTTCCCCAAACAAGTGTGCAAACAAACCGTGGCAACAAATTTCACTAGTTTTTAGCTGCATAAACAAGTATTAGGTGTTCGTGGTGGGAATTTGAGGAACAAAAAGATAGAAGGAAAGATATACATCTGTAGGTTCTGTTTAGGAAGAGAGATTTATTTAAAGACAGTTTTATTTGGTCAGGGTCCCTTCAGTGTACATGTCCCTCGGCTCTCCACCTCTCTCATGATGTTGGCCTGCAGTCCATTTCATGTTCTTCTTTTCTTTTAAAATTAATTTTTAATTTATGGTGTCAATGTATTGTCTGCATTGGCCCATGGAGGTCAGAAAAGGGCATCAGATCTCTGGGAGCCACCATGTGGGTGCTGGCAACCAAATGCTGGTCCCGTGCAAGAGTAACAAGTGCTCATAACCTCTGAGACATCTCTCTAGCCCTGCTTTCTTTTTGTTTTTTGTTTTAATACGTATGAATGGTTTCCCACATCATTCAGCTTGTAGTGCTCGAAAGTTTGCTTGCATGTGTGTGTGTGTGTGTGTGTGTGTGTGTGCATGTGTGTGGCAGCTGTGATGGTCTCTGGGAAAGTTCTTCAGAAAGTGACCGGTGGTTGCACTTACCACTAAGCCTGATGATCTGCTCTCGACTCCCAGGATCCATGGTGGAAGGAGAGAATGCACGCCACAGACTGTCCCCTGACGTCTGCACGTGCCTGTGGCATATGAACCTCTTCCCACATTAAAGATTGTAAAAAATAGCATGAGGGATAATAGTCAAGGTTATCTAAAGGACAAACATCAACATGAAATCCATGCAATGCCGGTTCTCAGGGTAGCGTGGAGGCCAGCTCTGCATTTATGCTGCCTTCTAATACTGGTCCTTACTGGCAAGACCTTCAGCTTCTATATGGGCCCTCCCCCTGCAAAGGCTTTTATAGGATCCGAGATGGAGTGTGGTGGTCGATTGCTGCCTCCCTCCCTTTCTATTGCTGAGATGTATCCTCTATATTTAGTGACAAAAGCCACATTTTGACACTGTTTTGGAAAATTATCCTTCAGTCTCTATAGCTGCGCCCTTGGCATCTTAGATCTTGGACACAGGTGTTTAGAAGAAGTGTGGAAGGCAGAGGGCTTTTATGGACTCAGAAGTAAGAGCCCTAGAGAACATGAGACGAGGCAGTTTTAGCTTTTATATGACTTCCTCTGTGCCTCAGTCTCCTTACTTCCTCACTGTGGAATGGGATGTGTTTCAGAATATTTGTTTACACCGTAAAGATGGGGCTCTGCCTAAGGAGCCTTCTGATTGGTTTACTAAAGAGCTAAGTGGCTAATAGCTAGGTGGGAGAGCATAGGCGGGACTTCCAGGCAAAGAAAGAGAAACTAGAAGGAGGAATCTGGATGCACAATTTCACCAGCAGCAGATGGACCCCACTAAGAAGAGGTAGCAGAGCCATGAGGCAGAATATAGGTTTAAAAACATAGGTTAAAAGGCGAAGGATTTCTACAATCTGAAGAGAAACCAGAGTATTAGTATTAATTTAGTTTATAACCCCAGAGAAGCTAGGTAACAAAGAGGACCTTAAGAGAGACATACATGGATCCGCCTAGGAAGGGGAAATAGATCTCTTAAGACCTTCATCCAGTAACTGATGGAAGCAAATGCAGAGATGCAGCGTTAGCTGTGGGATTAACCACTGGAGAGAGCTCGGTGCTGTTGAAGAGAGGAACGTGATAACATGAGCAAAGGGGTCAGGACCATGACGGGGAATACCACAGAAAAAGCTGACCCGAACTAGTGGGAGCTCACTGACTCCAGACAACCAGGAAACCTACACGCGACCAATCTAGGCTTCCTGAAAGAAGATGATGGTGGGTGGCTTGAACACTCAGTGGGGCCACTGGCAGTGGGACCAGGAACAATCCCTAATGAATAACCTGGTTCTTTGGAACCCATTTCCTATGAAGAGAGACCTTGCTCAGCCTAGACTCCAGGGGGAGGACCTTGGTCCTGCCTCATGTGGTGATATGATAGAATTTAATGACTCTCCATGGGAGGCCTTACCCTCTCTGAGGAGCAGATGGGGATGGGATGGGGTGAGGGGAAGGTGGGGGAGCAGAAGAGGAGGGAGTGGGAACTGGTATTAGTATGTAAAAATAAAATAAAATATAAAAAGAGTTAATTAAGTTATAAGAGCTGGTTGGAAAAAAGCCTAAGCTAAGGCCAAGATTTTTTTTAATGAATAATAAGTCTCCAGGTCATGATTTGCAGGCTGGAGGCCCAAAGATAGTCCGGCAAGAAGCTTGCCATGGGCAGGGGTGGGAAGGATAGCCAAGGATAGTTCAGCAAGAAAGCTTGCCACGAGGCAGGGGTAGCCCCTCTCTTGAATTGTTGGGGTGGACACTCTTGAAGTGCTCTCAACACCTCCTGGAAAAAAAAAAGTGCTCAATAAACCAGCGTTCTGATCATCATCTTAACAGTAAGGCCAACTTCCCAGTAGTCAGGACATTTAAAAAAAACTGTTTGTTGTTTTTCAAAAAGGTTATATATAATAAGAACATGATAACTTAGAACAGAACAGATAGAAAAAGAAAAGAACAGGGAAAACAGAAAAGAGGGAGAAAATCGGAAAGACCAGATTTCAGGCATAGGAATGCCAGGCATATGTGTTTAAAAATAAACATATTTTATTTTTAAGTATGTGTAATGGGTGTATGTGCACACAGGAGCGTAGGAGTTCATGGAATCCAGAAGACGGTCCTGGATTTCCTGGATCCAGAGTTACAGGCAGTTATGAGCTGCCACCAGTCTGTGCTGCGAACCAAATTCGGGTCCTGTAGAGGAGCAATACTGTGTGCTCCATGGCTGAGCTGTCTCTGCAAACCAAGAAAGTGACTCCAAAGCAGCTCTGTGAGGAGAGGGCGCCCGGGTCTTCAGCTCCACCCCTACCCGCTCACGGTGGAGTGCACAGGCAGTAATGGTGCTAACAGGAAGGTTAGCTTGGAGCAGGAAATCAGCAAAGGCGTCTTGGTGCCTTTGGCTAAAATGAACGGCTCTGTGGGCACTAGTTAATGGCTGGCTGTACAGGGTCTAGAACACAAGTTTTCAGGCTATCCATCCATTGTTTCCCTCTCCAGTTTCCTTCCTCGTTTAAGACCTAAATATAAAACCTGACCCAAGAATTAGCAGTCCAAAGCCAGGCATATTGGCTCAGAGCTGTAATCCTAGCACCTAAAGGAATAGGGCAGACAAATTGTCACGAATTTAAGGTCAGCCTGAGCTTCATAACGAGTTTCAGGTTAGCCTAGGCCACCACAAAAGACACTGTCATAAACAAGAAAGAAAAAAAAAAAAACAACAAAACAAAAAACAAACTGGATTCTGTGCCTTGGCCATTTGGGTGGCTCCTAGTTGGAGACAGGACACAGTGGTTGGCCAGAGGTTCCAGTGAAGGCCTGTGGAAGGCTGGAATAGCCATGCGCCTCTCCAAACCTCCCAACCCCCTGAGTGTGCAAGCCACGATCATGGCAGACCCTCAGCCAATCGCTTCAGGAGTTAGCGGCTCATCCTATTATGTCATAGAAGATGTAAGATAAAGAATCCACAAGCTACGTTAGTGTCACGGCCGCCAACCTACAGAAATTAGTGAAGGGACTCGGCTGAACGAGGCTGAAGTCCCGAGTTCCAGGCTGCCACCTCGCTTACATTAGTTGTATAGCTTGCTAGAGGATCCACGGAAACCAATGTTTCTATCTTGATCTTTGGCGTTTATAATATATATATATACTACTACAAGTGGCAAATGGTGCCCATGACAGTTAATCGTCTCTTAACACGCAAGGGTACCTGCCACTCATTTCGCAGTGGTCTTGGAACACATTTGGAGAGTAATTCAGCTGTCTTTCCAGGGTCCTGACACCATGGCAATTTGGGTCAGACCGTTTTTGTTGTTGTTGTTTAAAAAAACTCAAATGTGATAGAAAACAATACAATATTTAGAAAATAGAAAACATCACCCTAATTTTCAGTAAGATTATTTTTATTTATTTATTTATTTATTTATTTATTAAAGATTTCTGCCTCTTCCCCGCCACTGCCTCCCATTTCCCTCCCCCTCCCCCGATCAAGCCCCTCTCCCTCGGCAGCCTGAAGAGCAATCAGGGTTCCCTGCCCTGTGGGAAGTCCAAGGACCACCCACCTCCATCCAGGTCTAGTAAGGTGAGCATCCAAACTGCCTAGGCTCCCACAAAGCCAGTACGTGCAGTAGGATCAAAAACCCATTGCCATTGTTCTTGAGTTCTCAGTAGTCCTCATTGTCCGCTATGTTCAGCGAGTCCGGTTTTATCCCATGCTTTTTCAGGCCCGGGCCAGCTGGCCTTGGTGAGTTCCCGATAGAACATCCCCATGTCTCAGAGTGTGGGTGCACCCCTCACGGTCCTGAGTTCCTGGTCGTGCTCTCTCTCCTTCTGCTCCTGATTTGGACCTTGAGATTTCAGTCCGGTGCTCCAATGTGGGTCTCTGTCTCCTTTCCTCGCCTGATGAAGGTTAATATTCAGGAGGATGCTTATATGTTTTTCTTTGGATTCACCTTCTTATTTAGCTTCTCTAGGATCACGAATTATAGACTCAATGTCCTTTATTTATGGCTAGAAACCAAATATGAATGAGTACATCCCATGTTCCTCTTTTTGGGTCTGGCTTTCAGTAAGATTATTTAATAACATTTTCTTTGGAAAAGATGTAGGCCACAGTATCTGCTCTCTGTCGTCTCTGGCATGAGAGAAAGCCTAGGAAGATACCTGCCTGTGGTGAAGAAGGTAGAACCCAGGAAAAGTTGAGCAGTACAGTATTCCACCACTAAGGCTAGTATAGAACCTGGGATGTGATTCCTTGAGAAGGTCTCACATTCTCTAGAGGAATGTGGTATAAAAATCAGGCCATTCTGAATTAGACTCATTAATGTTTCTAGAAGTAATATTTTCTTCCCGTATCAAAACTTTTAATCAAGTAAAAATGTAGATGTGTCTCTGTTCTTATGTACTATACAAAGACACACACACAGAGAGACACAGAGAGAGAGAGACACACACATACACACACAAAGTAAAATTAGTTGGAGTGTGAGGATGTACACTTTTAAGCCCAGCACTCAGAAGGCAGAGACAATAGCAGTTTTGAGATATAGGCCTAAATGGGATACTCTCCGTTCTTCTCATTCCTGTTAAGATCTGAACTTGTTCATGGACTTGCTAAGGCCTAGGAACTGAAGCAGAGAGCCCAAAGAAGCTTCCTGGTATAGAGAGGACTTCTCTCTTTGTCTCTGTGGCCTCTGGAATAACTCTGGCGCTATACAGCTTCTAACCAGCAGATGGCGTCTGGCATCAGACATGGAACAGGAGGAGGCCCAGGAAGCCAACTTTTCTCAACCACAGGATTCCTAAATTTACTTAATAATAAAAGTGGGGCAGTTTGTCACACCGTATTTTCTTGTGTGTGTGGTATTTACCTGTGTGCATGTTTGTGTGGGCGTGTCCATCCATAAAGTGCATTCGCAGGTCAAAGGCTTCCATCAACACATCTTTACCCGTTGGCACTTTTGTACATCTGTCCCGTACATTCTGCTCAGGCTCCTCGCTACATCCCTTATCTCCCCCTCACTTCCACCCGCCACCATGGAGTCCTCATCCTACGTTTTAATGCCCTGTTTTTGCTTTATGACCCGCTGGTTTTTACTTGGGCCACTTGTAGAGGCCTGGGTGTCAAGCTATCCACCAGAGCATGGGCACCTCATGCCAGTAACGCCAAGGACTTCCTGTCCTTCAGAAATGTGTAGTTTCACTGGTCAGATAGTGTGCTTGGCAACCCAGCTCTTGATGTCTGCTGCTGGCGCCATCTCATTACTGGAAATGGGTAAGACTTGCCATTCTCTGGGACTTGTTCAGAGCACCTCAAATTCCTTGTATGAGGCTATCATAGGAAAGCCCAAGGATAGGTCCAAAAGGGAAGAACAAAAGCAACAACCCTTTCTAAATTCTGACATGGAAGTCACAAGTACCACTCTCTACTTTGCTCCCCTCCCTGAGTTCATAGCCAAACTGCCTGGAACCAGGGCGGAGCTCCCTAGAACACTCCATGTAGGAATACAGTTAGATACATTAAAGATATCTCTTAGAGCTTTGGAAATACATTGTCTCCTCCAATAACCAAGCAGAAGTTTTCTTCATCGTCTTGCTCTGATCACCAGCTTCTTAGCCCTGACTGTCTTGAGAGCCAGTGCTGATGGATCTAGATCTTCTTGATCAAATACTACAGTTCTAGACATTTTATTAGGAGAGAAAGGAAAGGGCAGGGAGAGTTCAGGTTGATTTTCTCAATACTCCAGGAAAGGGTAAGGTGCTGAAGAATAATCCTTCTGTACACTATGTGAATATATGTCACTGTGACTGGTTTGGTAAACAAGCTGACTGGCCAATAGCTGAAGAGGATACAGTTAGGCAGAAGAGCCAAACTGAGAATGATGGGATGAGGAAGGGCAGAGTCGGAGGAGTTGCCAACCAGACACAGAATGAGTCAGACACACAAAATGGGATAGAGGTAAAAGCCACAGAACTTGGGGCAGCACAGAGATTAATAGAAATGGGTAAATTTAAACTGTAAGAGCTAGTTAGTAATAAACCTGAGCTATTGGCCAAGCATTTATAATTAATATAAGCCTCGGTGTGTTTATCTGAGAGTGGCTGCAGGATAGGAAATGTCCACCAACAACAAAGCAAACACATCTATGTGAAGCTTGGATTTGAAGCTAGCAAGAACAGGGAACAGAATGGACTCTGTGATGGCATCTTCCAGGCGAATGGGCTGGCAAACAGCAGCAGAGGCAACATCAGGCAGAGTAGCCTGATCTGGGCTGGCTTGCTAAAACCTAGCCTCAATCTCCCTCCTCTCTAGGCCTTCCAATATGTTGCTGCATTACTAGTAATGCTTGATAACTTCATTTTTGCTTAAATTGCCATGGAGTCTATGGTTTGCAGCAGCATCAGCACCACCACCACCACCTACATTCATATGCACACACACACACACACACACACACACACACGTTGGGGAAGGAATACAGTGAGATAAAAATGTATCGGAATCTGGAATGTGGAATCCAGCTCAGGAATTGCTTCCTGTTACACACCAGAGGCAAGATTCAGGTATTACATGCCATCGATGTTCCTCTGGGGGACCCTCTCTCGCTGTGTCGATATCCAAGAGGAAGAAAAGCCCCATCATGCCCAGCTTGAAAAGCTGGAAAAACAGATGTCCCATCTCCCGCTGCCTGGTAGGAACCTTGACTTTAAAGCAGCAGTGTTAACTTGCCAGACCTGGGTTCTCATTGATTACAGGTGCTCTCTGGTTCATTGCTTTGACCCGCAGAAGATGTTCAGGTCAGAGACGTGACTCCTAATGAGAAGTTATGATTTCAAATTGCTTTAAACAGTAGCCATCTGAGAAGAGATAAAAATACTGTCAGGCTCATAGACAGGGAACATGGAATCTGGGTCATTTCTTCATGTACATGTAACTGTCATGAAACAGGCCAAAAAGAAGCCCCACTGTCCATGCCTCCTAAGCCTACCTGGCCACAGTCCCGGGGACTCAGAAACAAACTTCAAGCCTGGAGATCTGCAGTAGCATGAAACATGCAAACCTTTGTTCAAGAGGCATCCATGGACAATACTATCAATGAGATCATCCCGGAGGGTGGCTTCTAGAAACATCAGCCAAGCCATGCAGCCCTGGGAACCATTATCCCAATTCAGCAGGGTTTTCTTTTTGCCACTGGTTCTGATTTGTGATTGCCAAGTAGTTCTCACTCTTATATATTTTAAACTTGAAATACGAAACAAAACTAAACAAGACTTAGTTACCCCGTTTCTTCTAGCCCGGTATCACGTTCAGAGATGACTCACCTCGTCAACTTTGGGTTTCCGGTAAGCAAGGGTGGTTTTTGTTTGCTTGATTTTTGTTGATTAATCAGTTGCTGTAATTTGGTTCTGAGAGGTCCTATGAGAAAGGTTTGGTTCTCAGTCTTTAATGCTATGGGGAATTTTTAAGATAGGAGCTGAATGGGGCTGGAGTGGAGGTACGTATGTGTCATGTGTACCCCCATTCCCTGTCCGGTCACCTGCCCCTGCCCCACACTGCATACTGGATGCTGTGAAGGGAACAGCGCAAGTTCCACGCTCCCTACAGTGGCTGCAGAGCAATCCTGAACCTGTTTGCTAGACCTTTCCTCTACATAAATCTGCTCAGGGCTTTTGTCATAGGGAGAGAAATACTCCAGCAGAAACAGTCCAGGTTGACAAGAAATATGCCAAGAACGCAAAATCATACGATCCAGATGTCTTGGCATGGACCCTCAGATGTCAAGAGTCCTACCTGGATCTGTTGAAAGGGACTCCATCTTCCCCTCTAACCCAAAGCGCTGTGTGGTTTAGGCAGCAATCAGTCAGTGTGTAAGCATCTAAGCAAGTGCAGGCTTAGACCCTTGTGCAGGCCTGAGCAAGAGTAGGAAGTGCGTGTGCTGGAGGCAGAGGCAGAAGCAGGAGGAGCTTTTGATTTTGTTTGTTTGTTTTTTTGTTTGTTTGTTTGAAACAGGGTTTCTCTTTGTGACCAGCTTGGTTATCCTGGAACTCATAGTGTGACCAACCTGGCCTCTAACTCTCAGAGATCCACCTGCCTTTGCCTCCCGAGAGCTGGGTCTCAAGACTTGGACCACCATCTCCCACACCTCCCTTCCCTACCCCACCATCTTCTTGAATTTCAGCTGCCACAGGGCAAGGATGGAATCAGGGTTTTTTTTTGTTTTGTTTTTTTGCCTCAGCACGAGCTACCAAACCCTGAAATCCTGACCCCGCTGACTAAGGGAAGCCCTGTGAAGGAATCTTTTTGTATGTAAGCACATTATCTTTTTTGTTTGTTTGTTTTTGTTTATTTTGTCTTGTTTTTCAAGACAGGGTTTCTCTGTGTAGCCTTGGCTGTCCTGGAACTCGCTCTGTAGACTAGACTGGCCTCGAACTCACAGAGATCTGCTTGCTTCCCAAGTGCTGGGATCAAAAGTGCACGGGCCTGGCCTACTTTTGATTTTCTTAACTAGCTGCTTCAGCGGCCACCCATCTGCTCACTCCCTACCTGTCAGTCCCGTGTCCTTCCTAAGCCCCCTTCAGTTCTCTTCAACCTCATGAGACAAATGAGCAAGCGAATAATAACGCGACTGGAACCTTGGCGCGAGCAAGGCCTCTGCGGGGACAGCAGAAATCTGAGGAGAATCAAGAAGGGTTTTGTGCTGAGGTAACTTAAACTACTTGCAAACCTCAGAATCCTATAATTTGAAAGAGTTTGGACTATTTCAGATGATTCCGGTTCTAATATTTCCCCCACTCTCACCCTGACCCCACCGCTGCTTGGCTCCTTACTTTGTCTCTTTCCGGCTAAAGTAGGACACAATCGCAGGCAAAGCCCAGGAGTTGGGACTAGTTTCAAATGAAGAACAATTTGACCTCCACTCTTTTCTTCCTGACTCTGTTTTCTAACACCCTGAGTTTATTTAGCAAGGCATTCACAAAAGTCTGTCCTACCAGGAGAGTCTTGACGTAGCTGGTAATGCCAGTTGCTTCTTTTGTTCGGCTCACATTTTATTTATGGTTAGAGTGGGAATCATTGTGGCAAAAAGGGATTCCCACCCCCCAAAATTTTAAGATGTGTAGAAAAGCATAAGGGAGGAAGTAAAAATCCTTAGCATCCGAAAGGTCGCGTCTGCGAGGACAGTCCTCCCTCGCCGCCTTTTCCACCCTCCCAGCTTCCTCTCCAATCAAAGGACCATCGGTTTGACTTCTTAAGCTGCCTCACTTAATTCAAGAGACGTCTGCATCCTGCGTGCGATCCAAGGAGACATTTGTCAGCTTTCAGGGCCTCCCTCATCGCCATCCATGCCCCAGCAATATTTGGCAGGTATATTTTTGTAGTTTGTGGTTTGGAATCAGAGCGATTTCTCTATTTCATTCATGATGCCCAGAGGGTTTTTTTTTTTTTTTTTACTTTTATTTTTTATTCTTCTTCTATTTTTGTTCTTGGGAGGGAAACGGCATTGGTGATTTTACTCTTCTGCCTTTGAGACTGACTTTTCAAAGTGATTATGTGTCTGCTTTTAATTTTCTACCCCAAGGAAACGTTAAGGGAACCACGTCTACCATCCTCTTCAGTTCTGAGCCGGCGAGGTCCCCGATAAAGAAGATCTTCCTAGACAGCGGTTGCCAGTTTTCTCACAGCATTGGCACCCGGGGTAGAATTTTCACAGGAGAGATGGCCCAGCTCCCTGGGAGCTATCACCACAGATTGCCCATGCTGGGAGAACAGACCACAAATTACCCCAGCTGCAGACACTTACACAGCACATGGAGGGAGAGGAGAGGCCAATGCCCAAAGATGGCAGGGAGGTTCAGGGAAAGAGTCTAAGCGTGGTGCACCCCTCCCATTGCCTCCATGAGCACCCACGAACTTCTCAATTACCCAGACAGCATTTGGGGAGGAAGAAGAGGTGAGGGGCGCTTCTGAGCAGACAGGATCTGCTTTGCTCCTGAGTTGCAGAGTCGAATTTGGTCAAGTTAACATCCCTCCCCTTTTCACCCAGAAGAGACGGTTACTTCCCAAGGTTTAGTAATTTCTGCTGTCGGTCGAAATGATGGCTTTTGAGCAAGATTATGGCAGTTGTATAAAATAAATAAGCTCCTGTTTTTGTACATCTGATGTGTAAGGTGTAAATCTTGATCCTGCAACTTCTACGATTTTAGCTGCCTCTTTCGGGGGTGGGGGGCGGTGAGCTGAGTCCATTTTGGCTCTGCCACTGACTTGGTGTGTGATGTCAGTCAAGACAATTGGTCTTCTAGGGTTCAATTTCATCGACCCTGAAAATAAGAGGGTGGCCCGGATCAGAATTTTTTCAAATGTTCTTTTTATTTTGTTTTTGTTCCCATTGGTCACAAAGGTAGTGTGTTAAAAGAAGTCTTATGTAGATAGGTGGTATATTAAAATAGACATAGTTAGAGTCGGGAGGGAGGATCCCAGACCCCGTTCATTGGGATGAGAGGGGGAGTGGGAGGTCTGGGGCTCTCCTGTGAGCCAAGTCACCTTCACAGAGTTGTTCCCGTTCTCTCTGAAGATTATGGAAGCCAGTGGCTTCTCTAGTCCTTTTTATTCTATCGCATTTATTCATGTGCGTGCGTGCGTGCGTGTGTGTGTGTGTGTGTGTGTGTAAAATAAATGTCATGGCACATGTATAGAGGTCAAAGGATTTGGGAGTACTTATTTATGATACCCCCCTCCAGGAAGCCACGAATTTGAAATAAAAGCAGTCATTATGGTTGAATCAGTATGACGGAGACATGTGCTGGGCCAAGCAATGGCCGTGTGTTCCAGGTGCTCCATAAGACACCTCTTAACCCGGACAACACCCTCAGGAGGTGACTGTGATCCTCTTGTGGCAGAGAAGGATACTGTAGAGGGCTAACTTGCTCCACTACGATACTATTACAAAGGGGAATGAGTGTTTAAAAAAACATTTGCTGTCATTAGCGAAAAAACAGTTCAACTTTGCAATCAGTTAATGCAAGCAATGGAAACTTCTCGTCGGACAGAGCCTACCATCCAGTAACTCTGGGTATTTTTACATGTGAAATGGGCAAGAAAAATGTTGGAGACAAACAATCTGAATTTTAAATGTGCATTTAAACTCCCTGCAGCAGCGGAGAAAGCCTGTGGTATCCCAGGGAGGCTTACCAAAAAAGCAGGCACCGTCCCCTCCACCCCATGGACTTATATTTTAAGAAGTTCAGCCATCCCAGTCCATGCAGAAAAATACTCTCAAAGGAATATTTACAATGTGGATCTTATATTAAACATTTGGTTTTATATACTTAAATATTTATAAAGACATATGTGGAATACATTTTAGCCTACAAACCGAAGTGAGCAAAACATATCAATTTCCTTATTTCTTTAAATCAATGTAATTTTCTGACTCCCAGCCTTCATCCTTTCTCAAAGATGGCAAAAATATTTACCTCCTGCTTGTGGACCCCCTCTTTCCCAGAATGTAGAATGTTTAACTGTAATGAAGACAGACAACTGGAGAGGGGGTAAGATCTCCAGTCTCTGGGCCCACCGGTATCCCACTGTGAAGTTCACAGCTGTGCTCTGAATGCTGGTGGCATCATCTGAGGGCAGAGGACCTTTCCGAGAGTATCTCCTGGGCATGTCAAGCATCCATCTTTTAGCAGAGAGCTCACCTTTAATCCCAGCGCTCCAGAGGCAGAGGCAGGCAGATCTCTGAGTTTGAAGCCAGCCTGGTCGCCAGAGAAAATCCACCTCTTCTGGGCAACGTCAGCTGCCTGGACACAACCCTGCGGAGTGTCACTAGCCTCCCTGCTCAGCATAACCCCAAACTTGGCCTAATGCTTTATTGTGGCTGGTTTGAAGACAACAGAAGGCTTCATTTTGCCTCTGCCCTTGTAAACTGATTCTGTGTGGAGTCTCTGTGTGGAGCCTCTGCCTTTTCTGCTCAAAAACCTCTTCTGGGGTTTTTAGTTTCCTGCCCCCGTCCTATCAGCGAGAAGAGCATTTATTTCCCACAGTCTACCCTTTAATGCCTTTACTTGTCCTCTTTAGAATCTGGGGCATTTAACTATTTCTAGAATGGTCTTAGGGATTTTAGTAAGGAAAGAAGAACAACAGGTGACTTGTGGGAAAGGGAGGATGCTGTCTTCTCTCTTGCAAACGTCTATTTTTGCTATCTTACTTTGGTAAGTCTGTGATCAGTTGTTGATAGTTTTGTCACCTTAAATGAGAAGCAGAATTAGAACTTCAGTAAATACTGCTGCACCCGGAAAAAAACAAGGTCAGAGCCTGGCAGTGATGGTGCACTCCTTGAGTCCCAGTTCTTGGGAGGCAGAGGCAGGTGGATCTCTGAGTTCAAGCTCAGCCTGGTCTACAGAGCAAGCAAGTTCTAGGACAGCCAGAGCTACACAGAGAAACCCTGTCTGCAAAAAACCAAGCAACCAAAACAAAACACCCCTCCCCAAAATGCAAGCAAAATGATAAAGACAATGATATACACATTTGGTTATATGTATCTCAGCTCAAACTGGGACACCCTAAAGTGGAAAGAGGACCCCAGAGCAGTAAGTAGGACCTGGGGTCCCTGCTGGCCCCGGGGTATAGAATCACTTTATATGTAAATGTTGAAACAAGCATTTGAGTTCTGGTCTCTGTGACCCTCACCGTTTTCATACTAGTTAGGAGACCCCATGACCAGGTCAGCCCCACGGCCATGACCACTTTCTGCTGTGGTCTTCTTCATCTGTTGGAGAAAGAACGACGGAGTTCACAATGAGAGAGAGAACTGCATTCATGAGAAGCCCTGGAACCGCATTCCTCGGCTGCAATTGGCCAGTGCTCCAGGCATGAACGGGGGAAGTTTCATCTTCAATATTTACTGAAAACAGACGCTGAAGTTTGGGAAGCGAATGTGAAGTGCTCATTCCAAAAGCCTTTTTATATACATGTTAAATCAGTTTGTGGGAAAGAGACCACAGAGACTGTTTAAACATTCATACTAATGGCACTACAGTTTCAAAATATGCAGTTCCTTGTAGTTCTATGCGGAATTAATCACATATGGAGGAAGTCATCTTTTGAAACCAGATTAAAAGGAAATAGTTCATAACTCCGCGATATCAACATACCCAGCACTGTGCCTGGGACCCTCTCCTTATCTTCCACTGTCCGAGGACCCTGTTTCCTCACCCGGGATGTCATGATTCAGCTATGGGCTCCGCAGGGAGAATCTCAGTGTGGGGCCAGGAGGGCAGAGATACCACTCGTACCAGAGCAATTAGGAGTCTCTTCCTGACCCGGATGCTGGAGTTCAGCTGAGTTCTCTAGTCCTACTGTTAATGGAAAACAGGAAGATGGTTTGTCCCTATCCTTGAACTTCATCGAAGAAGGCAGCAAGTCATTTGGGGCAGAAATTCCTCCCTCACCACCAGCATTCTGATAGCCATCTTTAACTAAATTACCCCAAATGCTTTGCAGGGGCTATTGTCAACTGCAGGCAGTTAGACAGCTAGGGAAACAGCCTCTTATCTATTGTACTCTTTGGGGAAATCTCCAGTGGTTACCTAGAGAGAGTCTGAGTACTTGGCCAAGTCTCTCACTTCCCCGGGATATCGTCATCTGTACCAAAGCTATCCAGAGTGCTGGTAGGTGACCCCGCGGTTCCCACTCACGGCGATAATCACATTCAAGACAGCTGTTTCTTTTCTAATGACCAGTCCTACTAATTCCTCAATCACTTTTTCCTTCCTTCCTTCCTTCCTTCTCTCCCTCCCTCCCTCCCTCCCTCTCTCCCTCCCTTTCTTCCTTCCCTCCTCCTCCTTCTTAAGATATGAAGAGTTGAGAATATCCACATTTGCTTTGAAGTGCCCTCCCTTAAATGCGAGATGGGCTGGGGGGGGGGGCGGTGGTTGAAGACTGAGACATGAGGCAATCCTGAAAATATGAATGAAAGAATATAAATATTTCCTGAGCCTTTGTAGTCTTCATTAAAATACACCAGAGGAAGAAGCTGGACTGCCCTTCTATATTTAATTTGGACTCTAACCTCTTCAGCAGTATGATTAATTTTAGCTTATCATATGGAATGTCTGCCTACCTATAAATAAGTCTATTCATCTTCGGGAGAGCATAAATATGCCTCCTGGTTTACAGTCATTAAAAAAAAATCCCTTTCATATAGTTGTAATGAGATCTGTTTCCAGAACAATAGCTCAGGTCAGTTACATTTCCATTATGCTTTGTTGGTTTCATGGTTTGGAAACTTAAGCAAAAAGAAGCTTCTTGAATGACTCTGAACCCGGCGTTAAACCGAGAGACGTGGATAATCAGAGACACGAGAAACTGAACTGACCTCAAAAGAATAAAGAGAAATGGAGAGGGAGGAGGGGGAGGAGGAGGAGAGGAAGGGGAGGAGGAGGAAAGGCGGGGAAACAAGTACTCAGGAGTTCAAAATTAAGGTAGAAATATAGAAATTTCATTTTAAAATAGTTTTCTCTGTTGTCATATAACACGGGAATGGGACCTTTCCACCCTTGTTCATTAGCAAAATGTCTGACTCTGAATTTGCTTCTATCCCAGAATCCTTAGGTTCATGTAAAGTCTGTATGTCCACATAGGAACAGATTGCGCCCCCACAAGCACCCAGGGGGACTGAGTGGTCAGCTGTCTTGAAGTTGACAATATTAGAACTTATTTTCAGGGGATCGGGAAGTATGGCTCAGTGGTAAAGGACTTGCGAGGCTTGCCCACGTCCTGGGTTCCATTCCTAGCACCACACCCAAAATATTTCTGAGTTATTCACCACTATCTTAGCAACACGCGCTCCAAATAGGTGATAAGGCAACCGGTTAGATGCGAGACGACGTATTTGCTTCCCGAAAATCAGATTGCTGGAGGAAACTGTACCTAGTATTCCTGGGACCACAATTCACTTCTTATCTGAATTCAGACCTTTAAATGAAAGCTCACACATCACAGGAAACACGTGACCAGCTTTCCCTCCCCCATGTCACCCCCCATTTTAAAAGAGGACCTACTGCTGGAGACTAAGGACTTGTTTTGGTTCTTAGAAATCTCTCCCCATTGATGGATAGTGAGGAGATGCAGAGCGCTTGCGCAGCGGTCCCCCGTCCTGTGGGGCTGTCTCAACTCGAGCCATATGGTGCTCGTCTCTCTTACAGGTAAAGAGAATGGAATCTCAGCATGCATGCGTGTCCCCGGGAATAGTCTGCCAGGTGTACCTAGCCGGTTCCAGGTCATCTTACAGAAGGCCCTGCTTAGGCGTGGTTAGGATATGCCAGCAAAGCAAACAGAAGCCACGGCTGCTCTTTCCCCAGCATGGCTGCTTTCACAGAATAAGTAGGACTCTGGTTTGAGACGGCGAGCAATCAATCCCACCGTGGTTTCTACCACTAGTCAAATCAACACAATTATCTCAGCGATTCAGTGCGGAAGACCAGAAGACCAGGCTAGAGAGTGAAGAGTCAGCCAGCGGCTACCACCTTTCACGCTGTTTCTACCAGCGTGATCCGAGCATTCTCGGGGAAGTGGTGGCAACACATGCTGTCGTTGTTTAACCCAGGGGCGGGAAGTGGGATGATGGGTGCTTCTGGATAGTTTGAGCCAATGGATCTGCATGGTAACACCAAGGTTCTCGAAACCCAGGTCTTAGAACCAAGTTACACTGGAGACCATGTTTGCACAATGTCCTTCAAAGAATCCCATAACTAAACTCCACTGGACAGGAGCCAACACAAGCCTTTTTAATGCCAAATTCCACTAGAGTGGGTCATGTTATTGGATGGCTCTAGTGAATTGGGGACAGGAAAAAGGGCCCCCTTTCCTTTAATACTTTTTTTTTTCTTGGACTGATTTATCCAGACGATTGCTTCACTTTTTAACTGAACTTGCAAAGAGCATAGACGATCTACTGACTTGGTTTTTGGTTTTGGTTTTTTTTTTTTCTCTCTCTCATTAGATTATTACTTGTGGTTCCTAGAAGTAAGTGCCATAAAATGTGCAATTTCTACCTATTTCAAAATTCTTTTTATAAACTTACAGGTCTGTTTTCTGTGATTCGTCTAGAAAAGATTTACTGAGCCAAACTAAAGATATGTGTCATGGCGCTTGTTTGGAGGACTCTAATGAACTGAAAATAAAATCTTGCTAGTATTAGGAAGCACTGGGAAGAGCAGAAAAAAATGTTGGGAAAATTCTCCTGAAGTTCTCCTTCTTTAAAGACAAAAAAAAAAAAAAATCAAGCATTTTTAAGCAAGCACATCTGAAGCCCAGGTAGGGCCTTTTGCTAGCAAAGAAGACAGAATCAGCCCTTCATCTGTGCAACTCTGGTGCTTTTGAAGACGGGCAGTGTGGAAGCTTTCATTCTTCTTTTTCTCTCTGTGTGTGTGAACACGAATACAGGCTAGGTGTCTTTTATCTACTCCATTCATTGAAACTGTTTGGAAAGTCCTAAAGTGCTACAAAATCAGTCTCCATGGGAAAGTGGCGTTTTTATTCACCCAACCTCTCAGGTAATCGTCAATATCCATTTTCAAATCTCATTGTGTGTGTGTGGGGGGGTGGGTCAGTGGGACAGGGTTTCTCTGTGTAGCCCTGACTGTCCTGGAACTTGCTCTGTAGATCCTTGAACTCAGAGATTTGTCTGCCTCTGCCTCTCAAGTGCTGGAATTAAAGGCATGTGCCGCCGCCATTGCCCAGCTCATTTCCAAATCTTAGCAGTCCACTTGAAAAGAAAGCAATTCTTATTTGGACATGACCCATATGTTGTGGGTCTCTTTTCCTGGTACGATATTGACCATTGCAATCTTGTGTCTTGCAAGTATATAACAACAGGGCTGGAGAGATGGCTCAGCAGTTAAGAGCATTGCCTGCTCTTCCAAAGGTCCTGAGTTCAATTCCCAGCAACCACATGGTAGCTCACAACCATCTGTAATGAGGTCTGGTGCCCTCTTCTGGCCAGCAGGCATACACGCAAACAGAATACTGCATACATAATAAATAAATAAATAAATAAATAAATAAATATTTTTAAAAAAAGTATATAACAACAAATATTGTAGGGATGGCCTTTGGCTAATATAAATTACATCAGCCAAGGGTTAAGGAGAGAGAAGTTATAGCTTGAGGGTGTTACGTTTCAATGATAGATTTGCTGATAAACTTTGAGTTCTTAAAAAAAATGTATTTAAAATATGATTGCACCATTGCCCCCTTTCCCTTTCCTCCTTTCTTCCCTTCCTGTAGAGTTGTCTTCCCTTTGGTCCCTCTTATACTTGTGGCCTCTAGCCTCTCTTCAATCGTTGTAACACACACACACACACACACACTATATATATATATAAATATAAAAACAATCTGCTCAGTACATATAACCTTACTTGTATGTATATGTATGTATATATATAATTTCTTTCTTCTTTTTTTTTTTGTTTGTTTTTTGAAACATGGTTTCTCTGTGTAACAGCCCTAGCTGTCCTGCAACTATCTCTGTAGACCAGGCTGGCCTCAAACTCACAGAGATTCACCTGCTCTACCTCCCAAGTACTGGGATTAAAGGCGTGCGCACCACTGCCCGGCTTGTGCCAGCGCTACCTGGTGTATGTATATAATTACAAGACCAATCATTTGACATTGAATTACTAACTGGGGGGCTCTTCCCTGAGGAAGACTTTCCTTCCACTCTCAGCATTCCTTAATTGCCTGCAGTTCTTTGTCTAGGGTCGGTGACCGTGAGAGGCCTCCCTCCCACGTTAACATGCTCCATGGTATCATCACCTTTGTTCAGGTCTTATTTAGGCAGTCTTGTTGGTGAGATTTCATGGGCATTCGATCTCCTGGATTGGGAGTCACAGATCATTGTGAGTCTCCATATGGGTGCTGGGAGTTGAATCCAAGTCTTTGGGAAGAGCAGCCAGTGCCCTTTACTGCGAAGACATCTCTCCACCCCAGTAGAATTCATTTGAAACTGGCGGATTTCTGTTTGTGAGCTACAGGAGAACAGGGGCCACATTAACGTCCATACTTGCAAATCACCTCCAAGGAAGACAGCTGGCTTTCAGGACAGGATGCTCTAGATGGAGGATTCTAAGGTTTACAGAGGGCTCCTCACGGTGGGGTGGGGGGTGGGGGTTCAGCTGAGTGTTGACCAGGGCATAAATATACAGAGCAGTCAAGGACTTAGGAAAGCATTAAAGATCATAGCTGAGCAACCAGAAAGGGCAAAGTTTAGTGTCTGTTCCCAACAGCCAGGCTGGGAAAAAACCTTCCCATCCATAGGGACACTGAGAAGCATCTTGCCTGAGAATTAAGGAAGAAAGAACCAAGACCAAACGCTGCTCTGGTTCAGACTAACACACTTTAAAAGGTTTCAAGGAACTTAACTGCATTTAAGAACAAAGTTCAAGATTATTTATAGGTATACAAAAATATCCAGGACCCATCAAGGTAAAAGTCACAATGTCTGGCATCTAATAAAAAAAGAGCCAGACAATCTAAGAAGGAGAAAAATATGACTCATTATTAGGAAAATAATCAATCAATTGAAATCTGCCTAGAAACAACAGAACATTAAAATGAACAGATATAGATGTTGGGTTACTGCCATAATGATCTAAAAGCTGAAAAATAGATATAGAGAATGCATAAAGTAAATGCACAGTTGACTATTCAAACTAAAGACTGTAATGTCTGAGCTGCAAAGCACACTGGATAGGATTGACAGAGATGGCACTGGTTAAACAGCTGCCGAGCAGGGGTGAGGATCGGGGTTGGATCCCCAGAACCCATGTAAAGGCTGAGTGGGAGTTGGCTGCTGCGGAGGCAGGATTCTCAGAACAAGCTACTCATGAGACTGTCCGCGGTCGCGTGAGCTCTGTGTGTGAGGGGCCTTGTCTCACTGAATAAGGCAGAGGAGTGATCAACTTCAGGCCTCTCACGCATGCTCACACATCTGTGTCCACACACACACGCACACATACACACACACTATATATGTGTGTGTGTGTGTGTATATATATATATATATATATGCACATAGGAAAAGAAAAAAGAAATAATAGTGCATTTGGAAGCATCGGTGGAACCTAACTGACACAGAGTGGGAATGTATTTTGAAACTAGTAAAAACTTAGGTCCCTGGTTCTTTTTACCTGCTTTGGTCCCCAGGGCATCTTTGCTTCCTCTGCTTTCTGGATTCTGCTGATATGTTTCTTCCCTGGGTGCAGGTTGACCATCTCCTTTAGCCAGAATCCCTTTGTGTTCACTGTGACCCAATAAACGTGCAGGAATGTGTTTGTTAAATAATTTTCCTAATCAGCATGAAGTATGCCTTTCTAGAGTCCAGGTAAATGACTGGAACTCTAAACGGAATGACCCTACTTTCCTCTCGGAAAACTCCAATTCTGTTAGGCTGAGGTGTCCCTGGAGATCCTGCCTCTACCCCAGTCTTTCTCCGCCTTCCTAACGCTGTGACCCTTTACCACAGTTCCTCATGTTGTCTTGAGTCCCGATCATAAAATTCATTGCTGCTTCATAACCGTCATTTTGCTACTGTTATGAACTGTAATGTGAATATCTGTGTTTTCTGATGGTCTTGGATGACCCTGTGAGAGGGTCATTTGGCCCAGAAAGGGGTCACGACCCACAGGTTGAGAAACATTGCTCTGCACTGTTTAGATGGGAATCATTTTATAGCTTATGACACCATGAAGTTTTAAGTGTCACCAGTGTGCTAGGGTGCCCACCACATTCTAGAGAGTCTGCGGATGTCTCCATTCTTTCCCGTAGCATCCTGGCTGTGATGGTACTGCGTCTGGAGACAAGTTCCTTTCCTAGTCACTAATAAGTCTCTTGACAAGTTGGTACCCTTCACTGTAATATAATGCTCAGTCCTGTCCAACCTTTTGACACTGCCGCAATGTCTTCTTCCTGGCTTTTAATTGAATGCTGAGACTCTTGACTCAGGTCCGCATGCTTGCATGGCAAGTATCCTACCAGCTGCACCATCTCCCTGGCCCCACAGACACATCCTGCTGGGGCCATGTCCTGCAACTTGCTATTGGAGAAGTCCTTCAGTTGCAAGGTTAAGAAGGCACAAGGTTTCTACCATGTGATATAAATAGCAAGCTTCAAACCAAGTTGTTTTTCCTCTGACGTTTATGTCTCTGAATAATTACTATTTTTAGTCAGTATATTGGTAAGAATTCCACTGGTTTATCGAATATTCTCTCTGTGTGTGTGCGTGTGTGCATGAGAGCACATGTATGCACGTAGTATGTGTGTATATGTACACATGAATGGAAACCAGAAGTCAGTTTTGAATGTCTTTTTGAGTTGTTCTCTGAATTATTTTTTGAGACAGAGTCTCTCACTGAACTGGAGATTATTGATTTATCTAGGCTGGCTGACCAGTGAGCTGCAGGGGTCCATCTGTCTCTGCCCTGCCAGCGCAGGGTTACAGGTACATCACTGTACCTTCTTTACTTGGGTGCTGGGAGTCAGAACTCAAGTCATCATATGTATACAGCAAGCACTCAGCCCACTAAGTCACTGCACCAGCCCCTCATCAGAGTTCTAGTTTTATAAAACAGATATTTCTTATTGTGGAAGATGTTTGAGTCTCAGAGATGATCTGAACAAAGTACACATCCTCACATGTATCTCAAAGTACTCATAAAAATATACATGTTCCATGATCTGATTATAGGTAATTGTTGAGTATACTGTTTAAGTTTGAGAAGAAATCTACACTGTGGTCCTTTGGTTGTGTTTGGTTCATCTTTGTGTCCTGAAAGATAGGCAGTAAGGAAGCATTGTAGAGAGATGGCTTCAAATCAACTCTGACTCCCTCGTATGCCGGTAGCATAAATTTACTAGATCCTGTAGAATCAGGGAACTATTCCACAGACATTCCCCAGCTTCCTACCAGTCCATCCTAGGGGCCATTCTGCCTGCTGCATGTGTTGTTGTAAGGGCTCTTTACTTGCTTAGTCTATTTTCACAAACAACGAATGAGGGCCAGCCTCCAAACCTGCAGCTGCAGCAATGCAGCAGGACTTCAGCAAGGCCATCTGTGGCCTCAGCTGTCTGCGGAGCTGGAGGGAGAGCTTCCCTTCGTGTTCTTGAGCACAGCAAATAGGAACGCATCCATCACCCAACAACACCTTGGTATGGCTGTCCCAGCGGACAGATGTCTGCAGTCCTGTACGTTTAGGGAACAGAGTGGATCACCCTGAGCACACAATAGCCTCTCAGAACCTCAAGCAATGAAGAACCACTGCAAAGAGGCCGGATGCTTCCGGAACACAAAGCCGTTTCCTAACTGTGTGTCTGCTGCAGTCCACATGCAAATTCAACTCTCGGGCCTTGGTGTTGCCAGCCGATGAGGTTGTCCCTCTGAGGTACTAGATGCATCTGGCTCTGAAATTTCAATTCGAAGAGTAGAATTATGAAAGTGGCCGTGTGAGCTCACCCTGGGTACAGGAAGCTGGTTCTGTGAGTCCAGGAAAGCTGTGGCAGCAGCCTCCGCAGCGGGCCTGACGACGTGGGGTTCTCATGCACAGTTACGTTACCACTCTTCCCTCTAGACTCCGACAAACCTACTTACACTCAACTGTGCCTCCTAACTTGCTCAGTCCATCTTTGATCTTTTTTATTCCCTTCACCATTGAACCAAAAGTCTACTTTTTTTTTTTTTACTCCCATCTATCCTTTCTATCTGGTTCTAAAAATTAATCATTGCCAGACCCTAGCTCTTAAAAAACACAAAAGGTGTTTTTTAAGGCAGCAACATCTTTAGCCTCTGTGTTAGGTGACATCATGACCCTCTACAGGGAATCCAAAAGTGGAGACATCCCCAAACACAGGGAGGAGGCTCAGATAGTGACCAGGACAGAGTGTTAGCACAGGCACATGTTGGAGTCTGGTTTCATTCTCTGAGAAAGCTTTTCAGAAAGGAAGTCTCTACAGTGTATTCTTCAACTCTGAAATAGTCCTACTTTCTTCCTAGAATCCCCCGAAAGGTCAGTGTGGTGAGAACCTAAGAGCTCTCAAGCCAGAGGCCTAGCTATTTCCATGAAGGAGACACAGAAGCATACGCAAAGAACAGAAGTCTCGCCATTGTTACAAAACACACACACAAATAGCTCCTGCTTCTCTGCCACCGTGACCTCTCTGCAGTCCCCAAGAGGAGCCGAGTCTAGTCTTAGACTTCATGAAGCATGTTCTTCTGATAGTTAAAGAACTTTCCAGATCTATTACTTTCCAATAGTAGCCAGTTCATTTAGTGAATTGTAGTCTTTCAGTCAGTGACATTTATTGCATCTCAGGTCAGAACCCAAAAGGCCATTGTGTCTTGAACAGCCATAACTTAGAGCACTGTAGCAGAGGCTTGCTCTTTGAAAAGGGGGATCCTGTGTGAAAGGGACACTGTCTCTTCCTGAGTTACCTCCTCTAGAGTGGGGTGTGGCTGAGTTGGGTGTGGGGTCCCACCTAAGCAAGACTCTGCACAACTCGAGTTGCACATGGCTGGGCAGTGTGTCTGCATGCCAAGGTGTTCCCAGAACAGGTCTTTGGAAGACTTAGGTTTTCGGAGCGTGGAAAGCTGGGTGAGAGCCAGGACACCTTCCCCCAAGAGGCGCAGACACAGTCAGGTGCAAGATCAGACGCCGTTCTTTTCCTCCCCAGTCTGTCCTCACCCTTTGCAAGAAATACTTTAATATCAATTTTAATAGCCCACAATGGCAGAAACAGGCACCTGTCACCCCTTGTCACAGATCCATAATCACCGTATCCCGGAATCTCCGACAGAAGGGCCTGCTAGCCCAGGAAACAATTCTGCAAGCCTTGGGAAGGCAGCCGAGCAGCAGTGGGAGGCCTATTAAATCCACGATTTCAGACTCTCAGGGTGGGCATGTTCTCCTGGCGTATTAAGTAACACACCTACTCGGGTTACCGCGAGGACTCAGTAGACAGTTGCCCTTTCAGTGAGAAATGTACACTTGACTACACTCTGTCCTCCGCCCTCGCCCCTCCCAAGCTCAATTCTGGACTCTTTGGAGAAACCAGGCTCAGAGAGCAGTAGACATGAAACACAACCAGAATGAGGACCCCTGTGGCATCTCCCAGAGCCCTCCCATCCTGGAGAAGTTCAAATGCTTGCGAGTTTGCCTCCAGTCGTAACCAGACAGTGAGTTTGTCTCAAGGAGAAAGAGAAGACTGCACCACATAGGGGCATGTCTCTCCTATGCTCACTCGCAGAGAAACACCCCGGGTGAGGTGGGACAGGCGGGGTCAGAGAACAGATCCTGGAATCCAGAAGAACAAGGACTTCAATAACTCAGGGTTAGCCTGAACTGAGGCAAGGTCTTGCTTAATCTCTCTAAGCTTTAATTTTCTCCTTTGGGATAAAAGTAATATAATACCACATTGTCATATGTTCATTGTGTGAAATATATGCGCTATTAAATATAAAGCAAGCAATACTGTTAAGCACACACTCGGGGATCAGTTATCTGGGTGTTTTCCTGGATCGTGGTAGATCAGTTTGCTTTATGTATCCCTCAGCCCCCCCCCACATAGCCAAAGAGAGGCCTTTTTAGTTGAGGTGTTTAGTGGTATTGAAAGCCATGCACTGTCCACATTTAATGTTCGGCCTCAGAAGCTATTTCTATGTAATGGAAAACTTAAATGACAGCTACCTTCATGCCTTGTGAGGCACCCCCTGCCTTCATAGAATCTTCCCCTGAAGTGGATTTCAATAGGGCTTAAACTAGGGATTCTACATAAAAGGGAAAAATAGCACCACAGAAGGGAACCCCCAGCAGGAAGCTTGAGGAAAATGCAGGAACAAATCACACACAGGAAGCCTCCTGTCTAGACTGGGTAAAGTAGCATCAACAGGGGCGGGGCCTAGGAGAAGTGTTAATGCTTAGGAAGGGAGGTGACTGCCGGGGATGGAATTTACCTCTGCTTTAGTGGGCACTCCCTACACAGGGCTTAGCAATGGGGCCAGCTCTCAGCAGTGGGATCAGGACATGGAATACTGATGGCCAGACGCTGGGGGATTCTAAGGATGCTGAGGGACTCTAAGGAACGAGGGGTACTTAAGCAGGATGACCCTTGTCATGACTTATTGTGCTGCCTTCTGCCTGAGATTTTCTCACGTCGTGCAGTGCGTTGACAAAAGAGAAAGAATGGGGTAGCGAGTCTGTTTCTGGCAGTTTAGGGGGCGAGTTAGACTATAAACCAGGAATAAGGCCAGAGCCTGCGTCGGTGATTCTTTGACCTCCATATTCTGATCTCTTCCAAAAGGCTGCTTGCCTTCCTGATGAGGAAAGAGCAGAGCGGTCGCATCCTTCATTTTACCTCAGAAGGAAAATGCGCTAAGGGAGTCGAGCGTATTTTCAACTTGTCTTTGACGAAAGACACAGAAGTGAAGATGAAGAGACCTGGTCAAGAAAGGAGGTTCTGCAGGCACGGGACCCCCACACTCTTGCAGTGGACCGTGGCTCCACACTTCAACACATTCAGCAAGAGGTCTGTGAATAAGCAACAGAAATGGAAAAGCACCCCCCCCCCAACAACAACAACCCTTTAGGTCCACATTTAAGAAAGACTTTTCTCTTGAAAGTTCTTGCTTTACACGGAAGAACCCCTTTCTTCACAGGGAATACCAAATAGTAAGGTTAATTTAGTACATAGCACTGTTTCCATTGAAATCCTATTCAGGGGCACAATCAGATTTTTAGGGCATGTCTTGAGTTTTACACACGTTCTAGGCTCTTGGATACCTAAACTCAGTCAGCATCGCATAGGCCACCTCGTCTGGGGTTGCCTGGCTGTGGGAACCTGTTACCTGTGTTTGTTACTCAGCATCTTGTCACTAGAACAAATGCCCAAGGTGTCAGTTTGTAAAGGGAATGGTTTACTGTGGCAGGTAATTCTGCAGATTCCTTGATTCATGGGTCCTGTGGAATGGGTCCTTCGGTAAGGACATTCATCACGGTGAGAGGGGGTGTCAGATAAAAACTACAGGAGAAGAAAGGTATTGGGGTTCCAAAATCCCTTCTGGGGATAAACCTCCAGCTATCTAAGGGCTACCTGTTAGCTTGTGCCCACACCCCCAATGACTCTACCCTGGGGGCTATGCCTGTAACACGTGAGCTTTATGGGGACACTTAAGATGCTAACTGTAGCAGTGTAGAAAACCCTTACCTGACGTTGCCAGAGCCTCTCCCGGACCTTCAGGCTCTCAGCACATACTGTTCCTCCATGGTGAAGCCACCATGCAGAGTAGTCATTACTGAGACAAATCCACCCTTCGATGTTGACCCATTGGCTCCAGTTCTGTTCTTTTTCGCTTCACATCGTAACTCTTCAATTAACAACCCTCCTGAGTAATTAATTGCCCTGAAAATATGTGAAAACAGCCTTCATTTCCCTCCCTGGCCTCTCCTTTTCCAGGACAGGAGCTTGCTTCTCTTTTGTCCCCATTCCCCAGTTGGTGTAATTTCCAATTTCCCATCCCCAAGACTCTGTGGCAGTTTCTTTGCTTCCCTTTCTCTCTCTCTCTCTTCCCTGTCCTTATTTTTTTCCTTTTCTGTCTCTTTTAAAGAGCCGACTTTCCTTAAAGAGCAAACACACAGTGTTCTCTTCCAAGATTTGATTGAAGCTAGCCATTCCATCCACCCGTGGTATGTGACAGTATACCATAAAATGGTTTATTGTTTTGCATTTGAATAGGAGATGGCTGTGTTAAGCAAGCTCTTTCCAAACAAGCCATAATAAAGGTTTACAGCATCCCACTTCACCACGTAACTTTTTAATGCTGCTCCATTTGTGGGCTTTGGGGGCCTTCTTTGTTGCCCCCACCCCCAAAGTATCAGAGCTAGTCTGGACATTCCGTGGAGATTTTCCAGTTGGAAACTTTGCCCTAAAACATCTTTCCTTGGAGATCCTTTCCTGGGTTTAGATTGTGAATCAGTCCGTGTGGAAATAATGATGCCATCTGTGTGGTAGGGCCCAGTGTGGCCCATGTGTGCAGTATAAAGTCCGTTTATATGTGGTTTGAAATTGTATCCCAGGGTTTGGAAAAATGAAGAAGTTTATGTGATGGATATCATGACCACACATGAGGTGTTGTGGGGATACACATATATTTTAAAATATACATATCTATAAGAGTGTACATATCTGTGTACAAGTCTAATAGAAGGCTTTAAACTAGCAAAGCCTTCAGCAAATGCTTCATCTAATTGCGAGTCTGTCTAACATAACCGCTTGACTTCAGAAGTCAAGATTTGGCACTGCTACATGAAGTAAATACCCATCACAATTAGTGCAGGGACTGCATGGTACTGGGAGCACATAATTGGAATGCTCTAACTTAAACATGTGTTCAAACATGTAAAGGAAATTCTAACCAATTGCAGAAGCATCACCACTGATTCTGGTTATAAGCATTCACTTTTGTACATTAATGGAAAAGGTCTCATCCTAGCCCTTCCCTGTGCCACACATTCTGTGGCTCAAGTGTTATCGATGGCTGGAAGTCAGCAGAGAATGAGAAGCCATGCAACCTTAGTTGAAGAAAACGTTCTAACTGCTTGAAGGTATCAAGTCGGGAACAGTTGGAAAAGCAACCTTGATTAAAAGACAGCCGACATCATCTCAGGAAGGGGAGTAGTGCCTAAAGAATTTGTTGGAATTCTTTGAGAAAACCATTGCCCTGGTGAGACGGCTGGGGGCAGGGAGGGGGGTGGGCGTAGGGGAAGAGATTAGAAACTGAGTTCTTCCGAAAGGGCTCTGCAGAATTCTCCACTGTGGCTTAAAATGTTTAAGGTCTGAAGTCATGGAAATATGGGACAATTGGCATATTGGGCTAAAATTTTGGCAAAAGGGGAGGAAAGAGAGGGTAACTATGGACACAAACATGTCAGCCTTGAAAACAGGACAGGGACAGCAAGGGAGGTCAGCAAAGAAGTTACATCTGGCGTGGGAGCCTGGGCTTGCAAAGGGGGAAGAAGGGGTTTCTTCCTCGAAGGTGTAAGGGACAAGATGAGGCAGGGCTGGGGACTCAAGAGCAGTCAAGTACAGGCAGGCAAGGCCTTCTCACTTCCTCAGCAATGTTGCCCAGTCTGTCACACATAAATCCACCAAGAATTGTATCTACTTCCTCTTGTGAGACAGAACTACATGATCGTATTCTGAAGCAAAACTAGAGTTTTTCTTTTCTGAGTCTGTGGAAAGACAAATAGAACGCAAAACGGAACCTGTGAACTGCCATGTGGCCACGCGTGCAGTCCCCAGCATCCAAAGGGCTGAGGCAGGATGATCCCTGGGAGTTTAAGGGGAGCTATGCCTCCCGTGTGAGATCTGGTCACAGACAGAGGAAGCCACAACTCTCTTCCTCACTCTCAATGACACAAGGCATTGCTACCCAAGGACTGGCATCCTGAGGATGATGTGACCCCATCCACACTCACTTCTACCCTCACCCTGATCTGACTGGCACTTGCTCAGCACTTGTCCCCAACAGGGTCCAGGGAAGGGAAAGCGAAGGTAAGAATCAGCTATTTACAGCATTGCGTACCTTCCTCAAGACGAGAGGAAAAAACTGCTCGCATTCCTTTGAATGTTTTTCTCTCGCAGGGAGACCTGCTTGCTCACCTCTGCCCCTTGGAATCCCTCTAACAACTTCAGGACATGGTGCGTGTTTTCTCTGAAAAAGACAAACTTTTGCTTCGAATTACGTGACCCAGTTTGGGAAGTGTGATGTTAAGAAAACACAGTTGGTGAGCAGTTCCAGGGAGAATTTTCAAAGAATCCAATGCTAAAGGGAAAAGAGTGAGCGCCCACAGTGGGATTGCCGGTGCCCCTGTGCCTCCAAGCCTGCGCTTCCAAGGAAGGCCACTTGGTGCTCTGGGATGACCGGTCTGCAGGCTGGACTTTACCCTTGATCTGTCTCGGGACTGCTGGATTGCAGCAATGCTCTCTAAATTCTAAGCATGAAGACCATTTCCAGTGTGTGTGTGTGTGTGTGTGTATGGCATTTTCTATTGTAGTTATTTCCAATTGATTAGTTAAAAATACTGCTCCCAAACAGTTTTTTGTGTGTGTGTGCCAGGGATTGAACCCAAGGTCTATTCTTGGTGAGCTCACCATTCTAGGTGAGATTTGACAGCCCAGCTACACCAGCAGCCTCCAACACCAGACGTTTTAATGCATTATTATTATGTGAAACTGAATTTCATGATACTCATTGAACCCAGTATGGAAACTCTGATACTGAACATGGTGCAGCCATTTCTCTAGTCTAGTGTGTGAGGTGACCAAAGGGAGACATTTCCAGCACAGAATATGCTTCTTTATTCACGCGCACGCGTACACACATGCAAACACACACACAAGCTCGTGGTGCTGGGAGTCACCTGGGAAAGGCTTCTCACCTGATACTGCAGAGTTCTGACATGACATCCCCCAAAGCGGCAGCCCAGCACATCTGTGTGACTACAGTGCTGGCAGGTGGAAGTTAGCCAGATGCTGGGCTTTGTAAGGAAGAGAGTGTCGACCGCCTTGACGGGTTACTCTGTCTAGGGTCTGTAACCCGCCTGGCTGGTCAGTTATTCCAGGGTCACGGAGAGGTACCACCTGAAAGACATGGGTCAATAAGAGGAAGAAGACCAAGCATAGTTCCTGTCAAAGCCTCCATTTATTAGAGTCATGGTTACAGCTTATATAGCCCCTGGATGAGGAGCTTGGGGGGCTGGGGCACGGGATCTTGCCACGTGGTCCACGCCGGTCACGTAGGCCAAGAGGTTACGATCGGTCAGGTCACAATTCCTCTGCCAGGAGTTCACAAGTTGACACACCTAGTTCTCTAGATAATTAGAGTGTGAGGCAGGTTCCGCTAACAGATAGCTCTCTATTAACAGACAATTTGGGTGTGGGATAGGCTTTGTCAATAAAACAATTCTCAATACAATTGGGAAGTGGAGCCCTCTGCAAACTCCTCATGGCGGTGATCCCTATAATAATTTTTTTTGGGGGGGAACATGGCTCCTGACAAGAGAGAACCACATGTGTACAAGTCCTGCAGTGAGAGAACAGGGCTTCTGACACCAGAGTAGAATGGTACAGCTAGAACAGAGGGAGGAATAACTTAAACAGAGAGCAAAGGGCAGTCAGTTAGCAGTCTAGGTGTCTTAGTCAAATGGTGAATTTAGGGAGCTCTCGGGTGCAGTGGTATACACTCAGAATCCCAGCGAGGGGCAGAGACTGCAGGGTCTCTGGACTTGGTGGCCAGCTAGTCTAGCCTCATTGGTGACCCAGGCCAATGGGAGACCCTGTCTCAACAAAGGTAGATGGCATTATACAGGGTGAAACACAAGATTGTCCTCTGACATACGCGCGCACGCGTGCACACACACACACACAAATGCACATGCATCTACACACATGCATACTTCCCCACAAACACACAGACATACATATAAAAATAAAAACAAATGGCTGGCTAAATTAATTGAGTACTTTTCTTTCTTGTGGTCCTAGGAGTTGAATCAAAGGCCTCACACATGCTAGGCAAGCCGCGTCCTCCATGCCAACACTTTTAAGTTTTGAGACTGTCTTACCAGGTTGCCCATAATGACCTTGAACTTTGAACCGTCTGCCTCCAGAATAGCTAGATTACCTGTGTACTAGTAGGCCTACCTACGTGGCTTGAAATAAAGAGCATGATAATGAAATAAATAAACCAAGGATTTCAAAGCTCCCTCACGTTGGGACACAAGCCCAAATGCGTAGCTCATAGCTCTATGGTATTGGGACGTCCACAACAAAGCCTCGCCGAGGAATGGCTTCCACGTGGAGTTGCGTTGTTTAGCGCTCAGGAAGCTGGAAATCAGAAGCTGCTGGGTTGGTTTACACTGTGATTTGTGAGAGAAAGAAAGCCCGGAGGACCATCTTCTTGGCCTGTCGATATTCAGCTCTGTTCCTTTGGTGCTCTGAGCTCCCCTGTGTGTCTGCTGCCAAGTTTTCCCTTATATTAAGAGCACCAGTCATATCTGATTAGAGTCTGTCCTAATGACTTTATTTTCCCAGTCACTTGGGCAGTGACGCTATCTCCAAAACACGGTGGTAGTTTGAGGGCCTGGGGTTAGGAATTCAATGTGAGCTTTTCGAGAAAAACTTCGATGTGCATTCCCCGGGCCAAGGGGATTCAAGTGCTGCAGCCGTTAGAGCGGTTGATTTACAAGAGGTTAGCATGTACCTGGAGGAACAGAGGGGCAAGGAAGCACAGCAAGAGAAGAGGAAGGGAGGGAGGAGGCTGTGAAGTCTGCTCTGGCCTCAATTTGGCCCTACTCCATGGTTCTTGACAGACTGGCTGTACCAAAGCACAGGGAGGAACGGTTGCTCTCACAGATAAGGAAAAGGTTGAAGTCACTTCCTTTCTCTTTCTTTACACTGTCTGACAGCCATCTTCCTAACAAAGAAGATCTCCAAATAAATGACTCCCGCTTGTCAGGGGAGAGCCCAACACGGGCTTAATTTTGACCTTGGCTCTTTGGCGAGAGTCCCCTCATCAGGGTATTTCTCAAGAAAAATGTGCTTTCCACATCCTTGCCTCCCACAGCAAACGGCCTTCCTCCTCAGGGCTCAGTCGCATTGAGGCTGTCAGAACAGCGTAGTGTCAAAAGGACCATTTGAAACAGCCGCACAGCTACTCGGCGCAGACAACAGGAAACTGAAGGAGACAGCTGCAAAATGGGCAGATCCCCTGCTCTTTGCAGAGCCCCACAAGGAGGGCACTTACCACAGGCCAAACGGTCAGGGGAGGGGGTGAATTTTGGTCCGTTCGTCTCCAGACTTTGTGCATAAGCATAACTGAAATTTCTCTCTGCCTCTGTGTGTGGTGTTTTATTAATTGTCTTAAGGGATTATCTGGAAAATGCCAGCTGATTGGAGTCCTCACCATTGTTATTTAGTTTCCAGATGTGCTCTGGTATTCTTTGGGAAACATCCTCCATAATCACGGTCTTCAGCAGGTTTCAATCCATGGAGATTCAGGGACTGTGTGGGGTTTCTCATACCTGGGATTTCCTTGCCCCTCCTCCCCAACTTTTGTTAAGGTTGAGAAGGGAGAAGGAAGTTGCTATTTTGTTTGTTTGTTTAAGGAAACAAATGGTGGCTTCCTGTGAAGCAGGTGAGGTGGCTGGGTTCTCCCATCTTCTCTGCTAAGTCCCATGAAAGTAAAGTGAGACAAGAGGCAGGCAGGGACAAAAACTGAGGCGGGAGTCAGCCATCTGTTCTTTTAGAATAATGGGGGAAAAGAAAAAAATGCTAAAGGAAGCTAATTTTCTTAGTGAAAAAAAAAACAAACAAACAAACCATGAGGTGATTTCAGGAATTTCTTCTCAAGGCTAAAACCCTGCTTATTGCCCTTTCTTCCTTGGTAGAGGCCGAGAATTCATGTCTACATCACCCAGCAGTGCATTTGGGCTCGGGTGGCTCCATGTCTATCCACGCTGGAGACGCCTGCATGTGGCCCAAGACTAGCGCTACCCGTTTGAAGAATGCGCACAGGGGTCACTACTATAATGGCAAAGTGTCACCTCCATCTTTTGCGCTGAGAACTCTGGATGAATTGGGACAAGATGTTTTAATTTGAACTCAAGGACCGGCTGAGCAGTTCCTAGAGCTCTGCTTGTGAGCGGTGTTGACAACAGACAGTTGTGCTGTTGTTTGTGCCCAGCTGAGCCGAGTGTATATAGACATTGGGATAAGAACTGGCATTGTGGTGGAGAGCTATATATTTTGACAGAAAATTGCTTCCTGCCTGGCTCTTGACATACAGTTCTACATAAGTAGGATTTTCAGTGTCCCATTGCCAAATGCCGAGTCCTGCCCACAGGAAGTCATTTTCATTCTTGTAATGTCATGAGCCATTGAAATAGAGAAGACATCTACTTGAGAAAGAATGACAGTCAATAACAACACTGTGTCGAGCAGTTTGTAATACTTAATTTTCATTGTGAACTTGACCAGATTAAAAAAAAAATAGGATGTTAACAAAGTGTGCCTTTGGGCATGCTAGTTGAAGGCCTTTCTAGAGAGGTTTAAATGAAGGTGACAATTGCCCTGGATATGGGCAACATTAACCCACGGGCTTAGATCCTAGACTGGAAAAAAAAAAGACAGACCAGAAAAAGGCAGAACAGCCCCAACATTCTACTTTCTCTTTGCTTCTTGATCAACCGAGGTGTAAACAAGCAACCTCTTGTTCCTGCTGCCAGGTAGGAGGTATTCCTGCCCTGAGATGCTGGGCTGTATCCTCAATGCATGAGCCCAAACAACCTCTCCCTTTCTGCAGCTGTTTCCTGCCAGATTTTATTCACAGTGACAAAGTCACACACACTGACTACATCCTAAACATGGTTCTAGACTCTGTGCATATCACTTACTGCTCTTGGCAATCTTGAAGCATTGCCTCAGGAAGGCAAAAAGAATGGTGTGATCTCCCTCGTGCTGGATAGGAACTTTGAGGGTTAATTCCAATGAGTCTAGCAACAGAGCTGATTCTATATTACACGTCATGTGGCCTGCTGGTTGTGGAATATTTGGTTCTGGTCCCTGGCAACCATGAGCGAAGGAGCCTTTGGATGCACGTGGGGTTGAGCACTAACACTCTCAGTGGTTTTGTTCTATGGAGCCACTGCAAATGTTGAGTCAATGATGGCTGAACTGTTGCTTCTAGAGCAATGGTTCTCGACCTTGGCGGGGGTGGGGGGGTGCATTGAACAACCCTTTCACAGTGGTTGCATGTCAGATATCCTGAATATCATATATTTACATTACAGTTCATAAAAGAAGCAAGATTACAGTTATGACATAGCAATAGGAATAATGTTTTGGTTGGGAGTCCCCACAGCGTGAGGACCTGTATTAAAGGGTGGCAGTGTTAGGGAGGTTGAGAACCACCGCTCTAAAGGAAACAGGAGTTATTCCTAAAGTCTTTAATCACATTTTCCCGTCCTCAATAGTGCAAAACCTTGCTTTAGATGAGTGTAAATTGGCTGACTTGAAGAGGCCTCATTTAATAGATGCTGTTGATTCACACATAATGAGCTCATGGTTAACTGATGCCTAGAGGAAGCTTATCTACCACTCACTTCCTGCATAAAGCATATCGTGTCCTCGCACCCGGGAACAACATACGGCTCTGCTCTTAGGAACATTTTTAAATAGCTCGGTCATGAACAAGATGCAGCAAAACACTAAGTCCTATCAGCACATAAACTGCAAAAAAAAAGTATTGTTTTCAGTATGGAAGCAGAAACAACAGGGCAGAGCGTCACCTTGTCCAGGCGCAACTGGGAAGGTCTGAGTTGGGCAGCTCACATTTTCCCGATGTTCTGCGCACGTCCACGAATCTGTGCCAGGAATATTGATTTTAGCATAACAGATCTTGCCAAACGGGTGAGGTTCTAACTGCAAATCTGTGATAACAAAGACTGACAACTTCCCCACATAACCACTGAACTAGTCAGTCAAAGAAATCCTAGCTTCTCAGAGGGAAGATAAAACACTGACCTCCAGTCCACTCGTCTGAATACAAACGCCAGATAATCGCTGAATGTATCCCTTTTGTTTTTGCTTATTCAAATTCTCTGCCTCCAATGTTACAATATTTGGTTTCACATAGACTTTTACTAAGCCCATTAACCATCGCAGTTTTGAACTTTACATTTTCACTAAAATTGTAGCTTTTGAGAAGAGCTCATCCAACGGGGTGGTACAAACAAATGCTTGATTCTGTTTTAAATCTTTTACTTCTTTTCTTCAAATTAAATTTATGTTAACATACAAAATAATGAGGTTCACTATGGCACCTTCATTCGTATGTGCCATCATGCCTCGTTCTCAATTGCCCCCCCCCCACACCCGGCTGACTCTCTTCCCCACCCCAGACTTCCCGTGCTTTTTAAGATCCTATCCTCATGCGCTGGATGCCTCTGGATAATTGTTCTGCTTATTTCAATCAAGAACAACATCAGCCAAGATTTCAGCCCTGCTTATGATCTGGATAGAACAGGCCCTGTGAATGTCTCATGGTCATCAGCAGACCCCACCTTTCCTAATAACAGGGAGGCGAGAAATGCAGGTCCCCTCCCGCACCACTCACTGGGCATACACAATTGCTTTCTATGGGACATGGATCATGGTGGAAATTCCCCTCTTCTGTATCTCTCCTTTATAATTAATGAGTGATAATTATTTGATTGCAGTCCCTGGGGCATCGGTGGAAAAGAGGATGCTTTTGGAAGACTGGCCTTTCTTTTGACATCTTATTTCTGCTTCAAGGCTAACATAAATCTTTGGACCTGGCATCCAAGGTTCTTCACGATGTAGACCCAATTTTATTCTGTGCCAGCTGAGGAGGAGTTTATTATAGATGAACAGTAAGGCATGAACCATACCTTGGAGGAGATAAGGGCTACACAAATGATGACTCTAACATCCATGAAAGGAAAAGATAGAACAGACATGTGTAGATATGTCTCACTGATGTGGTGTAGATCAGAGGGAGTTCATATCCTTCCTTCTTTCCTTCCTTCCTTCCTTCCTTCCTTCCTTCCTTCCTTCCTTCCTTCCTTCCTTCCTTCTTCCTTCAGAGAGAGAGAAAGAGAGAACATGGGGTAGGTGGGGTGAGGGGGAAAACATAAAAAATACATAGAAGAGGGAAGCAGACGGAGAGGAGAGGGATGGAGAAGGGAGAATACACCAGGGAAGGAAAACACTGTGAGCTCAAATAAACAGATCCACCCTTCCTTTGTTCCTCCCTCCCATTTCCCCCTCTTCTCTTTTCCTTTCTTTCTTTTCTTCCTTCCTTCATTTCTTCCTTCTGTCTTCTCTTCCTTCTCCCTTCCTTCCTTCTCCCTTCCTTCTTTCCTTCCTTCCGTCTTCCTCTTCTGTCTTTCCTTCATTCTCCCTTTCTTCTTCCCCTTCCTTCCTCCTATCTTTCTCTCTCCAGAGAGAGAGAGAGAGAGAGAGAGAGAGAGAGAGAGAGAGAGAGAAAGAATATGAACATGGGGTAGGTAAAGGAGAAAACATGATCAAAACACATAGTCTGAAAAAAATTTTTTAATAAAATAATAGTTCTTGGATAATGTGGGCCTCCCATAGCTCTGGGGGAAAGAAGAGTCAAAAAAAAAGTTTTCAAATGGAGATGAGTGTGGGATTGGTGGCACCATAAGGAAATACGTAGCAAATGGCAAGGTGGCTCATAGTGAAGAAGAGGGGAAAGAAACCTGGAGACACGGAAAGAATTGTATGTAGACAGGCCGTTTAAAAACAGGCAGAAGCTCTGAAGTTTGGTGGAGCAGTAAAGCTAGTGAAGGCTTCTGGGAAAGAGGGGTGCTGCAGACGAGAGAGAGAGATATGTGCCGACTGAATTCTTTCCTATGTGTGTAGGTGAGTGTTCCTAGTAAGCCTTCCTTTGGCATTCAAGAATTCTTTATAGGCTATTCACTCTGTGCTAGATAGTAAGGAAAATGACATACCTATAGGAACAGAAGAGTTTGAAATCAAAGGGGACTCAAGCGTCTTTTACTAGCTCTGTTTCCTGCTCTTCTGCTTTGATTCTCTGTCCCAGATAGAAGACGCTTTCTGGAGCCAGTCGGCAGTGGTTGTGATGCACAGTGTTGCTAAAGGATGGGTGAGATTTCCTTAGCTGAATGCGTCTGTTTTTCTCTTTAGGTCAAAGTCTGGGGAGTGGAAGAGTGGAACGCGCTGTGTAAAGGAGGAGGAGAGGTCACATTGTTATTTTTATGTCTTTGATAACATCTGTGGAGTGCAACTGTAGCTAGATTTTCTTGTTAAGCTTATGATAGTGCGGTAACAGGCAAGCTCCCTTCATCATGACGACCTGAAAAGGGGCAGATTTGTGCCCCCTGTCCTAGGCACTGTCTTAGTCCATAGTCCATAAATCACAGCAGCTGAGTCCATCTTAATGGTATAAATATTTCCATAATTTAGGCCGCTCAGTAAACTGTCAGATACTTATTAATAAGAACGGGATCTCTTCTTAAAATTCTGGCTTTGAAGTTTGAATTAAAAAACAAAACAAAACACTTACGACGTGGCCACCGAGCTTGTTACTTTCAATTCATTATCTAGAATTCTGTCTGGCAGCTTTGCAAAACAAGTCTTGGAACGGGCCTAGAGAACATTGGAATTTCCTAGAAATCCGTTTTTTAATTCACTCTTGTGTCAACATCAGCAAATGATAGTGCTTGCCTTCGTGTCTACCAGCTGTTTTGCTCATCTATTAAAGCTATTAATTTACTTACTCTTGTTTTTAAACGGAATATATATGTATATACATATGCATACTTTTAAAAAAAGATTCGATCTTCAAAATCTGGTGACTTCTCTAGGGTTTAAAGCATCCTGTGGTCTATGCGAGAATGTGTCTGTGAAACTCTAGGTGGCGCTCCACATCCGGCTTGGGTAGCGGGGCAAAGAGCCGGTCCTTAAAGCTTGGCGTGGAATGAGACCCACAGGACACACACAGGCTGGACCTGGGAGAGAGCTTTCCGTGAGGGGGTGGAGGGCGGGGTAGAGCAGGATGTGTGCTTGGGTTTCATTTGGGGAAGAAAACAAAACAAAACACCATATTTTAATGCAATTTAGCTGTAGGTTTTTATTCGGAAGAAAATGCATTAAAAATAGTCAACTGAACACGGCCCTTCTCGTCTTCTGGACTGAGTTGGTATCTCTTGTATTTCTTCATTGTGATCAGTCATGATTGTAACAAAATATTTGTTTAATTTTTTCCCTGCTTGGACTGCTTGGTTTTCATTCACTTGCCTTCTGTTTCACTCCTTTGTTCACTTGTCCTTTGGTCGCATTCTGTCTACCCTTCTTCCCATAATTTCCTCTTATCCCCGCCCATATGTCATTTCCTCTCAGTCCTCCTGCCCTCCCATCCTGCACTGGCCCACCCCACCCCACCCCACCCCATGGCACCCCACCCCACAGCACCGTTATTGCTCATGAGATTTTAAAGTAAAGAAACATTAACGTGAGAAAATAAATGTCCAATGACTATCTATAAATTGACTTCAAATTCAGAGTAAGGGTACTCAAAGCTAGGGCAGGGGCAGAAGACCCAGGGTGGCCTCCTCTTCATTTCTTCGGGAGCCCTGGCTCTCCCGAGCAGGTGCTGCACCTCCTGCAATTTGGCAACCAGAAGCTGGAGGCCAGCAGAGCCCTTGCAGCTGGAGAGTCTGGAATAGGGACAGTTGGCTGGCGTCACAAGTGGTGTCTTGGCTCACTTCATTAAGTTCCTGGACTCTAGAGATTCCAGCACTTGAGGGCTTTCCCTGAGCACACTGCTCTGTGCCATGCCTTTGTCAGTCAGACCCAAGTGGTCTACTCTTTTTTTTTTTTTTAAGACTAAGAAGGAGGGAGGGAAGGAGGGAGGGAAGGAGAGAGGAAGGAGAGGAAAAGCGGAGGGGGAGGAAAGTGAAAGAAAGCTAAACTTTGGAACATCTCAATTGCTATTCACAGAGGCCTAACTTACTCTTTGAACACAGTTCCTGTTGAGAGGAACTGAAAACAGAAGTGATCCTGGCATTGTGGCCTCCCCTGAAGTGATAAAGTGGGAAGCCTGGGTTTTGGAAGATTGTATCCCCCAAATCCCTGCATTATTTCCAACCACAAAAACAAAACAGAGGGTCGGGAGGCGCTCACAGGCACAGATGCCAAACCTCTTTTGTTCAGATGGAGATAACAGAGCTCAGAGCTTGTCAGATGGTGACTTCCTCAGAACCATAGGAAGCAGAGCCAAAACCCAATCTTCTAGCCAGTCCGGTGACCTTGCCACTCCCAGGACACAGCTTTTCTGCTGGAGGTTAAAATTGCAGACAGAAGGCCATCATCAATTGTTTTTCTTGATTTTTGTCTTTGTTGTTGTTTTTTGAGATAAGGTTTCTTGGTGTAATCTTGACTATCCTGCAACTCACTCTGTAGACCAGGCTGGCCTTAAACTCACAGAGATCCTCCTGCCTCTGCCTCCTAAGTGCTGGGATTAAAGGTGTGCACCACCACAGCCTGGCTACTCTCATTTATTTATTAAAAATCTCACGGAGACCCAGTTTATAATGACAACGGACAATTAGTATGTATTTTCTTAAGAACCTGTCCAAAAGGAAGGAAAACTTGAAAGCGTATCAGTGTTGTATCTCCTTGCGAGCGGGGACTCATTAGTATTGTAGGGGTAATTAAAGGGGGTTAATGGGTTCTTCCCCAAGTAGTATGTGATTTTGAGATGATTCCAAAATATTTTTCACCCACAACACATACATCTTTCATGTAAGCTGAAATGACTGAACCTCAGGAAATTAAGTGGGCAAACCTGCCAATGACACGAATGGTTCTCTTTGTCTACTGTCTTAAAACAATTTGTCTTACCTACATTAAAGTCATTAAAATAGCTGGGTCCTAGCTATCACCTCATGAAACCCAAAGTCCTCTTTTAATTATATCTCTGACACCAGGGAAACAATTATTATGAAGGAGACTAGAATTGCTTCAAAACCTTAAGATAAAACTCAAAGAATATGTTTTAAATACATTAATAAAAATATCATTAATATATTTTATATTTTTAGTCAGTCTTTAACCTACTAAAATATTCCAAAGCCAGTGAATGAATGAATTTTCTGGAATTTGGAGAGCATTGTCGCATCAAAATAATTTCACCCATAGTACTTCATTCCCAGACTGCCCTTCCATTCCGTTTCATTTTCAGTATAGCAAGCAACTCTTGTTGTTTTAATTATTTGTTTATTTATTTAATTATTTAATAATGTTGTCAAATTATTGTTTTAATTATTGTTTTAATAATTATTGTTTTAATTATTGTTTAATTGTAAGATTAGGAGTTAATTGGCTCCAAATGAATCGATGGTTTTAGAGAACATTAGAAATGCTAACACCTAAGAGGAGAAGTTTCAGTTAGTGGCACTTGAGATGGCCGCTGGGGACCAGCACGCCTTTTCTGCAGGAGACTGTGAGGTATTTTGCAAAACTTGGGAGCAATACCAAGCCTCGGGTATATTTAATTTTCTATGATCAGTGTGACTAAGGTCCCTGGTCCTGATGCTGCTTCTGCTACCATCAGGGGGATGGGGCAGGAGAGAGGAAAGAAGCCAAGGTCCTCACACATCTGTGCACACAGAAACTGCCTAAGCTGCATGCAGAGATGAGAGGAGTAAGGCATGAGAGAGGAGGTAGGAGGGGCACTGGTTCAAGAGTTCTGTGTGCACATGGAAGAGTGCAGTTGGTTTCCAAGAGTTCAGAAGGGCAAAGGAAGCATTAGAGCAGTGGTTCTCAACCTTCATAATGCTTTCATCTTCTAACACAGTTCCTCACTCCTGGTGGACCCCAACTATAACATTATTTTTGTTGTTACTATATAACTAATTTTCTACTCTTAGAAACTGTAATGTAAATATCTGATATCAGGATAGGGTTCTTCAACCCCCAAAGGGGTCTCAACCCACAGGTTGGGAATCTCTGCATGAGAACATAAGCTGTTTATAAATGAACATATTTAGCATTTTCAATAAATGTGTGTTCAGGGGCTGGAGAGATGGCTCAGAGGTTAAGAGCATTGCCTGCGCTTTCAAAGGTCCTGAGTTCAATTCCCAGCAATGACATGGTAGCTTACAACCATCTGTAATGAGGTCTGGTGCCCTCTTCTGGCTTGCAGGCATACACACAGACAGAATATTGTATCCATAATAAATAAATAAATAAATAAATAAATAAATAAATAAATATTTTAAAAAATAAATGTGTGTTCATGCCTCAGGAATAACGATTTAACAGGACCTCGACTCATGTTTAAATTCATACATATCTATGGTTGCCTATGGTGTTCAAGAGTGGGGACAATGGGGGTAAAATGTCAGCCAATCATGCTTTACCACGACTTAGTTTCCCCCTTTAATCTTCACAGTGATCCACAGAATGGGTATTTTATTATTATTATTATTACAATTAAGAAAACTTATTGTAATGGAGATGATAATCAGCTTGCCCTGGTCATGCTGTTAGTAGGCAGTCGCCTGTATTTGAACCTAGGTCTTCTGAACACAGTATATAAGCCCATAATTCCCATCTTATGCCCTAGCCTAACATTGCTCTGGTTGACTTTCTTGCCTCTTGCCATCCATCTTTCTTCTCTGATTCCATCTGGGACCTGGAGTGCCTCCCTGGAGCGGCTGTGCCTGAAAGTGGACACGGAAGCAGGAGCCGAGGACCTGGCTGTCGGCTTGCATCAGAGTCTACAGCTACTGGGAAGAAAATGCATTCCCGCAGAGAAGTTGTCAAATTGAAAGAAAATTATGACGAAAGGTCTCCTGGAAGGCCTCGGGGACTTGGATCTTATCTCATTCCACAAGCCAAAGGCCACTTTCTTAAATCAAAGACTGACACAGAGTGCATCTTTATCAAGTGCTGTGTGACATCTCTCCTCTTTGTTCAACCGGACAGTCACTCCCCTTGTCCCTTTAAATAATTTTTAAACAGTCTTGAACTTTGGCTTGCGGATTGTCCTTTGAAATGACTTTGCCTCCCTGAATATAGTAACTCATAGATTTTTGTTTTTACTTCAACCTGGCAAAAATTACCATCCCTCATAAAGCTTTACCTTCTCTTCTCTTAGCCATCACTTAAACTTTCCCTCTTGATTATACATTATATATATATATATACACATACATACATACACATATATACATATATGTATCCCCTTCTCAAGTCATATTGAGTACCCTGTCAACTCTGCATGGGGGTTAATCTCCTAGTGAGAATTTAAGTACTCTGGGGTAGAGTAGGAAGTGGAGGATCTTGGATGCTGAAGTCAGTCAGTCTGGGTTCATATCACATCTCTTCCATTAAGTAACTGTATCATAACAGAAAAAGGATTTAACTTTTCTCAAGCATTGTTTTCTTGCTAGAACATGAAAACATTATTAATAGCACCAGCAGAATACTCGTTCTGAGTACTGAATAAGATGTGGAAAGTATGAAACTTACTTCAAAGTAAACACTTATAAAGTTCAATAAGTGTTCGTCAGCATTCTCACAAATCTCTTGGAGTAGAAATTGTCAGATATATGTAGAAAATGGGCACAGAGAAGTGCTCAACACATTAACTTTTCCATGAGCGTGGAAATCTAGAAACAGTCATGCCCAACCATTGTTGACTGAGTAGCCATTCATAATAATATTATAAAGCATTTTAGATGATATTGTGAGTTTTGTAAAATGAGCCACAAAACCCAAAAAAGTGGGATATTTAGGGGGAAACACATGCTAAGAAAAGTTGAGATCATCTATAAAAACAGTAGATGATAATCAGCTAAACAGTGAAGAATTCTGTGTAATGTGGATGGGAATTGGGATTGGGGTGATTTTCATTTTGTTTTGCATTTTTCTGCCTTTCCTATTGTTTGTGATTTTTGCAATTAGGAAAATTATCGTCTGTTGGAAAATGCTGTATATAGATTTCTCTTCTCAGTTCTCCTCCTGGTTCCAATTAATTCAGATATGCAACTCAGGCTCCCTTCAGCCTTCTGACTGCCCACAGCTTTGTGTTGCCTGTGCACAGCAGCGGCTGCTTCGAAACAGTTGGCAGAGTCGACGGCTGATGTGGAGCCATATTTGTGTGGGCTCTCTCTCATCAGACTGCATTTCCACGAGAGCGTCTTCCAGTTTTCCCCGAAATTGTTCATGGTGACCTTAGAAGTCTATTGTCCTAAACATTGGCAAAGTCATGGTCCAAGGAGAAAACAAGCCCACACCAATGGCTTCCTGGGGAGCATTAGCATCTACTAAGGACCGCATCTCAGATGTTAGAAGAGGAGGGGCTCGTACACTATCTGAACATCTTGTCTTATCTTTAAGATGCTCATGTATTCTGTGTTTATGTCCTTGTGGGACTCAGCAATACCACTTTCCCAAGGCCCCTGCTCTAACCAATGAAATGAGATCACACACACACTTGCAGCTTTAATTTTGTAGGGTCCTCCATGAATTCTTTTTTTCCCTGGTCTACTTGTCTTTAGAGTACCAAGATGACTTGAAGCCACAGTATAGTAGAGCCAAGCTATGAGGAAAGCCTGGATCCCTGAGTTTCTGTTTAGATGGAAACCATCCAAGAGAATTACCTGAAGAGCAGCATCTAAGAGGGAGGATATATGTGAGAGAAATGAAGCATTCACTACATAAAGCATTGAAATGTAAGCATGGAATGTAGTAATGTAGATGCCAATTAATAGCATGAAGTTTATATAAATGCACATTTATATACACACATATATTATATATATAAGATATATATCATAAAAAGATTCTGGGTAAGATATCCCATGTATATACAATAGATAAAGGAATAGTATATACACTTGCATATATACTATGACATGTACAAAGCATAGAATATTAATATATAATTTTAAAAACTGTCAAGTGTGTTACCCTCACATCTTCTGCTGTTTTTCTTTACTCAATCCTGTCAGGAACTTTACAGTTTTGTGTGGTGATCTAAGAAATTCAAATGCAAAGCCATTGCCTCACTTGACCTAAGCTAGGAGCAAGAGTTTGGAGCTGTACATCCTGGTTCTCGTCCTCTGTTGGATGCTGATTCTGTCTTTATACATAAACACTGAAGAGCTCAGGGCCGTGGCTAATAATTCAATTACTTACAGAAGAGAAGATGGATTGCATAAATTATCTAAGCAGTATTTCTCAAAGACTGGTTCCACAAGAAGTTAATAAATATCTCATGAAGTTGAGCTCCAAAGACAATTGACTTTGGAAAATATCAAGTCAAGCAAAGAAGACCAGCAGCTTTCTGTTTGTTGTTATTGTTTGGGTCTTTGGCGTGGGATTGGGTTGCTCATTCATTGGACGTGGTATGTAGCCCACCTGACTACGGAACCCGTTCTTGATGGAGCCATCCTGAGAAGAGCTGCAGAAGCACACTCTGAGGAAAAGTATCCCGGGCAACAGCTCAGGGTCTCCGCTGCACACCAGATCTTCTTAGTTTAGTGTTTACTACATCCACGTGGGAAATTTCTCAGTTAGTGTTGCAGCAGCAACAGTCTCAAACCATTAAGCCAGAGTCAAAGGCAACTCTCAGAGTAAGATAGAAATTCACAGTTCACGTATGCTTCAGTTTATTCCAAACAAGAACAGGGCACATTTTACTGCAGCTGAGTGAGAGAAAATATAAATAAGGGTGAGGGGGCGATGCACACTGGCCAGCATCTTTTGAACCAACTGACATAATCAGCTCGGAGCATTTGGGACTTGCATCTGCAGATGGATTAGACATTTATGAGCATGACTGGCATGTAAATTTATGTGAACTAGAACAAAAAAGACACCAGGAAATAAAGTCTCAAGTTCCAGGATATAAATTGATCACATGTGGAGGGAGGGGCCACATGGAATTCCCACCTCACTCCAGCATGGCCATTACACAATGGCCAGGTGCAGCAGGCTGGGTGTTCTCTCTTTCTTTTCTTTCTTTTTTCTTTGGCATATCTGATTCTGCCTCAACACGAAGTGTGGTATTAGGCCATACAAACAGAGATCTGATCCTGCTAGGCAGCTCCTATTGAAAGCCAAGATAATGCAAATATTTTCGAGTTTTTAAGTTGAACCCAGACAAAGGATTGTGCTTTGCGGATGATCTCTCTGTTCTTGTATTAAGAGAAGATCGTTTTATGGGAGTCAAGAATATTTGCATGCCTAACGTGAAAAGAATTGAAAATTCCCAACCTTCACACTGTTCATGCAAATAAAAATTGGAGAGTCTCTGCAAGGTGAGACAAATGCATCTCAGTTAGTGGAGACTCTTGAGTTAGAGTGACTCCAATCTGGAAGGACCAATTATGTGAAAGAAAGAAAGAAGAAAGAAAGAAAGAAAGAAAGAAAGAAAGAAAGAAAGAAAGGAAAAGAAAAAAAAACATTCATTCCTCACATTTTAAGCAGAAAAATAAAATGCGCTTTTGAGCTGCAGCCCTCTGCGCTGGCATGATGATTGAAGGTCCTGGAGGAGGGGATGGCAGAGTTTATGGGGCTGGGGGCTGGGCGGGTTTTCTCAACCTCCATCTTTCCATGGGAAAATTTGTGAAAATATTCAACTCTAATGGTTCGGTGAAAAACATTTGGACCCCAGGGAATGAACGAGAGCTAAGTTTTATTGAGGGAGTCCCATCTGGGACCAGAGGAATTAAGAAACAGAACCATGGGAGACAGGCAGCAAGAAGAATAGCAAAACGAGCTTCATGGAACAATGAGTTCTTCTTTCAGCTCAGTGCTAACGGTGGGGATTTCTGCAGTATGCGGGCATGAGGGGTAGGGAATCAATCAGCTCAGGGATTGTGGGCTTTTTTTTTTTAACCGTAGGACTTCACTTGCCCCTTTCTCAAAACTGAATTACGGGGCTGTGTGACAGTCCCATATCCTGAATATATCATTTGCTTTGGTGAAGGGTTTTCTTTGGGTACCCAGAAATGTTTCTGAACTCTTGGCAACAGCAGACATTGATGTTCATTCTCTGACTTTTCTTCCTGAGCATAGCTGCTTCCCATGATAAAAACTTCAACTTTGAAACTCAATGTCATCCTTTCCAACTTATTTTGCCCCTGCCATTGGCTACGTGACTTCTCTCTATTGGGTATCCTAAGACATATTTTTTTGTGGGGGAGATAAAAAGAGACAGGTTTAGGGTAGAAGATTTTTTTTGAACTTGTACTGCTACCCTTTCTTCTTGCCTTGACACAGTGTGATGCTTAGAATGGCGATAGTCAATTTGTGACCATGAGATGACAAGGCTGAAGGACAAGGTCACCATGATAAGGTTGACCAGAAGGACAACCAGAAAAGCTTTGAGCTTGTATGGTATCACTGACTCTGGATTACAGTCATGAGGCCATGTGTCTGCTGATTTCTTGTGAAGCCAGCATAACACAGCTATTCCAATGGACCCCAATGCCTCCTAACAGTTCATTTATCCCGTGACAAGGTGATGACATGCGTTAGTGAGTACAGAACTCTGAAGAAATACATGGTCTGTGACTTCTGTCAACCCAAATCACTGATAGCCACAGATACAGACTAGCATAGTCTGTGGGCAAAACAGAAAACCGAGAGTCTGGGAATTCACTGGTTAGTGTTCGCAGAGGCCAAGGTCATGGGTACTTTCATTAGTCCTGAAGGGAAAAATACCAAAACAGCTTGAAAATGAACAGGAGGCTTTCTCTCCATATTTCAAAACCTCTTTTCTTTCCCCCCTGCCTCATCCCTTTTTTTCTTTATTCCTCCCTCCCTCCCTCTTTCATTCCTTCTTCCCCATTTATTTATCTGGTATGTACATGCATGTAAATCAGATATAAGTTTGGGACATTTTCCTGGGTCGCTTTCCATCTCATTCATTCATTCATTCATTCATTCATTCATAGACAGGGCCTTTCACTAAACCTAGAACTTTCTGTTTTGACTAAACTGGCTGGCCAAAGAGTTCCTAAGCTCAGTTGTCTTCCCATCAACCCAGTGCTGGAATTCTGGGCATGTATCATCATACCTGGATTTTCCTCTGGACGCTAGCCAATAAACACAGAGCCTCATACTTACGGAGCAAGTCACCTCCTCAGTCCCTAGACTGTTTATTTTGTTGTTGTTTTTACTTTAGTTTCGGAAAACAACTTCTACTTTTCTACTTTGTCAATGCAGATGTGATTCAATTCTTCAAATGGTAAAGCAATTAAAAAAATAAAGATGTCTGACTAAGTCATAATAGTGCCAAAATGTATATGGAATGTAGAACATGCTTTATTTGGTAAATAAAAATTTATGGCATCTCCAAAGAGTCCACCCTTCTTCCCAACACTGTTCAAATGTCACATTCTCTAGTAGCCAAGGGTCTCCCAGAACATCTATGTGACAAATGAAAAAACTCAGAAGAAATTCTTATTCCTGGGAACATACCCAGTTTTTATTAACAAAAAATTCACACAATGTATTTTGATCATTTTCCCCTCTCCCAGTTCATCCCAGTTCCTTTCCACCTCCCTACCCACCCAAGTTCATTCTCTCTCTCTCTCTCTCTCTCTCTCTCTCTCTCTCTCTCTCTCTCAACAAAAGACAAAAATAAAACAAATATCAAAACAAACAAACAATAAGACAAAAATGCCAAACCAAAATAAAATAAAACAAAAGGCCCCCCTGCTCCGAACAAAAACCAAAAACATGGAGTCTTTCTTGTGTTGACTCCTGGGCACCGGACCTCTTCTGGAGTGTGGTTGGTGTGTTCAGGGACATGCCACAGGAGAAAACTGACTTTCCCTCTCCCAGCCAGCATTAGTTACAAACAGCTCTGTGGTGGGGTGGAATCTGTGTCTACCTCCGCTTCCCAGAGCTGCGACTTTGGTTTGGTTCTGTGCAGGTCCTGTGTATTCTGCCACAGTCTCTGTGAATGTATGTTTATTGGTCCTGTTAGGCCTGGAAGACCCTAGTTCCTTCTAAATAGCGGCCTGAGCCTTGAGAAGAAGGGTGGGATAAAGAATCTCATTTAGGACCAAGTGCTCCCAAGTCTCTCACTCTCTGATGCCCATTGTCCAGTTATAGGTTTTGTGTTGATTACCATTTACTGCAAGAAAAAGCCTTTCTAATGAGGGCCGAGCAACACACCAAGTTCAACCATATGCCCCTGGCAGTCATTTCATTGATATGTTCCTTTAGAAGAATAATAATTTTAGGTTTTCCCTTAGGGACAATGACCTATCTTGTCTCAAGGTCTTAGGCCACATCAGATCTGGATTCTATCTCGTTGAATTAGCCTTAAATCCAATTAAAGAAAAAAAAAAAAACCAAAAAGTTTTGTTGTTCCCATAGTGTTTGTTTGACTTCTGTATCTGATTGCTATTGGTTCTTTTTTATTCTTTTGCTCTTTGGGAGCTCTCCAGTAAATCAAATAAATAACACACGGAGTCTTATTCTTTCTTATGAATGCCCGGCCTTACTTGACTTATCTCTAGCTTTCCTTAACCTAAATTATCCCATCCACATGTTGCCTCCGGGCTTTTTCCTCCTTCTGTCTATCTTTACTTTCACTCTTATTCCATGGCTGGCTGGATGGCTGGCCCCTAACATTCTCCTATTCTGTTCTCTTGTCCCTCAAGAAACCAGGTGTCCTTCTGCCTAGCCCCTACTGAAGAACCCAGCAAAGGTGGTTCCTCCCTACCACTTCCTGTCAGCCAGTTGCCGACTCAGCCTCCTGTCCCCAAGGTGATTTCATTTAATCAAACAAACGTAGGACATCTTTGCATTCTTAAACATTATTCCATAGCACAAACAAATGTGATGGATCTTAAATGAATATTTCAGTACACCTGCTTATCCTGTTGTAGCTGAGGGTGATATGAATACAGAATACCTTCCAGTACCATGAATACTTCTCAATTGGGGGCAAATCTTGTAGTTGGGTACCAGTTTGACTTTTCCATAGTCCATGATGTATGTAAATGGTGTCTTCAGCCACAAGGCCCTACCATCAGGTTGTGGAGAGAAACCAATAACCTTGGCAATAACCTGCGATGTTTGGTGTGTGTGTGTAAGTGGGGAGGGTCTATGGGAACACACCCATAGTGTGTGTGTGTGAGTGGGGAGGGTCTATGGGAACACACCCATAGTGTGTGTGTGTGAGTGGGGAGGGTCTATGGGAACACACCCATTACAATTTTTTCATTGTTATTTTAAAATTTCCTGTCTGGAGATAGGAAAACTATCTTTATCAATAGATAAAAAACTTGCCATGTAAACATGAGGACCTGAGTTCAATACCCAGCATAGACATACAAAGCCAGGTGTGATTGCTCATGTTTATAATTTCAAGGCTGGAGGTAAAGAAAGAGAGATGAGATATGGAACTCGCTGATCAGCCGGCCTAGCATAATAGCTTGAGATATGGCTCAGAAACAAAAGAAAAAGGTCCTGGGGAATGGCCTGAGGTTGCCTGCAGGAGTCCCTGTGTACAAGGGCACACAAGCATTCCCCTCCACACCTGCACACACACAAACACGAGAACACACAAACACATAAACGTGGAAGTTCCTATCTCCATTTCCCTTAGGAAAGGTTTGATTTCATTTTATATGGGCAGGGTGTTGCGCTTTGTGATTTTAACTTAGTTCCTATGGAAATCATTTCTTTTTTTCGTTTACATTTATCAGGTTTTTGGTAAACAGCCAGAAGGCACTGGGTTTAGAGCACAGAATCAAATTCAGTACTGAAAACGATCTCCCGATTCAGCTTTCTGAAGGATATACACGTAGCTTTTACATCTGAAGTGTGTACAAAGAAACAAGAGCCTTTTAGAGAAACACAGTCTCCAGTAGTCTGAGAGCCTTCTGCGGGTGCTTAAGGGAGCTTTGTATGTGATGGGCTCAGGTCATCAGTCTTGGAACTGCGGGTTGCTTTTTATTTGTGTTGTCTGCAATGGCTTCTTTCGCGTTTGTTTTCCAGACGAACGAAAGGGAATCTTGGCTGAAGCTAAGCAAGAATGGCCCTGGCCAGCATGCCTTGCTTCAGGCAGCCAAGCCTGCCTACTGTTCTTTCATGCCAAATGCTAATTTCCCAAATGTCACCCTCCTTCAGTATCACACGGGCAAAGCCAGGCATCACCTCTTCTCAGAGTGTTAAAACATCTCGGCTCCCATTAAAAACAGGCAGAGTGACCCTTAAAATTCAGCAACAAAGCATCTATTGACGTCATGGCTAAGAAGCCTAACTATCGTTCAATACCCTCCTGACGATACTGCAGACAACACTGCATGTTTCTTGTGCCTCTGTTTTCTCAAAGGAGCAGGAACGACGCTGACCTTTCACATCGCTGTGGAAGAGATGATATCTTAAAAGATTATGAAAAGGTGCCTGACCTCATTAATCGTCACGGAACTGCATATTCAAGCAGCAGTGGGATTCCACCGCACATCCAATAGAACAGCCTGCATTCAAAAGTCAGCCGGTTCTTAATGCTGTGGGGCTATGGAGCAGTAGGAAGTCTCGTTAGTTCCCTGTCAGGATGCAGCATGGGACTGATGCACAGGGGGACAGCTCTGGGGCAATTCCTTACAAAAGCAGATGTGATTTTTACCATCTGGCAGGCCCAAATACTGGAGAGGAATGAGTTAAAAGTGTGGGGAGAGGCCGGGCGGTGGTGGCGCACGCCTTTAATCCCAGCACTTGGGAGGCAGAGGCAGGTGGATCTCTGTGAGTTCGAGACCAGCCTGGTCTACAGAGCTAGTTCCAGGACAGGCTCCAAAACCACAGAGAAACCCTGTCTCGAAAAACAAAACAAAAAACAAAACAAAACAAAAAAAAAAAAAAAGTGTGGGGAGGAAGCTTAGAGACATCGGAGTCACCAAGTAAAAGAAGCTAATTCATTCAGAAACACTATAGACTATGCAGTTCCAAGGATGTGCATTAAGAATAAGGTAAGACTGTGGCATTTCAGAAGATCTGTGATTGCCTAAAGCTCAGAGAAAGGGAAGGAGAGATAGGTAGGTGGGGCACAGGGACTTGTAGGACAGTCAGTTGTTCTATGTGATACTACGAGGGTGAATATGTCTCATTACACATCTGTCAAAACGCACAGAATTATAGCACAAGAGTGAGCCTTAATGGAAGCCCTAGACTCGGGTTGATAATGATGTGTCAATGTTTTATCAAGTGTAGCTAAACATGGAGTGAGCCATTGTTGGTGGAAGGGGCTGCGTGTGTGAAGGGCGCTAAGTGAGAATTGGGTACTCTCTGCTCCATTTTACCATCAGTCTGAAATTGTACTCTAAAATGAAATCGACTAATTGAAAATAAACAAATTCCTTAAATAAATAAAAATCATAAAAAAGAGTAAGTATTACCACCACATAGGTTAATAATACAAATTATGATTAAATTACATTTTAGGATTAGATTCAGTTATATATCACGGGGAAAACATTTTCAAAATCAGTGGCTTAGACAAGAGAAAAGACCATTTATCTCTCGCATATAACAAGCCCGTAGGCAGCCCCTGATGGTAATGGTGATTCCATTCCATCTGTGAATTCCAGAGATTTTACAGAGGAAACGTCTAAATTTGCTGAGATCCCCATCTCAGCATTTGAATACCATCCCATGATCTCACATGTGTTCTCAGCATCCCGTCTATGTTCCAAGCAGCTATGAATGAGGAAAGGAGAATATTGGCATGCCTCCTTCCATTCATGGAGACATGCATGACCTACTATGCATCTATTATACTTCTCCTTCTATCTCATTGGGAATCTCCCTAGGCAAATGACCACATCTATGTGTCAATTTACTGCTAATATATTCTTAGATAAAGGCCTAGCTAAAAAATCGGGATTCCGTTTAGATAAAAAGGAGGAATCTGGGGAGATTGTTCAACAGGCAAAGGCATCTGCTACCAAACCCCACAACCTGAGTTCAATTCCTGGGCTACACGGGACGCAAAGAGAGAACCAACTCTGGCAAGCTGTCTTTTGGCCTCTACAAGTGCACCATAATGTGTGTAACCCCCCCCCCACACACACAAGTAACTAATTAATGTAGATAAAATGGAGGAAGTGGCATTGAAATGGGCGGCTAGCAGGCAGACACTGAGCAGGTGTGGTGATGAAAGAGAGCTCCTTGGCGGAGCCAGAAGATGCAAAGATGAACGAGGGAATGAAAATGTGAGAGCAGCCGTCATGCGCATTGCGTTGGTTAGTTTAGGTCAACTTGATTCAACGTAGAGCTGTTTGGGAAGAGGGACCCTCTACTGAGACAATGCCTTTATATGATTCACTTGTAGATGAGTCTGTCGGACATTTTCTTGATTGATGTGGAAGGGTCTCGCTCATTGGGGAACCATAGCTCCCCTGGGCAGGTAGTCCCGGATGGTATCGAAACACAGCCTGGGGAAGCATGGGGAGCAAGCCGGTAACCAGTGCTCCTCCATGGGGTCAGCTTCAGTTTCTGTCTCCAGGTTCCTGCCCTGAGTTCCTTCCTTGACTTCTTTTGAGGCTCCTCTGTCATGAAGAAGGGTGAGAGAAAATAAACCTGACTTGCTTTTGGCCCGCGGTTGCTTTAACGTAGCAACAGAAACCTAAGACACACGGCTGACGATTTCACACAGAGATATGAGTATGCCTGGCTGGAGACTCAAAGAGACCCTTCTAGAATCAGGATGCTGTACAAGGACCCAGCAGAATTAAAAAAAAAAAAAAGTATAGTAAAAAGTGGCAGAGTAGACGGCAAACTGGGTGGAGTGGAGCGGGGAACGGGGTGTAGGGACAGGCAGACTGGGTGGAGTGGAGCGGGGAACGGGGTGTAGGGACAGGCAGACTGGGTGGAGTGGAGCGGGGAACGGGGTGTAGGGACAGGCAGACTGGGTGGAATGGAGCAGGGAACGGGGTGTAGGGACAGGCAAACTGGGTGGAGTGGAGCGGGACACGGGGTGTAGGGACAGGCAGACTGGGTGGAGTGGAGCGGGGAACGGCGTGTAGGGACAGGCAGACTGGGGTGTAGGGACAGGCAGACTGGGTGGAGTGGAGCGGGACACGGGGTGTAGGGACAGGCAGACTGGGGTGTAGGGACAGGCAGACTGGGTGGAGTGGAGCGGGGAACGGGGTGTAGGGACAGGCAGACTGGGTGGAGTGGAGCGGGGAACGGCGTGTAGGGACAGGCAGACTGGGGTGTAGGGACAGGCACACTGGGTGGAGTGGAACGGGAACGGCGTGTAGGGACAGGCAGACTGGGTGGAGTGGAGCGGGACACGGGGTGTAGGGACAGGCAGACTGGGTGGAGTGGAGCGGGGAACGGGGTGTAGGGACAGGCAGACTGGGTGGAGTGGAGCGGGGAACGGGGTGTAGGGACAGGCACACTGGGTGGAGTGGAGCGGGAAACGGGGTGTAGGGACAGGCACACTGGGTGGAGTGGAGCGGGGAACGGGGTGTAGGGACAGGCACACTGGGTGGAGTGGAGCGGGGAACGGGGTGTAGGGACAGGCAAACTGGGTGGAGTGGAGCGGGAAACGGGGTGTAGGGACAGGCAGACTGGGTGGAGTGGAGCGGGGAACGGGGTGTAGGGACAGGCAGACTGGGTGGAGTGGAGCGGGGAACGGGGTGTAGGGACAGGCACACTGGGTGGAGTGGAACGGGGAACGGCGTGTAGGGACAGGCAGACTGGGTGGAGTGGAGCGGGGAACGGGGTGTAGGGACAGGCACACTGGGTGGAGTGGAGCGGGAAACGGGGTGTAGGGACAGGCAAACTGGGTGGAGTGGAGCGGGGAACGGGGTGTAGGGACAGGCAGAAGGAAAGGCCAGTGGCTAGGTGACAGTGGGGACTGTGCCTGTCACTCGTCCAGTTTGAGGGTCTGCACAGGTGCAGAGTGCTTAGGCAGGAAGAAATGGATGTGTGTGGTTGAGGATCTGTCCCAGGAGGCGACCTTCTCCCCTATAGTCTGTTCACTGTCCCCACGGGGGAGGAGGTGGGGAGAATTCCATTCCACACACACACTTTGAGTCTTTCAGCCTATGTGAGGATTTTTTTTTCTTTTGTATTTATGATAAAACCTCCAAATATGTATCCAAGTGGGATTACCAGGCTGGGCCGGATCCAAGAGACTTTGGTTACTAGAACTATTTCTCATCATAAATCCCCAAACAAGTTGAGTTTTTCACTTCCTCTCCTAATCTACCATGGAGCACAGCCGAGTGGCTTGAAGTCATCTACTTCTTGGCAGTGGCTCCCATCCTGAGATGATGGAGCGATTCTTTTCCATATACATCATTATTATTTCTAGTATAAATATTTATCAGGCACTCACTGTGTAACAGAGAAGAGCCCCTGCTTGGTGGTCTTCCCAGCTGAACAAAACAAACCTAAGAAGGAAAGAGGTGGGAAGGGACGCATAGCTGGTGGGAAATTATAAGAATAGATTCCCCTTCCCAGACGCTTGATCCGTGGCAGACAGCTTTAGGTTTGATTGTCATATTTCAGATGCTGTGCCTGCAGTTGTATTTGCTTTGTGCATACTGCGAGGAGCTACGCGCTGTCCTAATCCCTCCCCCGGTGTTAGCCCACCAAGTGTTCGCACTCATCCCGTGAAACGGATGCTATTGTTATTGTCCCGTACAGATGAGGAAATTGAGGCAGAAAGCAATTTGCCCAAAGTTAACAGGCTCTTGAGTAGGAGCCCAACAGAAGCTCCCGATGTCAGAAATGTCCCACGGCTGCCCCGCCCACAGGCTTGTCAGGGGTTGCTGGAAGCTGAAGCAACAAGTGGCTACCATAACGGTGCTGTTGGAAAAGCCCACGCTGTCTGCCACTGCATTACGGCTTCTTTTTCTCGGCTCAGGCCAGCAAACCACTTGGACGATGCCCTTTTTTGTTTGCTCCCTGGCTATTAAATAAGGCCGCAATAAAGATCTGCCCTGAAAGAGAGGTTACGTGTGGTTAGGTCACACATAGCTGGGAGCATATCAGCATATTTGAAGTAAAAGACAATGTGGTTACAGATTGGGAACGTGGAGGCTCAGCAACCCGCCCCTCGCTGCCCTACCTACCCTGCCAAGTCTCAACAACCTGCCCCACGCTGCCCTACCTACCTCACCAAGTCTCAACAACCTGCCCCACGCTGCCCTACCTACCCCGCCAAGTCTCAACAACCTGCCCCACGCTGCCCTACGTGCCAAGGCTCAGCAATTCCCCACGCTGCCCTACCCTGCCAAGGCTCAACAACCTTCCCCACGCTGCCCTACCCCGCCAAGGCTCAGCAACCTGCCCCACGCTGCCCTACACCGCCAAGGCTCAGCAACCTGCCCCACGCTGCCCTACACCGCTAAGGCTCAACAACCTGCCCCACGCTGCCCTACCCCACACCAAGAACTGCATTTCTTTTTTTCTCCCTGTCTTCTCTCAGACATCTCTATTTTACTTAATTTTCATGCCAAGCTCTCTTGGTTAATTTCCTTATCTTTCTATTAGAAACAACCCCTCAGTAGAAAGTGTCTTCTCAGGTAAGAAATTCCACCACGGCCATAGAAACACAAGTCTTAGCGCTGCTATTTTATTCTCAACTATTGAAGACCAGATTCCCCCTGCGCTAATCCCCCCATAAAACTGTGCACAGTTCCTTGTCCACATTCCACGGATTGTTTTACCCTCTGTTTTGTTTCTCAGGGGGAACTCCAGAATGTTTTTTATTACAGGATTGGTGAGCTCTCGTCAGCCTTTAGGTCATCCTGTGCCTCACAGAACTCAGGAACCCGTGGGCAACATTTTCCTGAATGCATGGTTATGGGCAGAGACTTGTAGCGTCTGTCCTATGCTTCTGCACCAAAATCATTCTGTAAGCAGATGAAACATGAGGTTATATTAACAAGCACTGTTTTATGGTAACACAGGAGGCAGGAGAAATACAATTGTCTGAAAAATGAGAGGATTTCCTCATTTGCTCCACCCCAGAGAATGCAGTTTGTCTGAAGAGAATTGGAATGCAGGAAACTTCATAAAGAAAAGAACCAAATATACAAGACACTACAATTTTCCACAAGTCTCTGAGTTTTAGGAAGCACATATGGAGGACCTAGCAGACGGCTCAGTAGTTAAGAGCATTCATTGCTCTTGTTGGGAACCTGGCTTCAGTTCCTAGGAGTCACACATGACTGTTCACAATCTCCTATAACTCTGGTTCCAGGGGATCCAATGCCGTCTTCTGGCCTTCAGGGAATCTGCACACCTGTGGCGCACGAGACACTCAGGAGAATGTGTGCATGCACATACGCACTCACACTCACATTTACACACTTAAACAAATGTTTTCAAAAAGCAAGGACATGCGAAGGACATCCTGGTGTCAGGTATAATGGAAGTCCAGGTAGGGAGGGGCTCAAATAAAGACTAGGCCAAGATCTTCTGAACAGTCTTCGATTGGTTTCATTAGTTAAGCAAGAGACAGATAGACAGACAGGCAGAAGACAGAGTGACAAACACACACGCAGAGTGTAGGAAGGAGAAGCAGAGAGGATTGGGGATGGGCAAATCTAAAATACTGTAACAGGAATCACTTTAGCTTTGCCCTAAGATTGGAGAAGTTTGTTACTTTAGGAAGCGGTCATATAAGTGAAAAGATGGCTTTTCATGTCTTTTATGGCTTTTTGGAAATGATTAATTAAATACTCTGAGTGTTTCATTAAAAGTATACATTCCTTTCAAATTAAACCTTGCACAGACTTGTTATAAATGAATTCATTGGATGAGTGACAGCAGCATTTACTTCAAATGAATACTCTGGCAAATTTCATTCCTGACATCGATGAAATGGCCCAAATATATTTTAACAGAGCCATGAATAAGTGACAGGGATAATTGGTTTCTTCCTTACTATGTTTGCCGTGTTTAATGTATCTATAAAGGATCCAACAATGTTAAGTGCTTTATTCCATTAGAAAAAAAGCCTCTTGCTAATCTGGGCAACAAAAGAGCAAATGAGATGAGATTCCTGTCCCACTTCTTCTGTGTCTTTAGAACTCACAGACACTCTTAAGTCCCCACTATGTACATAGCATCCGGCTGGATGCCACACCCAGCAGGAAAGAAAACAAACCACATCTCTACCCTCCAGAAGCTCAGAGTGCCATGGGAGAGACACACGCACAGAATAACTTTAATGGAAGACAGACCCTGGTAAGTAAGCGCTAAAATAACAAAGGGAGAAAGTGCTCCGGGAGTAGAGGGCTGCGTGGAGGGATTAGGTCTGATGGGAGAGGGATCGACAGAGAGTTCTTGGAGGAGGAAGGATTTGAGCTTGGCCTTGAGAGATGGCTGGGAATTCAAGAGGAGGCCCTGGGGAAAGGAAGAAGGAAAGGGCCTGTGTGGTCTCTGGCCTGCTGGGTTGTGCCATAGAGAGGGCTGAGTGTTTCCCTGGGTAATTTTGAACTGTCACGTGAAAGAGACATGTCACACAGAAAATACACAGAGCGACTTGAAATTGATCTGAAAACACAACTATGTGACTTCAGAGAGAGAGAGAGACTGTGTCAGCCTGGAGTGAGGACCATGAAAGTGACAGGTATAATTAGACATTAAGCAGATCAACATTTTTTTTATTAATATGACTGGTGACCTTAAAAGGAACTTTGGGGTGATATTTACTCCTCCTGACCATGAGGGTTTTTTGCATTGTTTGTTCCCTTCCCCTCAGCCCCAAAACATGAGCTCTTTAAACACTAAGACTACAGCCTCCTAGGGCTCTCTGAGACAAGCACTAATAAAACCAAACAGTGGCATCCTCTGGAGCTGTATCCCCATTCTCTTGTCGGGAAACTGAGGCAGCGGTTTGGTGGATCTTTGAGTGATCTTTTCCATCTCTCCTCATTGTAAGATTCTCCTTCTTGGGGTGACAGTGGTGCCTACTGACTTGATGTGAGAAAATTCAGTCCTGTTGGGTTACCCGTTAGAAGTCCAAAGACAGAGAATGTTAAAGCTGGGAGAGATGCTGGGAATATCTAATTCAACCATCACTGTAAACTTTCAAACTGGAAGTGAGATTTGTACAGGCAGCCAGGTGGTGGTGGCGTACACCTTTAATCCCAGCACTCGGGAGGCAGAGGCAGGAGGATCTCTGTGAGTTTGAAGCCAGCCTGGCTTACAGAGAAAGTTTCAGGACAGCCAGGGCTGTTACACAGGGAAACCCTGTCTCAAAACAAACAAACAAAAGAAAAAAAGAAAGGGAGTTGTTCAGGCAACTTACCTGAGACAGAATTATAACTCAGTCTCATAGGTTCCTGACTTTTAGATCTGTTCTTTCCTGAGCCATGTTTTATTATCAGTAGTGTGTGTGTGTGTGTGTGTGTGTGTGTGTGTGTGAGAGAGAGTTTGTGTGTGTAAGTGTGTATATGTGAGTATATATGTGAGTGTTTGTGTGTGAGTATGTGTGTGTATACGTGAGAATGTGTGTGCGAGTGTGAGTATTTGTGTATGTGTGTGTTTGTGTATGTGTGAGTGTGTGTGTTTCTGGGGTTCTGACTTAAAGCCTTCAGCAGATCATAAGGAATCATGTATGCTAAGCCAGAGAAATAAAATGCATAGCGTCAAAACCCTCCCACTTGGAAAAACATTAGAATCCTGGGAATTTCTGGAAATATAAGAGAGCCCAGCCCCAGGACCTGGAGTGTAAACACTGTGGCTAATTTGTTGAAGTGAGATGCCATTGATGATTCTCCCTGCCTTGAGAGATGACAGGGCTCCTGGGCGGAACAAAGCGGCTGCCTGTGGCAGATTGCTGGCTGCAGGCGGACTGCAGAGAACGATCAGGAAACGCCAGACATGGCACTGAGACAGATCGTCTTTCTTAAAGAGGAGTCTGAAAAATAAAAAGAAAGAAAAGGAGAACTCCAAAGGAATTCCATTCCCTGGAGCTTGCCTTGAAGAGGGCAATCATTTCTCTGGCTCCGCTCCTGCCCACAGACTCTTGGACGTATCCGGGGAGCAGAGCTTGGCACGGCTCATCCATCACTCTTACAGAAGCAGTTCTGAGACCAGCGGACAAGGCTAATGCAGAGAGCAAGCCAAGGGTTTGCTACGCACTTGAGCTATCCCGTTAGACGTGATTAACTCTCAACAGCCTTGCCTTCTAGCCACTGATGATTTCAAAAAGGTTATTTATGTAGCCAAAAATGGTACTCTTCAGCCCTTTTTTTTATTCAAAGAAAAGTGTCCATAAGCTGTTCTGTGGAATGGGCTCCCTGGCCTACGAAACTTTATCGTTTCTGCTAGCTTTGATCTGGCGCTTATACTTTTTCTTTCCATTGATTTAAAGACTATTTATAAAATCAGGATAATTTATTTGCATGCAGTATTTTTAAAATATGCCTTTAAGCTCTTATTTCCATTTCATTACTAGAATACTTCTACCCTATTTTTATTCTGTTCCTAAAGAAGAGCGGAAAATCTAACGCTAGGTTCGAAAGTAGCAAACACTGTCCGTTCTTCCCTGTGCTCGGCTGCTATCGAAACATTCCGGATTACCAGACTGCGGTGGCTCGCCCGAGGGCGGAGGCGGCGTGGCTCAGGCAGGACTCACTTCCTCTTGCGCTCATTTTCAGGGCATGACTATTTTGTCTTCATAAGAACGGCATCTTAAATGATGTTTCCTTTAGGAAGCAAGACTCACTTTGGGTTTTTTAGACTACTTACCTTCAAGGCCAAAAGAAAAAAAAATATTAGAACCACAAAATACCTTCATGCTGGTTTTAATGGAAAATAGTTTTTTTTTCTACTTTGAATTCCTATTAGGAGAGCAACCACTATGGGGAATTTTATTTGAAACACTATTAGTTAATTTTTCTAAGTATTCTAATTCTAGGTAGTGAACAGCGTTGAGTCTTGGTGGTTTGCGACTGCGGTCTCGGTTTTCAGGGTTCTGCGCATGAGCAGTGAGAGTTCATCTTGCACAATGGATGTGCTCAAGTTGGCATGTCTGTCTCATTCTGGGATGAGGAGCTGACTAGGACTTGCCCCAAGGGACAAGCTGAACCTGAGAAACTCAAGATGCATCTTCTTGCATCTCACTGTCCAGAGCAAGTCGCGTGGTGTCACTCACTGGCCTACAGACGTCCTCTACTCTCTGTCGGGGAGCCTACAGCTATCACCCTTGCCTCAGCTCCAGAGAGGGCCACAGCAACTAAACAACAACAACAACAACAAAAAGAAAAACCCAGAACACTCACTCACCCAAGACAAGACAAATATCAACACCAACATAATTCCAGATGCCATAATTCCTAGATCCCAGTGTAAAGACATAAACATGAGTAACCAAGTCAATATACCTTCTCCAGAAGCCCGTGACCCTGTTGCAGTAAGCCCTAAGAAATGCAATATAATTTAAGCATAAGACAAGTACTTTGAAATAGCAATTGTGAATATGTTCAAGGACCTTAAGGAGGATAAGGATAAATTCAGTGAAAACATAAACGATTGAATGAAATAATAAAAACAATTCAAGGCATGAGGGTAGAATTTAACAAAGAAGTAGAATACCATACGCGCACACGTGTGCACATACACAAATAAAATAAAAACTGAAATGAAACTGGAAATGAAAAGTTGAGAATGTCAAATTAAAACCGCACAGGTAAACCTTACCAACAGAGTACAGGACACAGAACAGAAAATCTCAGGTGTTGAAGACAAGGTAGAAGAAAACATACCTCAGTCAAAGAAAATGTTAAATTTTAAAAATCCAGAAACAAAACATCCAGAAAACCGGGGACACCACGAAAAGACCAAGGTGATGAATTGTAAGGATAGAGTCAGGGCAAGAAATACAGGTCAAAGGCGCAGGAAATATTTTTAACAAAACTATATAAGAAAAAATTTCCCCAATCTAAAGAAAGCTGTTCCAGTCAAGGTACAAGAAGCATAAATACCAAAAACATAAGACCAGAAAAGAAATTCTCCAAAACGTATAATAATAAAAATCACTGTGTTTAGAACAAATAAAGGATATTAAAAGTTTCAAGGGGAAAAGACCAGATAGCGTAAAAAGACAAGCCCAGAGCAACACCCGACTTCAATGGAGATTCTGGAAGCCAGAGGGGCTGGACTGACGTTCTACCAATTCTAAGAGATCATATATGTCAACCTGGCACTTGTTTCCTGACAAAGTGGCCAAGGACCTGAGACTAGATCCATACAACTATTGTTCTGCTAAAGAGTGAGCCATCAAACGAGTCCTAATAACTCTAATGACATCAAATGACTCCTAATGACATTCCGTTATACCTGTAGATCAGGCCCCTCTCAGTTCCCATCAGTGGAGCTTCTTGAAATGGACGGGAATTAACACAGAGACCCGCAACTGAACAATGCAGAGAGTGAGAGACTTGGAAGCACTCCGTCCTAAATGGGACATCTTCAAATCCCTCCCCCAAAGGCTCGGGAAACTATAGAAGTGGAGGTGGAAAGAGTGTAAGAACCAGAGGGGATGGATGACGCCAAAGAAACCGTCCTCCAGACAGAACCGGAGTGATAATGCTAAGAAGTCACAGAGACTGACAGCATGCAGAAGACGGCACACGTTCAAGCCAGAGGGGTCCCAGAACTGTGAGTAGCGAGTGGACACAGGCTCCTGCCCTTGATCAACAAGTTGTCTCAATTGATAACTCCTGGCAAAGGAAAAACCAGTTTTCTCTAGTGGAATCTCTCTGGGTATATTATTCATAGTTGAGGGCAGGCCTCATGCCCAGGAGTAGTTGGCCAACACAGAATGACCTCAATGGTATTTTTGCAGACTTCTTGTCTCATTTTGCTTTGCTGCAGTATTCTTTTCTCACTGGTCTTCTGGTTGTTTATTTTGATTTCCATTTTTGTGGTGTGTCTTGTTTTGTTTCCTGTTGAGAGAGAGAGAGCGAGAGAGAGAGAGAGACAGAGAGTGCACAAAGTTGAGTGGGAAGGAAGGTGTGGAGGATAGGAGGAATTATGATCAAAATGTATTGCAAGAATTTTTTCAATAAAAAATGACATAAATTTGAGGGGGTGAAAGGATCTGGGAAGAGGAAAGGACAGAGTGGAGCATGTAGATGATCTAAATACATTATATGCACATAGAACATTCTCGAAGAATTATTACAAATACTATATTAATAACATATCAGATGGTAAACTCATTAGCGATCTGACTGAAGAGCTTCAGCACTGTGGAAGTTTATGATTTGTTAATTAAGTTATCAATGACAGTTAAACTTTTTAATAGTCAGATGCACATAGGATTCATCTATAACCCCTTTCTCTTCACTTATTAAAATTTTCATTTGAATATTTCATGTATTCCCACGATCACAAATACCTTCGGTGTCAACCCATTTTTAATATCTATACTAAGATACCAGAGGCAGGTTAACTTTATAAGTAAAGAAGGTTTGTAGCTTGTAGTTCCAGGGGCTCAATGTCTAAGACGCATAACACAGATAGGAGTCCTGGAACAGAGAGCAGAACATCTATAGGGAGCTACCCCATGTCAAAGCAGGAAGCCAGAGACAGTGACTTCAAGTACTCTCCAAGTTTAAAATAACTTGTTCTTCCTCCTTGTGTCCTCTATTTCTTTCTGAGAACAGTCCATTTAGGACACTAGGGCCCACCTATTTATGGTTCACCCATCTGTGGTGGCTTCAATGAGTAATGCACCTCCATAGGTTCAGGTCTTATCACTTGGTCCCCACTGGTAGTGCTATTTGGGAGGTTGGCAAGCCTCCAGGATGTGGAGCCTCTGCTGGAAGAAGTTCATAACTGGGGTGGCCTTTGGGGTTTTAGAGCCTTACCTGGCTTCCTTTTCTCACCTTGCTTCCCATGCTGGACTTTACCCCTCTGGCACTGTCAGCCAAAACAAAACAAGCTTTCCTTCCCTAAGTTGCTTTTGGTTATGGTATTTTATTACAGCAATGGGGAAAAAGACTAACGCAACCTCCACCACCACACCAAGGACCAAGCTTACAATCAATACATGAACTTTGTGGGATATTATTTTAACAAGGCAAAGATGTGTTACATTTGTTTCACCTTGCCTGCCTAGGATGCCTGATTGGTTTGATAAAGAGCTGAATGGCCAATATCTGGGCAGAGAGAGCTGTAGGCTTGAGAGGAATGGGAGGAGAAGAAAATGATGAACACACCTGGGCCAGATTCCCCTAGACTCCAGACTGCTCTACGGAGGTGTCCGAAGGACAATTTTCTCCCTGGCATGTCTAAAAAAGATCTTTGATGTCTTCCTCTCCTATCCCGCCTCCTTCTGAGTTTTCCTCTTGTTAGGATGTGACAGAGTCCCATGCATCCTTTTCCAGCACCCGTAGCTGCACGGTCAAACACACCTTTTGTCCCCTCACCTCTGTCTGTCACCATGTTCACCCAAGTCTCATTATCTCCCGAAAGAATGACTGATGTGGTTGCCATCTTGTTTCTTTGTTCCATCATCAATTATCCATGCTTTGTTCAATTTTATTAATAAAACAAATTACATAGTGGCATTCTCTTCCCAGCCCTTGCCTAGTAATGAAGATGAATCCAAACTTCTTAGCTTAGTGAAGTCTAGAAGCCCCAGCATGTCTTGGCCCCTGTATATGCCCTTGACCTCTTGTATCTCTCTCACACACTGGTGTGTTGTGTTACGTCATGCTTGTACCCAAGTCGGAGATTTTTCCCTTGTTGTTCTGTTGCCTAGATAATGTTCCTTCCCCATAGTTTCACATGGTTGGTTTCCTGAATGATCCATGTCTTAACTCAAATGTCTTCTTTTCAGGCAGGTCTTCCCTAACCACTGAGCTATCTCTACTGTGTCACCCCCGTTTCTTACTGTTGTGTCCAGCTGCTTTGACGATCCTACTTGTTTGCTTAAGTGACATCTCTCTTTCCTTTTGGAATGGAAGCCCCACTAAAACAGAAGCTTTGCCATTTCAGCTGCACTCCGTCATACAACAGGTGTTCACCATATATTCAATGAAGAAATGATGGCTGGGGTAGGGGTGAAGGGGGGTGCCATGACGCTGGGTATTTGTGGTGTCACGGTGAAATGAACATTAACGAAAGACAGAAACTGACAGGATCAGGTTTTCCTGTCGCACGCTCTTGTTTTTGTCAAATCTCCACCACCGCAATAAATACTTGAAATAAATCCACTTGTGGGAAGACAAATTTATTTGGGTTCATAGATTTAGAGGTTTAGTTCGTAGTTGCTCAGTCTCACAGCCTTGGGCCAGTGGCAGCACAGACTATCACGGTATGGGCATATGGTAGATGATGCCCGTTCGTGTCATGGTGGGAAGGGCATGGGTCTCCCTCACTGTCCGCTGCAGAGACATATTCCCAGTGACCTCTCCCTGGGTCTACCGTCCTAAAGGTTCTGCCACTTGCCAACAATACCAAGCTGGGACCACGCCTTTTTAGCACAGCTACTTTGGGGAAACATCACAGATCCTCCACAGATGACATAATGACTGGGTACGGTCACAGAGTCTCTTCTCCTGTCAGCTCAGCTCCATTGCTCCTTCCACTGGCTCTGTGGGTATTTGACTGAATACACAAGAAACCTGTATTGGAAGATCTCAGAAGGAAACAGAAAGGAAAATCAAAGACTGCTTCCCAGAATAGAAATGGCGTAAGAGCCAGGTCTCAGTGCACGTGTCAACAGCTATGAGAGCCTGGGGTCAGCTTGGATTCTTTCCAGGTCACTGAGGTTGGAATCAAGGCATATGGATGATTTTCATTTTATCAACAATTTTTTTGGGGGGGGTGGTCATTTTCTGGGGCGACACAGCTTGAGTCCTGAGCCTGCCCTAGACACCAGCATGGAGTGAGCTGTGTCCCACCATGGAACTGCTATCAGAATAAAGGGGGACACGTCCCAGACAGGCAAACACAACAGCTGTCCACCCCACTTCGTGAAGGTATTAGAAGCGAGGTGTTTCATTTTAGAGGGTTATAATCTAGTTTGCAAGGACATAGAAGAGGTCACTTATCACAGTGGAGGAAATTTACCCTAGCTGGGAAAAGAAGAAGTCCCCCCATCCCCCAAATCCCCCTCCCCTGACTGTCATCAAGAAGGCTGACATTTACTCGGGACTCCCCTTGTCTCTTCTGAGGTTCATTTTAAGAAGTGTCTGCCATTTTCAACACACTGTCCGTTGGGAAAGTAGTCTCTGGCTTCACCAAGACACTACTTAGCCCTGACTTCAGAATTTCTTGTTCTCACCACATTGCTAAATTTCACCACAACTTGGCCAACAAGTCTTACATGGCAGCAAGAATCCCCGGCAGTTCACAGCTAGTTCTTCCATTTTGGGTGAGTTTAACTCTCTCTGTCTCTCTCTCTGTCTCTCTGTCTCTCTCTGTCTCTGTCTCTCTCTCTCTGTCTCTGTCTCTCTCTCTCTGTGTTTTAGGTAAGAGGAACAAGGAAAGGGGGACAAGAAGGGAAAGAGCAGAAAGTTCAGGAGTAAAGGATTCAGCAACAGAAGGGCAAAGAGGACAACCCTACAGTGAAATCCAATTCTCTCCCCAGAATATAAGGGAGTCAGGACAGTTTCCTCACTGGAACCTGAGAATTTTGAATGTCAATGATGAATCACGTGAATGAAGCTTCAGTTACATGGCAGTAACTAATTGATTTACGTGTCCATTTAATTCTTTGGTAAGCTTGCTGCTTGCCTGTTCTTGTGATTAGCCTGAGAGGAAGATCCGTTTCCTGGCCTCACGAAGTTGCCAGTGGTGGTCCACGGCAGGAGGAGATGATGAGATTGCAGGGAGCTTGGCTGTCACGGGCTGAGTGGGGCACTGTCATGAGTTATTGCCAAAGAGAAAGGGCACGATGGCTCCAGAAGTAAACTGGGGAGCAGTGAGATCGCTGAGGGGGTATAGGCACTTGCCACCAATCATGCTAACCTGTGATCAGTCCCTGGAACCCATGTAGTGTAAGGAGAGAACTGAGCCCATGAATTGCTCTGATCTCCATGTCCATAACCTGGTACATGTGTACCCCACACCTCCACATCCATACCCTGGTACATGTGTACCCCACATCCATACCCTGGTACATATGTATCCCATACCTCCACATCCATACCCTGGTACATGTGCACCCCACATCTATACCCTGGTACATGTGCACCCCACATCCATACCCTGGTACATGTGCACCCCACATCCATACCCTGGTACATGTGCACCCCATACCTTCACATGATTGTCCCTGCCTCCCTGTGTGTACATTGTAATAGGAGCAGTAGACTTAAAATCTTTGGATTGCTAAGTAATGGCGTAGCTGAAAATTACAGCAAACGTTGAGAAAGAACCTGGCAGGACTCTTTAAAAGATGCTCCAGGAGGGACCTACTTGGGCTCAGTGCAGGCACTGGAATCCAGCTCTTACATCAACTAATACCTAAACAAGGAAGAAAAGCCCTAAGATGAAACCAGATGCATGCACTCTGTCTAAACATGCAAGAAATGAGGCATTCCTTAGTCCTTGTCTTTGCCCAAATCCTTCTAAAACTGCGGACAAGAAGAGTTAACTATACAGAAATAAAGAGAGCGAGAATGGGTGGAAAGAAGGGAGAACGCAGAGAGAAGAAAGGAGAGGAGGACAAGTGAGTGGCAATGAGGGGAGGAGAGGGCAGAGGGGAGGGAGAGAGGGCCAGGGGGCGGGGGAGAAGAGAAGAGAAAAAATGAGAGGAGAGGGCGGGGAGAGGAAAAGAGGGCAGAAGAGAAGAAAGGAGAGATGAGGAGTGGTGAGGAGAGGGGAAGGCAGAGGAGGGGAGTTGAAGAGATGAGAGGGGAGGGGAGGAGAGGATTGTAGTCTCAAAGAGTGAACATATTTTTGCAAAATAAAACATAGAGGCTGGGCTAGCACAATCAAAAACACTGAATGGTTAGTACTGTAGCCAAGGCACAGGATCAAGCCAGCCCCATTCGTCCCCCGCCCCCTGAAAATTCTCAGCAATTGAAGGCCCTTAGCCTCTGAAAGCCAGGGCTGGAAGTGTGGGGTGAAGTCAAGAGGTGGATCTGAAAGTCACTACAGAGCAAGGTAGAAGCCTGTATTCTCCTTGCCAGCCCTGCCGGGACCCCTGGGTGGCGCTGTTTTCCACTTCCAGGCTGCCTGGCTCAGGAGAGTGCGAGGAAACAAGGATTGAAACACAGCAATCCTGAAAAACAAGTTCAGAGAAGGTGAATAGGTGAAGGCCAAGGGAGGATGGGGGAGCCAGGGTTGCTGGGAGCTCAGGCAACTATGCGCTCATCATCAGGACAGTTGGTGCTTTCTTTGAAATGCTGCCATGAAAGGGTTTTAAGCCATGGGAAACGTTATCTTATTTGGGTTTAAAAAGTTACTCTGGTTGTATGAAGAATAGATTGTCACACATTTAGCTGCGTCTTCTAATGAAAAATCGTGTATCCCAGGCCGTTAGAGCAGAAAGAGCCTTCAAGATCATTTGACCCAACTCTTCCTTTTTCAAAGATAAGCAAACGAAGACGTAGAAAATTTATGATTTGTACAAGGTCATATAGCTAATAACTGTGTGGGGCTTTTAAAGGCGGAGGTTGAGGGTGATAGATGACACTTTTAAGAAATCTTTCAAGTCTCGGTTTCGTTTGGCCAGAAGTGATGTCCCTCTTCCCGATCTTTCCTCTCACCTTATTCTTCTCTGTTATACTATTTCTTCATCTGTTGCCTCGGCCAGACTTCCTTCTGCTCCTGTCTTATCTCTTGTGAGAGACATAAAAGCATTCCCCGGAGTACAGGAAGCTCGGCTTCTAATGTGTCTGTGACAGGCTAAGCGTTCCACTCGTGTTGCTAAACGGATGGGTGCGTGAATTTTCCTTCGGCTAAAAATTAAGCATGCAGAACCTGAATATGCACGTTTGGATTTAACCGCAATAATTAAGTACCTCAGCAGTACTGTCCAGAAAATCAGCCAGACTGGCTGTGGGGGTAATTATTACATTTCTGGACTCGTCGCAGGCACATTTGGCACCCGCGCACAGACACTCGGGCCCTGTTGAGAACCTCGCCGGAGATGAGGTTATGCACTGTGTTTTGGCTCCCGGTGAAGAAACAAGCTTCAGGCCACGGGTCAGCGGTGATCTAAAATCAGCACAAGGCATTCAGCACTCAGAAGATAAACATGACTCACTGCGAATGGGATCTCCCCCGATTGCTCACAGACCGCGGTAGTGCCTGATTCCGAAGGGAAGGGTACAGATTGTTTTCGCTGTGAAGTGACACACGTCAGTGTTGTGAAACAGTGGAAAATGGGCAGGAAAAGACCCGAGCCGCCCTGCTGCCTCTGCTCAGATGTCTCGCTCCTGCTTTTTGTTTGGCGCTCCAGCATGACAAGGAAGCCACTGTTTGACTGTCCCAGCCGCCACACTGTATAGTCATCGGGTACCGCGAAGTCACTCGCTGTGTTATTTGTTCATGATTCTGTGATCTGGGTGGGACCCTGCAGGGCGATGCTCGGATGGCCTTGTCTTTATCCAAAGCTTCCTCTAAGGCTGACTTTAGCTAAGACACCGTGACTTCACTTAGCTGAGCGTCACCACAGCTGGAACAGCTGGTACTATTGTGTCTGGCCATTCTCCCCTATCCTTCTCTTGGTTTCCTCAGCAGGGCACTTGGGCACATCACATTTCTATTCCCAAGAACAGAAAAACAAAAGGGCCAGGCTTCTTAAAGTTTCTTTCTAGAATTGCACAATGTCACACTGGCTGTATTTGATCAGTGACAGTAAATACATACCTTTCCAGATCTAGGATGACAGGAAATTAACTCTCAAAGAGTTTCTAACCTTCTCCAGCCCTCCTCAATTACCCATGACACTCTTGAGTCCTCATTGAATGTTCCACTACCTCAGCAAAGCCACTAACCTGGGGTCTGTGCCCGATGCCTCAACCTCTCTCCACGTATTCTTTCTTCAACTTCGTGGTTGCTTGTGAGTGCCACAGCTCCATGGTTTTAACTACCGTGTGACTTCTACTGGCGCAGAAGTTAGTAATTTGGAGAAAAGAGTTAACAGTCAGACAGGATGAAGTCTTCTCTCTAGAAACCTACTATTGTTGCAACACCTACTTGCAGTTGGTATCTAAGAAAATTGGGTGGTGGTGGTTGTTGTTCTTCTTCCCCGCAGAGTTGGAAGAAAAACTCGAGGTACAACGGACCCATGTGGAGAGGTTTATTGCGGGGAGGGTAGAACGTGCCCGACAGTGAAGGGAGGAAAGGAGAAAGAGGGCGAATGAAGGCGTTTGGGCTTTTAAAGGGGACCCCCACGCACGTGCGTCAAACGTTACATTCTGCGCCGGCACTCAGGGGCCCGTGTGCTCCTGGGAAAAGCGGTCTTCCGGTCCGGTGGGCGAGGCTGTACTCTGCGCCTGCGCACAGGAGCCTCCTGGGGAATAACAGTGGTGGGATCAAGGTTTCCAGAGAAACAGCCAGTAGGATGAGCATATTTGCAGAAAGATGTCTTAGACGTAGCCAATGAACAGGGTCGCAAGCCGCTGGGAGTGATGGAAAATCTACAGAATGGCTGGGTAAGCTTCAGCCGCAGAAGGGCTGACATGCAGTCCCAAGCAACAGAACTGTCGGGAGAAAACACGGGTGAGCTGGTGTGAAGTCAGAAGCCGTCTGGTAAGGATTTCCCTCTTGCTCGGGAGGCAGGCTGGGTTTTCTTCCTATGTTATTTATAGCCGCAGGAACCCACGGATGGGAATTTTCATCTCTTCCCAACCCCACTCCAAGTTAACACAAAAGAAGCATCTGCCACTGGAGTGGCCCCCACATTTCCAGAGTAGGAAGATCCCTGCGGTGTGTCTCAGCTACACAAGGATTGATTCAGACTGAACACCTGCTGTCATAGTATCCAAAGGAGCACAGACAGGGATCATCGGCCTGGAATTTTATTATATGCTAGGTAGAGCCTGTATGGAAGGCACCAGTGAATCCCCTGGGCAAACATTTCTGATCAGCGTCCCTGATATACCCCCCCACACACACACACCTTCATACTTACTGTCCTCGCTTATTGCTGGAGAAATGGGCTGCTTTGGGGCTACATCTGGGAGAGGACTCCTACAGGTCTGGCCTCCTTTCCTGCAGATTTGGCCCCAAACACTGCTTCCCTATATTGACTTTGTTTTCTTGTCTTGTGGTGTGAAGAGTTTTAGCTACAGCTAGGACGATCTACATGCAGAGAGTAGGAAATTGGCACCACTTGCTTGTTGACAGAAGTTTCTGTCCCACCTGGTCCCACAGCCATTCAATCCCAAAGAAATACAGAGAGATCTACATTAATTATAAATTGATTGGCCTATTAGCTCAGGATTCTTATTAACTCTTTTTTTTTTTTTTTTTTATTTTTGAAACAGGGTTTCTCCATAGCTTTTGGTTCCTGTCCTGGAACTAGCTTTTGTAGACCAGGCTGGCCTCGAACTCACAGAGATCTGCCTGCCTCTGCCTCCCAAGTGCTGGGATTAAAGGCGTGCGCCACCACCGCCCTGCTCTTATTAACTCTTATAACTTACATTAACCCATAATTCTTGTCTACGTTAGCCATGTGGCTTGGTACATTTTATCAGTGAGGTGTTCCCATCTTGCTTCCTCTGTGTCTGGATGACGACTGCAGACTGAGCCTTTCCTCTTCCCAGAATTCTCTTGTTCTGGTTGCCCCGCCTATACTTCCTGCCTGGCTACTGGCCAATTAGCATTTTATTAAACAAACACAAGAGACAGGTCTTTAGAGGGTACAAGACCATTGCCCCCACAGCACTTGTTAAGACAATTGACACAAGAATATCTTATCTCATAGATTTGACATCTTGCCTGTCTTAGGTGGGTAGCTCTGTACTGTCAATCAGGGTCCATGCACCACATTCAAAGGGTGTTCCCAGAAGACAAATGAGGACCAACGTTTGAGAGGGTGGGATGTTTGAATACGGAGATGGAAAGCAGAGGCACTGGAGCCTCGCAGCTTAGATTCTGGAGGCATGGTTGTGTTTGAATTTTGATTGTCCAGTTATAACTCCACATGAACTCCAATTTCCAAGTATATAAGACAGTCAAATAACACTCCTAAATAACATCTGTTTCTTGCTCATCCTATACCAGGGACCTGAGTCCTAAATAACATCTGTTCATTGCTCACCCTATCCCAGGGACTTGTATTAACTCACTGAAAACTCACAACAGTCTAATCAGGTAAGTATTATTGTGCTGTCTGTGTTGCAAACTCAAAACCACAAGTCTTCAGGATGGAGGGACTCTTGCTAATACTCACAGCATCAGAGTATTGGGGGGATTAGAAGACTGTACACACCGTAGCATTGGGACCTACCAGAGTATAAGAAACATTTGAAAAACATAAACTGTTATGTTTGAAGACAAAAGCAGAGAGGTGCCGGGTTCTCCAGCAGACAGGGCTGTGGCAGAGTCAACCCTGCCGGTTTCTCCCTGAGGCTGAGTGGGATGGTGATGACCCAGATCTCCTGCTGGCCTCCAGGGAGAAACACACACTGAACTGGGAGTCTGTCAAAGCAGATCTCACTTTATTGCATCAGGACAAGAACTTATATAGGACTGAGGTAGTGGGTGAGAGTCTTGGGGTAGGGTGAGGTAGAGCAAGGAATAAGGGCCAATAATATCTTGCCACATCAGCGGTGACTGGTCAGAGGCTGGCTTGGGTTGGAATGTGCTGAGTCACTCTTCTCCAAACTCAAGTTAGGCTCAGGAAGTTACACCCAACATGAGCCCCAACAGAGAGGAAGAAATAGAAGCAGCATTACTGCCTGTGTGAAACCCAGGGATGGTTCAGGGCTACCCCATGCATGATACCCAGCTATGGTCCAGGGCTACTGCATGTTGTAGGAGGGTCTTCTATCTATCTGCTGCTTTCATTGGTTAATTAATAAAGAAAACTGCTTGGCCTGATAGGTCAGAACATAAGTAGGCGGGGAAGACAGAACAGAATTGTGGGAGGAAGAAAGCAGAGACAGGCAGATGCCATGAATCTCTCGCTCGAGATGGACGTAGGTTAGGATCTTTCCCGGTAAGCCACAGCCTCGTGGTGCTACATAGATTTAATGGAAATGGGTTCATCAAGATATGAGAGTTAGCCAATAAGAGGCTAGAAATAATGGGCCAGGCAGTGTTTAAATGAATACAATTTGTGTGTTGTTATTTCAGGGTATAAGCTAGCTAGCCAGGCAGCTGGGAGCAGGGCTGTGGGAAGTGGCCCCCGCTTCTTTCACTACAACTGCATGTACAAAGTCCAGGGAGGGTCCAGGGCTACCCCATGCATGAAGCCCTGGGATGGTTCAGGGATACTGCATTCTATGGACAATATGTAAATAATTGGATGTCAACCAAATTCTCCTTCATGCTTGATATTGGACTGGGAACTACATAGGGAAAGGATGTTGAAGACTGGTGGGAATCATGAGCTGGGGACGGAGTTCAAAGGGTCTTAGCCATCACTTAAACTCTTCTGATCTGGGGCTGTGATTCACATTACAGAATCTTAAGAGCCCTGGTTAGAATTGCTCAGGACAATACAAAGCAAGCCCAGTGGCCCTAATAGCTGACTGGGATGAAAGAGTGAGAGAAAAAAAATAAGAAAGGGGGATTTAAACATTAGTTTAAGAAATAAACACTGTCTTTTTCTGTGAGCGGGAAGAAGGACATTATGGTTCGATGGTTAGAAGCTGGGGAGTTACTGCACGAGGCAATGGAGAAGAGACGGATGGTCGGAAAATAAGTCTTGTTTGCACTAGCAATGGTTACATAAATTCACACAGACCGGGAGTGAAGAAACTCCTTTGTCTCTCTATAAATGACCAGGGCACTCATAACCAAATTAGCAGTGCCATTCAGAGCCAATAGTATCCCAATATGCAAATCTGGACTAAGTTTCCTAATACATAAAAAGAAATAGAAACAGGACTGATTGCCTTCTTTTTTGTGTGAATTAAATGAGCTTGCATTTTGTTTTCACACATGGTTTATCAATCAATATAAATTCACTATTTCTATGCGTTATCCATAAAAGCCTTAAAACTCTTGATTGAAGAAAAGAGTTATAAAGATAAATTGAAAAGTTTTCTTTTTTAAACTAAATTCATAGTTAGGTTTTTTGTTCTTGTTGTTTAAATCAGTGGAAGCTAATGGGAAAAGCCCTATTGCTATGTTCAAATTTGAAAACGAAGATCCACTTGGTCACTTAAAATACGAGCTTAGAAATTGATGAATTGCTTTGGTACCTCCCTGGGAAATGGCAGTCCTGTATAGGGACCATATAATGGAAACACCACTGAGTAATGCCAGTTAAATGACTAGTCTCAAAAATGTAAATTCACGAGCCAGGTGATGGTAGTGCTCGCCTTTAATCCCAGCACTTGAGAGGCAGAGGCAGGTGGATCTCTATGAGGTTAAGGCCAGCCTGGTCTACAGAGTTAGTTCCAAGACAGGCTCCAAAGCTACACAAAGAAACCCTGTCTGGAAAAACCAAAAAAGTAAATTCACAGCTACACTTGTGGAGAACCCATGTTCCAAGAACTCGGGCTCAACACCTGAAGTAACTTTGTCATGACTTTTTTCTCCCTGATCATAAGCTGTGTCTATCTCTTCCTTGTTCTCCTAGAATCTAACGCAATACCAGCACCTCAAAGATACATAAGAAACATTTGTGAGGGCATAAGAGAGGAAGAGGGGAGGAAAGGACCCGATGCAACGCTTGGCTATGAGGCCAGCATTTTTCAGAAAGGCTTAAAGGATGAGGTGAATGCCAGCTCCTGTCTTCCTCTTAGTCATACACTCTTCAGACCAGAATGAAAATATTTTGTCACAAGCAAGTGTCCAGAGAGTGGATGAATATTAATAAAAACAATACTAATGTAAATTTTAAGTTTGTTGTATGTGCATGAGTGGGCATCTGTAGAGGTCAGAGGTCAATGTCTGGTGTCTCCTCAATCAAGCTCCCATCTGTGTGTGTAAAACAAGGTCTTTGGCTGGGCCTTGAGCTCCGCAATTAGACTGGACTGACTGACCACGCGAGCCAGGGAGTCCTTCTGTCTCTGCATCTCTGGCACTGAGGTTAACTGAGATTACAGGCAAATATCATAGTATCGGGCTTTTTTGTTTGTTGGTTGTTTTTGTTTTTCAAGTCAGGGTTTCTCTGTGTAGCCCTGGCCATCCTGGAACTCACTCTGTAGACCAGGCTGGTCTCAAACTCACAGAGATCTGTCTGCCTCTGCCTTCCAAGTGCTGGGATTAAAGACATGTGCCACCACTGCCAGACTCTAGTATCTAGCTTTTAAAATTTGCTCTTATTTATGTGTGGTGTGTGTGTATGTATGTGTATGTGTGCGTGTGTGTGTGGTATGTGTGTGTTGGTGTGTGTGTATGTGTGTGTTGTATTGTGTATGGTGTGTGTGATGTGGTGTAGTATGTGTGTGGTATGTGTGTGATGTGTGTGTGGTATGTGTGTGTAATGTGTGTGTGTGGTATGTGTGTGTGGTATGTGTGATATGTGTGTAGTGTGTGTGTTGTATTTGTGTGTGTGTGGTGTGTGTGTGGTATGTGTGTGTGTGGTATGTGTGTGTATGTGTGTTTGTGGTGTGTGTATGTGTTGTGATATGGGTGTGTGGTATGTGTGTGGTATGAGTGTGTGGTGTGTGTGTATGTGTGGTGTGTGTGGTAGGTGTGCGTGGTATGTGTGTGTGGTGTGTGTGTGTGTGATATGTGTGTAGTGTGTGGGAGTATGTGTAAATGATTGAAGTTAACACTGGATGTCTTCTTCAATGGCTCTCCCTTCATTTTGTTGAGGCAGGTTCTCTATATGAACCCTGATCTCACCAATCCTGGATAGTTTAGCTAGCCAGCTTATCCCAGAGACCCTCTGTCTCCCTATACATCTGCCTGGTTTTGATATGAATCCCAAAGATCAAAACTCCAGGCCTTATGCCTGTGTGGCAGACAATTTATTCATGCAGTCATTTGCCCAGGCTCAGCACTGGCTTTTTCTGTGGGTGATCAAACTTGGGCTTGAACAGCAAGCACCTTGCACTCCGAGTCATTGTCTCAACTCCCATATTAGTTAAGATTTTGTTAAGTGCTATCTAGGTGTACTGACTGGTTCTGTGTGTCAACTTGACACAAGCTAGAGACCTCAGAGAGGAAGGAGCCTCAGTTGAGGAAATGCTTCCATGAGATCCAACGGTAAGGGATTTTCTAAATTGGTGATTGATGGGGAGGGTCCAGCCCATGCTGGGTGATACCATCCTTGGGCTGGTGGTCCTGAATTCTATAAAAAATCAGGCTGAGCAAGTAGGGGAAGCAAACCAGTGAGCAGCACCTCTCCATAGTCTCTGCATCAGCTCCTGCCTCCAGGTTCCTGCCCTGCTTGAGTTCCTCTTGCCTTCGAGTCAAGGACTCTCAACTACTTCTTCAGCACCATGTCTGCCTGTGTGCCACCATGTCTGCCTGTGTGTCACCACGTCTGCCTGTGTGCCACCATGTCTGTCTGCCTGTGTGCCACCATGTCTGCCTGTGTGTCATCACGTCTATCTGCCTGTATGCCACCATGTCAGCCTGTGTGCCACCACGTCTGCCTGTGTGTCACCACGTCTGCCTGTGTGCCACCATGTCTGTCTGCCTGTGTGCCACCACGTCTGCCTGTGTGCCACCACGTCTGCCTGTGTGTCACCACGTCTGCCTGTGTGCCACCACGTCTGTCTGTGTGTCACCACGTCTGCCTGTGTGTCACCACGTCTGCCTGTGTGTCACCATGTCTGTCTGCCTGTGTGCCACCACGTCTGCCTGTGTGCCACCATGTCTGTCTGCCTGTGTGCCGCCATGTCTGTCTGCCTGTGTTCCACCACGTCTGCCTGTGTGTCACCACGTCTGCCTGTGTGCCACCATGTCTGTCTGTGTGCCATCATGTCTGCCTGTGTGCCACCACGTCTGCCTGTGTGCCACCACGTCTGCCTGTGTGTCACCACGTCTGCCTGTGTGCTGCCATGTCTATCTGCCCGTGTGCCACCATGTCTGTCTGTGTGTCACCATGTCAGCCTGTGTGTCACCACATCTGCCTGTGTGCCACCATGTCTGTCTGCCTGTGTGCCACCATGTCTGCCTGTGTGTCACCATGTCTGTCTGCCTGTGTGCCACCACGTCTGCCTGTGTGCCACCATGTCTGTCTGCCTGTGTGCCGCCATGTCTGTCTGCCTGTGTTCCACCATGTCTGCCTGTGTGTCACCACATCTGCCTGTGTGCCACCACGTCTGCCTGTGTGTCACCACGTCTGCCTGTGTGCTGCCATGTCTATCTGCCCGTGTGCCACCATGTCTGTCTGTGTGTCACCATGTCAGCCTGTGTGTCACCACGTCTGCCTGTGTGTCACCATGTCTGTCTGCCTGTGTGCCACCACGTCTGCCTGTGTGCCACCATGTCTGTCTGCCTGTGTGCCGCCATGTCTGTCTGCCTGTGTGCCACCATGTCTGCCTGTGTGTCACCACGTCTGCCTGTGTGCCATCATGTCTGCCTGTGTGCCACCACGTCTGCCTGTGTGTCACCACGTCTGCCTGTGTGCCACCATGTCTGCCTGTGTGTCACCACGTCTGCCTGTGTGCCACCACGTCTGCCTGTGTGTCACCACGTCTGCCTGTGTGCTGCCATGTCTATCTGCCCGTGTGCCACCATGTCTGTCTGTGTGTCACCATGTCAGCCTGTGTGTCACCACATCTGCCTGTGTGCCACCATGTCTGCCTGCCTGTGTGTCACCACATCTGCCTGTGTGCTGCCATGTCTGTCTGCCTGTGTGCCACCATGTCTGTCTGTGTGTCACCATGTCAGCCTGTGTGTCACCACATCTGCCTGTGTGCCACCATGTCAGCCTGTGTGTCACCACATCTGCCTGTGTGCCACCACGTCTGCCTGTGTGCCACCACGTCTGCCTGTGTGCCACCACGTCTGTCTGTGTGTCACCACGTCTGCCTGTGTGTCACCACGTCTGCCTGTGTGCCACCATGTCTGTCTGTGTGTCACCATGTCAGCCTGTGTGTCACCACATCTGCCTGTGTGCCACCCATGTCAGCCTGTGTGTCATCACGTCTATCTGCCTGTGTGCCACTATGTCTGCCTGTGTGTCACCACGTCTGCCTGTGTGTCACCACGTCTGCCTGTGTGTCACCATGTCTGCCTGTGTGCCACATGTCACACCATGGACTAACCTCTGGATGTAAGCACTCTCTACCCCGAATTAAAAGTTTTTCCTTATCAGAGCTGCCATGGTCATGGTGCCGCTTCACAGCGATAGAAACCCTGACTGAGACCCTAGCTGCCAAGCACTGTGTTTATTGATTTCTATGCATTAATTCATTTGACTGTCATAACAGTGTTGTAAGGGAAATTTTGTTTAGCAGATGAAAATCACTCTTGTGCAGTTTTATGAAACAGCTCGTGGATATTGAAAGTCGGAGTTAAGCAAAGCCTTAACTACTATAAGCATTTATTATATATTATATAAAACATATTATTATATATTATAATATATTATATATAATGTGTATTATTATATATTACTATATACATATAAGTTTTCACTCTGTGAAACGAGAACTTTCCAGGGCTCTTGCTGCAACTCCAGTGGTGATCAGGGTGAAGGAAACTCTTGTGGGCAAGCTCAGGATAGCCACATCTGTTTGAGCCAGAGCCTGGCACCTGGGCAGTCCTCTAGGCCCACACATAGCAAGTGTTGGTTACAGTGCAGTTCAGAACAAAGCAGTCGATGGTAAACCTGAACAGCCATCGGCATAGAGAGAAGTTTGTCCTCACCCAAGAGGGAAAAAAATGCAAATTTCACAAAGCAAATAACCTTAATCCAAGGGTCAGGAAAGAGCTGATGCAATGAAGAGAGACATAGGAGATGCTTCTGGGAGTCCCAGGAAGTGAAGTAAAGGCATCTTGTGTCAGAAAGAAAAAAAAAACCACAAGCACATAAGAACGGTTTTACACCATCAAGCTTATTTCTATAATCTCAGCTGTCCTACTCTGTCTGTCCCCCACAGCCAAATGTACTTGCTCAAGGACACACACAGCCCATGAATACACACACACACCTCTTGACACACATATACAAAAACATATCCATAGAGTTATTGTTACACAGACACATATATACACAAATACACATACTCACCTACACACACATAATATACACATAGACACAGATACACACACATGCATACACATATACACACTCACACATATACATAGACACACACACGTCTGCTCAAATCTTCTTATATGCCCCATGTTGTTGGCTCCTGATTTTAGTACAAACATCTTTGGAAAACAAGGTTGAAATGTCTGGATGTAGCCCTGAGTTGACAGTGTTTATATTTCTGTCTCCTTCATCTTGAGAGCAAGAACACGTATTCCATTTCTTTTTTATCCCCGTCACAGCACCTATCACTAGATACCATATGCTCGGCACGTCCTTGGCACTCCATAAATGCTTGCCGAATGGCCGACTCCTCCCCATCCCCCAACACTTCCCCCCCCCCCCCAGCATTACTTTAAAGATCTGCTGCAGAACTGCAGGCCCAAGTTTAAGATCCATTTTGACAAATAACCCTTATGGGTGTTTAAAGCCAAAAGATCGAATATTTCGGGCAGAAATATGAGCTGTGACTTCATGGGTGTTCTGTGAAGAGATGCATAAAGCTGTACAAACAGATAGCCTTTCCGACAGGACACAACAGATCCCGTTCTGTTCCTCTGCAAACAGAGAGGAGACAGAACTTTGCTTTGAAGCCCATGTTTCCTCCTGAAATCAGTTTGTGTGCAAGCATGGCAGTGGTTCAATCTACAATGGATTTAAAGGGAGATCTTACAAATACTTTTGGCTTTAAAAGCTGATGTCACCGATTCCTAATATAAGTGGTGACTTTAAACCTACCCCACTCCTTCTTACTACCATTCAGACTAGAAAATACAGGCAAAACCAACACTGGATATCATGGGCATGGTGAGAACAAATTGAAGACTATACAAGACTTCTTGTAGACTCCAGGACATGAGACCCAGGTGCCGGAAAGCCTCAGACACCAGAAAGATGGAGGAACCCAGCAGAAGAGGAATTACACATGGTGCTGATGGGTGACTTGTGAGGCAGAAGGGCTTAGAGCAGTCCCAAGAGGAATTCCTGGGAGGGAAGGGTCCCAAGAGATTCTCTGAGCATGTCTCTCATCTCTGGAGTCTATTTTCTCCAGAAGATGTCCTGAGGCCATCTTGCTTCTAGCAAACTCCAGTTTAGGTCACCGCATGTTCTTGAGCAGCAAGCAAGAGAAGGGGCCTGTGTCTTTGGTTCCTCATGTGGGTTTCCACAGAGGAGCTTGCCCTGCTGCTCGCTCTTTTTCTTCTCCCTTAAGGAGTACTCATTTGTGTGGAGTTGGCCCAGTCAGTGGATGAAGAGGTTTCCTGAAGCCGAGCATTTGTAAGATATCTAGGTTCAGTTATACTGAACTATCTTGCAACACAAATGAAATTGACCCAAGGAACCCTGGGTATATTGTTAGCATCTGCATGTTCTAAATCAGAAGCATGCCTCTTTTCTATTTAGTCTTCACTATTTGTATTTTCTGTAAATACAGAGTAGATCAGTAACTCTGACTTTGGTAGAATTTATACTTACCTAAGGTAACTGATAAGAAAATCAGATAAGCACAAGGACTTGTGGGTTTTGTTTTCACAAGGTTTTAGAGAACATCTATAGTATAGGGATTGTTATTGATGTTTTGCTGGAATAAATGAGAACTCCGAGCTTCTTATTCACATAGCTGCTGTTATTTAGGCCCCAGTTTTATGGTAGGCTCCGGAAATGCAAAGTCATAATCTGATGCAGTTTATTGGCTACTACATTAAAAAATAACTTTTAAAAGAAGCACAGGCAGTAACACACCATGAATGAATTGCTGGACACAGGTGACACATAACTCCATGGTAAAAAGGAGACCATTACCCGATTCTTAATCTTCTTAGGGGAGAGATGCCAAATAGTGTAACATTATGGTATGCCTAAGACGATCAAATTAGCATATGTATTACCTCACATACTTTATTTCTATGGTGAGAATAGTTAAAACCTTTTTTAAAAAGCAGTTAACTATACACTGAACATAGTCACAATGTTATTGGTCAGATTTTTTCCCTCCAGAGGTCTTGTATCCTTTGACTTTCTCCTCCTTGTCTCCCTGAGGCCCTGGTCAGCACCATTCCTGTCTCTATGTCTGTGAGATAGACTTTCTGTCATTGCACACGTAAGCTACTTGGGGTGCTCTTTGTCTTTCTCTGTCAGGCTGGTTTCTCACAGCGTACTGTTCTCTACGTTCATCCCTAGCTTCACAAATGATGGGATTTCCTTCTCTTTTTGAAGCAGAATAGAGTTTGTGTGCACATAAGGAGTTCCTTTGTCCATCTGTCTGTTGGTGGACACATTTCCAGGATTCTCACTTATCACGAATAGTGTCAGAGTGAGCAGGAGAGCAGCATCTCTGCAGATGCGGATTCAGCTTCTTTGGCTATATACCCAGGACTGGGAACACTGAAACGTACGGCGAATCTGTTCTCGGTTTTCAGAGGAATGTCTACATTCTTTTCCTTTCTTTTCCTTCCTTCCTTCCTTCCTTCCTTCCTTCCTTCCTTCCTTCCTTCCTTCCTTCCTTCCTTCCTTTCTTTCTTTTTTAAGACAGGGTTTCTCTATGTAGCCTTTGCTACCCTGCAACTCACTCTGTAGACCAGGCTGGCTTCAAATACAGAGATCCTCCTGCCTCTGCCTCCCTAGTGCTGGGATTACCATAATAGGTTGTATGTACTATTTGCAGAGCCCATCCCTTCCCCATTTCCTGCCACAAGGCCCTCTTTCATCTGTCACAAACATCTTCTACCATGAATCTAGATCATTACATTTGGATCCCAAACTGCAAAGTCCAAGAGCAAGAAAACACTTGTGGGATGAGGTAAGAACTCAAGGTGTTGGTTGGTTTTCCTTTCTATACTCAAGCAGGCAGATTTCTTGGGGCCCTTTGCCTCGTGGTAGCTCTGGGATAGGGCTTGACTACTGAAATCCACAGCACAGACAAAAGGATAAAAGTTTGAAGGAAGAGAAAGTTTTCTGCACCTTAAGGAGACATTTTCTTCTGGCCACCAATAGGACTGTGTAATGTCTGTCCTGTCCCTTTAAGAGACAAGCCCCGCCCACTCCCACCACTACCACTGAGGCAAGCAGATCTTCCTTCTGCTTCCAGGCTTCCAGTCTGAGCTCCTTTCTTTCCATCTCTCTCCTAAAGAGGAGTTTCTGTCTTGCCCTCTTCTCCCCACTCCTCCCCTTCCCCCACCCTGTTTCTCTTTCTCTCTGCCTCTCCCTGTTCTTTCCCCTCTACCCTTCCATAAGCCACTAAATAAATATCCAACCTCACTCTGCATGGCGTGCCTAGCAGTTGTGGCTCCTCACGGGACTGGCTGCTCCGTCTTGTCTCAGTCTCTCACCTGCCATGCGGTTCCCTGCCTGGGACTTGCTGCTCCTCCTGGCAGCCCGCTGCCACCACTCGGGAAACTGCACCCACCATGTGACTCCCTGCCTAGGACCTGCTGCCCCTCGTTGCCCGCAGCCACTCAGGAACCTGCAACATTTTATTTTTACCATTACAGACTGTAGGAGAAGAAGGGACCAGTTTGGGGTGTTGGGTGCTGAGTTCGGGGAGTGGTGCATAGCACAGGAAGACTGAACTGACAAGGGAGGGAAGGCAGAACACTTGATAATCTCAGCATTATCAAGATCCCGAGACTACAGCTTGGCCGAATCAACCAGTCACCTGCCTTTTAGAAGGTGGCAAGATGTTGCAAATATTTGAAATATGTAAATTAAACAGCCTACTATAATACTGAAAATAAAGTTTAACGCCTATGAGAAATAAAGAAAAGCTAAAAGTCCATACCTACTCCCAACCCCAAGGGGAACTTGTTGGATGATAAGGGGTTTTCTAGCGTCTTAGGCGTGGGGAAGCCAGAGTCTACCCAGAGCATGCTCTTGGTGCTACCCATTCCCCTTCCTGGATTCTGATCCTACACAGAAACAAATGTGGACTGTGTGGTGAGTTTGGACTTACAGATAGCCATATTCATTATTCGTGTGACGGTCTCAAGTGGTTCAGGCCGCCCCAGAGGACACTCAGCATCCTTCAGCTGTAGTTTCAAGGAAAATGTGTGTTGTTCTTGGTGCACCTAGGTACTTACTATTCAAGGTTTCTCCTGCTCTGATAGAAATGTTCTAATTTCCATCTTGCAATGCTCAAGCAAAATCTTCATGTCTGTAGAATTTCAGGGCTGTTGACAATGTGTAGAACATGAAGAATTGGCAAAACCAGCTTGATTCTTTTATTTAAATAACATCCCCACCCTGGTGTGATCTAAGCTTGGAAAACTTACTTCACTATAGTTCATTGTATTTTCTTTCTTAAGACAATATCTCAAGTCTTAAATTGGCTATAAATCAGATGTTTGAAAGAAAAATCTGCCTTGTAACGAAGAGGATTGTATTTAGTAAGGTTGGGAGTAAATGACAATATTTTAAAATTTTGGAAGGAAATCTTTGTTTTTTTTTTTTCATCTATTTTGCCTAATACAAGCTCCTCTTTCCCTATTTTCATACTATTTATCATTTTCTTATTGCCTGATAGCACTTTATTCTGTTTTTAAAATATTGCAATTCAAAAATAAAGCTAGGAGAATTCAACTAAAACAAAGAATAATCAAAGTCATGGTCCATGAACCCAGACTAAGCTGTATTTATGGAACAGATTTTTTTTTCTAGGAGACTAATGTGTAAATTAAATTGCACAATGGCAAGTCAAATGACTCCCTGGTCTTCTGTAGTATGTGATGTTTTCTGTGACTTTCTACCCTCTTATTCAATAAAACAATGCGTCCTTGTATAGCAGCCAGATGGAGTGGTGATTCACACCCACCCAGAAGATGCCAAGTCCGGTCCCTCCTGCAGCAAGCACACTCACCGTGTGTAATGGGACCCCTCTGGATTTCCTGAAGTGACTCAGCTTCGAACCGAGTACAGCGATGACCTGGCTGTTCATGTGATCGCAGATCAGATGTACTCCAGTAACCTCTGCACCCCTTGCAATGCCCACACATTGTAAGCTCCAAGGTCCCTTCTTGGTAGGTTTAAGTGGAACACAGTCACTCCCAGAAACAGAGGACTAACTCTGGCCTGTCTCTAGTGGATAGAAAACATCCAAGCCCATTGGAATAGCTGGCTGCAGTTTTGATAGAGATCCTCTATGGATCTCTTCTCTTAAATGACTAGTGCTGTGGATCGGATATAAAGTGTCTCCCAGGAGCACACGTGTCTGAATATTATGTGCTCAGCTAGTGATGTCTTAAGGGATCTTTGTGTTATAAGCTAAGCTAGCAGAAGTAAGCTGTTGATACCTTATCGGTAGCATCCATTTCTGGTTCTTGCCTAAACTCTCTGCTTCCTGATCTTCAAGATGTGAGGATCTACTGCCTCATGATCTGCTGCTACAGGTAGAGCTCCCCAGCCGCAGGCACCCTGCCACCATGGACGGTTCCCTTTGAAGCATGAGTCACAGTAAGACCTTAAGTTACACTCAGCAGGTACTTGGTCATAGCAGTGAGAAAAGTAGCTGAATGTCCTTCTTTGATGGTTGGCTTCACAATGCTGGGATTAAACCCAGGGTTTGAATCATACTACACTCATAGTCCACCACCGTGAGTTACACTCCCAGGACGTTAGTGCAATTTTAGCAAAAAAGGGAACACTGAGCGAGGTTAGTCAACAAACTATTTGGAAATGTAGGTCCTGGTTTGTCTATGTAAAGTAGTTTAGAGAGATCCATACCGTGCCAGGAATGGTGACATAGACCTGTAATCACAGCACTTGGGAGGGAGAGCCAGGGGTGTTCCCAATGTAAGACCAACCTCTGCTACACGGGGAGACACAGTTTTAAACCTTTAAATTCTGCGGTATGTACTAGATATCAGACCACCAGAAACCAATGCTTTTGAGATTAGTTGAAGAAACATAGAATTGATGTGGGCAGCACTGGGAGCCACTGGGCATTCCTGAGAAGGCAGGGTTTCCATTGCAAATTCAAGAGCACTCCTAAACCGTGTAAACACCACCACCTAGAGAAGCGCAGCTACGTTAGCCTTTGAAAACTGTAGCCAAAGACATGGTTCTTGAGATATAACTAAAATTCTAGGTACAGGGTGGCATGGGGGAGAGAGAAGTAGCTACCAGAGTTGTATGGGGCCTGGCCCCTGAAGATAAGAAAGCAGAACATACACCCTGAACCAAGCCTGTCAAAAACTAAGCTAGGAGAACAACCATAATGAGGAAGCAACACTGGAGAAGAGGAATTCACTAATCCATCACATCTAGGATTTTTTAATCAGTCATCTTTTTAATTAGTCATTGGGATCATAAACGGTGTGTGGAAGACTAAGATTCTAACCTAAATTATGAATGCATCAATAGTAAGATTAGAGTTCACCTACACTAGAATTTGGGGAGTAACAGTGCATGCTTTCAAGTCTAGACCTGGGGAGGTGGTTACTCTAGCTCCGGGGCTTGCTCTAATCAGAAAGTTCCAGGCCAGTCTCAAATAAAAGTGTATGAAGTGTACATTTGAAGCATACTCTCCCCACCCCCCCCTCCATCTTTCACACATGCACACACAAGCACAGGCGCACGCATGTGCGCATACTCAAGGAATTGAAAAGTGTATGTATTGATAGGCTCAATTTGAAAACCTCTGTCAAAATTCCAATGCTAGAATAACACTTTTAATTGTCTTTTGTTGAGAATAAATAGCACGAGTATATTTTTGTGACCGTGAATAAAAGACTTTGTATTTAGAAGATTCCTCTTTTGCAATAATTTTAATCATGTGACTGAAGAGCCCCCTGCACGCTTCAGGGCACTGAACCTGGAACCTGGTAGAACAGTCTCATACTCCAGGCCTTTCTACATCAGGAACCTTCATGGGGTAGGGGTGGGGGTGGGGTGCCGCTCCACTACTGGTGCTTAATAATCTCATTCTGATGGAGCTAACGCTGCTTAGGAATTGCTCAGAGTCATTGGAGTCATGAGCTGTGACCAGCACTAATGTACGGGGGGGGGGGGGGGGGGGGGGAACCTCAATCAAATAGAAGATACGCGTGATAACTTTCCAGAACAGTTAGCAGGAAACAGGACTGTCAAAGCCCATTGCAGGCGTGCTCTGTAATGAATGGACTTACACGTCTTTCATGAAGGAGATAAATTGGTATCTTATAGCTTCTGGCACCTGTCTAAAATAATTGACAGACTGGTTAAGTTTGAGTCACCATCTTCTGTGTGAAGGCACCTAGAATGGCCTTTCTCCTAATGGCAATGTCCAGGGGGATGGAATAGCTTAAGGGGTTTGAATTATTTTGAATTTGAAAAGACCCTCCCTGTGGGGGAAAGATAGAATTGCCCTTCCCTCTCTTGTCGCATCTGAAAAGATGGGACTCTGCTTTCAAGAAGTTGTTGGGCAAACACACACATCCTCTACAAGGAAAAGGACTTCTCCATGAGAACTAAGGGTGGCAAGCACCGAAGAGAGCTGAGGCACCCTTTGAACCCCATCTCTGTGTGGAGCCAAATTAATCTAGCACTTTCTAGTTATGTAAGCCAGTAATTAACTTTCGGCTCGAGTTAGCTTGAATTTCTTTCTCTTAAGACCAAAAGACCTTGAGTAATTCTGTCTCTAGATAGTTTACACCTTTGTGTGGGTCCCGGATGCCATCTGAGAAGACAGAAAAAGTCCATTGCTGGACCAGTAGCTCAGAGAGCAGAAACAAGATTTGGATGCCATCTGCTGAACTAACCTTAAGCAAATTGTTAGTATGCTGAGCTTCTCTTATTTAAATGTCATGGAGAAGACTGGCTTACTTAAGAAATGAGTATGCTAGAATTAGTAGAAGCCTCAGAGATCAGTTTATTCAAATCTTGGTTGCAGGAAAGAAACATAAACAGCAGAAGGAAGCTGGTTTTGGTCAGGGTCTGAATTCTTTGGCTGTGCTGGCTCACAACTACTCAGCTGTCCCCATCCCAGGACTGTTTCCACAGTGCCACAACACTCATCTGTCCCAAAGTGCCTCTAAGTTATTGTCTGTATCCACTGCCTTTATTAGAATTAGGCCCCAAGTAACTCAAAATCTATATTTAATCAAGAGCTTCTTCAGAGCGAGGCTTTGGCTTCCTCTGGGTGAGAGGTCAATACCGACTGAAGAGGTGCAGTTCCCTAGGTCTAGTGGCTCACACTGTAATCCTAACACTTAGGAGACTGAGGCAGAAGAATCACATGTGAGCTGTGAGGCCAGCCTAAGCTACATAGTAAGTTCCAGGCTAGGTCACAAAGCAATACCCTGTCAAAACAAAAACAGTCCACAGGTAAACAAATACACAAGCCACCACAGCAAAACCTAGTTTTTTCCCTATTTCCAATCTGCTGTTACCAGCCTGTCAGCTTCATGTCCACCCATGTACATTTGCTGAGGGCCACAAGATAGCAACGGCAATCCAAAGAGTCCAAAAGCCAAAACTAGAACAGCAACAACAGAACCTTTTCTATTACTCACAGGTAGGCTCCCGAGAACATCCTTGCTGATTTGGAACGGAAGCTCTTCTATCTCCATGCATGGAGACGTCGTCAATGAGAATCCTTTCCTACTTTCAGTAAAAGAATATCAACCACTAAATTTCCTGGGGCCAATTCACACAGTCAACAGGTATTGGTTAAAACATCATTTGAAGCCGGGCGGTGGTGGCGCACGCCTTTAATCCCAGCACTCGGGAGGCAGAGGTAGGTGGATCTCTGGGAGTTCGAGGCCAGCCTGGTCTACAAGAGCTAGTTCCAGGACAGGCACCAAAAGCTACAGAGAAACCCTGTCTCGAAAAACAAACAAAAACAAACAAACAAACAAAAAATAAAACATCATTTGAAATTTAAATCTTAAAATGTTTAATTAATTAAAAATGCCGAGACATCCTCTTGCTCCTAAATTAAGAAATGTCTTTGAAAGAATGTAGAGAGCCACACTACATTTTGAGATATATCAGCTATCTTCTGGCTTTCATTGCCCAAGGATTTTCATAACACTGAGATAAATACTAGGCGGGCTATAGGGAAACAGCAATGTCTGGAGGGACCAGAGAGGCCTAGGACTTCTCTTTAATTCAGTCAGGAAGGTCTGGAGTGAGGCTCAGTGGTAGAGCATGTGTTTAGTAAGCATAACGCCCTGGCTTCAATATCCAGCACAAATATTGAATAGATAAATTCAATAAAGGGAAATTTACTGAAATTTGATGATTTTTCTACTTGTGTTACCATCATAGAGACACAGGCACAAGAATATCATTAGGTCAAGGATTCTAACTAAATGTATGATTGCTTAATCTCTATTTACTATCCCTAATTCTCTAGCAAAACCAAAAACAGATATGTCTATCCTCCAGTAAACCTTGATATGGTCAACCATCATATCAGGTAGGAGTCATCACTTCATAATAGGGCAGGGCACCATGACTGCAGATTTTAAAGTTAAGTATCTAACAGAGGACTAAACACTAAGAAATATTGGTAAAACTTAAAGAATTTTTAAATCGTGTTTCATTTTTATATAGCTATACAGTTTGCATGTTAAACACTGTAATGATCTGATGTAATTCTAAACAGAAGAAAAATCTAAAAGTTTAAGGTTAAAAACCTCCTCCCCTCAGTATAATTTTCTTCTTTTAATTTTGAGATTGTGATGATAGCATTTCCCCCTTTTCTTTCTTCCCTCCAAAGTGTTCTGTATGTCTCTCCTATCTTTCAAATCTATGGCCTCTTTTTTTCATTAATTGTTACACACATAAATGTAAATGTACATATATTCCTATGTATAGCTTGCTCAGTCTGTACAATGTTACTTGTATGCATGTTTTCAGGGCTGATGATTTGATATTGCGTAACCAATCGCTGTGCTCTTTCTTGGGGAAGACTGTTTCTCCAACTCTCAGCGTTCCTTCTGTGTGTAGGGTTGAGACCTGGAGTTCCCTTCTCCCCACCACCACTTTAGCGTGTCTGTTGTTGTCTTTGTCCAGCTCTCACCTAGACCATCATGTTGGTGAAAGTTTATACGAGTAGCTTCTGACTTTATTAAAAGACATAGTCCAATAGCAAACTCCCTGATCCTCTGGTTCTTACAATCCTTTCCCTCCCGTCTTCTACAATGTCCCCTGAGCCTTCTATGAAGGAGGCTTTGTGGATGTATCCACTGGGACAGGTCTCCACAACTCTGTATTTTGATTGGTTGTGGTGTTGCATCTCCATCAGCTGTAAAGAGAAGAATCCTTGATGAAGGGGAGGGCTACACTCTTCTCCAGGTGTAAGAGCACATTTGAGACTCTAGTTGAGGGTTAATCTAATTTAGTAAAGTGGTGTTTGGGATTTTTCCTTCAAGATCCATGACTTCACTAGCCCTGGGGAAATGGCTAGGTTTCCATTATCAGACATGATTTCCCTCTTGTTGAAAGAGGTCTTAAGTCCAATCAGAGAGTTGTTGGTTTCCACCAAAGTAGAGTCATTGGGCCACGCTGGCCATTGCTTGTCCATAGGTGCTGCAGCTGATACAATTGATGGTTGTTTCCCTCCTTTGGAAGCCTGCCTGGTCCTTCTGGTACCATGAGAGCTAGTCCTTAGGAAAGAGGCATTCAGGCCAGTTCCAGCTCACGGGATTCTAGGCCCTTTGTCTAAAGTGCATGGTGTCTTCAGCAATAGAGGTTTACCTCCTACCTCTGGAGGTAGCAATAGTCAATAATGCCTGGGATTAGTGTTTTTTGTTTGATGGTCTTCGGCTCTTGGAGGTAGCATAGTCAGCCCAGATGAGAAAATTTTATTCAAACTATACATGTATTCTATACATGTATAATACATGTAAACTTACATGTATTATAGATTTCTTTTTTAGGCAGGTAGTTAACAGTATGATTCCTTGTGACTTTTCCAGACATCCCTGCTGCTGCTATTTTGCCCTCCTCTCTCCTTCTTCTGTATTGTATCTCCATCTTCCCTCCATAACTATTCTTACTGAATAATCAAGTGAATTCATAAATGAGGTCTCCAGGCCTCCTATTCATTTATCTCATGCTTTGCTTAGGAGCAAAATCATCAAATATGCTTTGCAACTTTGTGGGTGGATTTAATTCAAATTTCCATGCTATAGATTCAGATCAATACTAAATTCATCTTGTGATTCTAACTTCCTCATTCCTAACAACCCCCTCCCAACCTACAGGAAAGAAAAAGAATGTCCATTTATAGGTAAAAGGAATCCACTAGAACAAAAATGTCAGCTCTGGATCTTTTCTCTGTGGGGCTTCTGGGGCAGCCCCTGGAGTGTGGGAGCAGTTTCTGGGAGGTCCAGAGGCCAGGTCAGCCAAGGGCCTTCTCTTCCCATTCATCCCCAATTTGACTCTGAATTCAGCTGAATACAGTTAAAGAAATCATTGCCATCATTTCGTTCCTTAAATCAAGAGTCACTGTGGTGAGAACAAACCGCAGCAATATGGACCAACCACAAAGACAGAAATTACTTTGTAAGTTTCAAAAGATTTTCACCAAAGAGTTGCTCTGTACAGATGATGCTGGGGAGACGTTTGTGTGAGACACATTTTCTTCTTTTGCGACTCTCATAAGGTATGTGTACCCCTGCTGAGCGGTGACTCACATCCCCTGTGGTAGGAAACTGTGACGAGTTTTTGTGGGGCTTGGGGGGTTGTCTGCAGTTTTCAGTGCTGCATGTTTCCTATGACTGATGGGTGGCTCATCTCCTGACTCACGGGCTGTCAGGAGGGGTCACCCAAATGCAGCTTTTAAATCTTAAGGGCACACAGCCGCTGTGATTCCTAACGCGAATGAGAGAACACACAGGAAATGGAGTCAGAGCTGCCAATGAACTTTGTCTGAGGTCACCTCTTCTGAGCCTTCCACGGAATTATAAGTACACTGCTCTAGGCTTCAAACAACGTTTAAAAGACGTCCTTATTTTTCAGTGCCCCCCTTTGACTGTAGTAGATTAGCAGATTCGAGTAAATACTTGGTTTTGTTGTTGTTTGATGAAATTGACTCTCTATGGGATACATACCCAGTAGCCACTCATCCACTCAGTGGGGATGTGGCAAGTGCAGCATGGCTGGAACTCAGGGTATGCGATTTGTAGAGAAGGTGTTATAGGCTAAAATGAACAGGAAAACCAAGAACTAGACTTTAAGTACCTCAGTGCCAAGCAAAGAGACTTGGTCTATGTTTTTGTTTGTTTTGTTTTTAAATTGGAATATTTAATATATTCTCTGTTTTACATGAACCTACAGATCTCTGTGTTACTTTGCGGCACTTTTACAACACTTGCTTTGGGTCGATTCTGACCCATTTCTCCTCTTGCCCAGTGGATTCCCCCTTCAGTTTTCATATCTCACCCTCCTCCCCACACCCTTTTTACCTGTCTCATCATCTTCTTTCTATTTTTTTTCACCTTTACCCTCGCTTACTCTCTCCTAGATAATTTGTTTCTCAATTAGAAGGGTCTGCATGGGAGAGAGAATAAACAATGTGTGTCTTTCTAAACCCATGTGACCTCACACCATCAACATGCAAAGGGGAAATGGGACAGACCAGGCAAACTCAGGCTCAGTGGGCATGGGGAGCAAGTCTATAGGAGCTGGTGATTACAGTGGGCATGGGGGTCAAGTCTATAGGAGCTGGTGATTACAGTGGGCATGGGGGTCAAGTCTATAGGAGCTGGTGATTACAGTGGGCATGGGGGTCAAGTCTATAGAACCTGGCGATTACTTTTGGACTCAAGCTTCATGTTCTGATAATCAGCATCTTAATGATGCAGGTGGACTGGCCTCCATCCCCAAAGGTTCTCCTCTTTTCTCCTTGCTACAATTCCCTTGGCAATCCTAACCCTTCTTAGGATGACATTCAAATCTATCTCCTATCTTTATTTCATAACTCTAAACTCTAATATGCAATAACTCACACAACATATCCAATTGGTCTACTAAAGTTGTTAAACGTTAACATACTCCAATCTGAACGTCAGACTGTTCACTGAGCCCTTTTAATGTGTGGGTGTCTCTACTTTTGTGAGTAGTGAATCAACTTGCAGTGCTCACATCTGAAATTTTGATGAAATTGTTGACCCTTGTTTTAAATCTACACTTCACACCTGCGCTGCTTTGACTTAAAAACCTACAGAGAGCTGAGCACGCCCTGCCTTCTATACTTGCCAGCTAATCTGAGTCACCTCAACCCGGAATCCTGTAATCCCTTGTCCTGCAGTCTGTTCTCTGCCCAGCAGCCGAGTGACACAGCACCCCGAGAACTCTTACCTGAAACCCCCAAGTGCGCAGAGCACTGAGAACGCTTTGACAGGAGTTACCTTCTGTCCGGCCCAGCATCTAACCAAGCACAGCTTCCTTCAGTTATTACCTTGCTTTGCTTGCCCTTATCCTGCTTTTTAAATAGTGTTTGATTTTTGATCTAGAACATGCCTTTTTTTTTTTTTTTTTGGATTTATGGGCTCCTTTATAGGGCTGTCTCACACTTGACACTGCGTCCCAGGATGGCACTGGATGTCTGGTTGCCCTAAGACTAGTGTGACTGACTTACCTTTCTGCTGTCCCCACAGATACCCATTTGCTTTATTCTTTACCTTTAAAAAAAAATCTTCTCTCAAAGTCACTTGATCAGTGGTTTAAGTATTTTTCAAGTCCAGCACACCCATGTTCCTAACTTTGATGTCTCTGCCCATCTTATCACTTTCTTCTCTCATATTTCTGTGTTTATGATCTGCACCCCCCCCCATAGAGTGCATGCTCCTTAGGAGTACAGAGTTTGATCTGGTTTGTGAACCACTTGGTGCCAGTACCTGGACTATACCTCTTCGGGAAATATTCCCCAGGACAAATAGATGGATTAACCTTTGGACTGGTGTAGAATGACCCATTCACAGGGGACACATATTACATATCTGCATATCAGATATTTATATTATGATTCATAACAGTAGTAAAATTAAAGTTATGAAGTAGCAATGAAAGCAATTTTGTGGTTGGGGTCATCATAACATGAGGAACTGTATTAAAGGGTCACAACATTAAGAAGACAACCACTGGTGTGAGGGATGAAGAAAGAAAAAGAGGTCATCTTCACACTTGGTTATCTGAAGTGACAGTATTCTCTGCCCTGAGACAGGACACTCAGAAGGAGTCTGCTAGGCATCAGACCACATCAAAAGCCCAGTCGAAGTCAGTGAGACTTGGATTTAGTGAGCAAATGAGGTATGAAGAGGTTTCCAAACACCTACGGCCAAGTCATGTCATCAACCCATTTCAAATGAACATTGCTGAATTGAGTTAATATGAATGGGAAGGCTAAGGGCCCTTACTCCCAATCCAGCATGTCAACCAAGCGTGGGAGGAGAGCTGTTAACACTTTTCCAACTCCGCTAGGTTTTGAACTGCACACCTCAAAGACGGCACTAAACACCTGGCGGCAGTTCTAATGGTTTGTCAACAGAGCTGAAGTTGTCAGTCTTCTGGGGTGATAACTGTTTCCAGTAGTCTGAAGCCTTGGTTAGAGACACCCGCATCTTGTACAAAGCAATCAGTGCTTTAAAGGTTGGCTTTGCTGTTGATCTATTAAGTATAGCAACCGTTATAATTCTTTCTATCATACAACATCAGAAGCTTTTTATTTGTTTAGATTCTCATCTTTTTTTTTCTCCTTTCCTGAATCTTCTTACCTCTCCCAAGTCTCCCAAGTCTCAGGAAAGGATGAAAGAAGGAAGAAAGAGGAGCTAGGGGAGATGGGTCAGTTGGCATAGTGTCTACAGGCAAGCATGAAGGCCTGAGTTCAAATCCCCAGCACCCACATAAAAGCTACGCATGATGCCCTTTGTCTGTCATTCTAGGCTTGATGAGTTAGAGACAGACAGATCTCTGAAGCTCATTGGTCATCCACCCTGGCTCAACCAGTGAATGTCAGGCTCAGTGAGAGACCCAGTCTCAAAAAATAAAGGGTAGTGGCCTTGGACCATGAACAACAGACCACATGCCCGGTACCTCTTTCTCTAAGTTTCTCTCCCTCTTCCTTCCTACTTCCCTTCCTCCACCTCTCTTTCTCTCTCTCACAACAACAACAACAACAAGAATCAAGGAAGAATATGTCCTGTGTGGCGTGGCTTATGTTTAGCACAGTGTCTCGACTAAAATAGGTGTTCAGTAACTTTTATATAGATTCATATTAACATCTCTTATTATTACTATATATACTGCCAACACATACACATTAATGTTCTAGCTTCTGAACGGACTCCCATAACCTTGCAGGACCTGGGACTTCAATTCTCCTTCACAATCTCCTAAGTACTGACCCTGGTAGTCCAATGCAAGCATCAGAACTGCGGGAGAAAGGCCTCTCTGCTTCCCCAGCCACATCAAACCGCCCACCTCAACTTTAGATAAAGAAGATCCGGACTCATTCGAATGTCAGAAGACCGTGTGTTCACATGGATGAATAGAAATACACGTTCTGTATTCTCGTGGAACGTTTCTGTATTAGTGTCTGTACTTTACAAACAAACCCTGTTCACTGGATGAATTCTCCATTTGAAACCCTTACGAGTTTCTTGTTTTCCAGGGAAATGGTGGTGAGGAGGAGATACATCATCATTCCTTTCTTTCTTTCTTTCTTTCTTTCTTTCTTTCTTTCTTTTTTTTTTTTTTTTTATTTTTGAGACAGGGTTTCTCTGTGGTTTTGGAGCCTGTCCTGGAACTAGCTCTTGTAGCCCAGGCTGGCCTCGAACTCACAGAGATCCGCCTGCCTCTGCCTCCCGAGTGCTGGGATTAAAGGCGTGCGCCACCACCGCCCGGCTCATCATTCATTTCTTAAACAGAAAGGATGAAGGGAGATTGTGAGTGTGAGGCCAGTGAGAGGAGCTCTGTGGGTAAAGGCGCTTGCTGCCAAGTGTGCGACCTGAGTTTGAACCCCAGGCCCCACATGGTAGGAAGAGAGAACTGACCCCACAAGTTGTCCTCTGACCTCCACATGTGTGCTGTGGCCAGCCCTCCCCCCCCCCATACACACACAAATGTAAACAAATACTTAAGGAAAGTAGGTATATATAATTCTACCTTCAGAAGTTTTTATCATTATTTATGACAGTGATAACAGGATGCTGTGCTGGTCGAGGGCTTTGAGGAAAGTGCGAATATGCCAGGGGCGCCATGAACCAGAGAAACTTCCCTGTATCCGGTCTCTACAGGGTTCTCTACAGAGTTCTCAGCGGGGAATGTTAAAGTCAAGAGTAAATGTATATTGAACTTGGTCATTATTTATGGATTATATTATGGATTGTCTGGGTTTTTCTAGACTCTACAGTGAGGATATGGTTAAGTTAAAACAAACAAACAAACAAAAAAACCAAGTCCTGTTCCCGACCATGGTGGTGTACATTTTTAATCCTAGCAATCTGGAGGCAGAGGCAGGTGGATCTAGTCTGGTTACCTAGTGAAACCCTGTGTTACAAAAGAAAGAGGAAGAGGTGGGGTAAATAACAGATAGATAAAAGAAGGAGCAAGCAATATTAAGGGCATTTTCTAAAGAGCCCTTGCCATGGGCTTGTACAAATTAAATATTCTGGCAGCTTAGATTGTTACATGTAGCTATTACTAACTGAAGCCCTGTCGGTACCTGGATGCCATCTTTTCAACTGAGGGCATGCTGCCCTGTTAAGCTGCTAAATTCAGCAGTAATAAAAACACATAATTAATTGCCACAAAGACATAATGCAGCGGAGAATCAAGGAATACAATAAAATAATTTAATAAAACCAAGTCCCCCAAACCCAATAAATGTCAAAGATCAAACAGCCTGAAATTGAGATAATATATCTAACTATGATTTTTATTTAGATAAGCAAGATTAGAAGAATTTAAAATAGCTAAGCAGTTCCTCTGAAGTCGGGTGCTTGCTGGTCTATATATGGTGTTTTAATTACTTTCCCTTCATTAGCCCGTTCATCCGTTTTAGGTCCCACAGACGCCCGGAGCACTGAAGTCACTCGCATGGAGGTGGCACCTCCTGATAGCCTCCCACCTGCTTCCAATAAGAAACTGGATATGCTTCAGGATTTATGGGTAGTGGGAGGAGGTTGCGGGGTTTCAGAAATGGCCGGAAAATCCTTGTAGGTGAAACCCATATTTCCTGAACGTAGCTCTGCATTCATGTCTAAAAGTCTCAATAGGAAGCTTCCCCAAAGATAAGTTACAGGTTTCTGGATGATCAAGCTTGTACATTCACATACAAATCTTTTTAAAAACACTCTGGGTTGGATGATCATTTAATTGTTTAATAGCTACAGCGAAAGGCCCTGTAATTTAGCCAGGAACAACAGGCGGAGCTCCCAAATCTCGAAGACTCTGCCGGCTGCCCAGCTTGCATCTCCTCTCTCATCCTTTCCCCAGAATTTAAAACAGGCCTCAGCAATGAATTAGCCCAGAACCTGCGATGCAGGAAGATACTGCAGCCACCATGTATCAAGAGGCAAAGGTGGAGGAGTCACAGACCATGTCCTAAAACAAAACTAGCTATCTCCACTCTTCAAACTTTTACTTACATGAGAAAAGTGATTATCTGTCTGTCTGTTCGTGGAGTCTTCTATTATTTGTAACAAAATGCATTTCTAGTTCAGCAGGTTTGGCCGGCTTGCCAGTATTCCTCAAGCCTGTGTTTGATTAATAATAAACTCCTTAGGTTTTGGAAAATAGGCTCAAATTTAGGCAAAGAAAGGTGAGGGATTAAAAAAAAAAATCAAAAACAAAAGCAAATGGATTGGTCAACTGGTCTGTCTCTTCGTCAGCAATACATTTCTTATTACTCATATCCTCAACTGCATTGCCGGCACAAACCAATTAATTCAGTGGGCCTCGGAAATCTCGACTTCACAGAGCCCATTCCCCCAGTCCCTCCTGGCAGCTTGCTGCTGGCTTTTGTGGATCACTTCCGCCGCCACCGTTTCCTACATCAGTGGCTTCACCTCATTCTCCTTCATTCATCCCGCGGCCAGCGCACTATTGCTGACCCCTCTACCTTCTCTCTCCTTTTTTATCCTGCTTGGATTCCATTATTCTGAACACCCTCAATTACCTGGTTAAAACAAAGAAAAGAGAGAGGAGAGGGGGGAGGAAGAGGAGAAGGAAGAAAAAGGAGGGCCAATGTAATCCTTTTTTTAAATCTCCCTTCACAGGTCCATCCCACCCATAGGACCCATTTTGAAATTAGCACCCCAGATCCCAGAGGTGCATTCTTGCTGTTCTTGGTTTCAAACTCTAACTTGCTTTCTTGCTCTGCATCATTTTTTTCTGTTGTTGCTGCAAATTTCCAAGGTGTTTTCCGTACCCAGCTTCAGGCATTTATCCAGCTCCTTAGACCCCCACGCCCACTCCTTGATCTGCTGTTTGGTGCACACTTCCTACTTTTGAAAGAGAAACTCTCTCTTGCTTTGAAGGGGCACGGAGTCTTCCTTCGTGCTCAAATGCTCAAACCCCACCTCCTCTCAGTTCCCTGGGGACATTTCCTTGTCAGCAAGTTGACCTTCTGTGTATCCCCAGTACTTTTCTCATGAGGAAGCAGGCCCCAGCAGGCTATGCTAACAGCAAGCACTGACGACAGTCTTTCCTGAGCTAAGCTAGCCAACCATGGTTTCCTTCAGCTAGTCTTGTCAGCTGCTGCCTCATTTCTCCACTTCCTTTCTCCAAAGACCTCTCTGAACATGCCTTCAGCACCGTATCACTTCCCCTCACTTGCTCCCCGGTTGCCATTCTGGTTTTTATCCCCACCACTCTGCTAGTGCTGTTCCGCGTGCATGGTCTCCAGTGGTTCCCGTGCGTCTCTGACACTCAAGAACCCCGGACATTAGTGTAATCAGCCTCTCCCTCCTTCAGGGAACACCTTCCACACTCAGCACCCATCCTACCACACCCTGTGCCCGCTCTCTCCCTCTCCCCTCCCCTCCCATTCCTCCCTCCTTTTCCCCTTCCTTCCTCCCCATCTCCCTCTTCTCAGTGCCCTTAGTTGAAGTATTAGTTGGTGCTGGGCCTCTAGTTGGGAACTCTTGTCTATTTAAATTCCTTCCTCCAAAGAGTCACGCAGATTCATGTGTCATATAAGAGCATGTGGGTGCTTAGAATCTCAAATCTTTACTGAGACTTGGTCTCTTGATCAAAACCAAAGATCAAAGAGCCTTGATCTCTTCCTCGAGCTGCAGACATTTTTTTTTTCTTTAAAGACCTATTTATGTGAATGGGTGCTTGCATGCATGCTGGCCTATGCAGCACTTGCATGCCTGCATGCATGGGTACCATGATGACCAGAAAAGGGTACAGGATTCCTTGGGACTAGGGTTACAGATGGTTGTGAGCCCCCATGTGGGTACTGGAATTGAACCCAGGTGTTCTGGAACAGTCTTAAAGTCATCTCTTCAACCCATCATCATTGGATTGTTAGGTAATTTTAGGTGGCAACCTATGATTTAGGTACAAAGTCAATTTTAACAGGTCAATAGAAAATGTCTGGATGTCGCTGGGTTTTATTTCCCATACTTTGGCATGTCTAATAAAGATACTAAACTTCTAGTGTGGTAAATGAGCCTCCCTTATTCCTTCCACTATTGTGCACACTACACCTCATTCTCTCCATCTCTCTGCTCTACCTACTCAGACTAAATACCCAAGGGTAATCTGAGGTTCTCTCTTTTCCTGATACTCCGTCCTCACTGAGGCCTCTGCTGCTGGTTCCAGTGTGACATTAAACCCAGGTGTTTCTCTCTAACCTTTACTGACACCTTTTCCAGGAACCCCAGGTTCCTGCTCTAAATTCCAAGGACTCGTGTCCCATCTAATGTCATTCTAGACCCCACAGAGCTCCCGGGAGATTCTAAGTTGTCTCTTTTCAGAATAAAGTCTGTAGGCAGGAGAGATGGCTCTTCAGAGCACAGGCTGTCCTTAGGGAGGACCAAGTTTGGTTCTCAACTCCTGTAATTCCAGAGTATCCGTTGGCTTCTGGTTCCCATGGCAGTCAGATGTACATAGACACACAAACAGAATTTAAAACATAATAAAATCTTGAAAAATAAAAAAAGCTTAAAATTATCTTCCTTGACTCTCCAAGTCTAGCCCAGTGTTGGCCATCCATCATCTAAAGACCCTTTCCTACCATTCTCCCCATTCCCCTCTAGTTTAGGAACTAAGACCTTTTCTTAACTCCAGACCTTGACATTTCCTAGTCTCTCTGCATAGACTGTCCTTTCCCTCCTCTTTCATGACTAAGCTATTCCTATCCACGATTTCTCATTCCAGTTTTTTAAACAGGGTTCCCTGACTATACTATATAAACTGACCTTACCCACTGATTGTCTATATTATGAAATAGTTTGAGGTTTGCAAAACCCTTCTATTACTACTATGTCATTTTCTTGTGTGGTTGCTATGTTAAAGACTAAACCTGAGGCCCCAAGCAATCCAGGGAAGCACTAGACCACTGAACTGTATCTTTTGAAAGAGGGTTTCTCTGTGTAGTCCTGGCTTTCCTGGAACTCACTTTGTAGACCAGGCTAGCCTTGAAATTGCAGCAATCCTCCTGCCTCTGCCTCTCTTTTTTCTTATTTAACTTTTAGTTTTGAGAGTGTGATGTGGGATTCGCTTTTGTACACCGTGAATATGTTTTATTGCCTTTAGTTAATAAAGAAGCTGCTTTCAGCCAATGGCTTAACAGAATAGAGCTAGGCGGGAAAACTAAACTGAATGCTGGGAGAAAGTAGGCAGAGTCAGGGAGAAGCCATGTAGCTGCCACGGGAGATAGACGCCTCTGCTGAAGTCCATTGAAATTTGCCAATAGGTCGCAACATCATGGGGATACACAGAATAATGGAGATGGGTTAGTTTAGGATATAAGAGCTAGTTAAAATACACTTAAGCTATTGGCCAAACAGCATTGCAATTAATACAAATTTCTATATGATTATTACTGGAGTCTGGATGGACAGGAAACAAATGAGCAGCCTCCCCCAACAAATGTTTCTTGCTGAGTTATTCAGGCTGAACTCATACCTTAGCCCAGGCTGACTTTAAATTTGCAATCCTTCTGCCTTAGCCTCCTGAACAAGATTACACTAAGGACCCAAATTTTCTCATTTATTTATAGTTTACTTCCTGAAGTAGATTATGGCATCTGTGCCTCCAAGTTCAATTCTGTATCCCCAGTGAGAAGCACAATAGGAACTCAGTAAATTCTACTTTAAAATGAATATAACCAGGAAAGCAGACTGTTTTCAATTAACATAAAAATTCCAGAATGTCATAAAATAAAAAGGTTCTGTAATTATTTAACCCCATTATTTCATCTGCTTTTGAAGAAAATGATGATAAGTACTAAGTGACAGTTCTATATCCAAGGTGTCTTGACCTATTTTTCTGATGTGGGGTGTCCTTCTGCACATGTGTTGTTTTCAACAGTTATGAATAAAGCTGTTTTGTCCAATGGCTTAGCAGAGTAAAGTCAGGCAAAAAGTCTGAGCAGAGAGAGGAGAGAGAGAGAGAGACAGAGAGAGAGTAGGCAGAGTCAGAGAGATGCCATGTAGCTGCTGAAGGTGGCAGATGCCATGTAACTGCCCAAGAAGCAAGAGGTAACAAACCTCAAGCCTCATGATAAAATACAAAATAATAGAAATGAGTTAATTTAAGATTTAAGAGCTAGCTAGAAATACGCCTGAAACATCAGCCAAACAGTGCTGTAATTAATATAGTTTCTGTGTGGTTATTTGGGTCTGGGCTGCCAGGAACGAATGAGCAATCTCCACTTATACTTTTTCTTTTGTCCAGTGGTGACTTCTTCAAGCTCTTCAGTTGCAGGCTAAGGAAACCGAGGCAGGCCAATTCAGTCAATAAAGGAATTCTTAGAAGGTTTAGGGTTGTTCTCAGGAATAAAGAGAAAATTGTTGCCTTGGGGTTAAAGAGGACAGAACCCAGCCAGATGGTCTCCTGCCATCAGCAGCCTGCTAGAGTCAGGATGAGTTAGGCCAGGCTCTTCCCCTTTATTGAGTCACTGTGCCTTAGTTAGGGTTTCTATTACTGTGAAGAGACACCATAGCCATGGCAATTCTTATAAAGAAAAACATTTAATTGGGAGAGGCTTACAGTTCAGAGGTTTAGTTCATTATCACCGTGCCAGGACACGGTGCTGGAGAAGAAGTTGAGAGTTCTACATTTTAATCCACAGGCAACAGGAAGTGAACTGCACTAGGCCTAACTTGAGTACAGGAGGCCTCAAATTCCACCTCCACAGTGACACACTTCCCCCAGTAAGTCCATACCTCCTAATAGTGCCACTCCCTATGAGCGTATGGGTCCCAATTATGTTCTGACTACCACATCCTGCCAATACTGTGTTCTGTGGTGCTTGATTTCCCAAATGGAAATGGATATGTTTTACCATAGGAGGAGCAGGATGCTAGGGAAACACAAACAGATGTCCACAGCATATCAACCCACACAGTTGGTAGAAGTCATGCTGGATGCCAAAGTCAGCTTCCTTCGTGACCAGCCTGGTCCCAGGTTGGCATTCTGTTTCTCAAAGTCATTTCCTTGGCTTCCTTTGCAGAAGGGCTTATGCTAATTTCCCCCTGTGAGTACAAACGCCTAGGAGGCGAGGATAGGGTTTCTGGGATGTGAGCACTGCCAACTGCATTGTAGCTTACTTACTGTGCATTATGTTCTGCTTGCTCATTTGTTCCGGTTTGCCTGGAGGTCAAACCCCTACATACATGACACCTCTCTCTCTCTCTCTCTCTCTCTCTCTCTCTCTCTCTCTCTCTCTCTCTCTCTCTCTTCCCGCCCCCCCCCCGTCTCTGTCTCTCTCTCAGCTTTTGAGGAGGTTTGTTCATTTTTCCCCCTATTTTCTTCTTTTATTGATGCATCCACAGCTAAGCTAACGACAGTAAATAGGAAGATTAACTCACCTACCACATAGTAAGGTCCTGGCCAAGGATTGAGACTATTGAAAACTAGATAGAAAGGAAACAGTTATCTCACTACAGTTTCTGTGTTTGTGATCCCAACTGTTCTTCTCAGTTCTGTTTCTTCTGCCTCCAGTGTAGACCGATCAACAACATAAAATCCAGCCACTACCAGGCTGGACTTTAATTAATTATGTTATTTTATTTTTTAAAAAATGGAGGTAAAAAATGGAAAGAGAGAAAGACAGAAATAGTGTTGAGAATTTTACAGGATGGAAATAAAAATTTCAAAAGAGCCTGAGTCACCTCTCTTGCAGGAAACCACCTCCTAGACTCATCATGACAGGTTCTCAAGGAGTCCAAAAGACTGGGTCCTCCCGCCTTCCACCACTGTGCTCAAGAGGTTCTCTCTCTTCCCAACCCCCTCCTTTCTTTCCTCCCATACTCCCTTTCTTGTTTTTTAGGAACCCTGGGTCTCACCCCTCCTGGTGCTTCTGAGAAACATGGGCCTTAAAACAATAGACCCTAAAGAGAAGGGAACAGTTAAAGCCCTGACCCCAAAGGAGGAGGAACTGGGCCTCCAAGGGGCAGGTTATACACTGCTCATGCCTATCTCATAGTGAAATGGACACATGCATCCCTCCTGACTTTTGTTTCATCCCTTCTAATTGCGTTTCTACTTAAAGGGAAGCAGAAAGAATATAGTAAGTTCCCTCTCTCCAATTCTGGCCAAACTGTCAGTAACTCTATTTTCTTTTACCAATTTACTTCCTTCTTTTGAAATAAAGAGCAATTGAAGTGGCAGGTGCCACTTTTAACAACACACAGCTCCCCAGCCCTCTCTCTACTTTATTGGTTCTAGACTACAGGGTGAACTTGACTCTAAGTCACTTGGTAGCCTCACTGTTGTGGGGACAGTAATGGAATTCAGCAGAGCTTCTGACTGAAAAGTCAAGTGTGTAGACCTGCACCCAGAAATCAAAACAGCAAACACATGTGCTGTCACGTTGCATTTCGGGCTGTGAGAGGAAACCCCAAAGTGTTTAATTTGCCATGGCTGAGCAACATGGAGTTAAATCCCTTTTAGCCAGACATCTGATGGTCAGTGAAATACACCCCAAAATGTCTGACTAACGTGTAATGCAGCGTCGTCTGCTCCCTGGCTGGAAGAAAATCAAATGGAAAGAAGATGTAAGCTCTGCCAATGTGAATTGTCCAGATACTTCCAGACCCTCCCCTACAGCTCCCTCCCCTGCACATCCTTGGCAAACCACAGTGGTAGAGTGTGAAGAAGCCATGATGCCATATTGGTACCACATAAGTTCATCTCTTCTTTTATCCCTCACGAGTATGAAAGGTGAATCTCATCAGATTGGATGGGTTACACACTGAGCTAGCTAAGCTTTGTGTCTGTGTGGCAGACAGCCTAAAATAAAATCACCCGTGTTCAGCAGTGGCCCTTTCTAGAAACTGTAGGAGGAAAGACTCCAGGAGGCTTTGGAGGCTTTGGTTCTAGAATTAAATCATTAATATGGATAACACAACAACACTTTGAACAGATATTTTCATTATCTCAATGCTCAAGGAAACCAGGACTTAAGATTCAGAGACCTGCCCAGGGTCACACAACTAGTCGTTGGTGGGGTGACAACGTGGGCCCAGTCAAGCTGACAGCAGAGCTTGAATTTCTGACCACTACAGCTCTTTTGATTAAATGATTAAAATGTATGCAGTTAGAAAGAAAGGAAGGAAGGTAGGAGGGAAGGAAGGAAGGAAGACAAGAAAGAAAGAAAGAAAGAAAGAAAGAAAGAAAGGAAGGAAGGAAGGAAGGAAGGAAGGAAGGAAGAAAGAAAGAAAGAAAGAAAGAAAGAAAGAAAGAAAGAAAGAAAGAAAGAAAGAAAGAAAGAAAGAAAACAACAACAAAAAGCAACCACTCAGCCTCCAAGAGTGGGCTTGTAGCAATGGTGATTTTTGCAGAACTATGTTACGGTAACGCGCTAAAGAGTTGCAACTTCATAGGATTCTCATCTTACTCATGACCTCACAGCCTTTTTAATATCCAACTCCAGGACAGCCCCTTTCAGTGTGACCTTAAGTGCTCACCTCCAAAAGGGTGAGTAGTTATCAGGAGAATCTACAGTCTCACCAGCAATTTAACACACGGTCTAATTTTTTTTTAAGTATCTCAACTGATTCTTTTCCCTTAACCAGAAAGTAGTGACTGGGGGTATCTCCTTTTGTATTGCACTATTAAAATAACATTTGGTGATGCAATTCATACCAATTTTATCAATGGGCTGACATGGTAGAGATAATACCACTTGACAGCATTTTTAATTTTTTTAAAATACAAATAAACAAATGGAGTGCCTGTGTGGAGATAACAGCATCCCTTGGCCTAAAAGCTCCAAACCTTATGAAAAGCTCTCTGGGGACCACAGCCTCCAAAGTCCAGACAGTCGTACTGCTGTCCCGGGCCAACTGATAAAGGCAGGCACAGGAGTGAGCCACCTTAGCTTCACTCAGATGGCTTAGATAGGCACAAGAGATGGCCATGGACATGAAGAAATAAATATAGTAAGAAAGTGTTTGGAAGAAAGCAAGATTCTCTTTTATTGAAGAGAAGCTGCGCAATGTAGCTTGAAATAAGAATAACATTTATCAGTGATAGAAATACTAAAGGTTTAGAAACACAATTAAGTCTTGGGGAGGGGAATCCGAATCCAGTGTTCCCTGTAAGTTCACAATATGTGTATTCTTAGGAACAAACACCCAGAACATTCTGATGCAGAAATTATGCTGTTTGGTTGTTTTGCTATCAGTTCTAAAATCCATCTGGGAAAATCCTTAGCAGTCTTAGGGATAATAACTAATAAGCAGTCGAGTGTTCATGAAGGTCTGCACTCAATGGTGCTTGGCCTGGATTAACATGTTTTGCGCTTTGTGACTCTTAGAAATGCATATAATGTTTAATTGACATTTCTTTGGCAATATCAGTGTGTTTGTATTATATTCGTGGGACTCCCTCTGGTGTATAACTTAACACATGGAAATTCTCGTCTCTCTCCTTACCGCCATTTCCTTGCAGCCTGATGGATAAGGTGTCTATTATGGAGAACGACGGAAGGCTTTGGAGCAAAGCATATGCTTTTATTGAAAATGAGGTCATGTTGGTTGTGTGATAAAACAAAACAATCATTTAACTATTTTTCCAAGGCAAACAGAGAGTAATTAAGCCTAGTAACCTGGTTTCCTCCATAGATCCGTAACTTAGACACAGTGGTTTGGGAAAAAATACAGGTAGAAATTCTGTATGTTATTCTTGGACTTTTAAATGAATGTTATTTCTAGCTAAACTTCGTTTTAGATAGAATTTTATTTTATTTTCAGTTTTATTTTATGTGGCATTGCCCAGAAATGCATTTGCCAAATAATCTTTGAAAACTATGGGATTCAAGCAGTTATCACTTGAGTAGCAAAAGTATTACAGAGAGACAATAAATTGAAGCAGTATTTCAGATATTAATTTAACTGAATTTTCAAGATGATTCATATGGTTAGAATATTTTAATATGTTTTCAGATTCTTCATGCGAGAATTGATTTCAAATATCCTATCCTCCAGAATCATTCAAATGCTCTAGTTTCGATACCTTCCTGGTTCCAAACGCTGTATTTCTTTGGTGCCTGGGAGACCTAAGGCTTGTATTTGACATCAGTACATAGGGCATTCTTGGGGCTGAGGAGATGGCCCCCCTGGAAAAATAGTTACCCTACAAGCAGGTGGACCTGAGTTCAATTAGCAGCACCCACATAGCAAGCCAGGCACACATGCAGCCCCAATGCCTGGGAGGCAGAGGCAGGCAGATTCCTGAAGCCAGCCAAACAGCTGAGCCCCAGGTCCTGTTTCAAAAAGCAAGATGGCCGGCTCCTAAGGACAGCACACTGGTTGCCCGCTGGCTCCCCACGCATGTGAACACATGTGTATCTGCACACATACTCCAATGCACATACCCCTACACAGAAATATGAAATGTTTGCTCTATTAGGTTGCTTTAGCTAAACTTCATTAAAAGAATACATTTAGATCACTCAAACGCTTTCTATCCAAATACCATTAGATTTTAAACTTTCTAAGGTGTAGGCTTCGAAAGAAATCCTTAGGGCCCACGTGCCTCCCACTAGTGAATCCGTATTTTCATTGTCTCCTCCCAGGATAAAACAGTAGCTCCTTTTAAAACGCCGCCACTGACTCCGAGGCTCACATTCTTGGGCTGGTCATGAAAAACTCTTTCAGAATTTTGCTCCAGTCCACTAGATAATTTTTCCCTTCAACATCTAAGCCTGAAAGGAGCATTGTGTGGGGGCCCCATTAGAGAATTTCCGTATTCTTTGTAGATTTACTACCGACCTGACTTCAAAAATATGATATTGTCAAAATCATGCTGGCTATGGAAGTCAGTGCCGGTTTGGGGCACCCGGAACAGCTGTATTACCGACATCTGGGAAATGAGAAGTCTATTTTGCATTCAACATTCAGACCACAGCATTCAAGGAAGCAAAAGTGAGCATGTGTTAAAAACACTCGGAGCGCTTCCTCTAGTGACTGCTAATCTCCAGTTTTAAACTCTGCTTACACTGTAGTTAACAGCTGGGTTTAAAGGGACGAGGTAGAACAGGCTAATTTATAATCAAAAACTCCATTCTAAAAAAATTAAAAAAAAACCCTCATGTTTGAAAAAAACACTTCAAAAGAGGGCAAAAATGATTAAAATAGACACAGCCATTTGTTTAAACTGTGACTTTCTCAAGAAAAAACAGCCTAATGTAAACTGGCCTATGCGTGTTCCGAGCAGAGCAGCTGGTCCCCGTAAGGCCTCTAGGAATCCCTTCAGGGAGGGTGGGATGGGCAGCAAGCCGGAAACTGGCTATAGCGTAAGGTCACAGCCCAGAGTGAAGGAGGAAACGTGAAGACTTTCAGAGTGTGCCGAGTTAGTCGAATCAGGGCATGAGGAAGCCAACCCTGCTGTACACGATCTCACAAAAAGTGACAAGGTCACACTGGGCCAGCGTTTGCCGTTTGCCACCAAGTTCCTGTATGGAAGTTTTTCAATAAGTACACACACACACACACACACACACACACACACACACACACACACACGGTGTTTTGTCTAGGTTATATGGCATAGTGCCAATCTCTATTTTTAATTCCTTAAAATATTTTTAATTATATAATAATCATTCAGACATCCTGTGAACATGCCGCTAAGACCCCTCTTCCACCTCCCATTGCTTTTTCTCAGTGTCTGAGGTGTTTAATACTGTTGGTTACCTCCCTCACAAACCCCTTTATGGATTCCCAAATTGCCCCTTTGTCTTCTTGCCTCTTGGCTATCTCCAGAGTTGTAGGTGCCATTTTTTTGTCGTATGTTTATTTCTTAATTATTTCCAGAAGTCCTATCTTCCACTATCTGTTTTAGTAGTGTTCAGCCTGTGGCTGAGACTCCTTTGGGGATCACATATCAGATAGTAGATATTTACATTATAATTCATAGCAGTAGCAAAATTACAGTTATGAAGTAGCTGATAATAAGTTTATGGTCACAGGTCACCACAACATGAGGAACTGTATTAAAGGCTTGCAGCCTTAGGAAGGCTGAGAGCTACTGGCCTATCTTTTCTACTCAGATGTAACCATGTCGTCTACATATCTTCATAGATGTAGCAGTCAAAATATATTTCAAAAAAGTAAATAATATTGAAAGTAAACATTAGTTCTTGTTACGGAACTATGATGCTAAAATAGGAAGGCGTCATTTGTCTCCTGTGTCTGTGTCTTTGCAAATGGCTGCCTACATCCACAGTTACGTCATCTATACCTATACTCACCTCTGAATGCGCCATTTGCTCTGAGTATATCCACACTACATTCACCTATCACTATTCAATAGGATTTACGATGCCATTCTTTTGCCACTAAAGTCCCGGGTCTGATGAACTTATTTCTGAAAGATGCAAGCTGTACTCCAGGAAAACTCGCGGTAAAGTGGAATAGATAACTACATACAGCATATGTGTCCATACCTGTATCTCACTATGTTTATATTTGCATTATATACATGCAAGGCTAAAGCCTCACCATGCGCAGCTTATACCTCCACAAAACAGCTGCATGAAATACCTTCAGCAAGGTGACGTTAGTCACCAAGTAAAGTGGAGGCGGGAGGTATTTCTGTGTCTATCGCATATAAAGGACTCAAACAAGCTTCTGTGAAAGAGTCTATAAATCCTGCAATCTCACGTTGCTGTCTGGGGTACGCGTAGACGTTTCCTTAAGACGTCTCAAGGTTTCCCGCTTGGAGAAGGCTCTCCCGTCACGTGAAGCAGACACTGAGATGGGTGACTGAGTGTCAAAGCAAAGGAGCTGAGGTTCCTTCAGACCGAAAGGGGGAGAATAAGGAGTGGAGGGAAGAGGCAGTTTGGTTGCCTTGTTGGTGCCCTCTGATTGCAGACGCACAGATGGAAGGTGGGTCGTACAGGCTCATCATCTCCAGAGGGAAAGAAAGGAAACCAGCGAGCAGCAGCTTCTCTGCCTCCAATGTCTTTGTGTTAACAAGCGGAAATCTGAAAGCTCAAATCAACTGATCTCGTCTAGTTTTTTTACTAACAGCAGAAAAATATCATTGTAAAAACTCCTCCAGAAGAAGTCTGTTGTTGATTGTTTGGGGTTTTTAACCTTTGCTCTTTTGGGGGTCCATCACACAGCTCCCAAATAAATACAGACGGAGGCTTATTCTTTCTTATAAATGCTTGGCTTATTTCTAGCCAGCTTTTTTTTTTTTATCTTTAATTATTCCCTCTATCTTTTGCCTCTGGTCTTTTATCTTTACCCAGCAGACCTTCCTTTACTTCTTACTCCATGGCTTGCTGTGTAGCTGGGTAGCTGGTCCCTGGAGTCTTCCTTCTTTTTTTTTTCTTGCTCCATGATCCTATCATCCCAAATTTCTCCTCCTATTTATTCTCCCTACCTGCCAGCCCTGCCTATTTCTCTCTTTGCCCAGCTCTTTATTAGACCAATTGGGTATTTTAGACAAGCAATGTATCACAGCTTCACAGAGTTAAACAAATACAAAATAAAAGAATGCAACACATCTTTGCATGATGAAAACAAATGTTCCACAGCATAAATAAATGTAACACATCTTAAAATAATATTCTACAACATCAATTTTATGAATTAATGTCTCCATAGCTTATAGCCTGACCCTCCCCCCCAAAATTCTCAAATATCTAAAAGATGTTTAAACAATTTTATATTTTTAAATATTCTTCAATTCCACCATCTCACAGACACAATACAGGTTGCTTTTCTTTAATAGTATTTTGTAGGAAAAGGGGAGGTTGTGTTTTGTTTTGTTTTGTTTTTTCAAAGTATGGGAGTCACATAATGTTCACAGTTAACCTCGTTTCATTAGTGCAACTTCTAATGCACACAGTGCCTGGGAGGTGAGCATGCATGAAGTCATTTCCCAAACGCTCTTTCCCACCGTGTCCTCCTGGTCTAATGTCTCTGCAGCACACTGTAGAAATGTCTCCTAAGAGTGATGCTTCATCTTTCATAAACATACAAGAAAAAATATTTAGCATCTCTGTAATGGCTTCAAAGATGTTTCAAAACGCAATAATGAGAAAAAGAGTTTACCAGGACGCATCCCCACCCCTGCTCACTCACTTGTGGTACAGTTAGCTGCCGAGTGCCAATTCTCCTCTACACATTTGTGGGCACCAGCTTGTAGCAGTGAACAACATAGGCAGAGTCCTGATTCTCAACAAAGATATTTTCTAAGGACATTACATTATGTAAGCATATAGGTATACATGTGTAAATGTGCATGTATGTGTGTATGTTATGTGAATATATTTGTGCATATATGTGTGCGAGTGTGTGTATATATGTGCGCACATGTATGTATATTTGTGTGTATGTGTGTGAGCATATGCATGTGTTTGTGTGTGGGTTTCTGTGTATGTGAATGTATGTGTGAATGTGTATGTATATGTGTGCATGTGCATGTGTCTATATGTAAGTGTATGTGTATATGTGTATGTACATATGTGTGAGTATATTGTATATATATGTGTGTGAGTCTGTGTATGTGTTATGTGTGTATTTGCTTATGAGTGTATGTGTGCGCATGTGTGTATAAGTGGATGTGTATATATGTGTGTGAGTGTGTGCATGTGTGTATGTGTTATGTGTGTGTTTGTATATGAGTGTGTGAGTATATGTGTATATATGTGTGAATGTATGTGTGTGCATATGTGTGTTATGTGTGTATATGTGTATATGTATGTATGTGTGTGAGTGTGTGTGTGTGTGGCTGTCTGTGTGTATATGAGTGCATGTGTGTTTGTATGTGAGTGTATGTGTGTGTACATATGCAAGTGTGATGAGCCCCACATTAAGAGGCATCTGTCAGGGTGGGGTCCAGCCTCGTCAGGTTTGTACATTCCATGATAGGGGCCTGTGTATTAGAATACTGAATTTGCCCGTATCTATTTTCCATACGCTTTATATACTCCACTTCAAAAGAGTGGGAAGGTGTATATGTGTGTGTGCATATGTGTTATGTGCATGTATTTGTGTGTAAGTGTGTGTGTATGTGTGAAAGTGTGCATATGTGTTATGTGCATGTATTTTTGTAAGTGTGTGTGTGTGCATATGTGTGCAAGTGCATTGTGTATATGTGTGTGGGTGTATGTGTTATGCAAGCGTTTGTTTCTCTACCAAGATACAAGAAACAAACAGAGCAGTTATCTCCTCAATACTTGAAACATCCTGAGTTACGTGTTCTGTTGTTTAGGCAGGACAGGCAGCAACCACACCCTAAGTCAAGTATCCTGTAGGCAGCCACACTCTGGGTCAAATCTCCTATCAATAACCTTGAAGGAATGAAAATAGGCCTGAACTCTCTGACCCTTAGTCAAGATAGAAAGGATCCACATACACGGGCTCCAACATGTGAGCGTATGTGTTTGTGTGTGCATATGTGTACATATACATAGAAGGCTGTGTGAAGTGCTGAGACTTGAAATTTCAGTTATTTCAGTTATGGTGATAGCGCATCTATAAATCCAATGCAATTATTAATGTAATCAGTTACTAAGAGTTTATGAAATTAGATGATGCAGCCTTTAGTCTTACATAGAAGAACAAAGAGCTGAGAGAAAGCTGAGTCATGTTTTAGAGTAAGCAGCCTTCTCTAGGCAGTAGGAAGCTGCCATGCTATCAGCACAGGATGGATAAACTGGGATCCAAATCAAGAGTCCTGAAGCGTCTGTGGAAAGCAGGTATGGCCCAAATGGGGTGGAGGGACAGTGAAGGGTTTTCCCTTTGTGAAGCTCTAGGACACCCGGCTTGCACATGGAGAGTAAAGAAATTCCCACCTTGTGCCACATGTTCACAGGAAGCAAGGTGGACTGAAGAGCTGAACATCAAAGAGACGGCACACTAGAACCTGAGGGGAATGCCCATGGGCCCTAGGAAGACTACATGAGGGGAGGCTAAAATCCCACAGTGAAAACCTTTTAATTAGTATCTATAATAACAGTCAAACTCCCATGGTTAAAAGAGAACTGTGGTGCAGATGAGTGAGTGATGTTCACAGTGCGTCTGTGCAACTGGGAGCTACTGAAACCAATAGGAAATTACAGGAAAATGAGCACAGACTATAAAGAGATTATTCAGAGAGGATAAGGGGGTCAATAAATCTACAAAATGGACTTCAATAGTACTGGTAATTAGAAAAATACATTTAACCCCCAGAGAAATACAGGTCCATACTGATCATTCTGGAAGCATTTTTTTCCAAAGTCTGGTAAAAGTATCAGTAGGAATGCCTAGCTATGGACACACTTACCTTGGTTGAAGGACCCTGCATTTCCACTTCCTGATGTTGGCTGGAGAGAAACCCTAGCAACATGCTCCATAGACATGCAAAAGACTAATCTTGAACAGCCGTGCTTATCTGTATAGGAGGTGGGACATGACCTAACAGACATTTCACAGGGTAAGTCTAACGGTCTGTCCTGTCCCTTTAAGAGACAAGCCCTGCCCACTCCCTCCCCCATCTGCTGAGGCAAGCAGATCTTTCTTCAGCTTCCAGCCTGAGCTCTCTCTCTTTTTGTCCCTCTCCTGAAGAGATAAGACTTCTTCCTTTCTCTCTCTCTTCTCCCCCCCACTCCCCTCTCTCTCCCTATCTGTTTTTCTTTCTCTCTCTCCGTTTCCCTTTCCCCTTCCCTTCCATAACCCACTAAATAAACTAAACTCACAGTCTCTGCATGGAGTGCCTATCCATCTCTCACCCACCATGGCTCCTTGTGGGACCCGCTGCCCCACCGACCCACCAAGGTCTCTCACCAGGCACTTCCCATCTGCCTGGGACCTACAGAGGCCTTGAGTGGTGGGACCCAGCTTCCCCTTGTGGCACACTGCTGCCCCTTGGGGAACTGCATCATTTTACCATTACATTGGTGTTCGTGACTCGGTCAGGCTCTCTCCGTACTTCCTCCTGCCCACGGACGGGTCAGCTGCGGACATGTGCCCTGGGCTTGGGAACTGGGTATCTGCCTGAGCCCTGCTGTCTATGCACACCAGCGGCTTCGGTGGTGAGTTTTCCCCTTCCAGTCAGCTTAACTGCTCACAGCAATGGTGGACCCGTTCGCTGACATTCATCTCTGGTTGTTTCCCACAGCTAAAAACGTGATAGGACCAGGGTAGTCCAGACATGCTAGCACTGCATACACTGAGCAGTGCATTCGCTTTGGGACCCGGGATCCCTTGGATTTTTCTTTCTTTTCTTTTCTTTTGGACAACTTCTAAGTGGTCTCGCTATGAGAGACTGCTCGCAGTGGCCTCTAGCCTCTTTGGCTTCTGAGTCACCTGGACCACGGTCAGTTGGCTTCATTAATACCCCGCCTGTAGAGAGGAGATGTCCTCCTATAGACCCTGTGGTGTCGCTGTTTTAGTGGGTTTTCACGTTTTAAGCTATGGAATATAAACCCTCAAACTATCAGCCACCCACCTCTAAACGCTCTGTTTCACTGGGCAGCCCCTTCCCCACCTGTCTGAAATTGCTCTGTTCCTCTCACTCCCATTCCTCCTATTCTATCCCTGCTATCGCTACCACTGGTCCCATGGAAACCAACAAGATTAGTCGGATCTGCGAGGCAGCTGTTTCTTATTCAAACCCTTGCTCCCGGCAGAGACTGGTGGGGTAACAGAGGCTGGTGGCTTGGCGGAGGCTGGTGGCGGGGCAGAGGCTGGTGGCGGGGTGGAGGCTGGTAGCGTGGTGGCTCAGTGACATGGCAGCTCACAGTACTAATTTTCCTCTCTACTTAATGTATGAAAGAATGTGTGAATGGTGTGACCACAGAGGGTTTTGGGTGTCCCAGACTTGGGGGTCCACCTGAGAGGCTGGTAGAGGAAAAGACACATTGGAGCTAGGAGGTTGGGAGGCTAGAAGGAGAAGGAGGGGAGCTGTTGGCGAGTCTGGGGTAAGGTGAATGAAAGAAGCCTCGCCGCGGCGGGGAGCAAAGGCTGGAATTGAAAGCAGCTGCCTTGTGGATCTGACTAATCTTGTCAGTTTCCGTGGGACCAGCGGTAGCAGTGGCAAGGATAGAATAGAAGGGAAGGGACTGAGAAGAATAGAGTGTTTTCAGACAGGTGGGGAAGGGGCTGCCCAGCAGAAGGAAGAGTGGATGGGCATGAGATGCCAGCAGCAAGACACTGGCAGTCCTGTCTGCTGGTAGAAATTAGAAAGAAGCTGGCAGGGAACCTTACCATTTGCAGTGTTAGAAAGTGGTCTGAGTCCACGGTCCCCACGTGGAAACATGGAGAGAGCCTGGCCGAGTCAGGCACCAATGTTTTTCTTTTTTAAAGATATAGTAGTGGGGGACAGGTCGCAAGAGGGATGGTGGTCCTACGAGGAACAGCCGGTTCCACAAGGGGTAGCGGTGGGTGACCCAAGGCCTCAGCGGGTCACCTGTGGGTGGGAGATCGAGGCAGGTGACAGACAGTTCGAGGACAAGCAGAGCCAGCAGGACACTAGCAGGGCATTTACAGGAGGGTGACTGATAGTTTGAGGGTTTATAGCCCATAGCCAAAAAAGCGAAAACAGCAAACAAACACCACAGGGCCTCGAGAAGAATGTCTTCTCTCTACAGGTGGCGTTAATGAAGTCGACTGGCCGCAGGTGACTGGGAAGCCAGAGGCTAGAGGTTATCCTGGATAATCTACAAATCATCCAAAACAAAAGAAAAGAAAAAGAAAAACCCAAGGACCCTGGGCCCCAAGGTGAACACATTGCTTAGCGTGTGCAGTGCTGGCCCAGGAGGACCAACCTGGTTAGTCCGGTCGTGTTTTTAGCTATGGGAATCAACCAGAGATGAATGTCAGCAAAGGGCTCAACCCTAGCCATGAAGGCTGTGGTTGGAGGCAATCCCCCCATCTATAGGAATACTAGAGGATTGCCAGGAGCTCAGCTGAGGTCAATTCCTCGGGTTCGGAAAAACGGTTAAGCTGACTGGAAGGGGGAACAGAGGTCAGCACTCAGGCAGATACCCCATTCCTGAGCCCAGGGTTCCACGTGTCCTCAGCCAGCCTGTCTGCGGGCGGGCAGGAAGGAACACACAGAGAGCCTGGCTGAGTCATGAACACCAATGTAATGGTAAAATGCTACAGTTCCCCAAAGGGCGGGCAGTAGTGGGCCACTGCAGGTGTTTTAGGGCAGCAGCGAATGGGAGACCACAGTGGACCATGAGGGGCAGCCGGTTCCACGGGGAGCTGCAGCAGGTGAGAGACAGAGACGGATTGGCATGTCATGCAGAGGGAGGGTTTGGGTATAGTTTATTCAGTGGGTTATGGAAAGAAAGGGAAGGGGGAGAGAGGGAGAGAGAGAGAGAGAGAGTGAGGGGGGGGAAGGGACGAGAGGAGGCTGCAGTCACCTCTTGCAAAGAGAGCCGGTGCAGAGACAGCGCAGGCAGGAAGCAGAAGGAAGATCCGCCCCAGCAGATGGGGTAAGGAGTGGGCGGGGCTTGTCTCTTAAAGGGACAGGACAGACCATTACAGTAGGTATGTGAGCTTGGTATTATCTACCATGGTGAAAATGAAGAAATCAGAGCTGTACATAACAGTGAAGACAAATCTCAAAAATCTAACAATCATAGGAAAATGAAAAGTCAGGGGCGTACAAAAAGTGTAACAATTCATACAGAGATTAAGAAATATAAAAGAGTACTTTTCTTTAGAAATACATGTATATACATACATATTATAAACCTGGGGATAATCTAGTAGACAAAAAAGGGGCATATTGGGGAGAATGTGTGCAGGCTTTCAGCTCTACTTGTGAGGTAACTTTCTAAATTATTTTTATTTTATTGTTATTTTTATGCTTTTGTGTATAACTGAAATATTTTCCTAAGAATGCTGCTACATGACTAAACGAAAAATATTAATAGCCTTCAACATAGAATTAGGCAAAGCTGTGTTCTTTGGCATTTTTGTTTTGTGCTTGCCTAGAATACTAAATTTTCTCTTAGATCAGTGGTTCTCAACCTTGAGGTCACAACCCCTTTGGAGTGAATGACCCTTTCACAGGGGACACATATCAGATATCCTGCATGTCAGATACTTACATTGCAATTCATAACAGTAGTAAAATTGCAGTTATGAAGTAGCAACAAAAATAATTCTATGACGGGGGGGTCATCACACTATGAGGAACTGCATCAAAGGGTCGCAGCATTGGGAAGGTGGAGAACTGCTCTTTTATACTGATATAACTGATAAAATAACCACCATTTGGAAACACAACATGATAGCTTAAAGAGAGAGAGAGAGATGGTTAAATAGTTTTCGTCCCTAAACATGAGCAAGATTATAATGAAGAATATATATAATTTAACTCCATTCAGCACATTAAATCTGTAGTCTTGTGTGTGTAAAGCTGTAAGCCCCAGCCAATGATGGGAAGGCTCACATCAATCGCTCTCAATAATACTAATTCATCTAAAGCTCTTACATGTAGTTTAAGACATTTGCATTTTCATAGACTGGGTTCTCTCCTTATAAAACACAAGGGTTAAACATGCTGCCCCCTCTCTGTGACTCTCTAATGCAATGAGTTCAGCTAGTACAGTGGATCTCAGCCTTCCTGCTGCTGCAACCCTTTCATGGGTGTGCTGACCCCAACCATAAAATTATTCCATTGCTACTTCATAACTGTGGTCTTGCTACTGTTATGAATTGTAAATATTTTATATGTAGGAGATCTCATACGCAACCCTGTGGAATGGTTGCTCCTGCCCCGAAGGAGTCGCAACCCACAGCTTGAGAACAGCTGATCTAGCAATTTATTAGGAGGGAGCTGGCTGGATGCAGTGGGGGCACTTCATGGCTTATAATCCCGGAACGCTGGAGATAATCTGATCGCTGTGAACTGTCTCCCGGTCTATAAAATGGGAGTGATGATGGTAACATCCTCATGGGTTACCATGGGGATTGAATGAGGATGCTCTGGGAAGAAGTGCTTTGTAAATTGTAAATTGGTAGCTCATTTTGCCAATTCAGTTCTGTACAATTCCAATGAACACTCACTTTTAGAGAATACTTACCCTGGTAAGAGAACAGCAATAGCAGTTCTCTCTCTCTCTCTCTCTCTCTCTCTCTCTCTCTCTCTCTCTCTCTCTCTCTCTCTCTCTCAGAAATGCAAGTCAGTTTATACAGTTAGGGTGGATTGGGTCTATGGGAGGCAATCAGTGAGGTCCAGGGCCTGCTGTAATGAACGACTTCCCCAGGTTTGAGGCACAGTGCTTAGATAAGCATAGGGTATGGTGTATTGTAGTTAGGGGAAAGAGAAACACCGACAATTTCCAAAATAACAAGGGTAAGTTTAATTTATCCAATCTGGTTAGCGTCTTTTTTTTAAAAAACCCCTCTTTCCAATCATGCTTCTTATTAAATGCAGAAGGGTTTTTGTTCTAATCTAGCTTTCAATGTCTGTGGAATGACACGGGAATCAGTGAGAACTGATACGCACAGGGTTATCACCTAGGTGGAATCTGACCTTTGGCAGCTACTGTACGAGGCCACAGCATCACAGGTCCTTGCCTACATTTGAGCACCACGAAGCATCCCTGTGGAACCCTCATCCTTGCCTCCGGAATCTAAGTGTACCGTTTCTAAGTCTAACCCAAGAACAAGCCAACAGCATGAACACTACTTTTTTTTTCTTTCAGAAAGCATGGCTTCCTAGACCCCCCAGATATGTACTTAATTTTTTTGTTTATTTTGCTTTCCATTTTCAAACAATTCTGTTTCTTTCTTTGCTTTGATACACACACAGACACACACATACACACACAGACAGACACACACAGACACACACACAGACACACACATACACACACAGACAGACACACACACACAGACACACACACACCACAAATGTTAGGTTGAAATAATGACTTCTGCCAGGCTTAAAGAGCATCTGAGGTCCCCACTGGATTCTGCTTGGGAGTAATGTTCACCATGAATCCTCAGTACACCATTGTGCTGTTTGAGAAGCTTAAGATTTCCCTAACATGAAATGAGTGAGACTTTTGTTTATGGTGAAACACCCTGTAATCACATCCCTTTCCTTAAACGGTGATGTGATACTGGTTTCTCTGTAAGAAGTCATTCCTTTGTTGAGAAATGAGACAATCTTGAAGTTTAGGATAACAGTTGCCCAGATAAAATCAATCCTGGTGGTTTGGAAAGAAAGGAATCTCACATTTGTGCTTCTGCTTTCTCTGTGTTCTCTGAGGGGAGTCGTGTGCATGAAGAGGGGATTGTTTTGTGGAGACAAGTCTGGTATTTGGGGGAAATAAGAAAGTAATAACAGATGTAAAGTCAAGGTGAGAAACGGCACACACTTCTCCCTCCTTCCTGCCCCCACTTCAAGTCACATTCCATCTGGAACACTTTAGGCCATTCCCCAACATTTTACTCACTGAAAATAAAACCTGGAAATTTTGATCTGCTTGCTCTCTGTTTGGGACACTAAGAATTAAATCTTAGTTCCTGTGACTTACTTATAGGGTGAAAACTAATGAGAATTCAAACAATTCATCATACATTATAGTTTAAAATATATCACCCTACTTAACTTTGTTCTTAATAAATAATGACTTCTACCTCACCACTACACCCCCCCCCTTTTACCACCCACCCAGCTGGGTTCCATTTTTTGTTTTATCCAGTTCTTTAACTTTGAGTCCACCCAGATCATATTTTCCAGATCAGCCCATGAGTTACTCAAACAACCATGGGTTTTCTTTCATTTGAACTCAACAGTACCAACTTCCCGAGCAAGGGTTCAACAGTAGACAATTATCTTTCCACATGCCTCTGCCCCACCTTGGTGTACAGGGCCTCTGCTTCATCCTGTGCTTGGGTTTTTTTTTTTTTTTTTATTCTTTGCTCTTTGGGGGCCAGCCACCCAGCTCCCAAATAAATACACGGAGACTTATTCTTTCTTATGAATTCCCAGCCTTAGTTTGGCCTGTTTCTAGCCAACTTTTCTTAACTTAAATTATCCTGTCTATTTTTTTGCCTCTGGGGTTTTGCCTTTCTTTATTCTGTATCTTTCTTTTCTTCTCACTCTGTGATTGGTTGTGTAGCTGTATGGCTGACCCTGGCATCCTCCTCTCCTTCTCCTTTTCTTGTTTCTCCCTCTTCTCTTCTATCTTATTTATTCTCACTGCTTGGCAACCCTTCCTATTCCTCTCCTGCCTAACTATTGGCCATTTGGTTCTTTATTAAACCAATCAGGTATTTTAGACAGGCAAAGTAACACAGCTTCACAGAGTTAACCAAATGTAACATAAAGACTGCAATACATCTTTGCATCATTAAAAAAAATTTCTGCCACATAAATGAATGTAACACATCTTAATCTATTATTCTACAGCATCATACTTTGCTCTTGATGGTCATTCAAAGGGACCATTGATCTCATACATAGCTCTCACACTGGGCAGGAATGGGTGAGGGAGTGTTCCTGCTGAGACTCTACTTTGCTGACCAAGCCTTTAGAACATTGTCTTACATTGTTATTGCCAAATGCTTTCTTTTCCTACTCCATTCATCCTCCGGGCTCTGCCTACGCCTTTTGTGTGAGTCTTGATGATGGCTGTGCTTCCTAAGGAGTGAGTATGGTCTCAAGCCCTGAGACCATCCCTCTTTTCTATGGTAATGCGTATGAACATGTCTTCTGCACTATTTGCAACAGAAATCACCAGAAACAACAATTACATGCCAATGACTGTTCTCGAGAAGTAACATAAAGTTTAAAACTACCACAAAATATCTGTCTTACTAGGTTACCATCCATGTGTTATGTATACAGAAAGAAAAACCAACAACAATTTTTTTTAAAAATCCAGTACTTCCAATCAGGGGTTTCTTTTTAAAAAATGAGTTTTGTTTTTGTTTGCTTCTCTGTTTGTTTTGTTATAGTGCATTGGGCATTAAAATTAGGATGATCACATCAGATTTCCTAGGTTTGCAACCAGGAACAAATAAACAGTGTTTGTGCAGAAGTTGGTTGAGAAGAGCCTGCCAAACACTACCAAGACCACCCATCTTGTTGGTTCTCAGTAGTGGTGGTACCGCCCCCTAGAGGACTTTTCAAAAATGGGCTTCCACAGCTGTTGACTGTACTCTATAGACTCTGACAGAGCAGAGTTCCTAAATGTCCTACCAAGCAGAGGAAATAAACCCAAAGAGGAGCCAACTCTTCACCCTTTGAACACCCCCAACCAAGTAGTCATATAAAGGAGAATTTTTTGCAGTTATTTGAACCTAACCCCAAATGCTACTTTGCATAGAGACATAGAGTCTTTGAAACACTCTTAAGATAGGCTGAAATCTCAGAGTAACAACTAATCAAAAAGCAAAAGAAAGATATCCTTGGTTTTGTTATGACTTCCTCAGTAAGATTCATTTGCATGTTGGAAAACACTGCAATGCCCTGAACTTAGTCTAAGTAAATTGGACGGCAAACCTGTTTGTCTGCATCTGCAGACATCACAGAAAAGCATCCTAAGAAAGATCTAAGCCCCGCATGTCTTAAAGATAGGAAATTGTCTTTGATATTCTGTTGCTTTCCTAGTCCATATCATAACATTGAGAATTATTTTGACATTACAGTTATAAACACGGATGAGCTCATTTGCAAGAATATTTCTAGACTTTAGATTTATTTTTCATTGACGTTTTTCCATACTTGAATCAAGAAGACTCTTTTATTTTGATTATCAGACACAAACATGTCTAACCTGTTAGTGCTAGGCTGCACTCGTTTTTGCTCTTGTATCCATTCCTGCTTCCCTGTTTCATGCCACCAAACATCTTGCACAGAAGAACTCCTGGCCTGCTGAACCCATACTTACTCATTATGAGTAAGTGCAGGCATATAATCACTCTGCTATGTCTCCAGTGTCTTGTTGTCCTTGTATTTACATGTGGAAGCACATGTGATTTGTATTATAAGTTGTTTTCCTCGAATTGGGCTTCTTCAAACAGTTAGGTATTATATTTCAGGTGGGTGACTTGAATCACGTAGACATCTTATTTCAGTATCCTATTACCTTTTTGTTGTTGACAAAATACCCGAGCAAGGCAGCTCACAGAAGGAAAGGGCATGGTTGAGATTCATTTGTAAGGTTTCAGTCTGTGGCTGCTCAGTGCCATTGTTTCCAAGTCCATAGTGAGGCAGGACATTATGATGGGGAATGCAGGACAGGGCAAAGCTACTCCCCTCATGGAAGCCAGGAAAGAGAAAGAGGGGAAGAGAAAAGGAAAGGACCGGCTATAATGAAAAGTAGACCCTTCCCAGGATCCAGCCCCAGTGAGACACTTTATTTAGGCTCCAGTTCCTAAGGTGTCTATTGCCTCATGATAGCCCACTAAGTGATGGCCACACAAATGGATGAATGCATTCATGGAGTAAGGGCTCCTACGATCTAATCATGTTCAGCCGGCCCAACCTCCAGACAACACTGTGCAGGGATCATCATTCCACATTTGAGTTTTTAGGGGGCAGACATTCGAATGGGAACTGTAAGAAAGATAACAGGAAGTGATATTTAAAGGAAGTATTCAACTTTATAGGATTGTTTCGAATACCCTAGGTTCCTCACATTAACCACCTCTATCCCCAAAAGAAATTCCATCAGGGATAGAGTGAAATTTAGAGTCTTCTATAGCTAGTCTAGTATGAATATTAGCCACTCAGAGTGACCCAGATATTTACAATAAATGTACAACAAGCAGGGTGACTTGGGTGAATACTGGCCGCCGAAGAGTCCTGATTTATCCATTGATTCAGACTCAACAGGGCATGGAGTCACATCTCTTCACCTGGTACAACGGTACCCACATGTGATGGTTTGAGGGAGAGTGGCCCCATGCACTGATGTATTTGAATGTTTGGTCCCCTGTTTGGGAAGGATGAGATAGTATGGCCTTGAAGCAGGTGTGTTACTGGGGCAGGCTTTTAGATTTCCAAAGCCCTCGTCATTCCCAGTGTCTCTCTCTGGCGTGTCCTTGTCTATCGAGATGTAAACACTCAACTACTGCTCCAGAGTCAGGCCTGTCTGTCTGCCTGCCACCATGCTCTCTACCATGGAGGTCATGAATGTTGATCCTCTGAAACTGTAAGCCCCAAATGAACTCTTTCTTTTATAAGTTGCCTTGGTCATGTTGTCCTATTACAGCAATAGAAAAGTAACCAACACAAAATGTTTTATTCAAAATATTTGTGTGCATTATTCCATTTGTTCCTGTCCTTCGTAAGCACTATATATAGATATTCTTGCCTCTGACTTTATGAATGAGGGTCGAACAAAGTTACAGGGCCAGCAAGCAGCAGAACTGGGACTGGAGAGTAATCTTCTGACCCCAAAACCACTACTTTACCCCCATTTTAAAAACTCAGCTACCATCAGTGAGTCGAGCAGAAAAATCACATATAGTCAAGAGTTGAGGACAGAGATTTTTACCCGAGAAAGACACAAAAGAAGACATGACAATGAGATGCACACCAGGTGACAGCGTTTCATTGTGTGGCATGGTGGGTGGCAGTTAACATAGGCTGGGAAGATTGATGAGGTTGTGTAAAACAGAAGTGTAACAGGAGGAACGGGCTGCTCGTCATCCCGGCAGCCCAGCTAGAACACACCCGAAATAATCACGCAGAAACTATATTAGTTAAAACACTGCCTGGCCCATTAGCTCTAGTTTCTTATTGGCTAATTCTTACATCTTAATTGAACCCATTTCCATTAATCTGTATATCACCATGTGACTGTGGCTTACTGGCAAGCTTCTAACCAGCATCCGTCTCAGGCAGGAGATCCATGGCATCTGCCACTCTGCCCTTCTTCCCAGCATTCAGTTCTGTCTTCTCCGCCTACCTAAGTTCTGCCCTATCGGGCCCAAAGCAGTTTTTTTATTCATTAGCCAATGAAAGCAACACACAAACAGAAGGACCTCCTACACCACAGAAGTGTGACAAACCTTGAGGAATATTCTTCAAGACTTGGAATGGCCTTTAGTCTTGGAGCAAGGTCTTCAAAGGAAATAAGTGCGTTAGATTGCAGTTGCTGTAAGGGATTTTCAGTTTACTGTGTGCGTGGAGGCCCAGGGCCAAGGAGAGGCTCTCAGGTGATTGATTTCAAGAGTTCCAGAGCACCAATCCACATAGGAGTTCATAAGCTGTGACAATTTGATTTCTACTCTTGAGTCTCTGGCGAGGGGAGAAGAACTTAGTGTATTCTCAGGATCTAGTTTCTACTTTGTCAAAAAACCAAACAACCAAACACCTCAAGAACAACTTGTCTTCCTGAAGCCAGTGACTTACTCTGGATGGGATGGATCAGCACTATCAAGCCATGCTACCAGGATGAGGAGGACAGCCCAAGAAAATAGTACAAAATAAGAAGTTCTTTTAGGATTTGAGAGTTGCCACTGGAAATAGGAGAGAAGCTGGTTTAAAAAAATCAAAAACATTGGACTTAGCATAGGTGAGAAAAGAGGAGACCTACCTATAGCCAGGCTTCCGTTCAGCACAGATAATCTGCGTGAGATTGAGCATCTTCTCTGGATTAGTCTTATTTGGCAATTGTATGACTTTAGTAGATTATGTACAACTTTTTTTTTCTTAAAAACCTGTGGCTTTCAAAGTTACTGACAATCCAAGTATATTTCCTAAGTTAGCTAAGTTCTGTTAACGTTAGAGAGGAGAAAGTACCCATTGACAGTGGGGAAGGCACAGGGGATCCAGAACACATGGTTTCTAATCCCTCTGGGGCTCCTGAGACCAGGCAGACAACAGTAGATTGTCCATTTGGACTGACTGAGTCTTTTTGCCCTGGTAATATCAGGTAGGCAGGATTTGCTTTTTCACTTCTAATATTTTTTGCTTCTGCATTTCCCAGTCTTGGAGGCAGGCTGGGATGGTATACAAGAGGAGAAAAGCATTCCTATGAAGGTGTCTTAGCTAAATGCCAGTGTGCTGAGGAGAAGGTCCCTACCCCAAAGAGACTTAGGAGTGAGGTGTGCCCACTGCCATTTCTAGATGCTTAGGATGCAGTCTTCCCAGAGCTGTTTAAAACCATCTAAAGGATGAATATTTTAACATGTACTGACACCATTACTTTACAGAAGTTCTAAGAAATTTCTCAGAAATTTTAGTGAAACAAATTCTTTCTGGAAAAAAAAAAAGTCCTGTTTCTATTAAAGAGAACAGTGAATGAAAACTGGAAAAATTTAAATACCAAGTAATAAAAATTTAAAAGTCAAGTAATTAAATTGAAAAATGTGGTGATCTGAAATAGATACTCTATTTAATGTTTATTACATATGGCTTAATTATAAGCCAACAATGAGTTGAGCCAAAAAAATAGCCAGCCAAACTAGTTAAGCCAAAACATGTCCTTCTAAACATGACCAGTTTTAAAGGAAAGTCTTAATTTCCTACATTGTAGCAAACATCTTAGGAAACCCAAGATTCCTATATGTTCCAGATTTATTTATAAGAAAATTCATCAAGTTTATAAGTAATTTGTCAAGTCATTTAAAGGGAAGATGATTGTGTTGGCTCTCTGGTTCTGCCCTAACAAATTACCACTAGCTTGATGGCGACAGAAGCAGAAAGCTCATGATGGTCTCTTTTGTACCACAGTGCCAACAGGGCTTTTTGCCCCCTGGAACAGAGCTAGTCTCCTTGCCCTGTTCAACTTTCCGTCCCTGTTTGCTTGTCTTGGCTCATAATCAATCCTCCATCTTCAGAGGCTACCATATGGCATCTGGTTTGGTTGCCTTTCTTTCTGTCTCTAACCATCTTCTTATGACTTCTGGTCATTATATTTGAGGCTCATTGGGATAACACAGAATGATGCCCCCACCCCTGCCTCCTCTCAAGAACACTAATAATGATTGGCAAAGTCTTGGAAGATCTTCTGGTAATAGAATGCAACTTTCAGAGGTCCCAGAACCTGGATCTGAGGGAGGGATGTTATCATTTAACTCAGCAGATGCACTCGTTACTATGTCAAAAGTAGATGGTCTGAGGTGCTAGCTCCAAACTGGATGTAAGCTAAGGTGATTATGCTAGTATTTTTTCTAAAATATGAGTACAGGAGAGGTATAGATAGATGAAGCAAAGATCAACAAACCCTGGTTACAATCTCCATTTCAATATTCAGGAAAATAGCCCCCTTAATATTTCCAATTACGCCTCGCAATTACGGGTTGTAATCACTGACATCAATGGGTAGATTGCTACTTCTTTGTTTTCTCTGATCAGGAATTTCAACAAAATTGCTATTCAGCTGAGTTCTCAAAATCTATTAGATTTTTTCAACGATGGTGTGGGGAGGGCAGTGGACTAGGGAGTCCTAGACCGCTTCCTTTTTGACTTAGCTATCACGTGATGCTTTGCTATGCATCTCGCTCCTGTTCTAAACACTTTCATGAAATTGGAAGCAAATCAGAGGGAAAATTCTGTGCTTCAGCTTCAGCCTCACTGAATGAATTAAACTGATGGTGGACCCAGTTTTCTAAATGGCTGAAGGTAAGCAGATTTTGTGGAGCAAGAATTTCCTGCTTTCTGTGAGAACTACACATTATTGACTAATAAAGATGCGCTGCCCTACACACACAGAGGGCAGCCGAGTTGGTAGATCAGTCCCACCAATAACTCTTTAGATAATCATGGGTGATGAGAAGTTCAATTTTTCTATATTATTTTCAATAGATCTCCAGAGAAAAAGTTAAGGGGTTAGTTCTATATGATGAAAGGTATTATTGGGGCCCTCACCTTCCAGCTCTACCTCAATAGTACATAAAAGAGACTGATCTCAGAGCACAAAACCTTTACCTCTGACCCACCCCCTGCAGACTTAGGATAGCCTCTGTATTCTATGACGTCAAAAGAACAAGAGAAAAAGCGTAGGGGTGACCGCCTCCCTTTCACAGGTGGGTCACTTGTCCTTATTTCTGGTTAGAGTGTTCACTCTTGGGGACAAATACAGCCTCCCATGCCTGTTCTTGTCACCATCTGTGATCTTCAAATGAGACCATTATTGATGAAGCGATACAGCTGGGACCCACACCCGTTCCCAGCATCCTCATTCTAAATCCCCTCCCAGCCATCTCAAAATGTAAGGTGAGAAAGTCTCTCTCCCGGAAAGTTGTTTATTTTGCTGTGAGCGAAGGTGAGAATGGTTTGCTCGGAGTTGAAATGAACAGTGTTGCTGACAGGGTGCTGAAAATCTTTCGCCCCGAATACGTACTGTCTCCTTGGTCTGAGGCTGGCAGTCTGGGAACTCGCAGCTTTCTTTCCTTTTTCCAGTTATTCTAACCCGAGTAGAGATCTCCTCCATGCCCCCGCCCACCTCCTTTTGTTCTATTGCTACCACACAGGCACTTGCTCCCAGGACTTGATTTGTTTGGAAGGCTCCCTTCCAAAGCAAAGATGAAAACGCCTGTTCTCTTTAATAGCTTCGCTGAGTACTGTTGCTTGTTAATGTTCAGACACCGACCACTGGGAAGAACCAGTGCTTGTGTCAACTCATCAAGAAGTCTAAACAAGCTTGCTGGAGGCTGGCCAGCTCCGGACAGTCATTGACCACAGACGCAATCTGGAAGCCCATTACAACTTGTGGAAGTGAGAGGTGACGCTGCTTCCTGTCCTGCCCGCTTCCCAGTGATTAGCCCCAGAACCACAAGCCTTCGAGGCCAGCCAGTGGGGTTATGTTCAGCTGCAGGCAAGATCTGCCTCCTCGGTTAGAATTAAAATAGAGATGGATGGGAAAGCGTTGGAGAAGCCAGAAATACCATCACTATCTGGCGCTCAGCAACTGGACGTTTTCAGTGTAGTTCTGTGGTTAAGAGGTGCTGAGAGCTTTCGTCCTACTTGAATTTTTGATGAGCTGCTGGATTTGAGAAAGAGTTCCCTTCTTTAGATTATTGCAGAGCTTTTCCAGGAAGATTCTGGAGTTTTATTGAGAATTGAAGTACATTTATTCCAGTCAGTCAAGGAGGCTTCTTTATAATGACGACGATGATGAAGATGACGATGATGATGATGACGATGATGAGGATGACGACGACGATGATGATGATGATGACGATGATGATGATGAGGATGACGATGACGATGATGATGATGATGAGGAGGAGGAGGAGGATGACAATGACGATGATGATGATGATGGTGACGATGATGATGGTGACGATGATGGTGATGATGATGGTGATGACGATGATGATGATGACGATGATGATGATGGTGACGATGATGATGGTGATGATGATGATGACGACGATGACGACGACGACGATGAAGAAGATGATGATGACGATGAAGACGATGATGATGAGGATGATGATGGTGATGATGACGATGATGACGATGATGATGATAACGATGATGATGATGAGGAGGAGGATGACGATGATGATGAGGATGATGATGATGACAATGATGTCATCCCACAGTGAGATGGGGGAATGAAAAATCATGAAGTGCGCCCTTCTGACCGTTGTAGAAACAAACCAGGAAAAAGAAACTTTGAAAGATTGTAACTAGAAATTTTTTGCAGAATTGTTTTGCTGTCTGACTCTGAAGTTTTCCTTAACAGAAAAAAAAAGTCACTGTACAATACACCTGAGATCTAATTCTTACCTCACAAATTAGTTGAGCGCTTTCAATTAAACACTCATTGTGTACCAGGAGCTGAGCTAAAATGTCAGAAATTCAAAAATGGAGCCACCAGGGACGCTTGCTTCAAGGAAGATATACTGACACTAACTGCTGCACAGTCATGGAGAGGAGTGTGGGGAGGGGGAAGTGTCCGGGAGAGGTAGAAAAGACTTGATTAAAGGAAATTGGGTTTGATGTGAACTTGAAGGCCTGAGGGAAGGTTGAAAAAGCCTCAGGAGAATGAGAGAAGATGGGGTTCAGCTGCCGAGGTGTTAGAGTGGGGGTGAAGGGCGTGGCTTCTCCTCCCCATCACTGCAGAGGGAGCTGATGGCATAGACAAGCAGGGTACCACCACCAATGCTGTGCAACTCCTGTTTAGATTTGTTCTTTGCCCAAAGGCAGATGAACAAAAAGTTTACAAGAGAGAATTAATATGACCACACTCACAAAAAGAGAAAACCACAGATCATAAAACTTGACTTTTATAAAATTTATAAACTTCTGAATACATAGGCCATGAGACCCACCAGTTCTGCTGGGCATGCTCCATTGCACTTATAACTGACCAGGACAGAGAAACCCTCTTTCTATCTCTCATGATCCATACAGGAGAGTTTCAAGTCCATGGCTAAGCCAGTGGGAGATGCGCTGAGGCCCTCATGGCTTTCTATCTACATGTCTCACCTGTCCTCACTCTTCCTGCTGCCTCATCTCCCATCTGCAACCCAGGCCTCTCTGGTGTTTTCTTAGATCACTGATCAGACAGCTTTTCAAAAGGCACACAACCATGGATCCGAGTTAGGAGAGAGAACAGTGAGATGCTGACCCAAGCCTGGAAAGATCGATGGGAGACACACTTGATTCCGAGTCAGATTCAAGTGAGAGAAGTGTCTCAGTGCAGAAGGGGAAGCGTGGCCAAGGACGATGCCTGTTACCAGCCTCCGCCCTCCACACATATGCACACACAGGTGTATGCACATACCTGTATGCACATGCATCCACATACACAAACATCACACACCACTACCACCCTCTCTCTCTCTCTCTCTCTCTCTCTGTCTCTCTCTCTCTCACACACACACACACACCACCACCACCACTACCACCTCTCTCTCTCTCTCTCTCTCTCTCTCTCTCTCTCTCTCTCTCTCACACACACACACACACACACACACACACACACCACCCTCTTTCTCTCTCTCACACACATGTACAAGCTGTCTGCCTCCTTCCTATCTTGGCTCTCTTTCTCCACCCTTTCGAGAAAAAAAAGGAATTTGCTTTGGGGTTCTGCTGAATTGTGTAGAAAGGGCCTTTACCAAAACATACTGCATCAATGAATTCATTTTCAATTTAAAATATTTCTTTCCTAAGAAAAATAATAAACCACCACGATGCATGTTCTTTGTGGGAATCTCCCAGCGTTAAATCTTAGAGCAAGTCTAGGAAAGTCAGCGAGGCCATCCCAGACAGCACTCTAGTGGGCTGGTCCAGTTGCACTTTGCATCTGAAACACAGCCAGTTGTACCCACATAGCAGGTTAGAAAGGGTATTACACTTAACACACACGCAGAGAACACCGCTGACATCACAGGCCAAGATGGCTATTGTTTCTGGACAGCCCTGGCTTGAGTCAGTACTAAAGAGAGGTGCTTGGGTGATCTTGGTTTTTGTGAAAACTGGAACGTGAAAATAAAACAAACCAGGAGTTCTGTGGGTTCAGAGGGTCATCAGCCCGAGCTACAGGAGTGCTGTGGGTTCAGAGGGTCATCAGCCCGAGCTACAGGAGTGCTGTGGGTTCAGAGGGTCATCAGCCAGAGCTACGGGAGCACTCTGGGTTCAGAGGGTCAGCAGCCCGGAGCTACAAATGGCGAGAACATACCTCGGAACAGCGGTGGCAATGAAGGCCCTAAAATAAAGAGTATTGTCGACGAAGGCCCTAAAATAAAGAGTATTGTTTCCCTCTAATGACTCTTTAAAAAAAATGTAACTCTTCCTAATCATTTAAAAAAAAATCTGGACAGTCTTATCACTCAGATATAGTCATAATGTTGTTCCTTAAAATGCTGTTTTGAGGACTGGGGTATAGTTGTGTGGTAGAGTACCTGTCAAACATGGCTGGGATTTTGGGTTTGATCCCCAGTGCTCAGAAACAAACCGAAAAAAAAGGGGGTTGTGGCACAAACTGCTCTACCGTTTTCTCAGGGACTTAGTTCAAGCGCTGGCTTCCCACTTCTGCAGCCCTATTAATCACTTTATCTAGCCAGATCTCAGAGGGCGCTTTCCAGACAACAGCCAGGATTTTAATGTCTTCTTCAAAGTATCTCTTAACTGCCTGTTGGCTAAATTGTTGAAGGGTTGAAATAACCCAGTCATGTTTCCAGAATGTCAGTCTAATTCAAGGTCACGTGAGCAGAAGCACCAAGCGGGTCTTGAGACTGTTATCGCGAGACTGTTATCGCAAGACGTGGCGATGGTTGTGAGATGGCCGTAAGAGGTCGGAGTTTGTAATGTGGAGTAAATAAATTCAGAAGATGAAATGTACTGGAGACGTGAAGCTAACTTCAAGCTCATTTCTACTGTCCGCAGGAAGGGTGGGCAGGCTGGGAGGAAGCCGGGGCTGCAGTTGGAGAGTTGCCTGCTGACCATTGTCTCCTGCGTCTAGGGACTGCACGGTGCCACCCAAGGCTCAGGCTACACCTGGAGGCTTACTTCAGTGTCTTTAGGAGAACTGCTAAGCTTTAAGGTTTTCTGTAGTTTCTCACGTAACGAAGGGCTTAAGGGGTTTAAGTCACACAACAGATAATATTAGGAGTCTTCTAACCACCTCAGGATGGAATCTGAGGTGTTTTCTTGAAAATGAATGTGTGGGAACTGCCCAGCTCTCCAAAGCAGCAATTCTTAACCTATGGGTCAAGACACTTTGTGGGTGTGGGAGTGGGGTCACAGGGGGCCACAGTCCAGATTTTACATTACGGTTCATAACCGTGGCAAAATTACAGTTATGAAGTAGCAACAAAACTAATTTATGGTTGGGGACCACTACAACATAGGAACTGTATTAAAGGGTCGCAGCCTTAGGAAGGTTGAGAAGCACTGGTCTGAGTGAAAACGAGGCCAGGTTCTGTGTTGGTTTCATGGAGGAATATAGTGGGGATTGCTTAGTGATAAATCATACTAGAGTGGAGAAGGAAGACCAAAAGTTAACAAAAGCTAGCCTATTTTATAGGAAAGGAAAAAGGGAGGGAGGGAGAAAACTCCCAAGACTGTACAAATTCCTGAAGCAGGAAGCAGGAAGCTGTAAGGTCCTGTCACCTTCGCTTTTGTAGAGGCGGCTGACAAGGGGACAGGCAGGCAAATCTTCCTCACTTGCACTCCTGTTTGGACCTTGTGTAGGGCTGTGGTCCTGGACCTTGTGTAGGGCTGTGGACCTGGACCTTGTGTAGGGCTGTGGACCTGGACCTTGTGTAGGGCTGTGGACCTGGACCTTGTGTAGGGCTGTGGACCTGGACCTTGTGTAGGGCTGTGGTCCTGGACCTTCTTATTTGGAGCCCAGAACCTTGCCCATTTCTCTCGCCAGGAAAAGTAGCCCAACCTTGCTTCCAGCCAGCCGCAGGCTTATGAAGCCTCTCTACCCAGGACGCAGTTCTTGCTTAAAGCCATTAGCACAAATTCCTCCTTCAGGATGGAACGAAGGAAGCCAGACACTCATGTAAAACATGTTCAGATCATCCCTGATTCCACCCTCTGTTTCAAGAGCCCGGAAGCCTCCACTGTGTGAGTGAAGGTTAGGAAGGGAAGGGTTGAACCTGCCTGTGCTCAGAACTCCACCAACCAGCTCCAGCTGGAGGTTAATGTTTGTGCATGACTCACAAAAAGTCAGGAAGAGACACACGTTTTTACCTCATGTGGATCTTCACCCTCAGTTTAACAGAAACACAGCAGGAGTCAGACCACGTGATCGGCACCTGAAACCATAACTCATCTTGGGTTCATTTGAAACCTGCCCTTGCTCTAGTTCAGGGCTCCAGGCAAGTTCACCCAGAGGTCCACCAGCCTCGGCAAACCTCTCGACGAACTTGACCTGAATTTGAGATTTGGATTTAGGAGCTCAGCGCTTTCATTCAGGAGTGTTGCCTCATCCTCTGCTCTCCGAGCCACAATCTGAAATCCCATCAGGATCACTTCAGAACATATGGAATAAAGATGGAGCCTTCCGTGCTCTGACGGCCACACAGCCATTCCGTCCTTTCCTTATCCTCAGCAGGCCCAGCTAGACCAAAGAGGAAACTGTTTTCATTTTTCTTTAAAAAAAAAAAAAAGACATTGGATATTAGTCTCAGTTGCTAGAAAATGAACTGGTCAAAAAGCCAATCCATTTCTTGACACTCCATTACATATGCTGAGGGATTGTGCACCAAGCGTTTGCCTTTCCGACTCTCATCGAATATGTGCGCTGTTTTCGAACTAGCAATCCTTCCTGGCTGCTACAGAATGCATTCAGATTTTGAACTATTATTTATGACAGCGAGCTTATATTGTTGCAAAATTTCAAAATGATTCGATAAAATAATTTTAATTTTGAAAGTCATAACACAAAATCAAAGCCCTTCAAAATATTAGAAATATCTAGAACATCCGAGAAAAGTCTTTGAAAGGGCACTAAAACATCGTATATCTTGAAACTCAAGGATTTATATCACTGTTTTTTTTTTTTTCTGTACTGTTTGGGGTCCCATTAAGAGAGCTGATTTCCATGACACGCTCTCATCTCTGTAAAAATGACATTACTTTTAAGAGGAACTAAGTTCGGTTGCTGTTCTCAGTGTGGATATTTGTATATTCTAAACTGGAACGAAGGAAACCCACATAAAATACAGAAACCTCAATTGGTTTTGACAATGGGGAGAGATTCCATTCCCTTTGGGAAGGAGCACAAATGGAGGCTAGCCTTGGTTAAAGGCTCCGAGACACATCTGGCTGCAAAATACCAGGATTTTCCAGGGGAGACAACTTTACAGTTGGTTTCCAACTTCTTTCTAAATCCTTGGGAAACAGATTAGGTTTGCAGCATAGCCTTATTTATTCAAGCATATTAGAAATCAAAGTGGGACTTGATCTGGGAAAATGCCTGAGCTGAAGACTGTTTGTACAGAAATGCATCTGGATTCCTTTTAAGGACGGACAGTCATCGAAACGTGGCTAATAAAGTTTCGAAGCCAAAGCCTTTGAAGAGAACTGTTTCATGCACCAAATGGCTGACTGCGGATAAATTATCATCAGCAAACCCATTGTTTCTAAGAAGTGGGCTCTTGAAACCTGTCTCTTTCTTTAAGATTTAAGAGTTCTCTCCCGAGTTTAGTTCTCGCTATTATTATTTTTGTCTGGGTGTGCTTTTTGTTTCTAGATAGTATTTCAGCTCAGCTTGGGGCTCAGTGAACAGGCGGAGGGGGTGGGGGTAGGCGCTCCCTGTCCCAGCTGCTGTTTCCTCAGCTAATTCAACCCCCTCATTCTTTTCTCTCTCACCTGTCCTCCCTGGCAGGTAAAAGAACTTCCCCAAGTTCATTTCTTCTCTTCTCCAGTGAGCTCATCCCCTCAACCTCTTAAGACCCTCAAGGGAGAAATCCTCCTTATTGTTCTCCTGAGAGTTCATGATCTCACTAACTTAATTCTGTGCTTTCTTTTCCTTGGTCCCAAGTATTAACAAGGCACCTGGTCTCTTGACACCCAGAATTGCTGCGATTTCTTAGCTCCTTCGTCTCTCCTCGCCAGCGTCCTGTGGGTCAGTCAGTCCATCCCTCAGCATGCTGAGAAATGGGCTGTCCCTGATCTCACCATTGCTCTGCACCCCTACTCCTATGGCTCTTTGGCTCCAGTGAGCGGGCTCAATATTGGACGTCCACTCTTTCCAATGTGCTCCCCAGCTTCTCCTTGGAGTAAACCTTGCGCTTGGGCAAATCAGATGATTTGTGGCTTTCCAAACACATTATGGGCTTTAAAACCCCTTAGCACATTCTCATGTCATTCCATCAGGCTGGAATGCTTTCGCCCATTCTCTTCTCAAATTCCTACCAACTTTTTAAGAGTCCAAAACAAATACGATAGTCTCCATTTATGTGTGTGTGTGTGACCACACATTTAGAAGCATTAACCATATTTATAAATTCACGATCAAGAATGTTGTGAAAGATAAGACACACACAGGAGTTAATATATCTTATATGCACACAACACTTTAACTTTTGCACCTTTATCATCTCATTTAACATTTATGCCAAACTTATTAGGTCCGTGATCAACAGGTGAAGACTGTAAATCTCGCAGGTTGGTAGATTGGCCACTCTCACCCAGCTAAATACTGACAGGCGCAGAATTCACACCCGGGACTTGTAATCACAATTCCAGGGCACTTTGGAGCATGACACAATGACCTCTGTTCTGCTGGGACGGTGATGTCGCTGGAGTGATTCCTGCAGCAGATGGGGGAAGAGGCCGGCCACGTTGGGTCACGGGAGGTCTCTGAGCAGAGAAGTATGAGCAAAGCCTGCTGTGGGAAGATTGATCTGGTAGCTGCAGCCTGGACTCAGGAAGGAAAACCCTGCTGGGAGCCATCTTGCTCCTCTGGACTCCTGTGGCTCTGTGTTAACGTCCTGGTGCAGAGTTGCTAGGGTGTTGCAAGCTGGTTATTTATTTATTTACTCATCCCGCCACCCATTCTGAGCTGTGGCGCTGGCAAGATTTAAGGCGGCTTTAAATCATCTTATATTTCATAACTGTATTCAGACAACTCTATCTTAACCACAGCCACTTGATTGTAAGCCTGGAGAACAGACAATGTCAATTTTGAATTTTTCAGGCTGTGTTTGACATGCTGGGAGTGATGTTTAAAATTCAGTGAATGAATGAACGAGGGGGAGAGAGTCTGCTGGGGACAGACGGGGGCAAGGACCTGGTTAGATATATCACAGTGCTGGGCACTTTGAAGTCGTAGGCCCTTGATAGGACAAAGCAAACCTACAAGAATTTAGAGGTGAGAAGACCGTGATCTATGTACTGTTGACACATAGAATACATGTGTATCATATACAAAATAAAGTGTTCTTGTGTGTGTGTGTGTGTGTGTTACCCAATTTTCTAAACCCACTGTTCATTTACAAATCCTAACACTGGTAGCTTCTGGAAGAAGTATTGGGGTAGGGAAGACTCACATATTAGGTTATAGGTTGTATCCAGGGTTATTTGGTACAGACTGTAAAGTCCATTTCACATAAACTTGAATGACCTTTGTGTGTCTGGAGAATCTGGGACCTAAATGATATGAGATCCTTTGTTTTTCATAACTAATTTTAGTGATAGATCTGTGTTCTGTATCCATGAAAATATCAGTCCAAGGAGGTACAGAGTTTTCTCCTTTTTCGGTTGTAAACACTCAGATCCCCATTAGAGTTCGGATTTCTTCCACTAGCTCAGTCTTTCTTTTCCTTGCAGGTTTACGTCAGACTCCTAAAAGTATTCCTGCCCACCAACCCACAGACGAATCCCTTCCTCAACTGCATCAAATACCGTGTATGTCCAGTTCTCCCAACACTTCAGATATGATCAATAGTCTGGCTTCATCAGAGCATGGAACACAGATAGAACTTTGTCGTACACAGTCAGGCAAGTCACTTCATAAAAGCTGTGACTGCTGACTAACCAGGGACCCAAGGAGACCACGGCTGCCACATGCCTTTCACAGTGACTAACGCCATCGTCCCTGTGGTCCTCAACTTCTTTCTGAGTGAAATGGAGGCTCTCAAAACCAAGCGTGAGATTAAGTGCCTGTCTGCAAGAGAAGGATGATGCATCAAGCAGGCCTGCTGTGTGCATCCAGTCACGTCCCTGCCCTTGCCCCACGCTGCCCCATAATCTCTGTGTGCTACCGGTCACACACATGATGCAGAGAACCAAATAACGAGTGGGGAAATCCCCTAGAAAGTCAGGCCTGGGGCTAGAGGGACAGCTCAGTAGTTCAGAGCATGCAGAGTGCTCTTACAGAGGGCCCAGGTTCGGTTCCCAGCATGCACTTGGTGGTTCACAACCATGTATAAATCCAGTTCCAGAGAACATGCCCTCTTCTGCCTTCCAGTCACTAAGCATGCATACAGTACACAGACTGCCTTCCAGTTACTAAGCATTCGTGTGGTACACAGACATACATGCAGACAAAACACTCATATGTAAAATAAAATTTATAAATCTAATATAAAAATTTAAATGAAAATTTAAAAAATTGAGCTGATAGTTCACAGTATTGTGTGTTTGTGTGCCCCGACCTCACAAGAACCTACTTTCCAGCAACTCCATCCTCCTGTCTCTATGCTCCAAAACTTGAAGCAACCATTGTTTTAGTATTTTGCGGTCACCACTTCCTTGAGAAATCCTGGTGAGAAATTCCCCCACTTTTATTTTTTTTTTTTTTGAAAAATGCACTTTTGAAAACCAACAATTTCAAGGCATTTCCTCATTGCTGCTTCCCTCCCATAGGCCTTTCTCAACTCCAGGTACAAAACAAATCTTCCAGAACAAAGTCTGGGGTAAAGAGATTCTAAGTGAGTTCATAGATTCTTCTCACAGACAAGGACAGAGGCGGAGGAGGGAGGTGGTGGCAAACGGAACAGGAGATGTGAGGTAAGCAAAGATGTGCGGAAGCTCTGTAGTAACCGTGAGTAACTACACAGCCAGTTCCCAATCTCGCCACCCTCTGCTGAAGCTGGCAGTTGGTATGGGACGCTACAGTAAACGAGGTAACATGGAAGGGCTATGAGATGCTCTAAACGTTCTGTGCTTAATCTCATGTGGCTTCTGTTGGGAAACTGGAGGATTCTACGTAGGCCATGTATACTACAACGGTTAAGGTGCCTATGTGGACTCTCATTGGAGCAACTCACCCACCAGACGGCTCCCAACAGATGGAAAGGATGGCCACGCGGTGAAGAAAGAGGGAAAGATACCTCAGCATCTCAAACTTGCTTCTCTGCAATAGCTAAGCCAGGCCTGGGGAAGGTTAATATTGAAGATACGGCATAAGTTACAGAGTACGGAGGTACATCTGTTCCTGGGGCTCATGTCTGAGGTACTTTGTGAACTGTGTTTGAACTCCATTGTTAAACTCTGTGCACAAAGCCGGAGGGAAGATTCAGTGGTTAAGGGCACTGGCTGCTCTTCCAGAAGACCTGGGTTTCCCTGGCCACGGTGGCTCAGAACTCTCTGTGACTCCCAGCCCCAGGGAATCTAACTCCTTTTCTGCACTCACGTGGTACACAGACATACGTGCAGGACAAACAACACATACACATAACATTTTAAAAATAAAAACCAAAAAGCTACATGTACTGTCAGCAGCATGCCCAGTGTTTAGTCTCCTGGCTCAGTTCCCCCAAACCTAAACTGAATCAAGGTGACAACTTCGTGACTTGAAAAATAACACCTTAATTAACTATAAGCTTGCTGGTGCTACACCCTTAGCTGGGTAGCACTGCAATATGGTAAACACAGTTGATATAGTGCAGGGGCATTAATAAGAAGGAGGGCAAAGATCAAGCTGATCTGTGATGTGGCTGAAGTCTTGAGGTTTATAGGTACTGCTGGCTGAAAGTGCTTTTTTGATAGACCATGCAATACATCATCCCACCCTTGCTTCTAACAGGGGTGTCGCTATTGTGATGAATGGCATGGCTGGAGCCGTCAAGCACCAGTCCCCCGCTTGGCCCGCTCCATCTAAATACTATGACTTCCACGGTCCCCAGATGAGCCTTGTTGCCCACTCTATTAAATCACCAAGGAGAACACCAAACCTTTAAAAGGATGCAATAGTGATTCAAGGAGACTTCAGCATTTACCGATCGGTTTTTATACCAGTGAACCAAAGTCCGGTGAATCATAGAAAGACTGTATTTTCTGTTCTATTCAAAGAGATCTGCCTGCAGCATTTTCCCTGATGATTCAGAGGCAGACACTCTTACAGCCTTGGAAGGCAGACATATGTACACTTACTGTTTGTGAATGTACACATCTAGGTTACTAACACATCAAGCTGTTGCCTGAAAACTTGTGTTTCTGGGTTTCGTTTTACTTCTAGTGATGGACTCGGAAACAACTAGGTTATTTAAGTGAACTGTAGAAAACACCACACTGTTTCAAGGCACCTGAACCATTTCACTAGCAAGCGGATGTTCTGGTTTCTAACTGGAGCTGATCTTCATTCACAGGGAAAGAAACAGGTAAGGATGCAGGGTGCTGCTAAGACCCTTCCCAGTCTGCTGCTCATCTCTCCAGATGCACACTCTCCTTGTGGTATGGTGACCACCTTGTGTTTTACCAGGATCTGTCTCCTCTTGGCTAAGAGAGCGATTACCCTTGGGAATGTCCACTTTGCAGAGAATTCCAGGGATTTGTGGGACACGGAGTGATAAAGACATTGATCAAAAAGCCATGCTAAGTAACCTCTATTCCTTAGCAACCTGTCCACGGGTTGCTTTGTTTCTGTGATTAGTTGACAAGTCTCCTAGATCAAGCAAGAGCTTTTGAAGAATGAAAGGTCTCATCTAGGGCATAGCTCACTGCATTGTGAGCAAAGGGGAGGCAATTAGAGGAAAGGAGAAGCTGCATTAATAAACTGATATATTAAGAATCAAAACATTAAATTTCCAGGTATGTTTTCAGTATGTTTCTGTATCTTGGATGTTCCTCCCCCCCCACCCCCGAAACAATTCCCAAAGCTAGGTTTTATTTGTTTGTTTGGTCAGACTTTTTCCTCCCCTAAATATTCTTCTATACAATATCTCTCCCAGAAAAGCTTTTGTGGAGTTCTAAAAAGAAAGAAAGAAAGAAAGAAAGAAAGAAAGAAAGAAAGAAAGAAAGAAAGAAAGAAAGAAAGCAGCAAGTTTTATGAAAGCTCTGATCACACTTAAAACACACCTGCTTCTTGAAGCTACTCAACTCTTCTGTCACGCTGCTGTTGATTTTATGCTCTTATTCTCAGAGGAGTGACTATGTTTTTTTTCTAGACACATAACAATGTAGGATGATAAACTTCCAGGGGAGAGCGCGGCGGAGCTGGAGAGCCGGTCACTGTAACGTGAGCTGTGTCTTCTGCTCGTTTCCCATATTTCAGTAAGGTTTTGGTTTTCGGAGCATTTGCACCCTTAATTTTGGAACTCATTATTTCAAACTCCAATAATCCTAAGAATGAAAACTGAAACTTCAGGATTTTTTATGGTTTTTAACTTGATCGTTCCCTTTCACCTCCAAAAGGGCAAGAATTTGCCCCCAAGTAAGCCGTATTTATGGAAAAGCCTGACAAAAAATGGTGACTGTTCTGTGTATCAGGCAGCGATGGCCACGGAGGCACGACCTCTTCCTGCTTTCAAGTGCTATTATATGAAATGTTCGTACTACCCCCCTGGAAATGCCGACCTTATTTTTCTAAGACTCCTTTCATTTATTTTTTCAGTCAAAAGGAGGGAAGTAATTTGCCAAGAGTTCAGGGCTGTGATCATGGACAGGGGCTCATGCCTCAGAGAGAGTTCAAAAATGAACTGCAAATTAAGGCATTCAGGATCCTCCTCTGAAGGAGTGCAGAGGAAGCTGTGGTTTAGAAAAGAAAGAGAGGCAAATGTGCTTACCCCCTCAGACACAGTGACGTGCAACAGGGAATTAAAAATACGCACGGCATTGTCAAAGAATAAATAAAAATTTAAAACATATATATGCGTTATGTATGAGAAGGTGAAGAGTGTAAACAACAAATTTTATATAGACTAAGTATGAAAGTCAGTTAAGCATTCTACTTTTTAGGGGAGAACAGAATATTCTAAAACAGAAACAGACAGGACTGAAATGTGTGGGTTGATACCGCAACAGTGTAGTTTATATTAGAATTTCAGAAAGATCACGTTTGTGATGCACACACATGCCTCCAATTCTTGCAATTTTCCAGAGCGGCTCTGAGATCACCTACAGGATGCTGCTGTGTTGGTGGACCCCAAGCTGTGTAAGGGTGAGGGCTTCAGGCATCTCCTGCCTTCCCTTCTGTTCAGGTTTGTCTCCCTTTCTCTCGGCTCCTCATTTCTTAGTTTAAGTCTTCCATAGTCAGGCTTCCCGGCACGCGTGGCTCCAGAGAGAATAATATATAGAAAAAGGGGGGAATAAAGAGATGAAAATGCCGGCCAATAGGAAGGTATGGAAAGCAAAGGTTAAAGCAACCGTGTGCTGCAGCAGCAGAAGGAAACAGAAGAATATAAATGATTAGTTATATTAAGTTTATAAAGCATGTGGGCTTGTCAGAGGAAAGATGATAAAGGGGAGAGGAATCCAGTCAATAAAGTGAGAGAAGTTGCCGCCAGCCATTCGATGGCTGCCCATCATTGGGCCTATGCCCAAAGGCCAGCCACAGGTTTACCAGCTCAGGATGCCCAGGCCACACTAGCCTCACGACATGTCTTGTTTGGAAATAGCATCGCTTGTTAGTCATGCAAGTAAGACCTGGCCTCCTCTTCTTCTAAGGACCATCAGTGTGAATTGTGGGACCGCTTACATTCATTCTTCTCCCTTGCCACCCAAGCAGCCTAACTCAAACCCAGAAGCACAAGGAGACCAACAATATCATTTGGGGTGTACAGATACATTCTTTCCGATGCTCAGCCTGATTCCAGAATAGGATGCCCGAGTTCTGGAGGCTGACCACATGCTTCTTTGGAAATGTCTTCAGGGGACATAATAATGGCCATTAGCACATCCGTCACGGTTGAAAGAGATGGCTGATAAGTTTCGAAGTTATCCTGAAGTTTGAACTCTGATGTCTCTAAGATGCCCAATATTCTATATACCCCATTGAGTTAATAAACATGGGCCAGAAGGCAGCCAAAGGCATCAACTGAACTCTGAACTCTGCGGAGTTAACGAAGACACTGATCAGCTCAAACCATCCAGTGGTCTAAATTCCAAACACCAGTGATACAAACGGCTAGACAACACAGCGACTATACCTAACTCTCTGTCCAAGACTCTCATGTTTGGGGGCATGCATCTTGATTTATGGCACTTTTAGAAACTGCAATTCCTGGCCTCCCTTGAGTCACTGAGTCTAAGTTGGGTCCCTGTGGATGTCCAGTAAGAGAACCTGCTGTTCACATCTAACATTCAATTGCTGTCTTAAGTGTGCCAAAGCCGGTTCCCCAAGACTATCTTCACTCAACCTCTCAAAAGAAAAAATGAAGCATGCAAGAAAAGGCAAGTGTGGAACCTCTGGACATGGCTCCATGGGTAAGAATGCTTGCTGTGTAAGAACAAAGATCTGAGTTCAAATCCCAAGCTCTAACTCATGTAAAAATCCAAGCATGGATATGCATTCCTACAACCCCAGTGTTGGATGGTGAAAACTGGTGGCTCCCGGAAGTTCACTGGCCAAGCAGCTTTGCTAGTTAATGAGAAGCATTGCCTTCTAGGCAGAACCATAGAGGAAGACATCCAATATCCTCCTCTGGCTTCTGCATGTACAAACACAGGCACACTCGTGTGATTGCAACACACACACACACACAAAGTGAAAGAGGCAGGCACTCATGTACACACATGCACGCATGCATACACACACGCACAAACACACGCACACAGGTACCCTCTTGGTCTTTTAGTCACTTTGGAATAAGCCATCAAACTCAGCAACAGGCAGTCTAGAAAGCCATTATTCATTATATAAATGTGTAGAAGGCTTCTCTTAGTAACAGTTATCTATTTAAAAATATGACTTTCACAGTGGAGAAACACTCAGCAGTCAGGAGTCCACATGCTTTCTCCGAGGGCCAGAGTTCAGTTTCTAACTTTACTGTCATTAAAATATTTTTATAATCAAGGCAGCTTATGAGGTAGAAACTTAGATAGTGAAGTTCAAGGCACTGTATTCAATCACACCGAGTTAGTATGTGGCAGACTAATCACACAAAAGGATAAATGATAGAAACACTTTCCCAAAGGAAGAACATGCATACATATGAAATTCCCATGTAGAACTACACAGTAAGCAGGCAGAAGGACCCTGAGTTCAGCCTTCACTGCCAATTAGTTGAGAATATCCTAAAAGTGTCAGACAAAATAACAAGAACTGAGGTAGATCTGCCACCTGCATCTCTCCTGTTGTCAATTAAAGTTTCATTCTTTATACTAAATCTTTCGGCATGCCTTCACCCCAGTGCTCTAAGAATAACTCAAACAATTCCCGGGACTGCTCCTCTCCAGCTTCCTCCCTGGGGTTGCAAACCTCACTCCTTCAGTGCTTTGTGTGATTCTTTGTAGCAGTCTAGCCTCCACTCAGCAGTCATGCACTGTTCAAGAAGGTTTGTTTTTGATTAGTTTTATTAAGTGTCTGAGTGTGGGTGTCTGCTTACGATTGCAGCCTCAAGGTCAGAGGTTTCAGATCCCCAGATTCCCTGGAACTACAGAACATAGAGTTACAGGTGGGTGTGAGCTGTCTAATCTGGGCCTGGGAACTGAACACGGGTCCTCAGCAAGAGCAGCAAGGCACTCGTGACTCTTGAGTCATCTCTACAGCCTCTGGCATCAGTCACTTGGCAGTATCTGAGCCTGGTGGTGGCCCATTCACACTGCCAAGCAGACATTGATCACCCGTCCCCCAGAACGCTTCATTTTCACCAGCAGAATTGGCTAGTTTCACTTAGCGCACTGACTCTAAGGATAGTGTCTTTAAAGGGACAGTACTATAAAAGACAGTACTAACAATCTAAGTTGAGTGCACACACTGTGGCCCATGACCAGTTACTTTCCACAAGAAGGAAGAACAAGTGAAATTTGCAAGCCGATTTCCCTATTCTTGACATGTTTTCCCACACAATAAGAAAGAAGAATTAGACCACAGAAATCTAATGCTCGACATTAACATCTGGCAGTAATTGTTCTCCTCCCACTAATTAGGAGTTAGGTTTTCATGTAGCCAGGCTTGGGGAGCACATCTGTGCTCTCAGCACTTGGGAGAGATAGAGGCAATGGGATCATGAGTTGGTGACCAGCCTGCAGCCTCATGGATACATGGAGAGATCTTGAATCTTAGTTAGAGTTTCTATTGCTTAGGGAAACACTATGACCAAAAGGAAGCTGGAGAGAAAAGGGTTTATTCGGCTTATGGAAATATCACTGTTCATCATCAAAAGAAGTCAGGACAGGAACTCAAGCAGGGCAGGAGCCTGGAGGCAGGAGCTGGTGCAGAGGCCATGGAGGGTGCTGCTTACTGGCTTACTCCCCATAATATGCTCAATCTGCTTTCTTATAGAACCCAGGACCACCAGCCCAGGCATGGTACCACCCTCAATTGGCTGGGCCCTCCCCCATCAATCACTATGCCTTACAGGATTGTCTACAGTCAGATCTTACGGAGGCATTTTCTTAACTGAGGCTCCCTCCCCTCATATAACTTTATCTCATGTCAAGCAGGCAAAACTACCCGGCACACCTAGTTTTGTTTTTCCTTTTTATAGAAAAAAAGAGAAGAAAGAGGAAATGAAGAGAAAGAGATTCCAGAGTGGTATTCATTCTCAAATATAACATTAATCAGAAACAAGCCCTTAAGTGTCTAAACCTCCTTTAATAAGACATCGGTGGAGTGCTGACTACATTGATAAAAAGACAAGTAAGTAAACAATTGCAACATGAAGCAATAATGCTAAAGTGAAATATATAAAAAATAATGTTGTGGAGAGCACAGTGTGATTCTTTTACAGCTGTAAAATGTTTTCTTGCGGTGAGGTTTCATGGATTGGGTTGAGTTTCTAACTAAGGAAAAAGCAGCAGAACATTCCTGGAAGGTGGAATATCAGACCCCCAAACACAGAGGCACGTACAACATGGTGTGTGACAAGTCCCAGGAGTCTGGTATTTGGGGACGAAAGATCCGGGATAGCAGAACTATTACAGTTGCTTCAAGGGTGAATGACAGAGGGGACAGTAAGATGAGAGAGGAAAGTTGAGGACCAAAGAGCTCTGGCTGCACGCGCATCACGGCTGCAAGCTGACGCTGTGAACAGACGAGAAAAGTGCGCCATTGTTCATTACTGTGAAGAGACACCAAGACCGTAAGAACTCTTACAAAAGAAAAACATTTAGTTGGGGCTTGTTTTCAGTTTCAGAGATTTAGCCCACTGTCATCATGGCGGGGAGCATGGTGGCATGCAGGCAGACATGGTGCTGGAGAAGGAGCTGAGAGTTCTGCATCAGATCCACAGGCAGCAGGAAGAGACAGTGAGTCCTCAGAGCCCACTCCCAGTGACACACTTAGCCAACAAGGCCACAACTCCGAATCACTCCCTGATGATTAAACATTCAAGCATATGAGTCTATGGGCCTTTCTTTTGCGGGGAAACATTCAAAGCAACACACACACACACAAAAAAAAAACATTTTGGAAAAGAAGACATTTGAGAAAGGGGTTGAAGAACGTGAAAGAGCAAATCACGTGGACATGGAGGGACAGCATTTCAGAAAATAAAATTGAATGCATCATTCTAAGGGAGGGGCACGCTGGCCTACGGAGGGCCATCAAGGACATCAGTGCTTCTCAGCTTCCTGTGGCTGGACAAAATTCCTCAGCAAGACAACTGAAAAGGAGATTTTTATTTTGACTAATTTTTAACCCAGAGGTTTCAGCCAGTGGTTAGTTCCACCTGTTGCCTTAGGACCCATGCTCTTGGTATGTCACAGTGGACACACAGGCCATGGTGAAGGATACACAATTCTGAAACCAAGACTGCACCCACTAACCTTCACCTTTTAAAAGTTCTACCTGGTCCCCAAGATGCCACAGGCCAGATTGGTCAGTTGATGTGTGACATTTGGAGGACTCCAGCTAGAAACTACAGCAGTTATCATGGCCAGAGACCAACGTGATAATCCTGAAAGAAACGGGGATACAGATGAGAGAAACCACGCTGCCCCCAAGAGTGTCTGACTGCAGGTGAGGAGCAGCTGAGTACAGTTGATAGTGTGGTCCGTGCCTGATCTTAACCCAAGCACCCTTTGATGCTATAAATGAGCAAAGCTGTAGGAAACAGCTGTTCGGGCTCTTGAATGACAGCTGGCAGCCCCTTCCCTTACGCCTGGCTTCCTTGGGCATGAACCTGTCAGCAAGGCCGCGCCTTCCTTCACTACCTTATTTGAACATTCTGTGATTGCTCTAAGGAAACGCCACTCTAGCTACAAGACACACTCCAACCGCAGCTGCTGTGGAAGCCTTGACGCCCAAGTGAGTCTTATTTTAGCCACGGCTGCTTTCATCTGCTTCAGAAGACTCCACCCAGGTAGAAACAGCCTTGGAGAACTCTGCAAGACCCTACACTTTCTCATGCAGGGAAGGAAGGCAAACAAACACCTGCCTGCTGCCTTATCTAAGAGCACCCCGACAGGTAGATTGCAAAGTCTTGCACAGGCAGGACTGGTTGATGAACACAAGCACTTCTAGCTTTTTTCTAGCTACAGAAACTGCTCATTTCTCCAAGAGGTTTCTCTACGGTGTTGCAGCATTGGACCACAATTAAACTGCTTTCCAAATGGTATTTCCATGCTCAGGGTCTTACTGGTAGAGCTGGCCTAGCTCCCTACACAAAGAACAGGCCAAATCCCTTGGCAGCCCGGAATCAGCCAGTGGGGAAGCTGCAGTCCAGCTCCATGTCCCAAGGCTCAGAGCTCTAAGACCAAAAAGCCACTGAAGGGGAAGGGCCTGGTGCCTGCCGCATTGAGCTCCAGAGAGGGATCAAGGACAGAAGCTGCAGGAAGCTAGGACAATGGATGGTTGATGGAGGTGGGTCTTGTATTTATCTGTTGCTTTTATTGGTTGATTAATAAAGAAAACTGCTTGGCCCTGACAGGACAGAAAATTAGGTAGACGGAGTAGACAGAACAGAATGCTGGGAGAAAAAAGCCGAGTCAGTGAGTCACCATGATTCTCCCACTCCAGACAGACGCAGGTTAAGATCTTTCCTGGTAAGCCAGCTCATGGTGCTACACAAAATATTAGAAATGGGTTGGATCAATATGTGAGAGCTGGCCAGTGGGAAACTGGAACTAATGGGCCAGGCAGTGATTAGAAGAATGCAGTTTCCATGTAATTATTTCGGGTAAAGCCATGTGGGCGGCCAGGTGCCCGGGAGGCAGCCCCACCACTCCCACTTCAACAGAGTGGCACCCAACGTGCTAATGAACTCCACGTAAAACCTGAAAGGGCTTAAAAAGGAGAGAGAGAATTTAAGACAGCTTTTTGTTGTTTGTGCGTTGCGTGCGGCAAAGAAATTGTCCTGACTCAGCAGCAGGAAAAAACTGGCTGTTTTAAAATGCCGGCTTTCTGGGCTGTGCCGCCATTACGATCTCTGTCTGGCTCCTGCAGGAGACAGAGCTTTTGAATGGAGCATTTGGAGTAAAGTGCTACGGCTTGCTTGATGGCAATGTGGACTGCTGTGTGCCTGGACCAAATGGCTCTAAGGCAGGAGGGGCTCAGCTCTGCCATGCTGAACTGTGCTGGTCTCAGGCAGGAACTACTGTAATTACCGTAATAACACTGCAGTTAAGGTTTAGACGCAGTAAACAGGTGGTACTGTATTACCTGTACATGGTGCAACTTAAGTTTTTAAGAAGTGCTTAACATTTTAAGAAATGCTCCTGAATAGTAAAAAAATTACAGATTCACAATAGAACAGATTTCAGACATAAAAGACCACAGTGTTGGATGAATGCACGTAGGCTTGAGAGAAAAAAAAAATATATATATATATATATATATATATTAAAGTTAATGCCCTTGAAAAAAGAGGGATAAAGTCTTTAAAGAGACAGGGTACAGATAGTTATAGATTAAAAAAAAATAAGGAAAAATAAGCCACGTAAAGATGGAGGATTCACAGAGAGTCTGGATTATGTACATTGTGTTTTCTTTGAAATTTTTGACTGTGGGGGAGCTAAGTGCAGAGAGACGTTTCATTATATGGGCTGCCAAGTGGAACCAGAGCAGATGTCATGAGGGTGTAACTTCAGAATTTGGGTCTAGGGATATGGTGCTTTGGAGAGGGTCTTCTTTTGTTTTCACAGAGGATGAGACCCTGTGGATTGCGTCTATCCCAATATGGTATGATAGACCACGCCCTCCTGAAAGGTTGCTGTGAACACCCTCAAAAAATTGCTTCACTCAACTGCCAGCTGAGATGACCCTGGCACACAGGTTATGTGCCATGAAAGACCTATGAAAGACCTGATTAACGACGCCCCCATTCAGCGGGAAGCAATTTGGAGAAAAAAAAACTGCGCCCATATTCCCAAATATTGTTTATAAATATTCTTTTACATTTAAAGGGGATATAATATAGATATGAATAATTTGCATTGGTATGGATTTTAATGATGGAGGAATTACTTTCATTTAATAAAGAAACTGCCTTGGCCCATTTATAGGCCAGCCCTTAGGTAGGTGGAGTAAACAGACAGAATGCTGGGAGAAAGAAGCCGAGTCAGGAGTCGCCATGATTCGCCCACCAGACACAGACGCAGGTTAAGATCTCCCTGGTAAGCCACCAGCTCGTGGTGCTACACAGAATATTAGAAATGGGTTAGATCAATATGTAAGAGCTAGCCAATAAGAGGCTGGAACTAATGGGCCAGGCAGTGATTAAAAGAATACAGTTTCCGTGTAATTATTTCGGGGCATAAGCTAGCCATGCGGGCGGCTGGGTGCCGGGGACGCAGCCCTGCCGCTCCTCCTATTACAACATTTTAAGTTCAATTTTGTTATATGTATATGTATTTCTGCTCTTGATTGGGGTGTTGTGATTGTGTAGTTCATTTTTAAAATGTGATGTATAATTAGGAAACATAGGTTGTTGATGGATGATCGTTGATGGTGGTCAAGCTTGTAGTTGTGTTAGTTAGATTTTCTAGATATATAGAGATATATTTGTTAGATAGACATTCTTCATATCTTTCAAAGACTACAGAATATGGCATTTTAAATATTTTAATAACTTAGGGCTTTTCATGACAATGAGATACGTCTGCTCCTGGCAGCACCAATATACTTCAAGAGGAAGATGGGTATCGAAGAGGCTCCTTATGGAGTTTAAAAACCATTTGGGAGCCAGGCGGTGGTGGCGCATGCCTTTAATCCCAGCACTTCGGAGGTAGAGGCAGGCGGATCTCTGTGAGTTCGAGACCAGCCTGGTCTACAAGAGCTAGTTCCGGGACAGGCATCAAAGCTACAGAGAAACCCTGCCTCGAAAAACCAAAAAAAAAAATAAAAATAAAAAAAATAAAAGCCATTTGGACAAGAAACTGCTCTTGCCTGGACTGTTGCATAAGCTGGACACAGAAAACCTGCAGAGAGAGGACTGCTAAACTTGCCTAAAGATGAGATGATCTTTTGGGGTTCCTGACTCATGAAAGAGTCGGCGAGACATTCTGCAGGATACAGCAGAAAGTGACTAAACTGTCTTTAAAATTTCCTGCTTGATAAAAATGTCTGCTAAAGAGTATGGGCCTGTAGGCCAAAGATGGATGCTCCAATGGTACAGAGGAACTTTGGGTGACTGTCCAGGCAGCGAGATGTCTCTGTCATTTCTAGAGTTTTGGATTTCTTGTTTACTTAGGTAATATTATGTCCTTCTGGAGTCTTTGATGGAGTTAAAAAATGAATAGATAGTTGTAGTTTTCCTTAGTTATGACAAGAGATAAAATAGATATAAATATTGTAACTGTAATTCTTGCTTGATAACTGTTTTGTTATCTGTAATTTTACTCTGTTAAAGTTAAAGCCTTTCTTTTTTGTTTAAACAGAAAAAGGGGAAATAATGGAGGTGGGTCTTGTATTTATCTGTTGCTTTTATTGGTTGATTAATAAAGAAAACTGCTTGGCCCTGATAGGACAGAAAATTGGGTAGGCGGAGTGGACAGAACAGAATGCTGGGAGAAAAAAGCCGAGTCAGTGAGTCACCATGATTCTCCCACTCCAGACAGATGCAGGTTAAGGTCTTTCCTCGTAAGCCAGCTCATGGTGCTACAGAAAATATTAAAAATGGGTTGGATCAATATATGAGAGCTGGCCAGTGGGAGGCTGAAACTAATGGGCCAGACAGTGATTAGAAGAATACAGTTTCCATGTAATTATTTCGGGTAAAGCCATGCGGGCGGTCGGGTGCCCGGGAAGCAGCCCCGCTGCTCCCACTTCAACAGATAGTCAAAATGTGAAGGAAAGACATGGCTGGAATTGAGATACTGAAGATGAGGGGGTGGGAAGGCCAGAAGGTGGGAGCAGAGTTTGTGAGAAATGCAAACCCCAGTAGAAGAGTTCTAGAGAGCTACAAAGGGTTAATTCTCCAAGGGTCCCATCACTTGAAGCTCAGGGGCCCTCCAGTCAATGAGTGTTGTTAGGACTCTGGGCTCCTAGAGCATTAAGCCTCCAGCTTCAAAAGCCTGACACCTGTGATGGTTGACCTTGCCTATTTGACAGGAGCGGGATCGCCTAGAAGACAACTGGAAGTCCTGTTAAGCCCAGTATAGATAGGTCCATCAATGTGGGCTGGTCCACCTCAACTGTGGGCAGCTCTACTCTGGTAAGCAAGGCTATCTCGACACTCCTGGTGAAACCAACGCCTTGGCTGTGTCAGGACAGAGAGGATGAGATTGGATGATTTTTTTTTTTATTTTTTTTGGTTTTTCGAGACAGGGTTTCTCTGTGGCTTTGGAGCCTGTCCTGGAACTAGCTCTTGTAAACTAGGCTGGTCTCGAACTCACAGAGATCCGCCTGCCTCTGCCTCCCGAGTGCTGGGATTAAAGGCGTGCATCACCATCGCCCGGCTGATTGGATGATTTCTAAATGTATTTTGCAGGCATGAGAAATAGGATCTGGGACTTGACCCTGTACTGAGAAAGAGGATGACAATCAAGTTTTTTATTCATTTGTTTTGTTTTGTCTTTGTTTTTAAGTAGTTTAACAATGTGGATTTCTTTGAGACTGCAAGTTGGGACATTGTGGGAAAGCTTCCTCTTCAATGTACTTTTCATTGCATCCGTTTTATTTCTACTGAACCATATGCCTCATAAGGCTGTAAAGATAACTGCTGTGAGCTGTTTGTTGAGGAAAAATATAATAACTTTCCTTTGGTCCATGGTACACACTGTCGAGTGGAGAGAGAAGTTGGGTGAGGCACTGGAAGTCTACGGGCTGACTTTTAAAAAGAGCGTGCAGTTCAATTTCAAAGCTTCCACAATTACAGATTTGTGAACATCATCTACATGTGTCCTTTTTTAACTTTAATCTCATTTCTTTGGTAATAAAGTGTAATCTGTGTGTTGTGTGTGCCCCTGTGTGGAGGCTGGGGACCATGTCCAGAGTCTTCAAGACAGGGTTTCTCAATGAACCTGGAGCACCATCATTTCAGAGAGACTGACTGGGCACAATCCCAGAAATGATCCTGTCACTGCCCTCTCCAGTTCTGGAGTTACAGGACAAGTCACTCCAAACTCTTTTTTTTTTTTTAAAGTTCAAGCACTTTACCCACTAAGCCAATTCACATAACCCCTGTGTAACATGTTCGGGGCCTGCTTGTTGGGCTTTCTGTCCCGCCCAGTTCCCCACAGCTAGCAAGACCGAAATAAAATCACACAGAGGTCTCCATAAGTTATAAGCTGATTGGGCCATTAGCTCAGGCTTTTTATTAGCTCTTATGACTTATATTAACCCATTATTCTGATCTATTTTTGCCATATGGCTCGGTATGTTTTTCAGCTGGCAGGTCACATCCTGCTTCCTTGGTGGTCTGCGCAGGACTGGGAGGAATCAACTTCCTCCTTCCCAGAATTTTCCTGTTCTCATTGCATCATTTCTACTTCCTGTCTGGTTTTCCAGCCTATACTTCCTGCCTGGCCAATCAGAGTTTATTTAAAACATGATTGACAGAATACAGACAATTCTCCCGCACTACCTCCCCCTCTTTTTTTTAAAAAAAAGGAAAATATCCATAGTCCATTTTTTGGGAATGTGGGTGTAGTATTCCAGGCTATTTCCAGCTGGTTGGGGGAACTGATAATCTTATGGGGACCTAAAGAAAATTTAGAGTTATGATCAAGTCCTGACTGAAGTATCCTGTGAGTCTTGATAATTTCAGGCAGCAGTCTTGTGTTGTAATATGAGCGGCAGGGCTGCGTCCCCGGCACCCAGCCGCCCACATGGCTTGCTTATGCCCCGAAATAATTACACGGAAACTGTATTCTTTTAATCACTGCCTGGCCCATTAGTTCCAGCCTCTTATTGGTTAGCTCTTACATATTGATCTAACCCATTTCTAATATTCTGTGTAGCCCCACGAGCTGGCTTACCAGAGAGGATCTTAACCTGCGTCTGTCTGGAGTGGGAGAATCATGGCGACTCCTGACTCGGCTTCTTTCTCCCAGCATCCTGTCTGTTTACTCCACCCACCTAAGGGCTGGCCTATAAATGGGCCTAGGCAGTTTCTTTATTATTTAACCAATGACTTTCCTCCATCATTTCCCCTTTTTCTGTTTAAACAAAAAAAGGCTTTCATTTTAACATAGTAAGATTACATATAGTAAAACAGTTATCAAGCAAGAATTACAGTTACAATATTTATATCTATTTTATCTTTTATCATAACTAAGGAAAACTATAACTATAACTAACCATTCTTTAACTCCATCAAAGACTCCAGAAGGATATAATATTACCTAAGCAAACAAGAGATCCAAAACTCTAGAAATGACAGAGACATCTCATTGCCTGGACAGTCACCCAAAGTTCCTCTGTACCGTTGGGGCATCCATCTTCAGCCTACAGGCCCATAGTATCCAGCAGACATTTTCATCAAGCAGGAAATTCCAAAGACAGTTTAGTCATTTTTTGTTGTGTCCTGCAGAATGTCTCGCAGACTCTTTCATGAGTCAGGAACCCCGAAAGACCATCTCACCTTTAGGCAAGTTCAGCAGTCCTCTCTCTTCGGGTTCTTTGTGTCCAGTAGATGCATCAGTCCATGCAAGAGCAGTTTCTTGCCCAAATGGCTATCAAACTCCTTAAGGAGCCTCTTCGGTGCCCATCTTCCTCTTGAAGTAGATTGGTGCTGCCAGGAGCAGACGTGTCTCATTATCATGAAAAGCCCTAAATTATTAAAACATTTAAAATGCCATATTCTTTGAAAGATATGAAGAATACCTATGTAATTGAAATATGTCTCTATATATCCAGAAAATCTAACTAACATGACTACAAACTTGACTATTATCGATGATTATCCATTAACAACCTATATATATATTACATTTTTAAATGAACTATACAATCACAATACCTTAATCAAGATTAGAAATATGCATATACATATAACAAAATTGACCTTAAAATCCACACCAATGCAAATTATTCATATCTATATCATATCCCCCTTTAAATGTAAAAGAACATTTATAAACCATATTTGGGAACATGGGCGCAGTTTTTCTCTCCAAACTGCTTCCTGCTGAATGGGGGCGTTGTATTCAGATCTTTCATGGTGTAACCTGTGTGTCAGGGTCATCTCAGTCGACAGTTGAATGAAGTAATTTTCTGAAGGTGTTCACAGCAACCTTTCAGGAGGGCGTGGTCTATCATACCACATTGGGATAGACGCAATCCACAGAGTCTCATCCTCTGTGAAAACAAAAGAAGACTCTCTCCAAAGCATCATATCCTTAGACCTATATTCTGAAATAATAATACCCTTGTATCCATTCTGGTTTAGTTTGGCAGCCCATATAATGAAATGTCTCTCTGTACTTAGCTCCTTTACAGTCAAAAATTTTAAAGAAAACACAATAATACAAAGAATCCAGACTCTCTGTGAATTTTCCATTTTTACGTGGCTTATTTTTCTTTATTTCTTTTAATCTATAACTATCTGTACTCTGTCTCTTTAAAGACTTTACCCTTTTTTTAAAACATTAACTTTATTCTTTATATATATTTTTTTCTCTCTCTCAAGCCTACGTACATTCATCCAACAGTGTCTGAATCAGTTCTATTGTGAATCTGTAATTTTTTTTTTTTACTATCCAGGAGCATTTCTTAAAGTGTTAAGCACTTCTTAAAAACTTAAGTTGCACCATATACAGATAATACGGTACCGCCTGTGTGTGTCCTGCCCAGCTGAAACCTTAACTGTGTGTTATTATGGTAATTACGGTAGTTCCTGCCTGAGACCAACACAGTTCAGCATGGCGGAGCTGAGCTGCTCCTGCCTCAGAGCCATTTGGTGCCCCTGAGCCACAGCATGCAATGACTTCCTTTTAGGCACACAGCAGGTCTAGTTGCCATCAAACAAATCGTAGCACTTTATTCCAAATGCTCCATTCAAAGACTCTGTCTCCCGCAGGAGCCAGACAGAGATCGCGATGGCGGCACAGCCCAGAAAGCCGGCATTTTAAAACAGCCAGTTTTTTCCTGTTGCTGAGTCAGGACAATTTCTTTGTGGCACGTAACCCAGAAACAGCAAAAAGCTGTCTTAAATTGTCTCTGTGTCCTTTTTAAGCTCTCTCAGGTTTTACGTGGAGTTCATTAGCACGTTGGGTGCCACTCTGTTGTAATATGAGCGGCAGGGCTGCGTCCCCGGCACCCAGCCGCCCACATGGCTTGCTTAAGCCCCGAAATAATTACACGGAAACTGTATTCTTTTAATCACTGCCTGGCCCATTAGTTCCAGCCTCTTATTGGTTAGCTCTTACATATTGATCTAACCCATTTCTAATATTCTGTGTAGCCCCACGAGCTGGCTTACCAGAGAGGATCTTAACCTGCGTCTGTCTGGAGTGGGAGAATCATGGCGACTCCTGACTCGGCTTCTTTCTCCCAGCATCCTGTCTGTTTACTCCACCCACCTAAGGGCTGGCCTATAAATGGGCCTAGGCAGTTTCTTTATTATTTAACCAATGACTTTCCTCCATCAGTCTTGGACCTGTTCTGGATGAAGAACTCAGACATTCAGGCCATCTGTTCCCACTGGAGATTTCTCAGGTGATCTTCCTTGATCAAACTGGATTTTTAACTCAGAATGAATCCGCAGTCTCTCATTTCCTATGGAAACAAAAGCAAACTCTCTTCTCCAAAGCAACATACCTTTTGACTTCAACTTTGAAGTCAAGGTAATTTCAAAATGCCTATCTTGGATTAATTCTGCAGCATTTATAAGCAAATATCTTTTAGCAGCTGTTGCTCCTTCCTCAGCATTCAAACAAGAATTATTAAAGAGAGCATAATAGCATACAGTATCAAGATTTTCTGTGTATTTTCCATCTTTATGTGGCTTTATTTTAACCTCTATTTCTTTTATTTTTACTTTTAACTTTTGACTTTTTGAGACAGTTTCTCTGTGTATCTTTGTCCTGGAACTCCCACTGTAAACCAAGCCATCTTTGAACTCACAGAGATCTGTCTGTCTCTGCCTCCCAGGCAAATCCTACCTGCGTGCGCCACCACAACCGGCTACTCTCTTTCTTTTTTCTTTTTTTTTTTTTTTACTCTTGAGAACTTTAACCTTTAGCCTGTATATATTTTTAACACACTGTAAACCATTTAGAGGTTTTCTTCCTCTTTGAATCTCTCTTTACTGTATATCTCTCTTTTTCTGACCACATGGGTCTTTAATTTGCTAAGGAATATGGAGAAGATTAAAGCCATGGCTTTGATGACTAGATCCAGCCCATTCCTTAGCTTTATGAAATTCCACCCTCATGGTGGAGGTACCTGTTGTAGCCACATTTTTGTTTTTTGTTTTTGTTTCGCCACAACCCTATGGCATTTCAAGGTCCTTGCCAGCAAGCAAGCTGCAACAGTGTGTCCATAAACAACACCCAAAAGCTCCTATGGCCTTTCAAGGTCCTTGCCAGGAAGCAAGCTGCAACAGTGTGTCCATAGCTCCATGGGACGCCTGCTTAAAAGAGTCAGAGTTTTCCCTGGCAGAACGACCCAGAAAGCGGGCATTTTAAAATAGCACAGATTTTTCCTGCTATGGCTGAAAACCAAAATGCTTTACTCTAGTCTTTACCAAGCTTTATCAGGCCTTTTGTGAATGCAGTTATCCACGTGGGCGCCATTTATAACCCCCCTGCACCAATACTTGCAATTACAATAGTATCTTTTACAAGACATAGTTGCTTATCAAATAAGCAAATCAACAGTATCTTTGATAAGATAAATAGATAACTATATTTTTATATATTCTATATAAGATAAATAAATATCAACCATTTTCATCAAATCAAGTGGTTCTGAAACAGTCTATAATAAGTAACTGTTTGCAGCAGCATAAAACAAACTCTGTTGTGGAGTGAGCGCTTCCCTTCCCTCAGAACTTAGAGGTAGATGGATGAGAAGAAAGAAAATGTGAAGGAATTTGGAATTTGATGGAGAGGAGAAAGAGACGGGGAGGGGAGAGGAAGAGGGACAACTGTCACTTATGCCAAGTCTTGGGTTCAAAACCCAGAACCTAAAACAAAAGGTCTCCTCTACCACCACCCAGCAGCGCACAGCAACTTGTAGCGGGTGGGTCTCTTGGGTTATAACGACACCCATCAACTCAGACACTTTATACCTGAGGCCGCCTCGGACCGGTGTGAGAGCTAGCCCAACAAACGCAGGGACATCAATAGAGTTTGAAGAGCACAGAAGGCAGCCAATTTTGTGAGGATCCTGTACATGTGTCAACTACCGGCTGCTTTAACATCTTCTTGGTTTTGTTTTGTAATTCCAGATTGTTCTATTCAGTATTTTTTTTCCTTCACTTCAAAACTCTCCCTCATCACCATGTCTTAGGAAATTCAAATAACCTTGCATCGCAAGATCACCCCCTGAGCATGAAGAACAAAACAAATTAAGGATGGGTGTGTTGATCTAAGTGACCTTTGAAACCCCTTCCTGTTCATCACATCCTGTCCCTCCAAGTTTCCAAATCCCTTCCCTTCTACGTCACTTTCAGTCATAGGTTAACAAATATTTGGTTCTTCTGAATATATGTGTTTGTGACTGATGCAAGGAGCCCTGGAGAAGCAGTTTGGGGCAAAAGGAGAAGACGGTTTCTGCTTTAAGAATGTAATCTCCACCTCATGAACTTTTTGGTGGCCCTCACACCGGGCAGTCTGTGATCAGTGTCCTAAAGGCTAGAGAAAGGCTGGAGAAGATGCAAGCTCCCTGGGCCCTGCCAGCCAGCAGCTTCACTTCTCGAGACCCAAAGGCTGGACCAGAGGATCCTAGCTGGGTCTCTCTCCGATCCCCACCCCGCCCCGCCCACGGGACTTGGGTCAAATCCCTGATCTGATAGGGTCAGCAGCGCGCCTAATGGTGATTTGCAGCTTGGCCGCCGCTGCGAGACGCCCATTGGCTGCGGGCTGGCGCCGCGCAGACTGGGAGGCGGGGCCTGGAGGGGTGGGGCCTGGGGGTGGGGCCTAGTGGCGATTTGGCTATTACCCCCACCCCACCTCGCGATCCATTCTTGGAGGTCTCTCATTTGGCGTGCCCACCCCTTCCCCCCATCCCTTGAGAGAAAGGTAAATAACTTCATAGCTGTTGCTGCTCTTCGGCGAGTATCTCCATCCCCGCTCCCGGGAAGCCGCCCGGCGATCCTGGCCAAGGACTCTGCTCCCCATGGCAGGAGTGCTTAGGCCAGGGTGGCCTTTTCTTCGCCCAGCCACAGGGAGCAGGCACGCTGCAGGGTCCCCTCTCCTGGTGCACACCCCACCTTACCCCCTACCCTCCACACTGCTGGTTTTGCCTTCCTCGCCTCCTCACCCGTAGTCCTCTCATGTACACCACCTTCACTTTCACCACCGGGGCTATCTCAGGTCTTATTTTTCGTGGAGCCACACGTCGCCCCAGACTCCTCTCTCCTGGTGTCACCTTCCTGCAGTCTCTAGGGACCGCCAGCGCAATACCTCCTGGCTCACCCTGAAGGTTCGTCCCCGAGCGCATCCTCCGGAATCACCCACTTACACGCCCTCATTTGCATTCTGCCCCAGGCGTGGCCCGCAGTGCGCGGTGGCCCCTCGCGCCGCGGGTCGTGGGAACCAGGCGGAGCCCCTTCGTCCCTGTCCCTCCTGGCTCATTCATCTCCCACCCAGCCTGCTGCGGAGACTTCAAAGGCGCCCCTGCCGGCGCGGGCCCCCTAACCCCGTGCGCGGAGCAGACTGCTGGGGCTCTCGGCGTGGGGGAGGCCTCTCGGCGCATCCATCTAGGCTCGGTCCCGCCGGCCGCCGCGTGGGTATGGAAATGGCTTCGGGTCTAGCCACACAACGGCCCCTAACAGGGCTGTGCCAAGCTCGGGCCACCTGGGTTGGCGCCACCCCGACCCCACTCATCACCCCCAGCCCCGCGCAAGGTCCTCCATTCGTTTCATAGGAAATTTGGATCAGGACTGACTCCCACGCAGAAAAAAAAAAAATCATTCCTAGCGCTTGCCCCTCAAAATAAAATAAAATAAAAGTCCCAGGAGTTTAAGCCACACACTTCCTTCTTTCTTCCCTCCCTCCCGTTCGTACACCTCTAATTGACAGGCTCTAATCCCCGGATCGGAACTACTTCTGCCTGGAAGATTTGGCCGGCTTTTCCTTTTCTCTCAGCATTCCTGAAAAGCCGATTCGTTCTGAGCTGCGTTGATGCAGGGCTGGGGGAGGAGGGCTACTGCCAACTTCTGGCACCACCTGGGTGGTCGTCATAACCCAGAGGTTCCTTGTCAGCTCCATCTTCTCCTCCACACTCCAAAGATGGCTTTGCCTGGAAACTGGGAAGGTTTAAGCCTCTTCCCCATGGACCTGGGGAGTGCATTCATCCCTTTATAGTTATCTGTAATCAGCTGCGGGGTGAGCTTTCGGGAGGGTGATGCTTCCCTGTGCATATGACTAACTGTAACCATGTCTTTGGTTACATTGAATTTAAGTGAACCAGCTTTGTGCTGGAAGCTTCTAAGCACTGTGTCACACCCTTAAGAGACTTGAACTTGGAGTGGCTACCAGATGCCCAGGGCAATGTCCCCAGTTAGTTCCTTGGGCACCTGAGGATAGGGAACCTGAAATGAACCTATCCTATAGCCATACTGATGAATATCTTGCATATCACCATAGAACCTTCATCTAGCGATGGATGGAGATAGAGACAGAGACCCACACTGGAGCACCGGACTGAGCTCCCAAGGTCCTAATGAGGAGCAGAAGGAGGGAGAACATGTACAACGAAGTCAGGACCACGAGGGGTGCACCCACCCACTGAGACAGTGGGGCCGATCTATTGGGAGCTCACCAAGGCCAGCTGGACTGTGACTGAAAAAGCATGGGATAAAACCAGACTCTCTGAACATGGCGGACAATGAGAGCTGACTAGAGGCCAACGACAATGGCACGGGGTTTTGATCCTACTTCAGGTTCTGGCTTTGTGGGAGCCTAGACAGTTTGGATGTTCACCTTCCTAGATCTGGATGGAGGGGGGAGGACCTTGGACTTTCCACAAGGCAGGGAACCCTGACTGCTCCTGGGACTGGAGAGGGAGGAGAATAGGAGTGGGGGGAGGGGGAGAGGGGCGGGAGGAGGGGGAGGGAAATGGGAGGCGGGGAGGAGGGGGAAAAATTTTTTTCAATTAAAAAAAAATATTAGGACTGGACTTCACAACTCTGCATTTTGATTGGCTGTGGTTTTCTGTAGCTAAAACACACCAAGCAAAAGTGTTGGGGTGAGGGGGAGGGATCCCAACATCATTTCATGGCCTTTGAAAGGAATAGGTTAAAGACAGATACTACATATCTATCTAAGTTAGAACACAGAAGCCCCCGAGACCACCACGAACCAACTCAGGCTCACAGTGTTCCCCACCCTAACAGTCTTCTTTAACACAATCTCCCTCTCACAAATAATTATTGTTCTTGCGTTGTATAAGTCTCAGCTAGGGACACAAGATTATACCGGATACAGGTTGCTCAAATCTTGATGATGTCAATTGTTTCGACTTCGTCAGGGTTTGTCCTCCAGGGGAGCCTGGGCCTAATGGTGGCTATGTGGATGGGGGTAGAACCAAAAGACAACCCCAAAACTGGTTAGGCTGATGTGGTTCTTGTGCGACCATGGCTGGTTCTGGAAAGACAAGTTGTGACCCCCTTATTGGGGGGGTGTATGGCTTCCTGACTCATCCTGTGATTTCCTCTCCCCCCACTCATATTTCTTCTGATAACATCCTCCAAGAAGCGACAAGCTTAAGGCTCCTCAGAACCCAAACCAATGATGTTACCTGGCCTTGGAATTTCAGCTTTCAAAACTGTGAGCCAAATAACACTCTTTTCTCTATAAAAATGTCTGTTTTGCTGTTGTCGCAAAAGAAAAGCGACTAATGCAGTAACCTGGAATCTTATACATTGTAGCCCGGCAGTGGTGGCCCACGCCTTTAATCCCAGCATTTAAGAGGCAAAATTAGTCAGATTTTCATGAATTTGAGGCTAGCCTGGGCTATATAGAGAGTTCCAGGGCAGCCAAAATTAGATACACCCTGTTTTGAAAAACAACAACAAAATAAGTTATCAAAATTGTATCTCATTTAAGTTATGGACAAAATTTATATAATATGATTAAGTTTTTAGCAACATTGGCAACAAGAGACACAAACTGAGTTGAAGAATAATTCCTGACAGTGTTCACGAACATGACATACCGCTGCAAGCTGTTCTCAGTCGAGGCAGTTGATTTCATCCAACAATAAGTTTCTGTTGAGGCAATGTTGGCCTTTATTTTTACCTCCCACTGAATAAATACATAAAAACTTATTCATCTCCAAGCAAATAGTATTAATACCCCATTCCCTATTAGAGGTAATGTTATAATAACAACCTGTAGCGATGGTTTCCTGGATTGAATATGGAATTGTGAGCCTTGCTTTTGTCCCTAGAAGGGGAACATACTGAGCCAAGTGGCCACATCTTCATCGTTTACCCTTCTCTCCATGTCCTCCGTAGGTGCTGCAGGAAGGCTGCCACTTCCTGCCACTTTGAGTTATGAGTTAGCATGCTGTTTTAATTTAGCTTTCCCTGATCACAAATTAAAATGTTTGTAATCAACATCCTTCTGTAGAGTATCCTGTGGGAATAAATCTTTGTTTCCTTTCACGGGTTTCTTTCCATTCTGACCGATTTTCCAAATTGCCCTTAAATACCTACAAAGGAAATCTGGTTCTATCAACCCAACATCTTTCAAATAGGACAAGTTTGTAAAAGTCTACATTACCTCTAGTTTATTTTCTGTATCAAATTATAAAGCCTGAGCCATGAAGAATGCGTGCCTGGTGTATATTGTCAGCTCCATGTCAGGAGTCTCCATCTCCTGGGCTCTGTACTGAAATTCTGACTACGTCAAGTTTTTTTTTAATTGATTTTTATTGAGCTCTACATTTTTCTCTGTTCCCCTCCCTACCTCTCCCCTCCCCTCAACCCTCCCCCAAGGCCCCCATGCTCCCAATTTACTCAGGAGATCTTGTCTTTTTCTACTTCCCATGTAGATTAAATCTATGTAGTCTTTCTTAGGGTCTTCATTGTTGTCTAAGTTCTCTGGGATTGTGATTTGTAGGCTGGTTTGCTTTGCTTTATGTTTAAAAACTGCTTATGAGTGAGTACATGTGATAATTGTTTTTCTTTGGGTTTCCTCACTCAAAATGATGTTTTCTACCTCCATCCATTTTCCTGCAAAATTCAAGATGTCATTATTTTTTTCTGCTGTGTAGTACTCCATTATGTAAATGTACCACATTTTCTTTATCCATTCTTTGATCGAGGGCCATTTAGGTTGTTTCCAGGTTCAGGCTATGACAAACAAAGCTGCTATGAACATAGCTGAGTACATGTCCTTGTGGCACGATTGAGCATCCTTTGGGTATATACCCAAAAGTGGTATTTCTGGGTCTTGAGGAAGGTTGTTTCCTAATTTTCTGAGAAATCACCACACTGACATCAAAAGGGGTGGTACCATCTTGCATTCCCACCAGCAATGCAGAAATGTTCCCTTTTCCCCACAACCTCTCCAGCATAAGTTGTCATCAGTGTTTTTGATCTTGGCCATTCTTACAGGTGTAAGATGGAATCACAGAGTTGTTTTGATATGCATTTCTCTAATGACTAAAGATGTTGAACATTTCCTTAAGTGTCTTTCAGCAATTTTAGATTCTCTGTTGAGAGTTCTCTGTTTAGGTCTGTAATTCATTTTTTTATTTTATTATTTGTTCTTTTGATGACCAATTTCTTGAATTCTTTGTATATTTTGGAGATCAGACCTTTCTCTGATGTGGGGTTAGTGAAGATCTTTTCCCATTCTGTAGGCTGTCATTTTGTCTTGTTGACTGTGTCCTTTGCGTTACAGAAGCTTTTCAGTTTCAGGAGGTCCCATTTATTAATTGTTTCTCTCAGTGTCTGTGCTGCTGGAGTTATATTTAGGAAGTGGTCTCCTGTGCCAATGCATTCAAGTGTACTTCCCACTTTCTCTTCTATAAGGCTCAGTGTGGCAGGCTTTATGTTGAGGTCTTTGATCCATTTGGACTTGAGTTTTGTGCATGGTGATAGATATGGGTCTATTTTCATTCTTCTATATGTTGATATCCAGTTATACCAGCACCACTTGTTAAATATGCTTTCTTTTTTTCCAGATACTTTTTGCTTATTTATCAAAGATCAGGTGTTTGAAGATGTGTGGATTGATATCCGGGTCTTCTATTCAGTTCCATTGGTCCTCCTGTCTGTTCTTATGCCAATACCAGGCTGTTTTCAGTACTGTAGCTCTGTAATAGAGTTTGAAGTCAGGGATTGTGATGACTCCAGAAGTTCCTTTATTGTATAGGATTGTTTTGGCTATCCTGGGTTTTTTGCTTTTCCATGTGAGGTTGAGTACCGTTCTTTCAAGATCTGTGAAGAATTTTGCTGGGATTTTGATGGGCATTGCATTAAATCTGTAGATTGTTTTTGGTAAGATTGCCATTTTTACTATGTTAATTCTACCTACCCAAGAGCATGGGAGATCTTTCTACTTTCTGGTGTTTTCTTCAATTTATTTCTTCAAAGATTTAAAGTTTTTGTCATACAAGTCTTCCACTTGTTTGGTTAGAGTTACTCCGAGATATTTTTTGCTATTTGTGGCTGTTGTGAAGGGTGTTGGTTCTCTGATTTCTTTCTCAGCCCTTTTATCATCTGTGTACAGGAGGGCTACTGATTTTTTTTTTTTTGAGTTAATCTTGTATCCTGTTACATTACTGAAAGTGTTTATGAGTTGTAGAAGTTCCTTGGTAGAATTTTTGGGGTCGCTTATGTAAACATATCATCAGTAAATACTGAGAGTTTGACTTCTTTTCTGATTTGTATCCCTTTGTTGTCTTATTGCTCTAGCTAGGACCTCAAGAACTATACTGAATAGATATGGAGAGAGTGGACAACCTTGTCTTGTTCCTGATTTCAGTGGGATTGCTGGGAGTTTCTCTCCATTTAGTTTGATGTTGGCTATTGGCTTGCTGTATATTGCCTTTATCATGTTTAGGTATGGTCCTTGTATCCCTGCTCTCTCCAAGACCTTTATCATGAAGGGATGTTGTATTTTGTCAAAAGCTTTTTCTGCATCTAATGAGATGATAATGTGGTTTTTATTTTTCAGCTTGTTTATATGGTGGATTATGTTGACAGATTTTCATATGTTGAACCATCCCTGCATCTCTGGGATGAAGCCTATTTGATCATGGTGGATGATGGTTCTGATGTGTTCTTGGATTTGATTTACCAGTATTTTATTTAGTATTTTTGCATCAATGTTTATGAGTGAGATTGGTCTGTAATTCTCTTTCTTAGTAATGCCTTTCTGTGGTTTGGGTATCAGGATAATTGTAGCCTCATAAAAAGAGTTTGGTAATGTTCCTTCTGTTTCTATTGTGTGGAATAATTTGAGGAGTATTGTTATTAGTTCTTCTTTGAAAATCTTGTAGAATTCTAAGCTGAAACCATCTCGTCCTGGGTTTTTTTGGGGGGGGGACTTTTTATGACTGTTTCTATTTCTTCAGCCATTACAGGTCTATTAATTTGCTTATCTGGTCTTGATTTAATTTTGGTAAATGATATTTATCCAGAAAGTTGTCCATTTCCTTTAAGTTTTCCGATTTTGTGGAGTACAGGTTTTTGAATTATGACTTGATGATTCTCTGTATTTCCTCCGTGTCTGTTGTTATGACCCCTTTTCATTTCTGATTTTGTTAATTTGGATATTCTCTCTCTGCCTTTTGGTTAGTTTGGATAAAGGTTTGTCTATTTTGTTGATTTTCTCGAAGAACCAACTCTTTGTCTCATTGATTCTTTGTATTGCTTTTTTTGTTTCTATTTTTTTGATTTCAGCTCTCAATTTAATTATTTCCTGCCATCTAGTTCTATTAGGTGAGTTTGCTTCCTTTTGTTCTAAAGTTTTCAAATGTTTTGTTAATTCACTAGTGTGGGATTTTTCCAGATTTTTTATGTAGGCATTTAGTGCTATGAACTTTCCTCTTAACACTGCTTTCAATGTGTCCCATAAATTTGGGTATATTGTGTGATCATTTTTATTGAATTTTAGGAAGGCTTTAATTTCTCCCTTTATTTTTTCCTTGACCCACTGATGATTCAGGTGAGTATTGTTTAATTTCTACATATTTGTGGGTTTCTGGAATTAGTATTGCTATTAACTTCTATTGTTAAAGCATGGTGATCTGATAAGATACATGGGGTTATTCCATTTTTTTTTTATTTGTTAAGGTTTGTTTTGTTACTGGGTATGTGGTCAGTTTTTGAGAAGGTTCCATGAGGTGCTGAGTAAAGGTATATTCTTTTCTGTTTGGATGGAATATTCTATAGATGTCTGTTAAGTCCATTTGAGTCATAACATCTGTTAGTTCCCTTATTTCTCTGTTCATTTTTTGTCTGACTGACCTGTCCAGTGGTGAGAGGGGAGTGTTGAAGTCTCCCACTATTAGTGTGTGGGGTTTAATATATGATTTAAGCTTTAGAGGTGTTTCTTTTACATATGAGGGTGCCCTTGTATTTGTGGCATAGATGTTCAGTATTGAGATTTCCTCTTGATGGATTTTTCTTGTGACTAATATGAAATGCCCTTCTTTGTCTCTTATGATCGATTTTATTTGAAGTCTATTTTGTTAGATATTAGGATAGCTACACCCATTTGTTTCTTGGGTCCACTTGATTGTACTATTTTTTTTGCCAACCCTTTACTCTGAGATGATGTCTGCCTTTGAGGTTGAGATTTGTTTCTTGTATGCAGAAGAAGGATGGACTCTGTTTTCATATCCAATCTGTTAGCCTGTGCCTTTTTATAGGCGAGTTGAGTCCACTTATATTGAGAGATATTAATGACCAGTGATTGCTATCTCCTGTAAATTTAGTTTTCATTGTTGGTGATGTTAATTTGTGTGTTTTCCCCTTCTTTGGGATTTGCTGCTACAAGACCATCAATTATCTGTGTTTTTGTTGTTGTAGCCAAAAAAGTAAATGTTAAAAAATATTAAAATGAGTTTCCAATAACTATTTTTGGTTTATTATTAGGAAACTTTTGCCAAAGTAGAAGTGGTTGTTTCAAACATGATCAAAAATGCATCCAAGGTCACTGTAATGTGTAGGCTATAAGATGTCGACCACAGAGAAGAGAGCTACACCTGAGCACCGTGGTCCCCGTAAAGAGAGCTACACCTGAGCACCGTGGTCCCTGTAAATCACCAGCCACCTTCCCCTGGTGAGAAGGTGACCCACATGGACCAATAGCTTTTCACTGCAGTACACGACTGAGGATATTGATTTCATGAAAGAAACTCTTGACAGAGGGAGGGACATAAATGTTGACTCAGCCAAGCCATGTAATATTTTTTAAAGCTTTGAGAAGAATTGAATAAACCAAGATTTATGCCATAGTAAAGTCATCTCTAAGAAAGGAAATAAACTCTGGAGACCTTTGCAAACATGAGCTTCAATATGAAAACCCACAATGCCTTTAAGTCTACCAGCCACTATAAAAAAAACATCCATCACTATAAAAAGCTGATTCCCTCTTCCCTCCAGAGCCATGGCCAAGACAGAAAGAGAAAAATGATGCTTTAATTTCAGATTCGTTTGTGGGAGACAACAAATATTCTTATTGGATAAATGTTTTCTAGCTTGGGGTTCCACATAAGAGTTTAAATGGCCTTGGGTGCCCTAAACGTAGCAGGATTTTTTTCGTCTTCAAGCACCAGGCTGTTGCTAGTGTCATCTCTGTCTCCAAGGCATCTCTTAGTTGTTTACCACTGCTTTAAAAAAGAGATGTTGCTCACGACAGCCGCCATTAATGAGAAGTCCAGAAAGGAAAGTGCACTTACTTCTCTGGTTGTTACCATGTTACAGAAAGATTCACTTGTATTTAAGCTGCTGCCTAGGTCCAGGCCATTGGAACCCCCTAGGTATGAAGTATTTTACTTCTTTTCAAAATATGCACTATTCTACATAGAAATCCCTGGTTGGGAGTTAATGGAATTCATGGTACTTTTTGGAGTAATTCATTTAAAAATCACAGTTCATTTAAAATCAAAAGCAAACTGCAGTATCTCCCTCTATAGAAGAGATGAGGTGTCGGAACCCTTGGAGTCTGGAGTGAAAAGAAACTGTCCAAGCCCGAAGCTTTAACATCCCCTCCTCATAACCGAGTGCCTATTCAAGTCATCACAAGGTTCTAAGAATTATTTTTCAAAACCCTATGAAAATAATAGGCAAAATATATAGAGAATCATGAGCTGAATTTATTTACGGACAAAAGAAACACATGGTTTACTAGTGGAAACCAAATCAAAACACCCAGTCCACAAGACTTTGAAATCAGAGTGCATCATACAAGCAAGTACACCTTGTCCCCTGGAGAGCAGTCTGGGGGAGTCTCCATTGTGTATCTCAAAGCTCTTATATCAAAACTATGTGAGCTATGTGAAAATTTTATCAGGTACAAGACAGAGGACACAGTTGCCAAACACATGCTGTCAAGAGGAACGGTGACCTTGGTAGGGGCTGCTGCTCTGATACTCCTCAAATAGAGTGCGTGCATTTGACCCAAGAGCGCCTGCACAAGGTTGAAATGAGTGGTCAGTTTGACATGGCTCTGGTGAACACACGACCAGAGCAATTCTGTATGATCAGGAGTTGAACATACTCTCCTCTAGAATTATAGAATATCGTTTTCTAAACTCTGGCCACTGGCCTCAGCTTCATTGGTGTTCCAGAAAATTCTAAGTTCTCTTCTCGTCGCTAAGCCATCCTCTGTGATCAGCTGACTCCCAGAGCCTGAGGGACAACATCCGACCAGGGCTGAGGTAGGGCAGACTGACCTTCCAGCACACCCAGCTTCCCTGCTCCCCTCCCTTTCCTCTCTTGGAGACCCGGCTATCTTACCCTCTCCACTGTGTTTATGTGGAAGGCATCCTCAGCCGGCTGTACCAGGAGTCCTTTTAGTCCAGGAGAACCCAGTATGTGTGGGAAGCCATCTCACACAGGAGCCCACAGCCTGCGTGATAGCATCGTGTCTCCCAAAAGCAAGTAGGCGGTCCAGTTTCGATGCAGATCAAGACGCTTTCCTGACATCCTCTCAGTTGTCCATTGGGGCAGTGTTCTGTCAGTGGCCTGTGATTTAGGTTTGCAGGACTTCTCTTATGTCCCCTCCACGCTTTATGTAATGGCTTAAATTCTCTTCCCTGCTGGCGCCCTAAAGATGAGCTAGAGGAATCTTTCCTTCTGTCTAATACAGCACCATCTTTATTGGAGACAACCCTCACTTTCTTATCCAGGAGAATCTTTCCATCTCTTCCTTGTATAAAACCCAGAGTGTTTGTCCTTGTGTAAATGATGTCAGGCCTTGGAGTCTGTAATAGATTCCTGCACTCCTCTGCTAGGGTTGTGTGTGTGTGTGTGTGTGTGTGTGTGCGCGTGGGCATGCACGCGGGCATGAATGTGCATGTACATGATTTGAAATCATTTCTAAATCTTTAAGGTAAGAATTTTAATGAGAAACAACTGTTAAAGGGGCTTACTTTTTGAATTTGTGTCACAACTTTATTGTGAAAAATGACCGATTGTTAGAGTCAGCTCCGACTGGAGTTGGCCAAAGAATGGCTGCTTTACGAGGACCCTTAAAGAGAAAGGACACGCTCTCTAGTGAAGAAGCAGGAGAACTTGTGCCTTCCACTAGCCCACCGTTTTCCCAGCTCTGCAGCACTCCTGTGCGTTTGTCAAGGGGCAGTAGCCTGTGACTTAGCCGGGAGGCATGCAGCTATCAGAAGCCCCCAACTCTCAGGATGAAAAACGGAACTGATGCTCAGAGACCACCCTGGGTTCTATTTGTTGGGGCGGGGGGACGGTGGGAGATGCTTGCCTGTGCTGACATCAATTTGCCCAGACAGATACAGCTCACCCTGGAATGTCTTATTGAGACTTCCATTAACTCTCCAGTATCCAAACTAGCGCTTTATAAACGAAACCTTTACAGTCCCAACAAGGTAAGCATAGCCCTCTCTATCCGGCCCTATGCCGTCTCTCATCTTTTGGGTTTTTTTGTGCCTGAATGCATCTCACCAGAAACCCTTTGCTTATTCTCAGCAGACAAAAACCCATAATTCCTTCTTATTTCGTCCATTCTTCCTCTGTTCACAAATCCCCCTTCACTCCTGGTAACCTCATTGTCCCTCAGTCTCCAGAGAGTCACTTCACACCCCTGAGCCAGACAGATTAACCCCCAGGTGTGAATTTGGTCTGACTCCAGTTAACCACTGGGAGTTTGAGTCATGACCCCTTCCTGACGGGAAATGCTCTCCCTTTTTCTACTAAATTTATGCTTCTTGCCAGTCCTCAATCTGAACCTGAAAGAAAATTAAAAGCTATTTACGGTACCCAATATTTCTGAAGTACGAGGAGACTGACTTTCTCTTACCAGACACAACCCTCTCTTCAGTCCCTGAACCTTGCATTTTATTTGTTACGGAGTTTTCATTCATTCCATCACAACCTGGATGGTCCCATCAGAGGAAGCACTGCACTCAGCTGCAGAGGGTATGCACTGTCGTTGTGTGTCCGTGTCCCCCCCCCCCGCCCCTGCACTGACAGAGGGCATGCGCTGCTCCTAGGGTCCACCTCCAGGTCTGCGGAACTCAGAAGCTTACTTAACAGGAAACCTCGAGTTTGGAAGTATGATTGACATGTTTAAGGTTGCAAACAAATAAGTAAGGAAGAAGGGAGAGAGGGAGGGAGGGAGGAGGGAGGGAGGGAGGAGGAAAGGAGGAGAGAAGGAAGGAAGGAAGGAAGGAAGGAAGGAAGGAAGGAAGGAAGGAAGGAAGGAAGGAAGGAAGGAAAAGAGAATTGGTTATGGCTGCTGTGGAACAATCTTTGTACACTGTAAATATGTGTTGCTCTCATGATTAATAAAAAGCTGATTAACCTAGGCAGGATTTTCAGGGCAAAGAGAATGCTGGGAAGAAGGGAGGAGTCTGAGGAGTCATAAAACAAACACAGAAGAAGCAACTGGGAAGTTCATTGATGAGGTAAAGGAGCCTTTTCCTGGATGGAGAGAAACGGGTCAATTTAGTTGTAAGAGCTGGCTGCTGAGAACATATGCCTGGCTGCAAATACAAGAGAAAAGAAAGCTTTCCAAGGTAAGTGTTAACAGCAGTATTGCCCCTAGTGTGGTCGCATCAACTGTCCATCACAGTTATGCTACGCACATCTTAATTCGGGTACCTCTTTTAACATCCTTGCACATATTTAATAAGTTAGCCATGTCACATAAAAGGCAAACAAAATATCACAATAGATTTTGAAACTGTACATTCAAGAATAATGTCAGGAACAAAGTCAAGGCGTTTTTTTTTTTTTTTTCCCACTAATAAATGAGATAGGCAAACTATCCGACTGAACTTTCCACTCTTCTTTTATCAACCAGCCTCTGTGTGGCAGATCTTCCCACGAGGTTGCTGTGGGCTCTCTCGTGCCCTTCGGACAACTTGATGCTGACGATCTGCTGAGAAAGAAACAAGATTTCATGTTCCCACTTCACACTTGACAGGTCTTACCCTCATGGCAGAAGTGACGCTGTGGCTGCAAAGGCTAAGCCACTGCAGATCTGGCTTCCACCTTGTTCTCTGGGGGACCCTTGCTGCTGCACCTCCAAAAACAAGCTGAGAAGAAACCAGAAAGCCACATGCAGAGAACCAACCCCATATGGGTTCCAACCGACAGCCCAGGCCATGGTCTCTCCTATCAACCATTGCAATCACCATCTTTAAGTGGGTGCGGAACCCAAAAATCATTCCCAGAATTTGATATGAGCTTTCGCTGCTGAATTCTTCCCAAACTGCCCGGTTGTGAAAAAGAAAGAAAAGATTGCATCTAATCACCGTGTTCTTAATGTTTTCTTATGTATCTCTCTATGACATTAACCTTGACATCTCATCTCCTTCCCTGGGAATTTGCTGTTGACTCTTCAGTATCATCATAGAAATAGCTATGTATCATAAACCACCTAGACCAGGAAAAAGTGGAAGTTCCTCATAAAGTGAGGACCAGGAACCAAGAAGGAAATAACTTTAAGGGCAATGAAGCCACCATTAGAAATGTAGGCATGACATAAATGGTGGTGGCACACCTTTAATCAGGACTCAGGAGGCAGAGGCAGGCGAATCTCTGTGAGATCGAGGTCAGCCTGGTCTACAAAGCGAGTTCCAGGACAGCCAGGACTTCTGTACAAGGAAACCCTGTCTTGAAAAACAAACAAGCAAACAAACAAAAAACAAAAACGAAACAAGAAATGCAGGCATCGGCAGCTACATCACACCGTCTACTTTCTGCATTTGAACTGGGAAGAACTGGGAAAAGCTTTCTAAATAGAGGCAGCTGTATTCAAAAGATCAGAAAGAAAGGCAGATGAAGGAAGGATTGGGCAGACAGAAGAAAGTAGTTCAAATGAAGTCTCAGATCCAGGATAAGGCTGGTCTTTGTACCATGGATCATAAGCGGGCTAATTAGATTTGGTCTAATCCGTGGCTCCCATCAAGCCCCTCAGTCCCATCCACAATGAAAAAGTATCCTCTCGTTCTGTTTAGACAGCTCTCATGTCACGTCTCCCAAGAGCTACTAGAAACTTCTTTCTCAGGTTGAGCTAGAGAAAGCTCCCTCCCTGTTTTCTTGTGGGTCTCTTACAAAGCAGCCTCTCTTACAAGTTTGCTTCTAAGCTCTACCCAAGGCATCAGGTGCATATGGCCAAGCAAATCCATGAACGTTTCCAAAGTCCCCAGTCCTTCATTTTTCAGTCAACCCCCTCCCCCATTGGAACTCATCTGGTTGAAAGCCGAGACAGCTGTCAGCTGACATATCAGAGACAAATGGATAGAAACGGGGTTTTATTTTCAGGACGATGGGGTATAGCTAAGTGGCAAAGAACACGCCTACTGTGTACAAAGCCCTAAGTGCAACCCCCGGAGCCCTAAAACATTGTTTAAAGGCTAGCATCACACTCCCAGTGACAAGATGCTCATGTCCTGAAGGGAGAATGACCATGAGAAAGGGAATTCTTAGTTGCACATGAATCTGGTGCACAAAGATTCTTAGTAAGCGGAGTGGTTAGAGGTGTGGCTGACACAACATAATTGCATTTTTCTCTTAGAAATTGGGTTACTTGTTCACGGCCTACATAATTCAATTTGCTTCCATTAAAGACATACACGACACCATGCTAAGCCTGCCTTCTGAAGCAGAATGAAGAACGCTTAACATCTTCTCTGGGAAAGTCTTTGAAGGCACTATTAGAATTCTTGAGTTTCCCACAGACGTGGCTGGGCTGTGAGCCTCCACTCATTCATACATCTCCCCAGGACAGATCTGCACACATGTCCTCAAGCGCGAATCTCAGGGCTGATCATGCAGAGGTAGGTGATGATAAACTCATATGCTGAACCCTCACGTCTGCTGCGTCAGCCAAGACTTGCGTTTGGCAACCTGTTCCCGTTGTTGAATTATTGTTCCCAGCAACTGGAGCACGCTTTAAAGTCGCGGATATTTAAACACTCAGCAAGTAGAACGGGAGACGTCCACAAATTCATCCCCAAGACTAATATGTTAGCAGCTTGTATTTCTTAAATAGAGATGACTACATCTTCATTCTCTTCTCCTCTTCTCTGTTCTTAAAGATAGAGTCATGCTGTGTAGTCTCAAACTGCCAGTCCTCCTGCCTCAACCTCCCAAGAGGTACATTAGGGCTTAGGGCTTTGTACACAGTAGACATGTACTGCCATATCCAGCTGTAAATCTACAATGTATGCGTTTCTTTGCCCAGTTCTACCACACTGGATTTCTGCACCATACCACGACAAGAATTGTTGATTTGGGAGCCTGTGAGATGCTTCAGTAGATAAAGTCATGTGCGCCACAGAGCCCAGCAGACCTATGGTGGTACACACATGCACACAAAACAAACAAATGTAAAAGCAGTTAAGAGTTGTTGGTTTTACAATTATTTGTTATCTCCAGGCCCTGTCTACTGCCTTTGTTTACTATTTAAATTTCTCGTTAATATTATCATATATTCCCCCTATTCAGACTTGATTAGTGGTTATTCCTAGACAACATGGTTTTTACAGCAAATGAGACAGCTTGATAACAGCTCTGTGGCCCACCACTGATGATAATGTTTTCGTTTGAAAAATGTAATTTATGTAAGATAGGTTCTCGAATAGACCATGCTGATCTTGAACTCACTATGCAGCTGTAGGCAGACTTTGCTTTCCTGTCTGCCAGTCCCAATTAACCACACAGAGGCTTCTACTAATTACAAATGCTCAGCTGATAGCTCAGGCTTATTACTAGATAACTCTTACAACTGAAATTAACCCATTTCTGTTAATCTATGTGCTACCACATAACTTGTGGCTATACCTAACCTCCAGTGTGTCTTGCTCTCTCTGTGTCTGCTGGTGTCTTTCTGACTCCACCTTTCTTCATCCCAGCATCCTTACTTTGGTTGTCTCACCTATACTTCCTGTCTGGCTACTGGCCAATCAGCTTTTCTTAACAACGAGAGCAATCCATTTCCACGGTGTACAGAATTATTCACAGTATGTAGTTGAAAATGAACTTAACTGATTTTCCTGCCCCGACCTCCCCTGGATTGCATACATGTGCCACCATCCCTGGCTTCATAAAGATGTTTTAAACTAGCTGAAGCATCATTTTGTTTCAGACTATGTCTTTGTCTGTCCCATTCTCCTGGCAGGAATTGCTTCTTGTCTCCTTCCATGTAATTCCCTTTAAATCACCCTAGTATCAGCTGCTACCTGTGCTCTTTACTGGGTACCCCCTGCTATTCTAGTTTCCTTTCTGCTGCAGGGAGAAAACTTTAACCCATTGATTCTCAACCTTCCTAAGGCTGCAACCTTTTGATACAGTTCCTCACGTTGTGGTGACCCCAAACCATAAAACTATGTCATTGCTGCTTTGTAACTATAACTTTTCTACTATTAGGAATTGTAGTATAAATATCTGATATGCATGGTATCTGATATGTGATCCCTGGTTGGGGTCTGAAAACTGCTGTTCTGACCAAAAGCACCTTGAAGAGGAATGGGCTTCTTACACTTGCTGGCCACAGCCCAACTTTGAGGGAAGCCGGGCAAGAATTTAAGGCAGAAACTATAGAAAAGCATTGCTTGCTAACTCGCTGCACCTCGTGTTCAGCGAGCTTCCAGGGCTAGGGCCCTCTCATAGCAACTGCCAATCAAGACAGTCCCCTACAGATGTTCCCACAGGCCAAAGTGATCAGGGCAATCACTTAGTCAAGACGCTTATCTACTGACTCTGGACTGTGTCGCGTTGACAGCCCAAGTCAACTGTCACCCTCACTCAGAGTACTCTGACTTGTAGCAATCCTGCCATTGAGCAGGGTCCTATTATGATCCTTAGCCAGCTGGGATCTTCCCAGTTCATCTATAAATGTTTCCAAGGCAAAACTATGGCTGTATTTATCTTCATGCGGGTTAGCCTTTTCAATGTGTCAGAACCAGAAAGGCACTAGTTCTGTGTAGCGGGTGCTTGCTGAAAACACACCTGACTAGTGCAATGTGGTCAAATCCTCTCCCCTCCATGGTGAACACCTTTTCCTCCAGCAGGTCATCTCTACAGAGGAAGCCAGTTCATCATGAGTGGTCCTGGATTTTGACAGTCCTTCTCATGTCTTACCATCAGTTTCCCATACGGACACTGTATTCTCACTAACAGTCAGTCAATTCTCTTCTCTGAACAGCAACCGTCCTTTTACGGAACTTGACTGGGCCAGCGAGCTCTATGTGAGTGTCTGCTGTATAGTTCACAGAACTGAGGGAACCATTTCAGTGCTCAGGATTGAGGCTTTGGGGGCATCGCATTAAGGAGTTTTACCCTGAATTCTTTCCAGAAGCTAATTGGGGCCATGAAGCCCACAGAGCACAGGTGTCCCGTGTTCTCTACAGCTCAGATTCCTACGTAAACACGCCGCTGCTTTCTCCAGCGAGGCGAGCTCCTGGGTGGTCCCAGGGCGGCTTCAAAGGAGAAAATCCATGGGCCTTGTCTCTCATTGCCAATCACCTAACGACCGAGTCAGAACACAACTGGACTTTATTCTGGACTCTGGTGACAGAGCCCATGAATTCTCACTTGACAGAGACCCGGCATGGCCAGATCAGGCCCCAACTCTAATTAATCAGCCCAAACAGAGAAAGTAAACCCAGGAGAAGCAGGTAATGTTGGTGGGAGGCTCAAGAGATTTGTTAAGCCTTGGCCATAGGTGTCACTTGGTACAATGGAAGCGATTGACATTTTCCCTCCGAAATATGGAAACACCAAATAAACAGTCATTTTTTAAAAGCCCAGCTTTTGTGGCCTAGGCTGTAGATTTTTCCCAAGCGATAAACAGTTGGAAACTTCTGTAACAGAGCCTCCATTATTCTCTGAGTCTAGAGGGGAAGTGGCTCTTCTGTGCCGATTCAATGCTATGTACTTTATGAACCGTAAGTGGTACAACATTCTACCTACTCTGAAAAAAATAAATATTAGCCCCGCCTTACAGAGGAGGCACTGGAGACTCAGAAATATTTAGAGTTTATGCTCAATATTGCATTCTACAGTCACTAAGGTGCACAAACCATTCAGACCCAAGTGTTCAGACACCTTGTCCTCAATACCTGGCGACGCGCTCCTGTTTCTAGAATGTGCTCTCGCATGAGGACCTTGTGCTTGGAATAGAGTAGTGCCTCCCCTCCCTAACCCTTTGTTTCTGCATCTTCTTTTCTGCCTGTCACTAGGTACCACCCACTTCCATTATAGCATCCTTGCCGTATCAGCCACACTGTGTCTACCTTTCCTTAACATATGACATCATCCTTAAAAACATCCAGAAAACATGTAGATGATTGCTAGGATTGTTATCTGTGTCTTCCTCTCGCCTGGACGTGCGATTGGCAAAGGAGCGTAGGTTAAGGAGAGGGAGGTAGTTTTTGCATAGCCAGATCTGACAAGAACATGAAGTAGCTTAAGTCCTTTGGGTTGAGAACACAGGAATAGGTTTTGTTCTTAGCTTTCTCCTCCTGCTTCCTCTTTAAGGTCCTCACTTCATAGCAGATTCTGTCAGTCCAGCGGCTGGCTGGCAGAATCACCACTTGGTTCTGTAAATGGGGTTTTAACAGAACACCGCCAAGTTCAGTCTTAGGGTATTCGCAGACAGCAAACAAAGCAGAACTGAGTAGCTGCCATGAGTACCTTGAGGCCTGGAGGACGTAAAACACTTCCTGCAAAATTTGTCTGTTGACCCCTGCTCCAAGGCAGATATCACTGATATTCAGTAGCGAATCTCCATGGCTCGATGTGGATTTAGATGCTGACATCTGGGCTAAAGCATCTTTAACCCCGTATTGTAAAGACGCAAAACCTGAGCATCAGTATTCATCTTCTTTCCAAAAGAAAAGCTGGGAATAAGGAACGGGCAACAGATGTGGGCCAATCAGCAAGTGTGTTAAAAGCGAATGTTACTGCTTTGCCAGTTCTGAGGACGTGGATGCTCAAGTGCAGTGACGTCTACACGCCACACATGAGATACATCTTGAATAGTCTCTGAAGACATTTCAAAGTGAAAACATGGATGTGAGTGAGCCATGCCTGGTTCTATGGATATCAACAAGTATTGGAGAGAAACCTAGCTACGTAATTGGACCACTTTGCTTGTCGCTGTTTGTAAAATATTGTTGGTGTCTTCTGTGACAACTCCCTCTGGTCATGGAAGCTTGTGATTTTGTGAACAATTAATTTGTTGACCAGTAACATTATACACTCTGACAGATAAAACAAAAGTGGAGATGTGTCACCTCCCTGGAGGACAGTGTTGCTTGGACTCCGTCCCCATCTCCATGCCTTAGGACCTCTTATAAAGTAATTACTTTTCAAAAGTATTTCCATGTAATTAAGATGCATGTCTGAAAATTGTGTATAACATCCAAGTCCCCAAACCTTGAGACCTACAGCCAGTTATCCCTTTTGGCATCCCTGGAAACTTTGACTGCATTTTACATAAAGAATACATCTTTAGAAATTACAGGTTTATAAGCCTCCTGTATTCTCTGTAGGTCTTCATTTGGCTGGTTGACTAGTCACCTGGTCTTTTAACTTGAGCCAACATTTGTCTGAATGCAAGAAGGATTTCAAAAGTAGATATTTAAAGACATCCAATCCCAGATGTACTGTTCAAAAATGGTCATCTATAAATACATATGCACACATCTTTTAAAATGCTCATTTGGTCTCTTTCCAAGTATCTATACTAGGAAATGCACTGAATATAAATTATTTTCCTGTCGAGTTTAAAATCAAAACAGACATCTGTGAATCACAGAATAGAAATACATATGAAAATTTTCAAATGATTTGCACAGAGAGAAAAATACCTATGACTTCAAAATGGAAAGAGATCCTACCTGCTAGGGGAAAAAAGAAGAAAGATTACTCTAGAGGGAAGACTTTGTTTCATGCATGCACACTGGGAACAGATTGTAGGCACGGCTCAGCAGAAAGTAGGAGCTGCCATTGTAATCATGTTTGATGGAGTGTATGGTGATTTGAATGAAAATGACCCCATTTCACAGGTTCATAGGGAGTGGCACTATTGGGAGGTGTGGGCTTGTTAGAGGAAGTGTGTCACTGTGGAGGTGGGCTTTGGAGTTTCAGAAGCTCAAACCAGGCCCAGAGTCACTCTCTTTTCCTGCGCCTGCCCATCCAGATGTAGAACTCTCAGTGACCTCTCCAGCACTGTCTCTGCCTGTGTGCCACCACACTTCCCACCATGGCGACAATGGACTAAACCTCTGAACTGTAAGCCAACCCCAACTGAGTGTTTTCCTTTACAAGAGCTGCTGTGGCCATAGTGTTTCTTCACAGCAATAGAAACCCCAAAGGAAGAATGTTTCCTTGTTATTCTTCTCAGCTAATAAATGAATATTTTGTCTTCTTCATGAAACTAAAATGAATATTTAACATATCTTTTAAAATTCTTCCTCTTTTTTTCTTTACCTAAATATGTGTAATAAAACAGTTCAAGCTGGGTTATTAATATTTAGTGATACGTACTGGCTTTGTGGGAGCCTAGGCTGTTTGGATGTTCACCTTACTAGACCTGGAAGGAAGTGGGAGGTCCTTGGACTTCCCACAGGGCAGGGAACCCTGACTGCTCTTTTGGCTGATGAGAGAGGGGGAGTTGATTAGGGGATGGGGAGGGAAATGGGAGGCGGTGGCGGGGAGGAGACAGAAATCTTTAATAAATAAATAAATAATAATAATAAATATTTAGTGATAGATGACTTCATGATTTCAAGCAGCTTAGCATATACTGAGAATCCTAAATAGAAGAATGTTCCCAGAGACAAGAGAATTCTTGGGAGACAAATTGTAGGTTTTGAAATTATTTAAAAGAAGACATAAAATACTTTGTATTGTTATATAATATTCATTACCCTGGAGTTTATTTAATGTAATAGCAATTTGCCAATAGATTAATGGGTCCAATTGCTCATTTAATAAGTCACTTTTTTCTAACAAGTTAGTAAAGTAATAGCAATTTGTGTTAGGGTGAAGTTGCCTGATAAGCTAGTTACTCTAAAGAGAGGGAATCCTTGGGTTTTAGAACAATGCTGTATGGGGGCTGGAGAGATGGCTATGCGGTTGAGAACCCTGGCTGCTCTTCCATAGGATCTGGGTTAAATTTCAAGCACCCACGCAGCCTCAAAACTGTCTGTAATGCTGATCCCTGGGAATTTAATGGCCTCTTCTGGCCACCAGGGGCATTGCAGTTACATGACATATAGACACACTTGTACACATAAAATCAAAAAAGATTATTAAAATTGAGAAAGCATTCAGTAAGTGGGTCAAAATACCTAATACTGTAAAAAAATGAAATAATATACACAAGGGCAATTAAATGGCAGAGATCCAATTGGGTTTGGTGAATGTGAGTGTGCGTGTGTGTGTGTGTTCATGTATATGTACAAGTGTATTTGGATGTGAATCCATGTATGTGGGGGCCAGATAGATCGGTGTTGGATTTTATCAGTCATTTCTACCCTAGTTTTTGAGACGTGATCTCTCATTGACCCTGCTTGATCTGGATAGGTTAACCAGCAAGCCCCAGGGACCCTATTATCTCTGCCTCCTCAGCAATGGTATTACAGGCACTTTCTACCTTGGGATCCAAACTCAGGGCCCTCCTTCATCCCCCAGCACCATGGTGGGTACTTTTTTATGCAGGTAAAGACTCTGATATGACACAAAGAAGGCAATTGGTATACATCAAATAGGTATATGTGTATCAAATAGATATACATGTATCAAACAGATATACATGTATCAAATAAGTATACATGTATCAAATAGGTATACATATATCAAATAGGTATACGTGTATCAAAGTTGGAAGAGCCACCCACCACGCTGTCAACCTTCCCCGAATATGGTAGCAAAGAGTAGGAACAGATATCAAGTTTTCATGCCTGCTCTGTCAATGCTACTCTGACCACAGATCCTAGAAATTGAAAAGGGAGTCGCAGACTGCATACGGATCACTTTGGAATTGGACAGCATGGGAAAACTGAGCAGTATCTCTCCTCTGAAATCTCAGTGGAGCTGAGAATAATAAGGAGAGGGGAGTAGAAAGGACTGTCTGGGTAATGAAAGGCATTAAATGTCACTGCCAAAACCTTTCTCAATGTTTGCTTGTTTGTTTCATTTTGTTTTCCCCCCTTAATTCGACACAGGTACCAACCAAATAAGTCTTTACAGGAGACTCTCTAAGATTCCTGAGTTTCCTTTGCAGTTAGTGCAGATATTAGATTTTCAATGGGTCCTGATAGACTTTAAATAAAAGAAAAAGAATGCTTTCTATTTTTAAATCCCAAGTATCAGTGCAGAATACATGTCTCACTAACTCGTCTTTCTAGCAGAGGAAGCAAATACTAGATTCACAGCAATTCCTTTCACTATGAATTTTGTCTGTCCCTTCTTTTGCTTCCTGTTTCTGTCAGAAGGAATCCCGCATCTTACTTTGCTGACAAAGACCTGCACTGGGCCTCTGGGATCAGGAAAGACTTTTTCACCTCCATGATTTAGGTAGCAATTTGGACATGTGGCAGCAAGGAGTTGAGTAGGCTTATTTGCCCTCTCTTCCCCCTTGTTTAGAAGGGAGACTCTATTTCGAGGGAGGAGACCACTTAGCATCATCTAAGAAGCACGAAACTTAGGTCTTTCATGACCAACGCTGGTGATTAAATATTGAGAAGGACATTTGTTACACAAAAACCTGGTCTGCATCCATGAAACATTTTTAGTAAGATCTCTTTTCTCGAGATTCAGACCATCTGCTTGCCATCCTACCTACGTTTTTAATATTATCTGTCAAATATATGCTCTGTCAGCATAGGTAAGAGAACATTTGAAAAATCTGAACATACAAACCTGTGAGTCCAGATGACGTGAAGTCTGGGGTCTGAAGGGAACTGGTGACTACAGCCATGCAAGTGATTGCCTGAAACAGAGCCACGTCTCAATATGCTGTCATTGAACCACTCTCCTCAGAGTAAGTGTGCAGGTATTTAAAAAGTAGCAATCACCATTTTCTTTGACTCTACTGATACATAACACAAGAGAGCAAAGGAGTAAAAGCAAAATATCAATGCACTATCCTCTCAGAGATACACCATTTCCAAAAGCAAAGGTAAACACAAGTGTAGATGAACCTGATAAAGTAGTCCCACACTAGCTCCGAACTGAGTATAATGAAGGGATCTTATAGATCACCATCCTCTGCATGAGTGGGGAACAGGAACCGGATCCAGCAGCCTAAAGAGAAAGAGAGTGTGACTGTGTAAGCTTTACTCTACATTTATAGTACAAAAGACCATGCCCAAGTGGGCGGTTATCTCAAAGGCCATTGGCTGAAGGAGTTCCCATAGCACCTCCTCCTTTTGTCTAAATAAGAGAGTTCCAAACCCAGTATAAAACTATATGCAATAAGAACAAATATCAAATATAAAATTAGAATTACAACCAGCATAAACAATATCAAGCAAGAGACATATGCTAAATGTTTCAATAATTAGCCTATCCTAAGGAGTCTAAGTCTTGTATTAGAAATGGCTTGGCTAAGTCATGAGAGGAAGGAAACTAGGACTATCTAGTCTTCAACCCCATCAAAGACCCAAGAAGGGAAATAATATTACTTGAGTAAACAGGGAGTGAAATCAAGCAACTTCCAAAACATGTAACAAATAACAGAGACAACTGGCTACCTGGGCAATCAATCACCCAAAGTCTCATTTGCAATGTTGGGGTGACCAACTTTAGCTAAGGCCTAGAGTAACTGACAGACCATTTTCAGAGGCAGTAAAATTTGAAAAACTGTCTTACCCTGTCTTGGTAAGGTTTGGCAGTCCTTTCTCTTGTATTCTGCTTGTCCAGTCCAGATACCATGTATTTTGTCAGTGGTCAAGGCATGGGCAGTTCCTTGCCCAAAGGTCAGTTTTGCCAAGAAGAAAACAAGCTCCAAGTGGAGTGTTTTCAGTGCCCAACATTCTCTCAGAAGTAGATTGGTGCTGACATGAACAATCATGTCTCACATCAACAGAACCCTAAGTTACTTAAATGACATGTTCTACAGTTCTTTGAAGTGGTTGAAGATTACCAATCTATGTGAAATACAATCTCTATGTATCTAAAGAACTTGATTAGTCTAACTATAAGTATGACAAATGTGGATGACTATTGACCTATAATTCTTAATACCTATATAGCTTAAAGAATAAGGCTTCATATTAGAATATTAAACAATCTTTAAACAACTGTGCTGCAAATGAGAACAATGGTCTCAAAATGTAAACAATGTATAAGTACCTTGATCAGCGGTAGAAATTTATACTGTGATATAATAAATATATCCTAAAATTGTATCAATATACAAAATGTCTTAAGCAGAGGTAGAAATACACATGCATACCATATGGCAAAATAACTCGCATAGGTATGCAAATATTGTAAACAGAAATAGGAGCATATTCAACATAGCAAGTATAATTTGACTTTGTATCAATATACAAGAAAGAATCTATACCAATGTAAATTGTCTATAAATAATAGCTCACAAGTATTTATTCTATTACTCATTATTATTTATAGTACAAAAGACAATTAAGAAAGAACTGGATTTTGCTCTACTTATACCCTAATCTCTCTGTCTTTGTAAAAAGCCTCTGCTGGGCTATTTCTCATGCTGCAGTCTCCATCTAGGGTGGGGTTTCCCGGCCCTCACCTTGTCGCACTTCTCCCTGCCTCTGCCAAACACTCTCCCACATGACCAGCACCTAGCCATGCTGAAAAACCAGCCCAGGATGCTGTTGGTGGGACAAAGGATCCTGGAACTGTCCTGTCTTTCTTCCATGGACAGAGGTCTCATCTCTCCCAGCTGTACCACTCATCCACATTCAGCATGTTCTGAAGACACTTTCTGGGGAAACACTCCCTTACCAGGAACACGGGAAAAGATGTGTGGAGTCCTCCAGCTAGCTCAAACTTCAACAGTGACTGAGAGGTAAAAAATCCCCTTTGTTGCTTCAGGAAAAGGTCAGTTTTGGCAAGAGAAGTCTGGAGTTTGAAACCTGATGTTTCCATCTCTCACAGTGGCATCGCATACACTCCGCTTAATTTCAGCTTCGGTGTTTGTTCACCAAATAGTGGAGGGTGTGTCAGATCCCAAACATCTTGCAGGGCTCCTTTATAAAATATCCCTGGGTCGACACACAGTGGATAGCAAGAAATATTGCCTTTCATTTTCCACATCTAATCTAATAAAGGAAAATTTTCTCTTAGGGGGTTTTTAAGTCTGTTGTTGTCTTTTTACAAATATTTTATTATCACTGCTGGGCATCACCCTGACCCTCGTAGGAGCTTTTGAGTGAATCTATCCTCTCTTATCTGTAGAATCCTACATCGAGGTAAAAAAGTACAAATGCTATTTTCCATATCTGTTTCTAGAGCCCCCAGTTGAAGCAGAGTATAACTTAAAGTCTCTGAGAGGCCATGATTGCTGGAGAATATGAAGAAAACCCTCAGTGGCTGTGACTGTCTGCCAGCCCAACTGCTGAGGCTGGTGTGACCTAGCGGAGCAGGATCAGAGGTCATGGACCAAAGTCATCTGTTCTGAAAAAAGTGGCACAAGCTCCAAGCCCTGCTGACAAGCTGTGGGGGTGATTGTCAATGCTTTGTTACCTTAACACAGACTTGAGTTTATGGACAGAGAAAGCTGTGAAAGTCCCTCTGTGATTCAGGGTTCAAAACCCCAGCTCCCAACCTGGTGCCAGGGACAATGGCTTTAATTCTCACTGCGTGAAGGCATGAATGACCCCGGACACAAGGAGCTCTGGATGAAGTGTCCTGGAAATCAATGTCGCTTTAGTCATTTCCACAGGCCAATTTCATTTAGAAGAATTGTGTCCTGGGACTGGGAACACGGTGCTTGCTCACCAAACCCGAAGCCTTGAGTTCAGACCTCCAGCATCTACTGCTGTGCTGGCCTGTAACCTGTGCGCTGAGGACAGAGCCGAGACAGGGTGGCCCTGGAATGAAGGAGCTCTCTTGTCAGCGGCTAGTCTAGCAGAACCTGCCAGCCACCTCCAGGTTCACCGAGAGACACTATCTGTGAAAAAGTGAGGAGAGAAATGGAAGAAAATACTGGAAACCTCTCTCATGGCACACACACACATACACACACACACACACACACACACCTCCGACCAAGCACATGGCAAACTCTGTTCAATAGCCCAATCTCACAGATTTATTTTTAAACTGCCAGTCTCCAAACACATGTAATTACTTCTCCTGATAGTGAACAACGTCATCACAAAGACGGCTCAAGGGAATTTGTGTCCTTCAGGTAGCCTTTCCCCATTGCTTCACAGGCCGTTTCAGGGAGCGCTCCATGGTGTCTAGGGCCACAGCTTTAACTCTGCCGTCTCCTGGGAAGTTAGCTCTCGGACTATTTTGGAAGCATAGCTTATTCGCACCCTAATTTATATGTTGTCAGGTTTAGGCTTCCATGTACTGTATTTGGCGCTCTCTAGAAGGGCACACCTGAATTAGCTTTGGGGATAAAAGGATACAAAGAGAATTGATGGAGAGCGTATCATCTGATACAGTTTTACTCATAAAACCCACATTTTCTGAATGGGATCAAGATGGCCAGGTTTGCAGTAGGGCTGAAACGCCGGTACATCTGTCTGCAGAGTGGGAAGGCCTTGCTTTTTCTCAAGAATTCGCCTTTGGAGATTCCACGCATGCGCACTTAAGGGGGACTTCCGCCCTCCTCCCTAGAATGGCTACAACCCAGAACCTGTCTTCAGTTAGAAAGTTATGACCACTCCCTCTCCGCAGCGTAGATTATACCTTGACTGTCCAAGTGTGGAAAATGATAGAATTTAAACAACGGATTCTAATCACTGCTGGGGGAGGCTCTGTCCTCAGACTGTTGGCCCTGCCGAGGCCTCTTCCCCTCCCTTTCCCCCACTTTTCTTTTCAGGGAAGCAAAGCCCTTTCCGGCTCCAAGAAGGGATCAGGCACCTGTGAAATGGGAGGGTGCAGTGTCAGCCCTCAATGTATAGTCCACACGAGACTTGCTTCAGTCATGAGTAGAAGTCACTGGGTCCACTTCCTCTCTTGCCAACATCTGCCTTCCTGGAGCCCTGTTCTGTGGTGTTGGATTTGCCCCGAGGAGCCACACAGGTAAGGCTAATCCCTGTTCTGCAAGAAGGGCATCTCAAGCTTCTCCTTCCTCCTGAAGATCTAACCATGTTTATTATCAAACATCTCTTAATTCCCCACCCCTCTCAACCGAGGTGGATACCTCATTAACATTCTCTTTTCAGGGAAACACCTGCAACTAAGTCATTAGCTTCAGCAAACACCTCTCCGCAGGTGATCTACATTTTTAGCAAAAGAGAAAGGAGCAGCACATCCTGGCTATTGTTGAGGGCAGTGACAGGCTGTCTGCAGGTCTATGTGACCACCTCATGTGGGCCTATGGCTTCAGAGCCTGGCTGCCACACCATATAGAAATATGGGCCTACACGATACTATCCTACATGTTTCTGTGTTTTATTATTTTTGATGGTGTCTTTGTATTCTTTACTATATTTCTAAATACCCACACCTCCACTCTGGAGAATGGTATTTTTGTTGAGGCTGGTCCCTGACAACCATGTTACCACCTTTGGTTCCCTTCCCAGGACTGCCACACTGCCTCTGTCCCAGAGCTAGCCTTTCCTGCCCTTCTAAGTCTTCTAAAGACATCTTCTGAGATCTCCAAATCCAGATCAGTCCAATGTCATATCTTAGGTTTCTATTTTTGTGTCAAATACCATGACCAAAAGCAACTTGGGGAGGTGTCTTAGTTTCTTTTCTATTGCTATGATAAGACACCATGACCAAGGCAACGTACCGAAAAAAGAGTTTACTTGGGGCTCACAGTTCCATAAGGTTAGAGTCCATGACCATCACAGCAGGGAGCAAGGTGCCAGGCAGGCATGGTGCTGGAGCAGTAGCTGAAAGAGATGGAAAGATAGGAAGATAGACAGAGAGATACAGACAGAAAGAAAAACAGACTGACTGGGAATATCTAAGTCTTTGGAGACCTCAAAGCCCACCCTCAGTGACACACTTCTCCAAGGCCACACCTCCTAATCCTTCCCAAACAGTTTCACCAGCTAGGAACCAAGCATTCAAATATAGGAGACTGTAGGGCACCTTTCTCATTCACAACATCAAAGGAGGAAAGATTTGCTTTTAATCTTACACTTCTCGGTAATAGTCCAGTACCCAGGGTTGTTGAAGCAGGCCCTCAAGACAGGAACCTGCAGGCAAGAACTGATGCGGAAGCCATTAAGGACTTGCTACGCTGCCCCACCTCCACCCTGCTTGCTCACCATCTGCTTAGGGACAGTACTGCTCACAGAGGCCTGGACCCTGCTTACATCAGTCAAGAAAATGCCCTACAGACTTGTCTACCAGCAAACTGATGGAGGCAGTGTCTCAAATGTAGTCCCTTTTCCCAGATAGCTACAGCTTGTGTGAAGTCAGCTGGGGAAAGAAATTAACTAGGGTATGAGCACTCAGGGCACTAAAACAGTGTGTTAGCCTAGTGTGTGTGTGTGTGTGTGTGTGTGTGTGTGTGTGTGAATTACAAAAAAAGGAGATTCTGGTCCAACCTTTGTACTGTTGCCCCGAGTTTCTCGTTTTATTTACTCTTACTCAGGGACTTATAACACTGCCCCAGACCACGTGGGCCATTTTCACCAGCAGTTATTTTGCTGACAGTATCACAAATCGACTCTGACTTTCTGCTAACAGAGCTCTAACAGGAAGGTTAACTAGTTAAGGGTTTATTCCCTTATGTATAGGAAGCCGGTATAAGTTCAGCTCATAGCCAATACAGAGGCTCCATGGTATCATTGGGGATTCAGTGCCCCTTGTCTTTCTACCCTCCCACCCTGACTTGCGTCCATCATCAGTAACCCAATATGGCTGCTCAAGTTCCTGCTGTCACCTTTAGGCCCAGGCAGGAAGAAGGGGTCAGGGTGTAAGAGGTGGGACGCTGTTCCCAAAGCAGCCCCTTCCTTTTGAGTAGCTTGTGGTGGGATATTTGAACACCGTGAAGCTGTGTTGCTCTAACTGAGGTAAGGAAAAGCGATAGGCGGGACTAGGGCTGGGTAGGGGGAACAGGCAGGACTTCAGGACAGAGAGACAATGCTGGGAAGAAGAAGGCTGGGCCGCCAGTCAGAGACAGGGGAAGCTGGATATGTGGTACAGAAATGAGGTATATCATGTGCTGGAACATAGATTTTAAAGTATGTGTTAAGTTATAAAAACTAGTTAGGAACAAACCTAAGTTAAGGCTGAGCATTCATAAGTAATAATAAGTCTCTTTGTCATTATTTGAGGCTGACGGAAAAGAAAGTGTGACTACAATAGCTATCTTTAAAAATATTAGCAAACAGCACGCCTTTAATCCCAACCCTCTGGAGGCAGAGGCAGGTGGGTCTCTGTGAGTTCGAGGCCAGTCTGGTCTACAGAGCGAGTTCTAGGACAGGAACCAAAAGCTACCGAGAAACCCTGTCTCAAAAAACTTTAAAACGAAGAAAGAAGAAGAAGAAGAAGAAGAGGAAGAGGAAGAGGAAGAGGAAGAGGAAGAGGAAGAGGAAGAGGAAGAAGAAGAAGAAGAAGAAGAAGAAGAAGAAGAAGAAGAAGAAGAAGAAGAAGAAGAAGAAGAAGAAGAAGAAGAAGAAAGGAAGAGGAAGAAGAAAAAGAAGAAAGAAGAAAAAGAAGAAAGAATATTGGCAAATAACTCCCTTTATGGCTGGTTGCCTAAACTTCTCCACACTCCACAAGAGAGGCTGGAAGGTATAGTCTTTTCTAGATACATTGTTGAGTCAACAAACAAACAAAAACAAAACATAACATCTGTCTGCTGCATGCTACTAACTCACACCTGTGCCACTTTGGAGTGCTGGGTTTTTGCAGCTGAGCAAAGCCCCTGGTGTTATTAGGACTGAGTTATCTCGGCCTATGACCATCCTTGTGGCTTGGTATATTCTCCAGAGCTCAGTTGTCTTTAGCTGAGAAGTTAGCGACTCAGTGGGCTTTTTAAAATTGTTTTTATTGAACTATATATTTTTATCCACTCCCTTCCCTTCCTCTCCCCTCCCCTTCTACCCTCTCCCATGATCCCCATGTTCCCAATTTCCTCAAGAGCCATGATCTCTCTGACTCTCTGTGGGCTGTTGATTCAAGGAGATTGTCAGAAAATGCCTTCAGCCACTTCCCTTGGCAGCTTCGAAGAGCCCATTATTAGTTCAGAATATCAAGCTCTTTAAACACATTTTTGCTTTGTTTTTTCAACTGCCAGAATGATGTAGTTTTTAATTTAAAAAAAACCCGGAGGACCCAGGTTTCTCCAGTTTTCTGTTCCCAGCTCCCAAGTTGGGTGTGTTTCCAAGCACATTGAGTCTCATGCCTCCGAGGGCACCTGCACACATGTCCATGCCCATGTGCATGTTCTCTCTCACACATACATAGAACTAAATATAAAATTGAAAACAGACCCAAGGAGGCTTTTTCACCCATCCCTGCCCTTCCCTTACTGTGTTCCTTTTCCTTTAAACTGAAGAGTAAATTGCTACTTTACAGACAGAGACCTAAAACCAATGAGATGTAAGAGCCTTCAGGAACTCTAAACTGAAGACACCATTGTACAGTATATGGATATATCGGACAACAGACGTGCTGTGTCCATCTACCCATATCATATGCACATGCATGCTTACTGCCTGAGTCGGCAGTGTGGACCTGCGTGGGTGGGACCCTAAAGATGAGGCAGACTAAAGTCTCAGGCAATAGTCAACTTTGTTCAGAGTATCAGACCATTTATACTCTGAAGGCTAAGAAGAATCACATGACTAAGGTCTCCAACAACAGGGACAAGCCACACATGACAAAATCGTGTGTTTCCATAGAGGCACATGGATAATGACGGCCGAAGTGAGCTCACTCCTGACCACTCCACCTGGAAGTGGGGAGGCATGACCACACATTCCACGAACAATTCCACGGTTTTGAAAAAACTGACATCACAAGACTCTTGTCTTGCTTTTTCTAAGTTTTCTCACAAGCACTGAGAAAACTGTGTTCTGGCACATTATATAATTGTTTTTATCCTAAAGAAATTTAAACTATGTAATAAAATATGTGTGATAGAATAATAAACAAAGTTTTAGAATTTTGATGAAAGGAAGAAAAATAAGAGTTGGGCCTAATCTATAAGGCAGTTATCAATTGTTTACATTGGTAATTGGACACAAAATGTAAAATTATAAATAGCCTTAGACAAAAATGTGAATACTGTTTCATTAAACTTCCAAAGAATTTTAAAGAAGCCACTTCGCTTAATGCTTTTGCTAAATCCTATCAGTCTGTTGCTTCCCTGTGCTTTATATGTGTGCTCAAGTGAGTTTTCAGAAAACCCAGGAAGCCAAAACAAAAGAAAAGAAGGCAGAAACTTAAATTTGTTTGTATGGTATCAATTTTGCCTTCACAGAGACCCTGGGGAGCCGTGATGGTATTGTTTCTCGATTTAGAAATTGTAGGTAGGGTTGCCGTCCTCGGAGCGGGAAGATTTAGTCAGCAAACGTTTGAAAAACTGTTGTGCCATTAAACCTTGTTCTGATTTGGAGCTTTTGACCATGAAATAGCAATACTGCAGGGCCCGGCAGCAAAGGATTACTTGGCCCTTAAACCAGCAGTAAACCTCAGAGAAGTTGATCGCCATCCCAACTTCCCTGTTCGTACTCTCTCGTCCTCATTCACAAAATACTCTTTGGGGTCCTCTTCTCTCACTGCAGGACCTGTGGCCACTTGGAAAACCCGCACTCTCTGTGGAGGGCAAAAGGGCCCAGCTTTCTCCCTGGGGGAAAGGGAAATTCCTCGCATTCCTTCTTCATAAATCAGTCTGTCTCTCTGTCTCTCTCCTTGTGTGTGTGTGTCTGTCTGTCTGTAGTTTCCTCCCTCCTTCCCTTCCTCCCTCCTTCCCTCCCTCCCTCCTTCCCTCCTTGGGTTATGGGTGGCTCATAGCTGGTATATCCCCTTGCAAGCTTAGATCCCTGTCATGAGGTTTGCTATGCAGTCATTGTGGGCATGTGGGTACACAAGAGGTCTTTAGGACTTTCAGCTTCCTTCCCTGTTAAGCGTTCCTACTGTACCGGGTTATTTGGGTTAATGATGTAGATTGGTAGAAGATGGCTAATACAGGTGATCCTGGAGGATGTAGCAGTCAGATGAGCTAGTCTTTTTTCTTTTTAAAATCTCCTGTTTTATTGCTAATGCCTGAGGTTGGAGGTGGACTGTGCTGGCCTGTAGCGTGGCAATTTTCAAAGATCAGGGTCTGTGCCTGGAGAAGGCAGCTTCTGTCTGGATGTTAGCACTGAAGCCTCCCAGTGAACACGGAGGGGGCAGACCTCCAGGATGCCCTCTCGTCCTACACATGCAGTGCCTACACTGTGTGTACCAGATTCCTCCACTATGGGTCACACTTGGGAATGGGATGGGACAGTTGCTCTTGCAATAGTACTAGAGTAGTTTAGTGCTGTGGGACAATGGTCTTTTATCCTGTCAGTTGTATTATTTTTAATAAAACGCTGATTAACCAGTAGCCAGGCAGGAAGTAGAGGCGGGACAATGAGAATTCTAGGAAGAGGGAAGCACGGTCTGCAGTGGTGACCCAGCTGCAGAGGAATCAAGATGTGACTGCCTCACCAAAAAAGGTATCAAGCCACATGGCTAACACAGACAAGAATTATGGACTAATATAAGTTATAAGAGTTAATAAGAAGCCTGAACTACTAGGCAACCAGTTTATAATTAATGTAGACCTCTGTGTATTTCTTTGGGAGAACGGCTGTAGGACCGGGTGGGACAGAAACTTCAGTCAACAGAATGGCGCTTGGTCAACAGTTTAGACTCTGCAGAAGTCAAGGAATGCTTTATCCCTGGCTTTGTGGAAGAAATTAGCTGCCAACCAGGTGCTGGGATCTCTAAAGTTGGCATTGGTAGCTAAAAATGAGCCCTGGCCAATAACCATCAGGCACTCACTACCTAGTCACTGTACTCTACCAGAGTGAGGAGAGAGCTGGGCTTCAGAGACCAATAGCACAGCCTTGGGACTGCAGCCAGGGTTTCTGGCGCACAGAACTTGTGACATAACACATGAGTATCGCTCACCTGGTAGGGATCGTAGTGAACTTGTGACATTGCTATAGAAGACTAATTTCCATTGTCTTCTGGGTTCTGCTGGACCCCAGGTTGGGAGGGAGCAAGTTCAGTTTCTCTGATTCTTATCATTATTGTGTTAGCTAGGATCTTCCTGTGCTGCCCAAATGGTCTACGGTTTGCAACCTTCCCGCCTCCTTAGTATTGAGATGGGCATGTGCACACTTGGTGCGACTTCAGGCTCTATAGAATGAGTGAGTGTTTGATCAGGATGGAGCTTAGGGATCAGAGGAACCAATAATACCTATCTGTCCCATCTAGACGTGAGTGTTTTTGCGGAATTTATTGCTACCAGAGGGGACAAAGGTTCCTAACGCTTCGCCTGCAATGTTTGAATTCAAAACTATTTCAGATTTCAGAGTTTTTCAGACTTTCAAATACCTGAGAATCAGAAACTTTAAATTGGAATTTAGAATATTTGGGATTTCAGAGTTTGGGGAGTAGGTCTGCTTAGCTGGTGTTAAGCTTGTCGGATAACTACAGCGAGGAGACAGATCAGCGGAGAGAACGCCCGCCCATAAGGATAGCGCTTGTGCTGCTTGTCCGGGGATATTGTGTGTAGTGCAGATGGAAACCTCACTTCCGGTCCTAATAGGGATGTGTAAAAACGTAGGACCGGGGCTGGTATGAGGGAGGTCACACTTAGGAAGGACGCACCTCCACGGCACCGCTCACATCACCGCTCCACGTCACCGCTCGCATCGCCGCTCCGTATGTCTAGCGTTTTGCCTTTGTTCCTCATTTCTTTAAAAGCTCCCAGTTCAAAAACCACCATGATGTCACAGAGCCCTTCTACAGTCTGCAGGGAAATCTCCTTTTACAGAGGACCTGTGGGCTCTCCTCTCCCTGTCTTCACTTCTGAAAAGCAATGACACCACCAGGCCTTCCCTACACCTGCAATGGGAAAGGGGTCGGATCAAATGCTCAAATGTATCCCACCCAATGAGAAGCAAGAGTCCTTTCTTTGTTTCTTTTACACTGTCACTCACATTTATTCAAGGTGACTGTATAAACGCAGATTTTTACGTTCCGGTTCTACCTTCTTTCCTGGAGCTCACTTTACTTTTCCCCTCTGTTTCTTTTTGTCTTGTTTCTCAGGCCCGCGGGCGTACCCAACTGTCCCAGTTGCTGTAGTGGTCTAATTGCGCAGTGTCATATTTAAAACTCATTATTCTCATCATCTATTAAATGCAGTCCTGAGCCATTTAAAAAATCGGGGGAGGCATTTTTGTGAAAGCATTTATGATGTGGGCTGCCAAGGAATGCGCCGCTGCGGGAGCGTCTCTCTGTAATCTCCACTCGCAATTGAAAACGATTCAGGGTGGGTACCTGTGAAGACAGACCAAATTGATCTCCCAGGAACTGCAAGCACCGGGAAGGGGGAGACATTTGGTCTGGACATGCTGTGTCTATTAATCTTGGGAAGCATCTTTTCAGTGTGGAAGTGAGCTAACTCACCTTGGCCTGCATACGCTGTCCCTTAGAGCACCACAGAGGTATTAAACACCTAATGTCTCCAAGCTTGGGAGTCTGGAGAACCCGATGTATTTTGTTTGCAAGTTGCGTTTGTGTAAATCAGTGGTTCTCAACCTTCCTTACACGGTGACCCTTTAATACAGTTCCTTATGTTGCAGCGACTTCACCCCCCGCCCCCACCACCACTATAAAACAAATTTTGTTGCTGTTTCCTAGCTGTCATTTCGCTACTGTTATGAATCGTCATGTAAATATTTTTGGAGATAGAGGTTTGTCAAGGGTTCATGTCCCACAGGTGTGAGTCCGTCCACCACAGCCGACCGCAGACTGTCAGTGAGGTTGCAGAGGCGGAAGGAAACGAGCAATGGCGTACCTTCATGCCATACCCAACAGATGCGATGACATAGGCAGTCCCGGGAGGGAAGTAATCAATCACACAGTGAGTAAAATGACAGGAAACAATGATAATCTTTGAATGAGATCATCCTTGAGTGACCCTGGGGATAGTTCCAGGACGCCTCTGAAGATGCTCAAGTCTGTTATATAAAACAACATAATATTTGTGTGGATCTTACGCACATTCTCCTATATGCAAATATACCTCCTATGTTGTCGGGTTTTCTGTCCTGCCCAGTTCCTGCAATCATTAGGTCCCAAAGAAATCACACAGAGATCTACATTAACTATAAACTGGCCCATTAGCTCAAGCTTCTTATTAACTCTTATAATTTATATTAGCCCATTATTCTTGTCTGTGCTAGCCACGTGGCTTGGTTCCTTTTTCAGCGAGGCAGTCTCACATCTTGCTTCTTCTGTGGCAGGTTCACAACTGCAGAGGAATGGGCTTCCTCCTTCCCAGAATTCTCCTGTTCTCCTTGACCCACCTCTACTTCCTGTCTGGTTTTCCTGCCTATACTTCCTGCCTGGCTACTGGCCAGTCAGCGTTTGTTTAAAATATAATTGACAGAATGCAGACCATGGTCCAACACCACTATGTGCAAATAGTTCTTATATTTTTATTATTTAGAGAATGATATGGGAAAGTTATCTGTACATATTCAGTACGGATAAATGTTATTAAATTTTTCTACCCAAGGTTGATTAAACGTACAGATTTAGAACATGATAATCCGGGACCCCTGGCTATAGGGTTTATCTTTCTTTTCAATATAATTTGTTTGGTTGTGATTATATTTTCAGTTAACTTTGAATAATGGAAGTGGGAAATACCAGTTCCACTGAACCACTAATCCCCACTTTCCTGAACTCTGAGACATTGTAGATAATTAAGTTAAGAAAACAGAAATTGGAAGATCTGAGTTAGAGAAAAAGACAAAAGTCACCGTGTCTGCTTTTTTTCTTTCTTTCTTTTTTCCAATGTGTCTGTTTTATCTTCTAACTTAGATCAAAGGTTAGGAAATGAGACAGTCATGCATCAAAAAGTAAAATAATAAAATATGACTACTATAACAACTACACACATATGGAATGCAACAAAATATCTTTATAGGAAAACCTTTATTGTCTCACAAACATAATCATCATTATTATTAACTATTATTATTATTGCAATACTTGGAATTGAATTTAGGGCTTTGTACAAACTAGATACATGCTCTACCACTGAGTTATATTCCAAGCCTCAAGCAAGTAATGTTAAAAATATTTAATTGAAATATTTTAGAATACCTTTAGCGATACTTATATAAGTAAAATTCCATTTAAAGAGTTTTTAAGTGGAATTTTTTTCTAGTTGCAATACAGTCATAATGGCTTTAATAAATTTGTTATTAGAAACCATCTTTTCCATCTGGCTGCCATGGAAACAAAATGGAAGACAATGTCAAATTCCAACATGAACAAGGTAATCGCGTGAGGATCTCAGCGATACTGCACTCAGAATTCTTTCCCTCTCTAATTTCTGCCATTCCCCTGGGAAGCAATATTATTTGTGATTTACTATTTTGGCTGAGAAGAGCTGGCAGTTTGGGGCAGTTCCACTTGGCCTCTCTCCAGCCTCTTTGATCCTCTGACCCCACAGATCCAGCAATGAAGGTCGGGGTCAACCAGCTATCATATATATATCATCTTGCAGTAACATTCTTGGAAACCGGAGGAATGACCATCGGGTGGTCTACAGTCCTTACAGACACAGGAAGCCAGACCTTGACTTCATGTGACCATGTATTTGCAAGGCCACGATGTCTCATCTTAAATAAATGGATGTGGGTTTCGTTAGAGAGGGGCAGAGGAGACTGTTGTACTGTGTGCGGGCATACACACGTGTGTCCTATAACATTGCAGGGTCCTCTTTCTTGGAACTTGGATTCTTTAGTCATTGGGTGCCAGGATCAGAAGCTAACTCAGGTTCAAATGCACTTATGAGTTGACAGCTATCATCCTCCTGATATCCATCCCTCATTTCCCTTGTTTATATGAACTGAAGAGCACACTTGTGGGCACTACCATTTATTTTGCCCATGGGGACTCTGTTCTATGAGCGGCCCCCATAATACCTGAGCAGAAGACCCCTTTTCTTGCCTGTATGACACCTCTTCTCATTATGATAATTGTATCTACTCTGGGTTCTCATCATCCTCTCTACTGTTGAGAATGGCATCTCAGCCATTAGCTCCGCTTACAGGGAATGGTCACTGGGTGCTTCTTAAGGATGCTGGTGCTACCCAAATTAGCATGCCCTTTGATGCTAGTCATTTGCATTTGATGCTTCACCCCAGGCCTCTTGGAGATTGGTTGTTTTCCAGCCTGGCATACACCAACTGTGGCATATCTATTTCCCTAAGTTTTTAAAGTCCATGGAAATTCTGGCTTATCTGCCAATATCTGCATGAGTCTAACTCAGTGAAATCCCTTCATACTTTTTCTTAGAGTCATTTCAGCCCCTACATCCCTGCCAAAGAATTAAATCCTGCATCCTGAACTAAGGAGCTGGCCACAGGATGCACTGTCTTGGAAAGAGATGGTCTGCCCTGATGAATGGTCAAACCTTCAGATGATAGCAGCCTTGAGCTGCCCTGAGCCAGAATGACCCAGCTGAACTGCGCAAGTGCAGGGAAAACTTACGAACAACAGATAATGCAGAATGAAAAAACGTTTAACTTCTCCAAAAGCTACGCAGAGAAACCCTGTCTCGAAAAAAACAAAAGCAGAACAAAACAAAAGTTTAACATTGTCATCTGGATTAGAACTGGATGTGATATTCTCACAAGACCTCTGTTAACACTAAAGTCCTTTCTAGAATGCTAAAGACCACTGTACAATTACATATCACAAGCTTTCTCTAAAGCTCTATTGTACACCATTTAGAAACAACCTTGTTTGTTTTCTTTTTAGTGTTATGCCAGGAGTGACACTAAGTTTTAAGAAAGCATGTGTTTTTGTTTTTACCAGTTAGGGAAAAGCAGGCGTTTCTGCCATATGTGGGCTAAGGGGTGAACTATTTAGAGAAGAGCGATAGAGAGATGGGGGCTTGCTCTGAGCCTGAACCAGGCCTCCTGAGTGAATTCATCTCCTTCTTCCCAGAGAGTCTCTAGAGAAGCAAGCACACTAATTTTCGAGTGTGAGAACCAAACACTGCATAAGACCAAATGTACAGAAATTTGAGTTTCCCTGCTGTTTCCCATTAACCTCACCTGTGATCTTCCCAAACTATTTGAATAATTGAGGAGCCCTAATTGACAATTACAGACTGCGATTTCTTTATCATTTCGGGTAACTTTTTGGAGTTGCCACTTGTCAGGTTCACAACCAAAGCAATGGCTACGTTATAAATCTCTGTTATTTATAGCCCAGGGCATCAGGAGTGTATGGGTCCTTGGCTGAGAAGATCAGAGATGGAGAAAGTCCGTGCTTTCTCAAAAGTTAAGTTAGACCCTTTCCCCCGTCATCTTTCCCTTAACCATAAATCGGTCCCTGGAGAGAGGAGATGTGTCTAGCTATTTCATAGAAAGAAGCTGCAAGTGGTAACTTACATCAGAGATTACAGTTGAAAGTAGATTTGCCTTGAGATCAAAATCACACGTAACTACAGGGGTCGTTATTTTTTTTCCCTCTTCCCATAATATTTGGCCTGCTAATTTAAAGGAATGGATTTCCAGCCTGTTCTTTAATCAATAGAACCATGGTATATTCTGGCCGATTTTATTCTGAAGACAGAAGTTGCAATTTCCTTAAAAGATTCTATCTGCTTTCCTGTTGTCCCCTGAAGCATGGCAGGTATATCAGTTCTGCAATCAACCCTGATAATTAGAGAAACAACACACGGCCCAGCAGGAGCATTTTCTCTTGATTATATCATAGATGCATAATAATATCATTATAAGCTAAGCAGGAAAACATTCTCAGAAGCGTAGTGTTCAGGTCAGTGACTCCAAAAGAATTCCATAGGATGAATAGCCCCTCTGTTGGAGTAAAAGCTGTGGTGTAAATTCCATTATGAGTCTCTTCTCTCAGTCACTTGGAACCCTCTCAAAAAGCCCCCTTCCCAGCATCCCTGGTGGCTGCTTCTCAAATGTGATGGTTTTAAGTGGAGGGGAAATTTGTTTCGCCATTCAAGAAGGAAATAGCTGTTCAACCGCTTTTTCCCAAAGACTTTTAACTACAGTTTCTTCAAAACGGAAACTTTCAAATACTGAAAATGTTATGTAAAATTTGTAGCACGCGGCGACTGCTGGTTTTGTTGTATCCATTACAAACAAATTACATCTAGATCTATAAGCAAACATACCTAGAATGTTTTTTTTTACAAAGTTTAATAAATGGTTGATTTATTAAAAACCAGAGTGAAAGCAGTACGGCTTTCATGGAGCCACGAGTTGACTGCGCTTGACTAAACACTCAATTGAAGTTAGGGTCACTGCAGTTTATCTACACAACCAATCACAGTCAAGATAAAGCATCATGCCTCTGTTCAAATGTCGTGAGGATTTGGGGCACCACTGCAAGCTGGCCCTTTATGGTTGGCCTCTGCTCAAAGCGGCTCCTCTACTGATGAAGGCTTACGTTAAGGTGAGTTCAGTGGCCACTGAGGGTCTGGAGAAGGCAAGCTCACCTTCAGCCTAAGGGTGACCAACTTAAATTCCCCACCCAGACAGCCAAAACTGCAGACCAGCAGAGCTTCTGCACACAGATGAGTTCCTAGGTTGCTCACATGAGAACAAATTCAGAAAGCTCATTAATGTAGGCACAAGATGTATTTAACTATGATATTTCAATGAGTTTACCTGAACTATCTACTGAACTTGAAAAGGTCATATATTATACAGAACAAAGAAAAACAGTTCCGAGTCACGTAAATACATGAAAGGTAGATCAGGACGCCAATTTAAAAGTTGTCAAAATTCAATAGACTTTTGATCACCTGAGTCTGTAAAGAGAATTCTAAAACTAAAGTGTGTTAGTAATTGTTGGGTAACTTTATGAGCAATGAAGACAATCAGATGTGATACTAAGTCATACTGTGTTTTAGCTAGGTTAGTTTGACTGCAAGATAGATCAATAGACAGATGGACAGACAGATGATTGATATAGATAGATAGATAGATAGATAGATAGATAGATAGATAGATAGATAGATAGATGATAGACAGATAGAAAAATGATAGCCAGATAGATGCGGCTTTACCAAGCTGGAAAAAGGGCTGAAGAGACCGATGGCTCCGTCAGTGAAGACCAGGCTCACAAAGATAAGCAGCTGGAAATGTAGCTGCTGTGACTGTGGTGTCTAAAGAGAGCTGGTCCTCGCCAAATGAGCTTTGCTGTCAGAGATGAACCTCCTTGGGTGTATGTGGAGCTTTCAGTTTAAGAGCACTTTCTGTTCAAAGATGGCAAAACACAGACACAAACCAACCAGCCAACCAAACAAAAAACCTCAATAGAATGCCTCCAGCTTTAGGAAGGCATCAAGAGGTTTAATGTTGGCATTTCAATCCATTGGCTGGTGTCTTAGTCAGGGTTTCTACAGCTACAAGGTAACACTGTGACCAAAAAGCAAGTTGGGGACAAAAGCGTTTCTTTGGCTCACACTTCCACAGCGCTGTTCATCAGAGAAGGAAGTCAGACAGGACCTCAAACAGGGCAGGAACCTGGAGGCAGGAGCTGATGCAGAGGCCATGGAGGGGTGCTGCCTACTGACTTGCTTAGCCTGCTTTCTTGTAGAACCCAGGGATGGCACCACCCACAATAGGCTGAGCTCTCCCCCATCAATCACTAATTAAGAAAATGTCCTACAGAATTCACAGAGACATTTTTCTCAATTACTGATCTCTCCTTCAGTATCTCTATGATTGCTCATAGGGGACACAAGAGAAACTAGAAAATGTGTCTTCATTCCAGAAGGCTATATGGCTAAGAGACAGGACAGTCCTTTGAATAAGAGAGAATATGCACTTGTAAACCTAATAATTTTAGTGATACTGGTTAATGCTGTAGCAATTACAAAAATAAAGAACAGTCAGAGAGAACCTGCTCCAAGCTGGAATTAAGCAAGAACTTGAGAAGAATGGTTACTGTGGCCTGCCTCCTTCAACACATTGCTTCCACTGGGTTCGCTGGAGATCTTGAGTGTTCAACTTCTTGAATGTTAAGATCTAGATTGAAGGCTATATATGCACATTTCAAAGCAAAGTGGGTATTTATCAATTGACAGTAAACTTGTATTGTGCAGTTAATAATCTAAAGGTTAAAAAAAATCTCTACACTGCTGGAGATAGAGCCCAGTCAGGGGAATGCTTGTCTCATTCACACAAGGCCATTGGTTTGATCCCATAATCAGTCTTCAATTCCAGAAAGAAATAAGAAAGGAAAAGACTCTGTCTAATCAAGAATTATCCTATTTGCCATCCTACCACATCCTATGCGTATGCTTAAATATTTATGATCTCTTGAAAGGCTCTGGTTCCTAAGGAAATATGTGGAGTGTCATCCTTGCTATTTACTACTTGGCTCCACTGTGCATTGCTCAAATATTTTGACAACCTAAAGTTCCATTTCTCTATCTGTCTGTTTCAGCTTGAAAGAAAAATACTTTGTTCATTTAAGTGTAAAAATAGATCTGGTGACATTTCAGAGCACAGGTGATAACAAGGAAATGGGAGGTGAGGACTTTGAATCACTGCAAAGACATAAAGGCAGCCTATGGCTAAGAGTATGGGGTCTGCCTTCTACCTGAGATGTGTTGGTGGGAAATTTGACTTCTCTGAGTTTTAGAGTTGGCTGTTTGTTTTAAAACTATGGGGAATCTAGTTCAAAGAATTAAAGAGCAAACATCTGTATGTTTTGCATATATAAAGACATTAATAAAGGCTGGTGGTTTCCAGTTTTCATCTAACTACTCATAAGTTGATATCTAACCATCAAATTTTTAATCAAGAGTTTCCTTGATTGATTTAAAGTTTTTACTTTAAATCACACACACACACACACACACACACACACACACACACGGCAGTTAGGAATGGTGTCTGACATTTTAATCCCAGAAAGAAGGAGGCTGAGACAGGAGGATCATCACTTCCAGGCTAGCCTATGCTGTACGATAAATTCCAGCCAACCTATGCGACACCATGAGTTCCAGACTAGCCCGGACTATAGAGTGAGAGGTGGTTAAAAGAAAATAAAGGGGGGCAAGCAAAAGTCATGATGTGATGATGCGTTTTATGTTGTATTTAAATGTTTTTAAGTATGCTTACTGACAAAGCAAGTAAGTAGGGGCTGGATGTGTGGGATCACCCTGAGTAAGGTGTTAATTCACAAAATGATTGGTTTCATTTCATCATTCTCTTTCCTAATAAAGTTGATTCTGATTTCTAGAATTACATATTTATAAATTTTTTCTATGCTGCTAAGAATATATCCAACAAAGATTGCAATCGTTCATATCCACATAAATACTTATTTATTGCAACGATCTTTTCACTTCCTTAGAAACTGAGTCATTTAGAAATTCGTCAGTGGTTTAAAAACTACCAAAAGATTTGTTCAAGAAATAAGAAACGCATGCATGGAGGTGGCTTTCTTGAATTTTTTTTAGTTGAGATAACACAAAAATTCTAAAGAATGAATTTATCACAGTGAGAAACTGAAAACTGTGACTCATGACATGATTGTGTGCATCTCACATAAATATCAGCATTGCTGCTGCCAGAGAAAATATGTAGACTATTAATTCCGCTAAAAGGAGCTATTGTTAACGAGCCAAGCATGTGCGATATTTGTTTTTCGGTTTTGTTAAAGAAAAAGCCGTATTGCAAGAATTTTGTGTTACTTCTAGGCCCTGTTCTGCATTTTTTTTTTAATTCAGCCACAAATCTCTCTGCATTCAATGGAAGTATACATTAATTAAACATATATTAAGAAAGGTTCATATTTTATGTGCATTTTCCCAGGCCCTAGTGTTTACATCAGTAAAGAATCCCTTGGCTTCATGGCTTTGTAAGAGGAACCCATTCTGTGTTTCTAATAGTGAATATGCGTAACTCCAAATTTCTGCACAACCAATAATTCAAGCAAGGTTTTTCCCATTGAAATCATGTCCACATAATGCCAGATTATTATGAATTTTTGTCAGTCTTCTATCAAAATCTTAATGGTCTCATTTCAGAAGCCACTTTGCATGGGATTTACACAACTATATTACACCTTGACACTTATTGCCTAACGGTTACACCCTGAAACGTCTCTAGAAGTGCAGACAGGAAGCTAGCTCTTGATGAGTCAAACCGTCGGGAGAAAGCAAAGGCATGGGCCTCTGAAACGGCGGATGTTAGGAAACACTCCTCTGTCACAGGCATTGTTGCCGCCACACTTGAATGTGGTCACCAGGAGCTGTATATCCCATGGCCAGGCTTGATGATCTTTAGGCTAGTAACCGTAGGAAACCATCCAGCTTCTCCATCTTTGTGACTGATGACAGTGTTGCTATTGAGATATCGTCCTGAAGTGTTTGATTTCCGAAGGACTTCTCTGTGTATGAAGTCAATACCTGGGATTTCAGGAAGACATAAGCAGATGAGGGCTGGCGCTTCAGAAGTCAAGGGCCTGCGCTAAGCAGAGGTATAGAGCGATCACCGAAACAGGCAGGTGTATCGGTTATCACAGTGAGTAAATGCACCAACTGCTCTGCTCACAGAAAGTACTAACCTTTTAAAGTCACACACAGATCCCAGCCTCCATCCTACATGGGGAGAAAATGTGAATTGAACATTAGAAGCTTGAAATAGTTATGGTTTGTCGGAGATTTTCTGGTGGTTAGAAGAAGCCTCCCATTTTATTTTAGCTCCGACTGACAACAATGACCTTCGCAGATTTGTTTTTTAAACTGACCATTTGATTTTAATCTGACTGAATCAGCCAGACATGGTGGCACATGCCTTTAATCCCAGCATTTGGGTGTCAGAGGCAGGAAGGATCTCTTAGTTCAAGGACAGCCAGGACTAAATAAAGAGAACCTGTCTCAACCCCACCCCCACCCATATACCCGGATTGAATAATTTTTCCGTTTGATTTTCTCCTGGATATTGTCCCGGCTAATACGGCTTGGCTTTCTTCCCCCCTTTCTCTTTAGCTCCTCTCTCCTCTCCTCTCCCCACCCTCAGATCCCCTCCCTCCCCATTCTCTTTTCTCTCTCCATCTCTCCCTCCCTCCCTTCTTCCTCCCTCCTTCCTGCTGTCTCTTTTGTTTCTCTTATGTTTCTTTCTGTACTATTTCTGTCTCTCTTTTCTTTTTCGATACATGGTTCTTCCTGTGTAATGGAGGCTGCCCCACACCTGCTTGCCGTGGGGCTCTTAACTGTAAAATGGTTCCTAATGAAGCAATCTACATTGCTTTTCTTCTTGTTCTCATTTTTAATTTTTTAATAGCACATTTGAGGAGCTGCATCATTTTCCTCTGTCTGGTTTCTAAGTGACGGTGGGTGTGGCATTCTTATTCACTTAAGGAGAATAACCTCTTGCTTTATCTTGTTTAGCTTTTCTTTTTTTAAACAATTACTTTTTAATAATTTCACACAAAAGTACTGTATTTGCATCATCTGTACCCCATGTTCAAGTGTGTCTAGTACATAATACTCGCTGAGCTCATGAACTGTGCTCACATATGTACTTAGAATGACCCCTTGGGGTGGATAGTTTATCAGGGGCTGATCCACGAAAGAACTGTAGTTCTTCATCTAGGGCTGGGGCCTTGGGAGAGTTCCCCATCCACACTGGGAAGTAAAATGGTGTTGCCTTTGTGCGGGTGTTGTGTGGGTGACCGACTATATTATGAAGACTTCACGGCTGCCACTCCCGCTCACACACAGGACACTGTGTATTGCACACATCCTGGTCCTCTGGCTCTTACAATCTTCCTGGCCTTACCTCCTCCATGATGTCCTTGAGTCTTAGGTGGGCAGGCTGTGTCATCAGGGGTGGACACCCCACAGTCACCTGTTTTTTCCATGACAACCCGCTCTCTACAGAACGTAACAGACACCATTCCGCACAGCCAGGTGGTGAGCACAAAGGGACGCGTGTGCGCTTCTGTTAGGTGACAAGTCCTGAGTTAAGTCTAGAGTTCGAGGTTCCAGCCCTTTGACTGACATCGGCATAGCTTCACAGGTTTGAATCTGAATGCTTTCCTCCTGAGGCGGTTCCCCCAAGGGGCGCCAGCAGTGCATGCCGTTGCCCAAGTGCTTCTGAGTTCTCAAGCCGCTTTCAAGTAACTGAAGATGTGTGCACAAATAGGAAAGAGCTGCGCGCTTTTAGTGAGAAGCAGAGATACAAAGTAGGCAGAATGCAAGGAAGCAGGGGTCGAGTGAGATTTTGCCAAGAGCTGGCTTATTTTTTCAGTTCTTCCTTTTGAGGGTCTACCAGGCGTCCGTAGCTCAGGATGGAGTGTGGGTGGTTTTCTGTTTCGATTGACAGCTTTGAGTTATGCAAGCCTTTGTTCACTGCGCCTGTCTTCTCCCATGATGCATCTGATCTTAATCATACACATCCACGATCACACACAGGCATAAGACGATAAATAGAGAATTTTCCCTAAAAGTTTATTCAAAGGACAGTGCCTGTGTATGGGCCTAGAGCTAGGCCAAGCTGGATTAGGTACAGGGTTTCTAGTTGAGGTTATCATCCACAGTGTGTCAGACAATAAAAGGGCCGTTGTGAGGAGGCTGTTGGAGAGCCTTTGGAGTGGGGTGGCTGGATGCTTTGTCTAGAGGTGTGTATGTGTCTAGATCAGTGTTGGAGAAGTGTCCCTTGTTGCTAAGTTATCCCTACACACTACTGCCTGTTTTCCCAATTCCTGTGACTGACCGTATCCTCAAATGAGACCATCGAGATATAATTAAGGGCATCAAAATGAGGTGAATGGTATAGTAATGAGTCTAACAGAGCAAAGCAAAGCAAGTTTTGCTATACAGGAACATAAGGGCAGAGTGCAATGTGGGTAAAGATGGAAAGAAGAAGAGACACCCCAGCAGCCATCGAAAGCTGGGCGGGCAGCACAGGGCAGATGCTTTCAGTCTTCAGAAGCAACTGTAAGCTTCTTGACTTCAGACTTCTCATCTTCAGGACGGGACGAGAAGAGATTTTCGACGCTTGGAGCTACCCGGCCCCAGGACACTGATACACAGTGGGAAGCTCCTGTGTGACACTCCAGGCAGCTCCTTTGTCCCCGGCGCTGTCGGAAGATGTTAGATACAGCTGCAGAAGACATGACTGCTGTTTCACCAGCCGCTTCCTCATGGAGGTGGATGCCCGTGCGACCAGACACTGGTTTCAGCTGGTGGAAGCCTATGGTGGCCTTGAAAGTCTCATGTTTGCCCCCGGTGCCCTCCCAAAGATGGACTTCCTCAGGCAGGTATGCCAACACTAACAACTTATAATTTAAAACTAATTTAAGACCAAATCAAGTACTCTGTGACAATCTCAGCCAGAGGCCAAGACTTAGCTTTTCCCAGGAGTGGCCTTTGATCTCCGGAGCCACCAGAATCTCTTTAATTCCCTTTCACTTGCATGACACAAAATGACTTAGAATAGCACAGAATGGAGGGAAGAGGAAGAAAGGAAGGAAGAAAGGATGGAAAAAATAAAGGAAAGAGAAGAGGGAGGAAGGAGAATTGGGAGAAGAGGAGGCAGCACCAGGTGATACGAAAACCAGACTGGTAAGGAAGGAGGAGCCAGTCTGGTGGATGTCTGGAATGTGGAAACCACCGCACTGACTCTTAAAATCCAACTGTTTCTGGGCAATGTCCATGACGGAAAGTATTTGGTGTATTGTTAAATCAGACCTTCCCTGTCTTCTTAACTACATACAGGGTTATGCTCCATTGACCAATGAGGGACAGAGGAGTGCAAGGGGCCCAATGGCAAGTGGAACCCGCAGCCTGGCCTCTGTGCAACAGCAGAAAGCACTCCTTGTTGCCCCTACAGTCCACTTGCAACCCTGGGTAGCAAAGTCAAGGCCTCTGCTTCAAGTTGAGCAGAGACTGAGTGCCGCCCTGGGTTTGACTCAGTGGACCTGAAATGCTGAAGTGTATGCTGTCTATATTTCCATCACAGAGAGGGGCAGAACCATGTCCTCCTATAACAAAAAAGCTTTCGACTGACCAGACGCAGTCTTTGTAATGATATTTATGCTAACCCAATTTTCTCTTATTTTGGGGCCAGGCCTTCAGTAAAACAGGATTTCCTCCGCCTTTTTCCTCGTCTCCCCTCTCAGGAGGGGGAAGGGCGAGCCACAGGACAGGATATCTGGCTCCACGCCACCACGTCCTGCAATCGAATAGTCTGCAGATGAGTAGAATGATGGCTTTTAAGAACAAACAAAAGGAAAATATAAATCCTCTAGGCAGCAGATACATGTAATATAAATCCTCTAGGCAGCAGATACGTGCAATATAAATCCTCTAGGCAGCAGATACGTGCAATATAAATCCTCTAGGCAGCAGATATGTGTAATTTAGTCTAGTTTTCTGTTTCAACTTTTAAAGGGGGTTCAAGATCTTAGACAATAGCAACCCTGATATCGACTAGCTGCACTAAATCTCCCTCAAAAAGGCTCATAACAAAAGCATTATTTATAAACATATGGTGCAGCTTGATGGGTTTAAACCAGTGGTGGATCCGATTCGCTGTCTCCTTCCGCGAGGTCCCAGGATTGGTGGAAACCCATTTCTCCTAGAGCCATCTGCCTTTTCAGCAAATCCTCCGGACTTCGGATTCCACAGGATGACCAGATTCTTTTGTTACTGACTTGTGTTCATCTCTTCAGCGTCTGTCAATTCCCATATTCGTGCAAAAGCACCGTTTAACAGCATTCAGCGGCGTACTAGTATCGGTAAAGTCATGCGTGTTTAAGGAAAAGTGTCTGCCACGGCCTCGCTGATAACACTTTGGATCCATTCATTATGCATACTTCTGTAGCGCGCCAAGGCACTCTGCGCACCATGGCGCTGTCAGCTGTCATGTTCTGATGTAGCGTGCTACGGCGCTCTGCGCGCCAGGCGCTTTGCGCACCTCGGCGCTGTCAGCTGTCATGTTCACAGGGTCTGGCACTAAGCCCGTTGCCGCCATTTGCTAGTGTCCCTAGTAGTAAACAACTTCTGCGCACGCTCACTACCGGCCCAAGAGTGGTTTGAATCCACCTATCAATTGCTCACACGTCTTGCTCACGCAATTGCATCAGTGTGGGCCGAGCCAATCAAGTAATGACACATCATAGGCGGACCAGGCACTGTATATATTCCCCCGTGCGGTCGGGCTCGGGGTCTTTTCGCCTCCATCTTATCTTCAGTCTTCTGCGCTCCAATAAAGTACGTTCCAAGAAGAATCCTGTTGTGGTCGTCTTCTCTGCTGGCAGAGTTGCGCGCCGCATACTTCTAACACTAAAATCCCTAAACCCTAGGTTCCATCTTATCACTTCCTACAAAAACCCTTCAGCCTTTGGTATGGGTGCATTAGTTTTTATTATGACGGTGAAATATCCAACACGGGCTATGAAGAAGAGCAAGGGTTTCTTTTGTCCACCGTTTGGAAGCTCAAGGGCAGGTTCCCTGCATCATATCAGGTATGGTGGGGCTTCATGATGGATGACTGAAGCGAGAAGATGTGTAGGAGTGTGTGCTGGGGTGAGTAGTCACATCTCACGCCAAGAAGCAGAGTTGGCTGGGACCAGGCTTTCTCCTTTTAATGCAACCCTCTTAAGAGAAGCCAAGAGGCCACAGGAGACCTCCAATCTAGTAGCATGGCCCCAGTGACCCAGAGGCCTCCCACGGGAACCACATTCCAGACTTTTCCTTAAGTGCTACCCCTCTGGGGACCACACCCTCAATCAAAATGAAATCTGGAAGATACTCAAACCACACCCAAACCATAGCAGTTATCCACGGCTCTTCTGGCCTTCAGAACCCTCGCTGGTCATACCCCAACTCTCTATCCCTACCCTCCTGGCTTCTTTCACAGAGTCTTCCAGATAGGCCCACTGAAGTCACACAGCTACATGGGGTTCCTTTCTCCCTTTGATCAACTGTTCGTTTGTTTGGATACACTCCTTTTTCTTCCTGCCCCTTATTCACATGTTTGCACTATATTCAGATTTAACTGTCTCACAAGTTCTGCTCCTAGTTGGTGAGAAGCTCTGTAGGCAAAAGGACTAAGTCACCCACACCCCTTGTTGTACTCGCTGTGAGTACCGAGTACACTGTTGTGTGCGCAGTACACCCTCTGAAGCTATTGTTTGCCTGAACATGAGCATAAATGGTGAATAGATTACATGGTTTAAATAATGACATAAGTGGGGTAAATCAACTTGAATAACGTAATTAGCATGTCAAGAAAAAAAAAGGGTTGACCTTTGAGTCATTTTATATCTTTATCATGTGTTAGAATTTAAACCGGGAATATCTAGGTATGCTCCAAGTTCCCAGAGGAGACAGGTTGGAAAGACGCTATCTCATTTGTAAAATGATAATATGTCACATCAATATTAATGTAACTTTTTGATTTCTCCTGGAAATGGCATCTCGAGGAGATGTATGTTTTAAGGCAAAGACTGCAACCACAAGAGAAATTTAATCCTGAAATACCAGTGCCAAGCCTCTGAGAACTCCCTGGCCTGCGCTGCCGGAGTGGTTGAGTCACCTGAGCAGAACCCTCCCCCGAGGCTGCTCATCTGCACACAAGAGGAGTGCTTACATCATACACACATGTGATGGAAAGATGCATGTGGAGAGGAAAATTCTGAAAAGGTGTAAATAGCATAGACCCTTTGGTGAACGGGTGATCCAAACAGAAAGGTACCGCCTTTACTTTGAGCGCATCTTTAAGAAGCAGCCCCGCAGCTGCTGACTTCCATAAATAGTGAGGCCAGATGGGATTTCAGTGTTTAATCACTGGCTCATTAACACTCAAGGCTTTGCAGTAGCCCCTATCAAAGCACCAGAAAGGAAAAGACATAAATTAGATGGAGAATAAGGCAAATGCATCCGTGGAGATGGCTCAGGAGGTACGTGCTTGCCACACAAGCTTGAGGACCTGGGTTTGATTCCCCAAAATGCACATAAGAAAGATGGATGAAGTACATACATTTGTAATTCTGGCCAGTGGGAGCCATGGCCTCAAAACACATGGAAGGGCAGATGAGACAGCTCAGTGGGTGGTTAAGAGCACTGGCTGCTCTTCCAGAGAACCCAGATTCAATTCCCAGCACCCACATAGTGGCTCACAACTGTTGGGCATGCATGTGGTGCAGAGACACACGTACATACAAAACACCATATGCATAAACAGCAAAACAAAGCAAAGCAAAACAAAAAACCCAAAGAAATAGACCCCAAGGAAGGCAGCTCCTGAGAAACACTAGGCATTGACTTCCAGCCTTTGCAGGCAACTACATACAAGTGCTCATGGGTATGCATACACACACACACACACACACACAAGGAAATATGTTGGATTATATAATTGAAAACATAAACTTTTTCAGCATTCAAAAGTATATTCCCTTTTCAATATTATTTTCCTCTGATGACCCTATATGGACCCATGGACCTAGGATGCTCTCTACGCTTATCATTAGACTGATTGCCTGTAGCTATGAGTTAGGACTTTGTTCGCTGTTTGTCTCAAAAGGGTAGAAATTTAGCTTGAGGTTCCTGAACTTGTCAGCCAAGTGGTCAGATCTGTCCTTGTCATCGTTCCATGAGCAAATGTGGTTTTGAGGATTTCCAAATGTGCTGATGATTTTAAGGCAATTACAGATCATCCCTGGAGCTGGGCGGGGCTAGTTCCACCTAGAGTAGGCTTCTGACCAGCAGCACTTGGGAGGCAGAGGCAGGCAGATCTCTGTGAGCTCAAGGCCAGCCTGGTCTACAAGAGCTAGTTCCAGGACAGTCTCCAAAGATACAGAGAAACCCTGTATTGAAAAAAACAAAACAAAACAAAACAAAAAAAACCTGCTTTAACAGAGAAGCTAGATTTGGTCCCCAGCTTGGTGGCAGGTGCCTTTACCTGATGAGACATCCTGCAGCCCAACACAAATGTCTTTGAAGTAAGTTACTATGAAGATGTTTTATAATCTTTAACTTTACTTTTTAAAAATATTTCCTTAGAATCAGATGGCACTTCCTCATGTTTTATGTCAGAACACCTAAAACTTATTGCTATCTGTATATGTTCCTTTGCTGAATGGTAATATTAGCATATTTATAATTCTGAGAATTAACACAGAACCATAGGTAATAAAGGTGTAGAGCATCTAGGATCTGGATTAGTGGGACTTCCCAACACACAGTTTTGATTTAAGAAACATCTACAATCTGTTCAAGTGGCAGTTTGGAGGAGGGTACGTTATCCCAAGGAGAGTACATCAGCTCCCAAGGCCACATGAGGCAAGGGGCTCCCTGATCACATGGGGAAGCAGGAAGAATCCAGCCCCCACTTGCAGTCAGCTCGCCTCCATCAGCATTCCTCCTGGAAGTTCTGGGCCTACCATTTCAATGCCTCAACTTTTGATATCATAATAAAACAATATTTAGCAACTAGAGAGAAAAAAATCTAGTAGGAATTCTTGTACATGTGCTCCAAGATACATGGATCAAAATTCTATGTTAAAATTACTAGTAGTAAACTGATAGCAACCTAAGGAAGAAATCTAATTTGTCTAAGGTGTAACTATAGTACAAAATACCCTATAGCTAATAAAGATGTACAGAAAGAGACTAAGGAGATGACTCGGAGGGTAAAGCACTTTACGGACAACTTTGAGGACCAGAATTCAGATATCAGCACCCATATAAAACCTGGATGAGCTTGGTGGTCCTCTTGTAATCCAATGTGGGAGGCAAAAACATCAACATCCTTGTCTGCACACTCACTGAAACAATAGGTTTCAGATTCAGCAAAGACCCTGTCACAGTATTCATCATTAAGAATAACTGAGACACCCAAAGTCAATCTCTGGCCTCCACATGAGCACATACAGGTGTGTAATTACACAGACACCTGCATGTGCACCAGACACACACAACATGCATACACACATGTATATACAGCATACATATAAGAAAATGCATGGAAACATTTTTGGACATGTAAGGGTTTTTTTAAAAAAATATTTATTTATTATGTATACAATATTCTGTCTGTGTGTATACCTGCAGGCCAGAAGAAGGCACCAAACCTCATTACAGATGGTTGTGAGCCACCATGTGGTTCCTGGGAATTGAACTCAGGACCTTTGGAAGAGCAGGCAATGCTTTTAACCTCTGAGCCATCTCTCCAGCCCCTAAGATTTTTTTTTTAATGCATACTTCAATGTCAGGGACCAGCCTCAATACCTCTTGCTAGGGTAGAGGCATGGGGATTTAGAAATATAGTCAAGCATATAAAGATTTGAATGAAAATAATGAAATGGAGAAATATATAAGATAGTATCGGGAGGGAATTTCTGTGAATACTGAAATTCACTTGCATTTAATTTCCAACAGTTTAAAATACCCCACCCCAAAATGTAGGAGTAAGACAAAAAACAAACAAACAAACTACATTAACAGGATACAAGGAAATGAACGGGCCAGATGAAGGTTGTAGGCTACATTCTTAGTTAAACATCTGTTGCTAGAACAAAGTAAGTCCTGCTCACACCCTAGACCAAAACATTCTGTAGGCAGACCACTCCCCGGGTGGAGTCCATTCTTATCTCCTTAAAGGAACTGGAACTTAGTTAGATACTTAGATTCTTGTTCGAGGTAGGAACAATCTACTTCTCTATTCCTGGAGCACAAGGGCTGGCTATTAGCTACACCTGTTGACAATAACCTTGGGAGAGCAGAACTCTCTGACCTAGGCTAGGTGGAACCTTTGTCTGAGGTAGAAACACAATAACCTTGAAGTAATAGAGTTGTGCTCTTTGACCTTTGGTCAATGTGGAAAAAGGCCTCCACACTTCAACACAATGTCTATAGTATGACCTCATTTCTAAAACAAAGATATAGATACAGGCGTGTACACATATGTAGGTGTTTAAAATAAAGGACTGGAATATACATCAACTATTTCCAATAGCTGCCTCTGAGGAGGAGAAAATACAGAACTAAAAGTATGGAAAAGAGGAACATTCACATTTGGGTACAAATATTTCTGAATTTTTTTGAATGTTCTATAGTGGGAGTTCACATAAGTATCATATGTGAACACTTTGGAGGGGGCATTTTGTAAGAGCTTGAAAGCCACTGAGTTGGACATGGAACCAACAAGGCCATGAACAGCTGCCTCTTTGCTACACAGGCAAGTTTCTTAGTCTGTTTCTTGCTGCTGTGACAAGGTTGGTGCTACTGCAGGTGAGGCTCTTTATGATGAACAGTTCTGCTGGGAAGGCTAGGACCAAGGTCCTGGAGGCCTTGCTCTTTCATGTTCCAAGGTGGTACCTCAAACACTGCATCATCGCAAGAGGAGGAATTCTTTACCCTCATTTAGTAGCAGGTAGGAGGGCAAGAAAAGTAAGAGGGCAAAGGAGAGAAGGGATCCTGACTGCCTGATGTGGGAGTCCCCTCTGTATGCTGTGGTTACCATTAATGGATAAAGAAAACTGGCTTGGCCTGATAGGGCCAAACAAAGATAGGCAGGGAACAATAAACTGAATTCTGAGAGGAAGGAGGTGGAGTCAGAGAGAAGCCATGTAGCCCCAAGAGATCCCGATGGAACTTCTCAATAAGCCACAGCCACATGGTGATACATAGAAATGGGTTAAATTAATATGTAAGAGTACGCCAATAAGAAGTTAGAGTTAATGGGCCAAGCAGTGTTTTAAGTAATATAGTTTTTGTGTGATCATTTCAGGGTTAAGCTGCCAGGAACCAACAAGCAGCCCTCCTTGCAAAAAAAATGGTTCCCACGTGGCCAACTAAAATCCACTTAAAACCTGAGAGAGGGCAGCTGGGCTATCTCCTAACCCACCCTGCCCCCAAACCCGTCTGTTCGCCTGCGAGCTCAGTGGAACCCTGAAATACAGCTTGCTCCAATACTGAGGGGACCTAAGAGGTGAGTCAGCAGCAACAGGGCCAGACAGCTGGATGCCCCACGCTCTGGGAACTCCCGAGTGGGACAAAACCCAGGGGCCCCTTCCCAATTCCCTTGGCTTTTCTAGCCAGTCAGCAGGGAATTTTCCTGTGGCTAGGCTATCTCCCAACCCACCCTGCCTCCAAACCCACTATTCACCTGAAAGCTCCGTGGAACCCTGAAACACAGCTTGCTCCATTACTGAGGGGACTGAAGAGACAGCCACAGCAAGGATTGGACCAAGATGCCAACACACTGCCGGCCTCATTTGAAAGAAGAGATGGGTAGGAGCCAATGTAGGAATCCCTCCAACATCCTAAAAAGCAACATGGTAACAAACACCAGAACCCAGTGGACACAAAAAAGGAAGACTTGATCATCCTAACCCAGAAGAAGCAGAAGAAAATGACTTTAAACATAACTTTATGAAAAAGATAGAGACCTTTAAAGAGGAAGTAAAAAACTCCCTTTAAGAAATGGAAGACAAGACAAACAAAAAATTGAAAGAAATTTTTAAAAATCCCTCAAAGAAAACCAAGAAAAAACAGTCAAACAGGTGAAGGAAACAGTTCAAGACTTGAAGACTGGAACAGAGGTAATAAAAAAACACAAACCAAGGGATGGCTGTATATGGAATCTGAGTGAATGAACAGGAGCTACAGAGACAAGTATAACCAACAGAACACAAGAGATAGAAGAAAGAATCTCAGGCGCTGAAGATACTTTAGAGGAAACAGATTCATTGGTCAAAGAAAACATTAAATCCAACAAATTCTTAACACAAAACATTCAGGAATTCTGGGACACCTTGAAAAGACCAAACCTAGAGAATAATAGGGGTAGAAGAAAGAGAAGAATTCCAGCTCAAAGACTCAGAAAATGTAGTCAACAAAATTATAGAAGAAAACTTTCCCAACCAAAGAAGGATATCCATATGAAGGTACAAGAAGCTTACAAAACACCAAATAGACTGGATCAAAAAAAAAAATTCCCCTTGCCATATAAATAATCAAAACACAAAACATAAAGAATAAAAAAAGAATATTAAGAGCTGCAAAGGAAAAAGGTCAAGTAACATATAAAGGTAAACCTATAAGAATTACACCTGACTTCTCAATGGAAACCATGAAAGCCAGAAGGTCCTGGATAGATGTGCTGAAGACACTAAGAGACCATGGATACAAGCCCAGACTACTATACCCAGCAAAGCTTTCATTCACCATTAATGGAGAAAACAAGATATTTCATGACAAGAACAGATTTGAACAATATGTATCCACAAACCCAGCCTTACAGACAGTACTAGAAGGAAAACCTCAACCCAAGGAAGCTAACCACACCCACAATGACACAGATATCTGATAACCTCCCACCAGCATAACACAAAAAAGGGAAACACTACAACCGAAAAGTAACCAGAGTTAACAACCAATGATCATTAATATCACTTAATATCAATGGATTCAATTCACCTATAAAATAACACAGGCTAAGAAAATGGATATGAGGCCGGGCGGTGGTGGCGCACGCCTTTAATCCCAGCACTCGGGAGGCAGAGACAGGCGGATCTCTGTGAGTTCGAGACCAGCCTGGTCTACAAGAGCTAGTTCCAGGACAGACTCCAAAACCACAGAGAAACCCTGTCTCAAAAAACCAAAAAAAAAAAAAAAAAAAAAAAATTTAAAAAAAAAAAAAGAAAATGGATATGAAAACAGGATCCAGCCTTCTGCTGTTTACAAGAAACAAACCTCAACCTCAAAGTCAAACACTACCTCAGAGTAAAGGGCTGGGAAAAGTTTTCCCAATCAAATGGACCTAAGAAACAAGTGGGTGTGGTTATCCTAATATCTAAAAAAAAAAAACAAAACAAAACAAACAAACAAAAAAAAAAACACCATGATTTCAAACTAAAATCAATCAGAAGAGATGGAGAAGGACACTTTATATGCATAACAGGAACAATTCATCAGGATGAAGTCTCAATCCTGAATATCTATGTCCCTAATACAAGAGCAACCACAATGTAAAAGAAACATTACTAAAACTTAAATCACACATCAAACCCCACAAACTAATAGTAGGAGACTTCAACACTCCTCTCTCACCAGTGGACAGGTCAACCAGACAGAAACTTAACAGAGAAATAAAAAAAACTAACAGATGTAATGAATCAAATGGACTTAGCAGACATCTATAGAAGATTCCACCCAAACAGAAAAGAATATACCTATGGATGAATATACCATGTCAGCACCTATGGAACCTTCTCTAAAACTGATCAATACTCGGCAATAAAGCAAACATCCACAGATACAAAAATTTGGAGTAAAGTTAGAATTTAACAACAATACTACTCCCAGAAAGCCTACAAGCTCATGGAAACTGAACAGTAAACAACTGAACCACCCCTGGGTTAAGGAAGAAAGAAAGAAATTAAAGTATTTCTTAAATTCAATGAAAATGAAGGAACAAAATATCCAAACCTATGAGACACTATGAAAGCAGTGCTAAGAGGAAAGTTAAGTGCCCACATAAAGAAAACAGAGAAAGCTCACATTAGCGACTTAACAGCACACCTGAAACCTCTGGAAGCAGACTCACCCAGGAGGAGTCGAAGACAAGAAATAATCAAATTGATGGCTGAAATCAACAAAATTGAAACACAGAAAACAATTCAAGGAATCAATGAAAAAATAAGCTGAGAAAATCAATGAGATTGACAAACCCTTATCCAAACTAATCAAATGGCAGAGAGAGATCATGCAAATTAATATCAGAAATGAAAGGGGGAAATAACAACAGACACTGAGGAAATTTAGAGAATTATTAGGTCTTACAAAAAAAAAACCTGTACTCTACAAAATTGGAAAATGTAAAAGAAATGAACAATTTTTTAGATAGATACCACATACCAAAATTAAATCAAGACCAGGCGAGTAATTTAAATAAACATATAAATCACGAGGAAATAGAAGAAGCTGTCATCAAAAACCTCCCAACCAAAAAAATCCCAGGGCTGGATGATTTTAGTGCAGAATTTTACCAGAACTTTCAAGAAGAGCTAATACCTATACTCCTCAAAGTGTTCTACATAATAGAAACAGAAGGGCCATTGCCAAACTCTTTTTATCAGACTACAGTTACCCTGATAGCAAAACTGCACAAAGACTCAACCAAGAAAGATAACTACAGACCAATCTCACTCATGAACATTGAAGCAAAAATTCTCAATAAAATACTGACAAACTGAATCTAAGAATACATCAAAAAAAAATTCATCCATCATGATCAAATAGGCTTCATCCCAGAGATGTAGGGCTGGCTCAACATACAAAATCTATCAATGTAATCCATCATATAGATAAGCTGAAAGAAAAAACATACGATCATTTCATTAGATGCTGAAAAAGCATTTTAAAAAATTCAACACCTCTTTTTGGAGAAATTGGGAATAGAAGGATCATATCTAATTATAAAAGAAGCAATATACAGCAAGCTGACAGCTAATATCAAATTAAATGGAGAGAAACTCAAAGCAATTCCACTAAAATCAGGAACAAGACAAAGCTGTCCACTCTCTCCATATATCTTCAACATAGTTCTTGAAGTTTTAGCAATAGCAATAAGACAACATAAGGAGATCAAGGGGATTCAAATTGGAAAGAAGTCAAACTTTTGTTATTTGCAGATGATATGATAGTGTACATAAGTGACCCCAAAATCTCTACCAGAGAACTCCTACAGCTAATAAATACTTTCAGTGATGTGACAGGATACAAGATAAACAAAAAAATCAGTAGCCCTCCCATACACAAAGGATAAAAAAACTGAGAAATATAACCTTTCATAATAGCCACAAATAACATAAAATATCTTGGGGTAACACTAACCAAGGAAGTGAAAACCTATTTGACAAGAACTTTAAGTCTTTGAAGAAAGAAATTGAAGAAGATACCAGAAAATGGAAAGATCTCCCATACTCTTGGTTAGAAAGGATCAACATAGTAAAAATGGCAACCCTACCAAAAGCAATCTATATTCAATGCAATCCCCATCAAAATCTAAACACAATTCTTCACAGACATGGAAAGAAAAATACTCAACTTCATAGCGAAAAAGAAAAAAAAAATCCAGGATAGCCAAAACAATCCAATACAATAAAGGAACTTCTGGAGGCATCACCATCCCTGACATGAAGCTCTATTACAGAGCTACAGTAATGAAAAGTATTGGCATAAAATTAGAGATGTTGACCAATGGAATCGAATTAAAGACCTGGATATTAATCCACAAACCTATGAACACCTGATTTTTGATAAAGAAGTTAAAATTATACAATGGGAAAAAGAAAACATTTTCAACAAATGGTGCTGGCATAACTGGATGTCAACCTATAGAAGAATGAAAATAGATCCATATCTATCACCATGCACAAAACTTAAGTCCAAATGGATTAAAGACCTCAATATAAATCTGACCACACTAAACCCAATAGAAGAGAAAATGGGAAGTAACCTTCAATGCATGGGCACAGGAGACCACTTCCCTAAATATTACCCCAGTAGCACCAACAATAAGAGCAACAATAAATAAATGGGACCTCCTGAAACTGAGAAGCTTCTGTAAAGCAAAGGACACTGTCAATAAGACAAAAAGGCAACCTACTGGATAGGAAAAAAATCTTCACCAACCCCACATCAGACAAAGGACTGATCTCTAAAATATATATATAAAAAAACTCAAGAAATTAGACATTAAAGTTCTAAATAATTCAATTAAAAAGTGGTATACTGAACTAAACAGAGAATTCTCAACAGAAGAATTTCAAATGGACAAAAGATACTTAAAGACAGTTTCAGCTTCCTTATCTATCAGGGAAATGCAAATCAAAATGACTCTGAGATACCATCTTACACCTGTCAGAATGGTTATGATCAATGGTAGCCTATGCTGTAGAGGATGTGGAGTAAGGGGAGCATTTATCCATTGCTGGTAGGAATCCAAAGTTGTGCAACCACTTTGGAAATCAGTATGTCAGTTTCTCAGAAAATTGGGCATCAACCTACCTCAGAATCCAGCAATACCACTATTGGGAATATACCCAAAAGATTCTCAATGATGGGGCTGGAGAGATGGCTCAGTGGTTAAGAGCATTGCCTGCTCTTCCAAAGGTCCTGAGTTCAATTCCCAGCAACCACATGGTGGCTCACAACCATCTGAAATGAGATCTGATGCCCTCTTCTAGCTGTAGGCAGACACACAGACAGAATATTGTATACATAATAAATAAGTAAATATTTAAAAAATAAAAAACAAAAAAGACTCTCAATGATACTATAAAAGCATTTGTTCAACTATGTTCACAGAAGCATTATTTGTAATAGCCAGAACCTGGAAACAACCTAGATGTCCTTCAATTGAAGAATGGATAAAGAAAGTGTGGCAAATCTACATATTAGAGTAATACTCAGCAGTAAAAAACAGTGACATCTTGAATTTTGCATGCAAATGGATGAAATTAGAAAGCACTATCCTGAGTGAGGTAACCCAGACCCCCAAAAATGAATATGGTATGTACTCAATTATAAGTGGATACTAGCCATAAACAATGGACATTGAGCCTATAGTTCATGATCCTAGAGAAGCTAAGTAATAAGCCAAACTCCCCTCCAAAAATTATATATACTCACCTGGGAGTTGGAAACAGACAAGATCTCCTGACATGGGAGCATGGGGGTGGAGGGTAAAGGGAAGGTGAGAAAGGTAGGGTTGAGGAGATCTTGAGGGAATGGGATAGTTGAGATGGAGAAAGGACAGATATGAGAGCAAGGAAAGTGATATCTTGATTGAGGGAGCCATTATGGGGTTAGCAAGAAACCTGGATTTAGAGAAATTCCCAGGAATCCACAAGGATAACCCCAACTAAGACCCTAAGCAACAGAGGAGAGGGTGCCCAAACTGGTTTTGCCCTGTAGTCAGACTGATGATTATCTTAAATATCACCCTAGAACCTTCATCCAACAACAGATGGAAACAGAGGCAGAGAACCACATCAGAGCCCTGGGCTGAGCTCCCAAGATTCAATTGAAGAGTAGAAGGAGTGAGAATATGAGCAAGGAGGTTAAGACCATGAGGGGTTCACACACTGAGACAGTTTACCTGAGCTAATGAGAGCTCACCAACTTCAACTGTACTAGGAGTGAACAAGCATGGGACCAAACTAGTCCCTCTGAATGTGGTTGACAGTTGGGGCAGACTGAGGGGCCACAGGGCAGGGTGCCTTGTCCTCTCTTAGGATTGGAGGGGGAGGGGTGAGATGGTGTGTGGATGGAGTGGGAGGAGGGGAGGGAGTAGGAATTTGGATTGGTATTTTCTAAAGCAATAAAACAATAAAAGAAAAAGAAAAAAAGACCACACAATAAATAGATGTTGTAACTGACATTTAATCCTTGGTATCTCAGTGACAGCCTGTCCTGGAAAGAGCTTGGGTTTATAAAAAAAAAAATAAACAAAGCCCTGAGAGAGTTTGAGAAAGAATACTAGACACAAAAGAACAGAGTTAAGCATGGTTGGTAGCAGCATTTTCTTTGTTGGGCTCTGTTTGCTGGAAGCAAGCAGAGGCATGGCTCCTTCAAGAGAAGTTTTTCTTATTCATCATAGCAGAAAAAAACCACACCATTTTGCGGTGCCAGCTTTCTGGGACATGCTGCCAGTGTGACCTCTGGCTCTTTCAGGAGGCTGAGCTTCTAAATGGAGCTTGTGAACAGACAGCTATAACTGTGTAATGGCTCGACATAGACCCACTGCATACTTGGATCTGGGGCAATGTACATGGCTTGCAGAGGTGGTGAATGTACTTCCACCATGTCATACTGTGTGGAGCAAGCAGGGAGGGCTGTATATACCCTAGTAATGCTGCAGCTCAAGTTTTTAAAAAGCGCTTAGCATTTTAAGAAGCACTCCCAGACAGTAAAGAATTACAAATACACAATAGAACAGATTCAGACATAAAAGACTTCTAAATGGGTCACAGTGTTGGATAAATGTATATAGGCTTGGGAGAGAAAGGAAAAAGAAAAGAAGTAAATGATATTTTAAAAAAAGATAAAGTCTTTAAAGAGAGAGTACAGACAGTCATAGATTAATGGAGTAAGGTAATAAAATAAATATTAAAAAGTAATAGAATAAGAAAAGCCATGGAATATACACAGAGAGTCTGGATTATGATATTGTTATGTTTTCTTTGAATTTCTTGACTATGAATGAGCTAAGTAACCAACATATATATTTTAAAGGTATCTTGAATTCAGAATTTGAGTATAAGAATATGTTGCCTTGGAAAAGAGGTTCTTCTTTTGTTTCCACAGAGGCTGAGAATCTGTGGATTGCTTCCAGACTAATATGGTTTAATGGACCAAGACCTCCTGAAAGGTAACCATGAACACCCCCCAAAAATTACTCCTCCCAACTGCTGACTGAGATAAACCTAGCACACAGCATATACCATGAAATACCTGATTAACAGCACCTCAATCAGCAGGAAGTAGTCTAGAGAACTATGCCCAAATTCCCAAATATTGTTTATAAATGTTTGTTTACATTTAAAGGGGGATATGCTATAGAGATTTGCATTGATATGTATCTTGGTTTATTGACACAAATTTAAGGTCAATTTTGTTATACTGTGTATATATATTTCTACATTTGATTAAGGTATTGTGATTGTGCAGCTCATTTAAAAATGTAATGTATAATTAAGAAATAAAGGTTAATAGATAATCATCTATAATAGTCAAGCTTGTAATCATGTTACTTAGATTTTCCAGGAGTACAGACATGTATTTCAGATGGATAGGCATTCTTCAAACCTTTCAAAGACTACAGAATATGGCCTTTCAAATGTTTTAATAACTTAGGACTTTTTATGACAATGAAACACATCTCACTTCAAGAGGAAGATGGGAATTGAAGAGGATCCTTATGGAGTTGGTTAGCTCTTTGGGCAAGAAACTGCTCTTGCCTGGACTGTTTGATGGATTGCTTGATAAACTGGACATGCAGGACCCACAGAGAAATGACTGCTGAACTTGTCTAAAGGTGAGAAGATACTTTGGACTTCCTGTTTCATGAATCTGCTAGACATTCTGCAGAACACAGAAGAAAGTGACTGAGTTTGCCAGTATAGGCAGAATTGTCTTTGAAATTTCCTGCTTCATGGAAAAGTCTGCTGGGTACTATGGGCCTGTAGGCTGAAGATAAATGCCCCAACAATACAGAAGAACTTTGGGTGACTCTCCAGGCAGCAAGATGTCTCTGTCAATTCTAGAGTTTTGGAAGTTGCTTACAGTGAACTTCTTGTTTACCTAGGTAATATTATATCCTTCTAGAGTCTTTGATGGAATTGAAGAATTTATACTTATAGTTTTCCTTAGTTATGATAAAAGATAAAGTAGATATAATATTGCAACTGTAATTCTTGCTTGATACCTGTTTTGTTATATGTAATTTTATTATGTTAAAGTTAAAACGTTCCTTTTTTATTTAAACAGAAAAGGGGAGGTGATGTGGGAGTCCCTTCTGTATTTTGTGATTACCATTAATGAATAAAGAAAACTGGCTTGGCCTGATAGGGTAGAACAGAGGTAGGCAGGGGAAACTAAACTGAGTGCTGGGAGGAAGGAGGCAGAGTCAGAGAGAAGCCATGTAACTCCACTGGAGCCAGACAGAACTTTATCTGGCAAGCCACAGCCACATGGTGATTAATAGAAATGGGTTAAATTAATATGTAAGAGTTAGCCAATAAGAAGTTAGAGCTAATGGGCCAAGCAGTGATTTAGTTAATACAGTTTGCTTGATTATTTCAGGGCTAAGCAGTCAGGAACCAATAAGTGGTCCCCCTCCTTACCACAACTGCTTACCCACAAAGGTCCTTCTTGACAGCAGACCAAAGCACGAGCTGGTATCAGAAGGAGAAAATTTGTCTGTTGTTGGGCATGAATCACACCAACTTCTCAGTCCTTTGTTCTGTTTGTCATAGTCCAGATAGATTGGTGGAGCAGTCTGACTCTGTACTGGTCCCTGACCCTAGCTATCTGGTTTCATGTGTTCATCGTTTTAAATTTCTATGTTAAGATGCAATTCACATAGCAAATAATTTGCCTATTTATAGTATACAATTTACTAGTTTTTAGTATAGTCACAGTGTTATGAAATCATTACTACAGCCAATTTTAGGATTCTTTCATCATTCTCAAATGCTGAACCTTTACCTGGCAGCAGTTACTAGTTCTTTACTCCTCTCCCTTTCTCCACTGAACATACTTTTCATATCAGTACTTTTGTCAGTTCCAAATATTTTATATAACTAGAACTTTTTTTTTTTTTTGAATTTTCAAGACAGGGTTTCTCTGTGGCTTTTGGTTCCTGTCCTGGAACTAGCTCTTGTAGACCAGGCTGGCCTCGAACTCACAGAGATCCACCTGCCTCTGCCTCCCGAGTGCTGGGATTAGAGGCGTGCGCCACCACCGCCCGGCTAACTAGAACATTTTTATAGACTTTATTTTTATTTTTGACTGTGTGTGTGCACATGAGTTTGGTGCCCACTGAGGACAGAGAAGGACATCAAAACCCCTAGAACAAGATGGTTGTGGGCTGCCCAACAAGGATATTGAAATGGCAACTCCAGTCCTCTGGAAGAGCAGCAAGCCCTCCTAACCACTGAGATATCTCTCTGGCCCCATTAACAGACGCTTTCAACATTAGCTTTTCTGGGTGTGGCTCAGCACATTGTTTTTCCAGGAATCATACTTGTTGTAATAAGTGTGCATACTTCAATACTTTTTTTAGTGGTGAGTACTAGCTCGTATCATGAAGGACCAAACATAACATATTTTACTTTTCCAGTTATCAGATTGTGAACATTTATATCTGTGCTTTTCCCATGTTTTAGGTATTTTGTTTATTGTGCTTTGAAGGAAAATGGCCGCCACAGGGAGTGGCACTATTAGGAGGTCTGGAATGTTAGAGTAGGCGTGGCCTTATTGGAGGAAGTGTGTCACTGTGGGAGGTGGGTTTTGGGGTCTCTTATGTTCAAGCTACACCCAGCATGACACACAGTTGTTTCTGCGGCCAGCAAATCAAGATGTAGAACTCTCGGCTCCTTCTCCAGCATCATGTCTTCCTGCACACCACCATGTCTTGCCATGAAGATAACGGACTAAACCTCTGAAAGTATCAGTCACAGTTATATGAGCTGCTGCAGCCATGGAAACCCTAAGTCGTGCATGTATGCTTTAATTTTCCAAATATGTATGCATGTAAATGATATGATATAATATGAATAGGTGTGTTGGGTCATATGGAAATTGTACTCACAAGACTCTAAGGAGCTGGCCAATCAGAATGTTTTCCAAAGCAACCATATAACATCTCAAAACTGCCAGCAATACCTGCATGTCCTAATTTCCCTGTCTCTTCAGCAGTTCTTCCATCATCTGTTTTGATGAACATAGCATCCTAGTGGGAGTGAAGGATGCTCCAGAGGATGACCACCTGAACCAATTACGCTTCAGTCCAACAGCATTGCATTAAAAGCAACCACAAAAATTTGATGGCTTCCGCCACTGGCATCCAGCTCTCCCTCTGCAGCACTAGGCTGGGCATCCATCCTGGTTTTATTTCATTTATGTCTTCATTCCAGAGCTGAGATTGCTCCTGTCGTGGTGGAGCCCGCTTTTGAGTGACAAGAAAGAGTCTGTGGCCTGGATCTGGCATATGACACGTCTGCTGTCAAACTGTTGTCCAAAACCTCCTGTCACCAAGCCCGACTTCAGTGCAGCCCATGGGCCAACTTGGTTTGTAGAATTGAAGAGCAAGAGAGTGTAATTTTATGAAGGAAGGAAGTGGATTATTGGGGACAACAATCCAATTTGCCTCCCTGCTGAGTTCTCTGTCTCAGCTCTCCGTCATTTCCTACTCACGAAGACAATAAATCCAGTATTGCACTTGGATTTCAGGGCATCTCAGACCCCAGAAATTCTATCCCTTCCCTAAATAAGTTCTCCACTTGGGAGAACATATTGAAATTTGAAATGATTAGCTGAAAAGATTAGGATTTCATTGAAGCTGCTCTTTGGTATCAAATATTGCTAGTTGCTGCCCAGAATGGATCTGTTTCCTTCATTCTTTAAAAACCCAGATCCTAAGGCTTGGGGAGGTGGCTCAGCCAGTAAAGCCCCCGTGGAGCATGTGTGAAAAACAGGGTTCAATCCTCAGAGCCCTCACAAAAGCTGGGGAGGTCTGGTGCCCACCTGTGATCCCAGAATGCAGAGGTAGAGATGGGGGATTCCCCAGAGCAAGCCAGCTGGCTAGACTAGCTCAAACAGCAAGCTTCATATTCATGAGAGACCCTCAATATAAAACGTGGGAAGTTATTAGGGAGATTATCCAGCATTGATCTCAGGCTTCCACAAGCTTGTGCACACATGCACCTGTACATGCAAGTGTGCCCCAAACATGTGAACACATGCACATGCATATAAATATGATATAAATATGAAGAAAAATTTAAGTGACTGATTCTGAGTCAGGTGTGGTGGCACATGGCCGGAATTCCAACACTTACAAGGCTAAGGCAGGGGCATCATAAGGTGAGAACTAGCCTGGGCTACAGAGTGAGTTGAAGATCACTCTGACTTGCATAGTGAGAACCTGTCTCCACCCACAAACAAGTCCCAAGCGATCGTATTCAGAGCAGTAAACTTTGATTTGATTTGACTTTTGCAGCCTTTTTTGTCCAGAGCTGAGACTGACCTTGTGGAAATCTGTGTGGACTTCTGGGAGAGCCTGTTTTTCTTGGTTTGCTCATGTTTTGTCTAGCACATGGTTGTTTTAGTTGAGGTGGAGTGGCCATATTTTAGAGATGAGGTTAAGAACCTGGGCACTGTTCCTCATTATTGAGTTTCCCTTTCTTGGGAGAGAGGAACATCTGTTTAGGTCAGATAGGGCATCAGGGATAGACCATAGAAACAATCCCACACAAGTCTGGCTTGGTGAACCAGAGTTTAATTGGGGTCATTTATAGGAGCATGGGTGAGAGTTACCCAGAGGACCACAGGCTTATAGATGGCTACACCATTAAAAAGAAGTCTCCCATGGGCAGGTATTAGTCACTGGCGTATCCCTGGGAAGAAAAAGGACTTCACATGTCTCCTGGACTCCTCCTGGGTCCCTGCTCCATTAGGGGATGCTAGGTGGGCTAGTCCAATCTTGAGGATCTCCTGTAGGTATCATAACCCCTCTGATTTTGAGACAGTAACAGCCATACCATGTCTGGAGAACATTTTTTCCATATTCATCCTTCTGTGATCTGTTTCATCCTATACCGAGGCTCATGTCAGTGCCTTCAGTCACCCAGGGTACCTTGACTGTGCCTGTCTTTGACTCTGAGCAATGAGAAGCATGACCTACAACTACTGAGTAGAAAGATGAAGAGGTCAGAGTATTTCTCACCTTGTCCCTTTTCTGGAGCTTCCTCACTGACATTGGTCACATGTTTTCCTAGCCTGGGCTCCTACCCTCACAGCTCTTCCTCAAGGGCTCCGACTTGTGCCCAGTCTTCACCACGACTTCCTCCCTCTTCTTCTTCAGCTCTCTGGTGAAAGGAGCGCTCTGGTGTTACTTGTGTAGGTGCCTCGACACCTCTTTTCTGTTCCTGCGAACGTGTGAGATCTCATGCTTAGTCTTTGCATTGCAGTGCTTCACAAGAACCATCTGCAGCGAATTGCTTCCAGCTGCCATCTGCCTTACAAAAAATAAAACCTCTCTGGTGCATGGTTTCAGGTTTTCTTTTCAGCAACGTTTTCTTATAATCCTTCCTTTGCTTGAAATTCCATTGCCCCACCTCTATGTCTAGCTGTTGTTCTTCAAGACCCTCTTGAGGACCATTACCCAGAAGCAGTCTACCATGTCCCCACACTCAGCACACACTGAATTATCCTTTTTTCCCCTGTTTTACTTTATACTGACTTGTATCCATGTAACTCTGGCCACTTGATCAGCTTTCTGAAGTGGGAACCCACATCTAGGTCTGATGTGTTTTCATTCCCCTCTTTCTTTTTTTATTCCTCTCCAGGTTTTAGATGTTCTTCAAAGCAAGGCTTACACCAAATGGATGCTCAATCATTCCTTGTTATCATTATTCCCTGTTTACTACTTAATACTACTTCTTTATTATTACTTCCTGTTTCCTTGGAGTTACTTCCTTATCATTACTTCCTGTTCACTACTTAGTGCTACTTCCTAGAACTAGAATATGTTCTGGTTGTGATGGACACTTCATAACAAATGAACAAATTTTTCTTTGGCATTGATTACACTTTGGCATTTGTTACACTTGAAATAGGCAATGTTTGCCTATGATACAAACATTTGCCTCCTGGTATCTACAAAGAACTTGTTCTAGAACTTTCTGTAGATGGCAAAAATCTGCTGATGCTTGAGTTCCTTATAGTGTATAAGATGTATAAACACCCCCTAATGTTCTTGAAGCATCTCTATATTGCTTATAATAATAATACCTGATAAAACACAGCTATTCTCTAAATAATTACATATTTGTTATACTGTGTTGTTTGAGGAACAGTGGCAAGAAGGAAGTCTGTACATATTTGGCACAGATATAAAATTCAGGTTAGTTGTTGATTAAATATCAGTATATAGTACTCTTAGTAGACAAGGCCAACTATCTATGGCAGAGAATTTATTAGTTTCTTTCTTGTTGCAGCAATAAAAAACCATGACCAAGGTAACCTATGAAGAGTATATATGGGATCATGGTTTCAGAGAAATAAGAGTTCATCATGGGGGAAGCAGGTAAACAAGTACCAAGCATATGACAGGAACAGTAAGATGAGAGCTCACATCTTTAACCTCAACGAGAAGCAGAGAAGTCAAAGTGGAATCATGCAGAGGTCATGACATCTCAAAGCCTACACTCAGCAAGATTTAACCTCCTCAACTACCCCAAACAGTGCCTCCAACTGGGAACCAAGTATTCAAATCCCCAAGCCTATGGTGGACATTTCTCATTTAAACCTCGATGATTTTAAGAATTTTCAGGTGATAAATTTGATTTTTCTTTTAATGGTGCAGGAGGTCCTTCTGTCTTCATGTTGCTTTCACTGGTTAATGAATAAAGAAACTGCTTTGGGCTGTTGATAGGGCAGAACTTAGGTACACAGGGAAGACAGAACTGAATTTGGGGGGGAAGAAATCAGAGTCAGAGAGAGAAGCCATGGATCCTCTGCCTGAGATGGAGATCGGTTAGAATTTTACCCGATAAGCCACTGCCACGTGGCGATACACAGATTAGTGGAGATGGGTTAAATTAATATGTAAGAGTTAGCCAATAAGAAGTTAGAGCTAATGGGCCAAGCAGTGTTTTAATTAATACAGTTTCTGTGTGTTTATTTCAGGGCTAAGCTAGCTGGGTGGTCAGATGAACAAGCAGCCCTCTCCTTTTAACATTTTAAGACCTCTCTTAGGTGTCAAAGGAAAAACTTAATGTATGCTCCCTTATGTACCAGAAACTGAAGGTACAGACCTGCAATACCAACAACTTGGGAGTTTGAGGTAGGAAGATTTCAAGTTCAAAGCAAGTTTGGACCATAGGATAATTTCAAGGCTGACTGTACAACAAAGGAAGACCCTGTCTCAAAATAAATGTAGGGGGCTGAGTACTTAGTCAAATGATTCTTTTTATAAGAGTTGCCTTGGTCATGGTGTCTTTTCACAGCAATCAAACAGTGACTAAGAAAGAAATTGGTACCAGGAGTGGGGTATTGCTATGACAGGCCTAACCATGATGTTTGCAGAAATACAGAAGACTTTGGGACTTTGACTAGATAAGTAGTTGAACGCTTTTAGCAGGACTTACTGGACCATCCTGGTAGGAACATGGGAAACAGTTGTGCTAAAGATGATGTGGAATATTGGAGCCCAGGTCAAGAAGTATAGTGGTTTGAACAAGGATAGCCCATTTATTATCATGTATCTAAATGTTTGGCCATAGGGAGCAGCTCTACTAGGAGGGATGGCCTGTTGGAATAGGTATGGCCTAGTTAGAGGAAGTGTGTCACTGTAGAGGTAGGCTTTGAGATCTCACATATGCTCAAGCAATTCCCAATAGGACAGTCTTCTTCTGCTGCCTGCAAATCAAGATGCAGAACTCTTGGTTCCTTCTCCAGTACCATGTCTACTTGCATGCCACCACATTTCCCACCATGATGATAAAGCTCTAAACCTCTGAAACTGTAAGCCACCTTCAATTAAATATTTTCCTTTATAAGAGTTTCCCTGGTCATGGTCTTTTCACTGCAATAGAACCCTATCTAAGACAAAAGGTATCAGAGGAGAACAATATTCCTAAGTAACCTAGAAACCATGTATTGTGATATTTTGACAAAGAATGTGGGTCCTTGTCCTAAAAATCTGCCTGAGGTTAAATTGAAGAGCTTTAGACTAATGACATTGGTAGAGGAGATTTCAAGATAGCCTAACATTGACTGTGTCATGTGACTGGTTATCACATGATAACCAATCTACAGATCTACAATGAAAGGGAGCAAACAGGATGGAAAAAAATGCAAACCATACAGTTTAAGGAGAAAAGGGGCACCAGGAAGTGTTTTGTTGGAGCCAAGTCCTGTGCTAAAGGAGATAAAAAGCTTAAAGAAAAGCCTGAGACTAAAGGGCACAAAGGAAGTGGTGACCTCAGGGCAGGACTCCATCTAGCTATGCTTCCAGCTTGTGGAAAGGAGTTAAAGGAAGGCAGAAAAGCAGTGAAGGAAACCACCAACACAAGGAAGTTGAGACAAACGGAATTTAAGGAGGGGCCAAGTTCCAGCCCCACCAAGCAGAAGAACTTGGTAGCTTTGGCCCCATGGTTCTGGCTTTGGAGCCAAGGATACAAACAGGGGATTGTGGAATCTTCCTCCCCAGCTAAGGAAAACCACTGGGAATGGCAATGTGTCAGGGATGTCCATTCATGAAGGCCCAGCTAGGCCATTGTGTGATGCTATGAGGGTGAGGCCTGAATTGTATTGGAGACCCCAAGATGTTGGATGTGCCAGCGTCATGGAATACCTGTCAGGAGAGCTGATATCAGGCTATGGAAACAGCCCAAGTGGGAGAAGTGAATTACCAGCCACAAATGGCAAGGAGTTGGAGGTCTGAGGAGCACTTTGACATCAAACATGGAAACGTAGAATTTAGAGTTTTCCCTGCTGGCTTTTGGTCTCTGCTTTGTTATATTATTCCCTCGTTACGCTCCCTTTACTCCATTTAGAATGGTAATGCATATTCCATGCCATTGGATGTTGGAAGTATGTGACCTGCTCTTTTGATTTTGATTTTACAGGGGCTTGCAGTAAAGGGATTGCCCCGAGTCTCTGAACTTCTGACTTTTAAATAGTGTTGAGACTGTGATAGACTATGGGGACTTTTGAAGTTGGATTAAATGCATTTTGCATTATGATATGGCTACAAGCCTATGGAGGCCAGGGAGTGGAATATGGTGGTTTGAATAAGAATGGCCCCCATAGGCTCATATATTCGAATACTTAGTCACCAGGGAGTGGAAATTTTTGATAGGATTAGGTTTAGGAGGTGTGGCTTTGTTGGAGGAAGTCACTGGAGTTTGAAAAGCCCATGCCAGCCCCAGCCCCAGCATCCCTCCCTCTCTCTCTGTCTCCTCTTCTCTCTTCTCGTTCTCTCTCTCTCTCTCTCTCTCTCTCTCTCTCTCTCTCTCTCTCTCTCTCTCTCTCTCTCTCTCTCTCTCTCTCTCCCCGCCTCTGGGTCAGGACGTAGCTCTCAGCTACTGCTCCAGTGCCTGGCTGCAATGCTGCCATGCTTGCTATGACAATGAACTAAGACTCTGAAACTGCATGCAAGCCCCTATGAGAAGCTTCCTTTTATAAGAGTTACCTTGGTCATGGTGTCTCTCTTCACAGCTATAGAAAAGTGAGTGAAATAAGCAGTGATATTCATAATTGCCCAAACTTTAAGCAAAAAAATATATCTCTAGTCTGCAAAAGGATCAAATATGTATACTTTGCCGGGCGGTGGTGGCTCATGCGTTTAATCCCAGCACTCGGGAAGCAGAGGCAGTCGGATCTCTGTGAATTCAAGGCCAACCTGGTCTACAAGAGCTAGTTCCAGGACAGGAACCAAAAAAAGCTACAGAGAAACCTTGTCTCGAAAATCAAAAAAATAAAATATGTATACCTCTAGGCCAGTGGTTCTCAACCTATGGGTTGCGACCACTTTGGGGGTCATATATCAGATACCCTGCATATCAATTTTTACATTGGGGCTGATGATAGCAGCAGCATTATAGTTATGAAGTAGCAACAAAATAATTTTATGTTTAGTCAGGGATTACCACAGCATAAAAAACTGTATTAAAGAATCAAAGCATTGGGAATATTGAGAACCACTGCTGTAGACAATGGAATAGAATTCAGCAGTGTCAAAACATGGAAAGACATGGTAAAGTCTTAAATGCTTCTAAGTAGTAGAAGAAAATCTGAAAATCTAGAACAACCAAAGCTGAGGAGACAGTACAAGTACTTATAGTTGCCATGGATTTCTGGAGAGACAGGGATAACTAGGCAGAGCGAAGAGAAATTTTGGACAGGGGAGACAGTTCTATAGGGAACTATAGTGGCATAAACATCCTTCTATAACAAAGCAAGAGAATGTACATCTTTGTCAGTGGGACCTCGTGTAATCCCAATTTCTAACCATTCTAACAGATTCATGGACGCTGATAAATTTAACTGGTACCAGTGTTCCTAGTTGAGAAGTTTGTGTGCACATGGAAAGACATGGAAGTTATTCTGCTCAATTTCACTGTGATCTAAAGGCGTCTCTAAAGTACAGTTTATGAGCTAAAGGGAAGAAAGAAACAGTTATAACTTATGCCGAGCATGCAGTGACTCGATCTATCAGTTAGCAATCACATGTGGCTGTACCTGACTGAGAATTTAGAAGTTGCTCAGACAGGATCAAAGTTGCTGCCCATAAAGCCAACGTAAAGGTCCGTAGTCAGGGCTGGGATACTAACCCCGTGAGTAAATGGGATAACATAGCTTTTCCATATTCTTCTTCACTAGTCGTAGCTGTTTGTAGCCACTCCATAGTCTTAGAGATGGCTTCTGGCGCTTTAGCTATCTTATTTACATTCCTGACTGGAAACGAAAGGAAAATAAGGAAGAGACGGAAGGACATTGTGAGAACCCTCCCCACAGAACCGTCTGTGTCAAGGGCTTTTGCAGAAGAAGCACGTCTCAAAGATGTCCGCCTCTCTTTCCCCCATGACCTCCAAGGAACAGCAGACAGAGTTTTACAGCTGGTCACATGTCCATCTCAACACCATGGGTGTTCTTTTGGTAAACTCTATATATGTGTAAAGAAACACATATTAGGGCCTTCCAAACATCTGCTTTTCAGTCTTCTGTGTAATCACGGAGATTGTTTCTAGGCCTTTTTCTGCCCAGTGCTGGCGTGCTGAGTCCTCCACCCTTCAAAACCAATAATACACTCGACATTCTTTTTTTTAGATTGTATTACGGTTGGTTGAAAGAGTCCTGACTTTTAATTTGAGTATCGGTAGAGTTAGTGATCCTTTCTGCCTCTAGGACATCTGAAAATTTGAAAATTATACCAGGATGCTGATGGAAGAGACCACCTTTGAAGTCAGTGTCAGCCCAAAGGAATGAGCAACAACTCAAGACATATTTCTTGAGCTCTCCACAAGGATGTCATAAACACTCCCATTAAAGGCCTGCTTAATTCCAGGTGCCCTGCTCTTCAGGATCTGTTTTACATGTAAATTAGAATATATATGCTGGAGCCATTAGGAGTGGTGCTGTAGATGAATATTTATTAATCTGAAAAACATGTACACCATATTAGATGAAACAGATTATGTTTTCAGATGTGCAGTATGAACCTGTATTTGTTCCCCTAATCCTAGGAAAGCTAACATGTTTTAGGGTTATCTCAGAGTGATAGGGCAATGGGGATTTCCCCCAATTCACTTTTCTATCACATACATTTCCATCAGTACATTTTCTGGTACATCTGTGATTTTTAAGAAAAAGAAAAGAACAAGAAGAAACTTTAGCAGACTGCGGAAGAAAAGACAAGAGCTGGAGGCTAGGCCCTGCTAGGCAGCGAGACCCTGTATCAAAATAGGCAATAGCAAACTGTTCAAAAGAGATTCTTGTAGAAATGACGTGAGAATGGATTTACATGGAATGGGAGTAAAGGCTAGATCAGGGCACTGGTGATGCAGCAACCCACACAGAGTGAAGGCTAGATCAGGGCACTGGGAATGCAGCAATCTACACGTGAATGGAGAGGCCGACTGCAGAGAAGACAAAGCAAGAACCATCTAGAAGGCAGAACTAGAGGGCTGAGGTTTCGGGTGGAAGAGGGACTTACACCGATTCCTGCCTATGTAAAAATCGCGAATAAAAGTGACTGGAGCACTAATTAGAATGATGTGTCTGTCAGATCTAGTTTTGTTGTTGTTGTTGTTGTGTTTTCTGGGGGCAGGATTTCTCTTTATAGCACTTGCTATCCTGGAACTTGCTCTGTAGACCAGGCTAGCCTTGAATTCATAGAGATCCACTTGCCTCTGCCTCCTGAGTGTAGGGATTAAACATGTGAGCCATCACTGCTGGGCTCAAATTTGGTTTATAAGAGACAGTGATGGGTCAGATCTGATGCCTTATGATCCATTCAAAAACATAGTTTTTGACATATATATGTGTGTGTGTGTGTATACACACACACATGCATGTGTTTATAGTAAGTATATATATGCATAGTATACATATATGCACATGTGTGTGTATGTGTAGTAAGTGAGATGAGCACATCCCTCTCCTCTCATGTCCCATCAGCCCGGGTTGCTTTATATGCAGGAAGTTAGGCACAAAAGGGTCGGTGGATTCTCAAGACTGCTTCGTGCTTATTTGTGGGCGCTGTCTTGGGAGGGAAAACCTGAGAAAGCTGGGTGCTGGTTACATCCTGGTCACTTTACTTCTGTCCAGGGTTTGTGGTATAGAACTGTCTGGTGTCTTTGACCTGGCAAGGTGTTGGCAGACAGAGTACAAAGTTAAGTTTAAAAAGAGAAAAAAAAAACAATTTCAGGACCAGGGAATTGACAGGGGTGTATCTGACCTGTTTAAGGTGGATCCTTCAATTTGGTTCCCTGGAACTCACAAGAATTCTTTGGGTTTGTGAAAACATAAGTTTTAGGCATATTCATTGTATAAACAGTAGCATATTTAGGTCAGAATGACTGTGACAGATGTTTTTGCACAATGAAAAGTATTTTTAACAGAGGCAGGAGGATCTCTGTGAGTTCGAGGTCAGCCTGGTCTACAAGAGCTAGTTCCAGGACAGGAACCAAAAGCTACAGAGAAACCCTGTCTCGAAAAATCCAAAAAAAAAAAGAAAAAAGAAAAAAGAAAAGAAAAGTATTTTTAAGACTATGAAAGGTAGCGTGAGAGAGAAATGTGAGAGTGTGCACTTGTCCTCACACCTTTATAACTTGCAGGTATATACCTTAATAACTTGTATTTGTATTTTACTGAAATTTGTTTGGTGAGGTTGTCCTTTTAAACTGACAAAACCTCTCAGCTGTCAAACTGCATCAGAGATCTTTGAGAAGGATGAAATTTTACTTCAGTTATTGATGACAGAGAACTTACTTGGTTGGCACCTAGAGCCCCCTCCTCAGGGTCCTCCATGGTCGCTGAGGGTCGTAATTGCCTTTTGCTGTTTAGCGCAGGGCCTGCCAGGTTTTAGAAGATCCTGTGGGTTAGAAATCTGTAGGAAGACACTATCCTACCTTGACCTGAGCAGCTAGACTATCGAACCTGGTGATTCAATCCATGTATGGAGATCTTCAGTTTAGATGAAAGGCAGTTTTATCCAGTGGTCAGCACTCGGCAGTTGATGAAGCGAAATACAGATGGACGTTGTTGTGTGCCCATTTGTCTTCTCTCTTCTTTGGAGGAAGAAGAGTATTGCTGCTAGGAGTCAAACTGTCTCTGTTATGAAAAGTCTTTTAATACTTAAACATTTAAATGCCATATTCCCCAGACCTCTGAGCAGTTGAGTGCTGTTTGTCAGGTATAACTACAGTATAGAATCTGTCTGGAGAGCTGAGTCCAAGCTTGACTGTAATGGCTCTCAACTTAACAGGTGATATTTGTACTTGTGAAACACAAAGTTTAACAGTAAATATACATGCGTTTACACTCAATTGAGTTTCAGTTTTATACACATAGAGTTAAATGAAAAGTGAGCGAAAGGAAGCTGGCTAGGGGCGGGACCTCATGTGGAGAGCCTACTGCTGGTGCTCTTTGTCTAGAGGTGGAAATTCTTGATCCTCCCTTTGTTAAGTTCAAAGAAAATGGCAGCAGCCAAGGTTGTCCATGTGATGTGACTATTTAAATTTAGACACCTGCTGGTAAAAGCTAGAAATGTGGTTGATTTCTCATAGCTGAAAATGTAAGAAAGGTGAAAACGATCTAAACCCCAGGGCAACTAGCTGGACATCTCCAGGCTAGCACAGGGCTTGATAATAAAGCTAAGGTGATTCTGGCCCATCAGCTCAGGAACCAGGAGCTAGGACTGCCCCAAGCAGTCCTTACAGTGGTGAGGTCCAAAAAGAAAAACAAAACAAAACACACACACACACACACCCCTATCCAAACAGTGTGAGGACCACTCCGAGTGGTCCACTCATGTTTTTAGCTATGGGAAGCAATGAGGCAGAAAAATATCATATCTGAGGGGCCCCGGAACCCCAAAACAAATGCAGCGCTCAGTGATTGCAGTGCTAAGGGAGAACTCAAGAAAGGGGAAGTCGTGCAAGAGGCACTGGGAGAAAAAGTGAAGAGTCCTACCAACTGTCCCAGCAGCCTGACGGAAGTTGGTAAGTGGGCTGGTAGGAAGTCCAGGTTTAGGATTTTCACCCGCAGTGCCGGGGTGCCAGAAACAGGGCTCCGTGGATGGAAGAGACAGATTCCGCTGCTGTGGTGGGAGGCAGCACAGGGGTGGGTGGGCGGCGGGACAGAATGCCTGCTACACCTCCAAGATGGAAACCAGAGTCGAGGCCAAGAGACAGAGCAGGGCCCGGCAGAGATGGGAGAAGCATGGAAGGGAAGAAAAAGGGGGGGGGGGGGGAGGCAGAGATTGCCTCTCCAGAAGAATGGCAGAGAGAGAGAGGAGGAGGAAGAATAAAAGGAATTTAGACTAATCTAGGTCTAAATTTAGTCTAGGCAAGGAATACCTCAGTAAAGGACTTGGTCACTTGACCTGCCCTTAGTTAAGATGTTGGTGAGGTCACCTGACCTTAGTTAAGATGGCAGCGAGGCCTTAGTCAAAATGGTGTCCGTCAAGTGTTGGATGGAAAAACCATGTTTTCAGAGCCGTGGGAATTTTAAAGATATAATTAACAAGAGAGACATTTAGGCCATGCAGAGCATACATTTAAAACTGAATTACATTCGCGTGGCTACACCATTTACACATTCTTTTATACATAAAGTAGAGAGGAAAATTACTCAGTACTGTGATCTGCCCTGTGGCCGAACCACTACTCCACCAGCCGCAGTGAGGAGCATGGGTTTGAACTGGAAACAGCTGCCTTGCAGACCCGACTAATCTTGCCAGATTCCGTGGGACCAGCGGTAGCAGTGGCAGAGACAGAATGGAGGGACTAGGAGCAAGGGAAAAAGAGCATGTACAGGTGGGTAGGGAAGGGGTTGACCAGCAAAAGGAAAAATGAACGGGCATGAGATGCCTGTGGCAGGACTCCCGCATCCTGTCTGCTGGTAGAAATGAGAAGGCAGCTGACAGGGAGCCTTACATTTGTAGCATTGGAAAGTGGTCTGAATCCAGAGTCCCCACCAGGGAATGTGGAGGGAGCCTGGCTGAGTCATGCACCAATGTTATCCTTTTTAAAAGATGTAGTGATGGGGGACCAGTCCCATGAGAAGCCTCATCAGGTCCCCAAGTCCTCTCACCTTGGTGGGTGACCACAGAGAGAGACGGAAGGAGAGAGAGCACAGGCTGGAGGAGGCAGGATAGCCACTGCCCTTGGTGGAAGAGGAGGGGTTGGGAGAGGGTGGGGCTTGACTCTCAAAGGGACAGGGTACCCAGTCCAGCAGATCACAACAGTAGCTGCTTCCCTATGAACTCAAAGAAGTATAATGTCTTAGTTGTAGCATGAATTCTAATTGTTCTTAATAAAAACTCAGGGTCAGATATCGGGGTGAAAGCTGAGAGGTCAGAGAAGCAGTACTGGCTGCCAAAAGAGAGACTTTTTACCTCTACCAAATTCTCAGACCAAGAGGGTGATCCTGTTGGCAGAATGCGTCCTCAGACAGCTTCAGACTGCATCTGAGTTCCTGTCTCCTCCCATCCTATATTCCTCTCTCTGCCTAGCCATATCACCCCTGTCTCCATCTCCCTAGTGTTCGGATTAAAGGTGTGGGATCCTAAGTGCTGGGATCACCTTTGTGTGAACTCTGTTTCTCTTTTAGACAGATTCAACCTTGTATAGCCCAGGGTAGCCTTGAAATAACAGAGATCCCTTTGCCTCTGTCTGGGATTAAAGGTGTGTGCCACCACTTCCTGGCCTCTGGTGGCTTAACTCTGCACTCTGATCTTCAGGCAAGCTTTATTTGTTAAAACACAAACAAAACACTGCAAAATAGTAGGAGTGCGCACTACTGCAGGGAACACAGTTCAGGATAGATGCCTGAGTAAGTGCTCTGAACAGTTGATGGGGGTGGTAGAGGAGGAGAAGCCCCTGGGACCCTATCATCTTGCTTTAATCTTCCTTGTGGCACAACAAAAGAGAAATCTCAATGGCTTGCACATTAGTGATTAGCTCATGGTGTTGTGAATCAGAAACCAGTTATCCAGTGGCTGAGGTCCCTGCAACAGCAAGGTGCTGGCCTGATGGACTTTGTGTCAAGGTTCTGGGGAAGATGTGGGTTTCAAACTCGTTCTTGCTGTTGAAAAAACTGACTGCCTCCTCTTTGAAGAATGCTGTTGGAGAACAATGGTCTTTTGTGGGATAACCTTTTTGTACACTGTGAGGATGTGTCTTTGATGAGGCACCTTCTGATTGGCTTGATAACAAGTTAAATGGCCAATAGCTACACAGAAGAGAATAGGTGGGATTTTGGGGGAGAGAGAGGAATTCTGGGAAGAAAATAGGTGGAGATATGCCAGCAAGTCACTCAGGAAGTCAGCCGTACAGAATTAAAGAGAGGTAAAAACCCACGTGGTAAAATGCAGATGAATAGAAACAGGTTAATTTAAGTTATAAGAGCTATTTGGGAACAAGCCTGAGAAAGCGGACAAGCTTTCATAATTAATAATAAGTCTCCATGTCACTATTTGGGGCTGGCGGCTGAAAATAAAGTCCGACTCCAATGGTCACTGTTTTCTTGCTGGCAATTAGTGTGAGGCTGCCCCCAGCTTCTAAATGCCACTCCCACTCCTTGTCACGTAGTCCCTCAAAGCCCAGACTTGCAGTAACGGGTCACATATTCCTTGTACTTCGTATCTCTAAGTTCATCGGTCAAGATGAGGCAGGAAATTCTATTTTTCTTCCTTGACTTTGGCCAATAGCACATATTAGGCACTCAATAAACAGATTTCGAGGGAACTATGAATTACATAGAGAATAAACACTTGGAAATATATAACATGCTGTGCAATCCATCTTGTTTCCAAGAGGATTCTTTGATTCTGGACAAATTACATCTCCAAATCCTGGGAGAATAATAGGTGATATTTCTGTAAAACCAAGTCCATATACATTCAATTTAGTAAAACCCAATCTTTTTTGAGTAAACAAACTTGTTTTTCTTGGTAATTCTCTTACATTAGGAGTAGGGAATTTGTCCAAATAATGCACCTTCTCATCACCAACAAAACCCTGACTTTGTGGTAATTAACCCTTCACTGCAATAATCTAGGGAAATGAGCAGAGGTAATCTTTCCAACATTTCACTAAATACTACACATGAAGAAACGTAACTGGGTTTGAGCCATGCAAACAAACTTATTTTAAACATTTGGAATGTTTTTCAGCAAAATTATGCAAGCTTCTAAAGGCAAGAATATATATTTTACACTGCACTGTTTCTAAGTAAATTTATATATGTAAAAATTCCATTTAGTAAATATTAGCTAAATTTTTTTGACCAAGTACAAAGCCACTTTAAAAATACCTGGTTATAATAATCCCATGTATTAAAATACATCCATAATGAATTCATTCAGTTATGAGAAAAACCTATAAGCTATTTTTGGTGTGTGAGTATTTTCAAATGTAAACATAGTATGTTGGGTGGCTTGGGAATCTTAACCTACACATCACAGGTGAATCTTCCTTCAGTCAAAAGAATATTGGTGATACTTACTGCAGGATCCTTTTCTTACCCTGTGTGGTACATTTAGAAAATTGCAATTTTGTTAAAATTATCTTTGTCATAGCAATAAATTAATAATAACTATCATAAGTTTGTTATTAATCAAAACCTAGACAGAACTAGCAAGACAAAAAAAAATATGAGGAAATGGGAGCACTATCTCCCTTTGGGGATTATACGTGTGATTTCCATATAGGCACGATGAAAACAGAAATCACAGTGACCTGGAAGAACTTGCACATCAGTTTTAGAAATTAGAGCACTGATCTACAGAGGGCGGAAAGGACTGAGGAAGCATCACACAAATAATCAAGATAATGTTTAAAGGAATCAAGACCTCAAACTGTCCAGGTCAGTTGCCTTTAGAAGAGTCTCATTGTGACCCATGATGAACAAGGACTGCCCATCAATCTAAGGTATACCTTGTATCAAGTTTAAGACTAAAAGAAAAATGGTTCTGCCTACTATATCATAACAGAATGATAAGGCTTCCTGAATTCTGAGCACCCTAATTTCTTTGTTTGTTGGTTGGTTTTGTTTTTTTATTTTGTTTTGTTTCTGAGACAGCGTTGCTCTGTGTAGTTCCAGCTCACTCTATTGATTAGGCTGGCCTTGAACTCAGAGAGATCTACCTGCCTCTGCCTCCAGAGTGCTGGGATTAAAAGCATGTACTCAATTTCTAAAGCATAGGGCTGAGGATCTTAAAGCAATTTTATCTTTGTGCAGATAATTAAATTGGAATGATTTGGTCCCAATTTTTCTGTCTTATTCTATTTATTGTTTTTAAATGGTGGTCTGGGTCTGCCTTTTTGATTTTACCAAGCACTAATGTACTTACCAAATAGAAACACATCTCAATCATGTGTCACAGGTCAATAGAAAGGTTGTTGACACAGACAGCTGAAGTGCTAATGTTTGATTTGATAGCAGGTGGAGAAGAAAGGGAGTTTAGTGTGAACAGAAACCCCATGCTATCATCTCAACTACTAGAATATGGGACACGTTTAACCTGCAATGAAGGAATACTTCATAGCAAGATATGGAAGAGGAAGTGAGTGACTGAGAAACTTAAATCTGGGAATTAAACTTCTCAAATGTGAGCAGGAAAATGTTTCCCTAAAGAGAAAATATAACCACTAAGTTTAATTAAAAGACCAGATAAAGACAATATTTCAATAATAAAAGTATAGATAATTTTAAAAACAAAATTTCATGTTCTGCCTGCAAATAAACAAAAACAAACCAAAAAACAACCCAGCGACTTGAAAGGATTATAGACACCAAAGGATGACAATGTGTAAGGGTAACTTAGATAAAACCTAAGACAAAACTTCTTTCTATCCTTGTCTCTATGAATGCAAAAGGGTTCAAGTCTGAGAACAAAATGGAAGGAAAACAATTGGCTGGATTTCTCAGTGTTTATGGGTTTCTCTTAGATTCTAGGGTAAAGAAAAAAAAGTTCCACACACCTACAACACCCCCCCCCACAAGTTGAAATTTCTCCTATGCATTAAACAAACAAACACACAAAAATATAGGGACATAATGGGATTCCCAGTATAAAATTAGTTGACTGAAATCATGGGTGACTTCTGCCTAAATCTATCCCCAGAACTTTATCTGTCTGTCCTTCTGGCAAAACACAACCAAACAAGAACAAAACCAGAAGCCCATTTTATTCACGAATGTAAAATGCACGCACCAAAGTGTAAGAATGCCACCACACACACACACACACACACACACACACACACACACAAAACTTGGCAGTTAGGAAATGTCAGTGCACTTGTTAGAAGGTGAAATTTCAGTCCCTTTGATGAAGATACCTAATCTTTCAGCCAAGCCCTAACAAAACCTTTGGTGCCTGTTAGACCCCCTCCCTCGCTTTTCAGTGACTGGGCTCCATCTGGAGGGAGGGGGCTTTTCCTCTCCTCCAGAGCTAAGCGTTCCCAGACCCACCAGCAACCCTGGGTTTCTGCAGAGCACTCAACGTACAGAGAAGTGTTCCAACTCTGAAAAGGGCAGCTAGAAATGGATTTAAAACGGCAACCCCGACCAATCAGCTCTGTCGCACCCGGGCAGACATTTACACGGGGGCCTCAAGTACAGCGGAACGTGGCAGAGTCTAGCTCCTCGCTTAAGGCTGCAGAATAGGCGTTTTTATTCCACGGTGGTCTGTATCTTTGCAAGAAAAACAATTCTTCACTGGGTGATCATTTTTATTTTGGAGTCGATCCAAGACAATTTTGGGCGTGATGTGTGAAAATCTGAACCTAAGATTTTTTTTTCCTTTCAGTTTTGTGTTATTCAAGGATGAAAAAGAGATACATTTGAGAACATTCTCCACCTTTTAAAAACTGACTGTGGTCATGATGGTGTTCACATAACCCAGAAACAGCCCAGGCTATAAAATTAGGAATTCTGAAGGAGAAGGTTAAATGAAGGTAAACTGAAGGAAGAGTTAGGCGATTGGTACAGTTGTGGGGGAAAGAATCACCAAGGACCCTATACACTGTGGACGTCCGAAGACGGGTGTACAGCGCCAGTCCCAGCAGTCATTCCTGGAGGAATGAAAAGCCCGATGAAGAAGTTGGCGCGCTCCGTGTTCCTGTGTGCAGTGTGCAAGTGTATTTGTTGCAAATGTGCTTGCTGGGCCGGCCCTCCGTGTGCCTGGAAGTGTGCGTAAGCACGCGTTTGTTAGCGTGAGAGTTTACCAGTGGAATGTGTATGTGTGCACGTGCATCTGTGTGCAAATGTGCATGCGATCATACGCGTGGGTGCATGTATCTTTGTGCATGCTGTGTTTGTGCACCGGCCCGCATGCTCTGGGGTGAGGGCACCTTTCAACCGAGCGAGGGTCTGGGGAGGCGCGTTCCGACTCCTTGGCTACCCTTTCTCGGGGCTAAAATAGAAGGCAGCGGCGGTTGGCCCTGAATGCTTCCGGCCACCTTCCGGCTCCACTTAGTGCAAGCGCAGGTAGTGGTCATGTGTTCTGAGATGGCTTTGAGACCGTCTTTTTCTCTCAACTTCCTAGGACACAGGGGTGACCTAGGACGGCAAGAAGGACTAGACCGGCGGCGAGCCGGGCTGGAGAGCCTAGGCCCTGCCTCTTTAACCCCACCGCCGGCGGGAGCACGTGAGCCGGGGCTCCGAGTGGCACTCGGGCGCCACCGCCGCCAAGGCAGTTGTGTTTCGAACGCTGCCTCTGGCGGGCGGCCAGGCGCCTCGGCTCGGCGGTCCGCCAGGCCTCCCCCCCCACCCTCTTCTTGCTTTTCCTGCATCCCCCCTCCCCTTTATCCGCCCACGATCAGAGGTGGGCAGTCCCCCCCCCCAGCACCCCCTCCGCAAGCACAAGCGCGCGCGCGCACACACACACACACACACACTACATACATACACTCATGCACTCACACGCATCCCCCTTGAATCCCGTTCAGTAACTCAGCAAACTTTCAGCTCCAGCCGCGGCCAGCAGCTTGTTTCTCCACGACACTGCAGTGCTGCTGCCTGCCCCGCCACCCGAGGAGGCGCGGTGCCACCCACTGCTCTGTTTCTTGCTAGAGTTGAGCTGTGCACCCTACCCGTCCCGGCAGAACCTTCCCATTCTCTCCCTGCTTTCCGACGGCACAAGAGTCAGTCTGTCTCTCTGTCTCTGTCTCTCTGCTTTCTGTCTCCCCCAGTCTCTTTCTCTCTCTCTCTCTCTCTCTCTCTCTCTCTCTCTCTCTCTCTCTCTCTCTCCCCCCCCCTCTCTCTCTGGAGAGAGGAGGAGGAATTCTTTCCCCGCCTAACATTGCAAGAGACACAATTCACTACAAGTCTCCCTTTCCAAGTTGCTGCAAGCGTCCTCAGTGCCCGTAACTCCCGATCCTTAGAGGAGAGAGGAGCCCTCTCCACCTTCAACTCTCCCTCTCCCTCGTTTCCCGCCTCCTCTCACTACCTCCACCTCCACCTCCGCCACCCACCGCCCGCAGCGCCTCCTCCTCCTCTCCTCCTCCTCCTCCCCTCTCTCTCTTTTTTGGCAGCTGCTGGACGTCCGGTGTTGATGGTGGCAGCAGCGGCAGCCTAAGCAGCAGCCCTCGGCGCGCGCCAGCTCTGCCAGCTCCGCCAGCTCTCGTCGCCCCTACCTTCTCCAGCCCTCTCCATCCCGTCTCCCGAAAGGTGCTGGGCGGATCCGGGGCGGCGGAGGGCGAGCGGCTGCAGAGGCGGTAGCGGCGGAGGCAGCGGTAGCGGCGGCGGGAGGCAGGATGAGCGCACGCGGTGAAGGCGCCGGGCAGCCGTCCACTTCAGCCCAGGGACAACCTGCCGCCCCGGCGCCACAGAAGCGAGGACGCGGCCGACCCAGGAAGCAGCAGCAAGTCAGTACGCCGGCGCGGAGGGAACACTCAGCCCACCCGCGACGCCTCTGCCCCGGGGCCCCGCGACAAGCCGGGTGATCAGAGCGCGGGAGCGCAGCGACCAGGGCGGTGCAAGGTTGCCCACCAGCCCCGGGGTGTAGGTGGGCGGGAGACCGATTTCCCCACCGGCGAGTGCGCAGTGCATGCTCTCGGGTGCCCGCGCCCCATGGCTGCAGGAGGCGGGGGTCCTCTGGCCTCCGTAGTCACCCGGCGGGAGGTGGGGTCGCGCGAGGCGCGTACCGGGACTTTCGCTATTGTGCGCAGTCCTGGAGCGGCGCGGCGGGGCTAGGGGACAGTGAGTTTCTGGGGTCCTACAAACTAAAAAGCATTGCTTTGTCAGCCGCTTTTGCAACCGTTCAGCGAGAGGGCTTGCCGGGAACTGGGGCGTTCAGGAGGGTCAGGACTCGGTGGGTCGGAGGATCCGCGGCTTTCTGCAGATTCTCGGGGCGGCTCGACCGCAGGAGGCTGGCGCGCTGCGGCCGCCCCCTCCGTGCCCTCCCCACACTTCGTGGCCCAAGGCTCGCGCCCTCCCGACAAAGAACGTGAGCCGACTGCCTACTTGGGGTCTTTAAATGCTTGCCGAGCTGCAGCCGCGGGAGCAGGCCGGGAAGGGTGCCCGGGAATCTCAGATCCTCGCGCCACCGAGAAACGCGCTTCTCCCAAGGAGCTTTGGAAGGAGAGTCCTAGAGAGTGCACGGTAGCTACGGTTGCTTCCCCGCCTAGAGCCAAGTCCTGGCTCCTGGCTCCGGCGCTTCAGAGCAGCTGAAGTTTAGTGTTCTCCTGGGTGAATGGCTGGGGGCTGGGAGGGGACGGTTGAGGGGCACCCAGGACCCCGCGGAGTGGAGGGTTTTGTCTGCGGATGCAACCAATTAAGCGTGCAGCCGGCTATTGCAGAGCTGTGCGCAGCGCGCAGTTAAACTCCGCTTCCTGGCCTTTTAAACTTCTCTTTTCTTCTTTTACCTTAAATCTCTTCTCTCAGGCAAAAAGAAGGGTTAGAAAATAATCCTAAAGTCCCAAATTGCCCCCGGGCGCTAGGTAGGAAATCGAAGAATGATTGCCAGGGTGTTTTAGAAAAAACGAGGGGTGTACCTTTTTGAAATCATCAAAGGAAATAAGCCAATCTAGAGGCCTCCGAGTTTTCCCGCTCTGCCCTTAGCGACACTTTAGTGTGCTTTTGGAGCCTGTTTACACCTCCAAGGAAGTCTCCGCTCTACCCTCCTGCTTCCCACCAGTCACCCAGCTTTAACGAATTCTGCTAATCGCACCCCCCCCCCAATTAAAAAAAAAGTCTAAAAGAAAACGCAAGGGGATCCGGAGGTGACTGGGAGCTTTTACCTTAAGTAAAGGCCGAGCTCACAAAGAAAAATGTGTTTCCGATGTGATTGCTCTAAGTGCCCACTGGCGCGAGTATCTAATGGACGTTTCCAAGAAACTTTCCCCCACGCGAACTTCCATTGGGAGCTTACAGGAGTTGTAATTAGTTTCGTTTAGGCACCCAATCTGAATGAAATGAGAGGAGATGATTCACCCCGGAGAGACGTTCTGCGTCCCCGGAGTATCAATCATCACGTTTTCCTAACTGCTTGAGTATTGGCTACTTATCCTGGCACCCAATAAAGGAAAGCGTTGATATACCTGGTGACCTGGCTGGTTCAGTTGCTCCTTCCCAGACACTTACATTCCTCTCTCGTCTCCCCCCACTTTTCTTTCCAGCCCACCCCACAAAGACTTTCTTTTTAAAAAATTTGGGAAACAACATGTTTATTTTTGTAAAAAGATATTTAAATTTCGACGGGAGACTATGCCTGTCTCTCCAAAAGGAAGTGGAGAATTGAAGCAATTATCTAGATAATTCAAGCAAAACCTCCCACCTCAGATTTGCCATAATTATTTGGAAATTTTTAGGAGGTATGGAATTATTCTGATCTGAACAGTTTGGATAATCGCTCCAATATTGCACTCAGAATGTGTGGGTTCAGTCCTAAACCACAAGAAACACAGGTCTATAGAAGTGACCTCTCCGTCTGTCCATCTATCTTTCCAGCTAGCTGTGATGCTGGGTTCTATTTCTGTTGTTTGAAATCCCGGTAGAATGGGTAGTGGTAGTCCTATAAAATGTTTATTATTTCTGTGAGTTGCCAAGTGCATGGCCGTGTAAACTTTGTACCTTAAAAACACGTGACTTTCCAGAACATACAACTTTTTCGGGCTTTGCTATCATTTTGATTTTGAAATATTGTCCAGTTTTTTTCACATGTAAAGCAGTTTCCTCTTTGAACATTGGGTTTCGAACTATGGTTATACCGCCACCGCCCCTCACCCCCCTTTGCAATGGCTATGCCACCATCATCCAACTATGCATGAACTGAATGACTTCCAGCAGGCTGGTTAAGCCACACATGCAGAAAGCAGAGTCAGAGCCAGGGTCAGTCTCTTTCAGCCGGTCTTAGCCACAACTTTTCTTTCCTCCCTACCCTTAGGAGCCGACCTGTGAGCCCTCTCCTAAGAGACCCAGGGGAAGACCCAAAGGCAGCAAAAACAAGAGTCCTTCTAAAGCAGCGCAGAAGGTGAGAAATTCGAGCTGAAGCTTTTCCAGTGTTGCCGATGACCTCCCTGTAATTTTCCCAATCTAAATCCACACACCAGGATTGGTTCTGGCTGAACAACCCACGACGTCATTTCTAGATTTGCTAGATTGGGTCTTAACCCCTTTTCTTTTCTTTCTTTCTTTCTTTCTTTCTTTCTTTCTTTCTTTCTTTCTTTCTTTCTTTCTTTCTTTTTTCCCCGTGTTGGTGCTTATTTTAAAAGTTTCCTGGAGATACAATGATTTTAGGCAAACAAAAAGAGCCATCAAATCATACATCTCAAGGGCTGGGAAGCACAGGATGGTAGGGGTGGAGTGGGGGAAGGGGCTGGGTAGGTTGGGGTGGAAATGATACCCTTAATATTTACACCAATGGCAACCGAGTTCATAATAAATCAAAGCTAGAATTTTGACTGGTGATGATGTTCCCGTAATTTCCTAAGGAAAAAAACAGAACTGAGATTAATTTATTCAGGGCTTATTTACATGATAACTGGAAACCAAGTCTCCCTATTAAAGCTAAGTACTTTGCCAAATAGATGTTAATTAAAGAGAAAATCCAATTATGGGTTACTGGAAAAAAAGTTTCATGAATTTTACAGCTTTAAATGTGATCAAGTATACTGTTTGGGACAAACATGCAAGATAATATTGTCAAGAAAGTTTCTCCCAAAGTGTTATTCTCTCAAACCACAAGAGGTTTAAAAACCAATATTTGCCTTATTTAATATTTTAGGGTGTGTGATAGAACACAATTAAAGTTGACATTTGTTTTTGTCTTTTTTAAACAGATTTTAAGTTGAACCTTTAAAATAATTTCATGTTGGTTGTGTGTGCTACCAAAGAGGAAGTGCCCACAGTAAGGCCTGTGTGGGGGAGTGATGGAGACTGTCTGTCACTCTTGGTCTTGAACTGGAAAGAGTTTGCATCTTATTTGTGAGTGTGTGCTGTAGGTGAAACTAATGATGCAAAAATCAGAAATAAATCCCCACATATTCTTTCAATAGATGCAAATATACAGCATTTGTTTAAGGTGACTCTGCTCGTCTTTGGGGAATTAATATTCTGTGTGTGAGTGCAGCCACTAACCACGTTGTATGTGATGATTCTCAGTGAGGAAGAAATTATGACTTCTGGTTGTTTAACACTTTTGAAGAGAGTTGAAAGAGCAGGTTTCTCCAATACTTGAATTAACTGTGTTTTAAAGTTCAGATTTGTAGTCAGTATTTAACCAATTAACCCTCAGGTATCTCTAAATAACCTTGCTATTTAAGTAATGATTCACACTCAGGTGGAAAGGTGCCTTCTCTGCCTTCTATTCATAAATGAAGTAAAACAGGCTTCAAAACAAACAAAACCAAGTGATTCTGTGTTGTGTTTCTGTGGTGCTTCTGCTTTCAGGGGCAGCCCAGGAGTGTCTTGGTAGGCATCAGCAGATACTTAAAATACGATGTAATCACTCCTAAGATGCCTCATCATAATGTCATTCAAGAAGTCTTTGAAGTTCACCATAAATCAATGCTCTGCCGATATTATAAAAAGGAAGGTGGGCTATCATCTTCATGTGACACTGTGTAACACTTTCACTTGAGTGACAAGGTGGAAATGGTCCCATCATGCTCTCCTACTCTGCAAAGTTCATTGTACAAAGTTTATTTTGGACTAAGAGTATCTGTATGGACAAACGGAAAGTTAAGACTTGTGCCTGATTTAATGTGTAAAACAAAACAACAACAGAAAGCTTATCCATTTCCAAGCATGTTTGGTTATTCAATGGCTTTAGTCATAACATCTGCAGATGGTTCACTAGGCTGTCCTCTTTCCGTAATTCTCCTTGTGTGACACATACTTGTATAATCACTAAAATACAAACAGCCCCCCCCCCAGAAGACATTTTCTGAGCTCTTTTATTCTTCAAGGTATAATTATTTCCTATAATTCTATTACAAATGTTCCTCTTTTAATAAAAGTGAATAAATGCATTAGCTTAGAACACGACTATTTCTTCAATTTTATAAATTATACTTTATTTGAGTGAGGGCATTGATAAGTCATTCCTGGAATGGATAAAAGTGAAAGGGTTTCACTTTTAAATCAGTTTTTATGGAGGGTGTTCCTATGCCTCTACACACATGGTTAGCTTATTAACTGTATTTTATTGTATTCTAACAAGACTTATGCTCATTATGATTTTAAACTGAAAACCTTTTTAGAAAGAGTTATGCAGTTCAAAACATGCTAGATGAAAATACCCTGTTAGACTGAGTTGAGCACATGTGAAAGCCTTCAATATCATTAATTAAGTGAATATTTTTTCTGCACTCTGGGAATCAATCTCTCTCTCTCTCTCTCTCTCTCTCTCTCTCTCTCTCACACACACACACACACACACACACACACACACCCGGCAGATACTTGAGGAGATGTGATGCACACTAGAGTCCTCACAATGCTGTTTAAATTTTTCTTGCTGCTTTGAACTTTTTCTTTTCTTTTAAGTTTATGCTTAGGCTGAGCAACTGGCCTTGGGGCACTTGAAAACAAAACTTCTCATTAGGAAATTAGCAGTGAGAAACTTGACAATACATGCAGAATGCTGCAAGAGCAGGTGGATGAGCGACTGTTAATATGACTATCCTTTAAATTTCAATAGAAAGTTGATTTGTGTAATATGTACAAGAAACAAATCTATAAAGAAGCAATTTGTCATGTTTAGAATTTATGGAAGAGAAGATAATTATTCTTCCATCAGAACTAATTTCATGGATAACCCTTGTGTGTCCATAATAGTCTTTCCTGGGAACTCTTCCAGTCTGAGTGCAGCCTTAATAAAAAGAAATCAGAAGTTGCCACCTTCTAGAGTAAGTGGTTTATCTGAGTATGCAAGTGTGTGCCTTTACCTTCACATTCTTGTTTTTAGGTCGAGGTACACCTCTGATTGGCTACCTTCTGATCTTTGTGCTGTGCTTTGGTTTCCTCTACTGGCTGGGCTTACTCTAGATACTCTGTATTTTCCCATTTTGCTTGCTTGGGGACAGGAAGGCATCATCTCCCTTATATTTAGGGTTTTGTTGATTCTTTCTAATCAGGAGAGAAAACTGGAGGGGCTGACACTAAAGTCCTCTGCTTCAGGTCACAAGCAGATAGATCTTCAAGTTTCAAAGTGGGTCTTGTTCAGGTGCTTGTAGGGGTGAGTGTGTTTCTGAGGTTGGGTTAAATTTTAATAGGAAGATTTCAAGCAGGAGGTACCCCCATTTCATAACGTTAGAATTTTGCTTAGCCCCTGCCTTTCGCTGGAGGTATAATGGCCAGACTAGGGGACAGAGCATAGAATGACAGTTGTAGCTGGGTAAAGTATGAACGCTTTGACTAATGCATTCAGAATAAACATGCCTTTTCGTCTTCATATACACTGTAAATAAACCCTGAAGTTACCTGGGTACTCTGTAGACCAGGTCATTTTCCACATCATTGGCATTTCTGGAACTGATTAGGATTTTTTCCTCATAAAATTTTACTAATATTAATCACAGACATTTTAGGAATAAAGAAAAGAGGTGGGTCTTAATTACCATTTCATATTAACTGCAGAGTCTGGTTGCTGTGTGAGGAAAGGATTTTCTTTTGAGCCTGGAAGGCCCAAAGGCACCCTTCTTTGACTCTGTCAAAGATGACATTGGGGGTGATCATAAAGTTCCAGCCTGTAGTTTCTACAGTGCTAATATGATTTAATTAGCACCCCTCTGTGTGTTAATGAGCGGGAAGCTCTTGTGTGAGATTCAGGGCTCTAGAGAGTACCCCTAAGACTGTGTCATGGAGGAAGGGTGCGGGGCTCTAGAGAGTACCCCTAAGACTGTGTCGTGGAGGAAGGGTGCGGGGCTCTAGAGAGTACCCCTAAGACTGTCAGGAGGAAGGGTGCGGGGCTCTAGAGAGTACCCCTAAGACTGTCATGGAGGAAGGGTGTGGGGCTCTAGAGAGTACCCCTAAGACTGGTGCCATGAAGGAAAAGTACAGGGCTCTAGAGAGTACCCCTAAGACTGTGTCATGGTCATGGAGGAAGGGTTCAGGGCTCTAGAGAGTACCCTAAGACTGTGTCATAGAGGAAGGTGCAACTGCTGCCTCCACTGTCTTGGTATTAGAAGTTGGTATTTTGTTTTGAAGTTGGTATTTTTTGAACTTCACTTTGCCTGGGATGGAAAAGCCTGAATGCAGCTGTTAATACCATATGACAGTGTCATCAAGTCAACCGAGATCATGATGCAAAGAGGGGAGATTCAGATCCATCAGGATTGGTTTTTTTGTTTTTTTTTTTTTGTTTTTTTTTTCAAGTCAGGGTTTCTCTGTAGTTTTGGAGCCTGTCCTGGAACTAGCTCTTGTAGACCATGCTGGCCACGAACTCAAAGAGATCCGCCTGCCTCTGCCTCCCGAGTGCTGAGATGAAAGACATGTGCCCACCAGCCCTCTGAACTCTTGACTCTTTCCTCCTGAGTTTCCCTTACTTTAGTTGACCTATATCCTTGGCTCATTCCTATCTCAGGGTCTTAACAGGTCTGAATGTTCCTGACTGGGATCCTATTGCATTTCAGTTCATTGTGGAGAGGAGGTGGTTGAGGAAGAGCGTGTGCTGGTTAAGTCATTCCAACCTGTCTTGTCTTGTGAGTCGACTTTTATTTATTTATTTCTTTTACAGTTTCTAGAGTTCCCCTGAGAACCACACAGCTTACACGAGGGTGGAAACTGAAATTCAGAACCCCTAACAGGGCAGGAGAGATGGCTCAGAGGTTAAGAGCATTGCCTGCTCTTCCAAAGGTGCTGAGTTCAATTCCCAGCAACCACATGGTGGCTCACAACCATCTGTAATGGGGTCTGGTGCCCTCTTCTGGCCTGCAGGCATACACACAGACAGACTATTGTATACATAATAAATAAATAAATAAATACGGGCAGTGGTGGCGCACACCTTTGATCCCAGCACTCTGGAGGCAGAGGCAGGCGGATCTCTGTGAGTTCGAGACCAGCCTGGTCTATAAGAGTTAGTTCCAGGACAGGCTCCAAAACCACAGAGAAACCCTGTCTCGAAAAACCAAAATAAATAAATAAATAAATAAATATTTAAAAAAAAAAAAAAAGAACCCCTAACACTAAGTCTCTCAGCTGAGCATCTGCTCAGTTAGAGAAAGGGGAACAGAGAGGCAGTGATATATATACATATATATATATATATATATATATATATTTTTTTTTTTTTTTTTTTTTTCCGAGACAAGGTTTCTCCGTAGTTTTTGGTTCCTGTCCTGGAACTAGCTCTTGTAGACCAGGCTGGCCTCGAACTCCCAGAGATCCGCCTGCCTCTGCCTCCCGAACGCTGGGATTAAAGGCGTGCACCACCACTGCCCGGCAGGCAGCCATATTTTTAAACTGGTTTATATTTATTTTTATGGCTCTAACACACAGAACAACTTTGAATGGCATATTCTATTATTTCTTTGTTTGTCTTTAGTCCTGGAAATGAAGTCCAGGACCCTGCACATCCTAGGACAGTGTCTTCCTACTGAGTCACACTCCCAGCCTTTGCTGTGGACCCTCTATACTACATCACTGCTATTTTATTTGATTGCAGAAGAGGTAGGGAAACAATTTAGAGTAGGAACGTCTCCAACCCTGAACACAAGAACTCTTCCAAAATGTTGTGCTTGGTTTTAACTTACTGCATATGTATGTAGAAGCAGACATACGCAAAAATATTGACAGGAGAACTCACGTAAGGGTTTCTTTGGATAACTGAGTGTGAGCTGCAACCGATGAGGACATGTTCTTCTAATTCTCAAGACTAAAAATGATCGCGCATAACCTTGGGAAATCCAGAACTGGATTATCAAAATGGTGAAATGAGAATTTACTTGATGTTTATTCCAAATGATTGGTCCAGTTGAATTCAGTTCCAATGACTATTGGCTTACACTGCTTATGGTTTTTGTTTTTGATTTTTTGTGTTTGTTTGTTTTTTGTTTTGAGAGAAGCTGGGTGAAATTACTTATGTTTGTAGATTTTGATTGGATGTCCTTAGGTTTCATATATTCTTGTATTTCTGCAAACTATAGGATTCAAACAGGGGTCAGTCTTTTAAACAATTCAAAATACAGATATATGAAACCAACCCATGCGGTTGGTTTTTTGGAAAATCCCTAGTTCTTGTTCTGTGTTCACATACCTCCTGGTTTGAAGTTGGGATATCTGGCTTGTAGGTAACACCCACTACAACACAAAAATAAGATGAGAGCATTTATAATTGTAAAAATTGAATACCTATCTAACTGTCTAAGCTTGACCTGAAGTTAGCCTTGAATTAGTTTCTTAGGTCCCAGCCAGTGCTCCCGTTCATGTCTTAATAGGAATACTAAAAATATTTTGCTCTTACTCAGTATCCTAAGGAGCCTTCTTCTTTTCAAAACTTTATTTTCTTTTTTTTTGTTTTTTTGTTTTTTTTTTTTTTTTGGTTTTTCGAGACAGGGTTTCTCTGTGGTTTTGGAGCCTATCCTGGAACTAGCTCTTGTAGACCAGGGTGGTCTCGAACTCACAGAGATCCGCCTGCCTCTGCCTCCCGAGTGCTGGGATTAAAGGCGTGCGCCACCACCGCCCGGCAAAACTTTATTTTCTTGGTCTTAAAAAAAAAAAATTCTTTCTTCTTCTCACACCTTGCCTATGGCCTTTCTGTTTTATATCTGAGACTATTCCAGCAAAGAAAATGTCTTTTTTTGTTGTTGTTTTGTTTTTGTTTTTCGAGACAGGGTTTCTCTGTGGTTTTGGAGCCTATCCTGGAACTAGCTCTTGTAGACCAGGCTGGTCTCGAACTCACAGAGATCCGCCTGCCTCTGCCTCCCGAGTGCTGGGATTAAAGGCGTGCGCCACCACCGCCCGGCAAAACTTTATTTTCTTGGTCTTAAAAAAAAAAAATTCTTTCTTCTTCTCACACCTTGCCTATGGCCTTTCTGTTTTATATCTGAGACTATCCCAGCAAAGAAAATGTCTTTTTTTGTTGTTGTTTTGTTTTTGTTTTTCGAGACAGGGTTTCTCTGTGGTTTTGGAGCCTATCCTGGAACTAGCTCTTGTAGACCAGGCTGGTCTCGAACTCCCAGAGATCTGCCTGCCTCTGCCTCCCAAGTGCTGGGATTAAAGGCGCGCGCCACCATCGCCCGGCTAAGAAAATGTCTTGACATTAGGCTGAGTCTAGGGTCTGCTCCCTGGGAAGGTGGGCACAGAATCTCCCACAAAGTGGAAAGGAGAAGTTGCCACCGTGAGAGCTGCAGACAGGCGGGGACTCTTGGTGAGGGCGGTGTTCGGCATAGTGGAGTGGTAGTACATCTGTCTGTGCCACACTGCAGTCTTGCCCGGTCCTTTGCGAATAGATTCCTTCTTTAATTCTCGCTGTGGTCTGCACAAGTGATAACACTGATTCACAATTGCAGACCGACACATGCCCAGTGTTGAACTCTTCCAACCCTCATCCTTCTCACTCTGGGGGCTGACCAGGGTGTCCTATACTACCAACCACAAAGTTGGTTTCTGTCATCTTCCTCAATGACTTGAGATACAGACTGGGTTAAAAGTAGGGGTAACTTGAAGTGCAGCTCTCTCTAAGACAGGAGAGCAGAAAAATGTGTGTCTTCTGCCAGGAATACGCAGAGACTTTGGGCCCCCCAGTAATCCACCAAGTTTGGGGACTGTAATAATCCAAATATATTCTTATTTGTCAAATGAAAGGGCTACTAGAGATGGTTTTGAAGTTCTACCAAACTTCTGATGGTAACGGAGAAACAAAACACCAGTGCTTTTCAGATCCCAGGCTCCTCACTTCCCACAGTCTCTCTTCTTCCTCTCCCCTTCCTCCCTTCTCTTATCCCTTTTTTTCTTCCTTTCACAAACTGGTAGTGAATACCACCTCTAATATATCTGTGCTAACCATAATTCCCCTTTCCAAATTCAAGGGAGATGGTTACAGGCTAAATTTCTTTTTTAAGTGTTTTAAAATATGGAATATACTCACGAGCTTCGACTACCCAGCACTTTTTTTTTAATTTTTAAAAAAGATTTTATTGTTTATTTATTTATTTATTAAAGATTTCTGCCTCCTCCCCACCACCACCTCCCATTTCCCTCCCCCAATCAAGTCCCCCTCCCTCGTCAGCCCTAACAATGGCAATGGGTTTTTGATCCTACTGCACGTACTGGCTTTGTGGGAGCCTAGGCAGTTTGGATGCTCACCTTACTAGACCGGGATGGAGGTGGATGGTCTTTGGACTTCCCACAGGGCAGGGTACCCAGCACTTTTTAAAGGAAGAAGTGTATCTTTTCTGTAGCATCCCCCTCCCCCATTTTCATGAAGCTGCTTCTAAACATCTGAAGTCTAGGGCACAATTCTGAATGAGGCGCCTTACAAAGGCAGGCAGAATCTAATGGGGAGCGCAGAGGATGAAAGCTGGAGTCAGCTGTGGCGTGAGGGGTGTGGACACGTGTCATGGTGCTGGCAAAGGTCTGAAATTTCAGTTTTCACAAAGGCAGAAAACCTACTGGTTCTCCCTGCAGCCCTCTATAAAAGCCAAAAACACTTAGAACTAGGTAGGTCTCAATTATACATGTATGGAATACAGAACCAAAGCTCATCCCAGCAAAGACAAGGCAAACATTTGCTTTTACCGTTTTGTGTATGTTGATGTCTTAAAAAATACTCTCCATGATTTGTTTTCCTTCTCTGAAAGACAGTGCTCCAAAGAGCATTGAACACACACACACACACACACAGAGAGAGAGAGAGAGACTGTTAAAACTACAGTTTTCCAGTATCTGAACATCCTGAAGCAAACCTCGTTTACACACAAAAACCCCAGCTTGTTTTGCAGACTTTGTGAAGTTTGATCAGAGCAGTTCAGTAATGTGGGTTTTAGAGAACAATCAAGCCTCCCAGATAGGGACCACACAGTGCAGCCAGCTTGTTGCTTCTAGATGTCATCTCAGAAGAGGGTTTCAGTTTACATGGGACACCAGCCTCCATGACCAAAGAGCAAGTTTACTTTTGACAAGTTGAAGTGATAATCGCGGTCTTGTGCCCTTTTGTTAATGGTATGAATTTTATTTCTCAATGGGCTTTTTGTAAACGGGATAGTCATTTAAAAGTTATCGGTTTGCAAGGCTTCCTCTCCCCTCTCTCTTTGAGAGATCTGTTTTCTCTGTCTTGAAAATGCAGAGAAGCCCTTTTTAGAGAACTCCTTGTCTTCGGGAGATTTCAGATACACTCAGGTCATATCATAGCTCCCAGGATGTGAGAATTATACAGAAATCCCTGGTAGAGCACTGTTACCTTCAAGGTTAATAGCAGCCTCCCTGCCAGCCCAAGGACCACCCAGTTCCCATTAGAAAGGACTTCTGTTTCATGTTCCTGTAATTCATTACTGGGTAAACTCAGTACAATTATCTTATAGTTACTTCCAAAGATCCACTCCAGAGCGCTGGGCCTGTGAGCCCTCCTAACTCACTGTATACCAGCCAGACACTCCTTCAGAGCTGCCTTCTAAAGGAGACGCTTGAGCATACTTGTCTGTGGGATTGGAATAACCTGAAGGGAAACTACCTTTTAAGCCTTCTATCTTGTTAGGTATGAAAAGACGTTCTGGAGGATCTTGTTTAGGATGGGCAGTCCCAAAGGCCTTGATGTCCCCTCAAAGCTCGTCTCCACTTTGCAGAGGAAATAAAAATCAAGGCTTCCAGGGACCTATCCCCAGTCATAGAGCTAGACTATCTGAGAAAGGTCTTCCGACCTAAGCTTTCCAAAGCATGACACCTTCATGTCCCTCCAGGGGACAATTGAGAAAGATTGTGTGTTTTTCTGGTCATCCCCAGCTTGCACATACCTTAAAATCCATGCTCTCGTGACTAAAGGTGAGGCAGGGCACTAACTTTGACCATAAAGAAATCCCTGGTTGACCTCCAACAAAGCTGGGAACATCGACAGCCAATCCTGACAGTGAAAGATGCTATGAGCTACTGAATTTCTTTTCATTCTCAAAAACAAGCCAAGTCAATGGCTCTGTTACCAGGGCCTTCTCCAGTACTGGGAAGAGGTTTAAAAGTCAGACAGAGCTGGGTTCAAATCTCATTCCCATCACTTACAGGCATGATGTATGACCTAACACATCTAGGATTTAGTCACTCATCTGCAAAGTAAATGAAATCATCATGCTCCTATTACAAGCCTGCTATAAGGAATAAAGTGACATATGTACCCAACTTAGACCAGAGTGTTTTTAATGCTTAATAAATTTGAGGTAACATTATAATCATATAGAGCTTCTGACAATTGTGATAGCAATGCAGGTATCATCAGATTGCCTGTCAATTATCTATCAAACTGCCATCTATCTATCTATCTATCTATCTATCTATCTATCTATCTATCTATCTATCTATATCTATCTATCCATTCATTCAACCATCCATCTTTTTATCTGTCTGTCTGTCTGTCTGTCTGTCTATTCGGCCATCCAGCTATTTCTCTATCAATCATCTATTTATCTTGTCATTTATGTTTATCTGCTTTTATTAGATAAGTTGAAGAAAGGAAGGTTGTGTTTGTCAACGTAGGCTTTAAATGTCTCATTTTAGCATCACTGCGCCAAGACCCACTGGCTGTAGGCTCAGGTAAAACCACATTGCCAAACAAGTTGTCCTGATTCAGTCTGCCTAGATTCTTGCATGAGAGGTCTTGAATATAATTTTTGTGTATAATTCTTATGCACAAACAATAAGTACTCAGATTCCCTTATTCAGAAAAGTATAAACGTGCGCTTTTTTATAAAAGAGAGATGTCTGTGTGTGCATTGACACACTTAGGGAATGGAGTAAGGGGTGACTAAGACTAATTGCTTTACGAATGTGAAATTGGAACTAGAATAGAAATAAATAGCTGGTATCAGAAAATTCTATGCAATATAGCAATGAAACAATCTCTAAAAATAACAGCAAGTAGAGTCAGGTCAGACTCATGTTGAGTGAAGAGTTATTGTTAATAATGCCCACTTTGATAACCTTTGTGTCGCTATGGTTTAGATCTCTGGGACAACTATTGTTGATTTTTGCTGTTTTTAAAAATTCTTTATTTATCATCTATCTACCTACCTACCTACCTACCTACCTATCATCTATCCATCTTTCTATCATCTATCTACCTACCTACCTACCTACCTACCTATCTATAGATCAGGCAACTGATAAGCAGGTGATCGTTTTGGACAGAGAACAGGAAATTAGCCATGCAGAAGTTGGTAGATGTTCACTGTTTCTTATTAAAGTGTTTATGTGGTATTTCTTATGTACAGACTTGCTTTCCATACCAGTCTAGAGAGAACTGCTTTATTATTTAAAATCAATGTGTGTATATTAACTTTTGTAGCTAGTTGTAATTGGAGAGTCTTGACCATTGAAAGAATGTTTGTGCTGTAAAATATTAATTTGCATAAATTATGGGATGCGGGAATATTTCTTTTGTCTGATCAGAAACAAAGGCGAGGGGGATTTCCCAAGAGCGAAGTCAGGCATCTCAGAGGAGGTCACTCCATGGGAGTCCTTTGTGGTGAGGGGGTTTCATAGATACCTCTTTATCATTCAGCCAACAGTGAGCAAGAAGCAGCCACTGAATCACACCGAAGAGGAAGTGTACAAGAGGAAGAGGTTGTTCAGACAGTCTTGATACTTCATCTGCAGTCCAGAACATTCTACCTGGAAGCAGAGCTGTTGGCCCAGCACTTGTAAATAATGTCAGGCAGGAGACTACATGACTTCCTTTTCGATTTTTTTTTTTTTCAGAAAGCAGAGGCCATTGGAGAGAAGCGGCCAAGAGGCAGACCTAGAAAATGGGTGAGTACTGAGATACACTTTTCCCTTTTCTTAAAAGGAAAAGAATGTTTTGTTTTGTTTTTTTAAAAAAAATAATAATAAAATGAAAAAGAAAGTTGTGTTTCATGAATGACGCGAATTGGTAACTTCTGGCATGCTAGAATCTTTGGAAGATCTTTGAGGCACAGGACCTATGATGTTTCTTACTGTTTGGTTCCAGAGCTCCCTGCCTCTGCTCCCTGGAGGTGACTCCTTCCTCTCTCTTCCCACTTCAAAGGAGTCTCCACTCTTCCTGCCAGGGGCCACAGGGATGATTTGTTTACAGGTTGAGTAACTGGAGTTAAACTCACTAGGAGTCCTCAGAAGCTGATTACGATGGTGATAAAATTCAGATGAAACATGAATGAGATAAAGTGTTTTTATCTTTGCGGTTTCCTCTCTGGCTTTTGCTTTGGCCTCGTCTCATTTTCTGATGCTTTGCATGCCCTTTATCACATTGGTTTCTTCAGGAAAGAGGTGTGATCTCCAGCAGCCCCAGCCTTAATTGTCATTCTACATAGGGACTACAGAGGCCTCGGTGCCAGGCACGTGACCCACGTTCCCTGGAAAGTCTTTTCACGGACAGGGTAAAGGAAGCTGTTTCTCAAGAAGGTGGCAGGTGTTGCCTGGCCCCAGCCTATCTACTTCTTTGCCTCTCCTCCCCCAAAGCGCTGCTCCGGTTGGCTCCGCCTCCCTCCACCTTTTACCGTTTCTTTCCTGCCCTGCTGGGTTGCATTTCCCGCCTTAGTTTGCTGCTTTCTGCTTCATTTTCTATTTATACCTCGGTGTTGCCTTTCATTTAATTTATTCATCTTGTGTTTTTTTTTCCTCCTCCGCGCCGCATGTGTTGGGATTAGATTTCTTAGCACAAGGAGCCAGAGATGATCTTTAGATTAAAAACATCTTACGCATTGCAGTGGAACCTTAAAAGTAAAGGCATTTTATGGAGTCTGTTTTCCAGTGAGGGAATTCTCCCCCAGGCTTATCTCCCAGGCCATCCTCCACTCTATGCCCCATTGCCTTAAACAAAGGAATCACACTGCCCCCAGGCCACCTCTTCCTCACACAAATGCTCAGGACTTAAGAACCACCCCCTGTCTCTCCGGAAATACGTACCCCCGCCCCCACTTCATTCACAGTAAGCCTCCAAATGTTTGTGGACAATTAACTGTCTCCAATCCTTCCACCCCCACCTCATCCTGCTGCGCAGAGAAACATTCTTGTTACTTGTTTCCGAGTACATTTGTTTTGTTTGTTTGCTTGCTTTTTAATATTGTGAAATGTGTTCCCCTGAGCTATGGATCACATTGCAGGTGTGGGTTCTATAAACAGTGGGGTGTGTTACCTGTGTTGTACATATCGTTATCTGTTGCTGCTACATCTGTGTTCTGGGAGCACAGTAGTATGAATCATCAACTGTTTCATTGTGCTCACTGTTCTTCAGGCCATGAGTATGGACAGGGCAGAGCAGAGCGTGTCTGCTAAGAGGACCTCAGCATTTAGCCACACCTCTAAAATTCACGGCCTAGAATTGGAAGGCTTCTTAACTTCAGGTCCTTTCATTGGTTGGAAGTCTGGTCCTGTCTGAGTGTCCTCGGACAGCTCACACTGTAACCGGATGGTGTCGGTCTTCTTAGCTGTACTCATGGGTCAGTAACCTGGAAAGAACCACAAACTTACCACGGTTCCACTCTAGAGAGCACAGTGCGAGCTAGGCTGCTAGTGCACATAGGCTTGCTATTTCCTAAGCATCTGAGCTCCGAAAGGGCACCCCATCCTCTGGATGAATCAACAAGAGAGACCTGCATACTTTTGCTAGTAGGCAACAGAATAGTCAATAGATGAGACCTTTGAAGTCTTAGGATTAGCAGGACTACAAGGAAATAAGTTGTACGCTGTTTAAGAGAAAGTCAACCAGTTGTTGTAAGGCTCTGCTTTCCATTCCTAATGCCTTTGGGGTACCCTCTGATGCGGTGATTCTCAGCTTTCGAACGCTGTGACCCTTCAGTACCATCCCTCATGTGGGGACCGCAACCATACAATTATTTCGTTGCTACTTCATAACTGTAATTTTGCTGCTGTTATGAATCGTAATGCAGATCTGATATGTGACCCTCTCAGGGGTCCTGATCAGCCACTCCTCTAATATCCTCGGAGTTTAACCTTCGTGGACCTTAGTCACGTCTGTTCTCCTCAGAAACTTTCCACAGCCCTGGCACCGGTCGGTGAGTGGGTTGCAGCCCACTGCTGTGCTCCAGAGCCCTCCAGTTTATACCCACTTCCTTGGTGGCACACACAGCTGTTCCTCTTTTTTTTTTTTTTTTTTTTTCTTTTGGTTTTTCGAGACAGGGTTTCTCTGTGGCTTTGGAGCCTGTCCCAGAACTAGCTCTGTAGACCAGGCTGGTCTCGAACTCACAGAGATCCGCCTGCCTTTGCCTCCCGAGTGCTGGGATTAAAGGCGTGCGCCACCATCGCCCAGCACAGCTGTTCCTCTTAAATCCAGAGCATGTCAAGGGTGTGTGCAGTGCTTTTCTAAAGGGGTTCTTTTTTCTTGGAGGGTACCTGGATTCTAGACATATGATCTTCATGCCGGGTGATAGTGTCTGGGAAGTATCAACCATGGAGATCCTGGCTTCCTGGGAACAGCTGTGGGACCCTTTCTGACTCGCCTGGCTTCTAACTTTTATTGGCTGTGCGACTGGAAGGTTTTTGTGCGGCGCATTGCAGCAAGCCCCCAGTTTCTTCTCAGAAGAAGAATCGCTCTGCTTCGGAGGGGAATTAAAAGGAAATAGTCTATTTTTTCTAGACAACGTGTTTCCTCTTTGCTTGCACAGCTCCTGAAGGTGACTGTGCAGTCAGCCCCAGCAAGGCATCATTTGCTGGGAACGTTTGTATGGAGGAATAAGTCACTGTGTTTCCCACAGGAAGTGGCCTTGGGCTTTATGCTAAGTATGAATCTTTCCAACAGTTGCATCCACTGTTTCCTTGAGTTGTAGATATCTTTTTTTTTTTGTTTGTTTGTTTTTTTGTTTTGTTTTGTTTTGTTTTGTTTTTCGAGACAGGGTTTCTCTGTGGTTTTTGGAGCCTGTCCTGGAACTAGCTCTTGTAGACCAGGCTGGTCTCGAACTCACAGAGATCCGCCTGCCTCTGCCTCCCAAGTGCTGGGATTAAAGGCGTGCGCCACCACCGCCCGGCTCCTGTAGATATCTTTTTGAACTGACTGGAATGACTTGGTATTTGGTTTAGAGGCCAAATTGTTCCCTTTATTGTTGTAGATTTTGCTTTAAAGTTCTTTTGCTAATATATATATATATATTATATATATATAATATATTTATATATCATATAAATCTTTTTAAAAATAAGTTTATTTAAACAAGAAGATACTTGACTTAAAGGGATTCAAGGATTCATTCTTGTCCAGTATAATTTACCCCTACTTAAGACAGGTTGCCCTACATGTAACAGCTACTTACAAAAAAGTTACAAATTTGTCTTTGATTCCATGACGATAATTGAAAAACATTGAAAGTCTCCAAGTGAGCAGAGTATGCAGGCAGTGTATGTCATTGAGCTTTTTAATTCAATCACTGAGAGCAAAATCCCTTACTTGATTTTTAAGAGGAGAGCAGAACAAGCATGCCACTAACGGAGGAAGAGGCATGTTCACAGAGCTGGTGCCTTCTCCCACACCAGCTCCATCTGATGTTGAACAAAATAGAGCACTGGTTATTTAGTTCGAAAAAGGAAGGAAGGAAGGAAGGAAGGAAGGAAGGAAGGAAGGAAGGAAGGAAGGAAGGAAGGAAGGATACACAATATGCTTGTGTCTAATAAAAGAGGGTGAAGGAGAAATGAAAAAAAAGAGAAACCTGAGCTGTTTAGGAGCAAACGGAGGCTCTCTAGTTGAGAATGTACTCAACACAGTCCTGGAGTAAAGCAGCAGATTCTCTTGGTTTTTCGAGACAGGGTTTCTCTGTGGCTTTGGAGCCTGTCCTGGAACTAGCTCTTGTAGACCAGGCTGGTCTCGAACTCACAGAGATTCACCTGCCTCTGCCTCCCAAGTGCTGGGATTAAAGGCGTGCGCCACCACCGCCCGGCAGCAGATTCTCTTTTTAGCAGACACTCCTGTCTGCTGCTGGACACAACCATCGTCTTCATCTGCGTTCCCAGCTGTGCAGGTGTGGCTGTGTCATCGATGTTGCTCCTAGACTAGAATCTCACCCACCTCCTTAACAAATAGCTAACATTCACATAGGCTTTCCTTAGTTTACTAGTGGTGTTTGATTCTTCATCCTAACTTGTCCCACAGAGCCACCATGCCCACCACCTTGAAATTCATGTTATTGTTCCCAGTCTTGACTCCTTCCTTGGGTTTCTCATCAGCTATGGCAAGCGTAGGCATCTCCTCAGCTGCCACTTCACAGAAGGAGGCACCAGGCACACACCCTGATATATTAATCTTATAGACTCACGTCGCTGGCCTGGAAAAGAGTGTTTATTGTAACTGCAGTCAGTAGTTGGGTTGGTTCACCAAAAATACGTAGATCTGAGGAGAACCTGGCATCAGTCCTGACCCTTGGAAAGGGTGGGGAACCAGTGGGCCCAGTGACTCCATGAGCATGCTCATTAGAGATGGTTAGGAACACGTCTACTGTCCACTGCCTCCTTTGGTCTATTCTCCCCTCTGGTTTGATTAGATTTCAGATCTATTATAAGATGTGGGTTTCTGGATTTTCATTCTCTGTCTGAACATGTCAGAGGTGAGCGGCAAAGAAAGGAGAATGAATGAGGCCTCCATTTCCTTCACAGTTCGAGTCAAGGATCAGGGTTTAGGTGGTTTGGGTTCAAGTTTTGACCCATCCCCAACCCAATGTGTCATCTTGAACAAATGCCGTGATTGGCCCAAGGCTGCATATCTCCTCTGGAAAGGGAAGAAGAATTCTTGCATGTATTAAATGAGAAAATGTGTGCAAAGGCTCAAAAAAAACAAAAAAAAAAACAAAAACAATACCCTCAAGGCAAGGTGCTTGGTAGTTGTCAGCGATTACACCTCACAACAGAGCGAAGCACATGCTTACCCCAATGTCAACCATAGCTGCCCGTTATCTATCCACCACAGCCACCAGGAGTTATGCGGAGTAAGACTCCCACACCGCACCAACCACATTCTATTAGGGGTACCACATCTTCAGTGTGTGTCTTAGTTAGGGTTTCTATTGCTGTAAAGAGACACCATGGCCACCGCCACCCTTATAAAGGAAAAGCATTAAATTGGGGTGACTGGTTTACAGTTCAGAGGCTCAGTCCTTTATCGTCATGGCACGGAGGCAGACATGGTGCTGGAGAAGGAGCTGAGAGTCCTATATCTTGCAGGCAACAGGAAGCCGGCTGAAGCACTGAGTTAGGCATCCGTCCAGTGCCTAGGAAATCTTAAAGCCCACCCCCACCGCGACACACTTCCTCCAACAAAGCGGTAACCACTCCAACAAAGCTACACCTCTTAGAGTGCCACTCCTGAGATTGTGGGCTCCAATTGCATTCTAACCACCACAATGTGTCTCTGTTTGATATTATCAAGTTTAAGGATTGTTTCTTAGTGATATTAAAGTGAGTTTTATGTCTGTTCACATGAGGGGAAAATTTGACATTGTTTTTCCTTATAGTAGAAGTCTGATGTTGTGTCTTGTTGAATTTGAAAAGTATTTTTTATGCTGTTTACCTTAATAGGTTCTTATAGAAACTTAATTATTCTCAGAACCGCTATATCAGTCCTACCCCTGTGTTCAGGTAATACCTGCATTTCTCCCTTTTGCCCCAAAGAGCAGCTTATCACATAACTGGTATAGGGACAGAAAATGTTTGTCAAACATCTGAAGAGTGTGGCGTTCAGGTTCTACTACCACAATGAGATAGTAGAGACGTTCACTTCACTCATGAAACATGTCATCCAGATGTTTCTTAGGAGGACCACGAGGGCTGCTAGGGGAAAAGAAGCGAGGGCCAGAACAAGGAAGATGCGGGTAAGGACGAGAGGCCCCCACGGGTTTTGTTTCCAGACCATTTCGGCAAAGGAAAATACACCTTACTACAAATGAATGCTTTTTGTCTTTTTTTTTTTCAAAAGGAAATAATTACTCTGCAGATCCTGAAATTGACCCAGAAACTGACCCAAGGACCAGACGCTGAGTTCAGATGGTCATTAGAAAGCTGCTAACAGTCCCAGCTGTTTCCTTGGCTGTGGAAACTCTTTATTTGGCAATGGGGTGTGTACAGGATGTTAAGTTAAAAATACACGTTTCCATTTAACCTCCTTCCAGGGGCACTTGCTTCTGTTAAAGAGCCTGTACACAGGAAAGGGATGTAATTTCATTGATTGGTCGCCTAGATAGGCAAGGCCTTTCCTGGTTTGCAGCAACCTAGAAACGTAAGAGAAGATTTGATGACCGAGCAGGGGACACTAACTCTGAATAAATCTGGCTCTCACTGGACTGATTGGGACCGCTTTCTCCTAAGGCTTTCAAGCGTCCATGTGCTGGAGAACCTGGAAATCTACCTGAAAGTAAAGCACTGGCTTTCCATTTCCGTTCTCTCCTCTCCAGATGTTTGTCCCCTTTTGAAAAACTTGTACCCATTGTAACCTAACACTTGCCTTCTTCAATGAGAAGAGCTAGCCAATAATGCAGAGTACAGATAATTTTAAGTTTGTACTTGGGGTCAGAGAGGAAGAGATGACCTTGGTATCACATCAAAAATGCCAGCTAAATGCCGGGCGATGGTGGCGCACGCCTTTAATCCCAGCACTAGGGAGGCAGAGGCAGTCGGATCTCTGTGAGTTCGAGACCAGCCTGGTCTACAGAGCTAGTTCCGGGACAGGAACCAAAAGCCACAGAGAAACCCTGTCTCGAAAACCCCCATAAAAAAGCCGGGCGGTGGTGGCGCACGCCTTTAATCCCAGCACTCGGGAGGCAGAGGCAGGCGGATCTCTGTGAGTTCGAGACCAGCCTGGTCTACAAGAGCTAGTTCCAGGACAGGCTCCAAAGCCACAGAGAAACCCTGTCTCGAAAAACAAAAAACAAAAACAAACAAAAAAAAAATACCAGCTAAATGAAATTTGTAAAAAACAAGACCATTTTTTCCTTAAGAACTTGCAGCATTAATATGCTTTAAAAACCAGCAGAATGTCCATACCGCCCAGCTACTGCACGAGGACATTCCATATCACCACAGAGATATTTACACGTCCACATTTATTGTCTCTCTATTTGTGATAGCAAGGGGATGAGACGAGCCTAGATGACTGTCATCTGATGAGTGGATAATGAAAATGTGCTCCATACTCACAATGCAGTAAGAAAAATGAAATCGTAGTATTTTCGGGAATATGGATGGGTTTGTAAAGCGTTAAGTGTTAGGTGAGGTGACCCAAAGTCAGAAAGAAAGTCACGTTCTCCTTCATGCGATCCTAGCCTGTAATGTATTTATGTCTATGTAAGCAGGTGTGAGTGTGTGTGTAGTGCGGTCTACAGTTTAGAAAGGGAGGCCAGCGAGGGATTCCATTAGTGGCTGAAGAGGGGCAGAATGCAGGCTGAAGAGCACATGAGTTGTGAAAAGAGAATCGAAAGTGAATATTTTATTTATATTTATTTATTTATTTATTTATTTATTTATTTATTTATTTATTTGATTTTTCGAAACAGGGTTTCTCTGAAGTTTTTGGAGCCTGTCCTGGAACAAGCTCTTGTAGACCAGGCTGACCTCGAACTCACAGAGATCCGCCTGCCTCTGCCTCCCTAGTGCTGGGATTAAAGGCGTGCGCCACCACCGCCCGGCGAAAGTGAATATTTTAGTATAGTTTCAGTGTCAGATACCTGGGTAAATGCTGAAAGAGCAGAAAGGTAAAGGAGCCAGCCACCCGGGAGACTTCTTACCTCTACCGAATACTCAGGCGGAAGGGGCAAGCTCCTGTGCCTAGGAATCTGCAGGCTGAATGGGACCTGGATCCTGTCTCCACCTCCCTAGTGCCAGGATCCAAGGTGTGAGATCCCAAGTGCTGAGATCAAAGGTGTGTGCCACTGTCTGGCCTCTGTGCTTAACTAGTGGCTAACTCCTCCTTCTGAAGAGGCAAGCTTTATTTGTTAGAGCCCAAACAAAATTTCATGCATCATCTTTTCTTTTGTGGTAGAGAAATGAATACAAATACAATTGGTAAATAGGTGCAAAACCACGATGATGTTCTGTGGCTTCGGAATGGCTGTTCTAAAGATGGATGCTCCCTGAGATGGACAGTGTTTGGGAGGGGGCGAGGGTTTGAGGGCCACTTAATCTAGCTGATTCATATTTTATGTCTGAGTTCACTACAGTAAAGAGCCATCACGGTAGCAAATAGCTTTCTCTTTATTCTTAGTAATTAAAATGCCAATTTCCTGATGCACATAGTGCATTAAAAATCAATATGCAGTATTGACTTTAGAAAAACACCTCTTTGTTATGTTTTCTGATAAAGTTAGAGAACCGTCCAAACCCTAACTTGGTGAAGGGAAAGTTTTCCTTTAGTGTATATAAGCTTTATGTTATAAAGCAAGCTCTTTGAATAATTGTTTCCCAGTTGGGAATGTAGATTGAAATTTCATTCTTTAACTTTTCATTTTATTTTCAAACCGATACTTTGTGCTTTTAAAGAAATTATACTAGGTTTAAGCACATAACCTGTAATCATTAAAACATGGCCTCCAAATAATTTCTTTTTTTTTTTAAATATTTATTTATTTATTATGTATACATACAATATTCTGTCTGTGTGTATGCCTGCAGGCCAGAAGAGGGCACCAGACCCCATTACGGATGGTTGTCAGCCACCATGTGGTTGCTGGGAATTGAACTCAGGACCTTTGGAAGAGCAGGCATTGCTCTTAACCTCTGAGCCATCTCTCCAGCCCCCTCCAAATAATTTCAAATGCTCATTCGTGCCTTGCCACTTAACAAGTCGGTAGTACCTCTCTTTCACAGGCCTCCGTAGGATTTCGGCCGCTTTGTCTCCTCTTACTGCCTCCATCTCTTCACTTCTGAGAATGGTGCTCTGACTTCTGAAATAGATTTCAGCACAGTCCCTTGAAAGGACTTTTTGACCCAATTTTGGGTCATCCCCCAAATAGAAAAGCTCCGTGTTGGTTAAACCTCACAGAAAGGTTTCTATGGTAGTTCCTTGTCTTGTTGGCAGGAACTGATCGAGTGCCCTGTTTGGGTTCCATTCCCTTGCCCTTACAGTTTACAGCCAGCATGAGAGTAAAGGGGGAAATCAGTTAATTCTGCCCTTTTGTTTGCCTTTCATGAGTGTCTTGCAGTATTTACAATGACATAGGGAGACAGTGGGCGTACTACTAGTGGGTAGGCAGTCGAATCTAGAGAGCATTTTTTACTTCCTAATACCCTCCCAGTGCTAGCGTGTCTCTCTCTCTCTGTCTCTGTCTCTGTCTCTCTCTCTCTCTCTCTCACTCTGTCTGTCTCTCTGTCTCTCTCTCTGTGTATGTGTGTGTGTACTTGAAAACATGATAGGCATTATATGTTGCAATCTGTGTAGATAATGGGTGAACTGCACAAAACCATTTAAAATTCCAAGTTTCATAAATAACAAAATGGTAACTTTGTCTACTAATGTGCTTAATTGTTGAAAGGTTAATTTGGATAGAGATCAGCTGGGACCATTCTTAAAAAGCTAACAGCTCCGGGAATAATAGGTAATTATGGCTAGCATCCTTTTGTACTGTAGGAAGTCCTTAGGGGTCTTTGGTGTTTAGAGAATTAATTCATGCTCTGCTCATTTGTCTCGCACCATCTTCTGGTACCAATGCGAAAGCTCGTTTGTGCATTGCTGGGTAATAGTAGGCTCAAGGGTCACAGGTTGTACAGGCTGAAGGGCCATGCATCCATAGTCACAGTGTGAAGAATTCTTTTGTGACTACCTTAGTTATGGTTTCTATTGCTGTGATAAAAACATCATGACCAAAATCAACTTGGGAAGGAGAGGGTTTTCTTTCATCATACAGATGGTATCTGTCTCTCAGAAGTCAGGCCAGGGACCTGGAGGCAGGGATGGAAGCAGAGACGTTTGAGAGTACTGCTTACTGGCTTGCTCCTCATGACTTGCTCAGCCTGTTCTCTTATACTGTCCAGGACCACCTGCCCAGGTGGCACCATTCACGGTGGTTAAGGCTCTCCCACATCAGTCACTAAGAAGACACTGCACAGACTTCTACACTGGCTAATCTAGTAGGAGCATTTTCTTGGTAGAGGTTCCGTCTGAGATAACCCTAGCTTCTGTCAAGTTGACGATGGAAGGAAGGAAGGAAGGAAGGAAGGAAGGAAGGAAGGAAGGAAGGAAGGAAGGAAGGAAGGAAGGAAGGAAGGAAGGAAGGAAAGGAAGGAAGGAAGGAAGGAAGGAAGGAAGGAAGGAAGGAAGGAAAGCTAGATCAGGATAGCAGCTAAAACTGACTTTTAAACCAGGACTGATTATGTCATATGTTCAAAACGATAATTCACTATCTCAGCAAGTAAATATATTATAGTAAACATTGAGACCCTCTTTTGAGACGCTGACATTTAAAAATATCCACGAAGCAAAAACCAATTTTCAACATTTAGGAAATTTTAGAAGTTTTGTGGCTTTAAAAAAATAATTGAATCAGCTATCTGATTCAAGCTTAAGAAAACGTTTATATTCCTTTTAGCTGCAAAATTATCATAGAAACAGCCATCTATGCCTGAAAAATGCATAAGACATAAGATTTCGTGAATGTCCCAACACAAGGTGTACAGGTCTATCTTTCCATAAAGCTAATCTAAATTCTCCTTATGTGCGTTTTAGCCCATCTCCGTCAGTTTCATTTGTAATGTTCTTTTTTCAGAATAAATCATCCTGTTGAGAGTAGGGCAAAGTGTATATGCTTGGGGTGTGTGTGTACATGTGTGTGCATGCGTGTGAGTGCAAGCATTTGTGCCATGGCACATGTGATCGGCAGATAACTTTGTGGAGTCGGTCACATCATTATGTAGGTTCCAGGGATCACACTCAGGTTACCAGGCATGCGCGTCAAGCATCACCATCCATTGAGTCATATTGCTGACCCCCAACACAATGTACATTCCCTTTATAAATCTTAACCAATCTGCAGTGGAGTCTGGGCTCTTTCATTTGCTAACCTTGGGCTACGGTCACATTTCCGAACCTAAGATCCTTTTGGGACATGAAATTGTTGATATTTTTGTAATTTTCGCTAACCTGCCTACTCCCTGAGGAATGTTCTAAACGGTTCTGCGTGTACCAATATTATTAAAATCAAGTCAGTTTCCCCTTTTCCATAACAGTCCAGACATTTCTATGTCTTGTTTGTCTAATTTACTGATACAGCCCTCAAGTAAGCTAGATGGAACACTATTTGAAATGAAGATGTTATCTGTCTGGCTTCTGACTTAATGACTTTCTAGCTTTATGATTTGGATAGGTTACTTAACATTACCTGTTCACATCTTACCTTCTGTGCCATTCTGTGTGGGCTGTAAACGAGAAAAGGTAAGAAGAAGATTTATAATTCACAGAGTACATATTATCATAAAGAAACAGCAGTAAGTCTCAACAATGAAAGCAATATTTCACATGAGCGTGAACTTGGTCTTGTCACAACATATATAAGTTGTAAAATTTTGCTTAGCATTTTCAGCCTCACCTTTGTCTTCCACAGAAAATATCTGTCTTATGTATATAGGTTTGTTTCCTCTATGTATGTTTGTACAGCATTTGTGAGCCTGGTACCCACTGAGGCCAGAAAAGGGCATCCCTTGGAACCGGAATTGTGAGCCACTATGTGGGTGCTAGGGCTCAAACCCAGGTCCTCTGCAAGAGCAGCCAGTGCTCTGCTCTGCTGAGCCATCTCTCCAGCCCCTTCCATTGAAGCTATGAGACATCTTTCCATTCCAGTCTTCTTTTGTTGTTGCAAGGTTAAAGTTCCAACACTGAATGTGTTATCTGCGGGGCTGGGTAATGTTTAGAAAGAACCAATGATGCGAAAGGCACAGAGATGAGAGGCGGGCATGCAAAGGAAGATGTGTAGAACTTTACCTCCCAAGACAGTAACTGTTAAGTCAACAGAACATGTGGTCAAAGCATAGCCAAAGGAAGAGGGAACTTTGCTTGGTCCACTAAAGAAGTTTTAGGGTAAAAATTGTAGGGACCCCAGACAGGAGAGGGTATGGGCTACATCTACAGAGAGAGACTTTAAGTGGGAAGGGTGGGATGGAAGGCGGATCAGTGATAAAGATGAAGCCTTCAATTGAACCATATGGATTAAAATTGGGGAGAAAAGAAATTTGAGTAAATACTCCAATGCTGAAGGAAAATTTATATGTGCTGTTGCTTTCATATTTTAAATCTATTAAATAAACATACATACATATTGGTTTTGTTGTTCAACTCAGTTTTGTTTCACATTTACTATGAGCCTGAGCATATAGACATTTGGGTGGTTTCTACATAGAATTTGCCTCCTGGTCCCTGCAAACCACTTTCCAGCTCCAGGATTCTAGCAGAACCAGCTATTGTGGGCCAAGCTGTCCTGAAGAGAATCACAGAGGGTGCTTTCCCAAGGCCTTTTCCTCCAAGGTTGCCCATGACCTTAGCCATTGAATCATTTAATTGTTTCTGGCCTCCCAAGCCAGTGATTGGGAACAGGCAGGGTGGTAGGGTGATGTTATGTCTGGGGCTCGAGCCTGTAGCCTCACCACACATGAGGCCCACCCTTCCTGGTCTGAGAGGCTCAATGCACAGTGCTTGGCACATAGTGAACACTCAATAAATTGAGTTGTTTTTCTGTCTCTTTGAGGATCTAAAGTAGAGACATTCAAACCCGAGAATGCCCCCAGAGCCGTAGGTTCCCTGACTGAAACTCATGGAGAGCCCTGGGGCAGACGTGTGTGGATGCAGCTCCAGCCAGTCAGCCAGGGAGAGGTCATTGTTCTGACTTCATAGCAGGTCTAGCCGAGCTTCCTGGGCTTGTGGATCCTAATAAGATTTTTGTCAATGAGTTTTAACTTAATGCCGCATTTCTAAACTGTGTGTAATGTCATGACAGTTGGAGACACTTAAAAACAGCCGATAGATATCAATTCTGAGACTCCTGTGCTTTGCCTGTGTTGTTTGTGTTTTACCCATCTCTACCCCCCAAAGGAGTATTCCTCCAGGTTCCTTGATGAGGAAAACATTGAGTTAGAAGAAAAACTTTTGACAGCCTTACCTGTTCATATTTGTTAAAATAAAATTGCCTTCTTGCCCTTCCTTCTTCCTTTTCCCTTTACTCCCAATCTAGCTGAGCTATCCATCTTCCTGAGCTACTGGGGGGTTCACATGCAGCTGTAAGAAATGCCTTGTAAACTTTGCCCAGTTTCCCCAACACTGGTGGCTTTTTTTCTCTCGCCTATGTTTCTCTGCAGCTCTGGGGATCAGCCCAAAGTCTCAACTGCTGAGCATGCTTTGGCCCATATAAACTGTCGTTAAACTATCTTGACTAGGGTGTTGCTGTTAACCAAACTCGCAATCATATTCTGGGTTCCCTGTTTTTGGTGTAACTATGTGTGTGTGTGTATTATGTGTGTGTAGATTATGTTATAACCAATTTTATCACGTATATAGGTTCAGAAATCTGCCATCAGATGTATTGTCTTTTAAGATAGTTGCTTGAGAATTTAAGCTTATCCCATGATGACAGACATGGGGAGATACGTCATGTCTTCTACACATTCTAGAACGCTGCCTGGCTGTGGAAGCATGGACAGATTCTGGCCCATGTTTCCTACCTGTGGCTGTTTGGGTGATCCTTCAGATTCCCTTGTTATGAATGGCTGGCTAGCCCAAGCAGAGCATAGGCGGGCTTGGCATCCAGCTCCTGACTCACCTGGGGTAACCTGTACTTTACTGCCTTGAGTTCTGCCAATTGGAGAGGCCAAGAAGGGGAGCTGGCCTAAGAGTGCATCACGCCTGCTTTTCCTGAGGCCACACACACCGTGCCTAGTTGAGTACCTGTCTGTCTTTTGGGATATGCTCAAATAGGTCTCCAGAGTTCCGAGGTTGTGGATAAATACCTTTACTCCCCTTGAGAAAAGCAGGCTGTGGGATAGCTTCGTGGTTAAGCATGTATGTAGCGGGCACAAAGCTTTGGGTTTGATTGCCAACACTGAAAGCCAAACAAATAAATAAACTGATACATATAGATACATAAGCAAAAATTGAGCCAGAAGTCATTTGTTTCACATACATTTTATATGTCCACAAAAGCAGATTTCACTGGGCAAACAGTCCTGTTAATTGTACTTTGGTCATTTATCCCAGACTCTAGTATGGACCGCAGTCAAACCTTGTCACTTTGACACCATCAAGAATGCCCACCCTAGAGAATGCTGCCACAGCGGTACGTCCTTCCACTAAAATAAACACAGAAATAGTGAAGAAAGAAAAATGGCAGACATCTTTTTAAAACATAAACACATGTATGCTTGCATCTTTCTGTGTGCACATGCACACACACACACACACACACACACACACAGCAAAGCCATAACCACACCTAGTAAAAATCTGTGTTTGGCTAAGTATCTCCCCTCTGAGAAGGATTAGCAGATAGCTCAAAGTCCTAACATTACCATTTTAGAATGGCAAAGGCCTGCTGCAATCTACTGGTCACATGTGGGATCTGAGCAGTTAGACAGCTAGGTGAACATAATGACCAGGGGACCAACTCCAAATGCAGTTACTATGGGAGCCTTTTAGAGAATATATTGTGTTTGTATCCAGTGCCCTACTGGTGCCCGATCCCCACTCTATGGCGCCCTACAAGACTGATTTCCTCTTTTAGCTAATGCTTTTCCATAGTGGCACTTTAAAAGAACATATTTCTTCATTTCTTATTTACAAGTAATACTCTATATTTTTTTTTGAGTGTGGTTTTCATCTTACTTAAATAAAAGATTGCTTTTAAATTAACCAGAGACATTTTCAGAGAATCTTGGAAGTGTTGGCACGGGGGGGGGGGGCATTTTAAAGAACAAAACTTAATGAGAGTTCCAGAACAGAATGCTATTATTTCCGGGGCGGGCTTTTCTGTCCTTACCTAACCCATATCCATGCGTGCAGGCTGCTGGTATGGGCATGGCAAGCGGCAGATGAAGATGCAGCTGCATCCCTGCGTTCTGCTGCCTGTCACCGAGGCCCACAGGGTGCCGAAACTTGAACTGCTCCTGCATTAAGTGCTGTTCTGATCAGTGTTCAGCCTCCCCAGATAGAAGTCTGGCTTTGCTCTGCGGCTTACGGAGTCCCAGGCTTTCATGTTCCGCAGGTGACAACGTCAAAGCGGAGAGCAATTAAGTGTCCAGCTCCAGGTCATGAGCCTCATTATCCTGACAGGAACCAGGTTTCCTGACTTCCAACCCCTTGCTTTCCCCTTAAAGGAATGGCTTCATCTTGCTGGCTTGACTCTCCCTGTTTTCCATTTGTAATGTTGGCCCTGGCTCTTCCTTCCCTTGGGTCCTGCGTTAGGTTTTCTGAGGGTTGATGAAACAAAGTATCACATGCCTGGTGCCTTCGCACAATAGAAACTACTCTCTCACGTTTCTGGGAAGTGGGAAATTGTACATCTGGGTGTCTGCAGGGCTGTGCCCCTTTCCCAGAAGCCAGGCTGGCATGATCTCTCCCATCTCTGTGCCTCCCTCTGTCTTTTTTCTCTCTGTCTGTCTGTCTCTCCTTTTCAGGACAGGATCTCACCTGGTCACTCAAGCTGGCCTTGAGTTGGCAATGGTTCCTCCTCCCCCCGCCCACCCCCCACCTAGTCCTGGGATTCCAGGTATGAGCCAGCACACTCTGAGAATCATTTTAGTGCCTTTCCCCTAGCTTTCAGTCTCATTCATAATCATTCATGTTTCTTGGCTTCTAGACACACCCCTCTGTGATCATGTGATCTTCAGACATCTTCTCTTTTGAGGACATCAGGCTGTATTTGAGTAGCCCCCCCAAGTAACCCCCATTTTAGTTTGATTATGTATGCAAAAACCCTACTTCCAAATAATACTCCACTCCTGTAGATGCAAGGTGGGTTAGAACTTCATCCATCTTTTTAGGGGTGCAGTTTAACCCATAACAGGCCTCCTTAATGTCAACCTTGTTTTAGAACAAGGCAGGTATTTCTAACTTGCGAGGGGAACATAAATGGGGTTTCATTAAACCTGAAGCATCATAGCCAACATTTGTAGTTTATTATAAGAACACATTGGAAAGATTTGTAGGCTATTTGGGATGTGATTTTTGGATTAATTCCTTCCTTAAACCATTTGTTGGGCATAGTGTTTTAAAAGTAGGGAATGACTAGATTCGAAAGCATTTCATTTTCATGTTCAGTGTAGCTCGTAGGCTTGTGCGTTTTTAAGAGGATATCTAAATAGGATAGTGTGGAACGCCAGGAGTGTAAGTATTCGCTGGTTTTCAGCTTTCTTCACCCGTTTGCACATGTTAAGCCTCTAGTTAGACAGCTTCAGGTTGTCCTTGTTGTGGGGCTTTTGGTTTGCTTGCTTCTGTAGCCAGAAAGTCTAGAACAAAATGTTCGCATGAAATATTTAATGGGGTGAATGCCTACAAATTTTAATAAACATTGAAAGTAAGGAACCCCTACTTACCCACTCTGTTTATCCCCTCGGATGTCATAGGTTCGTACAGTTCTTTGTATTCAGACTCTTTAGTAGTATTTAGTCAATTTAGGAAGAAATGTATATATAACCTTAGTTTGTTATCTTTTAAAAATATTCTAAAACTTGTGGAGAAAGTGGGGGGAGCAGGAGGAGGGGATGGAGAGGGAACTGGGCTGGGTATGTAAACTGAGAAAAGATTGTTTTAAAAATAAATTAAAAAATAAAAATAATAGAAAAATATTCTAAAACTATGTAATAGGAGTAAATTGCCTTGTCTTTTCTCCCACTAATTTCATATATGAGTTTCCAATCCCCCTTTAAATTAATGTGGTTGAGCTTCCACCATAGCCTTCCTGTAAGGCCATTCCCCACTTTCTATAATCTTATAGGCCTAGGAGAACACTCGCTCCCCTTCTGTCGTTTGGATAATTACGTGTGTTGTGCTCAGTGGTGGCCCTATTAACTCACATGAGTACCGTGGACTCGCAAAACGGCCTCAGATTTCCATATACTGGAACTGTGAGAATTTTCTGTAATGGTGCTTTAGCAATAATGATGGAGGTGCAGGCATTTCCTGGGGATTAATGACCAGCTGGGAAGAGCCAGTGGTCCTGGGCTCTGCCTCCCAGCCAGCCATTAATTCCAAGAAAATGTCTTTTGCCGAGGTTGTTATTGCTATTATAAGCTTAAAATGGAAAAACATAACAGACATGTGAGTTATTTTTATGGTTCGGTGCTGTTTCCAATAGTATGTACCAATTCAAGAAGCCGAATGTGTACACGCACAAGTGCAGGTCAGGTTGTTTGACTCATCCCCTAGTAATCTATGTTTTATGAATGATTTCACGGTTCTCAGCCATTCTTTCCCACAGAGAAAGAAAGAGAGGGTGGGAAAGGGGAGAGTGAGTGAGAGAGAGAGAGAGAGAGAGAGAGAGAGAGGGAGGGAGGGAGGGAGGGAGGGAGGGAGGGAGGGAGGGAGGGAGGGAGTTTGGGAATTCCTACCTTGATCTGAGTTATCCAAGTATCGCACTCAGTGAGATGTTTATGCTCAGGCTTCATGGATTGTCTGAGGGGACTGAGGCATTATTTTCTTTTTTTGCTTGTTTTAGTTTTTTGTGGCAGTTATTCTTCAAGACTGAAAAGGGAAACACAACACCCAGCCCTATAATCATCTTGCTGGGCCTCTTCAATCTTTCTCTGCTATTTAACAAGCAACCTTACGCTTAGGCCTTGAGATATCGACTATGTGAGAGAGAGGGATACACAGCCCCGTGAGTCAACACTTCGGGCTCTGTAAAGTATATGAAGTGGTGCAGTTAGAGGAAGCTTCTAATGCCAAGCCGCCTGAACTCCAGACCAGAGTTGGAATGTCGTTCCCCTGTGTTCTTTTCCGAAGCTTGCCCTGTGTTTCTACCTTAATTAGCCGTGTTATTTTAATCTAGATTATTAAAAGCCTCTCTAGAAATATTTCACTGAGTTCCTAAGACGGAAGGTCTTGACAGTCCCAGAATGGTGGCACCTCTGATCTTAGGAAGAGATGCTAATGGCATTACCTAGGTGTCACGCCGGGGACATTTTAAACCGCTCATCAGTCAGCGGCTCCACCGTTATCAAGCAGCAGGTACAGGCCAGACTTCTTGGAACACTTTTTAAAAAAATGACAGGACACAGGTTGCACTAAGAGAAATACAAGGGAGTGAAGACATTGTCCTGCCCAGTCGTGAAGCTCCTCCCCCTCCAGGCACCTGTCAATAGCCCCAGTTCACTGTAAAACTTCTTCCAGTGTGAGTGGGTAAGTGGTGTGCTCGGCGTGTCTACACACACACACACACACGCGCGGTTCTGATTTCCCTGGTGTGAGGCGGGCAGTCCCTCAGGAGGACCATGGATGCACGGGAATGCCTTGCACTGTTTTCTCCTGTAATGATACTTTTGCAACAGGTTTGTTATTGATGCCCTTTACCATAAACTCCCTGGAAAGTGGCTGTTTTTGCCTTTGTTATGGTGTGTGTGTGTGTGTGTGTAATATCAAAAGTGTTAGTAAATGGTGGTTCCTTCATATACATGAATAGAGAGGGAAAAAGTGTGTGCTGGGTTCCTCAGAGCTCACAAAATGACTTCTTACTCAAAGGTTCAAAAACATATCCACAGCGTTAATGTCATTAAATGCTGTGCCCAGAGGACGAGCTGCTCTTGCTGATCTCTTGGCTGTGACACTTAGGGACATAAAGATCAGCAACATTAGTGCCACCCATGTCTTCAGTGAGATTTCAAAACAGGAAGCAGTAGACGCTGGGGAAAAATCTTTAAAGGGAGAGACAGACAGACAGACAGACAGAAGTTTCCTCATTTGGACTTTGCTCAACTACACAGCTTAAGATGAAGTTGTGGGGTACAGGGCACGGTAACATGGCGGCGCAGGGTAACATGGCAGCAGGCGCTTCAGCAGAACTGGAAGGAGATGTGTTACTTTGACAACTCATTAGTCAGTTGTTGAGAAGGGGAAAGGAACATCTAAAGGAAAGTAATTGATGATCATGGTGGACAAAGCAGTCCTCCCATCTGGCGAATCTTCTATGTGAATATATTTCTTATATTTTGTTTACTGCTCTATGTATGCTGTCCGCTATGAAAATACATTTCTTTCTTTTTCAAAACACTGTATTTGGTATCTATTTACCTATGTATCATCCATGTATATTTCTACCTACATTACTTAAGCAGCTTGTGTATCTGTGGTAATTTTTAATGTTATGTGTTTGGGTACTTTATCTGTGTACCATGTGTGTGCCTGCCAGAAAAGTGTATCAAAGGCCCCAGAACTGGAGTTACATGTGGCTGTGAGCCAGACTGTAGGTGCTGGGAATTGAGCATGGGTCCTCAGAAAGAACAGCAAGTACTCTTAACCTTAGACTGATAAAATCTTAAAGAATAAATTCAGTGAAGAAATATGTGACTTTTTATGAATGCACTATACTTTTAAAACTAACATGCCAATATATCTATATCTATCTATATATATATCAGTTTATTCACAGACAATTTCCTAATTCCGTAACTTGACTTCTAAATTGAAAAGATATTAACAAAAGCAACAAAAACACATTGGGTATATTTATTTGTTCTTTGGATCTTTCAGCTTGCAAACTATGTTGTAAAACGAAAAAGTAAACATTTATGAAATTGCATTAAAATACTATTTTAAAATGTGTATGGCATAAATTGGCATGGTGTGTATACAAAGGAAGCCAGCTGTTAGAAATTACTTCTATCTGAGAAGGTTTAAAAATTAAGGAAAGCATCTGTTCTAAAAATACAGTGCAGATATTAACACCTAGTAAGTGCCCATGCCCTCAACTAAGGAAAAAAAAAATTCTATAGAAAAGGAATGGAAGTAGAGTGTTGGGTACAGAGGCAACACTTGTACACCCAGCTACATATACATAGAGTTTGGGGGAGGAAGCAGAGCTGAAGAGCTAAAGACTGGGAGCCACCGAAGGAAGAGCCAGAGCTTTCTATGTGGGTAGAGATATCTCCCAAGAAAGGGACAAAGACAGAAGGGAGTGTAGACAGTGAGGGGGAAAGAGACCATGAACCTCTGCGTGCCGAGGAGATGGTGAAGCCCGCCAGCTGCTACGAGAGACCATCTTTTCAAGCCACCTCACTGTCTCCCCTCTCTCCACCTTTGCCCAGCTCATGAGGGTTGGCTTAGGTTGCACTTTCATTAGCCCTGGAGACCAGGCTCCCTATTGAGGTACATCTGATGACTCGTCATCCCCCGTGGAGCAGGCAAATGAAGCTGGAGAGAGTCCTGTGGGAGCCAGACCATTAAGTCATACTTAGTGACATCCCATTTGCCATCTGGAAAAGATAAAGTTTTGTTGTGCAATTATCTTTATGGGACGGCGTGTTTCTGTTGGCTTACTAAAGTCATTAAGCCAAAACAGGGTACAAGTGCAAGCCTGGTCTCCCAAGTCACCTGCACCTTCCTCCTCACACTATGAAGAGTATATCTGTGAAGAGGAGTAAAGTGCTTAGTGTGTTTAAACTAATGGCTGTGACTTCAAGAATCATTAGGTTTCAAAGATATATGTACATATATATATATATATATATATATACATACACATACACACACACACATATATATGTATGTATATGGATGCTTTTGTCTGCATGTACCTCTGCACACCAGGAGGGAGCACTGGGATTCATGAAACTACAGTTATACACGTATAAACACTTGTAAGTCACCATGTGGGTGCTGGGAATTGAACTCAGAATCTCTGGAAGAACAGCCAATGAATGCGCTTTGCCACTGAGCCATCTCCAGCCCAAACTGTAGTATTTCTAGCTGAGTTGGTTTGCCATGGGCAATGTACTTGTGCCTAATTTACCTAAGCAGTTTTAGCAGTCTACCAAAAATGCTCGATTCTGCAAAGTGAATTGCAGAAAGGAAACCTTTCTCTAGATGGGAAACAGGCAATGCATAAGCACCAAAACTCGGGAATAGTTTCCCACACCACGGCTCTGCCATTTCAGAGCACTTGTAGAATACTATACATGTGCAGTAAACATTTATGGCCATATTTAGGTCCAAGCAGCATGAGGGATTTTGTGCTGGCTCTGGTTGATGAGTACCCCAAACAGGAATCCTTTATGTCTGAGGTATCCATAGTAACTAAGTAGGGCCCGTTTCCATTGTACTTATTAGCTTCCAACCTGCTAACCAGGCTTAGGCGCTGTGGGCGCCAGCACTCCTAATTCATATAACACCCCAGAGAGTAGGTAAGTGCCTTTCAAAAAAAGCAGACTTAAATAAGGGGTTTTAAGAGATTTGCGGAATGCCACGTAGCAGCCAAGACAGTAATTTTTGATACAACTGTCAATTTAATTGAGTAGTGTTATACAGACAAAAATCACATAGCAAGAAACAGAATTACGATTATTAAGAAAGTAATAGTGGGCTTTTTGTTTGTTTGTTTGCCTTTGGTGCCTCTTTGAGATAGTCTATTATTGACACCATTGTTTTCTCTTTTATAAAATAGTGCACATTCACTGATTGCCTTTGGCAGGCAACGTCAGCTTTGCTATTCAGGTTCTTGCTTTTTCCGTCTGTTTTGGTTTTTTAGAGACAGGGTTTTTCTGCATAACAGCCCTAGATATCCTGGAACTCACAATGTTTACCAGGCTAGCCTCGAACACACAGAGATCCTCCTGCCTCTGATTCCCGACTGCTGGGATTAAAAGCGTGCACCACCACTGCCTGGCATCTTGCTTTTTCTTAACACGGGGAAAAATTTAACATGGTAGAAAAATGGCGTGAGTTCACGACGAGCATCAACAGTGCAGCGTGACTGTAATCTTCCTTCTCCAAGAACGTGCTGCAGGGGACGTTTGTGCTTTCATTTAGCATTTGTGTGAGGTTTGCCCTTGGCTTCCATTGCAGTCATGATAAATTGCAGCAGGAGAGCAATCTTATCTACTAGACTAGAAAGACCTTGACACATTTCATTCAGATTGGCTCATTTGCACATTAACATATTTTTGATAATATGAGAACGAACTTTTTACACTCTATGTAAAGAACTTCAGTTAAGCATATATACACTAAAATCACCTGAGGATATGGTGTGGGGATTGTCAGAGTTGGAAAAAAAAGATCTGGTCCATTATATCCATCCGTTCTTTCTGGGACATTCGTAGCTACTTGAAATTTAAGAATGAAATAATTGTAATCTTTCCTCACTTCTTCCACCTAATACTCTTCATCACAAATGTTAGACAGATTTCAAAGCCCTCACTAAGGCCAGCAGCCATGCTTCTTTTTAGTAGAGATAACTTGGGAACGAGCGCTCACGCTGAGCTGAGATGCAGCCAGCGCATTTCAGTGCTAGTCGGCATTGTGTGTTCTCATTCAACTGGACACAAATTGTTTCTTGGGAGAGCCGGAAAGGTGAGCAAGAAGATGGGAGAAATGAGTTCAGTTGGGTCTCTGGATTCTGAGTGCTGCAGAACATAGAGAAAACAGTTTGCATGGAGAAGCACAAAGAAGCACAAAGAAAACCCAGCACTCCTTAGCTGAGTTAACCCATGCAATGATGGCTTTATGCTACTGCTACCGGCTCAGGGCCTGCCCTTCTCGATCACTGATATTTATGAATGCGACAATGATGTGGACCTGACCTGTTTCTGCGATGGGCAGAAGTTAAATCCACTGTGGTGGTGAGTTCTTTTCTCACGGTTGGCTTAGTTGAACTCAACTTTTGGATAGACACAGGGGCAGCATGAAATCCACATGCCCTGGTCGGGAAGGAGAACTTCAATTTGCAAGAGAGAGAGTCAGGAGCTTGGAGGCATCTGAGCCAGGGGTTGTCAGAATTGGCCAACAAGACTTCCCTTAGCAAGTGTTTATAGTGTTTGAACTACAGAAGTAATGACTGTACAAAGACACGAAGGACCGAGAACACGGGAATGCCATCCTCATGATACTGACAAACCAGTTGGATACAGCACACACAAATCAACTGAGGCATATTGCTGCCAAGCTCAAATAGTGTAAGAGTGGAGGATATAAGTCTTGTGGGGACACAGAATTGAGGCAAGAGCTATTGAGAACCAGAAGTTTGGGTAGGGTTCGGGAGAAAATGAAAAGAAGATGTGAATCAGTACACTTAAAGTTCACGTGTAAGATGAAGAGCCCCTCAAGAGCTGGCACATGCTCTCCCTGTCACATGTCCCTGCAGTCCCACCTTGGCTTGTTAGGTTGTCCACAGCCGACTTCAGTAAGAGCGTAAATGGCTAGACTTGGGTACCATGTCGCTATGAAGACCAAACTTTGGTTCCCAATCTGCCACTGACCATGACACAAAATGAGAACAGGTATCAGAAACAACATGTAGACCTGTCCCCTTTGTTCCCCAATGTCCTCCCCTTTGGAGCCCTTTCATCTTCCTACATTGCTCACAAAAGAGTCTCTGAATATCTGAGAAGGGATAGATACCCAGTCACCTCCTATAGCTGGCCCCACAAAAAGGGGGGAGAATCTGCTGAATGCTTCTGGAAGTGGAGACTCTCTGGTGACAGTGAAGTCCCAGGGGAGTAAATAGTGGGTATATCGCTGCATTCTTTGAACCTGGAGCCTCCTTTTTCACTGGGAGAGCAGATAAGTGACCAGTCTTGAAGTATTGTGTTTCCAACTTCTTTGTTCTGCCTTCAGATTTAAAAATGCCAAATTCATTTGTCTTTCGAGTTCAGAACATGTCAAAGAGCGTCTCTGAGCTGTAGGTGGCTTTGTAGAGCCCAAGGAGAAAGCAAGCCCTCATCCTGGCTACTGTCCAGTGAAGATCCAGAGGGGTCGGGTTACTTCCCAGCGGGGTCTGAACTTGAAACAGGAAAGAGGAAACTGGGGTGATGAGTTACACCCTTTGGGCTCAAGTACCACTTACCTCAGAGATGGAGAAAAGGGGAAATGAGAGCGTACTTCTAGATACTGTACCAAGAGATCATAACTGTCTTCTCCATAGCCCTACATCTCAAAGAATAGTTAAGTAATCAACTACAAGATGTCAGAATAACTCAGAACATATGTATTTCTACCAACCCCTTTCTCTGAAATCCCTACTAGATTCAATGAAAATGCTCATGTCAGCTTTAGTTACGTTTCGGCTCAGCGATGTCTGACCTGGTTGTTAATCCTTTATTGGTTATTAATTCTGTATTTGGTTTTCATTTTCAAGTAAAGAATAAATATCACCATTTTACCTAGGCTGGCCTTGAACTTGTAATCATTCAGACTTTGACTTCCAGTGCTGAGGTTATAGGTGTGGCCACCACACATCATGGCTGTTTTATATACATATATATATTATATGTTCTTGATAGAATAATAGGACCATGGCATTTTGAGATGGAAACTAAATTAAGAATTGTGACCAAATGTAGACATTGTCATGAATGCCATGGCACTTTAAGTTGCCAGCACACAGCATTCAAGTGGGACTAATGGGGTACCAATATTTTTTGTACTATATGTACTGTAAGAGATTGGCATTCCTAACCTGCTACTTGATCACTGAGGCAAAAAATATTTATTAAATAATCAGCTTAGTGAGATTGTAGCTACAAGCAGTTTTCTAAGGATTCAACTCAATACCAAGTAGACCATGGTTGAGTTTTGTGAACGACAACCTGTGGCACACTAGTTCAAATGTACATTATTCAGTGAACCATCACCCTCTCTACCACCCTGTACCTTTACAAGTCTGGATGAGAGTGGAGAGGGAAGGTGGCAGCTCATCCATGAACTCATGGAAGAACCCTTATGGTTGTATGTAGCGCCCCACATGCTAGCTGGATGGGTTCTCAGCTGACCTCACATCATAGCTTATGTTCACGCTTACTGTTTGCTAAGGCTAAATGCCACAGAGAGAGTTGTCCATTGGATCAACCCCGATACTGTAGAACATCTTCAATTTCCTGGATTCTCCCCCAAGAAAGACAAAGAGATTGTTGCTCTCTTTCTCCATTTATAAAACAATGGTTGGGAGACACAGTTCTCATTTCATTCAGGAGTGTACTATTTAGAGCATCGTTCCACAGTGTTGGCCATGTATATGGGTCCTATTTAATATTCTCAATTCACGTGTAGCCTACCAAATAGAAAGCTGTACTAGAGTAGTCTAACATGTTCCTTCAAGACATTTTATTGACAGTTTTATCAAAGAATAAACAGAATGTAAGAAAATTTAAGCAGCTTACACAGATACACAAGAAACACAGTAATCAGACTGACTCCTGGTCCTGGGTGTGTAAGCCACCATGGTCCATGAATTTTTTTTTTTTGTACCATACAGCCAACTCAAATAGAAAAATCAAAGAAATCTTGCGTTTTAGCCCTTCTCACACTTAGCTTTAGGATTTAAACCATTGATTGTGCTTCACAAAAAAGACATAGTACTTAATATTCATCTTATATTTAATAAATATTTACTAAGCACATAGCATACATGCAGGTCACTGTAAGTTTTGTATAAGTAAATCCAACATGGCTTTAGCTGCTTTATAGTTTGGGGGTAAGTCAATTTCAGGTATCACTGTGGGCTTTATTAACATTGTCTCACTGTCTTATATAATCTAGGGAGTCCTATCGGGTGATTATTTATGTGTCAAGATGTAAATCATAAACTGTGGTATTATTTCAGCCATGTAAAAGAAGAAAGTCTTTATGCAAAGGAGGTGGTTGATGCCTCAACCGAACACTAAGAAATGAAAGGGACTTTAATGGCTAACTCATAGAGGAATTTCACGACAGAGGCCTCCCGTGTCATGCCAGGATAGCCCTGGGTCAGTGGAGGGGAGCAAGTGTACGGTGGGTTCAAGAGCCTCAAGTTGGGTTTGGGTAGTGTGAGCCACGTTCATAGCATAGGGGTGGATGTGAACAGTGAGTCTCCAAAGTAGGTGGGAACAAGTCAGGAGGTAAATGTGACAGGCATATGATGACTGGGCATTGTGAATGAGAAACTACTGAAGAGTCTAAGCAAGGGAATGGCCAATTCGATCTGAACTGGCATAGAAAGACTGTGGGCACAGTGGCCTCTCATCAGCCACAGCCTAGTGATGCAAGCAGCACAACTACCTGCTATACCAACTTTGTGCTTTAGAATTCAGTTTTTGAAACATGTGCTTCTGGGTTTGGAGGCGCATACCAGCAGTCCCAACTATTTCATAAGGTCATGAATAGGTGTATGGAGCCCATCAGGGCAATACAGAAAGAAACCTGTGTTCCCTACCTTCCAAAATATATGTTTACAATGCATATTTTTATATTTGCAAATGACTGAAAAAGTAAAACAAAAACTAGTGCTTTTTGCTGCATGAAAATGTTATGGATTCCTGTATTGACAAAAAAAAATTTCAGGGCACAGTCCCCTGTTTGTGCATGTATTGCTGGTGGCAGCTCTTTCTGTATCAATAGAGATCAACCTGTCACAGAGATCAAATGATCAACAAAGCCTAGAATATTTATTATCTCACAACAGAATGTGTTCACCAACACCGGCCTTAGTGTCTCTTCCAGGCCCTCTTAATCCATATAAATGGATTTCTTCCTCTAGTGTGTGAATGGAAAACGACTTGAAGTTCATTAACAGAAGCAAGTTACCTCTGGCTTTGCCACCAGCTATTATTTTTTCCCCTTCTCTGGAGATTTCTGAATGTTCCATGTCTAAATTCCCAAAACTAAAAGTTAATGAGGTAGAATGTGTTTTCTCCATCACCATCTCCTTCTCCTATGGGGATCCTGAAAAGCATGGATTTCCCTTTAGTTGCGAGGGCACATTCTTTTGTTAGGCACTTTTAGTTTGTACTCTGATGGTCAGCTCCACGGAGCTATGTCAAGTGGGCTGTTGGGGTCCGTGAAAATAACCATGTGTGTTGTGTCCATGCCCCATCCTCTGGAGGGTTCAAGAACAGAGAAGCCACCTTTGCTTTTAATGACAGACTTAACTTTCCCGTTTGAGCTTCTCATGCCTCACTGACCTCCCAATGGCTTTATGGGTATTACAGACTTGTAATGCAGTGCCAGAACATCCCTGAGTTTACAGGATTTGGGCACAGTAAAAGGAGTCAGGACAGCCTGCTCTTTGTAGATTGAAGGCATTGTGTCATGGCTGGGAACGCTCTGCCTTTGTGTGTCTTTCTTTCACTCCTGTGGGCTTCCACTCTTGGCCCTTCCTAGAGTACCCCGATGGAACACATCTGAAGTGAGCTTCAAATCACTCCACCCTGAAAAGGCCAAAGTGCCCTCCAGACCTCTGTTAGTGTCTTAAACACCCAACACATGTATTGAGCTTCCCAGTTACACATTTTTCTACCTTGGATCCCAGAACAAAAGCTTAACCTTCTCTGTCCTTTCTTGCCTCAAAGTCTGACATGTTCTGACCCTGCTGCCCTGTGTCTGTTGCTCATCTCTCTAGTTTTCCTTCCATGTCTGCACCCTGAGTTAGCTCTACCACATCCTATCTTCCAGCTATTTCTTGCATTTCAGTGCCCGGCCTCTTGGCTTACTGGAGAGCATCCTGTCCATCTGATTACCCTTGACTCATCGTCTGTTTCCAGCACTCACAGCGTCTTGTCATTCAGTACTCTCAAATATGCCCTGAACTGTAAGTGGAGACTGCTCTTGTGTTTCCTGGCTGCCCAGACCTGAATAATCCACAGAAACTATATTAATTACAACAGCGCTTGGCCAACAGCTCAGGCGTATTTCTACCTACTCCTATATCTTAAATTAACCCATTTCTATTAATCTGTGTCTTGCCACAAGGCTGTGTCTTACTGGTAAAGGTTCTGGGCGTCTTTCTCCTTCAGCAGCTACATGCATCTTATTGACTCCGCCTACTCCTCTATATCTCTTCTAGCCTGGCTATATTCTGCCCTGCCATAGGCCAAAGCAGCTTTATTCATTAACCAATAAGAGCAACACATAAACACATATACAGAAAGGACATCTCACATCATTGAACCATGTTTCCAGCTTCCTTTTCCTCCATCCACACCACGTCCTTCTTCTTATGAGCTCTGATCACTCGTCTCCTAACTGTCTGAACTCTTAGTCTTTTCTGCCCACCCCACCGCCAGTATCACTCAAGTGTTATTACCAAAGCACAAACCTATCAAAACCTCTCAACGACTGCCACTCTACCAAGGGATAAAGTCCAAACATTTTATGTGGATACAGCACCAGGACTGACTTCTAATCTGGGTTCCTACCACCCGCTAGCTGAAGTTTTATCCATAAAGAACAGATTTGTTATTGTTGTTGTTGTTGTTGTTGCCAGCTTGCATGGGTTCTTTCATACGTGTGGTCAGATTTTATTTTCTTTACCTCTTTTCTTTTTCCATCAGAAAAAATGTCAACATGTCTCCTCAAAGCCAGTGCCGATACAGTAGTCCCTTCTCAAATCTCCTTGCTATTTCCTATGCGCCACAGGCAGTGGACACAAAGCAGAGCACATGTCCCGACGTGCTGTGATTGTTCACTAATGTACTTTTCCTGCATGAAACTGTGTGTCACTGATGTTAGAGCTTGGAGTGCACAACGCAGCATCTGTCCTAAGAAGCATCCGAGGGATGAATGTGTCCATGTAGTGGATCTGTGGCTGCATGGCCAACCCTTTGGATTCTGGCGCACTGTGGGAATATTACAACATAGTAACAACAGAAAAAAGCTCATTTCCTCTCAGTATCTTTTCTTTTTGGCATCGAGTCAAGTTAATTATACAAGGTTGATTCTGGATGGCAGTAGTTAGTACTCACGGCTGCAGGTGTGCTCTTCGTCTTGGAGGACTGCGACAGTTACAGGACAGAAGAAAGACTTTGGTATCTCTGCGGTGGCTCACGTATTGATAAGTTTAGCTTCCTATAGAAGAACTTGGCAGAAAGCGCCTTATTGGACATTTAAATTATACATATATGTGTAATATGCATTTCCATGTTGATGGAGGAAGGTCATTGGTTAAGTAATAAAGAAACTGCTTGGCCTCATAGGTTAAAACATAGGTGGGAAGAGTAAACAGAACAGAATGCTGGGAGGAAGAGGAAGTGAGCTCAGAAGCCATGCTCCCCTCTCCCGGGCAGACGCGATGAAGCAAGCCGCCAGGTCAGACATGCTGAATCTTTCCCGGTAAGACTAGTGCTACACAGATTACTAAAAATGGGTTAGGCAAAATATGAGAATTAGCCCGTAAGAGGCTAGAGCTAGTGGGCCAAGCAGTGTTTAAATGAATACAGTTTGTGTGTTGTTATTTCGGGGCATAAGCTAGCCAGGCAACCAGGAGCTGGGGCAGCAGGAACGCAGCCCGCAGCTCCCACAACACCATATGTCTGATATACATATATGATGAAGGTTAATATCTTCTCAAGGGATTCTTAAAATTATGGACAACATTTTAAACGGGTGGCCCCAGTATCTGCTTTTCCTCTTTCTAGTCTGTAACCAACCTCATCTCAGGAAAATCGGGTCACATTTTACAAGAGGGCTTTCTACAGGTTTTTCTGCTGCAGAAATATTAGACTCTCAAAGATCTGCATGTACTCGGAGGGTCTCACCTCCCTTCATCCATCTGAGATTTTTGCCCTGGATTAATATTGTTTTAGACCTACTGTGTAATTGGATACTGGAGCCATAGTAGGTTTGGTTTGTTACAAATCTGTAAATGTAAAAAGAATTCCATATGCCAAGTAGCATTTAGTAGTTAATATAATAATTTCTCCAGTGTATCCCCAGATTGAATTTTCACTCCTCCATTCCTACTATAGACTTTTTTGGTTATGTTAATGACACTCAGAGCTGTTATCATTCATAAATGCTGGGTGACTCAAGGCCACTCCCATGGTGGTCACCTGATGCCTCAGCGGGTCCCCTGGTGGGTGACCTGAGGCTGCTTGGGAGACAGACAGAAAGAGCTTGGGTATAGAGTTTATTTAGTGGGTTATGGAGAGGGGAGATAGGAGGAAAGGGGAGGAGCGGAAGAGGGAGAAGAGAGAGGCAAAAGCTGCCTCTCCAGAAGAGTGAGGAGAGAGTGGGGGGGAGTGCACAAAAGCAGGCTGGAAAGGAAGGGGAGATCTGCTTGCCTCAGATGAAGGGATTGAGAAGAGATTGGGAGTGGGCGGGGCTTGTTTCTTAAAGGGACAGGGTACAGGCCAGGCCAGCAGTTTGCAACAATAGCCAGGTTATTTCACTATTTAATTGAATAGTTGTGATTATGAAGGAGTAAATGATATTATATTCAGGTGATATACTTACATGCATTAGAAATTGCAATTTATAATAGCCATGGATTCCTTAGTTCAAAGACCGGTATGCATGACAAATAACCCTTAGTAGGAACTTTTACGTATTCAGCTTGTTTTTTGTAGTATGGCTGGTATCGCTGCTAGTCTGAAGTACTAATTCTGTAGATGCGTGTGTTTCTATTTCTCTTTCCTTTTAGAATTCTTCTAATTATTTTCATAGTAATGGGAGAAAAAGTAGGATTAGTAAGTAGCATAGAGCTCTGCTTTCCCAGTGTGTTTTAGAATATTTTATTCAAAATAAAAAGTCCTTGGAGAGAAGCAATAGAGCTGCATGCTCTCTGGCTCGTTCTGGTCTCTCTGTGGAAAATCAGGGAAAGACTTTATCTCTTGTTATTGTCTTCGGTTTTTGACAAGACTGTTTCTTTGGGAAGCCTTTGTCTTTCAACCATGTCTACAGGAGTGGAGGTGCTACAGGAGTCGGCTTCTCAAATACAGAAGTCCTATCATTTACCGTCTGCTTACAGACGGCTTACCTAGCTGCTGTGGTCCACCTCGCTGTACACACATGGTATTTTAAAGAAATGTTAGGAATTCTGGACTATGGTGTCCACAGAATGAATTCTAAAAGTTGCTATGAAATTGGTCAGTCATTTGCATTTAAATATTTCCGTAGGTTTTTTTTTTTTTTTTTTTTTTTTTTTTGGTTTTTCGAGACAGGGTTTCTCTGTGGTTTTGGAGCCTGTCCTGGAACTAGCTCTTGTAGACCAGGCTGGTCTCGAACTCACAGAGATCCGCCTGCCTCTGCCTCCCGAGTGCTGGGATTAAAGGCGTGCGCCACCACCGCCCGGCTTATTTCCGTAGTTTTTGAACTCAAAATGTATATGGTACACTCCTTCCCAAATCATAGCTCAGAACTCAATATTTTTTTTGGGGGGGGCCGGATTTTTCGAGACAGGGTTTCTCCCATAGCTTTTGGTTCCTTTCCTGGAACTACCTCTTGTAGACCAGGCTGGCCTCGAACTCACAGAGATCCACCTGCCTCTGCCTCCCGAGTGCTGGGATTAAAGGCGTGCGCCACCACCGCCCGGCTAGAACTCAATATATTAAAACGTGGTATAAAACGTCTTTGATAGCCGGGCGGTGGTGGCGCACGCCTTTAATCCTAGCAGACGGATCTTTGTGAGTTCGAGGCCACCCTGGTCTACAAGAGCTAGTTCAGGACAGGCTCCAAAGCTACAGAGAAACTCTGTCTCAAAAAACCAAAAAAAAAAAAAAAAGTCTTTGATGTTTAATATTTGCCCACAGGTTACTTTGCATAAGACAAAGGACACCATTTCATTCCTCATTTTAGCACATACTAGCAACATACTGAATTTCTCTTTCAAGTAATCAATGTTCTATGAGCCTAGAATGGGATTCTAGATCAGTAATTTTCAATTTCTCCGAATGGTTTTAGTTGTTTGAGACATGTAGCCCAGGGTTAGCCTGGAAAGTCATGCTTCTCCTGGCTTTGGATTATGATTTTTGAAATCTTAAAATCATTTTCACCACTCAAGTCTGAAGTTTAAGTTCACATTGTTACCTAAGAGCAAGTGCTCTTGCCATTTGTAAGCTTTCACAGTTTCAAATGGAATCTTCCAAACAGCCTTTAGGAGAGCCATGTAAACACACGTCCCTAAAGCACATTAAATTCTATAGTGTTCTACACCGGGGAAAGAGCCAGTCTTAACCCTGGAGCAGCAGGGATGGGAACGGTGTGTATTGGTGGGGGGTACAGGTGAGCCTCTTCAAGGACACTGTAGCTGAAACAAGGTGGGCTGTGAGGGCCTCAGGCTCTGGCCTATAGGTGACTGGCTTTTCTTTGTAGCCCTGGCTGGGAAGTGATTTATGGGAGCTGCCTGGGCCCATACATCACGTTCCTGGCTGCCTTTCTTGACACCTTGTCACATTCTTGTGGGCCTGAGGAATTCATTGTTCTCCTTTGAACTGATAAGGGATAAAAAAAAAAAAGTGTGGGGGTGGGGAAAAAGAGTTAGAGTTAGTTAAAGACAGGCTTTCTGAGCTGCGGAAAAGCTGAAAATGGGAGGCCTACCTGGGACACCAGAGTGCTTTGTCACCTGCCGCCCTGCCTTTGAGTCTGTCCCCTCAGCAGGAAGCTGGGGTATACTGGCTCAAGTTTTGCTAGCCCTCTGGAACTATTTTTTTTTTCTTTTTTCTGGGAGGTTTTCCACAGAGGATGTTGGAAAAGGGTAGAGAGGGAGTGACTCTCTTCCAGACCAGCAGATAGACTGGCTGAGAAGAGCTTGCCAAGCAAGGGCAAATGACACCGATCAGTGGGAGAAAACTAAGACGGATCCGTAACTTCTGATGTGAGTCGGTCTCTTCGAAGTCCACTCTGCTATTCGGCGTGCTTTCTGGGCACGGTGCCACATGGCCCTCTCCTCTTTGAAGTGTCCTGCCCGGTACTTCACTTTGTATTTTGGCAGCCCACATGCAGAGGCTGGCATTTGAGCCCAGCGCTTTGAAGACAAGGAGGGAAAAGTTTTGGCGTGGGTAAGCATCCATCTACTGGCCAAATAATGCTTGTGTACTGTTTGCTTACAGTATTATCTCCACTCCAGTAGAGCAAATGCACGATCCGCCTGGATTATTAGATCCCTTCTCTGATATCTTCTCTTTAAAAAAAAATAAAATAAAGATTGCACTCCTTTGCACCCAAGAAAAGTAAAAGATCAAATCCCATGTGCCGTCTGGTGGAACTGCAAAGCCTCACATTTCCTTTGGTGAAAATGGATGTTTTTCTTAAGAGCAATGAAGCGCAACTGGTTCACTCACTAATACTAATCATGGGGCTATTGTCGAAAAAGAACCTATTTACCCTAGGTGAATTCACCCCAACCTCACCCCACCTAGCAGTGAGGTGTTTGGGTCGCAGGCGTCCTTTCGTGTTACACTGTTAACACGTTCCTGTTTAATGCCATCAATCACTTCACCTGGAAGCACCCTTTGCACCCCCACTGCGAACCTCATTTTGAACTCTAGTTTTTGCAAACCGTTTGCAGGCTTCCCCAGATGGCTCTTTGCAACAGTGTTTGTCTCCAACCCTGTGTGGTGGACAAACTGGTTTTCCACTGCCCAAGCCTTCATTGTGCTGCCAGCAAAGGAGGCGCGAAGATCTGCCAAGGTGGGTGGCAGGATTCCAGAGCAGACCCGAAGGCAATCCTGAGTGCCAAGGGGCAGCCTTGCTGGAGTAGTGGAACTAAGAGAGGAAGCCACTTGTGGAAGACATTCCTTCTCCTTTGAACTGTCTTCTCTTATTTCCAAGTGACATTAACATTTAATGCAGTGGTGCACATAATTCCAGTGTGTCCAGCTTTTAGTGACTATCCGTCTTTTAAATCTACAAATGCAGTTTCTTTGTGAGTCTGCGGGGCCTGCCAATTCTGCTTTGGCGGTCCCCTGGCTTGGTTTCCAGAAGTAGGTTTATTGACAGTGTTTCACTGCTCTCTGCTGGAGAAGCCCAAAGCCAGCCCAGGCATTTAGGGTGCATCGGTTTCAAGGAATGCAGGTGTGGTGGCCTGCATGCTAAACTCTGTTTTCCTACCATTCAGAGACTACAAGCTCTGGTCATGGTGTGCATGCTGGCTGGGGCACGCAGGTGAACAACCATCCAATGTTGTTCTTCCTTCAAATGTTGTCCTTCACGAAGATAGCCCGTGTAATAGTGCACAGTGGATGGGCTTTTTTCTCACGTTACTTCTTACCCTTTCATTCTTGACTCAGGAGTATAATTTATTTGCTTTATAGGTAATATAAATAACCTCTATCAATAATTCCACAACCCCCAAAAGAAAGTCAAGCTATATCAAGTTTGATATATATATATATATATATATATATATATATATATCCCTTTTCTATACACTTTTAGTATGTGCATGGAAGAGAAAACAGATCAAGAATATTAACTAAAGTAAGCATAAAATGTGTTAGGACATGTTTTCCCTCAGACTTTTCCAAACAGGAATAAATATTAGTCTAAAACTGAATTTGCATGAATAAAAATTACCATAATTTGGAAGCTACACTTCTCAAGCTTAAAACAAAAATCCAAGTACAAAGCCAGCAAATGGTTTAGAGGAGTATTGTTTCAGATATAGGTTAGATGTGCAAATAACTGTTTATCCGCATGTGCATGTGTGTATGTAAACACACACGCATGCGCATACACATACATGTATTTTGATGGGAACGCGGGGTGAAGATGTAAATTTAACACATCTCCGGAATGTTTTATGTTCTCTGTCTGGCATCTCTTCAGGTAAAAACAACTGGATAAATAGAAATCAGAAAATGCCAGCCTGGCTGCAGTCTTGAGCGCGACTCTATCCCCCAGCACTCTGGGTGAATTATTGCCGTGCTGTCAAAGACAACAAAAACATTTGGGAGGACTGTTTATTTTACAGTGGTTGACCAGAAGTATGCAAGTGGTTACCAAAAAAAAAAAAAAAAAAAAAAAAAAGTGGCTGGCTAAAGCTGAGGTGCCCCTCCCACATCCCGAATCCATTCGGGCTTCAGCGGTCCTGGTGATCCCAGCTGAATAACATCAGGGGCAAAGGTTTCTCCAAAGCTTTCAGTTCAGAACAGAGAACTGAAACCTCCGCCCACTCTCCCGAGTCACTGCCCTGCCCCCGCCGCTTACCCCCCAAACTTCCTGGTGTGGTATCCCCTTTGTTTGCTTGCTTGCCTTTTTCTAGAAGGGCTAGGTGGACTTGGTGGAAAATATCTTGTTAGTATTTTGGTGCAGTGAGTGGCATGCGCTGTCCTTGGCATTTAAAGGTTCAAATAAAAGCTGCCACCAACAATGTTATTAGATTCCTATGTTCAAATATTTCATCTTAGAACTAGACAGGGAAATAGAAGGACCTTAATATGGTCCCTAAACATTAAGGATAATAAAATGTATGCTTACATAGGACCCGTGACTTGAATAGGGTGTGAGGCATGGCTGTATGGAAGGATTAGCCAGAAATAGGAGAGAGAGAGGCACACATACACACACACGAAGGAAGGAATATGAAGGCGTATGTAGCACGTTTGCCTGAGAACTGGACAGCCTCCAGTCCAGATCTCACTGGTATTTCCAGGAGAATGTTAAACGATTTCTCCTTGCTGAGCAGTCCTTGTTCCTAGCTTCGCATCTTGGGGCTAAGGATTCTTTCACAAAGCCAAACAACAACAGAACACCTGCCACCTCAGCTTCCGATCCATTTAACTTTCTCCTGGCTCGTCAGCTGCATTTTTAAGAAGTGATATTAATCATAACTGGCTCCATGCAGTTTTTCTATGAAGTGAAAGGCAGATGCTGGTGTTTGATATGATCCTGTGACATTTAAAAAAAAAATCATATAGTAGCCAGGTGGTGGTGGCGCACGCCTTTAATCCCAGCGCTTGGGAAGCAGAGGCAGGAGGATCTCTGTGACTTCGAGGTCAGCCTGGTTTAAGAGCTAGTTCCAGGACAGATTCCAACACTACAGAGAAACCCTGTCTTGAAAAACAAAACAAAACAAAAAAATCACCTAGTAAATATTGACAGCATTCATTTACAGACATACTTATGCGTTTGGTAATTTCCAGACAGTCCGTACAAACATAACTTGTTTTCTGGTTGGTCTGGGAGTTTGGGAAGGGCAGCAAGTCTTAGCCTTAGAATTAATAGGACAGTGAATAGCTGCTGCTGTGTTGAAGATGCTGTGAGCATTGGTCTATCCTGAGGGAAAAGGGGGTCAGGAAAGCGATGCTGGCCTCTTCAAAACCTACCTCCACAGCTTCTCCTCGTCCCAGCGCGTCTCCAGTTTGAGAGTGCTGCGTCCCGCTGGCGCGAGAGACAATCGTCCTGTTTCTCACTACAGACGTTGTTTGTGCCAGCATTCCAAACGCCTTCTCCCTGCAGAGTCCTGGGTTAGTCACGTGCTCGCTGACCAGGATTTGTAAAAAAGACTTGGCTAAAAACATTTAAAGGATTATGAAGCGGTCTTGCTTCGTAGTAGCGAAACAAAACAAACACCACTCCAATAAATCCTCCGCTGTGCTACTAAGTAGTAGAAAGATCCAGTTGTGGTTGGAATTGTCCAGGCCTCAGCATTGTCCTAGGCCAGGGGAGAGACTGGGAGGGAGGGGAGAGAAAGGGAATATTTTTTTCCTGGAGAAAAGCCCTTCTGATTCTAGAACCTAGTCTTGCAGGTTTTGAAGGAAGCGTGTACACACACACACACACACACACACACACACACACCACACACACACACGCACGCACGCACACTGCAACTGCATGCACCCTTTCCCTTGGCAGGGCTGGTTCTGCAGCCTACTCGGAGGTCCAGGCTGTGAGGTTGGGACTTGGCTTTTGCAGATCCATGTTTCCATCTCCTGTCCCTGGGCGGTCAGCTGCTGGCATGGGACCACACAGAGCATTCATTACCTCCCGGTAATCAGTCTCTCACCAAATCCGTCTGCCCTGCCTGGAGGGGGGCTAGCACCAGACACCGCTGGTGACTCCGTGCCCAAAGCAACCTTCGCAGTGAGTTAGGCGGAAGGTGTGCCCGCCCTTCTGCGGCTCCCGGGTGGGAGAATCCTGCTGCTCGGGGTGCACTTCTGCCAGTTGGCCCCTGCACACCCTTTCGGTTCATACTGAAGCCGCCAGCCGTGCGGGGGAAGGAGGAAAACCTCTGCTGGGCTCCGCTGAGCTGCTGCCAGGACTGCGTCTGTACTGGGTCCAGCAGCAGAAACAAAACAGGGCAGAGCCCGGGAGGCCCAGCCAGAGCAGCTGAGCGCTCAAAACAAAGACGGAGGAACTCTGAGTGTGGCCGAATCTTCCCAAGGGTGGGAATCTGAGGCCTAGAGAAGAGAAGATCCTGCAGCGGACCAACTAGAAGCGGAAAGGACCTCTCCTAAAGGCCCTCTTCACTTCTGTTGGGTTTTAACAGATTCGGTTGCTAAGGATCCCCTAACCTTGACCGTGTACTTCGATCTATTCGGCCTTCATCATTCCGTCTGTAAAATGGGGATGGCAGTAAAATCTTGAAGAGTTGAAAGAACTGAATGAGAAAGTGTAAGCAAAGCCTGTGGCTCAGCGCCCATCATCGTAAGCCTTCAGGCGATGGTGCTTGATTTTAAGTACCTGATCTAGATCAAAGTAGCAGGCAAAACGGCTTAGCACCTAAAGGTGCTTGCCTCCCAGCCAAATGACCAGAGTTCAACCCAGGGAGCCTACATAATAGAGGGGCAGATTGTCCCCTGACCTCCCCACATGTGAGCTGTGTGCCTGGTGCATACATGTTTCCTGAAGTAGGAAGACGAGGGTAAAGAGTAGTCTCTGTGTTCAGAGTTTTCATGCCTACTGACGGTGCCTGCATGTTAAAGAGTTCAAAGTGATGAGCTAAAACACTTCCTTAAGGGTGGAAAGAGTGCCCTAGGAATAGAAGAGGAAGAGAGAGGTGGCCATGAACAGTGGTGCCCTAGAAGAAAATGCTAGCGATAACATGCATTCTGTCAGCCTTTTCCTAAGGAGGACCTAGGTCACCTTTAAGTAAAGGGCTGGACGTGTTGTTGTGTTGTTGTTGGGGCTGCCTTGGCAGTGGGGAATATCTCCAGACAAGGTACAGTGAACAGCGAACAATCTTGCTTCCGAGTCCTCTGTCGGACTCCCTGGCTTTGCTGCCTGGGCTGCAGAATGGAATTGATCATGCTATTGATAATGGCTGTCGAGGCTATTCAATTCGTTCCTATGTAAAGCAGTTCACACTGCACCTGGAGTGTGCTGAGTATCATATAAATGTGGACTTAAAGCATTAACCACTTAGGACGTCCAAATGGGAATTTTCTTGCGGTGGGATCAAATGCACTCTGAGCAGGGACGAGCCTTCCCATGGCTGAGTTTTCAGATGGTGTCCAGTCGCACAGTCCGTCCCCTTCTTTCCCTCAGTAAGCATGAATCATATTTGTAGTGAGAGACTTTTATGAAGTGTGCATATTCCTCTACTTTCCCCTCTTTTTGGTCCTATGGCAAATTAGTTTTGTTTTAATTTAATTAGAGTTCCTTCAGATATTTCTCTGGAAAGCTTTTGCTTTGGGGCTGTCATATAATGGATCAAATTGCATTTGTTGGATTTATTGCCTCTGAATTACAAATCTTGTCCCGGGTAATCTGTCCTCGGGTGTTCTTTTCTGGTGCCTAAGTTGCAGGGAGATGTGTTTCCAGGCAGCAGGGCTCATGATAAATAACGGGGTTTTAAATGACATCACGAGATGGAGACACAGGCGTTTGTTGTTCTGCTCTTTTGGCTGGAGAACACAGTTCTTCCTGGGAACTGCAGCCACAATTCTGGGCTTCAGTTTTATTAATATCCTTGTAGATTGAAAACAAACTGTTTTCCTCCAAGTTTTTGTTCTCTTCCATTTGGCAAACGCTGTGATTTGTCACATGAGCTAATGTGTGTGTCTCGTTTGCTTATTTGCTCGCGCACCCGCTGCCCTGGTGGCAGCCTCTGGAAGGGGCACGCTCCTTGGTAATCAATAACACCTTGGATCACTCACACACCTTATGGCACACACACTCCGTACTGCAAATTGGTTTCTTTTTGCCAAGGTATTTGCAAGACTAGCTGCCCCTCCCTTATTTCCTGTCTCAAGTCAGAATAACAAAAAAAAAAAAATGCTAAGCGTAATGGCAGCCAATGGCTAAGATGAAATTTCAAAACTATGGGATCTGATCATGACAACTAGCATGCCGTGGAATTACCCTTTTTAAAGGTGAGTCAGTGAATTAAGTCAATCAAGAGAAAGATCAGATTCTTAAGCTTGAATTTCATGCGTATCTTTGTGGCTGTCTTTTTTCTGCTTGCAAAAGAGTGGCCATTAAGTAACTGGCATACAGGGTTGCAGATGGAGATGCTGAAGAAGTTGGGATGCTGAGCCGTTTTCAAGGGCTCTTCACAGACAGTTTTCACTCTGACATTGCAGTTGAGATGAAGGTTCTCAAGCTCCCCGAGTCCTTCCTGCCCCCTCCTCTTACAGGGCCTTACAGGGAAGGAGACTGGCTACAAGATCTCATAGAGGTACTCAGAGGAGGGGTGCGATTTCAAACCCAGCTCTGGCATGATACTGAATTCCAGGAGTTACGTGTGTAAGCAGGAAGAGATGTGGGGATCAGTTCGGTCCTCTTCCTCATGGGCCCTGGGGATTGAACTCGGGTTGTCAGAATCAGGAGCAAGATCCTTTACCCACTGAGCGGTCTCATTGGCCCTGTATATTAAAACATATCAAGTTGTCTAGGCTGGCCCTGAGCTCTAGCCTAGGCTAGCCTTGAATTTGTGATCTTCTGCTTTAGCTTCCTGAGAAGGTAAGATGATTACAGGCCTGGGCCACTTGGCCCTGGAACTCCATAATCACCTTTGCCACAGAACTTTGAATATCCTGATGGCAGTTAAGATTTTCTTTCATTCTTAAAACCTTATTTATTTATTTTATCTGTTCGGGTATATTGCCTGTATGTATGTCTGTGCGCTACATGCATGCTTGGTGCCCACAGATGCCAGAAGAAGGGAAGGTGTCGTCCACAGAGACTAGAGTTACAGATGGTTCTGAGCTACCATGTAGGTGCCGGGACTAGAACCCTGGTCCTTTGGAAGATCAGCCAGTGCTGTTAACCACTGAGCCATCTTTCTAGGCTCCTCTCATTTGGATTTTGCTAAAACTGGTGTAATGAATACAGGACCATTTCATTTTTTCCCTCTCAAACCCCCTCCCCACCAAAAAAGTTTTTTTTTTTTTTTAAATTTGTTTTGTTTTCTCTTGGAACTCAAACACACCTGGTACACCTGAGGTACCACAAGCTGCCATTGCGGCTCAGCATTTGTTCCTCACCTCCTGACAAAGTGACCTTGAGGCTGGTCAGAGGGGCTGTAGAAGTCTGCAGACGGCTCCTGGGAGTACCCTCCTAGTGTTATAGTAAACACGTGTCCAGTATTTAAGTGTGCAAAGATGCATGCCTGATGACAGAAGTGGGAGGGCGCTTTAGAGAGGTTCTGCTGAGAGAGCGCTGTGCACTCAGTGTGGGGGGGCCTACGCCCTAGGTAGGTGGCTGTTGACAAACCGTAGTTGGGACGTGAATTAGGTCATGGGAAAGCACACACCCTGGGTATTGTGAGGATTGTGTTTCCTTTGAGAGAGAGACCCCATGAGATAAGCATTCCCATCATCCTCTTTCTACTGATGGAAAGAGCAAGGCCCGGAGATAAAGTTGCCACAGGCCAACCATGGCAGAGCAGTCGGACTTCTTGGCTTCAGAGTCCTCAGAATTTTACCACCTCTTTTCTTTAACTGATGTGTGTGCAGGACACGTGTGCAGATCTGAGGCCAGCTTGCTCCGGTTGGTTCCACCACGGGAGTTCCCAGGACTGAACTCCGACCACCAGGTTTGGTGGGTTATGCCGTTTGTTACCCGCTTAGCCCTGTCATGGCCTCCCCCATTCCTTTCTGATTCTGTTTGTTTGAATTTTGCCACTGTGGAGTGGTGAACAAGTAGCTCCGCTAGAACAGAAACCGTGTTCTTATTTCTTTGCAAACCTCACCTTTACTTAGCACAGCCTGTAGAATTTACGTCTGTCGAGTGAAGTGGACTGAATACATTAGCAGGCATGGGTTTGAGACCTTTCATAATCCTTCTTATTCTTTTAGGAATATATGCCTAGGATTTGATCAATGAAAAAGAGAGCAAATCTGACCCCTGTTGTGTTACTCCGGATACTATGTGTCTAACATTCTGTGTAAAATGTAAGACCCTTGAGCAGCAGGGAGAGCTGTATCAAACAACACGCTCAAACTAGGCACATAGGCCAGCATCCCTCCCTCCCACTTCCACACAGACTTTGCCCTCAGGCCAAACAGAAATCCCTGAAATGCTGAGGACACCCACCCCCAAATGCTGAGGTTCCCACCCCCTCCGTTAGGCTGGACAACGAGGGCCACACAACTGCTTCTTCTGTTTCTTCAGCGCCTCCATCCATCCCTGGGCACAGATGTCTTTTGATGTAAACGCTGCTTTGATGACAAACCCTAGTACCTAAGGGGCCATTTAAAAAGCCTAGGATAAATAGGCATTGTCACTCCAGGGAGTGCCAGGTTCACCATTCGTGACTGCCTCTGAGGATCCAGATAATGCTAGGCTTACTGCGGAAGACTCCCAGAAGACTGGCAAGCGCTCTGTAGTTATCCACGGCAGTAAATGAACAGGAAGGAACTTGGTGGTTAAGTGGGGGAATGAACCCTGAGCGGTTCTATCAGTGATTCACAATGTTGAAAAACGACAATATTTTCCCTTGTACACTCTCCTGGTTTCCATAGTGACCCCAGAGTGGCATTTGGAATGACAGTAAGGCTTAAGGATGGTTCCGTGGCAAGGACTGTGGAAGAATGACCCTGGGACTGTTATTCCGGGTGTCAGATACTTATTACCTACATGTGGCACGCCCTGTTGAAAGTGGTACCATAAACATGAAGGGGGCCCAAGAGGGTCAAAGAAGGGCTTCTTGGCAGCTCCATGTTTGAGCTGACGAACCAGGGAGCATGGTGGAGATAGTAAGGAAGCTGCGCCAGCTAGAGTCCCAGGCCCCTCCACCTCCGTGGACCATGTGTCTGTGGCGTGACGCTTGTCACAGGAGGCCTCAGTTTCCTCACCCAAGCTATGGGTGGGTGACCCTCCTATCAGGAGAATGAAAAGACAGTGGGTTTCGGAAAGCCAATCCCATGCCCGTCGGACAGAGATGACCTTCCTGGATCAGTAGACCCCTTTCTGTATGTCATTCTTTCCACTACTGTTTGTGCCCTGTCTCTCAACCCCCACCCCTGTCAGATCAGCATTGTACTGTTTACAATAACGCGCCTCCTTGTCTCCTGGCTGGCGCGTCCAGAGCAGAGGGCTCTGCTTCTCCACCAGCACTCACGGCGATGGTCTTGGCTAGCCGACAGGAGCCGCTGCTGGCAGAGACCTAAGAGGGAGCACACTGTGGTAGCAGCATGAAAGAATTTGGCAAGAAGGGGCTCATCACATGACCGTGATTCATACTGTACTCTTGAAATGCAGTAGGAGGGCTAAGGGAGGCTTTGAATGCCAGCCCAGAGCAGAGACACTCGGTTTTCAAACATCACGTTCTTTTTATAGCACGGGCATGCCTCACAGGGAAAATATTGCACTTGGCCTACCAGCACCGCAAGAACCGCCCCGAGTGTGATTTTAATGTTTGAGTCACTCTCTGAGTCAAATACTCGCTGCACGGAGGAAGTCTTCTATTAGCGATACTTTGAAACTGTGTTTTTAATTAATTAGCACTAACTTGGGGCTGGGTTTTCATTTACTCTTAGCAGACTCGCTTCCCTTTTCTCCCTTGCCTAGAAGTTTGGAGACACTTCCCTCAGGATCCTGTCTGGGTCATTGTTTTTTTTTTTTTTTTTTTTTTTTTTTTGGTTATCTCTGTGAGACAGTGTGGGATGAGGGGGATGAGAAAAGCCAGGGAGCTCTTCAAAGTGGGGTGGGTCATCTTGGAGTGAACCTGATACCTGGGAGCGGGGTGGCTAGGGAGAGGGTCTCTCAAAGTCTGGCATGATGCTTCTTGATCCCTTCCACCATGTCGATCCATTCATCCTGTTGTTAAAACTTGAAACCAGGACTGGCCAGCTGTTGGGGAAAGACCTCAGTTTTTATTTCAACCAAATGGTGCTGCCTCCTGGGGCTAGAAGGGACTGACTTCAGGCACAGTTATAGATGTGTAGTTCTTTGGAATGGGCGGAAACCTACAAAATGGCCTTGATTCACAGGGCCCCCTTGGCTCCAAGGCTCTCTGCTTCCCGTGTGCCATAAATCAGAATCTGCATCAGAAAGTGTAAAGACTGCAGTGCACCGAGGGTGCCCGTGACAGATTTATACTGAAGGCCAGGCTGCACCCCACTCACAGGCTCCTATAAGAGTCACACCCCACTGACTCAGGCCCCATTTCCTGCCGAAGGTGAGGCAGGGTCCTGCACGAAGGAGGTTGAAATTACATCCCAGCTCTTTAATTGCTGTTCATACAGGACCACAGCAAGACCCGCTTTCTTCACGGTGGCATCTGCTGTCTTCTCACAAGGTGTGGTCCCAGCTACAATTCCGGGCATTTAGTTTCATGGCAAGATCCGCCACGGCAGGGCACCCCGCGACTCAGCCCCTTACGAAGAGAGGTCTAAGGGGTGCTTTGGAGAAGGACACACACCTCTCTTGTTGGAAGATTCATTTCTTCCACGTGGTTTTGTTTTTCTTTCTTCCTTGAGAGTACAGTACTAACACTTTGAAAAATCTTTTAATCTTTTTTAAAAAGTTATTAAAATTGGGGCTCAGTGGTTAAGAGCCCTTGTTGTTCTTTGCAGAGGACCTGTGTTCAATTCCCGTCCCCTACATGTCGGCTCATAGCCATCCATAACGCTGGTTCCAAGGGATTCTATACCCACTTCTGACCCCCCTCCTGCACAGGGCTTGTGTGTGGCGGACACACATGTGTCTGAGCCAAACACTCATGCACAGAAAATAAAATAAATCCAAAAAAATATAATCCTCATGGATGTTTGTAAAATAGGACTTGCCTTCAAAATGCCTTTCTTGTCTGAGGCTTTTGTTCTTGCAAATGGGGCTGTGTCAAAACCAGTGAGTCCTGGTGCCCTTGCCTTTGACTTCCGCCATCATAGTTAGAGCCAATGAGACACCAGTCACAGAGCAGGGATTCCGACAGGCAGTAGCAAACCCAGGCCCTTCCAGCGATGAAGGCATAAAAGCCATTGTTTGGGAATGAGGATCAAGATGGAGAACTAGTAGGACGGATGGACAGAATCCTCACAGAGGAAAGACAGAGGACCTTCTGACCTAGAGCGCCTTCTTCACAGGGCAGCTGTGCATGTCCTTGTGTGAGGTTTTACTCAGAGTTTGCCAACAAGAAGACAAAGCAAAACAAAGACAAACTTCTCCCTAGTTGAAGTCAGTTGTCTATGACACCATTTTTCCTTGAGTTTAAAAGACTGTAGTACTATTAAAAATGAGCTCAAAACATAAAAACTTACATAAATAATGATTGCTATTTTTTTTTTAAATTTTCAATCCTTACTCTGTTTCCTGACGTAATGTGAGCGTGGTTGTGTTCCTGGTGTTGGTGCGCTGTGCACGGCATTGGCTTGAGCATCTTAAGGACTCTGGCTTACACAGGACATCAGATTGCTATTTGAAAGCTTAGTCTTAAAACTCCTACCATCTGCTAGGTTTGTGGACGAGGGAAATCTAGTGAATGAGAATTTTGTGTATGTGTGTGGCTTGTTTTATTGGCACGGCGTCTTTCTTTGATGGTCCATTTTCCAAGCTCATTCTTATCTTTTAGAAGATATGTTCAGGATTTATGTCCTTGGCAGGATTTCAGAGGCCTCTAGAGTGGTGGAGAGGTACTCTCTGTTTACAAGGTATCAGACTTGGGATCCTTCTGAACATTTACTTCTTGGTCTACTTAAATCTAGTTCTTTTCTGGACATGTCTTCCAAATGGATTATTTTTTTTTACGTCAGAAAAGCTGAGGGTTTTATTCGCGAACATTCTAGTAATAAAGCTATTTCAGTCCAGACCTAGAAGGAAGTTTGCTAAACACACTAGGAGAGTGTGTCAGATGTTTGTAAACCGCCACGTATGCTGCAAGAGGATTGCATTCATTAGTGTTTGCAAAACTTTATGTGTTTAATGATGCAAAGGCAAAATTGAACTCTCTTTTGGTGTGCAGTGGCATAAACATTATAAGAGCACACCCCCAGGTAGAGACTTATTGGGGTAACTGTTAGAAAGGGCAAGGGTGGCCATAAACCAGGGTGTAATAACCCCACAGTTCTGTATGCTCAGTTATTTGCAAGGGAAGTCTGGGAAAGGGGTTTTATATGGTTATATGGCAAACTGAAAAGCACAACCCAAGGTTTGCATCTGTTGTGTGCACCCCAAATAACATCCCTTCTTCAGGTCTGTGATGTAAATCCACCAGTTCCAGTAAAATAGCATTTAAAACAAACAGTAAAATGAACAACATTGGCGGAGCAATAAAGACACACCAGCTTTGTGAGCCCTTTCCTATGGATTTTAAAAATGTTAGTGAATGGCTCTCCAAAGATGCAAATAAATAATATTTTATTAGATTTCAGCCCAGGAGAAAGGGGAGGAAAAACCTTCAACTAGAATTACATGATTATTACTTTGCTTCCCCTCAGCCCAGCAGACATTAAAATGGAACATAAAATAAGTCTATAACAAGAGTTATGAGGAAAGGGATTGCACTTAGGGGCACACTGTGCAGAAAAGTCATTAAAATTGTTTGGGCCTTAGGAGGTGGGGTATGGGGGAGTCTTTATCAGAAAAGTGAGAAACTCAGATGTACAAAATGACTTGTCAAGGGCTACCTAGATCTTTAGTGTTAGGAAAAGGAATTGTGCTGTCCCTACTGCACTAGTTACTCCCCCCCTCCCCCACCTGAAAGAGTTTGTTTCCCTGGGAAAGCATATTGAATGAGGTGTGGTAGTGTTCTCGCAGACTGGGCCATTGTATAGGTAAAACCTTGTCGACATGGCGTGCCGGCTGGCGTTGTGGGTTCTGACTTACAAGTATCACTCTTGTGTTCAGAAGTAATCTCAAGTGCAGCTGACGGATGCCCAGCATCTTTGCTTCTTATCTGCCCTTCTTTACCCTGTCTAGCCTAACTGTGGATTCTCTTTCTGGATGCTTATATATGTTTGGATGGTAGTGGTAGTTCAGCCAAGTCTTTTTGCTCCATTTCAGTCTAAAAATGGCTATTACGTCAAGTTTGGTATTCATGCCCCCAACCTCAAGTTTGGTATTCATGCCTCCAACCCATTTCCAAAAACTCAAATATGTCAGGAAAGCTCTCTCTCTGTCTCTGTTTCTCTCTCTCTCCCTCTCCCTCCCTCCCTCCCTCCCTCCCTCCCTCCCTCCCTCCCTCCCTCCCTCCCTCCCTCCCTCTCTCTCTCTCTCTCTCTCTCTCTCTCTCTCTCTCTCTCACTGTGTGTGTGTGTGTTCCTATCTGTAAAGCTTTAACTCTGGTTTACTGTTTAACCAGAACACTCAGCAGGACAAGGGAGATCTCACTAAAGCTATCTTCCAAATAAGGATTGCCAAGGTTATGCTATGCTATAAATATGTGCTTTTGTTAGACGTTCTGTCATTCATCTTTATCAGGGTTTTTTTTGTTTTGTTTCGTTTTGTTTTTCTCCCTTCCTGGGAGGGGGTTAAAAGGAACGTTTCAAGGGGGTCTTTGAAAACCATTTTCTTCAAATGTTCATTGCATCTAAGATCCCATTTTTGTTCTTTATTTGCTCCAGAATACCACCAGGCTGCCAACAAAGAGGGGCCTGTGTGCCCAGGAATTTTTTGCATTCCTCTCCAGAGTAGGCATTTTTCTCGGCTACAAAGGCTCTTTGGCAAATTCCATCTAATCATTGGATTTACCCGGGGCTCTGATAGGTGCCATTCATGGACGGGCTCTGCTGTTTGATGGGGCTGAGGCATTAATGGGGTCTTTTCATGATAAACAAAAACTGGGTCATATTACCAGAGGGATCACAAGGCTGCTGTTGTTGGAAGGTGTGTTGTACACTCATGTGCTCGTTCGCTCTCTCCTCTCTCTCTCTCTTTCTTTGACCTTTCTTTTTATGGCTACGTTTTGTGTGTACTCTGTATGACCATTTCTAGAAGCCGGTCTCCTGACCTCCGCTGCTGTTCGGAGGCCAATAACTTTAATCGCATGCCTCTGTCGGAAATAGGATGACTTTAAAACCTGACATCTAATAGTTCCACAGCCTGCAGGGAGACCTGTGTTTTCCTAATGGATTAAACATCAGAGGAATGCTCTGTGAAGAATCGGGCTTAGACAGCCTTCGTACACTCCAGCACTTGGTTGCTGAAAATATTTAGTAGTTGAGGTGAACTTCATGTGGGGGACTTTCCTGCCAGGCTCATCTTTGGCTGTATGGCCAACGTCAGACTTCATGGTGCGTCTTCAGCCATTGTCCTTGCTGTCCTGCTTGTTTCTAAGAATAGAGACGTATTTAGTTGGAAACTGGATTCTGCTATAACTAAAAAGGGGATGTGTGCAAAAAATATTCTTCCTCTTCAAAATGATTTTCGATACCATACATCAGTCTTTGTAGTGGGGGCAATACTGTGAACTAGAACATACATGGTTGGATTTATGTTTCTAAGAAAGTATTTTTTTCATTAATGTTTCTGGGAATAAACAGTTTCTGGCAAAGCTACTGGTTATTTTACTTATTCTTAACATTTTTTTTCTTCTGTTTATTCTTTGCTACTAGAGCCCAGACAAAAGGACTTTTAAAAAATAGTATAGAAAAACACAAAGGCAGTACGCATTGAGGGGCAGGGTTGAAAGATTCAAAAAGGGCATTAGGCCCACCCAACTGATTTATCCTGGGGTGTAGACATCAGGCCACAATATGCTGTGTTTCCAGCGCTGCTGAGACTGACCTTCTCATTCTGCTGGGACCTGTTTACACACGACCATCTTGGCCTCTCTGAGGAACAAACACCACAGCAAACCACTTCCAAGCTGAAGTGTGGTCATGTTTTACGGGCCCCAAGTTTTTGTCTCAATAAGTTGCTAACTGTACAGATGGGTGAGGAAAACCAGTCAACCACAGGGTGGAAAATTGCTTTCTTCAGTAAAGCATTTATTTATTATCTTTCAGGGTTTGTGGTTTGATTAATACCCTTGCTGTAATTTGTGTGGTGTAGGCCATTGTAAACCATGAACTTAGCACTCATGTCTGCTGTCAGGGAAAATGAGCACCTGCCTACCTCTGTAGAGCCCTGAAGTAGTACAGATCCCTGCAGAACGAGGTTACCCCAAGTCCTGGAGAGGTGCAGGGAGGCACTGTTCCTGACCATGGGGAGAAAAATCACGCCTTTGAAAATCTCTGTCATCTAATACTCAAGTCCTTCACACTCTGGGCTAAGGGAAGGCATCAGAGCCTTCAAAGACTTGCCTTTTCTTTATATGCACAGTGATCCCATTGGGGCAATCTTCACATATGTTACACGTCCAAGCCTGATTCTCATCATCTAGAAGACTGCAAACAGCTTTCCGGTTTGTCCTGCTTTAACAGCGAGGAAACTCGGGCACAGGAAGGTACCTGTTGGAAGAACTTTGGAGCTCTATGACAATCCTGCTTGGCGAATGATTTTGGTTATCAGTCAGGCTCCAATTGATGTTCATGAGGACGTAAGGGTCTCATCCCATCCAGTATCCAACTATTTCCAACTGTCTCTGCACTTTGTAGTTGGTAGTTTGCAGTCTTACTGGAGGTCAAGTCCTTCCCAATTTCTATATTCTCTATTGTGTCTACATCAGAAGGATTTTCCCCATGGTGACTTTTTGTTGTTGTTGTTGTTGTTATGAGGGATGGGTGTGTGTGTGTGGAGGGGAGGTGCATGCCCATACGTGTGCATGTGGAGGCCTGAGGAAAACATTATGTATTTGTTTCTATTGATCTTCACCTTATTTTTGAAGCAGGGTCTCTCACTGAGTGTGGAGCTTGCTGTTGTTGGCTGGCCGGTGTGTGACATGTGTCCACCTGTCTCTGAACCACTTCCCCTCCTAGCACGCATGGCCGTGTCTGGCTTCTTACAGGAAATTTTACAAATAATGACATGGGAAGAGGGGAAAGCATTTTGTCTTGGTCATACGAGTATTTTGTGTTCTGTAGACACCTCCAATGGGCCAAATGCTTCATCATTTCAGGTTTTTTTGTAGTATACAACTTAGAACATTTTTTCAGGTTGTCATTAGCTTAGGTAACATTTAGTCTGTTGACAGTGAAAGTGGTTTGGGTGATTTCAGTCACTGCTCTGCCTTTCCGAGTTGGGCCTTACTCTGCTCTAAATTATCATGTCCTGTGTTTCCTTTCAAAATGCTGTTCCCTCCAAGACTAACTGGCTGAGTAGTGCTGTCTGGAGGGCTCGGTTTTACTGTCCCACCAAAGGTATTAAATCAGGGTTCTCTAGAGGAGAATGGTTATCTATTGCAAAGGAGACTTCATCGATCAGCTTCCAGGTACAGGCTGGGTGGTCCAGCCATGGCTGTCTGTACAATGGGCTGCTCAGTCCAGGAGGCTGGGTACCTCAGCCACCAATCTTGTACTGAAGGTCTTGAAGGTTCCTAGAGAACCATTGGTCTTCAATCCATGTTGGGAAGCAGGAGAAGCTTAATCACGTGACCAGTGAAGGAGGGGGCAGCAGAAGCGGATGCAACAGGCTGGATACACTCACTCACCAAGGTGGACAGGTAAAAGCCAGAGTTTCTCCCAGACCTTTTTATCTTTGGTCCACTGAGAAGTGTTGAGCACCCTGAGGCAAAGCTCTTGCCCCTTCTGGTAATCTTTCCATGAAATACTCTCACCGACCTGCCCAGAGGTGTTTCTCGTAGCCAATCCCAGCTCCAACTGAACAGGCTACCAAGATTAACCATCCCAGGTCTGGCTTGATTCATCTCCAGACTCTTCCAGGGCGTGTTCAAGCAAGGTAAGATCTGTTTCCCCGATCAGAGCTTACATGCCTTGAGGCCTGAGCATAGTTCCGGTAGGAGTCCGAGCAATGAGTAGCCTGCACCTCGCAGTAGGCGCTGGACGAAGTGTGCCAAAAGAGATTGAGCAACACTGGGGGCTGCAACCGCTTCAAAGAGCACAGTAAGAAGACAGCTGTTGGAACCGCACTTTGCCTTGGTCCGGAAAAGATGAGCCAACGGCAAAGTGGTTTGACTTTTATAGTAGAAGCACTAGTTCTTTTCAAGAGACTCACCAAATCCACTTATATATAAAGAAAGCCAGTGTCACCCAAACTGCTCAGAGATTTTAAGGTTTTTTTTTTTTTTGTCTGTTTGTTTGTTTGTTGGGTTTTGTTTTTGTGTGTGGGAGCTAGTTCAGAACCAATTCTTATTCTCTGAAAGTTTGTGAGCTAGTACACCCATTATTTACAAATTACTATATAAATTTATAATTAAACGAACCAGGTTAAGTATAGAAGGAACAGGCAAAGCTCCCCACTCCTGGAGTATGTTTCTGCTCTCCTACCAGTCCTGGTCTGCGGTGGTTCCTGACATCTTCCTGGAGAAGTCACTGGATACTAGCGTACCACGGTTCGTTTCATCCCAACCCTGACCCATGGGAAGGACAGAAACCACCACCGTGAGAGCATTCACACCCTGGAAGCTGTCAGTTGCAGCAGAGAGGCAGTGCACAGTAAATGTCACAGGGCTTGTCTGCACCAGAAGGTGACCCAAACCAGTTAGGCATGGGTGTTACGCTCAAATGTCGTACACTGTGGTCAGACACTCTGCTGTAGTTCATTCAGCAAAGACATTGCACTGTTGACGAGGGACTGATCTGACCTGATGGTTTTTCCATTGTCCTTCTGTGCTAAATGCAAAATTATCAGCTATAGTCTATGTTGGAATTGTACTCATTTGTTAATGATATAAACTGCTTTTTTTGTTGATTTGAATAGTGTTTTGTTTGTGGTATAATTTATTTATTTATTTTTTTGAGACAGGATTTCTTTGTGTATCCCTGGCTGTTCTGGAACTCACTCTGTAGACCAGGCTGGCCTCGAACTCAGAGAGATCCACCTGCCTCCCGAGTGCACCACCATCACCCAACAATTTATGGTATTATTATTGTTAGTGGGATCATGAAAAATAAGTGGTGCATTTCATGAAAGTAGCAAATGATTTTACAGGCACACAGATTTATAGAGTTTTATGGTTTATGAAATATTTGTGCTCCTTTATAAAACTCACAAAATATTTGTCCAAAGGAACATTTGCACACACATTTATTTTTTTCCTGCTACAGAGCCAGGTGTTAAACACTTACTAGATAAAAGAAGACAATGGAAGCCTTGTGACCTGAATCCATAAATCCTTCAGGGCTTTTGTTGACTCTTGTTTTTAGGTTCTTTTGTTCCAAGGACACCAGCATAACCTTTGAAACAGAATGAAAAACATTCACACGAATATGAAAATGTACATGGTGCACACCTAGAGACGAGCATACATACACACGAGTGTGTGAAATATACACTAGTTTCACACAGCTGTATGGGAGAGAGAGAGAGAGAGAGAGAGAGAGAGAGAGAGAGAGAGAGAGAGAGAGAGAGAGCAGCTCCATTTTATTTTAGGGAAAGCTATCTGAACTGGCATACCAGAACCATACAGGGTAGGAAACCAAGGATCTCAGAGGGGTCCTACAAAGTTGTATTTCAACTACAGCTCAAATGGATGTAATTAGGGTACTTTTCATAAAGTAGAAAACTGTTCTTACTCTTTCTTACAAAGAGGTTCACTGTGTAGTAGGACTAACCTCAAATCCCATGATCCTCCTGCCTCAGCCTCTGGAGTGCCACCATGCCCAGCATTTGTTTTTATTTTCAAGAGCCAGTGTCCGCTTCATCACTGTCTCTATACAATCAAGACACAATTAGCACTTCCAGGTTGAACTCCAATGCTCCTTCATGACAAGGACCCGCCCACTTTACAGATGATTGATTTGTTCTTTAGTTTTGTTTTCCTCATTCCGAGTCTGGTCTCAAGTTGCTGAGGAAAGTAAGAAGCCATGAAGGCTGGTGAGAACCTTCAATTATATTCCACAGAACAGGGTGACAAGGATAAGCGAGTGTTACACGCTCCATTCTACGCAAGCCCCATTCTTCACAACCAATCTTCAAAGATCTTTGTGTACTAGATCCTAATATCTTCATTTTTACATCAAAAACAGCACCGATATAATTTCATGCTGGTAATAAATGATGGAGGTGAGAACCAAGTTCCCATCATTCTGACTTAAGCAATGATCTTTCTTGCAAAGAATTTTACCCCAAAAGCCTCTTTAAAAGAAAACAACAGAAGTTATATTCCTTTGTATGTTATCACTGAATGCACTCTGAGCGCAGGGAAACGCTTTTCAACAAGTGTGAGAGCAAACCCAAATGACAGCTGGGTGGCCAGATCTTTTTCCACAGTAGATAGCGAAGCATGAGAAAACAGCTGCCCCAAATGAGGAAACAGACAGCTGTATGCGGCGGTGTCGTTTTGCTTTTGGAAGGAGAGAGCCATGTTTGCGCCTCCTTGGTCATCTCTCCTACAGCCACGTCTTTTGATGTGCACGTAGATGCTATGATGTTTATTTCTTAAAGCACAGTATACCCTAGGAGAAGTCCAACTTCTCCCCCACCATCCCTATGCAAACTGGCAGAGTGCTATTTCCTGGTCATCGTTCAAAACTAGACACCTGAATTTTTTGGCGAGAAATAGTTATATAAGCCAGGTAGTGTGCTTAGAAGGAGGGCACAGGCGTGGTTCAAGCAGAGTCACCCGCGCAGACCTCAGTGTTTGTTATTGTTGTTAAGAAAGGCACCAGGACATGAGCTGTCACGGTGAATGCCGTTGATTTGCTTTAAATTGCATTAGTGGTGGACATGCCTTTAATCCCAGCACTCTGGAGGCAGAGACAGGCGGATCTCTGAGTTTGAGGACAGCCTGATCTACAGCTAGGACAGGCTCCGAAAGAAGCTGCAAAGAAACCCTGTCTCCAAAACAAAAAAAACAAAAAAAAAAACAAACAAAAAAGTACTGTATTATAAGTGAATAAAGAAAGGTACAGAGAGAATATGTCCAGCTTCTGGGCCAGGAGATTGTGAATGGAGCTATCTGTTAAAAATATCAACAGTCATTTGGATGCTCAGCAGATTAGCTTACCTGATAGTCTAATGGAATTGATGGCTTATGTTAAAACATAAGCATTTTGAATACATATAACTCTGTACCCAAGTCAGCCTTTTGTGGGGGGATGAATCATGAAGTAAAATAGCATTAGTTTTTTTTTTTTTTATTACCTATACAGATGGTGATGTAGTCAGTGGTAGAGTACCTACCTACCTAACTAGCATGGCCTTAGGTTCATAATCCAGCCCCTCCCACCCCAACTGCAGATAAATCATCTTGTAGATAAATCATCTTGCATTGCAGACTCAGAAATGTATGTTCCATTGTTTCTTATAGAATTGTCTTTCTGGGGCTGGAGAGATGGCTCAGTGGTTAAGAGCATTGCCTGCTCTTCCAAAGGTCATGAGTTCAAATCCCAGCAACCACATGGTGGCTCACAACCATCTGTAACGAGGTCTGCTGCCCTCTTCTGGTCTGCAAACACACACAGACAGAATATTGTCTACATAATAAATAAATAAATAAATATTTAGAATTGTCTTTCTGATAACTTGGAATAAGACGATAAGCTGACTAGAACGTATGTGTCTGTATATTGGGAATTACCATAAACATTAAATAGACACACACATATATACATACATATATGTATATATATACACACACATCAATACTACCAATATTGATGTATTTAATTAGACCAAACAAAATTGCTATTTCTGTTAGTTAAAAGTGCTTGGATGTTGTCTATATCTTGGACTTCAGTCTTTGGACTTTTATTTACCTTTTTTAACCAAGCTGTCTGGCACCACACTATATTTTAAACCAATTATTTTTAGAAACAAAGCCAGGAAATAAAATATTATTGCCGGTATAAAGAATTGCTTACACATTAGTATAGCTTTCCAAATTGAAAAATAGAGAAAAATAAGTAAAAGGTGAATAATTAAAAAAGCTCATTTCAAAGCCGCTACCTACGTCTCATGGGCATACTAGTTCTTGCCTATGTTTCTTCCTAGAATATCTACACAACGTTCAATAATGTATGACCAAATTTTTTCTTGTCCTTATTCACACCTAGGACTAATAGTACTCTTATATTTATCTCTAGAGTACTTTTCATTAAAAATCCATTTTCTTGGATGATTCATAAGAAGCATGAGGATTAAAACTCAATTTTCTTTTCATCCTCCTGCTCAAAGGAAATTAGAGTATACATTTTTTCAGCTATGACATAAAGAACTTTGTTTCACTCTGAATTTGACCTTGCCTATAACTTGGCATTTGATCTTGTACATTTCACATGCTGTTGCGTGCATTTCCCACATCATTTGCTGTTCTTTTAAGGAACTCTACCAGCCCCGCAATACCTCACTTAAGAAGTGGACAAGCTGTTGTCAACCTCAACCAGAACCTTAGCAACTACTGATATCCTGCATACAGTCATAGCCTAGCCGCACTCCATATGGTAATCTAATTTGACAGAGTGAGAAGCTTTGAAGGCCTAATTCTCCTTTGCATCCTATAAACCAGTTTTTATAGTGACTGAACTTTTAGACGTCAGCCCAAGGCTAAACTCACGTCAGGAAGTTGCTGTGAGGTCACGTGGAACAATGGCTAGAGGGGGTGGATCCTTTGGAAGTCTTGTGAGAGAGGCAGGCAGACTGTCAGGGGTTGCTCAGGGGAAAGGGGTCAGTGCCTCTGCAGATAGCATCTTGCAGGAATACGGAGTGTTTCTCTGTTTTACATGAGCCCTCAGAAGACCTTTCCTACCCAAATGGGCGTACTGACTGTTTATATACGTCTCTGTGGGCTCCGCGGCTGTGCAGGGAAAGCCGGAGGCGAAACTCTCTTGGCAAGATGAGATTTGCCTTATTTTATTTCAATGGGAAGGCAACTCCAGTGTCCAGCATCAACATTCGATTCTGGGTTGTGAGGCAGTTCAATGAACAAATCTGGCTCCGTGAGGGTATTTTCATTTGTGTTGATTACTTTGGGTACGGACTAAAGGGAGAATGGGGTGGGGGTGTGAGGTGGGGGGGGGGCAGGGCATTCATGAAGGCCAAAAGTGACAAATTATGTCAGGCATCCAGTTCTGTAGAGTAAGGACTTCATATTTTCTTTTATTCTCTGTTTAGACTGTACGTTCTTTGAAGGCAGAAAATCCTATCTATAAGGCATTATCGGCTTAGGATCAGATGCCATTGTCTAAAAGCCAGTGCAGTTGGCCAACATCAGATGAGGGCATTGTGATGGCTGGGAGCATTAAAGATCAGGGGCTTGTCAACTTGAGTTTCTCTCACAATCACTGATGAACTAAAGCGTGCAGGCAATGTTAGCTAGCATTTGGCCCCAGGGCTACCAGGGCAAAAGCAGAGAATGAAAGGAAGCCCTGGGTCTCTGTCTTCAAAAGCGGAAGTAGTCATAGCACAGAGTTCTGAGCCTCAGAGGCTGTGTTCAACTTGGGGGTACCACTCAGCACTCAATAGCCATGTGCGCAAGGTGCTATAGAAACTTAAAGAGGAGCCTGCGCCCCTCTTTGGAAGCTCCTGGAACCTTTACTTGGGTGAATTCTTTGCGAAAGGCAGTGGTTCGGGAAGGAAGAACAGAAAAACGGAGTGGCACCCTAAGAGACACCCAAGGGAAATTGGTTATTAACAGGAAATTATTGGACACGTATTTATCCCCCCCCCCCCCCCCCGGTAAGGACGTTACTAGGTAACAACAGTCACGCTGTGGCTGAGTGCTTCTGGGAAATGGTAGGCATAGGATTAAACAGCTGCCATGGGTAGTGAGTTGTAATCGAGTTTCCAACATGATTTCCAGTCTTCCTCCTGCTTCTGGGCGGTATCAAATGCTATGTGGCCTGAGAGCCCTTTCAGCAGTTCAGCTAGCGTCTGCCGTCAGTCTTTACAAAGGAAGCCCGCTGTGCCTCTAGTTGCGTCCCTCTGTTCACTGCCACATTCTTCTGGCTTTAGGCAGAGCTGACGCTGTCTCTACAGTCGGCCGACTGTATGGAGTGGGGCCAGGTGAAACAGCCTAAAATTTGGTTTAGTTTTGGAAGAACTTGCCTTATTTTTATAGTGAAATACAGTGTAATATGAAGGCGCTGTTGGGGTTACCAGAACCTAGTCTCCACACAGCCATTTTGTACAGTGGCAGCCTGTGTCCTGCCTGGATTTAACCTGCTCCCAGGCGAGCAGACACCACCATCACCGGGAGCTGTGGCTTGGGCCGTCTCCTCCCAGACACTGTTTTCTGTCTCAGACCCTCTGTTCTCTTGTTCTTTGAAGGCTTTGGTCATGCATTCCGGCTTCTCCGGTCTTTAGACCTTGTTCATGTGTCTTCTCCATGTGGTACTTGTCCACCTTTACTCTCCATTTCTCTGTCTTTCACCTCACCGTTCCTCCCAGGCGGGAAGGCTAACACTGAGGAGTGACCTGGAAGGACTTCTCTACTTCCTCAGAACATCTGGGGGGACCGCTAGCAGCTTCTCTGGGGCTTACTGGAGAGTCAGTACGCTCTTGTTATGGCTCAGCCACCATAGTTTCAATAAGCAAGTTCATTTGTTTTGCAGATAGTCAGTTCACAGAAATGTACTTCTGCAACCCAACGCCTTCCATAGATTGAGTACTTCCTGCAATGCGATCAAACGCCCATCAAAGGCTTTTTGTTACAAAGCGAATCTTGATGCACTGTGGCCCCACCTGAATTCCACTGTAATTGCCTTTACAGCATGTATCCTGCCATCATCTCTGAAAGGTTTCATTCTAGACACATCCGCTGCTGGAACATTCTCTCTGCTTTCTTTCCTGGGGAGCTATAGTTTAAGAAGCGATTAGGCTGCCTGAGTTAAGGGTTTTCTTACTTTTTTTTAACTGTTGATGTAATTTTTTAAAGCGACTCGATAGATTAGCTTTAATTTGGTGGTGTGTTACCCTTAATAATCATGTTAGTAACTAAATCATTTTAACTCCAAATTGTACATCCGAGCCTTGTGTTTGTCTGCACATTAACCCCGTACCTGGGAACCTCAATACTCTCAAAACTGCACATCAAAGTAACTGTTTTGCCTGGCGCCAGTACAAGTTTCTGCTGGGACCCGCCCCATTTAATATAAATTATATTACCTGTGGCCTTCAAGAGGGTGAAAGGTGTAGTGCGCCCTGCAGGCAGGAAATTTAAACTATGGGCTTGCTTTTTTTTTTTCCAATCTCGGATTTGTTCCTGTAATGTTGAATATTTAGTGTTCCTAGTTTTCTGCTTAATCTTTTTACAGGAATACTTCTAATCTTGTCTTCCTAGGAAAGACAAGTTCAAATTTTCTCACATTCTAAAGTTTCTCAAACGATAGACTTTAGAAAAGGCGGGGGAGGGGGTGGGAAGAGAAGGCAATGAAGAAAAGCAGGGACCTCTGATTAAATTAAGTAAACTGGTGGCCCTCCGCATGACATCCTGCCTTAGCTCTGTCTACACGGACATGGTGTCGAAGCAGATTAGCCATAAGCAGAAGCTTGGAGACATAATTGTATGCAAATCCATTTAGCTCGACTGTGTTCCCTACTTATAGGTCCAAGACATTAGCCTTACATGGGACAGAACACGTGGTCAGTCGGTCTGGGGGGCGGATCTGCAGCCCTCCATATGTGCTCCCACTCCCCAAACTCAGGGCTCTGACCAGTCTGTGGCCCACGTGGCCCTTTGGTTCGAGACAATACACATTGCATTTTGGGTATTGAATGTGAAGACTGCCCACTTTTAGTAAAGCAAACGAAAAGGTAAATAAAGTTAACAGCAGAGTGGAGGGTATGTGAAAACCGATAGAGAGGAAGGAGAGAGAAAGAGTATTGGACACCAGAGGGGTTAATCCAAAAAGCAACAAGGGAAAGGATCCCAATCTACCCTCCTTGGTGTTCCAGATGGTTCTTGGACTCCATAGTGCTCTGTCACAGCCTTAGAAAAGGTACTATTAGACATAAGAAAACAATCCAGACTTGGTGGTGCAAGAGTCTGGCTTGGTGGCGCATGCATTTAATCCCAGCACTCAGGAGGCAGAGACAGGCAGATCTCTGTGAGTTCAAAGCCAACCTGCTCTACAGAGTGAGTTCCAAGACAGGCATGGCCACACAGATGAAACTTGCCTCAAAAAAACAAGAAGAGGAGTGTTTGTGTGTGTGTGTGTGTGTGGTGTGTAGGGGGTGGGAAGAGCAATGGCTCCTGCTCACTCTTAGTTCAGCTACATCACATTCCCACACATCCCCACTACCAGACACAGAAGGTTCTTCCACATCCTTATACCATCAACAGCTCCCAGTGACCAAGGTTTTGTTGGACTTGAACTGTCTGCTACCTTCACGTGTAGAAAGTACATACTGGTTTCTCCCCATTTTATAGGACGGCCCCATTTTCCACATCTTTCCCTTTGCCTTGAAGAAACAGCTGAGCACCCATTGTTCGGTGGGTTCACTGAATTTAGAAGCCCAAATCCAATGGCCAAGTTTCTGAAACACAGACTAGGGCAGCATTGACTGGTCGCGGAATGTCAGTGGCAGGGGGAGGCTGTTTGTTAGTTTTCTCTGGACCCCTGTTCTCTTCCTCAGCTCAGGCCTGATACTGCACTAGAGTCTGATGACGCATCACTAATAGGCACTTCACTCTTTTTAGTGCTGTATATTACAGATCTTGCTATAACTTTTCTTATATGTATGTGAAGCATTTTGATTGTATTTGTCCCCTCCCCCATGAACCCTTCATTTCAGAACAGCACTGTGCATCCAACTCACCTGGGATATGTGATAATTACAGCATTGAAGGCTAATTAAATTTTTGTTGACGATGCCTCTGGGCACCACGGTTGGATCCAGGGAAGATGCAGGTCTTGTCATAGAAGTAGACATTCAAAAGCTAGGGGAACAAATGTACTGCTACCTCTTTCATTTGGCATGTAAGTAAGTTTTTAGATTAGAGGATAGCTTAATAATGGGTCTGGTTGTTCAGGGAATCGGGCTTCCAGCCTTCCCCGGAAGCAGGTGACAGAGTTGTTAGCTTCCACATCCTCTGCTCATCGGAGCAGCTTCTCTGCTGGCACATGGCTTGGCAGAGCTCCAAGGAAAGCTATGCAGTGACAGCAAGATTAGAATGCAGGAAGCGGGGCTGGGCCGCAGCCGCTCGGCCTGCTGTCTGTTTCTGCTATTATCTTAGCATGGCCGGTTCCACTAACACCGCCCATCCCTAATGTCGAGGTTCCAGATGACCACTTGTTCACTTGAATTTCCATCGATAACAAACTGGACTTCATTTAAGACTGCGCACAGTCTCCCTTGTCACATTTGAGGTGCCGGGGTGGGGGGGGCGATGTCTCTAATTATAAAGAACTCCCAAGCCTCCCGCCCTTTCCCCCAGACCCAAGGCCTCTTTGGGAAAATAGTGACATTCCATTGTAAAGGTTCTATGTTACTGAATATCCAAGATTTGAGATTCACTACATTTAGCTGTATGCTTATTAACAATTTCATGCTTGAAATTATTTTACAAGCATGACCAAACAGGAATGAGGAGACTGTAGCGCCATCTCCTTACTAAACACTATGTTCTGTGAATCTTGGCACAAGCATACACATACATATATACACAGACAGCCACATATACACACATGCATACATACACATAATCACATACTGCACACACACACGTGTGTATATCCATACATACACAGCGCACATGTATACATGCATAGACACATATATACACGTCGTGTATATACACACATATATGTGCATGCACGTACATACGCATTTACATGTATGCATATAACATTTTGGAAACTCATGTGCAGGCTTGAAATGGGATTTCTGCTTTTTTTTTTTAGAAAAAAAAATCCTCAAATTGCATTCCTTACCATACTCCCCAGAATGGTTATAGACCCAAGCGATAGATATTTAAATTATTTTTATTTGCTTTAGTAAGCTAGCTAGCTTTAAAAGCAGCGTATTCAGGAATTACTTTCCATGAAGCACACGCCTTTAAAACTTCTCAGCGTAGCAAAAGTAGACCCAACACTGTGACCTCATCTGTGTTAAATCTGAATAAATTAACGAATCAACAAATGAGGGGAAGCAGAGCACTTTTCAGGAAATAAAGAACAAAGCTTTTAGACATTGTTTCTCAATATCCAAAACCAGTCCCATCAATGTGTTTGCGGGGTGGCATTGGTCTGGATTCAGGCTCCTCTTTGTTGTTCCGTCTCGCAAGATGATTTGCCACGTTTATCAGTTCCTCAGCCACTCAGGGAAGCTCTCTCTGGAATTTACGGTGATTCGCACTGAAGTTAAAAGAACAAGGCTATGCCTTGCAGGCTGCCAGATCTCACAACGGACTTGGCAGAATAGGCTAAAATCACAGGAAAAAATATCTTGGGATTTGAAATCAACTCAAGGATTTCAAGTCAAGTCTGGGCCCTGTTATTAGCTAGATGGTTCCCTGGCTTTGTTGGCCACAGTTTTCACAAGACTAAAATGCAGCTCGTCATAGGATAATGTCTGGTATACAGAGGGACATAATAGGGGCAATATCGTGTTTGAAATGTGAGCATTATTAAGCCCTTATAAATGTAAAGTTTTTTTTTTTTAATTTAACCATTTGGAAAGTTTAAAAAAGCCCCTAAAGTGCTTGCTCATTTAGCCTTTAATGCTTTAATGCATTCCTGCATGGAAGTAGGACTTTTCTTAAATTATTGCATTCAGATGAAAATCTATATGGTGTGAAAATGTCTTTGGAGAAACAGGTGCTGTGGGCGTAATAATACCAGACTTTCTTTCGTGGTGGTGGTGTGTACGTGTGTGCGTGCGTGCGTGTGTGTGTGTGTGTGTGTGTGTGTGTACATTCAGAGGTTAACCTCAGGTATCACTCTTGAGGCACTGTTCACCTGGTTTTTGAGACAGAGTCTCTCAGTTAGACCTGGAGCTTGCTGCTTAGGCTGTGATGGTAGTCACTGAGATTCAGAAATCCCCCTGTCTCTGCGTCCCCAGTACTGAGACACGCACCTCTATGCCCAGCTTTATGTGGTGCCGGAGATCAAACTTAGCTCCTCGTGATTTCATGACAAGAACTTTACCGACTGAGCCCAGCCCTCCACTAGACAGACAGACAGCATGAATTTTTGGAGGGATATTTTTGTTAGTGTTTATTATCCTGATTCCCATTTTCTGCGTTGCCCCATCCAATCTTCCTCCAGTTGCTCAGTTCCCTCGGCCAGCTGTGCCGTTCTGGTGATGTGGTATTCCGAGGCAGATTTCCCCCTTCCTTTTCTCTTGTCAACTCCTTTATTGTAGCCTCCATGTAAGCAGAACTCCAGGGTCAGCCATCTTGACTTGCACAGGAAGGAGACTCCACCGTGCTTGTGCCTCAGCTACTAACTCCCAAACGAGCCAGCCTTCTGGGAAGGAGGCTTCCCTTCATGTGACAGCTAAAGCCCGTTTCCTATTCCTCTTTCTTCAGAACAGCTTTCAAAACAGCTGGTTACCATCCTTCAGGTTAATTCTTCCTAGACAGTACTTCAAAAACATTATATCATTTTCCAGTCCTTTTTGTCCAGCATGAGTTATAGAATTTCCTTTAGCTTTTTCTCCTAAGGCGTACCATTCAGGCCTTTAATAAGCAGCGTGGTGTAATTCAAAGAAGATGGACTTCAGAGTCAGACCTGAGTCGGAATTGGAGTCACGTTACTCACTGGCTGCTTGACCCCAGTCAGGGCTAACTTCTGGACCTCGCTTTCCTTGTCTGTGAGGTCAGGGGGTTAATGAGAGCTGTCTTACGGGGTCCTTGCCAGAAATTATGATGCATGTAACGTTCCTGGCTTCTTCTCAATGTTGTGATAAATGTTGGTTCCCTTTCTTCCTCCTTCTTTGTGCCCCTCCTCCACACGGGGTCAACGTTTCCTACTTCACATGAGTTAGATCTGAATACAGTGTTGAGAGTTCGAAATAATTCTCTTCCTCTACAGCCTCTGAAACAGTCCCTTATTTATTTTATGTTTTTCTTTTTCTGTGTGTTCATTAGTTGATATCTTTATACTGTTTCCACGCAAGCATGCCCGCACATGCGCACTCTCACTCACTCACACTCTTCCCAGCGACCTTCAGATCATTTCGGGATACTCGCTCTGTATTGCACTGTCGCCTTAGAGGCACTGTTGTGCCAATTTGACAAAGTCACCTAACTCTAGGCAGACATAGAGCTGTGCCTGGGAGGGGGATCACAGGTTATAGCACAGAAAGCGGGTTAAATTTCACATGCTGTTGTACCTGCAGTAAGCACAGTATTGGCTCTGGTGTGGTTTAACTTCATAAAGAAGTGACGCGTGGCACCAGCCCCTCCTTCTTCTGCTCCCCCCCTCCCCCCCTGGTTTGTCATCTGCCTTGCGACTTACAAACAGCAGAATTCCACCCCCTACTCAAGGGGCTCCGATTCTGGTGGCCTTGGTCGTTTCTCTGTGTGCCTTTTGTTTTTGTTTTTGTTTTTTTCGAGACAGGGTTTCTCTATGGTTTTGGTTCCTGTCCTGGAACTAGCTCTGTAGACCAGGCTGGTCTTGAACTCACAGAGATCCGCCTGTCTCTGCCTCCCGAGTGCTGGGATTAAAGGCTTGCGCCACCATCGCCCGGCTCTGTGTGCCTTTTAAAGCCTGCCTCGGTGGGCACATTTCTCTACGTGGAGACTGCATAAGGCAGACTTTACTAAACATCCCCACATTCCGTTAACAGTGTCTGAACATGTGGGAAACTGGCAGGAACGTGTGTCGGTGCTGTTTGTAATAGTCCTCCTCTGCCACAGGAATGAGGGTCTCAGCAGCCAGGGTGAGGCAATGGGACGGGAAGGCAGCACTTGGATAATGAACACATGGGTAATTTTTACAGGAAGTGAGAGGTCTGTGTTTTCAGGGCCAGAGGGGCTCTCTTCCAAAGCATGTGCCTCCTACGGAACCCCTCGGAGGACTGTGAGAGGACACAGGGTAAGATACGTTCTTCGGGAGTTGGCCCAATCAGCTGTGGTTACCGTCAGTGTACAAAACTTAGCTAGCTTTGGCTCATTCCCCACAACCCACAGCAATTCCTAAACTGATCTCTGCTTTGATACAAACAAACGAAAACTATAGAAAAAGATGAAAATTAAGAGTTGGAAGATACGAAGTTAAGACAAGGTGAAATTTGCTGGCATCTTAATGCCCTACAGATGGGCCTTTTGATTGATAAGTCTGGAATGCCATTAAATTTATGTTGTCTGGATTTTTCCAGCACCTCAACACACTTGCACAGGGTGCCTGGGAACACGATAATAAAGCAAATATTGAGTTAAGTAAATAGTAAAAGTGATAAATAGTCAAAGAATTCCATCTTAAAGCGTTTCTTTTTTGTTGTTGTTGTTTTTTGTTTTTGTTTTTTTTTTTGGTTTTTTCGAGACAGGGTTTCTCTATGGTTTTGGAGCCTGTCCTGGAACTAACTCTTGTAGACCAGGCTGGTCTCGAACTCACAGAGATCCGCCTGCCTCTGCCTCCCAAGTGCTGGGATTAAAGGCGTGTGCCACCACCGCCCGGCCTTAAAGCGTTTCTTTATGCTTATAAATCAGCAGACAGCAGAAGACAGCAAGTGTCCCTGACCCCTCTTGGAATACAGAGAACCCTTGAAAGAGTTCTTATTCACAATTTCTCTGAGTGTGTTAGTAGAGGTAGTTTTGGCTTTGAGGCAGTTATTATCAAGAATAATTCTAGAAGGGCCAGTTGTTGTGGCACACAGCTTTAGTCCTAGCACTCAGAAGGCAGGGGCAGATGGATCTCTGTAAGTTCCAGGCCAGCCTTGGACTGTGTAGAAAGACCCTGTTTCAAACCCACCCCTACACGTACACACAAGTTGAATATAGGAAAAGAGCTAGCAAGTTTTTATTGAGGACTTGAGGGAAGGGTACAGGCGAGAAGGAAGGGGGAGGCTGCTGAAACACACCTCAGAAGTTGGATGCTTAGGGCTTGTGCCGCGGTGAGGAGAGGACCCATTGCAGCTCTTCTGCGAGGAGAGATATAAAATCTGGTCCTGGTGTGTCTGATGTAGATGGCAATGAAATATCTTCTCTATATATTTTCTAGACGTTAAGAAATATGGGCCTGAAGAGAGGATGAAAGGTCAGGGCTAGCGATAGGAATCTGGGGCTCATCTGTGATGGGGGCTAATTGAATCCATGTGGGTGCACCAAGGGAATCTGGAGAAGGAAAGAAGAAAAGGAGCCCCTGGCTGAGCCCTGGAGCACTAAGTGGTCTTGCAGAAGTGAGGCAGGAGAAGCGAGAAGACAAAAGCACAAGAAAGTATCTGAGAAGCTCAGAGATCCTCAGGTCCCCACCGCCGAGGGCCGAAGAATGTTGCCTGTCCATCACTGTGGATGGTTAGGATGTGTTTGATGGCCCTCGTAAAAGCAAAGGCAAAAGCCAAGACCTTTGGTGTTTTGTTTTCCAGGCAGGCAGGACCGGGGCAGAATCTGGGAGACTGATCCCTCATGTGACCCACCACCGTGAGACAGCACATGTTTGAGGAATGGCTTAGTGAGGGGTTGAGTCATGTACCAAGCAAATGAATGATACATAATCACGTTTTTTTCTCTTTTCATGAATGAGAAAAGAAATGCCAGCCTAGAAACATCACTAGGCGATCCCAAAGGGGAAAGAGGGTTAAGAAAAGAAGACACCGCAGGAGAAGGGAAGAGAAGATATCAGCAGAGCCGGAAGGAGGCCAAGGTTTTCCTGGCCTGTGCAGTCACTGGATACATCTTAATAATATGGGTTTGGCCTTTAGTTCATTTAGGTATCTAATTGTTTTGGGTGCATTCTTCTTCCTCTAATGGGACTTTAAGCTTCTTAGGGAAGAGAAGGTTTATTTCTGAGCCCCCTGTGGACTCTAGTGAGGCCCCTCAAGCTCTTACCCTATACTTAATGACATATTGACCGTCTGATTTTCACTAATTACTGTGAGTACCTACCAAGAAAAGTTCATCAGAGAGAACGTCCCATTCTGAAAAGTAAATGGAAGCACTTTTCTTCACAGAGAAGGTTTTTGAATTGGGATTTTTCCAGACAAATGATTTCTAGAGGCATTAGGTGCGTAGCTGTGGCATGTCCTCCCGAGTCAGAACCACAATAACTGACAAAGAAAGATGAAAAACACTTCGCTCCTCCTCCATTTCTGTGCCGTTTTCCTAAGAACACCAGTCTGTAAATGATCTAACAGCAGACTCAGTCGAGGAGGAAATCACGTGTTCATTTAACTTTATGATAGGAAGATCTATAGAGGAGAGCCACGCTTGGCTTTAAGGTAAGAGGCACCTTATGAAGGAGGGTCTTTGGAGACCAGTGGTACCCAGCTATTAATTTTGAACCTAGGAAATATTTTGATAATTTGTCTACAAGATCTCTTTTATTCTGGATACATGGAAAACGTCAACAACAGAATGTTGTTTTTTGCAATAGTGGCAAAAAAGTGGCCTCCAAAATGTCATTTCTACCTTCTTAGACTTCAAAAGAAACCGAACGCATTTTTCTCAAACTTTGAAAAAACAAACAAACAAACAAACAAAAACCGCCCACGGTGAAGATCAAGGTGACAGGTTTCAGGAGGTGGAAGACTCTGAAAACGGTCTTGTGGGAGACGCCTGACTGCAATTGCATAGTACGGAGAGTGTTTCAGAGGGGCAAGGCGTGTGACTTACCAAACATATGAAGGCTGTTAGTGTCTGTGCCTCTTGATAGCTGCTTTTAGGAATGAAGGCAGTGACAGGATAGAAGAGTCCCATCAGTGGGTTGAAAAAATACATATATATGTATGTTATTTATATATTAATATTGTCATTAATATACATTTAACTTCTATGGGAGAAGAAGAGTACCACTGTGGTAAATCTCTTATCAGGCCAGAATTGGGACAGTTTGAGCCAGTCTTGATTCGTCAGATAGAATTTTCCTATGGAAACAGATTGCTATCAGATAAGAGTTAGTTCTCAGACCTCATAAAATTCGCAGCCGCATCCTTTTGGAAACTTTACACCACAGAGATTTGCGCGCTAAGTCCCCCAAATGGCAGACAGAAAACACTATAAAAATATAGACGGTTTCCTGAGCAGGACAATAGTCTGCTTTTGTCATTCACCATGACAAACACATTAGGCAATATGGCAGGCTTGTTAAACAAGATGTAAGACTGTATTATAGTGGAGACACAGCGGCAACGCAGAAGCTTTGATTTAACACAGAGACTGAAGCTGGAAAGGTAGATAATAAAATATGATCATGATTTTAAAGAAAAACCAAGTATATACTGACCCACTCCCATATTTATGCTCTTATATGACTTTAGTTAAAGAATGAGGAATGTGTTGGCCATAGTGGTGCACGCCTTCAATCCCAGCACTCAGGAGGCAGAGGCAGGTGAGTCTCTGAGTTCAAGGCCAGCCTGGTCCACGGAGTGAATTCCAGGACAGCCAGGGCTACATAGAGAAATCTTGTCTCAAAAAGCAAGCAAAACTGAGGAATGCAGAGAAGCCTCCGACAAGATCAGAGAACTTCACAGACGCAGGAGTGTGTTTTCTGGCTACCTTGGAGGAACACGAGGAGTAAGATCAGGTGATTCACGAGCGGAGTTTCGCACGTGAAATGAAACAGAAGGAATGTAAGGTGTTTTAAAAATGTTATTTCAAAGGCAAGCCAGTCATTCTCAGCCATTTGTGTGAGTCTGGTCGTTTTACACAAACTTTCCTCTTGAAGCTAAGCACATCATTCCACCGGTGAGGATTAAGATGCCTCTGCCCCCGGTGTGGTAGTATATTCTTGTAATCCCAGTACTCAGGAAGCGAAGCCAGGAAGGTCAGAGGCTCAGAATCTCATTCTTCTGCTACAAAGAGAATTCAAGGCCAGTCTGAGTTAGAGACTGTCTTAGAAAAGAAAAGAAAAAAAAAAAAAAAAAAACAAAGAAAGCAGTATTTTACTGATAAAACTAGAGCAGGTGCCATAGATTGATGTTAATGGTAAAACATCCACATAAATAAATGAAAAAACATAGTGCCTGCTCGTTAGAGGACTTTCAGATTTTTCTTTTTTCTTGTTTTCTTTTCTTTCTTTCTCTTTTTTGAAACAGGGTTGCTCTGTAGCTTTGGAGCCTGTCCTGGAACTAGCTCTTGTAGAACAGGCTGGCCTTGAACTCCGAAGATCCTCCAGTCTCTGCCTCCCAAGTGCTGAGATTAAAGGTGTGCGCCACCACAGCCTGGCTGGGCTTGCAGCTTTATCTGTAGTTTATGTGTGGCTGAGTTAACACTGTCACATGACTCCACTGTCCACAAAGAATTCAAAACGTTTTACAAAGAACACCACGGACTTTGGGCAACCAGTATTATTCAGTGTTTAAAGATGGGGCCTGATTTCCCCAGCCTTTTAGTCATCTATTGGCTTTCACAGGCAGGAAGTTAAAGTTCCTGAATGCTGGTGCTTGGGATGAAAAAAAGATCATTTCATTTGTGACTCAACACGTTTCCTGTAGTCTCATCCCAATAGAACTTAGGTTGTTACTAATTTGAGTTTGAGAAGAAAGTTGGGTTTTCAAACTTTCTTTACGGAAGTAGCTATGAAGCGAGAGACAAGCCCTGGCCGGTGCGGGGAGGGAGCTGACTTGTGGAGGTGATACGCACAGGAAACCTGCACTCCTGGGTAGCGATCTGATTTCAGAAGAAACCTCTATAATTGAGCAAAATATTTCCTAAATTTAGAGGCTGTGAATTGGGGAATATGCCAAGTCTTCAAAACTATCAAGGGCTGAAAAATAATACTAACTAGACTCGAGAAGAGAGGGGGGCGGGTGGGAGAGGTCGGAAAGACGGCACTTGCAACATGTATTTTAGAGCCAGCTCTTCTCAGCAAGGCTGTGGGAAACAGTGAGCCCTCCTCAGTCCTCCTCTCCTGGATGCTGAGGGGAAATGCACATCCTCACTGACTGTCAGACTCCAAAGCAAGGTATAGCTTGTTCCTCCAGCTGACATAATTGGCAGACTTAGGCCCAGGCAAGGAACAGAGAAGAAAACAAAACAAAAACCCTAAGGCCATTCATAAAGAGCGATTCTCAGACTTCCCATGGCATCTTTCCCCCAGCACCTTCTCCTGGTCACCTCTATTTAGACTCCTTCTTCCCCCAGACCCCCCCCCACTCCCTAGATAGATAGATAGATAGATAGATAGATAGATAGATAGATAGATAGATAGATAGATAGATAGAGAGATAGATAGAGAGATAGAGAGAGAGATAGAGAGATAGATAGATAGATGATTGATAGATAGATAGATGATTGATAGATGATAGATAGATAGATGATAGATGATAGATAGATAGATAGATAGATAGATAGATAGATAGATAGATAGATAGATGATAAATGGGATACTTTCTAAGTTTAGCTCTTTTAACACAATAATTTTAACTTTTTTTTATTTTCTTACATGATTCCATTCTTTTAAATATTTATGTATGTATGTATGTATGTATGTATGTATACAATATTCTGTCTGTGTGCGTGTCTGCAGGCCAGAAGAGGCAGAAGAGGGCACCAGATCTCATTACAGATGTTTGTGAGCCACCATGTGGTTGCTGGGAATTGAACTCAGGACCTATGGAAAAGCAGGCAATGCTCTTAACCACTGAGTCATCTCTCCAGTCCCCCATTATTCCATTCTTTACAGCTGAATCAAATTCCAGGTTGAAAGAGATCCATTCATCCGTGGATGGTCATCTCGGCTATTTACGTGTCTTGTCCACTCTTCATCCTGCTCTCGCAGACATGGCTGTATCCACGTGTGTGCTGATCAGGTCTCCTTTGGGTGTTTCCCCAGCAGTGGATGTTGGAGCCCACATCGTTTTAGTTTTAGTTTTATGGGCAGCCACCATCCTTATTTCCACTGTGGCCGAGTTGCACATTCAGAAGTGAGTTTTTAAATGATCCAGCTTCAAATTCAGGTATAAAACGAGTTTTCCACTTCTTAATCTGTCTTTACCCAACCCCAGTGTTCTTCCTTCTGTGTTCAGAGAGTCTCAGACTTCTTCGGTGTAGTTGTCTGTATGACTGGATCTAAGATGGGCACTCAAATTTTGTAGGACTATAATTGCCGGTTAGTTGTGTTATTGTTGCCTCACCTATCACAATAACACACCGCGAGGGTGCATGTACACACGTGCACACACACACAGTGTGTGTTCTGAGGCCATTCAGAAGGTAATTTGAAGTTTGGCAGAGGGTGTTTGCTTTGAATTAGAAGGGATCGCTCATGGCTCGGAGGTGATTGTCGCCCTCTGCCTTCCCGTCCTCCCAAACTTTATTCTTTCACAAATTTTCACCCCTCCAAGTTTCTCGTCCTTTTTCCCTTTCCTCCTTGCTGACTTTCTCCAAGTCCGTGGGCACACATCTCTCCTCCACTCCGTGCCTCTTCTACCATCTTGCCATATTTCTAGAGTGGTCCTCGCAATAAATGTATCAGAGGAGAGAGAAACCATATGTTTTGAGGTAAAAACTTAACAGAATAAAGAAAGAATGCCATTTATCTTTGGCTCCTGAGAGCGCCCAGGAGCTGCCATCCAGACCCTCCTTAAAGGCTTCCACCGCTGTCTTTTATTAAACCCTGGTCCTCCTCAACTGTCAAATTCCAAGGTGTATTTTAAAAATACATTGTAGAAATTTTCATCTCTCTAAATTAGTTATGCTTCTGCTCAGAGGTATAGTTTGCAGCGGTGTCAGATATAAACGTGTAGCATTTAAGTGATAAGCCTTTGCCACTTTGCCTGACAGTCTAACTACCGCCAGGTTACGCCTCCTGCTCCCTTGTGGTAAAAATGCATCCCAAAGTTGAAAAAAAAAATCCATGCCCAAGTCACCATCGTGACCGCATCTGTTCTGATCAGGGTGAGGTCAGCCCCAAGAAGGAGGAAATCCACACTGGTTTATGAAATATAATGAGGAAAACACACACACCGACCCCCAGGACATTTCATTTCCACGTACTTGAATGAGTAGCCTGGCCCACATCTCACCTGCATGGCTGAGATGGCAAAGAGCCATCTGGATACCAGAGTTCTCACTCTGGGTCCACTTCCATGTTCATTCCTCTTCTTGATGCCTGACTTGAGGTCATCCCCCTCTGTGAGAGCTGTCCTTATCTGTTTCTTGTGTCTGAACCGACACCAGGCCTCAGGCACCGCAGGCACTTAAGTAATTGCTCCCTGAACTGAGGTTAACCCTGTGCCTCACAGTTCTTCCCTCTTCATTACGGAGGGAAAGTGGAAATGAGACGCAAACCATCATAAAGGGCTCAGGCGAAAATCCTAACATACGGTCCTTAAGGTTGCCAGGATCGTACAGACCTTTGCAGGGCTGCAGACCTCGGGCATTTCCAGATCTATGCCCCAACCACCACATAGGTCCTTACATGGCAGAAGGAAGGAAGTCGTGAAAGAGGAGAAAATAGAGCTATTGACTGAAGGCCCATAAAGCTGTTTTTAGAAAGACTGCTTCTGTTGTATTGGGGAATGCTTCCTCAGAGAAGAGGTGGGGGGCGGGTATGGTGCATCCTCTTTCCATTAAGTCTATTTCGGGAAGACATTACAGAGGATAATATATTACCAGCTCCCAGGGATGTCTGAGCAACACAGCCTCTATTCTCATTACACACTTGCTCAGCTCAAAATAATCACGCTGTTCTCAGGGATCCAACCCAGGACAGTCAACATCTCCCCCGAATCACAGTGTTTATTAAGGCGGCACTGCTTTTTTTTTTTTTTAAGTGTTAATTTTTCCCCTAAAAGCCATAAATGAGAGGGAACTACAGCGCTGTCTGCAGCTCCAACATTCAATCAGTCTCGCGGGGGCAAAGTCTAGCAATTGTTTTCAGAGCAGCATGGGGTTCCTAGTCGGGGCTGAAGATTTATCGGCCTTTGGCAACTCCTCCAGTTACTGTGGACAAGAAGTTTACTTCTCAATAGCTTTACAAATTATGTGTTTAACTTTGTAGAATCAATTCCCGGGAGGTAGGGAGAGGAGTGGAGAGCTAGGTCCTAGAGCCAAGGTCACTCTTGAGATTTAAAGTCATAGCATGCATTTCTCTCCTATGCGCCACCACTGTGAAAAGTTGTGTTGTTCTGTTCCCTTCGCCACCTGCATACAGTTTGCATGTTTCTATATGGGCATTGACTTAACCATTAAAAGATAGCCACTGAGATGTTTAGTAATAAAATGTTGTTTAATCATTAAACCGCCACCATTTTCTCCCGCCCGTTAAACCCGCCTTCAATCAGATTGGATGCTGGTTTACAGTCTTATTAACCACAGAGATCACAAAGGAAGGGTTGGCAGGGGTCACCAGCCACAGCAGGAAGCTCTGAAACAACCCTATTGTCACAGGAAGCTTCCAGCCAGACTCCCTTCTGCCAGTCCCCTAACACGGGCTTGGAGGGAGTAGGAGAAAAAAGCATCCTGTAGTTCCGGGAGCATTCTCTGTTCATTCGAGAAAGACAATAAAGGTCCTCTTGTATCTGGCCCTTGGCAGGGTCAAGCTGGCGTTGTTAACCGTGGTAATCTCATTGCGCTGGAGTGTTTCTTGGTAGTGCCTAGTGTATCATGGTGGGTCCAGCCGGAGTCTTTTAGGAAAGCCAGAAGGGTATGCGTGACTTTCTTCCAGCACTTTTGAGTTTTACCACTAATTTTCAAAGTTTGATCGCTAGTTTAAAAAGCATAACGCAGGCTTTGAACCAGCCTTTGGTCCAGACCTAGACTGACTTTTACCAATGGCTTCTTTTCCCCCTCCTTTCAAAATGGTCACCAGGTACCATACTTAGAAGAAATGAATTTTTGATTCCCTTCGTGGTGGTGTTGGAGAGACAGTTTTCCAAAATGTAGTCCTGTGATCTGTCTTGGGAGGCCAAGCCAGGCCCGTGAAAAAAATTGCCATCATATATTCGGGGTGGGGGGGTCCTTTGCCTCTGCCTGGGTTCAGTTCCACCCATTGCCCAATGCATAAAGCACACTGGAAACAATCCAGTCCCTTGAAGGGGCCAGGTTAGAGATAAAATTGATAATTACCAATTATCAAAAAGCTGTACTTTGCAGAATTTGAACGAGATCTCCATTTTCACGGAAGTGAAACCGGAAGAATTTAAGAGATTTGCTTAGTGTCTCCCAGCCACTCAGAAACAGAAAACGAATGAGAAGCTGGAGCCCCTTGTAATTTCCAAATGTCCTAACTAGACTCGTGCAGGTGGCTGCTGATTTGACCATTCACGGGTGCCGCTCATTTGTTCATACCCCCGTCCCCCCCTCTTCGTCCCCCGTCCCCTCCCCCGTCCCGTCCCGTCCCTCCCTCTTAGACAGGTCGTCACAGACATTCTGACTTTCCAACTACACAATCCAACTCCTCGTCTACTTCAAAGTTTCTCCTTTTCTAAAGTTTTAAAGTCTTAACTTGGTCGGTGTGTGGCAAACTTGCAGTCAAAACAGTCCAGGGAACTGGCCACGTTATTTTTGTAGTCTTCGATACGGAGGGGACAAGAGCTCAGCTTTTCTGCTCTGGGAGCCATTTTCTTCGTGCACACTAGGAAGAGGGGACTGGGAGCCACTTCTGACGGGAATGCCTCTACCTCGCATTTCATCTTTCAAAAAAAAATGGATATTTAAGTAGCAATCCACATAGGGAAATAAAATATATCTTCAAGGTATTTCAAGTAATGTCCATCAAGCACTTTGGGGAATACTCGTTTCTGGGCAGTTTTAGACTAAATTTAGCTGAAAGGAGACTTCCGGGATCTAGTCGCTGAACAATCAGTTAAGCTGGCTGTTTGCCCTTGCCCAAATAAATCATTGATCCATTAATGAACTTTCGTAAAGTATCGAGACGTAGCATGCACGTAAGTGGAAGGTGTTTGGCAGGAACTGGCAGGTTGTTCTAGGATGATAAGGACGGACCACTGGCGGAAGGAAAGCCTGAAAGATAGATAGGGTGACAACACTTCAGAGAGCCTGAGCTGGCAGAGACTATTTTCGGAGTACAATGTTTTATGAGCCCTACCATAGTTGAATGTTTCTAAGAAAAGATGCCTCCGAGAGCTCCTTTGTTCTTTAATGTATATCCTATGTCTACACAGAATGTTCCTTTCCTGTGGCTGGACGGTAGGAAGTTATCTATCATCCACTTTGTTTGGTTTGTAAATAAAACCGTGGAAAGGGGTCTACTGAGCTTTAGACAGGCCTTCTCCCTCCTTGTGTTCCTCCTCACTCTCGGAGTTAAGACAAAGGGCATGGCCAAGACCACCACCTCCATTCTTCTGGGAGTGTTTACAACAGACGGAAAAAATGTGCCCATACCTGCCCTTCGGCAGGGCTGGGTCACTTCCAGCACAAATGGGAGCAGTGGGCAGAGCTTGGGAGAGCAGGCACTTTTCATATATGCTCCCTGCCTTCGCCCACTGAAATTACAGTTTCTGTGGCGTTCAGCTAGAAAGGGGACCCTTGGCTGCCTCTCCTTTTGCCTGCACCTTTGCAGCTATTGGGACTCTGCCTGGAGCTAGCGGAGTGGACTGTCATTTCCTCCCTTCGAATAATGAAAAGTGGAAATGCAAATTTCCTGTGTAGTCCTAAGTATCAGGTGGTATTTCCTTAATATATTGTTTTTTGACCTTTGGGAAAGTCCATATTATAAACTAACTTTGGCAAATGAAAATGCTATCAAAGTTCTATATTTTAAGTAATCAGGGTCTCAATTTTAAAAAAATTAAACTGTGGTCCTATACCAGGAAATGACATAAATCTTCTTATGTATCCCCTTTAAACTTTTAACGTGGGAAGGACAAGAAAGATGATACCAAACAAGGGAACTCTCGAATTATTTAAGACTGAAAAAGAAGGAAAAGGCCTGCTTTTACAGTTTACTAGGGCTTTGCTAATAACTGGATGTTTTGACACCTATCTCGTGCAGAGAGTTAAGCCCTAAGCTCTTCATGAGCAGATATGAGCTGCTCCGAAGGTGAAGACATGTAGTTTTCGCTCACTTGCTCAGCAGCACAAAAGTTTAAGCTTGCTTTTTTGCTCAGCATCAAAGAAAGGTCATTTTATAGTTACTGGATTTTCTTTTTTAAACCCATGTGTTTCATGAAAGGGGCTCGAGTCACTGGTTTTTTCTAGTTAATTCTTTGTAAAGTTATGTTTCTGCCCATGGTCCTTCTGCATGCCATTGTACTAGATAGGAACACATGAGTTTGTTCTTTTTCTCTTCCTTTGAAGAAAAAAAAATTTAAGAGGTTTAAATGCCATTCACATTTTGGAATTTCCTTCTTTATTTCCTTCCTAAACCAGCATCTCACAACTATATAAAACAATCCAATGTTGAAAGAGTTTCACTCCCATAAAGATCTTTTATATGATTATAACTCCCCTGTTTATCAAGGGCTACAAGAATGGAAGCCAGGAGCTAACTGAGTTTATAGCTGTTTGTATATGAATGTGCATGTATGTGGGCGGAGAGATATACATATATACCTGTAGTGGGAGGCTGCTTGTGTGTTCCCAGCTACTCAAACTCAGAAATAAGCATACAGAAACTGTATTATTTGAATCACTGCTTGGCCAATTAGCTCTAGCTTCTTAATTGGCTTACTCTTACATCTTAATTTAACCCATTTCTATTAATCTGTTTAATGCCACAGGGCTGTGGCTTACTGGTAAAGTTCCACCCAACATCTGTCTCTAGCGGGGCTACATGGCTTCTCTTTTCCACCTTCTTTCTCCCAGCATTCAGTTTAGTTTTCCCCGCCTACCTATATCTACCCTGCACCAGCTTTAAGACAGTTTCTTTATTAATCAGTGGTATCCACAGCATACAGAGGGGAATCCCACACCATGAACCCAAGTGTGTACAAATGCTCGTAGGATTTTTAGCGTCCAAATTGCCAATTAAACATCTACATGTTTCTTTCCCGCTAAAATTCTGAATGTGGGACCTGTATTAGAAATGGAAAGATTGAGAGTCATGGAGAACTCTGTATTTACCTAATCCAAGACACTGAGGTTTATCTGACTATATGACCCTTGGATTCAACTTATTAAATTTGCATGGTTTATTTAGGCTCCGTTCTGTAATTGTTTTGTGGCATTTATGCATTTGGTTTTGGTGTCCAGGTTCTCCAGCAAAAGGAACTGCTAAGGCCTAGGAGGCAGAACAGTCCTATCTGCGGCCAGAAATGGAGAGATGGTGCTCAGCAATTCTTTCTCTCTCTCTCTCTCTCTCTCTCTCTCTCTCTCTCTCTCTCTCTCTCTCTCTCTCTCTCTCTCTCTCTCTCTCTCTCTCCCCCTCCCCCCTTCCTCATTCAGTCAAGGACCCTAGTCCATCAGATGGTACAACCACCTTCAGGGTGCATCTTCCCTCCTTAATGTCTCTGGAAACACCATCATAGGCACACCTAGAAGAATGTTTCCATGGTGATTCCAAACGCAGTCCAGCCGACACTGCAGGTCAACCATCCCATTGCCATGTCTTCCCTTCTTTTCTAACATCCCCTTTTCATCAGCACTGTCCTTCCCGAATGGCAGAGAAGGGAGTTTTTACATCTCTTTAAAAAGAGGCACCTAAGGAGAATGTGGTATGCACTCTTCACGACTTAGGTGGGGTACGCATGGCTTCACGACTTAGGCGGGGTCCACGCGCTTCACAACTTAGGTGGGGTACAGGCAGCTTCACGACTTAGGTGGGGTACAGGCAGCTTCACGACTTAGGCGGGGTCCACGCGCTTCACAACTTAGGTGGGGTACAGGCAGCTTCACGACTTAGGTGGGATCCACGCGGCTTCAGGACTTAGGTGGGGTCCACGCGGCTTCACGACTTAGGTGGGGTCCACGCGGCTTCACCACTTAGGTGGGGTGAGTACATTGGGAGATCTGCTCCACACAGCTGAGTAAGGGGGACTACACAGCTTCTCAAAGGTGGTGACTGTCCAAGCACTCATAAATTACAGGGAAGATAAAACCAGCCTGGTGCACAAGTCCAGTAACAATTTCCTGTGCCCGTTTCCTCTGTGTCACAGTCATGACCAGATCTTTGAATACTGTTAGCATCTTTTGATACTTTGATGTTTTTGCTTCTCATTAAAGCACTACTAGAACTCGTGCCACTGAATGGTTCCTTTTATTCACCAGTCCTCTGGCATGTTTGCATTCCTGCGTTTTACTATCTACTACTACGTTGTGACTGTGACTGGGGAATGCAGGAATCGCCCTCTTAGTAAGGACCCTGGCCCCTGTGTTTTTCCCGTCATGTTTCGTTGTGCCCCCGTTGCCCCCCTTCCCCCCTCCCCCGCCCCCCGCCACTGCAGCATGCAGTCGCTGGCTCAGCAGTGAGCATAACCGGGGAGCTTTTTTCTGCCGTGTAACCTTCTTCATATGGCAGGAGGTTTAGAAGTTGACAGTGATCTGCGTGTGAAGAGACGGACAAGGAATGTATAAATTCCTACTTACGGCCTGGAAATTGTCACATCGAGTACCCCACACTCTCTTACCCCACACTCTCTTTGTGGATCTTTAACCAGGCTGAGCTGTTCCACAGGCTCCAAAAGACAGACTCAGCCACTCCGTGACAACTAAGTGGCCATTGCCTGAAGGACTTAGAGGATTGTGGACCCAAAGGAGGAAGGAGATGTTCCCCTTACGGGACTCCCAATAGAAAGTGACCCAGCCAGGTCAGAAGAGGGTGTTGGGTGCCCTGGGACTGGAATTACAGGAATTGTGAGCTGCCCAGTGTGGGTACTGGGAACCAAAGCCAGGCCTTCTGCAGGGAGCATTGAGAGCTCTTAATGACCAAGTCATCTCTCCAACTACAAATTTTAGTAAAAGTTTCTTTCTAGGGCTGGAGAAATGGCTCAGAGGTTAGGAGCACTGACTGCTCTTCCAGAGGTCCTGAGTTCAATTCCCAGCAACCACATGGTGGCTCACAACCATCTGTAATGAGATCTTATGCTCTCTTCTGGCCTGCCTGCAGGGACACATGCAGGCAGAACACTATATACATAATAAATAAATAAATCTCTTTTTCAAGTTAATTCTAAAGAAACTATCTACCAGGGTACATTTTAAAGAACCGCCTCTCTTTCCCAGAACTGCCCTCCCCCTTCAGTTTTTCAGGTAGGAGAACAGGGAGGGCTTGAATAAAGCTAAGCCTTGCAGAAGGCAGTGTCATATGATGACAATGCTAAGAAAACTTAGCGGAATTCTCATACATGCTTCATATAATATCACTTTAATGTCCATGTTGCTTGATCCCTTTATAAACAGGACCTGTGGGTCAAAGGTCATTTGTAAGCCAATGTTAGCTGTTTTACTGTAATGGATTGATTCCTTGATACTGTTATGAATGTGAGAACTCTCTCTCTCTCTATCTCTTTATCTCTCTCTCTCTCTCTCTCTCGTGTGTGTGTGTGTGTGTGTGTGTGTGTGTGTGTGGTTTGCTCCATTCCTCCCCTCCCCCCGCATAAGATTGTTGGGGAAGGTTAGTTAGGTGCTTTAAATGGCCAGGCTACAGTTTAGATAGCATCTCTGAGAACTGTGAGCCTATAAACTCTGCTTCACACAATACAAGGGAAACCACTGTTGTCCTGTGTGGAATAACAAAGCACATGATACACTGACAAAAACAGTGACCATGCCCTAAAGGCCACAAAAATGACAAGGCTCACGTGACAAATTGGTAAATGGAAGGACTACGTGGATTTTAACTGTGCAATGTGGAGTCCTGTGATCGCCCCCAAGGGTGCTACCGAAGCCTTTGATATTGAACAATGAAATCATAAACACAACGGTGCCTCCATTGCTGCTGCTACAACTGCCGCCACTGGTCACCCATCTCCGTGCTATTAAGTGGTGTTTATTACATTCTTGCCACCAGCAGTCAGAGCCGTGCACCTTGGTGACTTCCGAGGGAGCCACCCCCAGCCACCCGGTGAGACATTCACACAGAGATGAGGAAAAGTGACTTTTAAATTGCTAAAGAGTTGCACTGCTTGTGCAAAGTGAGTCCCAGCTCTGATGTCTGCTCTTTCTAACTCCCAAACTGTTTTCTAGCCCTGTCTTGCAGCTCCTTTCTCGGCAGAACTCCTTGGGCACCGAGAAGTTATCTCTAAACTGAGTTCTTTTGGAGGGACTCCCCACCCCACCCCAAGGCCAAAAACCTGCCTCAGACAAACCAGCTTCCATATCCTGAAAAGATAATACACCCAGTGCCTTCTAAACATCCTTCCTTTATTTAAGAAATTAAAACTTAAAAAAAAAAAGCCACCGGTAGTAACATTCCCTCCAAGATCAGAGGGACGTGCACATTTCTGGCAGCAAGTCCAGACATACCAAAGCGTGTATTATCTAGAGCCAAGGACTCGGATACCATTGCATCTGCAAAGAGAGGCAAGCATGTCACTTCAATAGACAGCTTGTTCATAGGCTTGGGATCCTCCCTGATGAACTGACAGGCAGTCGGAAGAGCTGGGTAAAACAAAGAGAGTAGTTATTGCCGGCTCAGGGGGGCCCTGCGCACCCCGGGGTTCTGCTCCTCTGTGTAACTGAGCAGAACTCCATTGACACTCCTGAGTGTGGGGCCCAAGCTCATGTTATTCATTTACTGCCCATCATCCCCGGAATTCCTTTTGGACATGACCAGTGAGTTACAGCCCGGTTTCAGGCAGCAGGGCACATTTACGTACGGGCTGTCCTGTCGGGAAGGGCTCTTCAGCCGATGACGAAGGAACTCAGGGCAGAGTTTCCAGATGAATGGTCGAGACCGGCCAGGAAAGGCCTCTCATGATACCTGTAAACTGAGACTGTACATTGTGTATAGAAAGTTGTTCTGCCTCGTCGGATGCAGCCCACAAAGGCAGGACAAAGCAGCAAATAATAAAAAAAAAAAAAGCCTGTGGTCTGATCTCAGAGCTGGGAAGGGGCTCCTATCGGCCACCAAACTGATTTTTGCTGTCTCTGTTTCTTATTGTCCTTTGACACAAGGTGACCTTTCTCGGAGTTCAGAGGTGGCTTGACTCACCAGAACCCACCCCATTATCTTACAGGGGAACTTGCTCAGCAAGAAGGAGGAGCTTTTCCTTCCTTTGGCTCTGTGGTTCTCAACCTGAGGGTTGCCACCCCTCAGGGGGTCCAAAGACCCTTTCAGGGATCACCTAAAATCATTTGAACACATTATGTACAATACGAAAGTAGCAAAATTACAGTTCTGAAGTAGCAACGAAAATACTCTTACACCGCAACCCGAGAACTGTGTGAAAGGGTCGCAGCCTTAGGAAGGGGGAGGACCACTCTTTGGCTGGACAGTTCCTCACTGAGCATCACTTCCTAAGTCATGTGATTCTGAGGGAGAGAGACTAAGAAAAAAAATGTAAGATGACAGGGTGAAGAGACAGGCTCTGGATGACGACTGACCCCCGAATTCACCTCTGGGGAAGGTGTATCTTCGCTAAGCTTGTTACGTTTGAGAAATTAGATCCTTCCTAGTCAGTTGGAGTTGAGGGGTCCTCAGTCCTTTTGGTTTGAGACTCTTCCTCGACCATTAACTAGGATCTTGTATGTTGGTGTAACTCTTGCTAGCCCTCTTCACAAGTACTGGTTTCTAGACAACATGGGCAGATAACATCATATGGAATAAAGCTAAGTGCCATTTATCACATGCTTTTAACATTTCAGGCCACGGGTTTGGCCCTTTTGCTTTGGAAAAGAGGAGGATTTCTTCTGGGCATCGAGAGGATTTAGACATTACTTGGAAAGCTATTTTGAAAATGTATACCACATAGAAGATAAAAAGTATGTCAGGGGCTGGGCCAACTGGGTGGACAGACTCTGAGAAGAATCTCACTGAAAATCTGCACTGACAGCATTGGTTGTTCCTGGCTGTGAGCTCAACATTCGCTGAGCGTGGGCACAAAATGGTCAGTGTTGGGATCTTTGACTCGTAACTGCACCTTCATACAAATATCCGTACGCATTATATGTGTAAGCAAACTTGAAATAGGGTGTTTTTAAATAACTCCCTCTGTGTAGCAATGCAATGTACCATGGGTAAAAATTAAGTGTCACTGGCGGTCACATTCCAAAAGAACGTGCACTTCAGCCAGTGAGTACACAGACCACGCAGGACAAAAGATTAAAGGCAAGAAATTCATATTTCCTGAATAGGAAGCCATGGAGCCGAAAGGAGAAAAGTCTGATGCTGTAGATGGATGAGCTTGTCCGGGGGCCTGCGTGGCATCCGTGCAGAAGGCAGGCATCCGGCCTCACATTTTGGTCTCAAACAACAATGCACAGCATGAGAATAGAAGCTCTGCGGCTGTGGAAGCTTTGCCTTGTGTTTCCTATGCTGTAGACGCCGTAGGATGTATAGCTCACATCTGTGCTCTAATCAGATCAGAGAGCAAGTGATAAAAACAAAGCAAGGAAATAGTTCACTAGTGTTCAGCACAGGTACTTTCACATCCACAGCCTCACCTTAGTTTTTTAGAGGTTGAAGGGAGTCAAAGATAAATAAAAGGGGTAAGGCAGGTGTATAGAGAGCAATAGGGTCATATTCGATGAGGCGGGATGTCTGCTTTCAATAGAAATCTAACAAGAAACAAGATGCTATTTAGTTTGTGAAACATTGAACCTTTGTTTTGTTTTCTTTTAGTATTGAGATCAGGGACTGGCTATGTAGCCCATGCAGACCAGCCTCAAGCCCATGATCTTCCTGCTTCGGCCTCCTTAATTTCGAGATCGCAAGTGTGTACTGCAAGGCCTGGCTCAATAACTTGAATTTACAACAACAACAAAACTTTTCTTTTCTGAGACAAGCTGTTACTATAAAAATAGTTTTCTAATGCTGATTTTTCCTTAAAATATATTGGAGACATTCTTTCTAACTCTGATCTTTAAAAAGAGTTATTTTAAAATATAATTTTCTCATTTGGTCATTTTCCTTCATGAAATTATCGTCTTAAAAATATTTTACTTATATATTCTTTAGTTTCTAACAATAGTTGCCAAAACACTGATTTTTCATTTTAAAATAATTAAAAGCATGGGGGTAAGCCGGGCGGTGGTGGTGCACGCCTGTAATCCCAGCACTCGGGAGGCAGAGGCAGGCAGATCTCTGTGAGTTCGAGGCCAGCCTGGTCTACAAGAGCTAGTTCCGGGACAGGCACCAAAGCTACAGAGAAACCCTGTCTAGAAAAACCAAAAAAAAAAAAAGCATGGGGGTAAGCTGAAAGATTACCCCAAAGACCTACCTCTCTGGGACCATGTGATATGGGGATCAAAAGATGAGAACCAGGTACCCTGGGCTCGAGTTGGGATTCCTGATGACTGACCTTGTGAGTGTCTGAAGGTCATCCCACCTTCACGTGTGAGTCTGAATGGCACTACTTCAGATGGCCACTGCAAGAAGCGTGTTGGACAATCTGCAATAATAATCACTTTATTATATATTTTGTGCTCTTCCTGTCTGGACAGTGGAAATGTGAAATTAAGTCACATCCTCTTCTATTAAACTTGGTTTTGCTTGGTGATGTGCTCATGAATCAGTGTTCAGAGCTACGTTCTTGAAAATGCCAACAATCCTAAATAAAGCTTCATGGTTGTTAGATGACAAAATGCCTATCTGGGAAGCCAAGCTAAAGTAGACAGTTGTGGGGTTGATGTCAAGTTCCTCTTGATTTAGAACTGAGTAAGTTGAAAAGCCACTCAAATAACTTTTCTTAAAAAAAAAAAAAAAGAAATAGAGACATTGTAATTCACAGATTTTTAAGGAAAGAGTCATGAGACACAGAGAAACTTCTGAGGGAAGATCCAAGAGGAAGACGTCCTTGGGAAAAGCTGGGATGCTGGGGCCTCTCTGGAGCTGTGAGAATGTGGAAGAGGGAGAGCTCACTTCCACAACTGGTGCAAATGTCTCAGGATATAAGCTAGCTCGTTCGGGAATAGCTAACATTTCTTAGATTGAATATTAAGCTTCCTCCAAGGAAAACTGCTCTGCAGCTGAAGCTAGCCGCACATCAGTGCCAAGAAAACAGTGCTAAATTTGGGCTCGAGAAGAGATGTGGGTCAGTTAAGTATCACAGGGCTCCCAGCCCATAAACCATCCCTTTGTAGTTCTTGAGAACATAGGAAATTACCAGTAAACTTATCCTTTAGGAAAGGATATGCCTAAAATCATGATTCAGCTTTTAAAATTTAAAATTCAGTTTCTGTGACTAAATGTTATAGTTTCTAGGAAATACTTAGGGAGCCAAGTGAAACTCTAAAGCCATTTCAGAGCTGGGTGTGGTGGCGTGGTACACACCCGTTATGACAGTACTTAAAGTGAAGTCAGAGGATCAAGAATTCAAAACCAGCCTCAGCTAACACAACAAATTCAAGGCCAGTCTGGGCTATATATGACCATGTCCCCAAAACCTAAATAAATAAGTAAATAATTTAAAACTTCACATTTCAATGTAAAACCTGAAATAATGCTTTTAGATTCAATGAAAGTCAAATGTAGTAAAAATAACATTGTTATTTCCTCTCTAGAAAATGGGAATGGTGTGTGTGTGTGTGTGTGTGCGTGTGCGCGCGCGTGTGTGTAATAATATACGTATAATGCAAATTCCAATCCATCTTAACGTAACTGCTTTATGGATAATAACAATAGGCATCTTAAGTTGACTTTCAAGTATGTCACCAACAAGTTGGAATAGTGACAACAGATTTGTACATTAATTATTCCTCTCTTCAGATAGTATTTGATTTCACTTCCACTACCTTGTAGATGTCTTCTTTCATCGTGGGATACACATGAGTCTTTCCACCTGGTGAACTTGGATTGCTCAAGTTTCGACTTTGACTATAGCATCTGTTTCGACTGTGTTGAGGGCATACTGCTTCCGACATTTATACTCTGTCCTCTCGTAGTCCTAAGAATGAGCATAGCCACTCAAGAAGAACCTGTGGTCATGGAACCTGTAGGCACCTAGTTCTTCTTTCTGTTGTTCTGTGTAGCTGGGAAGCATGTTCTGCCATATGTAAGAATGTCTTATAGGAAAGAAATGAATTGAAAATACTTTGCACAGTCGTTAAAGCAAAAATACAATGTGAACTTTAAGAATAGAAAAGCTAGCCTGTTGTAATATGAGCGACGGGGCTGCGTCCCCTGCATCCGGCCGCCCGCATGGCTTATGCCCCAAAATAATTACACGGAAACTGTATTCTTTTGAACACTGCCTAGCCCATTAGTTCCAGCCTCTTATTGGCTAGCTCTTACATATTGATCCAACCCATTTCTAATATTCTGTGTAGCACCATGAGCTGGCTTACCAGGAAAGATCTTAACCTGCGTCTGTCTGGAGTGGGAGAATCATGGCGACTCACTGACTCGGCTTCTTTTTCCCAGCATTCTGTTCTGTTTACTTCACCTATTTGAAGGGTTGGCCTATCAAATGGGCCTAGGCAGTTTCTTTATTAATTAACCAATGAAAGCAACAAATTAATACAAGACCCACCTCCATCACTAGCCAGGTAGGGTGGTGGATAGAGCAGGCAGATCTCTGAGTTCAAGACCAGCCTTGTCTACATAGCAACTTCCAGACAGTGGGACCCTGTGTCCAATAAACAAACAAGCAAACAATTTTGCCACATTGCTGCTCAGATCTCAGGATCCCCAAAATATGCCCTTTCCTTTTTCATACACATTCATAGGATTCTGACATGAATGTCAGCAGCTGTTTATTTGCTGGAGTGCACGGCTTTGTGTTGAGGTTGGGTTAGCCCTGCATAAGCCAGCCTGGAGAGCAGCGCACTGAGGTCTGTGGTTAGAGAGGCCCCTCGAGGATACCTCCCATCAGTAGAACCTTCGGGATCTCAGTTTTACTTTACTGTTATGTTAATACAAACATTCCTTCCAAGTCTCTTGATGTTACTGGTCATGGTGATGTTTTGTTCTGAGAGGCGGTTTCCTGAATTGAATTTTAGGAGTGTAAAAAGAATCTAGGGTGCTGGCCCAGTGACTAAAGCGGTGGACGGATGAATGAGCCTGAGGTCCTGACTTTGGATCTGTGGCATTGGCAGAAAAAACCAGATGTGTCAGCTCGCAGCTCTAAATCCAGCGCTGGAAGGCAGAGGCAGGTGGATCCCTGGAACTGGCTGGCCAGCCAGCTTCCGTAAATAAGTGAGCTCCAGGTTTACTGAAAGCCTGATCTCAGAGAGTTAGGTGGAGGACTGGCAAGACAGCTTTGTGGGTAAGGGCTACTTGGTACCAAGATGGACAGTCTGAGTTCCGTGGAACCCGCACGGCAGAAGGCAGCTGATTCCCACAAGTTGTCCTCTGACCCCACATACATGTGGTGGCACCTGTACATGTGTGCATGAACAGAGACATGAGAAAAATAATGAAGGCAGAGGACAACTGAGGAAGACACTAGACATTGGCATCTAGACCCCACGTATTCCCACCTGCGCATGTGCACACATGGGTGAACATAAACATCACAGGTACGCATACAAGGCGTTCAGAGAAGGCGTTCACACACGCTTGGTGAAAGGTGGCACAGTCTCTCGTGGTGAATTCTAGTTCTCCATGCGTGGGAAAGCTGCACACCAGGCCTCCACTCTATAAGCCCACTGTGTGCACACACTTCGCCAGCCACGGAAGCGTTGGGATTGTCTTAAGTGAAGGACTTGGAAGAGGCTGCTGTGTCTCTTCAAGGGAACAATCGTTATGGAATCCACACCTTTAAAACGTTTCACAGAGATCTCCCACTGTATTAGAAAGAGAAGACCAAGCGAGTTGAGGCACCCCGGCCTCAGAGGCCCCTATGGACTATTGTCATCTGTATAAGAAGAGCTGACTGACATAGAAGGGCTTGATCTAGTAGTGACCGCCCTGGGTGAGTGAGGAGACACTCCTGAGAGACAAACAGAGCAAAGTGAACCTCTTTTTCCACCTCGTCCCGGACTGCTTCTAGACTGAATTGCTCCGTTTCGTGGAAGTGAAAGGACTCCTCATGAGTTAAAAGAACTGATAGACTCAGGAATAAACTAGAGAGACTCACGTCCCTATGCCTCAGTATCCTGGTGAGAAAATGAAAACAATAAGGCACACGCCTTCCCAGGCACGAGGGGGCAAGCGTGCAAAGTATAAAAGGTTTTCATCTTTCTGTAGGATACACATGTGTAAAAGAGTACGCATTTTTTAAAGATTTATGAAAACATGTTAGCCATGCTGGAGATTAATAAGCAGAGTGATCAGCAGTCTTTATGAAGACGCAGGCAGTGGCCAAATGTATTTGCTGCCAAGAACCGTAAGAACCCTGCTTCCCTGTCTCAACACTTAGTTCTGAGCTGAGAGATGCCGCGAGCAAGATAAGAGGCCTGCAGTTTGTTGTCCCGAAAGCTTTCCAGCTGGCAGCCTACTTCCTTTCTGTTTTTATGAATGGCGGTAGTATTGTGATTTGGTCTGCGCTTTTTTTTTTTTAAAGACCAAAGCCATTCATAAAAATAAAAACAACAAAACAACAACAACAGCAAAAACTTTCTGGGCACAGTCTGGAGCCATCGGGTGCCAGAGGCTGGGAAAACATCCCAGCAGCCTTAACCGCAACCAGCACTGAAAGCGTTCAAGGGTCTGTTTGTTTGGTGGCCTGAGAAGTATGGAGGGCTGTGTCTAAGTGTGGCTGGGAGAAGTTCTGTGACATGAACTAGGCCGGCAGCCAAGGCTGGCAGAGGTTCAGACATTGTCTTTCCCCTCGCTGGAGTGTCAGGACCTAATTCATGGAAAATTGGGTGAGCTGGCAGCTCTTTCGGAGAGTTTCATTGAGACGCAGTGTGCAGCACTCGCGTGAATGGAGCTCCTCAGCCAAGAAAAGAGGGGGCTGGCGAGGAGCAGGAGCCAGGCGGCCTGCGAGAATGTGTGTGGGTTTAAACGGTTTGGGAGTTAAAGTGCACAGGTGTAAGCGGCAGGAGACATGAGGAAAAAGAAAGGTGATTTCTCCTTAGAAGTGACCTTTTGGAAATGAATACTCCCTCAGTGCACACTTTCGGATGCTAAGAGGCATGAAGTCCTGTGCTTCCTGGGCTCAAGTCTGCCTGGCGAAAAGAAAAAAAAAAACAACCAAACAAAGCCGTCATCTCAAAATCTACGCTTGGGTGATGTCATCTCTCCTTCCGTTCAAAGTCATGGGTTCGACCTTTCCTTTTTTTGTTCCTCAGTAAGTAACAAGATCTTTTTCCTCCCTTTTTAAGTCTTTAAATTTTTTTAAAATCATCCATCTTTTAAAAAATGCTGTGTAACTAAAAGATAAAAAGAAAAAAGACAAAAAGATACTGTGCAAACTTTATATAATATTTTCAAAATACGAGGAAACATCAGTCCTTTACAGACATGTTGACTGAGGTTTCTGTCCCGTCCTGTCTATTCTGTTAGACACAAGCTTGGTACCTTTTTCGGCGAGGCAGTCACATCTTGCTTGCTCTGTGTCTGGCTTCCTCTGTGTGTTTCTTTGGGGCTAAAGGGCTGCAGATTGAAACTTTTCTTTTCCCAGAATTCTTGTTGCCCCGCCTATATTTCCTGCCTGGCGACTGGCCAATCAGCGTTTATTTAAAATACAAGTGATAGGGTAAAAGACCATTGTCCCACAACACAGACATTCTGTACTCTGGATATAGGGAGTTGAATTCAATTCTTATGTTTCTGAAGGCGTGGAGCAATTTCATTTCTTTCACTTGCGTCTTTGAATCAGGGTGGCTCAGTTATATTTGCAAACTTCAGGAATTGTGTAAATGGAATTAATAGGGTTTATAATAAGACATAAATATATTCTCAGGAAAGTGATCTATCAAAGGACTGGGGCTTCAAATATACCTTTTGCACCACTGAAGAAACTTTGATGGAAGATTAATTTGGGCTGCAGGAATATCTCACTCCGAAGTTTCACTCAGAGAAGAGAGGAGTACTGGTCTACCAGGACAATGAAATGCATAGGTGTGGGTATGAAAATGAATCTCCATAAGACACCATCCCAAAAGTGAATAGATTGAGCTGGGCTGCTGGCATGTGACTTTTAATCATAGTACTCGGGAGGCAGAGGCAGGCAGATTTCTGAGTTTTATGATAGCCTGGTCTACAAAGCGAGTTCCAGGAAAGCCAAGGCAACACCAAGAAACCCTGTCTGGAACAAATGAACAATCCATGAAACAGAAAAAAAAAATGTTCACAGAGTGTAGATCTGATAAGGATTCTATCCAGAGCACCAAAGAACCCTTGGGTCTTATCTTAGTTGGGTTTCTATGGCTGTGATGAGACACCATGGCCAAAAGCAAATTGGGAAGGAAACGGTTTATTTGGCTTACCACTTCCACATCCATAGTCCATCACTGAAGGATGTCAGGACAGGAACTCAAACAAGGCAAGAACCTGTATTCAGGAGCTTTCTTACAGAATCAAAAGCCACAAGCCGGGGGCTGGAGAGATGGCTCAGCGGTTAAGAGCACTGTCTGCTCTTCCAGAAGTCCTGAGTTCAATTCCCAGCAACCACATGGTGGCTCACAGCCATCTATAATAAGATCTGGTGCCCTCTTCTGGCCTGCAGGCACACATGGAAGGAATGTTGTATACATAATAAATAAATAAATCTTTTAAAAAAAAAAAAAGCCACAAGCCCAGGGATGGCCCCACCCACAATGGGCTGGGCTTCCCCTCGTCAATCACTAATTAAGAAAATGCCTTACAGGCCTGTTCTTAGGGAGGCCTTTTTTTTAAAGTTAGGTTTCTTTCCTCTCAGATGACTGTATCCTGTGTCAAGTTGACATGCTGACATAAAACTAGCCAGCACAGGTCTCAATGCTGAAAGAAAAATGAATAACAGGTTTTTTTTTATGAGCAGAGCATTTAAAGACACATTTCTTTACAAAAGCTAAATGGATGGCTAGTAGGCTCATAAAAATTGTTTCGTGTAATTAGTGAATAGAGAATTTAAATGAGAGCAATGGTATTTAACTTTCCACCCAGTTGGAAGTCTAGAATAAAAGTGACAGACAGTAACCAGTACTAGCGCGTATGTGGAGAAATCGGTACTCTCCTCCATCACTGGTGGGCCTGACATACTTTACATTTAATGTTTACACCATTGTGGAACCGCTTTGGAAACCCATCTAGAAGCTGCTCAACTGGGGGAGGGGCAACAATACCACTTCCCACGTTGTCCATAATAAATAAAACATACCCACACTGGAGTGTGTTTATGAGTGCTCATAGGAGCTGCTCATAATAGCCAAGAGGTGGAAATAGCCCAGATAGACACCAACTAATGCACATCCGAGAGGTAAAATGTGGTATACATTTGCCAAACAAAGCGATTAACTGTTGATACTATAGTAGTCATTTTCTCAGTTCTGTTACAAAGAGGCCTGACAAAGGTGATTTAAGACAGAAGGGCAGAGTTGGGCTTACAGTTCAAAGTCACACAGTTCACAGTGGTGGGAAGCAACGGTGGCAGGATCCTGAGGCAACCGATCACATTCCTTTCTCTCTTCGGAAGCACAGAGAGATGAGTGCATTTGCTTAACTTCCTTCCTCATTTTTACTCCCTCTGGGACCTAGACCCACTCTGAAAGGGATGGGGCTGTCCCTTTCAGAGTGAGTCCTCTCTCTTCAGTTAAACCTTCTTGGAAACTTTTTCACAGACACACCTGGGGTGTATTTCCATGGTTATTGTCAATGCAATTAAGATTAGTCATCTCAGATATTACCGTATGCATTACCGTCCTCACCAACAAGAAAGGGCAGACGTACAAGGGATGTTGCGTGATTCTTCCACTATGAAATGTCTGGAACAAACCAATTCATATAACAGCGGGTGGATTGATAGCAAATTCAGCTTAGAAGGTTGACTAGCGAAGTGGACAGTAACAAGCAGTTGCCACAATTAGATACAAAGTTTCTTTTATGGAAAATGAAAATGTTCTGAAGTTAGGCTGTGGTGTTGACCTGTTGAGTATAGTAAAGATTCCTCCGAGCTGACCTCTTGAAATGGGCAATTGTGTGGTTTATACATTTTGTCTTGGAAAAGATTTTTTTTAAATGTTAGGCTACTGGGGCTTTCCACTCTTCAAGTTTTATGACATGCAGACTGAAACTGAGTTACTCTTACAGCGAATCTATTCCAGTGTGGGTACTAGAGAGCCTGTGGCATCTTCCTTCACAGTGGAGATTGGGAATAAACACTCTTTAACTTAGATCAACCTTTCAGATGTTGAATTCTCTCCTTTGCTTTGCAGATCCAAACCCACATTTAAGGCGTGAATACTCAACTTTTTCCCCCTGTACATTTCCTTTTAAAATATAACATTTCTCTTGTTTGTTTCTTCCTTAGCCACAGCAAGTGGTCCAGAAGAAGCCTGCTCAGGTAAGACATGATCTTTTATGATTTTTCTCCCAAAAGAACACAAGTAAAATACATACCCAAAAAAGTCTTCCAACCCTTAAGTGAGCATTTTCTTGTTTTGCTTGTGCATAGAAATACTCTTGACCATTTGCTTTATCCTTCCAAGTCAGGAATGTATATATAGTCTGAAAACCACAAACAGGGCCGGTGAGATGATTCAGCTGGGGCAGGCACTGCTGCCAAACCTGACAGTCCAAGTTTGCGCCCCAGAGTCCACAGGGTGGAGGACAAAGCCAGTGCTTGCAATTTGTACTCTTACCTCCACTCACATGTCATGGTCCCATCTGTGTGTGTTCGTGTGTGTGTGTGTGTGTGTGTGTGTGTGTGTGAGTGAAAACGGAAGCAACAAACCATCAAGACCTTCGGTGTGAAAAAAGGCACAGTACCATACAAAATAAAACTATGTTGGGGCTGTAAATAAGAATTTAATCTTGTTATTATTTGTTTTTGTTTGTTGATTTGTTTTTGATTTTTGTTTGTTTGTTTGGAGACAAGTTCTTTACATAATCCTGGTTGGCCTGGAACTCACTATGTTGACCAGGCTGGCCTCAAACTCACCAGTCTTTTCCTCCCAGGTATTAGGATTAAAGGTGTGCACCTCTATGCCTGGCTTGTTTTACCAATTCTTTTTTTTTAAAGATTTATTTGTTTATTAGGTATGCTGAGATTTATTATATATAATGAGATCTTGCCAGAAGAGGACGCCAGATCTCATTATGGAAGGTTGTGAGCCACCATGTGGTTGCTGGGAATTGAACTCAGGACCTTTGAAGGAGCACTGGTTAGTGATCTTAACCTCTGAATCACCTGCTCAGCCCATTTTCCCAATTCTTACATTTTGTCTCTTCATCCAGACTGTCCACAGTCTTTTGACTTGACATAGGACTTACAAGTTGTAGATTACTCTTAATGTATGGCTAAAAACAGTTGATCATTGAACTGTTCTGTATTATTTGATATCCTAAAACACCTCCAGTGAGGCTGATCAACTGGAAATCATGCTAATGTTTCATGTTAATGAACTCTCAGGCCTTGCTTAGGAATCATAACTCAGCAATATTAAATTAAAGTTACTGCCTTTAGCCGGGCGGTGGTGGCGCACGCCTTTAATCCCAGCACTCGGGAGGCAGAGGCAGGCGGATGTCTGTGAGTTCGAGGCCAGCCTGGTCTACAAGAGCTAGTTACAGGGCAGGAACCAAAAACTACGGAGAAACCCTGTCTCGAAAAATTAAAAAAAAAAAAAAAAAAAAAAAGTTACTGCCTTTAGTCATAGCCTGGAATTCTTATCCAAGCTACCATGTATGCAGAGAAACATGAAATTTGTACTTGTTGAAGAAATACATCTTGAAGAAAATATAACTGACAAATTAATCACAATTTCCAAGGCTGTAAACTAAGCAAGTATAATATCCTCGGGAGGGACATAACTCAGGCAGAGGGTGGAGGCTTGGCTGGCATTCGTGGGGACCTATGTTCAATTCTCAGCACCAAAAACAAAGCAAAAGAGGTCCTGCTGTTCTCTTCCCGTTTGGACTTGAACAGATACTCGGGACATGCAGGTAGGACCTAGTCAAGTCAGTCAGCAAGTCGTGAAGCTCTTCAGAAACCTCTTTCACAGAATTGAAAATACCCACAAAAAAGATGGCTTTCGGGCTGGAGAGATGGCTCAGTGGTTAAGCATTGCCTGCTCTTCCAAAGATCCTGAGTTCAATTCCCGGCAACTACATGGTGGCTCACAACCATCTGTAATGAGGGCTGGTGCCCTCTTCTGGCCTGCAGACATACACACAGACAGAATATTGTATACATAATAAATAAATAAATAAATATTTAAAAAAAAAAAAAGGTGGCTTTCCTAGAGAGCTTTCTCTTACAAAGATGTTGCTTTGCTTAGGAAAACACCATGCAGGCAATGTCCGCATGTGTCTGCTTCTCTAAAAAACACCGCTTGGGATAAAACTAAGGTTTTTGCCGGGCAGTGGTGACGAATGCCTTTGATTCCAGCATTCAGGAAGCAGAGGCATGCAGACCCAGGCCAGCCTGGTCTACAGAATGAGTTCCAGAAGAGCCAGGACTACATAGAAAAACAAACAAACAAAAATTCTAAAGTTTTCAGATGCATATAAGGATATGGGGGAAGTGAATTAAAATGATTGTATGTATTACAAGTCTGGTAAATGCAAAACCATGCTAGAACACAATACATTCACTTTGTTGTTCCTTAACCTGAAAGCCCAGCATGGCACAGGCAAGTGCTAAAAATAGTCAGTGTCCTTAAGCAATATTTACCTAAACAAAATGTAAATAACACTCAATGTGCTCTGCTAACCCCTTGTCCTTCATCAGGAAGGAAATCAAGAGAAAGAGAACGAACAGGTGCTGTGTGTCTGAGTCAGAGGAAGCCCCAGGGCTCGACATTGCGTCATGGTCTGCAGATCAATAACCTCACACGTTTGACAGCATTGACGCCTGCTCTGCTCTTGGTGCCGCAGGGAAGGCACACGGAACCAAAAGCGATGCAGTAGGAAAGTGCATGATGCAGAGTTTCCTATTGCAGCTGTGCTTAGAGAAGATTCATACAGGTGTGCAAAGCACCTGTACTCGGAGCCAGATGTGAGCGTCTCTTTCAAATCCTGCGCTCACCTCATGTCCGCTGTGTGAGTCTTTACACCATGGGAATCAATACAAGAGTCCTATTCTGACTTTTGTTTCCCTAGAGAGCCAGTTGCTAAACACCCACCTACAACCACCAGCCCCTGCTCGCCTGATTTGAAGACTTTTGCCTAAGTACTTTTTTTTCCTTTTCTTTCCTTTTCTTTTCCGAGACAGGGTTTCTCTGTGTAACAACCCTAGCTGTTCTGGAACTTGCTCTTTAGACCAGGCTGGCCTTGAACTCACAGAGATCCACCTGCCTCTGCCTCCCGAGTGCTGGGGATAAAGGCGTGCGCCACCACCGCCCAGCTGCCTAAGTACTTTCTATGAATTCTCTGTATGAGCCTAATGGGCAGCCAAGAATGAACATACTCAGTGAAAAAGGAGGAAACAAAAAACGGCAAGATGTTTGAACATTTGTTTAATGCGCAAATGGCCACAAAAATGTCAGTGTTTATGTGATCTGTAGGAGACACAGATGAATGAGGAGGAAGCCAGGGGTTAGTAAGGAAATGGTTCCCTAAGAGCTGAACTTCATGGCTTCCTACGATTTTGCTAGTAACACTCTAGTTACAGAGGGGAAGGTGGAGATAACAGGAGCTGTCGTAGGTGACATACATGTACAATAGTAACAAGGCACAAACACATGCATCACAGGTAGAAATCATTAATGTGACTGCAGTTGATTGTAAATTGAGCTTTAAAACACTAAGGATAATAAAGTGAAATCACACAGACCACACACACACACACACACACACACACGGAGTCAGGAATCTGAAAGAAGCCACAAGAGAAGCCATGGCCATCACCGATCTGTCTGGCTGTTTTACAGACCTTGTTCCAAATTTTCCCTTTAAAGGAAAGGAGCTGAGACAGAATTAGGAGGGAAGGGAGCACAGCTCACGGGACCGCCTAATTTATATTGTCTCGCGGCACAGTGATGAATTATGTAAACACGGGCACTGCATGGAAGTTCTCGGAGGATAATGTAAATTTTACAGAGCAGCTGAAGACTCCCTTCCATCTGGTTCTTCCCAGATACCCTCCCAGAGAGAGGCCTTGTCCCCACGGAAGTCTCTGTTGACTCAGGCTCGGCCTCTCCTCATCACTGAGAGGGGTGGCATTTAGGTCCTGCCTTGCGGCACTGACAGCAAAATTAAGTGTCCTGCATATGACTAGAATGCTTCCTTCTGGCCATCCCTGAACTCCATCCCTAAACTGGGTCCTGTGTATCCATCAGGGAAAAGCAGCCCAAGAAGAGGTTCCCTACTTCTCAGAAAAGTATGAGAAGATCATAGTATTGGGGGAGAATATGTTCTAGTTTAGTTTTGGCTGGTAGGTGTTCCATATCTCAAGATTTACGTTTTCAAAATCTTTAAGTTTTTATTCATTCAAAATGGTCCCCCTTTCACCTAACGTTTCAACTGCATGTTTTTAAAGTGATTTTTAAATTGACGGAGAATGTATAGCAATTGCTAAGTCCTATCCTAAGATGAAAGTTGTCAGAATCACCTTCATTATATGTCCGTCACGTGGATACAGAGTCACGAGAGGCCTTGTGGTAAAGAATGCTTACAACTTCCCGGGATAAAAAGCAACAAAAGGTCACTCTGAGGGGGCAAATTCCGCATGATGCTGTCTCAGAATATATGTGTGTGTTTATAAGCATGTGTGTTTATAAAAGTTTGAGGCAAGCTCTGCTGTGGAGGGGCTGAGTTGGGAAAATGCACCAGGTGCCATGAATTGCAAACCAAAAGTCTGTTGCGCAGTTCTTTGGGCAGGAACTCATCCCCTCGACTCTGCAGCGCTCACACCAACTCTCCTTAAGTTCCCAGACTACTAAATTACTAGAAATTTTACTTTGTATTTTAAAGTAATAAAGTAAACAATAGATAGAGAGAAACTAACTAATTAGAAATGGCTAGAAATTAGCGAATTTGTCAGCAAAAAAATTCCTCAACCATATACATTCGAAAGTTAGTTCCAGAACGAAGGGGCTCTTCAGAGTTAGTACTATTTCATGAGGGAACTTTTCCCCTCCAGTTTTTGTCTTTAACCCTACCTTCTGGGAGTTTCCACTGGCTCCTCTGTCTTATTGTTCCCATTTTAACACGCTGAATGGAGATTAGAAGTGGCCCCTTCTATGTAATTCAGACATTTTGCTCATCGAAGGGAAAACAAGCTTTTTGTTGAGGTTCATTTCTCACAGCATTCAGGAGACAGTGTTCGTTTGTAAGCTCTCCATGAGTTAGCAAAACGGGAAAAAGCCTTCTCTTTTCAATTTCCTATCAGGAGACTTGGGAAAGAATGGGAACAAAGCCTTCCACTCCACCATAGATTTCTTACCTGTAAGCACCTTCTATGTGAGGTATGCAGCTGAGAGCTCCAAAAATGGAGTCTCCAAAAACCTCCATTTTCACGTGGTCCCCTCCCCCTTCCAAAATGTTGAATGTTTTTACAGAAACTTCAAGGGCAGTTTTAAGGATGTTTATATTGCAGACAACCTAAACATTGTTTGGAGCAAAATGAGAGATTTCATTTGGGGGGACAAGCAAGTTGATGGATTACAGCCAGCACATTCTTCTCAAAGAAGGCATTTTTACTGGGCGCTTCTAGTCGAGACACACAAAGAAGGAAGGAGGACGGAGGGAGAGAAGAGAGCCTTCTCACTCCGACGCTCACCTTTTACGCGGTACCTTAGCCAAAACGCAGTAAAAGGTTCCTCATAAATCAGACTTACCGCCACCAGTCGGCTCACTCGGGAGCCTGTGATTTACCCACCTAAGCCATAAAGGGGACTGATTGATTTGTTTCCCTGCTTACATTCCTTCAAGCTGGTAAAACATTTTGTGAGCCAATAAATGCTTGGTACCAAGTGGCAAACACGAAGGTTTCCATCAAAGACTTCCTTGAGTGCCGATGTTTTGTTGTAGAGGAAATACTTTCTGACTTCACCTCTGACCCCTGGCATGGCAGAGGTCAAGGGAAAAAGAGAGAGCCAAGTTGAAGTGTGGTGTTTAGTCAGCTCAAGGGCACAGCAGCCCCGGGAGGCAGAGGGCAGAGGAGGCTCAGAGAAGCCATCCTGATCATTAACCCTAAACAGAGGCAGTAATGAGCTTAGCTGACTGCCCCAGTACAGCGGCATAGGCAGGTTAAGGTCAGCTGCTTCTCGTCTGGGATTGGCTACAGCCGTGAGGTAGCCTCTGACAGATGCCAAAGGACGCCACTCAATGGGGACAATTTCTAAAGCTCCACAAAGACAAATTCAGTGTTTCTGGACTGGACACATTTGCTGGAATTCTGTTGCTGTTATTGTTGTGGGCTTATTTTTTTCTAAGCTCGACTCCTTAGCCATGTGACTCAGCCTACCCAGGGAAGAGCAATGCTGTCCGCTCCTCCGTTCGCATCACAGATGGCCATTCCTTTGCACTTTGATGTAAGCTGGATCAAATCCAAATATTTATCACGTATCTAAATTATCTTCCACACTTGCCAGCACACACTAAATATAGAATAAATAGAAGTGAGCCTTCCAGCCTGGTCTTTCTGAGCAAGTCGTCCGTGGCAGACTAGACTGGGCTATAGGCAGGACAGGGCTGCTGAATCCTCAAAAGTTTGCTGAATGAGAATTACCTGTTAATCTATTATGATTATTGATATTTTTAGTATTATTCAAAAGCCAAAGCTCAGAGGAGGACCAAAGACAGAGGTCAGTGGTTAAATTGCTTGCCATACAAATGTCAGGACCAGACCTCAGATCCCTAGAACTCATGCAAATACCCAGTGGGCATTGCAGTATGCTGGAAATCCCAGCCTCAGAGAGGAGCTGAAGAGCAGCTGAGCGGACAGCCGCCTTGACAAGACAACACCCTCGAGCCTCAAATGCATGTGCATACTTGTGCACTCTAGTGTGCACGCACACACAGATGCGTGCAAACATGCATGCATGAACACACAAAGTAATCTGAACATGTGCCCAAACAGGGGAGAGGGGCTGGAGAGATGGCACAGGCCTTAAAAGCACTGGCTGCTCTTCCAGAGGTCCTGAGTTCAATTCCCAGCAACCACATGGTGGCTCACAACCATCTGCAATAGGATCTGATGCCTTCTTTGCGCAGGAAGGTAGACATGCAGAGCACACAGGCATAAAATATAATTAGATTTTTAAAAAAATCTAAAAAAATGGAAAGAGAAAAAGCTCAGGATAATGAAAAATATTGGTGCAATTGTCAATATTCTGTTGCTTAGCAATAAATACAGCGCCAATCAAAGTTTTATGCAAAGAAATGGAAGGAAAGGGAAAGGGTTTCTTCTGGCTTGTGCCACCAATAAACAAGTCTGTACTCAACCATCAAGCGGACTTCACCCAAACAGTATTTTAAAATTACTTTGTATCAAAATGAGAACCTGGGCAATGTGGGAGGTTTTTCCTGGATGCTTTCCTTCAGACGTGAACCCTTTTGCCAGGTCTTCGGTTATTTTCATACACAAGGCGCCTGTCCTAACAATGGGAAAACTCACAGAGTCCGTGGTCCTCAGAAACTATGGCTTCTGAAATCTGCGAGTAGTTTGTATATGAAATGATTTCTCTGTGTGAAAAACGTGAGTTCCCGTCTCAGGATTTTTTCTTTTGAACTAGTCCTTGATCCCAGGGCAGAGAAACTCTTGGCATCGCAGGGACCAGTGCTACCTCTGTTGCAAGACTTTTCCATGCAGAACAAGACAAATGGTGCATTTTACGTATCATAGAGCAGGCCTGTAATTCCATGAGAATGAAGTGGGCCTGCCTGGGCTACCGACCCAGTCTGGACAACTTAGCAAGGCCTTGTCTCAAAACAAGAAATAAAAGGGGAACCAGGAAGGCAGGGATGCACCCTAGATTGTGTGCCTGGCCACAAAGACGTGCTTTGTGAGAACCTATGATGCCTTCTCTTTTCTCAATGGAGAATTATTTAACAGCAGTCTTTTTTTTTTCTTTCCCCACAAAACTCTGTTATTCAATCACAGGTTGGAAGCAAACAGAGACTAGGTGACTAGGTTAATAATCAACATTCTGCACGCCCATCCAATAGGATGTTTACTCACGTGCCTGGCACCCTTTTGTCACAGAACCATACAGTGCAATGGGATAGGTATTGGCCTCTCTGGTCTCCCACAATGAAAATGAGATGTTGATTACCCAACCACCTAGTGCCGTGATTGGTGTCTGTGGTCAGGGACCGCTAAGATTAGCCTTCTTTATATGAAACATCCTAGTAAGACTCAAAAACAGCTTCATTGGGTGGAAGGTGGCATGCAACGAGGTGGACCTAATAGTTATGTATTATTAAATACATGTAGCACTAAGAAAGATTGGTGTCTTGCTCTAAATAGCCCAGTTTTGTAAATCTTGTTTTGAAAGACATATTCTCCTCCCAGCATGCCCAGCATTTCACTTAACAGGTTACATAGTTGATATGTGTTCCACTTCCCCCGGCTTTTCAAAATCCTTGACTTTATAGTCTTGTGGGTCCTTCAGATAAAACTGGCAAGACTGCTGCCTGCTCTTTGAGGCCAAGGAGGAGAATCCTCTACTTCTCTCCTGAGAAGCCTGGCCTCGAATATTTATGTGTCTGCAAATGTCATTTCACTGTGGTGGCCCTTCAGCCCTTTGTGGGCTGGCTGGGGGCAGGGCATAAATGGTCTGCAGCACCGTGCGCAGAAACACAGGCAGAATTCTTTGCAATCAAGAAAAAGCATACAGAGGTTTATTAGCACCAGTGTGAACTTGTGTGATTTTTGCCCTCCTTACCACAAATATCATAAAAGCAACATGACGTCATCTGCCACCAAGTTTGCAAGAAGGTCTCCTCCACTACAGACCTGCTACTTACTGCTCCCTCAGAACTTAAGTTTTGTTTTTGTTTTTCGAGACAGGGTTTCCCTGTGGCTTTGGAGCCTGTCCTGGAACTAGCTCTCGTAAACCAGGCTGGCCTCAAACTCACAGAGATCTGCCTGCCTCTGCCTCCAGAGTGCTGGGATTAAAGGTGTGCACCACCACCACGTGGCCCAAGCTCTATTTTTAACTAAGCTCCTTGTAGTTCGCATCCTTGCCTATACCAAGCCATCCTCGCACTAACCACCAATAATTAACTTTGGGTGCCATGCTGTCCCCCCTCCTTTTTTTAAAATCCCTTAACGTATGCCCAAGGGTATGAACGTGTTGTGGAACCAACTTCTAAGGACCATATGCAAACTGTATCATAGGGATTGCATTTGCAAGCTTTCAGAGCAATGACAGAGTTCCACAAGAATGAAAGAAAAATCAAGGCAAAAATGGGTGCAATTTTTTGATATGTATAACAAAAGATAGTTATGTATATTATATATATAAACTCCACCCCCCCTCCCATCAGTTTCTGATATGTATAGCAAAAGATAGTTATGTATATTATATATATAAACTCCACCCCCCCTCCCATCAGTTTCTGATATGTATAGCAAAAGATAGTTATGTATATTATATATATAAACTCCACCCACTCCCTCCCATCAGTTTTCTGCTGGAAACACTCACATATTTAAGCCAGCTTGGTGTATCCTTGGTTGTCTTCCTCAAGTAGCTGTGTGAAAAACAGAATGTGTTCAGGATTCAAGGGCTTTAATGAGAACTGCCCATAAACACGTCACTGTGCAACTCTACATCCCCGAGGACCATCCTAAACAGGGATCCTTCTTTGACCAGAGTGCCACTGTTTGACTGTCTCACCCCACCAACCAGCCCCTAATAGGATGTGTGCTATTCTTAGACACAGCATTTTAATCTGTTTAGTACTTCAAGGCTGCCATGGGGAGTTACAGTACTTAAAATCCCTTGGGCCATATGTTGCGAGTGTGAAGCCATCCTTAAGGTACACATCTTGGGATACAAGCTGTGGTCCACAGCCCACGGCCACATCTCCTAAGCCTGAGGATTGATGGGAATTTCTCTGTGGTGGTGATAGTCTTCCTTTTGGGGACATCAGAGACGGCTGCTTATCTCAGAATGTCCCTTGTTCTGATCTTTGCAAGGCACAGGACCCGTGGGTGAAGCTTAGCAAGAGCAGGACGAAGGTCGCTTTTCCAAGCGTATCTCTCAGCAGGAGGGAAGCCACACACAGACCAGCAGAGAGAGGAGAACAGAAGCCGGTGGAGTTGGGAAGGGCCACCCTCTGCCAGTGTCACCCCCTTGATGCCTTGGCCTTGTTTTGGAGGGAGGCCAGCAGAGGCTGTGCCAAGAAAGAAGCTCTCTGCCGAGCCTTTGAGAAGCCCACCGTGCTGAACACATGACAGCCACATTGCCACCCCACAGTTAACGGGGTGAGACTTCCCACCCTGACCTCCTCGTTAAATTCCCAGTCTTAATTGATAGTTACCAGTAAAAGAATTTCAAGGTCAGAGGAAAGATATATAAACAAAACTGCTCCCAGTGTTACGTTAAGAAGGGTTAAGGAAAAGAAACAAGGGCCGTCGTTGTGTCTAAGGGATTTCACTATCAGGATTTTCAGGCGCTCATATCAAACAAGGCTCCTGGGAATGTTCGATGTTCATGTAGTGCAAGGTCTCGATGAGTTCGTGGCCTGAGAAATGCTGTTTTCATCCCAGTCATCAAGCTTATAGAAATAGAATAACCGTAGCTCAACACAGGGTGGGGGGTTTGCTCACTATGAAAGGGTGGAGTAAAAATGCTGTGGCCTCTTCCAAGGAAACAACCTAACGTGAGCCCACACCTCATGTTCTGAGAAGTGAGTCCTCTGGAGGGGACAAAGAGGGTGTCTGCCAAACAGTTTAGTGACTTTCTGGAATTTAAATATTAAGTGAAAAACCAGGGTCACGGGGCAGCTGATCCCCGGCTCGCCTCTCTCCCATCGGCCCGTGACTTTGATCATGCTACATCCTCCTTTCTAACCAGGACTCCGCAGACAATCTCGGGGTCGTGGCCTGTTGCCTTGTCAAGATGTGAAGCCCTCAGTTTGGCGGCCTGGGAGGAGAAGGGAGGTAGCTTCATGCGTTCCACATTTCCCACAAAACCAAAAGCAGACTAAACAAAGCCGGTGTGAACTCCCGTGACTCGATGCTGCCGTGATTCTAGTCTTTACGCTGCAGTCCTTTCGTTTGCATGCGTGTTACTCCCTGGATTTACAGATCTCTCAGCCTTTGGGGGCAAAGAGAAGGTTTGAACCTTTTCTTGACTTATAAGAAGTAGTGGGCTGTGGGGAAGAACAAAAAACAGGGTGGAAGCTCCATGGCCGTGTGTGTGTGTGTGTGTGTGTGTGTGTGTGTGTGTGTGCGCGCGCGCACGCGCATTCAAGGAAGGGCATGAGCAGACAGCCCAGCCGACTTCTCCCTACCCTTTGCTACTTGTGCGAAGAAGCCGCATCACACATGGTAACATTTAGGAAGCCCTTCACAGCTGAAGTGTTTCAGACACTAATGAATGGAAGTTTGGTGCTGTAGCAAAGACAGACTCTCAGGCATGTTTTACTGAGTGGTATTCTGTAGCGACCTGGTAGAGGAAGAGAAGTATAAATTGTGTCAGTTAGCCACCCAGACAAAATGAAGCCATGTGGAAAACCAAATCTATTAAAGTATGAAGGCTGGATAAGCTGTTGTAAGCTGGCCATTCTTACAGGGGCTCCATTGGCTGCCGGAATAGATGTTTACCTCTCTCCCAGATCTTTTTCACATGCTGCCTTTGGAGACAACTAGCGGCGTTTGATAAAAATCAACCCCCCTCTAATGACACTTTTTATCGGAACTGTTTATTGTCTCCGCTTTACCACCCATGTCCTGAAAGGTATTGCAGGTTTGTTAAGTAAGCAAAAGTTAAAAGGACTTTGTAGCTCACACCAGCTTGCAGAACCCCAACAAATTCCAGAGCCACATGGAATGAAAAAAAAAAAGAGAGAGGGGAGGGGGGGAGGAATTGAATTTATATGGAGGAGAGGCTCTGAAAAAAAACATACATATTAGGTTTTCCCTGCTTGGCTGGCCCACCATTAAATGTTTGCCTGATGTTGACGGATTTAGTATCGAGATTGAGCAGTAATGTCAAACTTTGCTCGTTGTCTCTAAATGGGCTTTAATAAATGTAAGAATTAGGAAATAGCTCTCAGAGGCAGTGCACTCGGAGTGCCTCTGCTCTTGCTCTCCCACCGATTCGGCAAGGCCCTACACCAACCAGCACAACTGTAGTTTTGACCCAAACCTGTCCCTACTTGCTTGCCTTGGAACCTGGGTATGTCACTTTTCTACACCCTGGGCTTTCCGGTCTGTGAAAGTGAATCTCGAAAACACCAAAACAGAACCAGCTCCTACTGCAGGTATCTGGTGGGTGGGCTCACTTCCCTCAACATTGTTCTTAAGACTAATTGTGCCAATTTTTAAAAACCAAAAACTGGCAAGCTGTTGGGGAAAAAAATAAATAAATCTCTTCTTTCTTGGTGAGTAAGGCTTCTAGGGGATCACACATTCTCCAGGGTGCAAACAATTGAATTTGCTGACCAGCAACCATGATGCCTTAAGTCAACAGTGACTAAAGGCAGTCCTGGGAAAAAAACAACCCCTTGATTCATCAAAGGCAAAGGCTTGCAGGTCAGGAGGGAGTGTCACAGCCGTCTCTAGCTGAGCAAACTCAGCCTTTGCCTGGCGTAGGCAGTCGGCTCTATGGTGGTGAAGGATGGCTCACAGGGTGAGTGTGGTCTGGAACAAGGCCTAACCCACCTGCCCTCTTGTGTTGCAGGAGGAAACTGAAGAGACATCCTCGCAAGAGTCTGCCGAGGAGGATTAGGGGACGCCTACAGTCGATTTCTACCTCAGCATCAGTTGGATCTTGCGAAGGGAGAAGACACTGCAGTGACCACTTACTCTCTACTGCCGCGGTCTTTCCACTTTCTGCGGGGCGGGGCGGGGCGGGGTGGGTGAGGGGTGGGGGTAGGGCGGGAAAAATCACATAACCTTGAGAAGGACTATATTAATCACTTTCTTTGTAACCCCTTCACAGTCCCAGGTTTAGTGAAAAACTGCTGTAAACACGGGGGACACAGTTTTAACAATGCAACTTGTAATGACTGTTTTCTCTTTCCTTAACCTACTAATAGTTTGTGGATCTGATAAGCAAGGGTGGGTGGCGGAGAAAAACTCTGTGTTGGGCTTAATCAGTCACTACATCCAAACCCTAACAGGTCACCCTAGTGACCAGAAGCATTCGTATAAGAAAAGCATTGTATGTGACTCTGTGCAGTCCCCCAAGATACCACCCTACCCCAACCCAATCATAGTGAATCTTCGCTTAGGACACCAAAGATAAGAACTAGATACTACCCTCTTTGTGTATAATCTTGTAGACACTTACTTGATGATTTTTTTTTTTTTTTACTTTTTAATTCTAAATAAGATAAAATGCTGGTGTATCTTTTCATTCAGCTAGCGAACCAGAGTAGGTTATGCTCATCTTTCAAAAAGGGAAGTAAACAAATAATAACTGTTGGCCCCTGTGGTTACAGGCTCACACACATCAACGGGAGTGACGCACCCACAAGCATTCTTTCCCTCTTAGGGAGACTACACAGCCAAAAGCCACTTAGCAGTAAGCGACACTTGTCAGTAAAGGACATGTGTCAGCCTCGAAGCCGCCTAGACAAGTTAAAGTTATCCTTTTTTGGAATTTAATGAGAAAGTACCATGCCTGATGAACTCACCCAAGTGATGCGGTGAGAGGAGCAAAAAGAAATTTCTTTTGCTATAGTTAAAGGACAATATTTTTTGAAAAGCAAAAAAAGCTCTCGCTCGCTCTCCACCTTTCCCTCCCTTGCCTCTCTGTCCTCTCTCTTTTCTCTCGTTCTTCCTTGTGTACAGTTTCCGTGAAAGACCGCAGTGCCATTACCTCAGACGAAGCCTGTGTGTTACTTCAAGTAATCCATTTGTGACACAGACGGCCGGCCGAGGCGCATTACCTCGGTTCGCTCTGTCGTCTCTGCATTCAAGCTGCACTTTTAGCCAGAGATGCAATGATCCCCAGTACTCACTACTACCTCTGAATGCTACAGTGAACGTGCAGTCCTGCACTTGTTACCCGCTGCTAGGCACGAGCCCTGCAAGACAGAAAAGCACTGACGGGGACAGGCAGTTCCATCACCCACGGTTCCCCGTCATTCTTGTCAAAGACACGCTCTTACTCTGTCTCAGCGTGGCTATGCATGTTTCTGTGATTTTTTTTTTAATTAAAATTTTGCAGATGCTTGTTGCAGCTTCCCTGCTAGATTGCTACATTAATTTGAAACACTTTTTACCCAAGTTGCTCCTAGTTCTTAAGAATAATTTTCCTCAGTGACACCTCATCGAATCACACACACACACACACGCACGCATGCACGTGCATGCACAGACAAGTACACACGCGATTTTTCTGTAGTGTTCAAATATCACTCTACCAGTCTGTACCTCAAACGAAATGTTAAAAGAAATGGATGAATTGATTTGCAAGGACCTACCTCCAGACTTCAAAGGAACGAACCTGTAGCCTACAGCATTCTTTCTCTTCCTCCGATGTTTGAAATAGTTCAAACTTCACCTAGCCCTCGTCAAAACTATTTTTTGTAACATAGACACTTGATAGAAAAGAACATTTTTTACATACTTTTGCAAAAAAAAAAATGAGTGGATAAATCAAGCCAACATCAAAGAAACTTGAAACTTTGTAGGTGATCTACAAACAGGTCTGCTTGTGCCTAATGCAATCAGAAGATAAAATAGGTTTTTAAGATTAGTTGCCTATAAGAATAATGCTTGATGGATATTTTCATGTATGTTACACAATGTGAGTTTTGTGAAATGTCTCAAGCAGGTTTATTTTGAACTCTTCTTGTGTCGAATCGTTGTGCCTTTCTTTCCTCCTAAGTGCGCTGACTTTTCTCATGGTGTTATCCACTGGGCCAGGAAGTAGTTTCCCATGAAGGCTTGTGTCAGTGTGACTCAAACGAAACAAACACACAAAACCGTGTCTCTCTTGTAGCCATTTCAGGGAGGTCATTTCAGAGCCACACACCTTGCTGAGACCGGCAGGTCGCTCACTGTGGTGCCTCACGGAAGGAGCTATGGAGAGACTTAAAACGGAACATGACCGTTCACTGCGTATTAAATAAGCAATTCCAAGAGTGACTCATAAAATCCCATCCCCATGTTGTATCTTCAGATGGGTCTCTTAGAAACCTCGTTGGCCAGCTCCTAAAAAACGCAGCAGCTCCTCATGTTGGCCAGGCTCGGCATACCGAGCGATCTCCATCTCTAATGAAGTTACTCTTTATTTCCTGTATGTTGTACAATCAAAACACGCTACTACCTCTAAAGTCCCAGTATACCTCATTTTTCATACTGAAAAAAAAAAAAGAAAAAAAGGCTTGTGTCCAATGGAACAGTGAGAACATCATAAAATTTTTATATATATAGTTTATTTTTGTGGGAGATAAATTTTATAAGACTGTTTTTTACTGTTGTTGGTCACAGCTAAGTAAGACTGGACATCTGAGTTCTCTGCCATTTCTGCAACTTAGGCACGTTCGCAGGAGAAACGCATCAAGACAGTTAACCGCAGCCGACTCTCCCTGTTCCTGTGCGCGTCTTCTCGCTTCATGCTCTGTCCTCATGTAGAATCGCTGTCTGTGACTGTACTTTGATGCTTGCTTGTGGGAATGCTTCTCTAGTGGATTATCACTGACTTTCTGCACAATAAACATAACAGCCTCTGTGGTCCCCATGCGTTTGGATTCCTGTTCTTTGTCGCAGTTCCGTTATGTGAATAAGAAAGTTTAATAAACCTGGGCATGATGGGAGATATCTGCAGCCCGTCCGGTTTACCCTGGAGTGTATGCCATGGAGTGTGATTTAAAATACAATTTTCTTACACCACCGTATGCCCAAACTTACCTGAACTGGCCTGACCTTGAATTCCACAGGAATCCAGCTGAGAAAGAATGGGTCGGAATAGGCTGTACTTTAAAACCACACAGTCTCAGGACTGGTGCCTACAAGGTTTGGTTTGAGAAACAGTGGGGGGCGGGAGCCGGGGACGTGGCTCAGTCAATAAAATGTCTGCCTCTCAAGTATGAGGACCTAAGTTTGCATCCCCTGAACCCACGTAAAAAGCTGGACCCTTGGGCTGGAAGGATGGCTCAGCAGTTCAAAGCACTCGCTGTTCTCTCAGAGGGCCTGGATTCAGCTTCCAGAACCCACGTGGTAGCTCACCACCATTTGTTAACTTCAACTCTAGGGGATCTAATATTGTTTTCTGGCCTCCTCTGGCTCCAGGCATGCACATGGTATACATACATACATGCAGGAAAACATATACACATAACATTTTAAAAATTAACTTTGAAAAGGCTGAGCACAGTGGTGCACACGGGAAAAGCCAGCCTGGGGGTAGAAAGTGGAGGCACAGAGGCAGGCCATTCCATGGAGCTCACCGACCAGCCCACCTATCCAAGCAATGAGTTTCAGAACCCTATCTCAAGAAAATAATGCTGAGGGTTTGGGGAGACGTTTCAGCAGTTAGCAGATTCAGCTGGTTGCTCTTTCAGAGGAGTGGGATTCAATCTCCAACCCCCCACACGGCTGCTTATAATTATCTGTAACTCCAGCTCCAACAGATTGGGCGCCATTTTCTGGCCTCTTTGGGCACCAGGTGTGCAAGTGGCACACAGATACACATGGAGATCAAACATAAAATCGCTCTTAATGTTGAAATAGAGCGAGTAACTAAATAACATGGTGACTAGTGATAGACCCCTGGTGTGCACCTTGGGCCTCTACCTGCATGCACGAGTGCACACACGTTTTCACACTTAAACACATTTACAACCCCATATACACACCCCGCGACCGAATAGTAATAAAAGAGAAAAGGAAGTAGAAAATCAACTATCTTTGAAGTGCCATTTAGAGAAACATACAGAGGTTTAGGGACATGGCTAGGAAACAAAAGCAGCTGGAGTCTCCCATGATCGTTCCGTGATTCTATTAAAACCATTAGCAGGTTAACAGACCCAGAATGGCCCCACGATGGTCAAGGTCATCTCTACATTTCATTCTGGGTTTTTTTTTTTTTTTTTTTTTTTTGGTTTTTCCAGACAGGGTTTCTCTGTGGTTTTGGAGCCTGTCCTGGAACTAGCTTGTAGACCAGGCTGGTCTCGAACTCACAGAGATTCGCCTGCCTTTGCCTCTGCCTCCCGAGTGCTGCGATTAAAGGCGTGCGCCACCACCGCCCGGCCTGGTTTTGTTTTTTGTTGTTTTGTTTTTTGAAAGCTAAAGCCTCCAGTTTATGCTACAACTGTGCTACTATGTTCTTTCTTCATTTAGCGCCTTCACAAGGAAGTCTGTTTCTAAGAAGAGGTCCTAAGATAGCTCCTTTTGGGGATTTTAAATCAGACTTATCTCTTCATTCACGGATTCATTCTTATAGCTAACATTTATGGGGGTACCCAGTTGTGATAGATCCTAGACCAAGATGATGTTTCCAGATGTCCATCATTGGGAGCACTGTGTGGATATAGAAATAGTTTCAGTACAGACCACATGAAGAGAGGGTCAGGCCAACTGGGCAGGGAAGAAGTTGTAGAAGTCCAGAGGAGAAAAGCCATTCTTCCTAGAGTGAATGGTCACCTCTATCCTTAGATCAGCCCCAAAAAAGAAAGACTAACCATGTACATTTATCATAATCCATGTTTAATCTCATTTTTATTAGAAAAACAATATAACAAGGAACTAGTATTTTTAACAAAGAGAATCACTGGCTGGAAACTAGAGAATATCAAAGAATACATGATATCCAGATTAGGATAAATAAGTTATTGAAATAAATGTTTTAACTGGACGGTGCTGGTACATGCCTTTAATCCTACACTCGGAAAGCAGAGGCAGGTGGATCTCTGAGTTTGAAGCCAGCCTCGTCTATAGAGAAAGTTCCGGGACAGCTAGGGCTGTTTCACTGAGAAAGTTGTCTCAAAAAACAAACAACAACAACAAAATAAAATAAAATGTTTCCATTCCAGAGGTGAGACTCACTAAATGATCTCTGAAATAGGTATCTTTTAATTAAAGCATTACCTTCAGACAATGAAAACACATTCATGGCAGTTTTATTGAAGAAGCTTAAGTTTATATATCAATTCAAGAATCGTGTCCTAAAGAAATGAGCCAGTGCAGTTGAGTTACGGTGGAGGTTCTTATGTGCACTTGATGTTTGGGGCGATAAAGGTAAGTGGACTCTACCCTTGTCCACAGTGTCAAGACTATTGATCAAGGGACAGATTCCAAGGAGACTGACTGATGGTGCTCTGAAAACTGGGCGCATCCAGTACTAAGAACAAACTGTCTTTAGCCCGGTCGGAAGAACGTAAGGTTCCCACCACAGAGGGCTCCTGGAGCAGCACAGACAATGACTTACAGGCCATGTGCCATTCACCTACAAGTGTAGCTATATGGAGGAGGTGCATTTTTAATAGCGCCAAGGGCACTCAACTATTCGATGAATTCAGACATGGTAGGTGGTTTAGAAGCACAAGAAAAATAGAAACAGAATAACAACAAGAGCAGAAACTGAGTGGCGCTCCAACCATGGTGAGCCTAGGATGCAAGCCAGTCCATGATAAAGCTTCATGGAGCTGGGAGAACAAGAAGAAGCCCATGTGGAAAGACCAAGGCAAGCCATGAACTGCTTCTCAGGGCTCACGACATGGTTACTCACTAAGACTAGGTAAGGTTATCCTTGAGCAATTACTCTTGATTTCGGAAGTTCGGCCTCAAAGTGGGGAAGAAGCCCTTTAGCCAAGATCATTCTGAAATGTGATGCTCAAGGGGACGATGACCAATGGCAGAGGTTACACTTCCTGTCTAAGCTAGGAGGGGCGTGACTGTATCCGTGTGCCCCTGCCTCCATCCATCCTAAGCAGGCCACGCCTTTGTTGCTGTGCTCTTACCCCACAGCCAGTTATGGCCTAGGAGAAAATGCCTCAAATGGGTGTTGCAATCTTGTCTTACCCGTACCTCTGAGCCTGACTCAACACAGTGATGAACTGCTTCCACCTACCCCCTTAGTACACCTGAGGCTTTGCCTTCTTTAATCAGCTCTCCCAGGGCCCCAGTTCATTCCCAAGCCTGTGGCTGAGCCCACTTTACCTATTCATCCATCCTCCTTCCTCCTCTTCCTAATCACCCATCTCCTCACTCAGATTTGGTCTCTCCTATGGCTTCACTTGTCTTAGACTAAACATATATTCTTGGAAACATAAAATAGCAATCCTCAAGAATGGTGAACTGCCAGAGCCCAGATCATGGAGGAAGAAAACTGCCATGGGAGACGGGTAACTAGAGACCCAGTGTGACTACTGACCTGAGAACCCAGAAAGGTGGGAGGGAACAGGAGCCTCTAGACCAGTTGCGATTTCAGCTCCTGTCCAGCCTGGCAGCATTCCTGATTGGGGACGGCTGCCTGTCGAGCTGCGTCAGTCAGGACTGAAGTTGAGGAGCCGTCATTAAGTGTCATTGTGCCAGTTCATGCTCTGAGGAAGGCAGGCAGTTCAGTTCCTTTCCAGAAAGGTGGTGGCAGAAGTCCAAGGCCATTGGTCAAATCACCCCTTTACACCATATGATGACAAATGTTTGTTTGGAAAATTAACAAAGTCCATGCCAGTAAAATGCTCCTAAGAACAGTATTAGCTAGGATTTGTTACCCTCCTGGTGCCTGTGTAAGCTTAAAGCTTGCCTTTGTCCCTAGCTGTCAGTCATCCCTGACCTTGCATGCAGGGAAACCCAAGATCATGATCAGGACATGCAAGGTTTCCAAGCACTATTCAGCTTGCACACTGCAAGGATGGAAACCATGATATGTGATCCTCTTTTCCCCCTATGTGGTTGGTACTTCTGATCTCCTTGGTACTGGATACCACAAGGAGCCACTCCCGAGAAAATCAGCAGCACACCAACTGCCTGCCCTGCTATGACGTCTCTCAGGGTCCCTGAGGAGGAGAAGGCTCGCTCTCTACTCCCCAGTATAATCCTCCCTTGGCTCTGACTGCTCCAGCCTCCTGACTGAGGCTTTGCTTGGGTTCCATTGTCACATTTCAGTGCTGGGATTCTTGATGGTCCCCTCCTCCCGTCAGCCCTTAAGATTCCAGCTTCCAGCTGTAGCCCAGCCACAAATGCAGCTTAGTTGGCTGCCCTTCTGCAGCCAGGCTTTGACCTTTATGGACTTGCTTTAGGCCACTAATTGTCATGTCCTGTCCGTCCTCCCTCACCAAAATTAGCCTGCCTTGGGTAACCAATGGGATGCTAAGGCTCCTGGGCCCACTTTGTAAGAAATAATTGAATTTTTAGTGCAAACAGGGAAGAAAAGGGGAATGTGAAAAAGAAGGCAAGTCTCTCTTTTTCTATGTTTCCCAACTTATCAAATTTGGGATGGAATTGGGGGCTACCTTCTTATCCTCATGGACTCTACCTCACACCTCTATATGTATGGGATCCTGGGCAAACTCTGCAATCCGAACCTTTTCTTGGCTGCACATCTCTAGTATAACCCTATCCCAAGAGTAAAATTCGAGTTTGCAAAGTTGGCTTCTTGGGGAACCAGTGAAAGAATACCCCCTCTTGTGTGCATGCACCTGCATGTATATATGTATATGTGTGCGTGTGTGTGTGTGTGTGTGAGAGAGAGAGAGAGAGAGAGAGAGAGAGAGAGAGAGAGACTACCCCCTAGCAATTTCAACTGGAATTCTTCAGTTGCGATAAGGAATACTATAACCTGGCCCACCAGCCCATTGAGAAACCCACCCTACACACAAGAAGAATAAGGGCTCTGACATACTCAATGGTTGTTTTGCACTGCAACAAGCCTGCTGGCTGCAGGATTCCCAACGTTCTCCAGAGTTCAGGATCCTGCACCTTCATCTCCAGTTGAGTCCCCAAATCCATAGGCTCGATAGTTACTCATGACCTTGTCTCTCAAATCAGGTACTAGGCAGGCTGGTTTATGGCTATTATCTATTACAATGAGATGAATTTAGTCATAAAGCCATTATGTTTAGCTGACTCCCTGGCCAATTTAATACTGTCATGAAAAACAAAACCTGCAGTTCAACGTGCTAGTAAAAATGTGCTGCCTATCCCAGTTCCCAGCCTATCCAAAACCCATCTGTTTGCTCACTCAGCCAATGCTTGTTGGGCACCTGCTATATACCGGGCACTGAGCCACATTCCAGCAGTCACAGAGCCGGGTCTAAAAGAACTGCCATCCACGTGTCATTCGACACAATGAGAAACACTAAGGGGAAGAGGAGAGCCGCCACTGTACGGTGTCCAGGCCACTTAGGACACATGGAGTTGTGCCTCTGACCACAAAGAACAGTCTCCGTGCGGGCTACTTTTATGCCAGCCCAACACAAGCTGGAGTCACTTTGGATGAGGGAATTCAGTTAAGAAAATGCCCCCATTTGGTCTGTAGGCAAGCCTATGGCGCATTTTCTTGATTGATTGATGATTGGTAGTGAAAGACCCAGCTCACTGTAGGTGGTGCCATTCCTGGGCTGGTGGCCCTGTGTACTATAAGAAAGCAGGCTGAAGGGGCTGGAGAGATGGCTCAGTGGTTAAGAGCACTGACTGCTCTTCCAGAAGTCCTGAGTTCAATTCCCAGCAACCACATGGTGGCCCACAGCCATCTATAATGAGATCTGGCGCCCCCTTCTGGCATGCGAGCACACATGGAAGGAATGCTGTACACATAATAAATATATAAATTAAAAAAAAAAAGAAAGAAAGAAAGCAGGCTGAGCAAGCCATGATGAGCAGGCAGTAAGCAGCTCCCCTCCATGGCCTCGCATCTGTTCTGGCCTCCAGGTTCCGGCCCTGGTTGAGCTCCTGCGCCGTCGTCTTTTGATGAGGGACTGGTTTGAGGAGGTGAAAATGTAATAAACCTTTCCTTCCAAAGCTGCTTGTGGTCATGGCGTTCTAATCTCAGCCATGGACACTCTAAGACAGTCTCAAAGAAGGGTGTGGCCGGGCGGTGGTGGCGCACGCCTTTAATCCCAGCACTTGGGATGCAGAGGCAGGCGGATCTCTGTGAGTTCGAGACCAGCCTGGTCTACAGAGCTAGTTCCAGGACAGGCTCCAAAGCCACAGAGAAACCCTGTCTCGAAAAACAAAAAAAAAAAACAAAAAAAAAAACAAAAAAAAAAGAAGGGTGTGTTTCCAAACAAATGGGTATTGACCCAGAAGGACTGCCCTGTTACCAAAGCTGGAAGGGTCTACAATGCCTCTCAGCATGCTGTTGACAGTGGTGTAAACAAGCAGGTGAGAAGTCATGCCAGGAAGAGTAACACGCAAGCTGAGTGTATGAAACACTCTAAGAGCTGAGATAATGTCCTGATTGGGTAAAGGAAAATCAGGAGAGGGAGACAGAGAGAAAGACACCTGGGTTCAGCTGAAACCCAGCTCTCAGAGGAGTATGTGTTGTGTGGGAAGAAGTTGGGACTGCTGGAGACGTTCCCTAGGAATTCATAGATAACAGATGTAGAAATGAGAGACTTCTGGACCATTTCAAAAAGAAAGTCCAGCCTCTGGGTCCACAGAAGCTGAAACAGTGGCTGTCAGTACATGAGATGACATGCCGTCATAGTACGCCAGGAGCTGAGGAGAGTGCACATTATCCGTATAGAAGTATGGTTTTCAAGAAGGCACATCTCAGTGAAGGAACGAGCATCTAAGTGGTGGAACAGAGGTTACATGAGCAAAGAGAAACAAGGACCCCGCAGGTCTGTACTATAAACAAAAAGAATTGTGCCCAAAGAATTCTTTTTTTGTTTTTTGTTTTTTTTTTTTTTTTTTTTTGGTTTTTCGAGACAGGGTTTCTCTGTGGCTTTGGAGCCTGTCCTGGAACTAGCTCTGTAGACCAGGCTGGTCTCGAACTCACAGAGATCCGCCTGCCTCTGCCTCCCGAGTGCTGGGATTAAAGGCGTGCGCCACCACGCCCGGCAGGAATTCTTTTAAAGGAGTAGCATTATTTAAATCGCACTATCAGAGTGGCTGAAGAATGACGCACCATGGCATGGACTCCCCTGTACCTGAACAACGGGGGATGGCGCTGTTGCGGTAACACATCCAGGCTCAGATCAGAGCTGAGGTTCTAAGATGACAGCCTCAGAAGCCACATCACGCACGACAATCTCACTGATTTCCTGAAAGGCAGGTCAGTACGTCCAGCTAAGTGACAGAGAGAGAAACACAGGGAGGAAGACGGAGGAAGGCAGACAGATGGCACTGACAGATGTTTGTCAAAGCAGTAGTGCACAGTTCTTCACTCTGTCTACGTCCTCCTTCAGCAAACCCCGCTGATAGGGTGTTTGCAGTCCCACAGAATCCTACTCAATACTCCTTCTCCTTCCATTTTAGGGATGTGGGCAAGCATAACAAACTCATATCTGTTATGAGGATTGATAAGCAGAAGGGTTATGTTACTGGATATTTATATCTGGAGCTTGAGGTTTTTCTCCTACATAGGTTAAGCCCAGATGTTTTCAATCCATACAAACTGACAGCAGATATGTCATATGTTCTCCAATAATCCATATACAGCTTAGCACAATGCCTAGCATGTAATAAGTGCTCAATAAATATTAGCTCTTATTGTTGTTGATATGACATATTTACAATAAATACATACAAAATGTTTGCAGAGTCGTGTACATGCTTTAAATCAACAGCACACACATCTGGTGAAAAAGCAAATCATTGACAAAAATCTTCTAATGAAAACCAACAGTGGCTTGCCTCTTCCCACCCCCAAACGCCCATGCTAGCCTTCAGATGCAACTATGCATATTAATTCCTTAGCAGTTCCTTCACTGACTGTTGCTTAGGACATCTGGGCATTACTGAATGACATCTTTCTCAGCTGGCAACGACAGAATTCTCGTGCATCATTCATCCCACTATGACTTTTGAAAACGCGCTGTGCCAGGCACACGCAATGCTCTAGGACAGTATATCTCAACCTTCCTGCAGCTGTGACAGTCCCTCACAGCTTTAATGTTAGCTAGCTGGGTTAGCTTTACTACAGTTCCTCACGTGTGCTGACCCCACCCATAAAATTATTGTCGTTGCTACTTCATAACAAGCATTTTGCTACTGTTATAAAGCATAAGGTAAATATCTGTGTTTTCCAATGGCCCTAGGCAACCCCCGTGAAAGGGTTGTTCAGTCCCCAAAGGGTCGACCCACAGGTTGAAAACTACTGGTTTAGACGCTGGTTCTGTGTGGCATGTCAATCCTCAATAGTAAAGGGTTGTCTTTTGGGTGGGGAAGCAAGCACTACAGACCCTAAAGAAATATGCTAAGTAGAAGAATGAAACTGAGACATTGGGGAAAGAAACATAAAGCCAGGCCTGAGAACCATTGTTCTAGGGCAACACAGAGAGGAAAGTGGTGACAGCTGCAAGTTCACCTTCCGGGGGGCAGCGTGGGGTGGGAGTGAAGCTCCAGACATACAGCACACATTCCATGGAAAACTGGGGGCGGTGGCAAAGAGCATTCTAGATGACTTGGGAGGGAAGCGGGTGCTTGAGCAGTAGCTAACCTTTAAATTTTTCTTGTATTGTTTCTTGATAATTTTTTCACCTTTGCTGTCTCAGTTCTGTCTTTCTGGAATCCTTGTAGGTAAGACTGTGATAGTTTAATTCTCTTGGGTGCTTGGAGTTTCTTAAGTGTGTGTATGTTTGTTATCTGGTTGTTGTGGTTGTTTTGTTGTTTTGATTTTTCTGTTTTCATTTGTTGTTCAAGACAGGGTTTCTCTATGTAGCCCTGACTGTCCTAAAACTTACTCAGTAGACCAGGCTGGCCTCGACATCAAGAGATCCCTGGCCTCTGCTTTCTGAGAGCTGGGTCTAAAGGTTGCACCATGACTGCTGGCTCCCAGGCCATTCTCTGGGAGGATCGCTTGGTTTGCAATTGCTGTATAACTCTCAAGCCTCCTGAAATCTTTCTCCTCAGAGGCTTCAGGACTCTTTATTCCCAGATGTCGATGCAATAAATCTGAACAATGGTTGTCAGTCCGTTGAGCCACCTGGTCCCCCAACCCCCTGAATTTAGACCTGAGCCTATGTCTCCTTACAACTTGGCCTAGAATTCTGCCTCCTGGGATTCTTCTAACCACACTTGATTCTTTTTGCCTTCCTCCCCATGCATATGCAGGCAAAGAGGCTTTTATTCCAGTCTTTTTGTCTCCATGAATCTATACATCTTTTTTTGTTTGTTTGTTTGTTTGTTTGTTTTGGTTTTTTGAGACAGGGTTTCTCTGTGGTTTTGGAGCCTGTCCTGGAACTAGCTCTTGTAAACCAGGCTGGCCTCGAACTCACAGAGATCCGCCTGCCTCTGCCTCCCGAGTGCTGGGATTAAAGGCGTGCGCCACCACCGCCCGGCTGAATCTATACATCTTATGGTCTAATCTTGATCCTAATGGAGTCTAGGAAAGAAGAAATCAAAGCATTGGCTAATTTGCTCTCAGCAAACACTAATATACAATTTTAAGACGTGTTAGTTGATGATTATGATTTCCATCACTATTTTTTTCTCCTGTGTAGTACTCCATTGTGTAAATGCACCACGTTTTCCTTGTCCATTCTTCAATCAAGGGGCATTTAGGTTGTTTCCAAGTCCTGGCTATGACAAACAAAGCTGCTATGAACATAACTAAGCACATGTCCTTGTGGCATGATTGAGCATCCTTTGGATGTATACCTAAAAGTGGTATTGCTGGGTCTTGAGGTAGATTGTTTCCTAATTTTCTGAGAAATCACCATACTGATTTCTAAAGTGGCTGGACCAGTTTTCACTCCCACTAGCAAATGAGGGGTGTTTACCCCTTTATCCACATCCTCTCCAGCATAAGCTGTCATCAGTGTATTTGATCTTGGCCATTCTGACAGTTGTAAGATGGAATCTCAGAGTTGCTTTGATTTGAGTTGTTTCTCTGATGGCTAAGGATGATGACATCTTGAAATTTTCAGGCAAATGGATGGATCTAGAAAACATCATATTAAGTGAGGTAACCCAGAGCCAGAAAAGCAAATATGATATATACTCACTCATAAGTGGCCTTTAGACATAAAGCAAAGAATCAGCTTACAATTCACAATCCCAGAGAACCTAGACAACAAAGAGGACCCTAAAAGAAACATACATGGACCTAATCTACATGGGAAGTAGAAAAAGACAAGATATCCTAAGTAAATTGGTAGTCTGGGGCTTATAGGAGAGGGTAGAAAGAGCAAGGGGAGAAAAGGAGGGGAAGTGGAAAAAAATATAGCTCTATAAAAATAATAAAAAATAATTTCTGTCATATTTCTCCAAAATGTTTTATGTACAACTAGAAATCTGTGTTTACATATGTATCCATAACAGTGTATGTGTGTGTTAGAGTTTATATGAAGTATTTTCCCACCATAGAGGCTCACATATTAAAGGCCCAGTACCCTATGCAATGTTCAGAGGTGGGACATTGGGGAAGTCATGGGATCATAACTAACTGATTAACAAAGTCATCATTCATTACTAGGCATTACTGGGAGGTGGTAGAAATGAGTAGACAAGGCCTGGTTGGAAGAAGTGAGTCATTGGGGGAATCAAAAGACATGTCTTATGATCAGGCCCCATTTCTCTGCTCCTGCTCCGTGACCATCATGAAGTGAACTATATCACACCTGCCCTCTTGATGCTTTGCCCTCAATACAGACCCAGCAACCATGATGGCATCTGTGGGAACTGTACATTTGAAATCCTGAGCTAAAAGAAAGCATCCCTCTTTAGGTTGTTTTCCTTGGTCATTTGGTCATAGCAGCAAGAAATTAAGCACATATGGATTCTCTCTCTCTCTCTCTCTCTCTCTCTCTCTCTCTCTCTCTCTCTCCTGTGTGTGTGTGTGTAAATATTTAATCTCTTTTCTATTACTTCATTGTTTTCAAAAGCTGGTTATGGTAGCTCACATTTGTAATCCTGGCACTAAGGAGACTGAGGCAGGAGGATTGCTGTCAGTTTGAGGCCAGCCTGGATTACACAGTAAGCTCCACATCAGCTTGACTTATAGAATGAGACCCTGTGTCAAAACAATAAGCCAGAGATAGAGAGATAGCTCAGAGATAAGAACACTGACTGCTCTTCCAGAGGACCTGGGTTCAATTCTCAGCACCCACATGGCAGCTCACAACTGTCTGTAACTCCAGTTCCAGGGGGATCTGAGACCCTCTCACAGACATGCATGCAGGTAAACAGCAATGTACATAAAAATAAATAAATCTTTAAAAAAAATTAACCAACTAAAACATGAAGATAAAATTTATTTGTTAGCATTGTGCATGATGTATACGCATGGACACACCGACCACAACATACATGTGGAGGTCAGAAGGCAAATGTATGGAGTTAGTTCCCTCCTTCTGTTTTTACATGGGCTCTAGGGATCAAAATCAGGTCACCAGGTTTGTATGGCAAGTACTTTTATCTGCCAAAACATCTTACTGTCCCCTCCATTCAAAAAGTAAATAAATAGTATTCCTGTAATCTTACACACTGTACTTTAAGGTACAAGTCACAGAGCCTTGCTGGGAATTGCAAGAAGGCTAGAGATGAAAATGATTACCAATGGGGCCTAAGAGAATTTTGGGCACAAAGCTGGAACATGAAGGACCAGATGAGCACTGTTGTAAAGCTTGAACTGTCTTCTCTACCTTAAAACACTATGATTCACTCCGATGTACATTTTAGAAAGGTCAGTGACTCTGAGAGAAAGGATTTAGCAGTAGTCGAAGAGACAGGAAGTCACCGGGAGACTGCCGCGGTCAGGTGATGGGTGTGAAGAGATGTGAAGTCACCAGGAGACTGCTGTGGTCAGGCGATGGGTGTGAAGAGACATGGAATCACCAGGAGACTGCCGCGGTCAGGTGATGGGTGTGAAGAGACATGAAATCACTGGCTTTTTGCCGCGGTCAGGTAATGGGTGTGCCCTGACTTGAGGAAAGGAAATGCAAAGAGGCCAAGGAACCAACTTTAGAGCCACCAGGAAAGAGATGACAAGTAGGGAGAGTAATGAGATCCTGGACCCAGATTGGCTCTGGGTGCTGGTCCATTCACTAAGGAGCAACAGGCCAAAATCTGAAGTTGGGGGAGCAGGGATCAGAAGCCAGAGGCCAATGACGTCGCTGTGAGCCACAGCCACCCACGGACCTCAGCACAGGCAGAAGCAGCCTCACTTGAGTGAACAGTTACACACTGATGCAGAGTCCCCAGAAGAGCTGGAAGAGAAGAGGTGATTTGGGACCACAGTGAAAATAGGACCCAGATTTTAATATTCTCAGAGAAGATACTGTGTTTCTATAACTTGAACCAGGGAGCAGAGATATTTTCTCCCACTGAGTAGGGTTATGATTGCTGTTTGGTTGCTGACCAAGCATCATGGATTAAAGTCTCCAGTTACAGCTATGAAAAACTCTTTATTCTCCAAATTGAAAAATACACATTCTACTCCAGCACACATAAAATAGTCGTTAAGACGGACCATATACCATGTTACAAAGGAAAGTGCAAAATCTCTCCATACTCCGATATCACATAGATTACATTTTAAAAGCCACATCACCCTCCAGTTTGACACCAACAATAACAATCCTGAGAGGGAGAGCCAGTTTGAGTTAACTGCACCTACAAACAATTCGTGGGTAGAAGAGGAAATGACATTGAAAAATCAGAACATATTTCAATCCAAACAGACGCTAACACAGAGTAGAAATTACAGAGCCTATCTAAAGTGGTCCAAAGGTGTGTTTAAAGCTTCACCTACTTCTTCTAAAGGATACTGTAAACAAATAGCATTTGCCTCAAGTATGAGCATTCAGTCCCTGGAAGGAATCTTGATACCACAGTGAGATGCCGTCCTTAGTTTACACACATGGTTAGGTAAATAAGCAAATCCCCTCAATCAGGTAATAAAAATGCTGATTACGTTTCCTCTACTCTTTTCCTTCTCTTTTATATCTGCATTGATCAGAACTTTTGATGATTTTGTAGGTCTTTGGCTTTCTCGTATGTCTCAGGTCTATAGAATAAGTGCAGCTGTGAGCTGTGTAATTCTCTGCCTGTAGATATAATAGCCCAAGTTGGACACAATGACTCCAAATTGAAAACATTTCTGAGTGAAGCAAAAATAGAGTGAAGAACGCGTCCAGGGGCCTCACAGTCAGCTGGGTAACATGGGCACACCTACAGGGCATCTGAAGCATCCACTTCCATCTCTCCATGAGGGCTGCTGTAGTAGGAAGGCCCTTGAGACAGGGAGACAATTCCAAGTCAGCAAACATACCGTCTTTGCTTTGCTACAAAAGTCGGAGATTACTCGGTATCAGAAAGTTCTTAAGATTAAGAAAGGAACCATACAAAAAATAAAAGAAAAAAGGAACCATACTTTATGGCAAAAGGAAACAGCTTTGACAAGCACATCAGTGAATCCTTTCCATTGGGTTTTTGTAATCATAACTCACTGCGATGTAGAATGGGTCATTTATTCTCATTTTCTAGTAGGGCAGTGAGGTCCCAAAGGACTTAGGTGATTTTGTCAAATCACATAACTTGTCAGTGCCTGTCACTGTCTGCTATTGAATCTGAATTTCCTGGCCTTCCTACTTCCTATCCCTTCCAAGTCTGGATTTCTTCTCCTGGTGGTGCGTTACAAATCCATGTGCTTTGTCACATTCCTGCTTCATTCCTCAGCAGCATCCCTTCCTACAAGGCTCCATCACTGACTTACCTTTTAGTCAGGTACCTGATGTTTCAGGACGGGGTGACTATGAAGCTTAGCCTTGGTTTGCACATCTCCGCAAATCAGTGTATTAATTTCCCTGTGCTATCTTTATTTCTCTGTAGAAGAAATATCTAGACACATGCCTATTGCTGTCTACTAAAGGCATCCAGGAAATGGAACTGACCTAGACGTCCAGCACAGATGAGCGCATAATGAAAACGTACTGCACACACACACGGAATATAATTTAGTTATAAAGAAAAATGAAATAACGGAATTTGCAGGAATAGGGATGGCTAGGTAAAGCATCACATCAAGTGAGGTGACCCAAACTCAGAAGGAAAAAAGGCATGTTCTCGCTCATCTGTGGACCCTTGTCTATAATGTACACATGTGGGCATAGTCTAGGGCTTACGAAGACCAGAGAGGCGCTGCGATGGGAGGGTGAAGATGCACCAGTTCTTCCAAGAGGACACAAAGCTTCTGTTTCTAGTTTCAGCTCTGTCGTAGGGGGTTTGCTTGCTTTGGTTTGGTTTTCATGGCGAATAAGCAAATTCAACTTTCTGAGTGATGAGGTAGCAAGAGCCATAAAAATGAATGAAGTGATTAATTTTAAAAATGTAATTAGTAGTGAAAACATTAAATTCCTAAGCAGAACTCCATTGATTCAGAAGGGCTCTTCTGTGTTGGAGTCTGCTGGTATATGTAGACTTGGGGACTAGGCAAGTGTTTGAGTGGCTCTCTTAAGTCAGCTGTGTGATGGTTCTGCTTATGAGTTAATTTGAGTAAGTTGACTTTATTAAGAAAGAAAAGAAGGAAGGAAGGAAGGAAGGAAGGAAGGAAGGAAGGAAGGAAGGAGGAAGGAAGAGGGGGGAAGGGAGGAAGGAAGGAAGGAAAGAAGGGAGGGAGGAAGGGAGGGAGGGAGGAAGGAAGGAAGGAAGGAAGGAAGGAAGGAAGGGAGGGAGGGAGGAAGGAAGGAAGGAAGAGAGAGAGGGAGGGAGGAAGGAAGTGAGAAAGAAAGGAAGGAAAAGAGGGAGAAAGGGAAAGAGGGAGGGAGGAAAAGAGGGAGGGAGGGAGGGAGGGAGGGAAGGAGGGAGGGAGGGAAGGAGGGAGAGAGGGAAGGAGAGAGAGAGGGAAGGAGGGAGGGAGGGACGGAGGGAGGGAGGGACGGAGGGAGGGAGGGAGGGAGGGAGGGAGGGAGGGAGGGAGGAAAGCCTTTCTGGTGCCCATGCAGGGATATTCATATTCTTCAACCTAAAATCCTATGCATCATTCTTCTCCTGCTGTCGTCCTCCTCCTTAACATGGAGCAGCCATCTTTGTCTTCTGGAATATTCCACTCCTCAGCACCTGCCTTAGTCAGTGTTCTATTGCTGGGAAGAGACACCACGACCATGGCAACTTTTATAAAGAAAAACCTTTAATTGGGGCTAGCTTACGGTTCCAGAGGTCTAGCCCATTCTTGTCATGGTGAGAAGCATGGCAGTGTGCAGGAAGACATGGTCCTGGACAAGGAGCTGAGAGTTCTCCATCTTATCCAAACTCATATTTTCCATTGTATTTATTTGTTCATTCCTATAGCTCCTGGGTTAAACATGCATTTCTTATTTTCAGTTCTTTATTGGCATTCCCAGCTTCATTACCCAACACATAGTAGGTGCCTAATGGCATCGGATGAAAAAACTAATAAATGAGTGACAAATTCTGAGACAGTTTAGCAAATTCCTTTAGAGCATCTGTCCTGTCACCTTCTGGAGTTTATTTCCACCCCCAGTCTCACCTAACTGCTATTACTGCCTTCCCTAGCCTGTGCCACATGCCTTTAGCCCTGTCCATGGCACCCAAATGAAGTTGTCCCATGTCCCATTTCCATAAGGACTCTGTCCTCTTCTGGCCTATAAAGACCAATTCTATTTTATTGAATATTTATTATCTCATTAATGTTTCTTCACAGAACATATTGCCATTGTAATTGGCACTGTATGAAAAAGCAAGGAATTAACCCAGGGGACTCTCAAACTCTGTGTGTTTAGTAACACCTCTAAGTCAGACTTATTACAAACTCAGGAAGGGGTTCATGCATCTTCACCAGTTACTGAACACCTATTTATCTATGGCTGAAACTCAAAGAGTCCCAAATGTAAGAAAAAAGAAAGCACTTTTAAATAAAATGGCAAGCTTACCCCAAATTCCTAAAGAACTCCCCTTCCCCTCGCCACACCCTAGAGTCCTGGGGATGGGAGCCTGGGCTACAAGCGTCAGTATTGCTAAGACCTTTTCAGATTTCCGTCATGCTTGAGACAGTATAATTTTTTTTTTTTGTTTTTTTGAGACAGGGTTTCTCTGTAGCTTTAGAGCCTGTCCTGGAACTCCCTTTGTAGACCAGGCTGGCCTTGAACTCACAGAGATCCTCCTGCCTCTGCCTCCCGAGTGTTGGGATTAAAGGCGTGCGCCACCACCGCCCGGCCGACAGTATAATTTTTGATAGAGGTTGGATGGACAATCATGGAAAAGGGCTAATGGCACACTGTGTAGCTCCAGAGGGATGTGTAGAAGATACTGCTTTCTTACATGCTCAGAGGACTCTGTCCATGAGAGACCTTGGTGTGTCTCTGTGTGGTCTGGTCATTCATTGCCAGAAGTCAACACTTCCTGGACAGAGCTCCGCCATTCCCCCCAGGGAGAACACCGCAAAGGATTCTGGATCTGGAATTGCTGTATGTACCTTGGGCCCAGGGCCAAGCAGTCCTATGATGCGCTTTCCCCTCACCCTCCCTCACCTTGGGCTACTCTGAAGCTCCCAGAATGCCCAGGGCCAAGTGGTCCTATGATGCTCTTTCCCCTCACCCTCCCTCATTTCTCTCATTCCTGCACATCACTGCAGACTGAACAACCCAGGCAAACACAGCAGTGAGGAAGAAGGGAGAGCCCAGGAGTAAGAACAAACGGTGGTTCAAGAACAGGGCTTCCTAAAAGGTGGGCGGAGCGTCTCCCAGGGGACTCTAAACGGGAAAGGCCTTGCTTTAGAGGGGTACAAGGCTGAGGACTGGGAGGAGGTTACACGTGACCTGGAGGAGCATGCGTGTGAATTAGCCAACTCCGTGGGCTATTTTCTCTGCGGTATTTCCTATACAGTTTTAGATTTATTATCAATCCATTATTATATTACTGTAGAGTTATACTATATGACCTACATGATATTAACATATTGTTACCAACCTCTTGGAGCAATTCTGCTTAGCTGTAGCATCCTCTGGTGAAATTTGATGTGTGCATCTTTGTAAAAGGACGCTGTGATGTAGTGTAGGAGTGTCAGGGGCTGCAGACTCTTAGGACTGTGGACCACACTGATCAGGGAAAAGAGAATCAGATCTCCTGACTGAAGACCCCAGTGCTCCACGATGGATTCGGGGTTTTCTTTCCTTCTGTTACTGTTTTCTCTTTGTGGTCTTACTTTCTCATAGGCTGTTGTGCGGTTAATCCCTGTGATGTGGCCTCTCCGACAAATCCAAAGCTTCAGTTTCTAGTCCCTGTGGGGATGGTTTAGAAATGAGGACTCGTTTGCTTCTTTTGTCCTCTTTCTTATCCCTGCAGTCAGGGATGCCAGGCCTGGACCTTAAGAGAGGGATGTGACTGCCCGCTGATAAATATTTAAAACAAATATATCGCGAATACAGAAACAGAAGAGGAAGGAGTTATGTTTTAGGAAGGGTCAAGAGGGAGTGAGAGCAGGAAGCAAAGTAAGAGTAGGATTGTCCTTTGAAGAACGGAGAGGGGCAGGTGCTGAGTGCGGAAGTGGTTATGCCAGGACAGCAAAGGGCACGCATGTGAAACACAGTAAGCCAAGAGCAATTAACGGACAGGAAGTGATAGGAGAAAGGGAGACGTAAGGCACGTAAAGGACACCCCATCGGCCACTGCAAGGAGCAGGTGCCATCCTTCCCCACCCCCATGGCACTTTGGAGCCTGTCCTGGAACTCGCTCTTGTAGACCAGGCTGGCCTCAAACTCATAGAGATCCGCCTGCCTCTGCCTCCTGGGTGCTGGAATTAAAGGCATGTACCACTACCTCCCGGCAGCAGAGCCAACTTAGCCAACATAGCCAACTTAGCTGGCTCTGTCCAGTGACAGACCCTATGTCCAAACAGACTGTAGAGAAGGGACAGAGAAAGACAGCTGGAGTCAGCCTCCCACCTCCATACACACGTGCTCACTCACCTGAGAGCCTCAAAGATCTTTCCAAATCCTTGGTGCAGGCATGCTTCTCTGCGGGTAGATACATTTGCAATGCTTTTAAGTCATAAACTGGGAAGTGAGGACAGACATGTTCAACAGAACCTTCAACTTCTGAGCAAGGCATGCTCATTCGCTTCCTCACTCTGTTTCAGAGCGCTGGCGTCAGACCCAGCAGCAACAAGTGACAGCTCTTGTCAAATCTGCCTTTGCGTTCCAGCGCGTGCTCACACACCTGGGATTCGTGGTTCTGGTTCCTTCTGTGATGGGTTTGGCTTTTAAACACCTCGATGGGCAAATGTTGACGGTCTGATCCCTTACTCGTGGTCCTATTGGAAGGTGGTGGAAATGTCATTGGTGGGTGGGCTTCTGTGAAGGAACAAAGACATTAGGGGGCGACTCCTTGATAGATATGCTGGGACCCTGACTCCTTTCTCTGACCCTCTCTTTGTTTCCCGACGACCTTGAAGTGAACAATATTGTACTACAAATACGCCTCACTGTGGTGCCTGTAGAGCAGAGGTTCTCAACCTGTGGGTCACAACCCCCTTCACAGGAGTCACATTATCCTGCAATCATCTAATGTCACAAAGGAAAAAATGATGTCACTATGTATCCAATAAGTAGGCCCAGAATTTTTTAGTAACAGCAGTTAAGTTGGTAATAGTATAAAGATAGATTATGCAGTTACTACATTATTTTCCCCCTTCTCCAGAATGCACAATGACTTTCTATGTTACCTACAGTTTTTACATTACACCTCATAACAATTGCAAAATTACGAAGTGGCAATAACAATAGTTTTATGGTTGGGGTCACCACATTAGGAAGATTGAGAGCCGCTTCTGTGGAGTGTGCTGATCATTCATGCCCAGAAACCTGTAAAACCATGATGCAAACTCAATCTTCCTCCTTTTCATTTTCTCGAAGTCTTGGAATGGTGGCTTGCACAGCTACCTCACTCCCATCTGAACCTGAGGTGCCACAACTACAGGGTTTGCCCCTCCCACTAAGGTAAAGTGTTTGATGGCCCGATTAATTGAAAATTAACTGGAAAAGAGGAGACAAACGCAAAAAGAAGGTCAATTTCTGCTTAGGAGACCTGCTCTCTGAGAGCCACATCTTTCTGGGTTTCAAACTCTTTCCACCTGAAGGCAGAGGCACAGGTGCTAGACAGTATGGGTGGATGTGAACGGTTCGTTGATGATAAAGGGCAGGCAATGAGCATCCTTTTTTTTTTTTTTTTTGGTTTTTTGAGACAGGGTTTCTCTGTAGCTTTGGAGCCTGTCCTGGAACTCCCTTTGTAGACCAGGCTGGCCTCGAACTCACAGAGATCCGCCTGCCTCTGCCTCCCGAGTGCTGGGACTAAAGGCGTGCGCCACCACCGCCCGGCAATGAGCATCCTTTGAGAGCTGTGCTGAGCTGGCCGGCATGATCCACATGGGTTCTACACTCCACCCAGTCAGAAGGCTTAGCCTGTTCTTCTCTTTCCCTTCCTTTTTATCGTCCTTCCTTCTTTCTTTTCCTCCCTCCCCTCACTTTTTCAATCTGTTCCCACTGTTCTCTGAGCTGGAAAATATTCTAGCACTCTGAAAAATAGGGAGCTGTGGTCCTTGGCCATGGCTTGTTTTTCATTGAGATGTTTCCTGAAGGCTTAGGTCCAAGACCCTGTCCAGAAATGAAGGGTGAAACAGAGACAAATGCACACTCTGTGTGCCTTCAAGGGGACACAGTCTAGAGACAGTGCTCAGATGTGTGTTCAGTCCTTCAACACATATTTATTAAGTGCTTAGTGCACACCACTAACTGCATAGCAAACACACTCTAAGTGCAGGAAAACTGTAGGTAACATAGAAAGTCATTGTGCATTCTGGAGAAGGGGGAAAATAATGTAGTAACTGCATAATCTATCTTTATACTATTACCAACTTAACTGCTGTTACTAAAAAATTCTGGGCCTACTTATTGGATACATAGTGACATCATTTTTTCCTTTGTGACATTAGATGTGATTTTTTTTTATGACCAATGACGTAGGTGATGAATTTTATATGTCCTTTACAAGCAGAAGCTCTAAGGGACAGTGTGCAAAGTACCATTACCTCTGCTGCTGTCTGCTGTGATTGTGAAAACCTGTATTAGAAGATGCTTCTCCTTCTGTGACACAAACAGTCACCATATGCCGAGGCCCCTACAGCTTGCCCTGGGCATATAGGGTTTGTTTGCTTGATCACAAATGGTTGAGGGCTATCAGGCACAAGGGGCTTTTATTGATACTACAGCGCAGCTAAGAAGTCTGTAGAAAAAAAAACATTTGAGAAAAGGAAGCTAGATAGTTCAGTGGGTAACTGTAACATGAGGGCCGGCTTGTTGGGGTTTCTGTCCCACCTGGTACCCCACAGCTGGCAAGTCCCAAAGAAAATCACACAGAGATCTCCATAAGTTATAAAACTGATTGGCCTATTAGCTCAGTCTTCTTATTAGCTCTTGTAATTTATATTAACCCATTGTTCTTTTCTATGTTAGCCACATGGCTCAGTACCTTTCTCAGAGGGGCAGCTCACATCCTGCTTCTTTGGTGGTCTGGACAGGACTGGGGAGAATGGGCTTCCTCCTTCTCAGAATTCTGTTCATATCGCCCCACTTCTACTTCCTGTCTTGTTGACCCACCTATACTTCCTGCCTGGCCAATCAGCGTTTATTCAAAACATGATTGACAGAATACAGACAATTCTCCCGCACCAGGTAACAGTGCACAAGCTAGATGATAAGAGTTTGAGCCCCAGACCCCAGACTGCAAAATATATATATATGGATGTGATGAGATACATCTATAATCCCACCTTCTACTGGGAAGGGGAGACAAGAGAAACGGCCAGGCCAGCTAGCCTATAATATGCAGCACAGAGGACTCGATAATAGAAACTTCAGCAGGGTGAAAGGCAAGAAAGGATCCCTAAAGTTGTCCTGTGATCTCTATGAGTGCCATTGCGTATACATATATGAGACGTGTGAAGAGAAATCAGAGCATGAGAGCAGAAGCATGGCATCTAAGCTGCTTGTGTTTGGCTCTTGTTGCTGCCTCATTGTTCATACCTAACTCATCATCTCATGCTCCTTATACATCAGCACTGTGCACAGCCTGGCCTCCACCCTACCGCCACTACTACCCATGATGGTCCCTTAGCTGGACGAGCGCCCCCCCCCACACACACACACTTCACTCTTACAACACTAAAAATGTGTTTTCCACACCACTTTCGCTTTCTCCAGAATCTGAGCCTTTGAAAATTCAGAACTGATCAAGCCACATGCCCTGGTTATAACACATCAGTTGTTTCCTACTCTCTGATGAAACTCAAAACAAATCCATGTCCTTTGCAGTGAAGGCAAAGTGCCCACCACATGCCTGCCTGTGGGTGGGCCCGCCTCTCTGTTCTGGACTCCGTGGCCTCGCTCCAGGATTCTCTCATTCCTATAAGTCCCCACACACCATGCTCCTGCGTCTATGACTGCTCATGGCATTCTCTTGGCCCTTTCCACATACCTCTTTCGCAGCATCTTCCATGACATTGTTCTGATAACAGGACTTTATATCTATGATTGCACAGATAATTTAATGTATATCTGGGAGCAGGTGTTGTCATCTCTAACACTGTGATTTACTTCTTTGAACGGACCCTGTAGACTTCTTCTTCTGCCATGGCACCATTGTGTCTGTGTCATGTGTCATTAGATCTGTGATCTAAGCGTTTTTCTAGACCTTGTTTTTAAAACTGTTCCAGGCCCAGTTACTCCCTATTTGCTTCTAACTCTTGGTTTTTTGTAATCAGATGTTTGTCTCCCTCCAGCTTGTTCCCAAATACCCAGCAGTCACTTCTCAAATTGCCACACAGAGGTTTATATTCATTATAAATGCTCGACCAATAGCTCAGGCTTATTACTAACTAGCTCTTACATTTTGAGTCAACCCATATTCCTTATTTATGCACAGCCATGTGGAAATACCTTTATTATTAAGGCACATTCATCTCCTGTTCCCTCTGTGTCTGATTGGCAACTCTCAACTCTGCCTTCCTCCTTCCCAAAACCCTTAGTCACCCTGCCTATACTTTCTGCTTGACTACTGGACAATCAACCTTTTATTAAATCATTCCAGTGACAAATCTTTACAGTGTACAAGAGGATTACTGCATAGCAGTTTTTCTTTCTGTCTGGTGCTCTTAACTTAGTGTTTTAGACCTGATACACATTATAGTGTTTCCAGTTCATATTAGAAGCTTGGCCCAGGGTGATACTATCAGAAGAGAACATAGATTCTCCATAAACTCTTTAGGAGATTGGGTAATAATATGTCCTCAAGTCAGTTTAGCGTACCAACCTTAAAAAGGGATTAAAGTTCTCTTGTGAGTCCTTGGTAGTTCTTTCAAGAGAGTTATTGGAACACCCTGAACTTGGCACAACTCAGCTGACTTCCATTTGCCCATTTGTAAGCTCTTCTTCCTTCCCTGCTTCCTCCAGAGCCACTTGCCATAACATGACAAGTCAAGGGGCACCCTCACTAAAGTGCACTGTGTCCCTATGACTTTCATTCCCTACAGTCTGCTCCCAACCTCCTTCAAATGATACAAAGGTTCATAAGGTTTGAAAAGTGAGTGGCAACAGCTTCCTGCAGCAGTCTGGGGAGCCCCCGCAGGGACATCTTTCTCAGCCTTCCTTCCTCGGCTTCCTTCTCCTGTTAAGTTCTGAAAATGGTTCAGATCCATCACTTAGCAATAGACAGGAGAATTTGTCCAAGCCTGCCTGAAATTGGGGTACAAAAACCACAAGAATGAAGTTGTGTACTTTTCTTTCTTAAAAAAAAATACTTGGCAGTTCTCAAATCTGCAATTCTGATGCGGGGGGAAGTCTGAATGAGCTGTACTACATGTCTGATTCTGGTAGCACCAATCTTCTCCTGGGGCCATGTTGCCTCAGAGAGAATGTTTTGAATCTTTTCTGGGGAGGGGGGAGGACCCACAGGAGCTATGAGTAAGAGCAGTGGCATGCAGGGGCCTGGGTGTGGGCTGGGACTGCTCATGCCTGCTGGCTCCTAAATTCTGAGAGCAGCAGTACTGTGGCAGGAGGACCCTCTGTGCAGCTGATACCTGGGGATAAAGGGGGAGGGGGAGGTTCACAAATGAAAACTTAGGTTTCCTTCCTTTTTTTCTCACCCAAGACTGGCAATCCTTGACTTGTAAAAAGAATACCCCAAATGAGGTTTTGAGCCTGTGCTATCCAGGACACCTTCAGATCTTAACGGTAAGGAACAATCAAGCCACAAACTAGAAGAATTTGTCCCCTCAGAGATGCCGTGGTTAGTCCCAGACTTGCAATGGGAAACAAGGAATCAGCAGAATGAATGAGGAAGACCCATCCTGAATTCATAGGCTGGGATCCAAACAGACGGAAAGAGTGAAAGCTTTGTGTTCTCCATTCCTCCCCTGCTTCTCTGACTCTCTGTTTCTCTCTCTGTCTCTCTCTGTGTCTCTCTCTGTCTCTCTCTGTCTCTCTCTGTCTCTCTCTCTCTCTCTCTCTCTCTGTTCCTTCTCTTCTTTCCAGGAAGCTGAACTTTCTGCAGCTACTGCTCGCTCTTGGACGTCAGATCCTAAGTCTGCCCTGCTCTGGTCATCCTAGAGACAGAGGAGCACTCTCTCTGACAGGAACTGGGCCATCAGCCTCTTCTGTTTTGATGCTTTTCTTTTCTTAGAACTCTACAACTGGCTTCCTGGCACTTCAGGTAGCAGATAGCCATTTGCAGAACTTTTCAGCCTACTGAACTACTCTGAAAAGCCCCTGCCTTCCTCCCCCTTCAATGTATCTATGTTCTTTTGGCCCTATCTTGACAGCACACCCACCAACACTCTGATTATCTCTGGCTAGCTGCTTATATTAGCAGTCTTCATGGGGAACTAAGAAGCCAGCACAACATCTTCAAAGTGTAGAAGACAGAGTTCTCCCCCTTCCCCCTCCACATCCCTTTCCCTTCTCTCGCCCCTTCCCCTCCCCTCCCTTTTTCCACCGCCCCTCCCTATTTTTATGCCTTAACAAATAAAGCTTGCCTGAAGATCTCTCCTTTTCTCCCTCCCCTTCCCCACCTCCCCATTGATGGAGGAAAGTCATTGGTTAATTAATAAAGAAACTGCTTGGCCCTCATAGGTTAGAACATAGGTGGGCGGAGTAAACAGAACAGAATGCTGAGAGGAAGAGGAAGTAAGCTCAGATACAGGGCAGCTCCTCTCAGAGCCAGACGCGATGCAGTCAGCCACCAGGTCAGACATGCTGAATCTTTCCCGGTAAGTGCACCTAGTGGTGCTACGCAGATTATTAGAAGTGGGCTAAATTAATACGTGAGAATTAGCCTAGAAGAGGCTAGATATAATAGGCCAGGCAGTGTTTAAAAGGATACAGTTTGTGTATTGTTATTTCAGGGCATAAGCTAGCCAGGCGGCCGGGAGCTGGGTGGCAGGAACGCAGCCCGCAGCTCCTACAACACCCCATCTCTCCTTTTGTGTGTTAGTCAGTTTTCACCACTGTTGCAAAATACCTCAGAAAACCATCTTAAAGGAGAAACGATTAGTTTTGGCGCATAGTTTCAGAGTTTCCAGCCCATGGTCCTCTGAATCCATTGCTCCCAAGCCTGTGATGAGGTAGAGCACCATAGCATAAAGGCACAATGGGAAAAATCAAGTGGTTTAGTTCGACCAGTCAGGAAGCACAGGGGGCAAGCAGAGGAATGTCTAGGGACAAGATATACCTGTGAAAGGCACCTCCCCAGACATGGACCCTACCTTAATACAGTCATGAAATCAAGGGCAGGTTGATGAGGTTATTTGGCTCATAAGCCCATCACGCTCAATAGCGCCACCTGCTGGGAACCAAGGTTTCACCACAATGAGCCTTTGGTGGGCCACTTCACACCCAAACCCTGTCACTTGGCATGGATAAACAGCGGGTAGTGATTAAAACCAATTAACTTCTCTTATGCTTTAGTTATGCATGAAGTTCATTCAGAGACCACTGAGACAGCCTAGGCGTCCCCTAGAAAGGGAGAAAACTGCCTTTTCATATGAGTCACCTGGTTTGTATTCCTTGAAATAAGATTTTTTTTTCGAGACAGGGTTTCTCCGTAGCTTTTGGTTCCTGTCCTGGAACTAGCTGGAACTAGACCAGGCTGGCCTCAAACTCACAGAGATCCGCCTGCCTCTGCCTCCTGAGTGCTGGGATTAAAGGCGTGCGCCACCACTGCCCGGCTTTGAAATAAGATTTTAATACTAGTTCAAGGTAAACTTCAGGTCACCCAGTCAGTACTGAGGAGACAGAAGCCAAGGAGTAGGTCTCCTCTGTGTGTCTCATCTCTGGTGCACTGGGGTTATGTGGGATCCCTTAGAAAAGGTAAGATAACTTAAGGGGTCCCTAAATGGGAAACTGACACAATTACCCAAGCAGAAGATGGGGTGCATAGAGTTCTTGTATTGGAAAAGAAGAAGTTCAGGTCCCTGCTGCCCCATACTGTGTATGAAAGCTTCCTTTCTCGTGTGTGGCCCACATGTCCCCCAAAGATAAAGCCTCGGGTCAAGCATTTCTTGGAACACCACCTTTTCATCACAGCTCGTCTTGTGTGCCTGCAGCACATTCTCAGTGCTTGAATGAAAGAGATCACGTGTGAGAGAGGATGCTGAGGCAGTGACTGTCCTTGGGGTCACAAGATTTACTTAACACCATGAACAGACAGACAAGAGCATGGCAGGAGAAGTCAAGCTCCAGCCTCCAGAGACAGACAATATGATGGGAGCTCTAAAGAGAGGAAATGAGGGCCCCCATGGCGGGAGTGCAAGGCTGTTCTGATGAGGGGATTGTTTCACAGAGCAAGCCCATAGCTGGCTATCTGATTCCTATGTAGGAGGCAGGGCTTGGGGGTGGGGAGCAGGACTTGTGGTCACCAGCTTCAGGGAAATGTGCTTTTCCCAGTGAGACATATTGTCCCTGGAAGTCAGTGAGCTAGGGACTGACAGTGTCTTGGTAGGGCACCTGTGAGTATCTGTGACAGGGGATTTGCTGCTGCGGGACTGTGTGACCTGAGCAGCAGCTGGATTCTAATGCTACTTCTTATATTTAATAGGCATGGGTTTGTTCCTAGCTAAACTCATCTATATGTTCATGCATTTGAGTAATTGTTGATTCTGCCTCTACATTCAAAAATGTTCTAAGCTGGAGCCGGTGAACTCTGGCCCCTGCACCAAATCCTGCCTACCACTTGGCTTGGAAACACAATTTTCTCGCCCTCTCACTCCTGTTTTGTCTATGCCAGGCCTTGGGCTTTCAACAGCTGCCCTGAATAGCTTCCTCACTCACCATATGGCTCCCAAAGCAAGATATTTACTATTGGAGTTAGTAATACAGAAGGGGATTATGAATCATGGTCTGAGCCTCCTGGCCAGCGATTGATTTCAGAATGGGAACACAAGCTCTTATTAGTCAATCGGTTATGATGAAGCTGTTACATTGCCCCGAGAAGACAGAACAGGGACTGGCAATCTGTTTATTCTCAGATTGTTGCTATGAGTGAAAGACAGTCCACCGGGTATGGTAGGGGGATGCATACAAGGCAAACACTGGAGATGAACAGAACCCATGGAATGCATGTACATGTTATAAAAATGGATTTATTAGATTGTTTTATATGTGGAGTTAGACAATTCTACCATGCCCTGCCTGTGTTCTGGAGAGACAGAGAACCATGTGGCTATGCAAACCACAAAGTAGGGCATCTCAACCCCTGCAGTAGAGAGTTGCAGCTATTCCGTTCACATTGAAAGGTAAAGGAGCCTGGAGTTTGACATCAGATGCAATGACATCAGATGCAGGACAGCCATTCATTCAGAAGACAAAAAGGTTCATACATGTATACCCTGTCTTCCCCAATTTTTTCTCATCCTAGCATCTAGGTCTCCCTACCACAGCACTGTTCTACCTGTCAATCATCTATGAACACCCCATACCCCCCCCCCCCACACACACACCAGCCCTGGTTAACCCTTAATTCAATCCAGTTGACAACCTGGACTAACCATTACAGAAAGAACTTGAACCATTGATTATATTTTTGAAGCTACAAACCAACACTCCAGAATGCATCACTCTGGACTTTTTCATTAAGTTGGAAAAGGGACGGTGGTCTTCAATTCTGTTTTCTTTCTGGGAAGACACCATGACCAAGGAAACTGTTATAAAAGGAAACATTTGATATTGGGGGACTTGCTTACAGTTTCAGAAGGTTATTCCATGATCATCAGGGCAGGAAGCTGACAGGCATGGCTCTGGAGCAGTAGCTGAGACCTTTACATCCTGATCCACAGGCAGCAGGCAGGCAGAGAGCCAAGGTCTGGCATGGCCTTTGAAACTTCAAAGCCCACCAGCAGTGACCCACCTCTGCCAACAAAGTCACATCTCCTAATTTTTCCCAAACAGTTCTACCAACTAAAGACTAGGCATTCAAATAGATGAGCCTCTGGGGGGCATTCTCATTCAAACCACCACAGGTGATTTTATGCATTTTTAAGACAAATAGATCTTAAAGACATTCCATTTTAAGAGTATACCTAAACTTGGGAAGTGATACTTACAAAAGATAAAGCAGTTGTCAAGTGGCATATGAAATCATGTGAATGAATTTGACATTTGGAAAAAGTACACTAACTTCTACATATATTTAAATAGTGTGTAATATAATATAGTAAATATAATTAACATAATACAATATTCAATAATAAAAAGCCTTCATATTGTTACACAAGTCTTTAGATGAATATTCAGTACTGGTAGAATACTAAACTCAGAAATTTTCTCAATCAAACTTCGTGTTTTCTTGAAAAGCAACATTTTTGTTTTTAGCATCAAATACTGCTGTGGGAAAAATGGTTTTTTATCCTGTCAGTTGTATTATTTTTAATAAAATGCTGATTGGCCAGTAGCCAGGCAGGAAGTAGAGGCAGGGCAACGAGAATGCTGGAAAGAGGAAGTGGAGTTTGCAGTTGTGACCTAGATGCAGAGGAAGCAAGTTGTGACTGCCTCACCAAAAAAGATACCAAGCCATGTGGCTAATATAGACAAGAATAATGGGCTAATTTAAGATGTATGAAATAGTTAATAAGAAGCCTGAGCTAATGGGCCAATCAGTTTATAACTAATGTGTATTTAGTTGGGACTTAACAACTGTGGGAACCGGGCAGGACAGAAAACTCAGTCAACAAAATAATACCACTATTTTCCCATTGAAGCAATAATCTTAGTTTTTCTTTGAGACTGCATTTTATATTAATCCCTCCTTTTAAACCCTCCCATACACAGCTCCTTGCTTCCCTTCAAATTCATAGCCCTTTTATCATCAATTGTTGATGGAGGAGGGTCATTGGTCTGTGTCTTACTTTCATTGGTTAATAAAGAAACTGCGTTGGCCCTTTTATAGGACAGAAAATTAGGTAGGTGGAGTAAACAGAACAGAATGCTGGGAAGAAGGAAAGTGAGGCAGTCGCCATGATTCTCCAACCCGAGACGGACTAGAATCTTTCCCAGTAAGTAGGCTAGAATCTTTCCCAGTAAGCCACCACCTCATGGTGCTACACACATTAATAGAAATGGGTTAATCAAGATGTGAGAATTAGCTAATAAGAGGCTGAAACTAATGGGCCAGGCAGTGTTTAAATGAATACAGTTTGTGTGTTGTTATTTTGGGTGTAAAGCTAGCTGTGCGGGAGCCAGGCGGGATGAAAAGCAGGCCTGCTTGCCTCATCACTACAAACTGTTATTGCATGCATATATGTATATATATTCCCAAATATAACCTATTAAGTCTATATAATGTTACCGGAGTGAATGTTTTCAAGGTTCACGGTTTGGTACTAGACAACAAATTAGTGTGCTCCTCACATATTTAATCTACCAGTAATACATTCTTCTTATGATTTGGTTAGTGATAAGAAAGGTTTTGATTATTTAGTGTGATATTACAGAACATGCCATTTAGATATATGTAGAAGTTAGTGTTCATTTTCCAAGTCTGGGGTTCATTAACCTGATTTCATAGCCCATATAACAACTGCTTTATCTTTTGTAAGGATCACTTTTCTAGTTTGGGTGAACTCATATAATGGAATGTATCTGTCGGCTGCTCTGATTCTTTGTTCTTTTTAATGCCACTCACACTAAGTACATTGACCACTGGAATCCATGTGTGATGGGATGATCTATTATTTCCATGTTAAATACCTTGAATCAAATATATATTCTTGAAGTATTCAAGAAGAAATACTAAGCTCCAAAAAAAAAAAATAGACAAATCTCCCAAATTTCAATCATTAGCTCATCCTGGTGGTGTGAGACCTAGAATCCCAGGTATTTGGGAAGCCTAGGCAAGAGGATAAAATGTTTCAGAGCAACCTGGATGACTTCGTCAGTCCCCATGGAAGAGCAAGGAGTGTGCTGGCAGTCAGGTGGTAGAACACTTGCAAATCAGGAATAAAGAGGGAGAGGGAAGGAGAGGAAGAACAAAAGATCTTAAACCATTGTCACTATGGTTTAAAGAGCCCAGGGAGCTTACCAAAGTCACAAAGAACCACCAACGCCTATATTATAGTAAGTGCTTACAGTTCTCACAGGAGGTTAGAGAAGTAACAAACTCCATGAAGATTTGCATGAAGCTAGCAAAATCGTGCTATTTTTTTTTTCTTTTTTTAAATCGTGCTATTAAAGCTGCTCAGTGGGCTGTTGGCTGGACAGATGGCTCAGTGGTTGCCATGGATTCAGATTTGGTTCCTAGCACCCACATGGTGGCTCACAAACATCTGTAAAAGCAGTTCTAGGGGATCCAACCCTTTCTTCTGACCTCTGCAGACACCAGGCACACATGGGGTGCACATACATATATGCAGGCAAAACACTCATACATGCGAAATTAATAAGAGATCTTAAACATTTTTAAAGATCCTCACATTAAATTATAAGAGACATCCAAACCAACAGATGTACAAACCGTAGCTCAGAAAGGCAAGTGACGTGAAAAGGAAGGCAACATGATTTCGTCCAAAGAGCGTAAGTCCTCAGCTACTGAATGCAACGGTACTGAAATAAATAAATCAAGAGGAGACATAAAAGTTTCCTGGTGTAAATGATCAGTTACCAGAAGGGTGTTACAAGTAACCTGATGACTCCAAGCCTGGATGTGGAGAGGAACGTCAGCAACGTAGGGGAAATTAGCAATGGGAAAGGAAAGCTTAGCAAGGGAGAGTTCTGTGAAGACAATTAGAGATGGCAGAGGCTGCGTCCTGAAGTTCGCTATACGGCTCCACAGCCCACTGAGCAGCTCCACCAGCTGGTGAGCGAGTGTTCAGTCCCTGAGCCTGTGGGGTACATTGTAGAGACATCGGAAGGACAACAGTTAATAATACTCTGAAATTAATGACAGGTGATGTGAGGGCCTAAATTCTGTGGCCTCTCTACAAGTCTACAAAGAAACCCTCATCTGTACCTTGGGGTATGACTTTGTTTTGTAAGTCTGTTGAACAGAATGGAGTTAAAACGAGACAGCCAATCGACCTTAATCAAATCAAGCTGCTTTCTTTATTAAGAAAAAGAAATTTGACCAGATAGTAGCTGTGCACGCTTTTAATCCCAACACTATGGAAACAGAGGTAGACGTTGGATTTCTCTGAGTTCAAGGCCAGCCTGGGCTACAAAGCAAGTTGCAGACCAGCCAAGACCACAAAAGGAAACCCTGTCTTGATAAAACATTTTATTAAAAAGAGAGAGTCAAGTGGTGGTGGTGCACGCTTTTAATCCCAGCACTCGAGAGGCAGAAGCAGGCCGATGTATATGCTCAAGGACAGCCTGGCCTACACAGAGAAGCCCTGTCTGGAAAAAACAAAAGAGAGATATATGGGGATGGGGATAGTTCTCTCCCTAATACTGTGAAAAGGGCAAATATATATGCATACGGTGTGTGTGTGTGTGTGTGTATGTATGTCATGTGGGTATACATGTATGTGTAAACATGTATGCATATGTGTCTGGAGATCAGAGGTCAACATCAGGCATCTTCTTCAGTCACCCTCTGCCTTAGTTTTTGACACAGGATCTCTCAATAAACCTTAAGACTGATGATTAGGCAAGGCTCGGGGATCCATCTGTCTTCATCTGCCCCCTCCTTACAGGTGCATGCCAACACACTGGCTTATTATGTAAGAGCTAGGGACCAGATTCAGGCCCTCATGTTTCCACAGCCAGCACTTAGCAACTGAGCCTTGCTCTGTCCTCTCTCGCACATTTAATGCTTTATTAAACACTTTACCAAAAGTTCTCACCAACACTATAGAGCATGAAAAATCAGTAAAATGCTGTAATTGGAAAGGAAGAACTAAACTGTAAAGAAATATGGGAAGGGTTTGCAATTTTACCCTACTTGCAAAATAGTAAGTTGACTGCCCTTCTTTCACTGGTGGTTGGCAGAGGAAATAAAGTCTTTTGATTAGAGGAAAGTATTTTATTTCTCAGAGCAATACTAGTTCCCAGAGCATCAGCATTTTCTTCTGTTGGTTCCTCTAACACTTTCTTCTTCTTCTTCTTCTTCTTCTTCTTCTTCTTCTTCTTCTTCTTCTTCTTCTTCTTCTTCTTCTTCTTCTTCTTCTTCTTCTATTTATTTATTATGTATACAGTGTTCTTCCTACATGTGTGCCAGATGAAGACACCAGATCTCTTTATGGATGGTTGTGAGCAATCATGTTGTTGCTGGGAACTGAACTCAGAACCTCTGGAAGAACAGCCAATGCTCTTAACCACTGAGCCATCTCTCTGGTCCCCTCTATCACGTTCTACGTGTATCATGGAAAAGGCCTGAGGCCAGCTGAAGTATAAAAGTTTTTATATTTCAGAAGGTAAATTTTGCTGCATCAATATTAGGCCTTCATAGTTTAAAAAATGAATTATGGAGAATAGACAAATGTACCATTTGACAAAAGCAGTCCCCATAAGACAATTGTCATATTTTATCTTTGCTTTTGTTATAGTTTTATTTTTTCTTTTCTTTCTTTCTTTTTTCTTTTCTTTTTCTTTTTTCTTTCTTTCTTCCTTTTTTTCTTTTTCTTTTTTTTTTTTTTTTGAGGCAGGTTGTCTCTGTAGCCCTAGCTGTCCTGAAACTCACTCTGTAGACCAGGCTGGCTTTGAACTCAGAAATTCACCTGCCTCTCTGCCTTTTGTGTGCCACCACCACCCAGCCAGTTCTCATTTTTCCATTTGGGAATTATAATTGCTTAGTTTTTGTGTATGCATTTACTATCCATGATTTTACTCTTATAGTCCCCTAAATTCATGAGCTTTTCTCAATTAATGACATTAAAAACAGCACTAAGCTATCCATGACTCCATAACGGGCACCAAAGCTACAGAGAAACCCTGTCTCGAAAAATCAAAAAAAAAAAAAAAAAAAAAAAAAAAAAAAAAAAAAAAAAAAAAAACAAAGAGAACTAAATACAAGCACGAGGCACAGTGAGTGGGCAACTTTTCCATCGCGTTAACCATCTGCCCCATCAGTCCAGCTTTGAGACAAGGACCTCCAGTCATAGCCACTCCAGTACCGTGATTGGACCAACTGGGTCTGGCTACTGTTCAAAGTCAAAGATCCACAACCCACACCTTCCAGGCTAAGGGAGAAATCAAGAACTGGAGTAAGATGGCCAGGTTTGACATAGAACCACGAAGACCTGAAATAAAGCAGACACAGGGACAGGAAGCAGGGGCCATGGCAAGAGATTGGGAAGTCTGAAGCAGGCTGTCAAGTCCAGAGAGGCAGAGGGGAAGCTCAGGGGAAATTCAGCCGTGCAGGCTTTCTGCTGAGAGGGGATGGGGTCAGGGAGGCCATCTGGGAGAAGAGTGAGGCTGAAGCTGAAAATGTGCTTTAACATGGGTGTCCGATACTCTTTCTGATCTAGGCTCATAGATAACTTTTCTGTGCCGTGCCCTGTTCACTCACCCTGCTTCCCTGCAATGCCCAAATCGAGTCAGGAAAAAAAAATGATTTTTGTAAAATGAAAGAAATGTCAGCAATTTATCAGATGCTTTGGCGTCCTCTGGATCAGTCTTGCTTGGTGTCTTTCGTTTTTTGGGTTTTTTTTTATGGTTTATTTAACTTTATTTTATGTGCATTGGTGTGAAGGTGTCAGATCCCCTGGAACTGGATCTTCAGACAGTTGTGAGCTGCCATGTGGGTGCTGGGAATTGAACCCGGGTCCTCGGGAAGAGCAGTTGGTGCTTCTTAACCGCTGAGCCATCTCTCCAGCCCCTTGTTTTTAGATTTGAAAGAAACATGTCATAAGGCACGTGTATGCCACGGTGTGCATGTGGAGGTCACGGGAGCCAGAGGACATCTGTGGAGTCATGTCTCCTTCAACTGCTACGTGTGGTCTGGGAGTCAAACCCAGGTTACAGTGCTGGTGTAGCCCGCTGAGCCATATTGCGGGGCCCAAAGACTTAGCTTTGGGAATTTAACCATCTTTATAAGAACACTATTGCTCTTAATTGGTATTTCTAGAGGAAGCACAATGTGATCTGATCTAAGAGGCTGAGATTTTAATTTCTACATGAAATTAAGAGATGATTTTTTTTCTTCCAAACAAAATCCCTCGATATTGCTGGGTGAGCCCTGGAGACACGTGTTTGCTAGCTCATGAGTACCTCAGAAGCCTGTATTATATGTACGTAAACAGTCTTGTACCCTTTTTCTTAGAACTTGCAAAGGGTTTTCAAACACCAAAGCGTTCTAATCCTCCGTATTGGCTTGTATGTTGTTATTCTGGGAAATTGTGCTAACAAGCGACTATCAGTGTGGAGATCAACTGATGGGTGCCAGTACCTGTGGAGGGCTCTCACACGGCTGGGATGCTGATGGTGGCGGCTGCTCACACGGCTGGGATGCTGATGGTGGCGGGCGCTCACACGGCTGGGATGCTGATGGTGGCGGGCTCTCACACGGCTGGGATGCTGATGGTGGCGGGCGCTCACACGGCTGGGATGCTGATGGCAACAGCTGGTATCTCGTGCCTCTTCTCCCTCACACTGGAATACGGGGAAGCTTGCTTGCAGTCCCAGATTCCTAGTCCCTCCCGGCATGGCGGCAACTAGAAACACATCTGTGAACTGTTTGCCAGCATGTCAAGAGTAGCGGGACTCTCTTGAAGCCATTTCAAATGTCATACCAATCCTCGCGCATAACATCTTTGAGGAGATTGCTGCTTTAGAGATCTTAATATTTTAAAAAAAAAAAGGAAAAGCAAAGAAATGCAATACGTTTAGCCACTTAAAAGTGGTATTCTTTTTCACTGAGAAAGTTGAACTTTCTGAAACTTCTTTTTCGCAAACAAGTCCCTTTTTGGTGGTGAGGAGATAAATTAGCATGCGAGTCCTAAGTGCTCTTAAAAATTCATGTTGCTATAGACCTGTCCACTGCTTATAATTCTTAAATAGAGTTGAAAGTCAGAAAGCCTTTCTTGGAAGGTTTATGAGCATTTTTTCCATGAAGCAGAAGTCAAATAGAAGATCAAAGAGATTCAACAAAATACTCAGAACGTAGAGCGGGTTGGCCCAAAGGGGCATGTAAAGAAACCAGCCTCTCCAGACAGTTTGGGAGATATGTCTTGTTATTTCAAAATAAAACAAGAGCAAATCATGATGGTCTGAGCGTATCAAACTGACATCTCCGAAGACTGTGGCTGGACGTGTGGGTCTTTGATATTCTACCCAGAGCATCCCAGACGTTTTAAAAGGTTAGGGAACCACTTTGCCAAGTGGGGAATATGAACAGGATAGGGGGATTTCCCATCCCCCCTCTCCTCCTCCTAGCTGGGTCCTTACAGGGAGGACTTTTTTCAACCTCCAGGGGACTCAGATACACTTTTGAACTGACTCGAGAGGTAAAATGCCTTCTGAGATTTTAAATATCGCTTCATTGGCACCTTAACTGTTCCTAACTTAAGTTCCTATTCCCCATTTAGTTTAAAATAGAAAGAAAGAAAGATAAAATGCTAATCTTTGCTAAAAAGGCTTGAATCTATCCAGCCTTGATTAAGCCCCCAGTGAATCTGTTTCTAATCACCAATTTGTATTTAAGTATATAGTAACTACTCTATTAAATTTAATTCTCTCTCCTTAATGACAATTATTCTGCATTTAATGACAGTTATTTGAAATATACACCCACAGATTAGGAACAGCACTTTAATAAGATTTTTAAAACTGTACAATGTGAGTATGAATCTATCAAATGTCAATAAATCAGTTAGTTTAGTCCACAGTGCCCGCACTGCTAACACGTACCCAGGCGAGAACAAAATGATTTGAAAGCATTTCAGTAAAAGTTAATTTGCCAGGGAAAGAAAATCCATCTGTCAACTGTGAGTATTATTTCAGAATAAAAGTAAGGATATATAACTTGAACACTGATCTGGGAGTATGTACTTCGAGGGGGAGCGCTTTAAAACTTTTCTGCTTAGGAGCTGATTTTCCTCCGTGCGCCATAGCGCCATCATAAGTCAGGTGGCTTTAATTTATCTTTTCTAATTAAACATGTGCCAAGAGTGGTCACAACCTATTTCATTCTGGGACTTCATAACTAGGTTTTTTTGCAGAACATTACTTTAGATTGAATGTGAAGTGATAGCACCCCACTTTTTAAACTGTGGTACCCAGCAAGTTGTCATCCACTAAGCAGAACCAAGTCCTTCATCCAAACACAACGCTGCTTCCAGCTATTGGCACGTTTGCTTCCCACCTGATGAGCTGCTGCCTTCCCGGTGAGTCTGAATGGTCCACACCACCCCGTGTGCCCTCCTCCATATCACTGAGTCATTTACAGGACCAGAAGTAGAGACTAGAGAGCTCTGGGGACACACGAGCCCAACCTATAAAGTCCGTCAGTGGACACTTTGTAGCATGTGCCGTTTATTATGGTTTCCATTAAAAGTATTATGTTTCCATACTTTACAACCATAAAAGAGTAAATAATTTCAAAGGATTGCTTGATAGGAGACTTCTGTTTTAAATGGAACTTCGACATATCTGGGAAAATCCCTGGAATAAGTGTAATTGAAGGGACCCAGTGTTGGGAAGTTCTTAACTGTTTTCTTAAACACATAAAAAGATCCACCATTTCCTCCAACATTTTGGAAATAAGTTTTGGTTTGGGGTTTTTTTCCCCCTCTGTTTTTTTTTTTAACTCATAAATATTTTTTTCCAGTCCTTTCATCCTCTCCTTTCTTCCCCCTTTCTCCCACTCTCGGGCAGACCGTTCTTAGCACCCGAAGGTTTGCCTTCACCGCTCTCCATACAGGATACCTTAAAGCTCGGGCGCAGACAGCAGCATGACGCGCCGTTGAAGAAAGTCTTCTACACACCTGATAAGTTGGAAGACATATGTTAAACACCCTACAGGGAGATTTTCTTTTGAAAGGGAAGCAAATTCCACCCGTGGCACTAAGCAAATATCCCATCAATCTGTGCCGTCCAGGAAGCCTATATATACAGCATTCTTTGCATGGAAAAGATTAGATCACGTCAGTTTCCAAAATGAAATTATTTCTTAAAAAATACAACTGACATCGACATTTGAAGAAAAGGCAAATGGCCCATAAAATATTCACATTTATAAACTGATTGAACCTGTCGGCATTTGCTGTTTCTATGATCTTCATGGTCTGGGAAATCAAGGGAAGTCCTCTTTGATCTTGCTTGTGCAGACATTACGTTGGGTGGTGTCCTCTTTTAGAGTGATATTTTAGGGCTCCAGGCAAAAGACCATTGACAACATCAGCCATCAGACACAAGCTGCTGAGTGGGTAACATCTGGATTAAAATTCGGTTGACTGTCTCACTACCTAAATTAGAGATCTCAGGAAGGTGAAGATTAGCTTTTCGAAACTAAAAAGAAAAAAAAAGATGAGCTCCCAGAAACAAATCTTTGGAAGTAGGCTGGAGAGATGGCTCAGACGTTAAGAGCACTGGCTGTTCTTCCAGAGGACCTGGGTTCAATTCCTAGCAACCACATGATGGCTCACAGCCATATAATGACAGCTGGTGCCCTCTTCAAAGGCACACACGCACGCACACACACACACACGCACGCACACACACACACACGCCTTTGGAAGCAAGAAGACTGAGCTCAGGGCAGTCACATCACAGGCAGGCATATAGAAACGACACCAGAAAATATCAGGCTTGCTCCTCCAACTCTGTACTCAGTTCTTAGCCCGTTTCATATTACTGCTTGTGTGTGTGTGTGTGTGTGTGTGTGTTTGCCTGCGTGCAGAGGTCAGAGGTGGCCATCAGGTTACATCTTTGATCACTCTCTACCTTCTATGTTGGAGACAGGATCTCCCACAGAACCCAGAGCAATTCAGCAATGCCAGTGATTGCCAAGTATTTTCCCTGTTTCCAGGGGGGGGGGTCACACTCATGCCTCCCCCAAGTGTTGGGGTTCCAGATCTAAAAGCCTGGACTTGAGCAATCATACAGTCTTTTGCACAGGTGCTGGGGATCAGCACTCACCTAGCAGACACTTCCCCAATGGTGCCTTCTCTACCGCCCATATGGGTTCCTGCCCATCTTCACTGCCAGCTGAAGAGATGGAAGTTCATCAGGATCACACAGCTTCTTCCGGATCACAGTGATCTCAACCCACGACTCTTCCATCCACACGACAGTGGGGTTTTCTGCCACATCTGGCTGAGTCTAAAGCACAGTCCTTTGCCTGCCATTCGTGATGGCTTCCTGTCCTGCTACAGAATTAGGCAAGGCCAGGGGGAAGAGTCCTGAATCAAAGGCAGAAGGTCATCATGACGGAAGTCACACAACAGGTGTGTGGTCCTCGTCCCCAGGTACTGAGCAGGTTAAGCATCTGGGTTGTGTGAACTGGCAGCTTTACCTAACAGAAGGAGGTGGGTCGAGAGGAATGAGAGCAGGGATGGACGCTGAGGTAGGTGTTCGGAAGCGTCATGGCTTTGGGGGCCGTGGAAGTCACACAGCATCAGCATGGAAGGGTGATGTCTGGGAAAGGGAATGGGGTAGAAATTTAGAGCAATAGATCGCTTTGCCTGCCTAAGGGGTTCCGTTCAGAAACCACAGGAAAGGTGAGGGCTGGCGTCCACAGAACAGTCATGAAAGAAACAGCGTAAAGAGAGCCGTATTTGCCAATGGCAGTCTCTAAACGTTTAATCGAACCAATAACACCACACAGGCGGGGAATCTAGGGCTGGTGGGAGCTGGTAATTTGCTCCTTTGTCACTGAGGGAGCCAGAGACCAAGCAGACAGAAGTCCCCAACCTCTGGATTCTCAGATCGACACATAAGCTACACCCCCCCACACATACACATGCACACACACACACACTCATGCACACACACTCACACACGCACACACACGCATGCGTGCACACATGCACGCACGCACACACACATGCATGCACGCGCACACACACACCCTTCTAGCCTGATACCTGCTTAGACTTTTGTGTACTGTGTGGACCACTGTCAGCCTCTAGCACTACTCTACAGATAGCAATTTCTTTCTCTTTACACAGCGTGGGTCTTAGTGAGCCACAAGACCAGCTTCCCATGACTGTTCTTTCATCTAGTCATCCTACAAATATTTCTTGAGTGTCTAATATGTGTCAGGTCCTGGTGTAGACGCTGGGAGCGCACAGTCTCCAGGAGTGAGGGCTGTAAAATGCATTCAGACAAAAAGCCTACAGATGTTGTTACGGAGAAAGTCAAGGAAGGTAAGAGCTGGAGGTCTGGGGTTGATCACATGACTATCACGTGCAAAGTCCTGGGCTCTATTTCCAGCAAAGTAATTAACATATAGTAATAATTATTGCAATCAATGTATTACTAATACATATTAATAATTAATTAATATAATCAATATAATTAACATGTGCTTAGAATTATGATTAATTAAAATAATTTTGTATGTATTTATGCATATATACATGTGCATGCCTGCCCATATACACATACATGTATATATACACATTAAAACATGATAAAAACACAATAAACAGTGACAGGCTGGAAAACAGCAGCATTAAGCCGAGTCATAAGGATGAACTCAGAGGTCTTGGAGGCAGAAGGAAAGAGACACTGCAGCTAGACGGTAGCTCCTGGGCTTCCTATCACACTACCTTTATCTATACCCTGGCTTTATCCACCGCGGAGAACTCCTGAGTGAGAGAGAGAGAGCGCCAGGCCACGGAATGGAGCCTGCTCACACCTTCTGGGCTGAGCTGTCTATTAGTGAGCTTTGAGAGTTTGCTAGTCTTGATAACACGCAATTCCCTAGTTGTTTTGTTAATGAAGACCTAGCAGTCACACCAGGTCAGAGAGATTCACATCGGAAGAATGGAGAGAACCCAGCAAAGTGCGAAGGCGCGAGTACAGGATGCTTGAATTCACCCACAGAGTAGATCTTGTCCACTCTGGCTTGCCACCATCCCCTTCTCTCCTAGCTGGCCAGGAACCATGGCAGTCCTTTGAAAAAGACACTCAGGCCCGGTGGTGGCTCATGCCTTTAATCCCAACAATCGGGAGCCAGAGGCAGGCGGATCTTTGAGTTTGAGGCCAGCTTGGTCTATAGAGCAAGTTCTAGGACAGCCAGGGCTACACAGAAAAACCCTGTCTCTAAACAAACAAACAAACAAGTTAGAAAAAGATACTCGGGTATCACTTCAGTGCTGTTTCTCTCTGAACTATAGCCGCTGCCAGGAGGAAACTGCCCCAGGCTGAACTGTGTCCCCCAAGCCTACATTAAAGCCCTAACTCCCAACATAACCATATTGTAGATTAAGAGAGAGTTAAAGAGAAATAAAAAAATAATTCAGCAAGACTGATGTCAAAATATAAAGAGGAGACAGCAAAGCATAGGGTGTGCTTAGTCCTTAGTGGGGACAGGTGGGAAGGCGACCTCACCAAAAGCCCACCACAGAGACAGTCCTGTCTGCCAGTCCCCAGAACTCTGAGAAAGGCAGGCCTTTTGAAGCTCTCCGACCTGCAGTATTCCCCTAGCTCACCTAAGCAGCTGAGTCCGCAGGTGCCCACCTGACCTCTCTGCTAACTCATCTCCAGTCACACTTCCACCTCCGCTCTTATTGTTCCCTGTCCCTAAAAGTCACGTCCCTGAAGGAACAACATACACACGTGGTCTCCTCCCGCTCTTCTGAGAGCTGAGACCGTCTCCGACTTCTGCTTAGAATGACAACAACGTCCACATCTCCTCCCGTTTCCCTGCTTTGTTTTTCCCCTTTCTTCTGTTCTGACCGCTCACACGCTTATTAACCAGCATGGTGGGCGGTTAACATCATTGCGGGGGACGTCTGAAGTCCTTCTACTACTATTGCAAACTCGTTAAAGGCAGGGATCACCGGTGCCTTTGTATCCCCGTCATATCAGGGACCCACTGGAGGTGACCTCACCATGGGGGTGAGGAATGGATGAGAAAGAAAGACAGGTAGGAAAAAGCAAGGCCAACATTGGCCAGGGTCAGTGCTATCCTGTTGTCTGACCAAGTTACTTAGATATGCCAAGTTATTAAATTCTCTTAAGGAAAAAATGTTTCGAAGAATTTCAAATGCACTGAGGGCCGGCCCAAGTTCAGCAATTACTGGGAGAGGCGAACAAGCCCCTGATTCCATAACTGTTACTTATTCAACCTAGTGCTCCCTAATGACTCTCATCTGCTTATCACAGTGTCTGGTCCTCATTTGCCTGGCTCTGCCTCCAGTACTCATAACTGGCTCACTCACCAAAGGCACCGTCATTTTGTTTGGGGGTAAGGAAACGCAGAACTTCTGATAGGGTAGAATGGGAGCATGTTTTCACAAAACCCAGGACTGGCCCTGTGTGTGTAGTAACGCCGGCATTTCACACGCTGTATAAAGCGGGCAGAACACATCGAACTTTAAGTTTTTATTTTAAGTGAGCTATTTTTTTTTTTAACATGCTGGTGAAGTTTGAGTTACAAAGGGTTGAGAAGGAGCCTTTTGTGAAGCAGAAATCCTATCTGCCAATGATGACCTCAGTTAATCCTTGGAGTTCTGTTTATTGCTGTGCGTACACACGTGTGATTCCTTAAAAGTAGAAAGTTTAGTTGGAATCAGCTGTGTGGTGTACATGGCGGTCGGTTTTTCCGATAATTGCCCGCCTGCTGGCTGTCCCTTGAAGGGGCTTATACTTTCTGTCACCCTTACCTCTCAGGCCTCCCACAGCCAGCCTTTGGTATGTTCATCATGCGTCTCCACCAGGGAGCAGCATACATCAGTGACTTAAGCCTAGGGAAGGAAAAATTAGGTAGATTGGTGATTAAATGCATTAACTGGAAATGCCACGCTCTGAAATTCCCCTTTGGATTCCCATAACCTTAGGATCTGAGCCCATTGAGCTGGACAGCTGAGCCACACCGTCACACAGCTCTCCGGAGATAGCAGAGGGATTTCTTTTTAAACCCAGAGCATTTACATCACTATGTTAGTACAAACTCTTTTCACTTTGAGAGACTGAATGGTTTGATCTTAATGTTTTCCCTGATAATTTTTGTTTTGTTGCTGTTTCAAGATGAAGTTTCTCTGTGTAACCCTAGCTGTCCTGGAACTTGTTCTGTAGACCCAGGTGGCCTTGAACTCACAGAGATCCACCTGCCTCCACCTCCCTCGCGTTGGGATCAAAGGTGTGCACCAACACCACCCAGCTCCTGTTTTATTTATTATTTTAGTAAAATAAAAAAAAACTACTCTCATCAACTTGATGATTACTTGAATAGTTTTTATCTAAAATACATGTATTTAATGCTGTTAGTGTGAGCATAACTATTGGATGTCAGAAGAAATATCAGATCAGCATTATGCGACTTTGACACTGATTTTAAGTGGTAAAAAAGGCTGCCCTTCTGTGTGCAGAATGCAAGACAATGAGAATGCGCAGATGGAAGCGGCCAGTTGCATGTCTGATGCATTGGGGCAGCCAGAGCCTTACATTGCAGCCCATGGAAGGTGCAGGAGGTAAGAAGTTGATGTTTTGAAGTCAAAACAGCAATGTGAACAGACGAGACATCTTTTGTGTCTGCCCTAGAGTTAATGCAAGGTTTTTTGTTTTGTTTTGTTTTACATCCTTCTTATGGGAAGTTAGGAAGAGATCAGATTTGAAACCTAATCAATAATGTGATTAAGCCCATAGGTTATAAGACATCACACAATATAAAGAAATTACCCCAAACTGAAATCCAAAGAAAGAAAGGGTATTCTATATGTTCTAAGGTTATATGACTCTCCCACCCCCATTTTTCCAATAGCTCTCTAAATATTCATAAATCTGAGTAACTCCCCAGTCAGAAACTTCCAAACAAAGTGTAGCTGAGCACATCAACCTGAAATACATAAAACAGGCTTTGAGTATCTACTTTGACCCTCTGGAATTTATTAGAAAGCAGAAATGCCACCAAACTGGAAATTGCACACAGGAGGGAAAGTATCCTAGCATGCTTGTATTCAGATGGGTTGGAAGTGATGTAATAAACACGCCATCCACTTATAAACAGACTGCTCCACCAGGGAGCTGCAGCGAAGGCAAATTCCAGTGGGGGCTGGGGAGCCGTGTGTATCAAAGAAATCTGACCTGCTGCCAACAGCCATTATCCTCTCCATGCTCTTTAAATACACAGATACTCAATAAAGCTTGTCGTTCCACTCCCTTCTTCAGAACAATGCACTCTTATTCACAAAGTTAGGGGAGAAAATGAGATCACACCTTCTTTGGCACAAACACACACACGCACACAGGGAGTACAACAACTTTTCATTCTTAAAAACGAAGACATTGATAAATCTGCAGCCAAGCACCGCAAGGCTGATGGTTAAGACTGACCATGGTCTTGAGACTTAATGCAATTGCGAGGCCCATTCATCTTGCTGTGGTCAGCAACCCACATCACAGAAAGCCAGTGTATGTGATATGTCTCTAACAGCCAGCTCCCTAACAAGGCAAGACTTCAAATAAGACAGTATTGAATTGTTTCAGATGTGGAGACATGAGAGAAACCGTCTGCAGAATGCTTCGAATGTCACACTAAGAGAAAACATTTCTGTCCTTGTCCAGAAAAGCTCGAAGCTCTTCGCTGTGGTCCCCTCTGAGCGGTAACCTGCTATGTGTGAGCCTTCCCTGGGTGGGGCTCGACCCAGATCCCTCTTAGCACTCTTCAGATTCATAACCTGATAGTTCTCACACTGAGATACTTCCTCCTAGGATTGCTGGAGCCCCAAATCTGACACACTACTCAATAAAACACAATATGTTCCTTATTCCCACTTCTCAAATGAATAGCCAGCGTCTCCCACATTGGAACATGGTGTCAATAAAGTCCAGATCAAAAGATTCCTGCTTATGTGGACATGGAGTGAGAAAGTTTTACAAATAATAATTTTAAATTTACTCAAGTAATGGTACAATTCTATTATTTCCTTTCTCACTACAAGCCCAATAAATATTTAAAATACTGTGCTTGTGTGTGTGACATAGACAGAGAGCCATATCAGAATTCATATTTATAGGAAAATATGGAAAGAGTCAAAATAATGTTCAGTGGTATAAATTATCATGGAAATTCAAAACAAAGTTACAATGAAGTATCACCTTATCCCTACAGAAGGGGCACTGTCAAAAGGCAATACATACCAAATGTTGGTGAAGATTGTGAAGAACAGTTATTTTTTATAACTGTTGTCAGGAATTTAGGTTAATACAGACATTGTAGAAAACAGCATAGATTAAAAAGAAATTCACTAAAAAAAAAAAATCAAATTACTATATGGTTCAGCAATTAGAGTTCTGAGTATCTGTCCCAAGGAGTTGAAGTCAGTATGATAAAATGACTTCTGCCTTCTATGTGTGTCATCGTACTGGTCACAGTTCAGGCAGGCGAATAGGCAGTTCAGATAGGTTTCCATCAGCAGGTGAATGGATAAGCCAAATATGATATACATATACAAACATACAACGAAACACTACACAGTCTTAAAAAAAAATTTTATGACTTGCGGTAACCTGGACGAACCAGTACGGGCAACATGCTAAAAGAAGTCATCCAGCCCGAGACGACCAAGTAGCACATAGTTCCACTTCCATGTGGAATTTTAAAAAGCAATAGAAGAGTGGAATCCTGATTATGGAGGCTGGAGGTAGAAATTGCAATGGGAATTTGGTAGTCAAAAGGGGTGTGCAAAGTTCCATTACTCAGGAGGAATATGCTTCCCGGATCTGCTGCACAAGACGGTAACTGCAGCCAATATACGATACATCACTAAAGAGAGAATTTCAATGCCTCCACTAAAGAAAATGTTACCTGTATAAAGCAAAGAATGAACCAGAGTCAGAGACCATAACCCGTGTTGACTCTTGATGCATGCAGGGAATGCAAGTCCACACTCAGCCTTCCAGACTAGCTCAATCTGTACATAGGATTCTCTGGTCTGTCTTCGCTGTCCATGAAGTAAACGGCAGAGTCCCCCAAACCAGCAATGGTGCTGATGAAATGAGTCAGTGGGTGAAAAACAGCATGTTTGCAAGCTTGAGAGCCTGAGGTTGATCCTCGAGAAACACATCAAAAGTAGAAAAGTGTCTGACCCCAGGATGCCTAAGGGAGAGATGGGAGGCAGAGACAAAGGAACATGGAAGCTTGGTAGCAAGAAAGGAAGGATAAGCGAGACTCTGCCTCAACCAAAGAAGATAAAAACCTGTACACCTCGGTTTCTTCAACAGAGAAAACATACATCGTGAAGAAGATGATGACAATTCGATTAAAAACCAATGCCATTGACCAATACTCAGAATGAGCCCTTACTCTCGTTCTCTGAGTAGTGAGCACTTCTGTTTCTAACACTGAAGCAGCCAGGGCCACCACTGTGGAAATAGTACTTAGAAAGCAGCCACCACGGGCAGGAGAGATGTATGGGAACCGGGGAGGAAATGGAAGAGAGAGACTCAGCAAGCCAAAAGATGGTGTCTCTGGGCTAGCACCACATTTAGTTAAGGGACAGAGAATGATTGTCATCTGGCCGTGTCCTCTCACCGGCCATACCTCCACCTTTGAGATTTATACATGAATATTGACAAGAGAGAAGGAGAGAGAGAGAGAGAGAGAGAGAGAGAGAGAGAGAGAGAGAGAGAATAGAAGGAAGGAAGGAAGGGAGGGAGGGAGGGAGGGAGGGAGGAAGGAAGGAAGGAAGGAAGGAAGGAAGGAAGGAAGGAAGGAAGGAAGAACTCTTCCATCCTGGAACCGTAGGAGAGTTCCATTAGGGAAGACAGCCATTTAAATTCAGCCATTTTTAAGTGACTTTACTATCTTAACGTTTCCAAAGTCACAGACCAAATGTTTATGTACCCGGCCCATATGTGCCACCTACAGAGGCCCCTATCCAAACCTGACACTCCGTCCTTGCCTCTAATCTAGCCAGCTCCTCTTCTTCATCACAATAAAGCCAAATCATGTCTGTCGCTGCCATCTTAGACGTTTTTTTTAAATGACTTATTTAAGCACACCACTGTCGTGCTCACTCAACAGAAGTTACTTACTTAGTTAATTTCTTCAGATTCAGGGTTTAGGCACTTTTGAATCCACATGCTTTGATAACAGAGTAAGTCTTAAAATCCCATTACTGGAGTGCCACATTTATCTCCAGTCAAGCCTAGCGAGGCATGAGGGGGATGGGGGCAGTAACAAACTACCATTGGAACAGAATCATAAAGCTGGATGACAAACAATGGGCTATTGTGAATGATACCCTCCCCAAAAGCTTCCCTCTGATAGCCAGAGTGAAGGGAAACATATGATAACAATAAATATGGTTTCCATGGAGCTTTCAACGCTAATTCTGTGTGGAGACGGCAGGCAATGGCCCTGCTCAGCACTTTTTGTTGGAGAAGGAGGAGGAGGAGGAAGAAAAGGAGGAGGAGGAGGAGGAGGAGGAGGAGGAGGAGGAGGAGGAGGAGGAGGAGGAGGAGGAGAAGGAGAAGGAGAAGGAGAAGGAGAAGGAGAAGGAGAAGGAGAAGAAGAAGAAGAAGAAGAAGAAGAAGAAGAAGAAGAAGAAGAAGAAGAAGAAGAAGAAGAAGAAGAAGAAGAAGAAGAAGAAGAAACAGGGGAAAAAAGGAGAAAGATAGAGGGAAGGAGGGAGAGAGGGAGGGAGGGAAGGAGGGAGGGAGGGAGGAAGGAAGGGAGGGGGAGAAGAGAGAAAGTTTTCCCGGCAAATAATAAATTTATGTTGAGGGAATTTCTTTGTGACTCCAGCTTTCATTTCCTTAAGTTACGTCTTTTAGGGGACATGCATTCTGCTAGGCTATGTGTGGAAAGTTTGCTGGGGCAGCTGGGAACCAGTAGGAAACTGGCAAATGTCTTCCAGTTTAACAGAAAAACAGGCAGCTCGCATTAGAAACCTCTGAGCTCGCTGCACTTTTCTGGGTTGCATGTTCACGTACAGTATTTCAGTCAGCACTGGATTTGGTAAAGATCAATGAAGGGTTAACACGGTGTGCATGTATGTATATACCATGGCAGTCATCTGTGTCTGTTTCAGAGGAGTGTATCTTTATTTACATTTTAGAGATGGTTTCATTCTTAAAACTATTTCAGTGGTAAAATTAATAGAGTTGTCCAGTTTTTTAAGCACAAACAGGGGGCCATAGAACAGAAATACTCCTTGTACAGCACTTACTTTGCTTAAGCAAACTCTTAAGCGGTTTTTAAAGAATCAACCCTGCCCTGGTAATTGAATATTTGTTTGAAGCAATAAGATCACATTGATATATAAGGAACCCAAGAATTGATCTTATTGCTGTCTGCATTTCCATAGCTGATAGATACATATGCTGACCCAGGCCTGAGATCCCCGCAGCTGGGAGGCTGAAGCAGGAGGGTCACAAGTTCAAGGCCACTCTGGGCTAGGTAACAAGACCCTGTCTCAAATAAGCAGAAAAGGCAGTGAGTGGCTCTGCACTGCAATGATCTAAACTGTATGTTTTCCTGTCTGTCAGAAAGCCACAGGGAAGGCCAAGCACAAAAAGTGGGAGTCAGCTCTGAGAGACTTTCATCACCATTCAGTAAATGTTTTATTTTTGTCTGTTAAATCAAACAGTAAACACGAGAGAGACTTGGTATAATTTAGAGAAGATTTTCGATTTTTTTTCTAAAAACATGTTTTTTGTTTTATTTTACAAAAACGTGACTGATTGGAAATTTTTAGTGTCCTTTGCCCATATAGTGTGAAAACCAATAGTCTCAGTTCTGAAGTGACCAGGAGACGCAGACAACTGTGTTTTGAAGGGAATACAGACTTACACACTCTTTAGTGCATGCGCCTGCGCACACGCACACACACACACACACACCACTGCTTATCTATGTAACACAACAGACAGCGCCACACAAACAAAGCCCAAAGCTCGGTGAACTCATTTCCTCGGTCTGTCACGTGTGTCACAAGTGTGGAGCTAGTTGGGAGATAAGTGTGGTCTGATTGAATGGTAGACACAGATGGATGTATTGACTGATCGCCCTTTTCCTTCCTTCCCATGTGCCCTTCCCGCCTTCCTCCACAGCCTGTCCCCATCTTTAAAGAGTTAAACCAAAAGCCAGCATTCCTACTTATCAATAAAATATAGCTGTGGTGGAGTAAGGAAGAAGAGATGTCAGAGAGACCCGGAGAAAGGAGACTGGTGGCATACCACGACACACTTGGACCTGGGGACCAGTACCCAAGACAAGCAAAAGAAATCTTCCCTTGTGAGTTCCCTGCAGTCTGTTCTTCCTGAAAGCTCTGACTAATATGCTGGAGTCATCTAGGAAAGGATTTTTTAATCAGAACTTTTGAGGACCTCTTCTTGGTGATTGACATGAAGATACAAAGGCAAGTCTTCTAAAAGCCATTCACGGATGCTCCTGTAGTCACTGTCTGCAAGAGGCCCAGCAAGGCCATTTCCTCTCACCCTAGATGAACAGGGGGAGATCACGGGACTTTTGTTAGCCCCGAGTCACTTTCCCCTAGACTGTGAAATATGGAAGGTTAAAAACAGGACCCCCCCAGTTAACTGTATTTCCTCCCGCCCCCGCCCCCCCCCATGGACTCTAGACAATGCGGATTTGTTCTGCTTCACCTGTGTCTAATGTTAGACATATGCCCGGGAATTCTCGGCAACTTTTGTGTTTCATTTCGTAATGGAGGAAATGTGTGGTCCCAGCTCACGACCAAACATAGAAATGAATCTGTCCTCAAGATCTGCAGTTCATTTCTCTCCTGGGTCTAATCTGAGCCCGAACTCCCCGGATTGAGGTCTGTACCATGGCTTTCTCTTCCGTAGTGTCCTCTACTCCCCTATCCGCACCATCTCTACCCCCGGACCCCACCCTCATTGGCTTTAGCTCCAAATCAAAACAGCTTCCAAGGGACCCACACCCATGTTTCAACCTCCCTGTGTTTCCTAGGGCTTTTCCTTCTTTTTCCAGATTTTCCAGGCTTCCTCCAGGTGGAGTTCCAAACACAGGAGCTGAGCCTGGCCCCTGCCCAACCCGGAAGTTTATTTGAAGCCTGTTCCTCTTTGCCTGCTTCTAGGGGCACTATAGTCTCACAAATGTCACCCGCACCCCACCCCGCACCCCCACTGTAAATCAAGGGACAGCTGTCGTTGTTGGAACCAATCCCAAAGAGCCGGTCTGGACGTGACCCTTGCAGTGAGTCCTCCTCCATCCTGGCTGACACTTCCTCATTCATTTCTTTGCTGCTTTCACTCATTCACTGCTTGGTGAGTCGATAAACCCAGCTCATCTGCTTTTACTTTGCTTTTAAAGAATAAACCGATACCAAACGCGCTGCCTTAATTACGTCCGCAGGCAAAGCGCAACACGCTAAATGCGGTGACAATATAGTTTTAGAGTTTGACATTGTTAATTATGCCAGCGGTGATAAAACTAGGGAACGAAAAATCTTAATTCGGATGTATAAATGAGTAATTCATTGGGAAAAGACTGTTTTGGTTTTTTTTTTTTTTTTTTTTTTTTTAACATTAATACATGAGAATATCCAGAAACCTAGTCCTCAAAGGAAGGGGAGGGGGGCTGTGCAGGAAGCTGGTAAGTGGCATGGGGGAGCAGCAGGGAAGTATGGCCCCTGTTCCTCTCAGCCAAGACACCCCTGGAACTGAGCAAGTTAGATCCTTCACATTCAAACCAGACTCAGAGCACTGTCCCTGCTCTGACCCTGAGTGTCCTCATAAGGAGGTGGCTGCTGACTCACAAGGATCTGAATCATAGGAGCTTAGCAGGAAGAGGCAGGCAGAGTCTGACTCATGCCCAGAAAGCCTTATTTTGGGAAAGTTCTCCCTTCAGGTTGCAGATCAGGCTTAAAGACCAGGACAAGTTGTCTGCCCTTTCTTATTGCTAGAAAATTACTTCCTCAAAAATACTTAGTTGGGATGATAGGGTTCATAGAGTCCACATAACAGAATCCCATTGGAGAATAAACATTCTATAACTTTATAAGAAATTTTTACTTGCCTGAATTATTTTTGCACAAAACAGTCGTTCATGCACACACACACACACACACACACACAGCTGTTTGTATTCACTAAAGACTTTAAACAGTGCAAATGTAAGCCATTATTACATGTTAAATGACTAACCCTCACTCATACTGCAGTATGTTTTACAGCCATGGCAAAGAATGCAGCCTGTCTATGAGTCACTAACAGACAACCACAAGATACATTGCTCAAAAACAATAAACAAATAAATAAAAAATTAAAGTCAATGGAATATGATGGTCCACATCTTTTTTTTTTTTTTTTTTTTTTTTTTTTTTTTTTTTTTTTTGGTTTTTCGAGACAGGGTTTCTCTGTAGCTTTGGAGCCTGTCCTGGAACTCCCTTTGTAGACCAGGCTGGCCTCGAACTCACAGAGATCCGCCTGCCTCTGCCTCCCGAGTGCTGGGATTAAAGGATCTTTATCCTTCCACAGGTAAAGCAGAGGGTGTCGGTGGCTGCCAGGCCAGTCTGGTCTGCATAGTAAAACCCTGTCTCACAAACAAAACCAAAATAAAACAAACAAAAAAAAAATGCAGGAGAAAAAAAAAAAAACCCGGGGAAATGAACGTCCATTTTTGAATGAGAAACAAAAGTCAACAGAAAGCTCCCAAGACAGGAAACTGTTAAAGCGCTCCAATTATCACATACAATGGACCACAGGAGAGCAGCAGTTCATACACTGGCAGTCGTGTGTGAAAACTGGTAGACACATCAGAAAGATTTTTAAGTGAGCCAAAGAAGTAAGGCTTACCGACGGTCCAGAGACCTGACTCTGAAAGAGAAATCAGGAGGAGGCTGACCCGATGTCTCACACCTCCTCTGAGAACCATTCAAACTGGGTAGACTGCACTGCAGCAGGGTTAATCTGGGCGAAGTACAAGGCATGGTAGCCCTTGCTGGAACCACGCATTGTGTTTCCTGACAGTGGTCATGGAGAGCTTACTCTACAAAGGAGTCATTCCCTTTCCTTGACAGAAAAAAAGAAAGTCCGTACGCATGCTGAGGGAGTTCAGATTCGGAGAACCCGTGGTCAGCGCAAATGCGGTGCTGGGTGTTTTTGTACATTTTTGCTCTCTGAAATACTCAGGGCACTATACAGAGAGTGCTGGGTTGTGATGCCCGCTCGACTTTCACATTTGTGAGGGTAATGGTGCTATGAGTGTTTATGCTGCTTACCTAGCAAACCACCATTTTGCACATCAGCCGATGGACAAACATTTGAAGGGTCACCAGGTGACATCTTGCTAACATTAACACTTTGGTAGGATTGCCGTGAGAGAGATAATTCTATGAGTTCACAGAAACCATTCGGTTTCTACTCGGGGCACATGAGAGAATTACACGCAACAATCTTCTTGCTTCTAGATGGCATCTTATGACTAGTGGCCAGTGGACACACTCAGATGGAGACGCATCCACCCCTTGCCCTCGGAGTATCAACGCAATCCTTCCTGGGCTCTTCTCTATGCTCCTTGCCCTCGGAGTATCAATGCAATCCTTCCTGGGCTCTTCTCTATGCTCCTTGCCCTCAGAGTATCAATGCAATCCTTCCTGGGCTCTTCTCTATGCTCCTTGCCCTCGGAGTATCAACGCAATCCTTCCTGGGCTCTTCTCTATGCTCCTTGCCCTCGGAGTATCAACGCAATCCTTCCTGGGCTCTTCTCTATGCTCCTTGCCCTCGGAGTATCAACGCAATCCTTCCTGGGCTCTTCTCTATGCTCCTTGCCCTCGGAGTATCAACGCAATCCTTCCTGGGCTCTTCTCTATGCTCCTTGCCCTCGGAGTATCAATGCAATCCTTCCTGGGCTCTTCTCTATGCTCCTTGCCCTCGGAGTATCAATGCAATCCTTCCTGGGCTCTTCTCTATGCTCCTTGCCCTCGGAGTATCAATGCAATCCTTCCTGGGCTCTTCTCTATGCTCTGCAGCTGTCAGTAGAACAGATCCAGCAGAGGCCTGCAGGAAAACGACAGAGCAGTGGTTATCAACCAGCAGGCTCACATAGTGGACATCCTGCATATGGGATATTTACATTATGATTCATAGCAGTAGCAACATTACAGCTATGAAGCAGCAATGAAATAATTTTATAGTTTGGGGTCACCACAACATGAGCAACTGTGTTAAGGTCTCACGGCACTAAGAAGGTTGAGAACCACTGCCATAGAAGATTGCCAAGGCCCTGAGAGAGAATGGCAGGCCCTCCTGAATCCGTTCCAAAGAAGAGACCCAGGGGTCCTTGGAGATAGTTCAGAAGGTAAAGACATCTGCCACCAAGCTAACAATCCAAGTTTGATATCCAGCTCCCAGATGGTAGAAAGAGACAGGTCTCCTCTGACTCCCACATGAAAACTGCTGCAAGCTCCTCCCCCCACATAAACAGACACAAACACACAGAATAAATAAATGAATATGCAATAAAAAGGAAATTCCAAGCCGGGCGGTGGTGGCACACGCCTTTAATCCCAGCACTCGGGAGGCAGAGGCAGGCGGATCTCTGTGAGTTCGAGGCCAGCCTGGTCTACAAGAGCTAGTTCCAGGACAGGCACTGAAAAAAACTACAGAGAAACCCTGTCTTGAAAAATCCTAAAAAAAAAAAAAAGGAAATTCCAAACAAAATCATCCCCATGGGTCCCTAAATAAGCAAAACAGTTAAACCCAAACATTTGGTGTTTAGATATTCCTTACAACAATGCTAATAATCAACAATAAATAATTACCCCCAACAAACAGCTTCTGTGAAATAGAAAAATAGAGGTCTTGATACCAGTAGTAAATGTATCATGAAATTAATACAATTTAGAAGAGGACAAAAAATTACTAGTCAGGTTAAAAGTGATCAATTCCTCAGCTTCTTGTAGGCCCCCACCTAAATGGGCTACCTACTTGCCCAAGTGCAAAAGAAAACAATCTTATATATGAGAATTTAAATCTTAAGTCATTCAAATAAAATGCCTACAAAACAAAATCTAAATAGCCACAGGCTCTCCAGTCCCTCCCGACTTTCTATGTAAAACCCATCATTTCACTTGCTAAGAATCAACTTACCAGAGTGTTTTCGGGATCAAAAGTGCCTATTTACTTATTTTTAAACCAGTAGCAGTTTCCCCCAAGGTCATGTCAATAAATAATAGAAGTCAGATCCAGCATCTGCCTAGCCTGAAGTCCCATTTTATCATACCTCATGGCCTCTTATCTCTGTAAAAATTCAGATCTCTGCCTACTTTGAAGAAGAAAACCTAGAAAATGATCCTGCAGCGCCCCCTTTGAGCACTGTGATGTCAGGATGGAGGCATTGCACAGCTTCTTATGTGAATGCCGGAGCCCCCGAAAACTGGTCCTTGGATAACAAGTATCCAAGGCTACAGCTCTGCTCAGTTATGCCAGACTGCCTCTGCCAAACAGGACTATTTCTAGGAAGTGTTCCCATGAATTGAACATGGAAAATAAAGTCACGGCAACATTAAAGAGCATGCTACAGTTCCAGGTTCCACACTATGGACTGAGAACTTGGCTCCTGCCCCAGAATCCTGCCCTGACTGGTTTGTTTCAGGAGGGAATTCTTACCATCTCTATACAGCATCCCATTTCGCTTAACCCAGACCCCCATAGAAGGGTGCTGATGAACACAAAAGGCTTCCAAAGAGAAGGGACACACAGAAAAGAAGAAAATACTGAAATTAATTATCAACATCATAATGGCCCAGGGACCATCATAAAGACACTGTGGCCACTCATGTGCCAAAGCCAATGTGTATCAAACGCTTTGATCAGAAACATTGTTTTTTTTACCGGTTATCTGCAAACATTGACACTGTGGGATATTTTTGACAGTTCATGTTTACAATTCAGTTCCAGAGTGTTTGGTCTCCATAAGATATTTCTGAAGTGGTTAGACTGTGCTTGTGAATGATAGCAATGTAAAGATAATTAGGGACTGAAACGATATGGCTCAGCAGTTAAGAGCACTTGATGCTTTTTCAAAAAGGTTTTAAGTTTGGTTTTCAATATCCATATTGACCAGTTCACCTATAACTCCATTTCCAAAGCATCCAACAGCCTTTTCTGGCCTCTCCAGTCACAAGCGTGCATATGGCACACATACATACATGCAAGCAAATACTCATATCCATAAAATAAAATGAATATTTGTAAAAGCTTTAGTGAAATTCTACCTCTGTGCCTCTGTAGCCATAATTATACCTATGACTATAGTTCTGCCAAGACCTCTAGTGGCTAGGTGATTCCGCAGAGTCATTTAACGTTGGGACCATACATCATTTGAGACATCAGAGCCACAAAGCAAGTCCCACAGCTCACTAGCTTCCCTGCGAACACTAAGCCTTTTCTAGTTATGTCCTTAAGCTGTATTTAAAAGTAGAAAACTTGGGGGAGACAGCCCAATAAGTTAGCACTTGCTGGGCGGGCACTAAGACCCAAGTTCTGATCCAGCACCCTGGTAAAAAAGTTGTGTGTGGCTGTATGCGCCTCTAATCGCAGTGCCAGCGGGGCAGCAATAGGACTCCTAAGGTCTGTTAGCCAACCAGACAAGCCGAATGGAGTGCAGTGAAAGCCCCTGCCTCATCCACAACCATACCACCCTGAGCATGCCCAGTCCTGACTGATCTCCAAAGCTAAGCAGGATCGGGCCTGGTTAGGATGGAAGAGACCCTGTCTCAAAAAAAGAAGGTGGCTTGCCATTGAGGAAGACACTTGACCTCAACCTCCTACTTCCATAAACATGTACACACACATGCACATACATGAACATGTATACATGCACGCACACAAAGTAGAAAAGGAGGCACAGTGAACTAAGGGTACAAAGGAGGAGAGGGATCTCAGGATAACTACACACACCAACACGAAAGAACACTACAAGCAAAACTTCATTGATTAGATCACTCCTAAGAGAGCTCTGGACACCCTGGGCGAAAGTGTTGGGAATCCCAAACAATAGAATATGGACACCTTCAGGAAGTGTACATAGAACAGTGTAGAAGGAGCTTATCAAATCAAATGTGCAGAGGGACCAGGCCAGCCTGTGCTCTGATTAAGTAGTCTAGGGGAGGGTGTCAGGGACTGCCTGTCAAATAACATACACTTCAGGCAGTAAGACATTGAAGACCGAAGTGGAACATGAAGTCCAAGATCAGAACACGGGAGCTGTGAAACACGGACTTTCGTGTCCTTATCATGGAGTAAAGACGGAGCATGGAAGTGCTGGATCAGTGTGTCATCGTCACCATGCCGATTGCAGGCACTTGGTACGGACTCCACACAGCGGCTACCATCACTATTCTATGGCTACTGTTTTGAGCACTGGGACATCCGAGACACTGATGCTTTTTGTCAACTTGTTTTTTTAATGTAAGATGAAGGTGTGAAGAGTGGGGTGGAGCATGTTGGGGTAGAGACAGGTGGAGGAGAGGGTGAAGGAACGCAGATCTGGGGAGAGGAAAAAGAGAACTCCCATCAATCCTTTCATCCAGGCTCCGGGAGAAGTTTGCCCAGTGACAGACACATCTCCGTGAAATTACATTAGGGGAGGTATTTCCTGGAGGGGGTGAGGGACACACTTGGTGGTTTCCCTTTAATTCTAAAAGTAAAGGCAATGGAGTCCGTCTGCGGCTACCAGAATGCCACACAGCTTTAAGCCCAAAGCGTTGTTGATTCGCCCAGAACCCCGCCACTGAATGAAAGGAAGTGAAGTAAAAATATTTAACACTAAGAGTATTCTGCAAAACTTCAAATCTGGTGCTTAATTCTTTCCTGAGTTTTTGGAGCCGCAGAGAGAATGAATCTCACCTGTAAAATGGTATATTTAAAATGCCCTCCTGTTTTCATCAGCATGTAGTGTGTTTTCAGAGTGCCAGGCAATGTATCAGTCATTTGGAATACAAAGGGTAAGATAGGACTCTTATCTGTTGTCAGTATGAATTTAGTAAAGAATACATGTATGGGGAAAAACTGGAGGATCAGAGGGAAGACTCAGTGGCTAAAGGTGCTTACCACCTGACCATGTGAATTTGATACCCAGGGCCTACATAAGAAAATGAGCATCCTGAAAGTTGTCCTCTGACCTGCACACACACACACACACACACACACACACCTATATATGCACATATATAATTTTAAATATTAGCATACATTTTAACATACAGTGGAAGTGGCCACAGGGTATTATGGGAGAGCATAAAGTATTATGAGAATACTTTAAACAGCATTTGCTTCCCATGGCTCAAAGGCACAATGTAGCCACAGATGTGGCATGTGTTGAAATTTTGTTGCTATTATTTCTTTTCTTTGAAGTAGATGCCAGCATCAATTAAGAGTTGTGTTCAACCCCTCCCAGAAGCAAACAACTGAAACTGAGAAATGAGAGGTGCTCCTTTTAAAAAAGACACGCCTGGGTCTAGGGAGATGGCTCAGTGGTTAGGAACATATTACTGTAGAGGACCAGAGTTAGATTCCCAGCATCCCATGCTCACAACTGCCTGTAACTCCAGCTCAAGGGAGAGCTGATGTCTTCTGCTGTCCCCCAGGGGCACCTGCACACCCATGGTACACATTTACATACACATAAATAAATAATAAATAATCAAAATAAGATTCATCTTTCCCATTTTACAGCCATTGCAAATTTTTCTACGCGCATGCAAAGGCCACCTTCTGTTTAAGGAGCTGTATGTTTTTCCTCTTGGGTTAAGAGGTGATGAATAAACAGATGGGTAAATGGGGAAAATCCTACAGAATGAGGTTATACCAAAGGGTTCCGCTTCATCCACATACACCGCATTCAGGGTGCTCGTCACATCTTTCTGTAGATCCGGACTCCTACCTCTCCTTGAAGGAACTTTCTGTAACATTTCTCACAATGAAATCTTCTTAATTCTTATTGAACTGAAAGGCTGACTTTACCTTCTTCCTTGAAACATCTTTTTCCTGGGTCTTCCAATCTAGTTCAGAAGCTGGGCTGGTTATGGCACTTTGAAGATGCCCTTTCCACTGTCCATGAGTCTGCATCGTTTGTAGTGAGAGGTATGTTGCCATTCTCATTTCCTTCTTCAATACAGAATGTAGCTTTTCTCTCCTGGCTGCTATTTACACTTTTCTTTTTGGCATTAGATACCAAAGTCCAATGCCAGTGTACTTTGGAGAGGTTTTCTTCATACTACTTCTGTCTGGAGTTCACTGTGCTTCTTGGTCCTGTGGGTATACATTTTTCAGATATCACTTCTTCAAAAAAAAAGAATATCTTCCATGCTACAGGTTTAGGTCTCTAATTGCATGTACATTTCACAGCTTAAAATCACCCCCATGTTCCTGAGATGGGTTGAATATGCCAGGCTGAGGAGTTTTGATTTTTAACCTTTTTAAAAAGTATGTGCATTGTCTTGGATACTTTAGATGCTATATCTTCTGATGTGGCGATGTCGTACATCCTGTAATGTGTGGGCAAGCCTATGCAGCCTGTTCTTCACCTCACATTACCTTCTCTGTAAACCCTACTTTTACCTCCTTAAAAGTTTTATTTGTCATGTTCATGTTCTCGCCTACACCCCAAAGCATAATGATAAAATTTGGGAAGGTTGCCTTCTATCAATTCCATTATCTTACTGTTCAGCCTGTTTCTATTAATTTTCAGAGGGCTAATATTTACTTTCTAAATTGTATCTGTGGGTTTTATTATTTTAGGTGTTAGCTTTTGTTGGTTTCTTTCTAAAAATATTGGGCCTCATGACAGATCTGCCTGATCCACGATGGCCAGGTGAGTCTGACCTGTGACAGGCTTGCTTTTGAGGGTCGTATAATGTTGGCAGCTTTTATTCCAGCACCAATTTAACCACGTGATAGAGTTGTGGTTCCTGGGAGAATTCCATTCGGTGTCTGTCGTAGTTTAAAGTTCTCCACTCAAGTTAGCAGAGTGGCTATGAGTTCCAAGAGCCTTGTTCAGACTGGTGATTTCTGATGGCCTTCTTCCAAGTCTTCGTTGTTTTTTTTTCATCATGAACAAACCAATAACACTCCACCACAAACATGGGACATGCCCTTTCCAGATCCCCAGAGCTCCACTTCGATGAAATTCCTCATTCTGCTAATGTGCCCTATAAATTCTAGCCTCTCCCATCTTCTTAGAATTCACTCCAGACTGTTGGGCTCTCCTTTACTTAGTCCATACTGGGTAGGGTCCTAAAAACCTTCCTTTGAGTGTAAGTGTGGCAACCACGGGGCTCACTTCACTTAGTTTTCTATTCACAAGGACGGAAATGTTATTCCCCAGTGTCCGGCACTTTGTGTGGATGCTCATTGTCCACAGTTTGAGGGCGAATGCTGTCACAGTTGGTCGTTCACAGGCAGAAGCAGGGACAGTGCAGATGCTGGACAGGAAGGGCAAAAAGCACATCTTAGAGAGTGATTGTCTGACAGTAGAAGCCAAAGCAGGTAAGTGAGGGAGAGCAGAGGATTGAGAAAGAACAAGTTGTGTGAGTGTTTCATAAGAATAAAGCATGAAAAGAGTTAGGCTACTGAAATAAGGTATGAGGCCAGATCTGATACACTGGGTCTGAGGTCGCCAGTTCGAGACCCTGTGCACACCGTTCTCATTTAGACAACCAGATCCTCCACCAGTTCTCATAAAAACAAAATCATATTTGAGTTCAGTGGACATAGAGGATGTTTCCAGTCAGACTCTTCAGAGAGAATAAGTTATTAATGCCAAGTATTTAGCACTTACCAGCTCTCTCTATAAAGAGTTGTGCACAGAATTTGTGTCATACATATATAATGTTTCATTCTTACGATAACCTGTCTCAAAGATCAGAGAACAGACAGGTGAACAGCTTCTCAAGTCAAACAGCAAACACAGTGGGACAGGCTCTCAACAGCCTGGGTCTGGTAACTACATTTTGCCACATTTTAAAAATGCTGACTCCAGGCATTGTTGTGTCCACAGAGCATCTTGGAGGGCATAGATTTGACTCTGTTGAAATTAATCAACTAACTAATAAAAGATACCTGTGTGATTTTAAAGTATACCTAAGGTCAAGTCACTAGTTAGAAAGGCTTCTCTGGGGTAATTCCTTAGTAATGACAAATAACAGTCCTAATAACACTTCCGTGCAGAAAATCGATGTCCTCTTTGCGGACCATACTAGCTCAGTGGCCTGGTGGTCAGTCGCACTGTCTAGTCTTTTGTGCTTCCGCAACTGTACAGGTCTCCTGAAACTATTTTAATAATTGTTAATATCGGAGCAAATTGACCTCCCCGTCCCCTTCTGCATGCATTTTTGTACAGTTCAACTTGAAGGGTGCATCGATTTGAGTTCAACAAGATTTTCTTGTAATCACAGCCAACAGTCGAGACCGTCGTAAGGCCCAGATACTGTGCCTACACTTGTATTATCTCAGTTAGTCCCCATGACAACCCCAGGAAGCAGGTACCTTTATTTTTTTGCAGATAGCCATGACCTGACATTACACCACAAGAATTCAGAAGTGAGATCAGCAACCCAACCTCCCCAGCTACAAGCCCTCCACCCTTTACTGGACCGTTGAGGCCAGTGGGAAGAAAAATGTTATTTTCTTTAGTAGGTGTAAATATTGAAACAGTGACAGTAAAAGGGTTAATGCATCATTCTTTTTAAAAGGTAATCTAGAAATTCTCTTAAGACACAACAAACTCTTACATTCTTTTGGATATTTGTAAGTAAAACATCATTTTGGGCACACAGGTCATTGCTCAAGAAAAACGTACACCTTTATCTATTTTCTATCTATTTATTTTTTATCTGTCTATCTATTATCTATCTGTGTGTGGTATCAGTAATACTCACTTGTAAGGGCTGTACCACAGTTCTGAGTCTTCCTCCACTAGTAACAATGTCACTACACAGGCCAGACCACATTAACATGAAAAGCCTAGAATAAAAAGAAACATTGACCAGCAGCTGAATGAGTTGCACTGTGTGTCATTCGCTGACAAGAAAAACCATTTTAAACCATTTTCTTCTGTGTGGGACTTACTAACATCCAAATCAAAGAGGAGTACTTCAAAGGTCCATGGAGGTGCGAAGCCCCCGATGGTATCCTGGATGTTTCCTGTCAGAATTCCTTGAGTGTCTTCCATTCAGTTCTAAACAATGAATATATACTTGCACACAAGTCTTTGAAAGAAGACAAAAAATTTTTAATGTGCATTAGTGTTTTTGCCATGGTAAGTTTTGGGTTCCCTGAAACTGGAGTTACAGACAGCTGTGAGCTGCCATGTGGGTGCTGGGAGTTGAACCTGGGTCCTCTAGAAGAGCAGTCAGTGCTCTTAACCACTGAGCCAACTCTCCAGCCCCATAATACAAAGTACTTTATGGGAAACAATTTTACTTTTAGACAAGATTTAGACAAAAATCTACCTGGCAGATTGTGGTAAACATCTCCAGGAGACTAATAGATGTTTTTCCAGAAGCACGTACACTGAACTATGACATTTCCAAGAAAAAAAAGTAGGGGACAACATGAGTCACTGGTCAGTAACCTTTTCCCGAGTCTCCAGTGACAGTTTTCTCCCTTTAGATAGGTTGGCAATGCCAACAGCACAGTAAGAAAAATGAACGAACTAGTCATTGTCTCATTTTGATTAATAATTTAAACTTTGTTCAAACAAAAGTATATCTAAGTTTACTCCAAACCTTGAAAATAAACGTAAATATCGTTGCACACATGGCCACAGCTCTGCGGCAGAGGAGCTGCTGAACACAGGAGGAAAAAGGAGACAGCTCCAACAGAATAATAAGTAGGGTATTATCCCAGAATTTACAGTGGCTTGGACTTCCTTTTTGAGAATTTTCCTTTTGAGATCCTTCTAACCCTATAAAACGTTGTTTATTCTACTCCCCAGTAACTGATCAGTTCTGGCCAATCCGAATTACCGTGGAAGCAATCTCCTGCCTGGGGAAGACTTGAACTAAAGGATTCTAGATATGGAGCCATGTTGGATGTGCAAATGGGCAAGTCTATCCAAAGACAAAAGAAAGCCTGCACCCAACCGTGGCCAGTGAAACACTGCTGCTGAATGTTCTCAAGTTGAAACATAATCTTGTTCACCAGACTGCTGCAGCAAACATTTGCACTGTTGGGGAATGGGTACAAACCCTCCAGGATGCTGCCCTGTAGTAGGTGGGGATTGGGGTCCAAACCCTCCTGGATGCTGCCCTGCAGTAGATGGGGACTGGGGTCCAAACCCTCTTGGATGCTGCACTGCCATTTCTTGACGTTCTCTGTGGCCCACCAGCAAGGCCAAGTTCTTGGACTCATCTATATAATGTGGGCTCAATTGGCTTTGGGGTTAATAGATGCTGTATGTGTTCAACTAATCCACACTGTTGCAAAAGGCACAAATAAGATAGCACAACTGATGCTGCCCACGAGGAATTCACCTCTTAAACACATCCCTCTCCAATTAAATTAAGCCCACTCATCAGCCTCCACAGTCTGTAGGGGTTGGCATGCGATACAGGGAGAATCTCAGAGTATCTTGCCAGCAATCTACAGGTGGAAAATATATAAACTGTCTAGTTTATGGAGATAAAAGGAAAGGATGTCCACCAGCTGCAAAGCAACATGATGCCTTGGCCCCAGAAAAGATGTCACAGTGTCTGCTTCCCTGCATGCATGCATAATTTTAACAGCCAGACTCCCATAGAGCTGGGCTTTTTTTCCCCGTCCTACACATAACATTGGAGAGAAGCTGATCTCAAAGAAGCATGCCAACAGAAATGGATTGACTCAGTTTCCCACTTAAAAACTCAAAACTCTCAAAATACGATAATGTAAACATTCTTTTTGTGTGTGCAAGAAGAAGAAGAAGAAGAAGAAGAAGAAGAAGAAGAAGAAGAAGAAGAAGAAGAAGAAGAAGAAGAAGAAGAAGAAGAAGCATCTTATTATACTAGTCTGGGAAATAGTCACTTAATAGGTAAAGCATTTCCTTTGTAAGTATGAGGACCTGAATTCAAGAACCCATATTAAAAAAAGAAAAGAAAAAAAAAAGCTTGGAATTCACTTGCAATCCAAGCACTGAGGAGGCATTTTGGAAAATTTCTGGATGGTCAGCCTAGACTAATGAGCAAGTTTTAGTAAGACACCTGCTGTGGAATAATCCTTCTGTAAACTGTGAAGATGTATCGCTCTCATTGTTAATAAAAAGCTGATTGGCCAATAGCTAGCCAGTTGGTGGGGGCAGGAGGATGCTGGGTAAAAGAGTGGAGTCACGGGAGTCACCAGTCAGATACGGAGGAAATAACACGAGTAGTTCATAGATGAGGTGAACGAGCCTCAGGACAGAACATAGAATAAGAGAAATGGGTTATAGGAGCTAGCTAAAAGCAAGCCTGGGCTCCCCGCAGAGCAGTTCCAATTAATATTAAGTCTCTGTGTGGTTATTTGGGAGCAGCTGGTGGGACAGAACTGATTGGCGATCTAGACGGAAAACTCCGCCTGTAGACATCTTCTGTCTTAGTTAGGTTTTCTTTTGCTGTGATAAAAATACTAGCAACTTGGAGAAGAGAGGGTTTATTTCATCTTAAAACACTCGGGTCACATTCTATTATGAAGGGAAGTCTGGGCAGGAATGTAGAGGCAGGAACAGGAGAATGCTTGAAATTACCAGGTGAGAGATCACTCAACGGAACCCACTTTAAGAGTTTATTAGAGAGAGAAAGACATGTGCACAGCTCTGGAGAGAGCTGGTACGGAGATGAGAACGTGCAGCAGGAGAGTTCAGCGTCTAAAGGCTGCTTACTGTGTGCACACAGGGGCTTATGTAGCTGCGGCAAGCGTAGCTCACGTGACCCCGTTACACGTAGTCCAGGTAGGGCTTGAGGGCCCTGGGTGGCTATGTAAGTTGCCTGAATGCTTGATGGCGCATGCACAGCTGCGGAACCTAGAAACGGGGTGGCTAGGCTTTTTGCCAGAGCACTGGCAACTTTGGGCGATGGAAACGATAACAATGCTACTTCCTGGCTTGCTCAGTTTGCTCTCTTCTATGCCCTAGGACCACCTGCCCAGGGATGGTACCACCCACAGTGGGCCCTTCCACATCCATCCTCAGTTAAGAAAATGCCCTTCAGACTTGCGTGCCAACTAATACGATGGGGCATTTTCTCAGCTGAGGTTCCATCTCCTCAGATGAGTTTAGTTTGTGTCAAGTTGATAAACAGGACATCTTCCCTCAAAAATAAAAAATGTTCTAAAGGGAGGATTATGCCTGAGAAATAACACCCAAGTTTGTCCTGATATGCAGAGGCTCTCCCATTTATAAGAGCATGCAGACACACACACACAATACAATACACACACACACACACACACACACACACCTTAGTAACTGCTTAGCCCTCTATGGTTTCTGTCACAATTCACTCTGTGAACAAAGGACCACCCACCAAGTCCTCTTGAACGCCACCGAACAGAGGCCTAAATGTCACTGTCACAGGACTGGTTATGGCTAGCCTAGTTCATCCTTCTTTTCCAGGCAAACACAATACAACAAGGCTGCCAAGGATTAGGATGTGTCCGTGTCAACGAGCTTGCCTGTGTGTGTCTTCACAACTGACTCCAAGCCTATGAGCTGTATCCAGGAAATCATATCAGATGGTGCTTTCCCAACGTCTATAGACTCACAGAGCTGATGATCGCCACACATCCCCGAACTATTTACTCACATGGAGCACACCAGGAAACCCATCTTCATTTTGTTTCAAAGCAGCAGAGGAAACGGACAGACAAGCCAGTGTTAATGAGACGGCACAAAAGTGAGCGCACAAAGAAGTGTGTGCTCTGATTTTGGGTTCAGTTAGAAATAGCAATACAGACACGGGTTTCTAATGCCTGCATCTGGAAGCTGGAGGCAAGGTTTCCTGGGGCAAAGTTTGAGGCCAGCCTGGGCTTCATGAGACCCTATCAAAATACCCCTCAAAACAATAAATAATAATAATAAACATATAATAATCATCATAATAAATAATACTGTCGACTGTGGTGAGAGTGGCAGGGGCCATGTTCTTTCTGGTACTGTCTGATTGCTGAGTGGCAGAATGAATCCATCGCATCACCTCTGCCTTGTTTGTATCCGCATCCTCCAGTCTATTCTCATACAGATGATGGTACAATGAGATGGGTAAGAGACAAACCAGCGGCTTAGGGAAGACCTGGATTCTATCTGCTCCGCCACCTCCCTGTTTATAGTGATGCTGCAAACCTTGGGTGGTAATGTTTATCAGGTACTTACTATGGGTGGGACACTCTTTCCAGTGTGTCACATCTATGAATTTAGCTACTAGTCATGATGATGAGAGGTGCTGTTTTATATCTATTACAAATTATTATTTTACACACCAGCAGGCAATTAAGTCGCTCTGCTGGCGTCACCCAGCTTAGAAGCGCAGGACTGTGATCGGATCCCCGTCAGTCTGACTCCAAACTACAAGCTCTTAACAACTACATTCCCTTCTGCCTCTCCAAGGCCTTGTTTTGTCATGTCTAAAATGTAATTTATAAGCTTCATAGGATATTGTGCTGGTGAAATGAGTTAATGCATGTGTACTGAACAGACGAAGAAGGGCCAGGGATACTGGCAATAAAAAAGCCAGTCAATGTTTTTTGTTTATGTTTTTGTTTTGTTGCTGTTGTTGTTAGGGTTTCTCTGTTTTTTGTTTGTTTGTTTTTTGCTTTGCTTTCCTTTGCTTTCCTTTTCAGCTTATACTCCAAAAGATGGAGCCAGCAGGGAAGGTTTGAAGAAATTATATATGTGTGTTTTCTTCCCCACCCAAGGCTGTGTTCATATACTATTGTGCTTTATAATCATCTCTACTGCTGATCATAATAATAGGATAATATTATCATGATAATAATGTTGACATCATTGGGTGACAAGAATATGTTGGATATCATACAAAACCTGTCATCCTATAAAGCCTGTGTATTTCCCAAGCCTGCTCAGGTCTGGTGCAAGCCACTTTAGCCAAGAGCCAGAGCATCGCCTCTGAGACATCATCTCCTGAAGAACACTGGGCTCTCCTGGTCTAACCACAGGGTGGTTTGAGTGTCAGGCTGAACCTGCAACATCAGGCTCTTTCCATCTTTATATACCTGATATTTGACGCTCTCAAGTATCTGCACACGGCTTAATTTAGCCCTATACTTTACTTACCGTGCATATAATAATCTGGAGGTTTAGCAGCATTTCTCTGCCTTTCTGCCTCCATTCCAGACTTACTACAGCACTCTCGCCAGCCAGTGAGTTTAACTGAACAATCTCATGGGGCTCTTTTCCTTGGCAACACTTTCTGCTATCCTGCAGCCCACTCAGCAGAAACTGGCATCCACATTTAGGATGAGGCAAAAGCTGACTCAGCGGGTTTATTGGTCACCATTCTCTTTGCTGTCACCAAATGCCTGGCAAGGAGGAAGGGTTCACTTCGGACCATGGTCTGAGGACCTTGGTGAGGAAGGCTCGGCTCTGTGGACCAGGACACAGACAGGGCTAGACTTGGGCAGGGTTACAAACCTCACCACCCACCGGTGTCCTAGAGACCCACTTCCTCCAGTTAGGCTCCACCTCCCAAAGACAGTCAGCAGCTGGGGACATAGCGCTCTTCTACACGACCCTGTGGGAATCATTTCCCATTGATACCGCGACCACAGATGAAAGACAACTAAAGCACCCGAGGGGGAAGGTTGAATTCTACCTGCAGCAGCACTTACTTCCTGAGGACCGAAGGAAACCAGTGCGTGCGCTGAGGCCGAGGGCTTTCCTCGGGTTCACTTGTCATGTGATTTATTTAAGCCCCTTAGCTTCCCCAGGACTCAGGTGTCCATCCATAGATTAATATTTTTTGGCATCTTCACCACAGAGTTTAAAGCATTTCCCCATATGTTACCCCTTCACTCCCGAATCCTCTAAGAGTTGGGAATACACACTTCAGACCAGAGAGCAAGCAGGAGAAAAAGATGTTATCATCTCACATCTGCCACGTCGGCGGGAAAGTGCTATTGCTTTCTGGAAACATCTATGTCAGAAACGGAGCTACTAGCGTAGAAACAGAGTCTTGCTTGCAAGTCGCTTGATCTGGGCATTAAAAATGTACTGAGGGGATTTGAAAGCCCAACGTAATAGGAAACGTTCACGCTCCAATGGGAAGGACACTGATCCAGCGGACTTCCCTTTGTGTAACTATCACATGTTTGCGGCCTTCCACCTTGGAACAATGACTGCTTCAATCTTTGCATTTGCCTTGTGAAATACATTATCAGTCGTTATTAGCTCCATTTTACAGCTGGGGGAACCAAGGAAAATCATTCAAATGGCTTCTCTGGGGCCTCAGAGGAAGTCAGTACCATGTGGGAGAAATTCTTTGGTTTGGGCTCCTTCTTCCTCACACAAATAGAGAAAGCAGTTTGGGTTTTTTTTTTGTTTTTTGTGTTTTTTTTTTTTTCTGGCAAACTTTTCACATCTGAAGTTATTTCTGCAACAAAGAGCAGGCTGCATGATGTTAGCTCTGGGATGCGGTCACAGCTACAGCCGTTCCGGACATGTAACTGCAGCGAGCATAAGACACAGAGATGCAGGCTGACATAATGTTAGCTCTGGGATGCGGTCACAGCTGCAGCCGTTCCGGACATGTAACTGCGGTGAGCGTAAGGTGCAGAAATGCAGGTTAACAAGATTAGCTCTGGGATGCGGTCACAGCTACAGCCGTTCTGGACGTGCAGCTGCGGTGAGCGAAGGTGCGGAGATTCAGAATGGGAAATGCGCTCGAGGTTGCTCTAGAATCGTAGCCAGTGGGCTGCCAGAAAATTCAGAAGACTCCGAATCACTTATTTCCCCATTTATGAATTAACTATATACCAGTGCCATCCAATTAAAACCTGACATTTTGTCATGGGTACCTTAGCCAAAAATAGGTTCTGGCTTCCAGTTGATTCTGAAGTCCGTGTGTCACGAGGTGTGTGGTGTATGACATTGGCATCACTTAGGCAATTTTCGTGCACTAACTGCTTATTAACCATTCTGTCACTTGCTGGAAGCAGAAGTAAAAAACAGAGGTCTTTTCCCCTAAAAGATTTTAGGATTTAGATGAACACACACATGGACTTACTGGCGCTAGTGAAACCCAGAATTCAAATAGGTGCTATTTTAATTTTTTTAACCACATGTTCCTTTAACTCACTGAGTCTTAGTCTTTTTTTTTTTTTTTTTTTTTTGAATCACTTTTTAATGCCATGAAAAGATGTTCTTTCTGGTTCAGAAAAGACAGCTCAGCAGTTAAAAGCACTTGCTGTTGCTTAGTTCTCAGTACCCATGCTAGGGTTTATAACTGCCTGTATAACAGCCCAGAAAAGGCCAGTGTCCACACCCACATCTGGCCTTTTTAGGCACACATGTGGCATACATCCAAGCACACTCCTAAATGATAATAGTATTATTATTAAAAAGATTCTTTCCATATGAAAATTATTTAGTCTTTCAGCCAATTGTTTCCTTGCAAAATCATTGTTATTTGCAGGGTGTGGTGGTTCACATCTTCCATCCCAGCAGTTGGAAGGCAAACGCTGGCAGATCTGTGTGAGTCTGAGGTAAGCCTGGTGCATATAGTGAGCTCAAGCCAGGCAGCCACCACGATGTAGTGAGACCCTGTCGGAGGAAACTAACCAACAAAACCCTCCAGTCAAGGCTCAGGGATCAATGCAGGAGAGCAGGCAGAAAGACTGTACATGGAGTTTGCTGGGAAATTGCGTCTCCTAGAAATGGCAGGGAGGCTCCCCCTATGAAGTCTCATCAACATGGCTGCCTGACCAAGACCAGAACAAGGATGACAGCAATGCACATACTAACCTGAAAGGGGGGCGTTCCAACTTCAACCCCAGACAAAGAACTACAGACAGTAGGTAGTGTCTCCAGGGAAGCGCCTCCCGTGTTAGCTATCCAATGCCAGCTAGTCAGCCCTGAGATCGTATATGTACAGGTAATATTGTATGGACTGAGCAGGCTGTATTTGTTTATTTAAGAATATATATGTATATGTACATATTTAATACATATTAAACAATATATATAACAACAATTAAAGCCAAAGAGGCCATGAATTCGAGAGAGAGCAAAGTGGGTAGATGGGAGGATTTGGAGACAGGAAAGGGCATGGTAGTGATCTAATTATATTATAACCACAGCTATTAAAAATTATTATTATAAAAGCAAAAAACCCAACAAAACAAAGCAAGTAATATTTTTAAAGATCTACATCATTAAGATGCAAATAAAGACTGGTTAGATTAATTTATATTCCATTATTTTTGTGTCAAAATTTCATTTCCATCTTTGAGGTTTTAAGCATGTAAAAAGAAATCGAACACAAGCCCTTCCCGTGTCACAAAAGAGAGATATGTAAGCCCAAGCTTGCAACACAGGGAGGTAAACGTGGGCTGACAAACCCAGAAAATATGGCCTTCTCCAGAGACAGCCACGTGGGGTGCGCCGGGGCGAGGGGGAGCGGGTGCAGGAGAACTTTACGGAGGAAGTGAGATTTGAATGCTTCTGAAACGGTGGGTCCCCAAGGCGACAGGAGGATGAGGACTTTTCCAGGCACACGACGCAGCATGTGCAAAGGCTGAGCGTATGATTTGGGGGTCTCCCGGGAGTCTACCCATCAGAGGAAAACTCCTAAGGATAAAACGCGGAGTAGTGTCCGTAGGCATCTTACTGCAGGCCGAGACAGACGCCAGACAGCCGCAGATCGTACTGTCTGCCCCAGAGTCTCCTCCAGCGACTATAGTCACCGAGACACCTGACTTCTGTTCCGCCATCTTCCTTGTCCTAAAATGGCAGTGCCTGTCTCAAACCCACAACAAAGACCTCAGGGTCCATCACCAAGAGCAGGCAGACTGAAGTACCTCCGCCACCCTGGTGCTGTGTTTGACAGACTTATAAAGAGCTTCCTCAAACAGTAGATTTCAGTTAGAATTCCAGGGCCTAGCTATACCTATTGACTGTCAGTATTGACGCAAACAGTGGATTCTTTTAGTCTCCTCTTTCAACCACTGGGACTTCATAGTTTAAAAAAATGAAGGTAAGCCTTGATTGGTATCTACTTATAAAACAATTTGATTTTTTTTTTTTTTAGACAGAATTTTCTCTGTGTAGCCTTGGCTGTCATGGAACTTGCTCTTTAAGCCAGGCTGGCCTAAACTCAGAGACCTGCCTGCCTCTGCCTCCTGAGTGATAGAATTAAAGGCGTGCACCACTGCCACCCAGCGTATGTAAAAGTTTTCAAAACTCAAACACGTTAGGTGACAAGAGGTACATTTCCAAAAGGCAAAAACAATGTATATTGGCAAAAGGCAAAGGGGCTGGCTTTTTCTTCTGAGGGTAGATAGACAGTTCGTCAGCATCACTTGCTGAATAGGTTGTCTTTTGCCTGGCAGTGGTGGCGCACGCCTTTAATCCCAGCACTCGGGAGGCAGAGGCAGGCGGATCTCTGTGAGTTTGTAACTTTATTTCAGGGTTCCCTATTATGTTCCATTAAGATATACATTTTTGTGTGGCAATGCCATGCTGTCTTTGTTACTAAGGCTTTGTAGTATAGTTTGGGGTCAGACAATATGATGACTGTATGTTCTTTCACCCAAGTTTATCACAGACTTAGTGTTTCCATAAAAATTGAGAATTTTTTTAGTTCTTTGAAGACTGTCTTTGGAATTTGTGAGTATTGCATTGAATCTATATATTGTTTTCTAGAGAGTAGCCATTTTCACAATGTGAATTCTAACAACCCAGGAGCATGGACACTCGTCCCATTGTCTAATGTCTTTATTTTCTTTATCAGTGTCTTCAGGTTTTCCATAGGGAAGCCTTTTACTTCCTTCATTGTACTTATTGATAGATATTTTTGAGGCTATGGTAAATGGGAAATTTTTTTTCCTAAAGCCTTTCTCAACAAGTTTGTGATTGGTATATTTAAAAAACCTGCTGATTTTCATATGTCGATTTTGTATCTTACAATTTTACTGAAATAATTTTGTTCTCAATGTCCTGAGTAAGGGAAGTGGGTGTGTACCAATTGATGTATTTCAAAAGCAAAGGAATGGTCATAGTTTCCTAGAAGAAAGTGAGACTGGTGTCAGCTGGACAAACATAAGTGGAAAAGTATCATGCTACCAAATAATATGACATTGTGAAATGCCCAGCACATGTACACTATTCTGTGTATATATTATTTCACTTCATACTTTGGGGATTTCGTGAGGAAGATTCGGAAAGAGAAAAAGAAGTTCATGAGTGTTCATCAAAGCTAATAATACACAGAGCAAGGTTCTGAACTAAGCAATTACTAAGGTTTGCGACAAGGTGAGCCTTACAGCTACCCATCCATTGTCTTCGGTCATACATCTGCTGGAAGGAAAGCCACAGACTGGACATGCTTGTCCCCTAGTTGCAACATCACTTCACAGTCTACATATGTTTACATGCTTTCGAACTCAGGCTTTCTGACAGTGTTATCGATTTACCCCATTTTGGAGCTGAGTAAATAGAAACTTCATGAAATAAAAGAATTTTCCTCTGTCAATACAATTAGTATTGGCGGAGTGAAGAGTGGACATCAGGTTTCCCAGCTCCAAAACTTTGACTCTGATAATCCCGGCTCTTCTTATCCCAAAGAGGTAGGGAGGAAATGGTACAGGTTTGCCCTGCCCATGCATCATGCACAGATCCTCCGCAGACAGAGAAGCATTGCTGCCTCTCTTTGCACCCACAAATGAGAACTCCAGTTAATAGCGTGGCAACGTTAACTTCTTAAGCAAAAATGCATTAGCAATGAAAACTATTGCAAACCTCGTAAGTGACGACAGCCCAAAGAATCCTCGTCTTTATACATTTTCAAAGGATATTATGGTTTTATACGTTATATTTTGTTCTTAGTTTGGCTATTTAATAATTTTCAAAACCTCAAAACTTTTTAGAAATATAATGATTTTAAATCATTTTTACCGTGGGTGGAGGGGCAGCAGCATCTTCTCAATTTCACTTGAAAAGGGGGAGATTTTCTTAAATGAATTGTTACTAGCAACTTGAAAAAGAAAATAAACCAAGAGACATTTGGGTCTTGTTAATTCCTGAAGCTGACGTTTTGATATATAAAATGGAAAGAGTGGAGCTCTCTGCTTTGAAGGATGTTCAAAGGGTACTATCATTATTTAAAAAGTCGGTACCAGCAGTCTGTACACAGCAGGGCGAGTCACACATTCCTCTTCTGTGGTTTATAACCGGGGGGAAAAACAAGTCAAAAGGGAAAATTCCCAAGAAGGTTCGAATTTATTCCTCAGCCTTAGAGCCCTGTTCAAGCTTGCCCGTGTGATTTTATCACTCGGTTCACACACACACTGGCACGGGAGAGCCTAAATGCAGTTTTCAAAAACACGGATCTTTCGCTGCTGGTGTAGTCTAACGAAAATGCCCCTTCTCGGATATGTGAGCCTTTGTCTTTCTGCAGTTCAAGGTGTAAGAAAAGAGAGCTGGGTTTCAGTAGAGGAACTGCCCCAAGTCACGTGTTCAAATGTTGCGGCTCTTTCAGACAGGCAGCCAGCGGCTTAAAAATATCTTTCAAGTTAGTCAACAGGCAACTTGGTGTCAAACTATGTATATAAGCAAAATACCATGGAATTACTTTCTGTACTCCTTTATAGGGAAAATTAATATCATAATTTACATTTTAAAACTCTGGGATTTAACATACACCTTAATAAAACTCAGCTGGGTGGGGTAGGTTCTGGCTATAACATTCCCTTAGGAACAAATTTTTATAGTTATAGCCAGATAAAATATGATTTCCCTTTAAGGTGAAAGCTACCTCTACATTTTTTGGACTGTGAGATTTTACTGAAACTGTGGGAAGCATTAGGAGAAAGCAAATTGTCTAAGCAGAGAAAACACTCACAGATCGAATACTTCAAGAAGGAAAGTGAGAAATGTCAAGGAACACATGTCGATTAGATTGAAGTGGTGTAGCGGAATGAGGGGTGTTCAAGTGAACTGCCTTGAAGTCCAGGAACTCCTGGCCTTGTGTTAAACACCTACCTGGCCATGATCTCCTTACTGCCTTGGCATAACCACTTGCAAACATGCTCCATGCATGGGCATTTGGGAGCTCTGATACCTTTCAACGCTCCCCAGGGTACTGCCAGCGAAACTAGAACACATTAACTCTTTTTCCCCCTTGTTAGTCAGTCTTGTAAAATTCTTTTTTTTTTTTTAATTTTGCACATGGTAGCACCCCCAGGTAGAACATGTTTCTGAAGAGAAACATACCAGAATTCTTTTTCTTGCCCCTTGAAACACAAACCCACTCCTAAGTCTGTGTGTTCAGGTTTGCCCATGCCGGGTATTGGGCATCATATCTTTACGTATTTTTGTGGGTGAAATTCTTCTTCTTGATGTAACGGCATCCAGACTTACTGTACACAATTGTGAGGCTCTCAGAGGCCCCTCCTCCACTCTACTGCCCTCTAAAACTTTCCATTAAAACGGTTTGAGGGGTTTGTTTTGTTTTGTATTTTTTTATTTGTTTGCTTATTTTTTAATTAAAAACGCCGGGCCACCAAAATGGCTCATGGGAAGGGTACTCGCTGTCAAACCTGAGGACTGAGTTCAGTCCCCAGAAGCCAGCTTCCTTCAGCTGCCATCAACCATGGGACACTCACACATCCCCCGGAGAATAAGTGTAAATTTTTCATTAATTAACCAATTAATTAAAATCTCAAAAAAGCCCAAGATGCACCAACTGACCAGTTTAAATATTTTGAATGAATCTAATTTTTAAACGATTAAAAACCTAAACCAGGTCCTTTTGTCCCACCCTCAGCGACTCACTGCTCTGGGCAGATATGAAGAAGCTGAGGTTTTGGGGTACAGCACCTGGCAGGTACTCATGAATTACAATTCTCTTTTACAGCTGAAAACCATACCCTGGCCAGATCTCGGTGGGGTTCGGGTGCCATCAGAGCGCACAAGGTCTGTTGTGATCTGTTCTGGAGTTACACACTTAGCTTCTGTTCACACTGCTAGCATCCCTGTGTATGGTTTGCACAGCAATCCAGAGGCCACTAATCAAAGTTTGGAATTAACCAAACGCGGTTTTGCTACAAACCACGTGAACGTTGTTAAGATTTTAAAAGTAACGGCCGATTCTCAATATAGGCAAGACTGAGGAACATGAGAACTTTACGGTGCTTAAGCAGAAACATCTAACGCATATTTGAGAAGCTTCACATACGCCTACTTAGCGTGCAATATCAGCACAGTAGAAAAACAGGCTCACCTTGTAAGACTCCCAGACAGATGAAAAGGGCTGAGAAGGGAAACATCCCCTTTCCCTCTGCACGGTGACTTCCACTCTGAGATTCTGACCTGACCATTTTCTGCCCAGAACTGCATTGATATAAAAATGAAAGATAGGGGCACTGCAGAGATGGCTCAGTAGTCAAGAGCACTGGCTGCTCTTTCAGAGGACCTGGGCTCAATTCCCAGCACCCTCATGGTAGCTCACCACTGTCTGTAACTCCTATTCCAGGGGATCTGATGCCCTCATACAGACGTGCATACAGCAAAAACACCAATATACAAAAAATAGAGTGTGTGTATTTCATGAATAGTCTGAATTTATCCTTAAATACCTAAACCAAAAAACTGAACATGTAATAGCTTTTAACTTAGCAATGTGTTTCATGGAGGACATAATGTCTTGTGCTATAGCATAAGGTGGAGGAAGAACGGGGAGGCCCCCTGTCTGAAACTCAAAACTGGCTGGGATGTCAACAGCCAGTGTTAAGTTCTCTCTGCTCATGGATTTTAACAGAGATGCAGGTGTTGGCACAGCACATATAAGCCAACAGCTCCGGTTAAAACCCAAGAAAGGAGGAAAATGGGGAAGAACTGCTGAACACAAAGTCACCATCAAATTTGGTATTCATCATTGTTTTCACAGTGGCCAAGAAAACATCCATCGGAAAGAAGCTTCCTGGTTCCCACCCCACCCCCCACTTCCTACACAGCAGTTTCCCTTCCTCCTGTGCCCTTGGTTACCTGTTAGCTGGACACAATCAAATTCCAGACGAGAGGGGGAGTGTCTCCTATTGCATCCCTTTTCCCGGTGGCCCACAAGGACTTCAAAATAAGCTGGTCTGGGACTGAATAAGCATGGGTTGAAACTGGACTCTCTGAGCATGGCGGACAATGAAGGCTGATGAGAAGCCAAGGATAATGGCACTAGGTTTCGATCCTAACACATGAACTGGCTTTGTGGGAGCTTAGCTTGTTTAGACGCTCACCTTCCTGGACGGAGCTTAGCCTGTTTAGACGCTCACCTTCCTGGACGTAGATAGAAGACCTTCGTCTTCCCGCAGGGCAGGGAATTTGGACTGCTCTTCAGAGGGAGGGGGAATGGTGTGGGGGGAGGAGAAGAGGAGTGGGGATAGAGGGAGGGGAGTGGGGGGAGGGGGAATATTTGGGAGGAGGGGAGGGAAATGGGAAACGGGGAGCAGGTGGAAATTTTAATTAAAAAAGAATAAAAATAAAAAAAAAATACACCCTTCCACTCTTGTCCTGCAGGAGGCTTTCCACTCTTGTCCTGCAGGAGGCTTTCAAACTGGGATGTGTGCAAACACCTCTAGGTACCACGCCGGTGTCCCGTACCTGATCATTCTGTGCAGATAGCTGGAGGAGGGCCCGGGTTTCCTGAGTGTCATTAGCAGCTGGGTGATTTCTGCAGAGGTAATCTTGAAGCTATTCATTTCAAAACATAGACCCTCGGTGTCTCAGGACCCAGGAGGCTGAAAGAGTGTCCACTGAAGCAGGGGACAACTACTCAGTCTGCTACGCTAAGTGGATGGTTCTCACAGGTGATACTTTCCAAACGAAGAAGAAAAAAGACTCCAAATATGTGGGATTGCTGGCCTTCATTTCAGATCATTAGCATGGTGCCAACCTGCCTGAGCATAACTGATATGCAAGTCCAATCAATGCTATGACAAAACTCATGAAAGCAAAATACAGTTGCTGCTAACATAAGAACATACAATTTTTATCATTATGCTTTCCTATCTAGATCAGATTTCTTAGCAACTGATATTATTTTTAATATTTTTATTTCCTCTTATTTTTCTTTAAAAATTAATTCATCAGCACAATAGCCAGAGATACTTTTATTACAAATTGGTTTTTGCATATATAGGTATGTATGTATATACTTTATGTATACATACACATTCACACTCACACATCTGCACACATGAGCAGGTAGATGATAGATTGATAGGTAGGTAGATAATGATAGGTAGATACACAGACAGATAGACAGATGATAGGTAAGTAGATAGATAATAGATAGATAGATAGATAGATAGATAGATAGATAGATAGATAGATATAGGTAGATAGATAGGTAGATCATAGGAAGATAGATAAGGTAGATAGATAGATAGATAGATAGATAGATAGATAGATAGATAGATAGATAGATAATGATAGGTAGATAGATAGGTAGATCATAGGAAGATAGATAAAGTAGATAGATAGATAGATAGATAGATAGATAGATAGATAGATAGATGATAGAAGCATAACCCTTTGCTGAGTAACTTCCTAGCCTTCATATTTCCCTGCCTTCTCCTTTCCCATTGTTATCATCACCCTGCCCTCCTTCAGTGCACACTTAATCACAGTCACATTTACTTAAAAATATGTTTGCTAAGTTTAATTATTTTTCAGGAAACAATTCAATATTTTTAAATAAATCTGCAGTCAAGAGTTTGCATTTAGAGGATTGTGTTTGTTTGGTTGTGGTTCGAGTTTTTGCTGAGCATGGTGGACTACAGCTGTGTCCCCAACACTCGGGGTGCAGGGCTGGGGGTGGTGCAGGTAAGGAGGAAGATTGTCAGTTTTGTGCCAAACTTGGCTACATAGTGAGACTGAAGCTAGCCTGGGCTACAAAGCAAACTCTGTCTCCAAAATAAATCAACTGAGCAGAATAATTATGTATGTAAGATCTCCTGAGTCCATGATTCTATTAGGCTGAGCTAATTATTTTTACATTTAATAAGGGAAGTACAATGACATTGTGGGTAAAGCGAAAGCAGGTGTGAAGACTTTCCGTGGGAAACCACGCACAGGGCATGGGAGACGCAGACACAGACCGCGGGCCCCGAGACCTTTGAGGCTGCCCTATGGAACAAACTTGTCCTTCCTGGAAGATATTCCTATAAATTCTTGCCCAGAGCACACTAGAGATTTGGGGAGACTTCCCTCTTACTCAGCTGTAGTGTGCCAAAGCCTGACCCATGGCCCGACATCATTAAAAGGGCCTAATTCCATACATTCCAAGAGGACACCTCCCAAAATGAAGACTTTGGTGCTGGATGGATACAGACCGATATCAGAGTTTGCTTGACAAATATGGTGATGAAACGTAATTTTAATTCTCTCTAAAGGTGCAGTAATTAAAAACGTGACTTTTGTAATTAAAATGTGGACAATATCTAAAATAGGTTGCCTTATCACTAAAAAAATGCAGTATAGATTCACTGTAATTGATGCTATTTCCAAATATTCTTGCTCATGTGTAAACTCAAATGCATGCTAATTGTGATTAGGTAGATACTTTGAAAAATATTCCTCAACAGAGGGTCCACGTTTCCTTTTAACTGGCTGTTAAAATCGCAGGCATGACCACCTCCCCCCCATTTCTAAAATAAACATGAATATGTTTTATAACTAGAAACATGCATGTTACTATTTAGGAGGGACTCACTAAAAATCACAGATATTTGCTCTGATTTATGTCTAGTCTTTGGGAGTTTGTTACGAGTTTCCCACTGTTGGAGAATTTCTTAAAGTAGCACTCGTGGAATTCTGCTGTTTGCAGGATTCTGTAATAAAGAATCTGGCAAATATTCCTGATTTCTAAGTCTATTTTGTGATGGGGTAAATGGAATCCAAGAAACAATGAAGAGAATTCAGTCTCAGGTGCATCTGGCTTCTCAGTGAACAAGCATGAGATTTACAATGCAGGACCAGCACAAATGTCTCATTACCTGGGATTATCATAATCCTGGAAACGACAAATTTTAAAATTTGTAGATGCATTTTAAGACCACGGAGCAGGCTGAGAGAAGGAGTGTGTATTTATTGTGACCAGGTGTTCCTGGCCCTCCGTCTTTAATAGCTGAGACCACACCGCTTTATCCCCCGAGCTCTGTTCAGGAAGGCATAAAAGGCATGGATGTTTAAGAGGGCCTGGTAAAATCTTCACCTTTATTGCCCAAAGGGTACCCCACATTCTAGGGGCAGAACTTAGCGGCTTCCACTTTGGGGTGAGAAGTGCTGAGATTTCTAAAAACGGATGTTGGAGTCAGGAAACTCAGCCTGTGTCCCATACATCACCCTGTTGGACACAATAGGACTTTAAGACATTGAACTCATTAAAACAAACCTGAAAAGAAAAAAAAAGTAAGCAATGACAACATTGGGTAATTCTCAACTCACCTCTAGTAGAATTTTGTTTCCATTGAAAACACAATGGACAACATGAAAGACTATTCCAGTACATAGTGAGGGAGACATTAGACTCTCTGAACTACACGATTCATTTATAGCGCTGGGATATTTTATATACAATAAAGAACAATTGTCTCCTTCAAGAAGAAAGCTTTCTCTTTTTCTTTATTACGTGTAGATGTGGCTGTGTGCTTGTGTGCACACTACACAGGTGCAGGAACCCTCCGAGGCTGGAAGATTATGCTCGGTCCCTTAGAACTGGAGTTACAGGCAGCTGTGAATCTCCATGTAAGTACTGGGGAACAAACCTGGGTCCTTTGCAAGGATAATAAGAGTCATAACCCCTGACCCACAGGACCCAAAAAAGCTTTCTTAATATTTTACCCCACCACAATTTGTTTTCCCAAAAAGGTTGAAGCAGTCCTTAAAGTGCTATTACTTTAATGCCACGTGTTGGCTCAGACCTGCTATCCTGGTCCTCAGGAGGCAATAAACAGGCACCCAGAAGAGACCTAGAAAGATGAGTGCTCCGCCAGGCTCATGCTGGCTTTCCAAGGGAGTTCCACCCTCCCAGTGCTTACGTCACATAAACTGGGATGGGATGGGGTGAAGACAGCATGGGTAGTCGCTGACTCTACTCTAGGGCCAAACACACTACTTCCCAGCTCGTGGGCTTGGGTGACTTACTTTGGTTCTTTCTGCCTCTATTACCTTGTTTGTTGATGAAGATGCCCGTGATGAAGATGGATTGTAAGTTACTCCACCTTTAAGCAAAGGCTAACAGCTAGCCAATTCTCTGTGCACTGTATTCATAAATACAGTCAGTGGAAAGACACAAGCGAGAAGACGCGAGTCAGAAGAAGGAATGACTGTCAAGTGGGACAGAGGAAACTCGGTTAAAAAGAACAGGGTGTGCATGACTCTGTGCTCTGTGATTTGAAATGTTTTCCTCCTCCATCCAGGTGAGAAAAATCTCAGAACAAACTGAATGAAGGCTCGCAGAGTAGCTTCCAATCCTCCAAGAACAACGACAATAAAGTCAGCTTCCCACCAGGCTGAAGCATGATTTTTAAAGATACAGCAGACAGCCAGAATATATTCACCCACTAAAGTAACAGCAGGTGACCCTAACAGCGGGTTAGAGCCCACTGTGTTAAGAAGGGAACCTCGTGGAAATAAAACATTGGTTGCATGCCTGTATCTTCCAGGAGAACCACACTGTGTGGCACCCTGGACTACCTGCCCCCCCGAGATGATCGAGGGCCGGATGCACGACGAGAAGGTGGACCTCTGGAGCCTGGGTGTCCTCTGCTATGAGTTCCTAGTTGGGATGCCCCCCTTCGAGGCACAGACCTACCAGGAGACCTATAGAAGGATATCACGGGTTGAATTCCCATTCCCCGACTTTGTGACTGAAGGAGCCAGGGACCTCATTTCAAGACTGTTAAAGCACAATGCAAGCCAGAGGCCAACACTAGCGGAAGTCCTTGAGCACCCCTGGATCACAGCTAATTCCTCAAAGTCTTCGACCGGCCAAAAAAACAAAGAGCTAACTAGCAAATCGTCTTAGAGAATTCGGAGCCATGGCCACTGTGCAACTGTGAGAAATGCTCCATGAATGGGCCAAGCAGTGTTTAAAAGAATACAGTTTCTATGTAATGATTTGGGGGAAAGCTAGCCATGCAGGAGCCTGGCAGCGGGAAGCGGCCTGCCGCTCCACACTACAATAACTAAACCCAGGATGAAAAGCTGATGTCCGTCTTCATTTTATGTCTAAAAAGTATGCATATGCATGTATCTGTGTTTTGCTTATGTGTGTAAATACCCAGAAGTCAAAAGAGAGCATCCTATATCCTGGATCTGCAGTTGTAGGTTGCTTGACATGGATGCTGAGAGCCAAGACGGTGTTCTCTTCAAGAGAGATGTGTGCTCTTAACCAGTGAGCCACCTCTCATCTGATTGTTAGGGAATTCTGCCACTGGTCTGCTGGCCAATTGAGAGGAACGTTTTGGTTCAAGAGGTGTGGTTTTCATTGGGGCTGGACATGTCTGAGAGAAGAGGAAGAGTGGAGGAGTATGCGACCTTCCCAGCGAGGAGCAAGCTACTACAGCAGGTGTTAGCAGGGGCTTGTTGTTCAGCCCAGGTTCCCCTTCTGTTCTTTAATATTTGTGCATGGATTTTTGTCTGTTAATAAATGGTAAAGAAATCATCTGATGTCTGCTATGTATTGAGTCACCTGCTTCCTTCTGCACAGAGTCATGTTAATCATGTAGTGGTTTGGAGGAGAAATGCCCCACAGAGGTTTGGGTATTGGAACACTTGGTCCCTATTCTGCAGCACTATTTGGAGAGGTTGTAGAACCTTCAGCAGACGTAGTCTAGTCAGAGGAAGCTGCATCACCCAGTGTGGTCTGTGAGTGTAACACTTGCCACACATCCTGTTCTCTCTCTCTCTCTCTCTCTCTCTCTCTCTCTCTCCCTCTCCCTCCGTCTCTCTCTCTCTGCTTCATGTCCCCATTTAAAATGTGAGTTCCTGGGCTGGAGAGATGGTTCAGAGGTTAATAGCATTGCCTGCTCTTCCAAAGGTCCTGAGTTCAATTCCCAGCAACCACATGGTGGCTCACAGCCACCTGTAATGGGGTCTGGTGCCCTCTTCTGGCCTGCAGGCATACACACAGACAGAATATTGTATACATAATGAATAAATAAATATTTTAAATAAATAAATAAATAAAAATGTGAGTTCCTAGCTTTCTATGCCTGTTGCTTGCTGCCATGCTTCCTTGCCATGATGAACTGTTATCCCTCAGAAGACTTAAGTACCAAGCAGCCTTTCCTCTGTAACAGAAAAGCAACCGTTAGAGAATCACTCATAGGGAGGACGAGTCCACCTTACTCCCCATTGAGGCTGAAGTTGTTGACATGGGACATTGTCTGAAACCTCTGGTCACCGTGGCTTTCAGCAAAAGCAGAACCTTGAAAGACCACTCCCACCTGTAACCCCACTGGAGGGCAACCACTCATAACAGTAAGACTGCACCTGGAACAAGAAAGACTGCCCTTTGAGAGCCTCCAAACAACGGCGACAGCGAGGACTCTCGCCTTGCAGAAGCAGACACGATAATGATGGAGCAGACAACACCTTGACCCGGAATACTTCACTATGCATACCTCCTCCCAACTACACTGACGTTTTCTCGCCGTAAACCTAAAGCTCATGTCAGTGGCCTGAATCTAGGCCAAAGGTTGCTAGGTCCCTTTATTTCTCCTTCTTTTTAGTGTGGCCATGAGGAGTGTCTCCTCTCTCTGCCTTTCACTATCACTCATCTCTTTAATGCTGTATTAGTGTCAGGTGTGCTAATATCAGGTGTATTGGTGTCAGGTGTATTAGTGTCAGGTGTATTGGTGTCAGGTGTATTAGTGTCAGGTGCATTGGTGTCAGGTGTATTAGTGTCAGGTGTGCTAATATCAGGTGTATTGGTGTCAGGTGTATTAGTGTCAGGTGTATTGGTGTCAGGTGTATTAGTGTCAGGTGTATTGGTGTCAGGTGTATTAGTATCAGGTGCATTAGTGTCGTCAGGTGTATTAGTGTTGTCAGGTGTATTAGTGTCAGGTATTTTGGTGTCAGGTGTATTAGTATCAGGTGCATTGGTGTCAGGTGTATTAGTGACAGGTATTTTGGTGTCAGGTGTATTAGTGTCAGGTGCATTAGTGTCGTCAGGTGTATTAGTGTTGTCAGGTGTATTAGTGTCAGGTATTTTGGTGTCAGGTGTATTAGTGTCATCAGGTGTATGAGTGTCAGGTGTTTTGGTGTCAGGTGTATTAGTGTTAGGTATTTTGTTGTCAGGTGTATTAGTGTCGTCAGGTGTTTTGGTGTCAGGTGTATGAGTGTCAGGTGCTTTGGTGTCAGGTGTATTAGTGTCAGGTGTTTTAGTGGCAGGTGTATTAGTGTCGTCAGTGTATTGGTGTCAGGTGTATTAGTGGCAGGTGTATTAGTGGCAGGTGTATTAGTGGCAGGTGCATTAGTGTCATCAGGTGTATTGGTGTCAGGTGCATTAGTGTCGTCAGGTGTATGAGTGTCAGGTGTTTTGGTGTCAGGTGTATTAGTGTCAGGTGTTTTAGTGTCAGGTGTATGAGTGTCGTCAGGTGTATTGGTGTCAGGTGTATTGGTGTCAGGTGTATTAGTGGCAGGTGTATTAGTGGCAGGTGTATTAGTGTTACTTTGTAGCTCCTATAGCCCAGACTTTGCCAAAAACAAACAAAACAAAAACAAAACCAACCAAACAACAACAAACAAACAAACAAAAAACTCATGTTACAACTTTAACAAACCAAGTCAGGATGAGAAGGTATATTAGTGGCAAGTGTATTAGTGGCAGGTGTATTAGTGGCAGGTGTATTGGTGTCAAGTGTGTTGTGCTTTCCCGTCCCTTTAAGGGACAAGCCATTCCCACTCCCATTACCTTTGACCTTCCCGATGTCATCTCGGCTTTCTTTCCTTTCTGTTTCCTTGGCATGCGCACGTGTCTCTCTGTCTCTCTCTCTTTTTATCTCCTCTCTCTCTCTCTCTCTCTCTCTCCCTCTCCCTCAATAAATGTTTTATGGCTACTTTCTGTGTCCATGGGTCTGCTCACAACTGCCCCGCGTTGGGAATTCTGCCGCGTGGCTTCCCGCTGATGGGAACTCTGCCTCTGCTCGGGTGCCAGACTCTGGAGCTGGCGCCCGGCACCGCTGGGGATCCGTCGGAGCTCGCTGCTATTCTGTGAGCCCGCCGGGCTGGGGAAACCCCCACATTTTTTAAGAATAACAAGGTGTACTAGTGGCAGGTGTATTGGTGCCAGAATGACACCGTGTGGGTGTCACACACTCCAGTCCACTGGTCCTAGACAGAGAGGACGGAATGGTTCCACACCGCCGCTGGAATTACTTTATTCTCATACCTTTTCGGTCTTTCCACTTTGGCCATTGTCTGCTGCTTTCTGCTTCCAGACACTGAGGAACTCAGGAAGGTTCCCTTTAAGTTAGAAGCATCATTTATTAAAAAAAAAAAAAATAGAGCGATTAAAGGGATGGGAAGATCCAAAGGCACATTTAGGATAATTTCGGATAACTTAAGGATAATGTTATTAGAGTTTAAAAGAAAAACAAGAGGGTGGGTCAGTTCTGAACCTTGGCAACTACTAGGGAGAGGTGAGGAGGAGAGGGAAGGAAGGAGGGGGAGAGGGAGGAGAAGCGAAAGCGAGAAAATCATGCTTTTTCCAGGTTCCAGGAAACTGACACATCCCAGCAGGGGAGACTGGCAAGCAGCTGAATCATAGAAGGTGAGAGGTACAGCCTCCATGAGCAACTGAGAAAGTTGGGATCAACATGAGCCCTCAAGAGCAACTGAGAAAGCCGGGGTCAACATGAGCCTCCAAGAGCAACTGAGAAAGCCGGGATCAACATGAGCCTCCAAGAGCAACTGAGAAAGCCGGAGTCAACATGAGCATGACCAGGCTTTGGGCAGTAACGGAAAGGAAAAAAGAGGGAGGAAGAAGAAAAGGGAGTTACTTTTCCTGAGTTAGGTCCCAGAAAAGTGACCGCACGTCACACTGGTACATGGGGGAAACTCTTCAAGAGGCCGTTAGGGGCAGGGTTGCGGAGGAGGACAATGTTATCTCATTAAGGGACAACTATTCCGTCTGTCTCCTTAGAGTGGCTTTAGTTGATTATGTTTTTCTTGAAAAATGAACTCCTGGACACTGACAGATCCAACTGGATCAACTCTTATTTTTTAATTTTTAGAGAAAGAAATTTACTTAGTTTATATATACTGCAGGATGCCCAGTGCCTAGAATGTCCAAAAGAGGGCATTGGAGGCCAGAAAAGAGCACTGGGTCCCCCAAGACTATAGTTCCAGACGGTTGTGAGCTGCCACTGGGTGCTGGGAATTGAACCCAAGTGCTCTAGAAGAGCAGCCTGCCTTCTTCGCCACCAGAGGCAACTCTCCAGTCCCAGACTGGATTAACTCTTAAGGGATGAGACAATAGTAGTCGGTATTCTAATCTTTGGTGCAGAACAGAATGTCAAGTCTCCACCCAGGGCCAAAAGTATTTCAGTCTTTTGGCCAGGATGCCCAAGGACTGGAAAAGCGTTCAAGGTTTAGTGCTACCATGGAAGCAGGAGGTGGGGCTCCAAACTGGCACAAGGTGGGGGCTCATCTCACCAGCCTCTGAGACTATTATAGCACTCCCTCCTTAAGAGCTGAGATCCTAAGATCACGGAGAAAGTGGGCTGAAATCGGAGAAGAGCTGCTACCCATTCCACCCTGAAAACGCAGAGCCGGCTTCAGAGCTGCCCACCAGATGAGTGTCTGGATTGGAGTTTCCGCTCCGTCGTCATGGATCACTTCCAGGTAGGGTGCTCATTTCAGAAACGCGAGATAAGAAGTCAGAGTGCCCATCTGGCATCCCTGGCCTCTGGCCAGGACAGAACCAAGGCCATCTTCAGTTCTGGGCACAGACAAGAAGGAAAGTGCTACTTTCCGGGTGGTCCTGGTTCTACACCCCCTGACCCGCTCCCGCCTCCTGTCCTCGTCGCTGCTGGTCAGTGAGACTTCTATTCCGCACCTGCTTATCTGTAGGCTCAAGGGCTGGGTCAATGCTTTTAGCAAAAGCAACCTAAGTGACTACCTCACCGGGTAGCAGCCCCCAGCAGGAACCCACTCTTTTATTCTTTCTTCCACTCCACAAGTATCCATGGAGACACGGGACTGGAAGAGTCAGCCCCCCCTTCAGGCTCTCACAGTGCAGCAAGAACGCTCAGCAGTGAACTCACAATGCTCCTCACGTTAATACATTATAACCGAGATACACACTGTCAAGAGCCAAGGCATCAAGATGTTGAACTGAGAACGGCATCAGTCCAGCCTGGACAAGCCAAGGAAAGCTTTTACTACTGTGATGTTTCAACCAAGACGATGGACTTTAGCCAAGTGAAATGTTTCAGAAGAGCATATGCAAAGACCCTGGGGGTAGAAGGGAGCTTAATACACGAAGGATATTAATTTTAATTATTAAATACACCACTCCTCCTTATTTGACTACAGTGTGGCACCTTCAAAGACTCTGCTAAGTAAACTGAACACTAGAAAATAAGAGGCCAGACCATGGGGGCTCAGAGTCAAAGAGCTTGATGCCAAGCCTGACTACCTGAGTTTGATCTCTGAGACCCACATGGTAGAGAGAACTGACTTTTGCACATTGCACATTGTCTGATGTCCATATGTACACCATGTGTGCCCACACAAACACATAGACATGTGCACATGATGGCACGTGAAGAGAGAGGCCCACAGAGGAATTCGGATCATCACCCTGTTGGTTGTGACTCTCTGAATGTCCGTTAGCATCCGTGCAGATCCAGCAGCCTGCCTCGGGCCCACCCTTCCCCTTTGTCACCATATAGAGCCTACCCCAAGATGGTACAAGCGAAAGGGCTGAGAAGAGAAAAAATCCTGCAGACCCCAGCACCACCGTAAACCTCTTCCAGGTGAAAGACCCGGAAAAATCCAGACCTCCCCAGCAGGAAGAAAATAGCCAAAAATCCAAGCAGGAAGAGAAGAATCAAAAATCTAGGATTAAGCTGGGCGGTGGTGGCGCGCGCCTTTAATCCCAGCACTCGGGAGGCAGAAGCAGGCGGATCTCTGTGAGTTCGAGACCAGCCTGGTCTACAAGAGCTAGTTCCAGGACAGGTTCCAAAACCACAGAGAAACCCTGTCTCGAAAAACCAAAAAAAAAAAAAAAACCAAAAAAAAAAATCTAGGATTAGCCGGTTCAGTGACTGTGTTTCAGGAACTAGCTGAAGATAAAATTAGATAGTAATCTTGAGAAACAGGGAGTTTCCCCCTTGTGATTTTAGGAACTAGCTGATTATGACCTTGAGTGATCTTGAGGCAGGGAGTTGCCCCCTTGTGACTTTCTGTGACACCCTCCCTGCCCCTATTATTGGGCTGTGGTTTCTTTCTATAAAAACCCCTTCTCCAGGTCACTCGGGGTCGAGCTCTTCCCTTGCGTGGGTTATGAGTCTCGGCCCCAGTGCACTGGTTCCGGTCTCATCTCATCATTAAAGCCTCGTGTGATTGCAGCAAGGACGGTCTCTCGTGAGTTACTGGGGGGGGGTCGTGTTATCCCAAGACTTGAGTGAGAGTCTCCTCAGCACTGGGGGTCTTTCACAGGGTGATGATGTTATAACAGCAGCCTGGACTAATTTTTCCCAAACACCTCCCTCAATGCCTACACACAACTTTTACTTTGATTTATATAGCCCCCAAAGTAAACAGTTACCTCCCACTCACCCAGGAAGGGAAAGAACAAAGGAAAGACAAAAAGAAAAATAGGAAGGAAGGGAGGGAGGGAGAAAGGGAGGGAGGGAGGGAGGGAGGGAGGGAGGGAGGGAGGGAGGGAGGGAGGGAGGGAGGGAGGGAGAAAGAGAAAAATAAACCCCTCCAAAACTTTCCTGCACTTTGAGATTCTCTGCCAGCCCACTCCAGACAACATCGTCACCCAGCTTAAGGAGCCCAACAAAGCTACTCCCCACCCCTACCCTGGTACTGATTGCCTCGAGGTGTGTGGTCCACAAAACCAATTCACTTAGAGGACAAAGCCCGTACATCTTCCAAGTTCACTCGGTGCCCTCTCTCACGGTTTTCTCCAGGTAAAAGCTGCAACCTAAGTAGGGTCTGGAAAGGAAGCAGACTTGACAAAGAGCAGAAGGAGGGCGGGCAGAGAAGGGGCGGCAGAGGGTAAGAGTAGGAATCCTCTCTCCGAGGGCTCGGGCTTACAGCGCGTGGATCACGTGGCGGGGGCACGCATGAACTCACTTTGTGCTTAGAAATTATTATAAGCTGGAATCACAGGTCACACGGTGTCTTCTTAATTCCAGGTCCCTGGGGACAAGACTGAGGCACCAGTTGTCAGAGCCGGACATGGGAATGGGGCGAAGCGCCTCCCCCCTCCCCCCCCCCCCCCACACACACGGGCTTTCAATGCCTTAGGCATTCTCACAGGACCAGGTAAAGATGGAATCTCACCTGCTGCTCCGCACAGAGTGGCTCTCCTTTTAGGCTTCGCTTTAGGGGTAAACTCAGAAGAAACTGAACTGTTTGGGCTAATTCCTCCCTTGCAACTCTTGAAGCAACCTCATTGTTCTAACCATACCCCAAAAGTCTGCATTTCAGCAAACTAAATATTAGATGAAAGAAAACACATGAATGTGTGAGACACAGAGAGAGAGAGAGAGAGAGAGAGAGAGAGAGAGAGAGAGGGAGGAGTCCAATCTGAAGGGGGATGTTCTTATTTTCATCTGCTCTTTTTATTCTTCTCCAGCAAACCACTGTGCTGCCCAACAGCAACCTACTTTTTAAAAAAAAAATTTTTTATTTATTATGTATTCTGTCTTCATGTATGCCTGCCTGCCAGAAGAGGGCACCAGATCTCATAGATGGGTTGTGAGCCACCATGTGGTTGCCGGGACTTGAACTCAGGACCCCTGGAAGAACAGCCAGTGCTCTTAACCTCTGAGCCATCTCTCCAGCCCCAACAGCAGCCTACCTTTTATTGCAAATGCTACAATGCAGAATTTTCACAAAGGTGTATCAAGATTAGGAGTTGTAGAATAATCTAGAATATCAGCTTCATGATAGTTACACAGTACTTCTCCCAATTACCCTCTCTTCAAAGTCATTCCCCCTGTCCCTGTGCCATTTACGGCCATACCACCCTGAAGACACTCAGTCTCCTCTACTCTGTGCCCAAAGGAGGACAAAGAAAGGTCCAGGTGGGAAAGACATTGTTGAGAAAAACATCCAGCCGTCCTCTGAATCACCATTGCTCCAAGGCAAGCTAAAATCCACTCCTTCCATCTTCAGTGGAGATACTTTCCACTGTGTGCCGTCTTCAGCAGCCTCCCTGTAGATGGAGCTCCACACAGCCTTCCCAAGGAACAACCAGAGTTTGGTTTGCGATGGTGACCTCGAACTGCTTGCTTCTGCTTAGCACTTTGTCACCTCACCTGCACCAAGCTCTGCCTCTTCTGGGGGGAACATGTGGGCGGAACTTTTATTGATAAAGTCTAATGACACAAAGCCGTCTCAACTGACAAGGATTTCAAACTAGGCAGCATTAGGAGTGCCTAAAAACAAATGACTCCATTTTGAAAGTTCTGTTCCCAGGGTTTACACTGGGGAGTGTCGAGCTTCGAGGACACTTAGTCTGCAGGAACAGGGTCACTACCCGACAGGGACGTTCACTAGAAAAGAAATAAGAGAAAACCTAGTTTCCCTGGATGTGAGCTCAGATGTATATTTCAAAATGGCATTTCATGGGGATACAGAAAGAACTTATTATTATTATCATTATTCAAAGATAACTTTCTTTGGCACCACAGAACTAAATGATTTTGAAATCTTGTCTTTTTTTTCATCTTTCCCAAAAGAGGAAATGGCAAAGGCTGGCCCCTTGAAAACTAATATAGTAAAAACTAGCTTTAATCCCCTAATCTCTTACTGACACCGCAGCTGGCCATGATCTATTTAGCATAACACAAAATTAATGCACTTACAGCAAACAGGTTTGAAATGCTTTAGGAGAGGGAACGCTATATACTTGATTGATTAAGTTAAAGCGTTTACACAAAGTGTCATATTTTGATGTCAATCCTGAAGCACGAAAGCTGGCACATCTAATTAAATTCTGTGAAAAGAGGCTACACCTTTTATTCAGTAACAACAATATGGCCGAGGGGAAGAGCAACCATATTTGTCATGCCCAGAACCTGGGATCTGCACTGTGCTATGTAGTTGCTAAAATCCCCAGATTAGGACTCTGCAAAGTTTGCATAGCTCCAACACGTGTTTTGTCTGAGCAAAGGCTAAGAAACGGGGCCCTACCTCTGTGAGTCAACTGTTATTATTTTTCTTATTTTGATTTAAACCTCTCCAAACACTGTGAGTTAGGTACAAAGTAAATGAGGGTTAGAATAAACTTGTCGTCAGGAATTGGTGCTCAGGGCCCAGGTAAGGCTTTTTGTTTTGTTAAGCTTTGATTTTGCAGATTAGGAAATCAACTTCAGGAACTTTAATGGGGAGTGAGGGAGCCAGACCCCTATTATTCATGCAGAACAGGAGCGCATTTGTGTCTTCGAGGAAGCGCAGGGTTCATGCCTATCTTACAAACGGCCTGAGCGCTTGATTTCAAACACCGGTTTCTTTTTTTTTCTTCTTTCCCCTTTCAAAATTAAGATGAAATATTTTACATACAGTGAACTAAAGGAGAAAATGGCTCAGCTTGCTGAGGCAAACTTACTTCACTTTTAATATAGACAAATAATCCTTCAAAATTCTCTTTTTATTTTTTTAAGTTAAATTATGTCCGCCCCATGTGCAGATTCAATTTACCCACTAAGTACGTAGCTCAGCCTCCCCTCTCGGGGAACCATCCATTTGCCTGAGAAGGCGACGGAGACACTGATGTATTTTCTTAAAGAGATTCCAAGCATTTCCCTCTCCTCCCTTTCGCCTTAAAGACTACTCTGAGAAACGTTGCCCAGCAGTAAAAGGAAAATGGGTTCGAGCTTCAAAATCAGGAAATTTGGGTAGTAAAACATAAGTTATAAAGTCGACGTTGAGGGCAAAATAAATGGGGCTTTTTTTTAAATGGGCTAAGTGTCAGCCAGGAGAAGCAATGACTTCCTCCTATAGGGTCAGCCAGCCCCCTCCTCCCCTAGCAACGGCTGCCTGCAAAGGGCTCTTAAGCAGTAAGGGGCTCCGCTGGGCCATGGTGGCTCCACATTTGAGCATGCGTATGCGGGGCACACTTATTTACCATGTACTGCGTACCGTGCCATGTTCAGGCTACATGTGAAGGCAGCAACCACGAGGAAGAGAGGACATGGTTTTCCGTGATTGCAAGGAGACTTAGGTAATGCTGTGTGCGATGTTTGATTTAAAATGTTAAAATATTAACAGCAGTTTTCTATAGCAGAGTGTTCCTATCCCAGTGAAATGACTCATAAGAATGCTAAATTCAAACCAGATGGCACAAACATTAACCGAAAAAAAAAATCATATATTTAGGGGTCAGTGTGGGTCTTCATAAAAATGAAGGCCTTGTCTGAGTTAGTGAATAGTGAACCTGCAGACGTTTAAAAAAAAAAAGAAAACGAGGGAAAATATTAACGACTTTCTTTTAATTAGACAGACGCCGTCAATCAGAAGAGCTAACATTTACAAAACTTTAGATTGCTATTTTAATTCATAAAAGATGGCTGCGACAATCCAAAGACTTCAGATGCGCTAGGACGGGCAGCTGGGCGGCCAGAGACAAGCTACCCTAACAGTCAGCAAAAAAAAATCTTCTTGCTTCCCACCAAGGAGTAACCCTCATTGAAGATCTGTGTGGTATGGAGACTTTCAACCCGCACCGGTGGCAGGGTGCCAGCTTTTACTCCTCTTTCAACGGACCACAGAGGAAAATTCCCATTGCTGGGTCAGACACACTACCACACTCTGCTCTCTTGTTAAATACATATTTATATATATTTCTTCCCATTTCTCCTTTTCTGTTTGCTCGTCTGAGCTTTTTACCGTTTGCCCATTGTCCGCTGCATGCGCTGTGTTTAAACATGTACGAGAAGAAAAATATGTGGTCTCAGAATTAATATTGTTTTTGACTTATAGGGAAATTCCAGTTGTGTTTAACTTGGACTGTGGGGTCCAGGAGCTTTACCGAGAGGAGAAACGAATGTGTTTTGAACAGAAATGTGAATCGGGAGTTCCCTACTGTTTTGTTGCTGGAATCCTGGACAACACAAGGAGAAATGACACGCACATAATTTAGTCTGGCAGCCATAGCACTCAGCCTGCGAGCCTGCCAGTTCTTACTAGGGATGAGAGACCTCCCAGGAACAAGAAGGTACTTCAGGAAATGGTATTTCTGATTCCGTAGGTGGCCTCTCCTCTCTGGGTCCCTGTGAATAGATGCCCGCACGGTGTTAGGGCACTGGGCTGCCCTGTGCTGTTTACCTTTCCAAAGAAACCCAAAACCACAGACCTAACCATTTGTGGTCACCAGGGATCTTATGGCAGACTTTCTAAGGGCAGTTGTGTTAACTCCAGAATCCTGGCCCCAGTCCAACTAAAGTAATTACATTCTGCTCCCTTCATGCTCCTCCTGCAGTTTCCATGAACCCGATAGTCTGGACCCTCCATCCAGCAGCCTGGCTGGCACGCTGGTGGTTAGCATTCCGTAGAGAGGCAGCCTGTAAGTCCACACTGGAAGAAATGAGTGCTCCGTCCTCGCCACGCAATGGCAGGTTGGAATTAGCTAGTCTTCGTGAAAGCCTGGGGGAGGGGGGACGGACACCCCGCTTTTGGATATGCTCACAAAACCACAGGGAAGGCCGCCACAGCTTCCTTTGCCCTAGGGGCCACCTCTGTATATGCTGGATGCTCTATCTAAAACAAAAATAAATCCTGGGACAGCGAGGTAGACTCTTCCCACCCTCTGACCTGAAATACCCAGGCTGGGGAAGGGCCCATCGTGGAGAATTGAAAGGGAACCCAATTTAAGTAGAGCAAAGCTCAGAGACCAGAGGAAGAGAATGTTCCGGAAGTGATGTCATCTGAGGGGTGGGTAAAGCAGCTTGGGATGTTTATCTAAAAAAGAAGAAAGAGAAAGGGAGGAGGGAGCAAAGAAGGAAAAAAGGCGAGAAGGAAGGGAGGCTAGAGGTTTAAAAACAGTAGAAAGAAACAAAAGGGGAAAGAGTGGCATGAAGGAAGGAAGAGGAGAAGAAGAGCGGAAAGCAAAGGGGAAGGAGAGAAAGAAGAAACTGACGCGGAAGGAGAGAGAAAGCGTGGCTAGAGATTGAAAAAGAGAAGAAAAGAGAGAAGAAGAAAAGCGAAAGAGGGAAAGCAGACAAGCTGATGTGCAGGGTCAGCGGGTGAGAAATGTGAGGAGGCAGAGGACTCCTTCCCTCCCGACTTCCGCCTGCAGTGTCCTTCCTCGCCACCTCAGTGCAGCTCTTAGCCCGCCAAGACTCCACTCAAGTCTGTCACTGCATGAATTCATCCCACCATGAGCTCACTGAGGACCTACTACCTATGGCACTAATTAACCCAGCCACTGGCGGCCAATGGATACCTTGCTGATTCTGAGCGTCATATCTCATCAGCGTGTCTCTAATATTAGCCAGAGCAGAAATCATGATATTTCTCTATGTATTTTGATAGTGCTAAGCAAAGCTGTTTCAATTTTTCAACCAGGTCCTTTTCAACAGCTACTTATTAAGAATCTCAGATACTAGCCGGGCGGTGGTGGCGCACGCCTTTAATCCCAGCACTCGGGAGGCAGAGGCAGGCGGATCTCTGTGAGTTCGAGACCAGCCTGGTCTACAAGAGCTAGTTCCAGGACAGGCTCCAAAGCCACAGAGAAACCCTGTCTCGAAAAACAAAAAAAAAAACAAACAAACAAAAAAAAAAAAACAAAACAAAAAAAAAACAAAAACAAAAAAAAAGAATCTCAGATACTGGGCAGTGGTGGCACACACCTTTAACCCCAGCACTGAGGAGACAGAGGCAGGTGGATCTCTGTGAGTTAGAAGCTAGCCTGGTCTGTATATCGAGTTCCAAGCCAGCCAAAAGTCTACACAGTAAGACTATGTCTCAAAATGGGCGCCTCAAAAGAATGAGACAAACCACCCATCAAAGATGACCTCCAAATACATTCCATAGGCCGGGTGGTGGTGGCGCACGCCTTTAATCCCAGCACTTGGGAGGCAGAGGTAGGCGGATCTCTGTGAGTTCGAGACCAGCCTGGTCTACAAGAGCTAGTTCCAGGACAGGCTCCAAAGCCACAGAGAAACCCTGTCTCGAAAAACCAAAAAAAAAAAAAAAAAAAAAATACATTCCATAAAGTGTGTCTTAGTTAGGGTTGCTATTGTTGTGACGAGACACCAGGACCACACACCACAACTCTTATAAAGGAAAGCATTGAATTGGGGCTGGCTTACAGTTCAGAGGTTTAGTCCGTAATCGTCACAGTGGAAAGCGTGGTACCATCCAGGCAGACGTGGAGCTGGAGGAGTTGAGGGTGCTACATCTTGACCTGCAGGCAAGTAGCACACTTCCTCCAACAGGCCACACCTACTTCAACAAGGCCACGCTTCCTAGTGCCCGTCCCCACAGGCCAAGCATTCAAACACACGAGTCTATGGGGACCATTCCTATTCAAACCACCACACAGTGTGAATCAGTTTCTTTTGATGATTTATTTATTTTTATTTTACCTGACTGCATCTATGTACACCATGTGCATGTAATGGCCATGGCGACCAGTAGAGGGCGTTGGCTCCCTTGGAGCTGCAGTTACAGAAAACCTGTGAGCTGCTGTGTGGGGGATGGGACATGAAGACCCACCCTCTCTAAGAGCAGCAAGTGCTCTTGTAAACCATCCCTTCAGCCCAAAATATAGTTTTTTATTTTAAATATTTGGGACCAGAAGGACTTTGGTTTTCGTAATTTTTTTTTCAGACTTTGAAGCATTTGCGTATGCATCTGAGATATGTTGGGGATGGGTCCCAAGTCCAAATACAACATTCCTGTGTTTCAAGTGGCCCCTATATGCACAACCTGAGAGTAATTATATGAACTATTCTAGTATCTTTGTGCACAACAAAGTTTATGTACATTGACCCATCAGACGGAGGGTAATTCAGCAACCAAAAGCTTTCTTTCAGCTTGAAAGAAACCCATTTAAAACACAGATTAAGAAACAACACGAGACTTCAATCTTTCGGTCTTTCTAATGAGAAGAAAACAGTTCCATGTGTGTGTCGTGTTGGGGGGAAGGGTAGCAGTATCGAGCAATTTAAAGAGACGAGCGTCTTTCCCTATGAGGCGTATCCCATTTACCATGGCACGGGGTTTCGAAAGGTTAAAAGAGGAACTGCACATCCGTGATTAAATTTCCTGGCTGCCAAATCAAGCTTTATTGATCCAGTGGAATTTAAAGCTCTTTAAAAGGAGCGGCAGCTGACCCAGCCAATCACGAGAGCTAAAGAGGAAGCCTTCGTGTGTGGCTGGCTTACCAATTAGTAAGTGAAGGTAAGAACTCGCAAAGAGGTGCAAAGAATCAAGATAGTTTAGTTCATGGTTGGTATTCTTATGACTATATGATATTACCTGCAATAGTCCGGGCATCCTAGAGACGGGTGTGAAGGAAATGGCTTTATTAACAAGGCACTACCCTAGCAGAGCATGAAGATGGTTCTTCCCAGCTTCTTGGCTGCACAGCTCTGGAAGATTTCAAAACTCTCCTTCCTAATCACGTGCACATCTGAGCATCTAGCTATGTGGCCTGTTCTTGCCATCCCAACCCCAAGTCAAAACACAGAATAATGGGAAGGACTTGGTATCTGACACATCACAAAAGCCAAATATTTCTTTTCTTGTTTTTAAAGAAGTTCATAAACATGAGCACTTTGTGCAAGAGAAAGTACACTTCACACACACACACACACACACACGCACGCACACTCAACGGTTTTAAGCGGCTTTCTCTCGGGCTGCTTTTCATTAAGATGTCCATCAGCTCCATCAGCTTGAATTTGTCTACTGCTAATTAGAATGATTGTTGAGGGTTTTTTTAAAAGTTTCATCTTTTGGAGCATTTTGGATTTCAGATGTTCTGATTATAGATATTCAACCTGTGCTTGAACAAAAGAAAGTAATCCACTAAATCAGAAGATTTGAGAGAGATTTTAACGAAGCTGGGCGCAGTTCAGGGATTCCGTAGATAAAAGTCTTGCCACTAAGCCCAAAGGATTCAGTTCCATAGTCAGGACCCACGTAAGGAGAGCACTGGCTTCCACATATTGTCCTCTGACCCCACATACATGCGATGACAAGAACATCAGAACCCTACCACCAGACCAAATGCGCGAGGGCGCGCGTGCGCGCACACACACACACCAGTAAGTTCAGTTTTAATAGGTCACAGTGTCTAAAGGGGTGATTTCAAAGAAAGGAACATATCCCAGGAATGAAGGTCTGAGAACTAGAAAACCTGGAGGGGTTTCCTAGTCGTAAGAACGGATGGGTCTTCAGATACAGGATATAGTTTAGAGGCAGCCAGGAGGCCAAAGGAAAGCCACAGTGGAAATACCACTGGAGGGCTCTGTGACTTCAGGACTGAACCTAGCTCCTCACCGTTGACCATTCAGTTTTACGGTTTCCGAGTATAGCTGTGGCAGAAGCTTCAGGCTGCTGATCCAGCAGGCTGTGCTGGATGGAGTGTGGCCCTGAAGCCTGGCGTTCTCCAGGTCAGGTTAACCGTGGTTTGACACAGGTATATGCTGTGAGGCAGAGATGGGGGACCCTATCCCGACATTGCAGTTGATGGAATATGATGCCGCCATATTGATTTTCTGTGAGTGGCATGGCCCACTCTCACTGCTTTTCTCTGCATCCGCCCCTACTGCCACCACAAGCTAACAGTGTGGCACAACTTGGGGGGAGGGGGCTCAAGGAGGAGGGAGGGGGCTCAAGGATAAGCTACAGAGGTACAGCCCTCCCTCTCAGCTTTGGCCTACAGTATCCTTTCTGTAAAATACTGTACTATATCAATGCAACCCCTACCCATTTACCAAGACTCAGCTCAAATCTATTACCAATAAGATTTATTCCATGATGAACCCCACCAAGTCTTGAAAACTGTAGTCCTTTATCTCTCTGCCTCCGTAACCCTTAGCAGAAAACTCAGACTAATAACTGAGGGACTACGGCCAAGTTGAAATGGAGTGTATCCTGAGGGCAAGGCCGGGTTTTAGTTCATTTATTAGGGTAGTTACAAAGTAGTGGGAATGTTTGTCTGTTCTTTTTTCCCTGTGGGAGACCCCAGACCATTTCCTGAGGGAAGTGATAAGAAAGGAATATAATTCACAGGCTCTTAGAGACTACCGTAGGCCAAGAATAGAATGATTACGGCAAGGTGAGAAATACCAGTATCTATTTAACGCTTCTCTGGGGCCTTGGAATGTTCTCACTGCAACAGTACCTATGCCTCCAGGAGAAAACAAATTCCTCCTTAGTGAAATTAGAGAGATGCTGTTGTAGTTATGAACCTTTTACAAGTCTTGTGGCTTTTACACTTCACTCCCAACCCCGAAGAAGAGAGAAAAAATGAACAGAATCATTTTCCAAACTAAATGAATGAAACAAGCAATATTTCTCTACCTTTTAGGGGTAGAGATCATAAACTCCAAGGTGTTCCTGCGGTTTGGCAGATTGCCATCTCTAAATTCTCAGGATATAATCTGCAGCAACCTCTCTTGGTGAGGCTGTAGACAGTCCAGAGACACACTCGGGACCAGTGGTTATCAACTCCCTGAAATACAGATCCTCATGTTGTGCTGACCCCAACCATAAAATTATTTCTGCTGCTACTTTATGACTGTATTGTTGCTACTGTTACGAATCACAGTGTAAAAGCTGCTACCCAGGATGACTGATATGTGACCCCTACAAAAGGGCTGCTCCACTCACAAAGGTGTCTTGGCTCACAGGTTGAGAACCCCTGCTCTAGATGCCTTATGAAGATAAGAAAGTGTGGTGGCATAGAGACAGGATGTCTTCAGGAAAGAAAACAACCCAGAATTAGCATGTGTCTTATCCCAACATCCAAGTCTGCCCCGAATAAGCCCACTTATTGAGACTTGGCAGGCACTGGAGGTTGTTTATCCTAACACCTTTACTTTACAACAGAGGAGGAGAGGTATTTCTTCCTGAGCTTGGTTATGAGAAACAAATATGTAGGGTATGATGATTTGAATATCAAGTGTCTCCCTTGGGCCTATGTCTCAATACGTAGTCGCCAGCTTTTGAAGCCTTAAAGAAGTAGGGCATAGCTGGTGGAAGTGGGTCACTGGGGGACCAGTCTCTTAAAGGCTCTATCTGGTTCTGACCCTGTGCTGACTCATCATGCCGCAGTGATGTAGTCATCCTCCACGAAAGGACTTCTCTCTGCCACAATGTCTTCGTGGCCATAGTGGACTAGAAGATCTTCCTGAAACCACAGACCGAAACAAACCTCTCATCTCTTAAATTGCTTCTGTTAGGTATTTTTTTTTTAATTTTTTTAAGACTTTATTTGTTTATTATGTACACAGTTTTCTGCCTGCATGCATGCCTGCAGGCCAGAAGAGGGCACCAGATCTCATTACAAATGGTTGTGAGCCACCATGTGGTTGCTGGGAATTGAACTCATGACCTCTGGAAGGACAGTCAGTGTTCTTAACCTCTGAGCCATCTCTCCAACACCTTCTGTTAGGTATTTTGGTCACTGTGAGACAAAAGTAACTGATACAGAAAACTGGTAGCAGAGATAAGGGATTGTTGCCTCAAGAAACCAGATCCTGTGCCTCCAAAGCCTTTAACAGTGATTTGTGGGAGAAATATAGAGGATATTAAAAGCTATGGGCTAGGAGAGCCCTAAAATGCTGTAAGTTTACTTCATGGTCAGCTTTGCTAACAGCGAGGAAGATCAGAATGCCGATAAACAGGCCACAGTAATGACTGTGCTCATGAGGCTGTGAGTGGGACATCTCTATTGGGAACTGGGAGGGCCTTTGTGCTACACCCTGCCAAAGACTATGTATCTATTCCATCCTTGCCTTAAAATACTGGGTGATGCTGAGTTCAAAAGTAAAGAACCAATTTCTTTGGTAGAGGACGCGTGCCTTCAGGCTGTGGCGTGGTTACGGATAGCTGCTTTTAACCAGATTTTCAGTGAGAACTGAGCGTGACTGGTAGAGTAGAAAGACATGAGAAACATGCAGGTTAATGAGAAAATTACTTCCAACAAGAAACAAGCCTCAGGTTGCCGACCCAAAAAAGAAAAAAAGGAAGCTCTGATGAAGTGGTTCTCATTATTGAAGACCCCAAGCCCATTAAAGTGAAGTTGGAGCAACAGGAAAGTCCCTTCGAGAGTGAAACTCCTCCCACTAATGGCGCCAGTGTCTAAACACCCAGTCTCTTAAAAGACTTTCATTAAAAAGAAAAAAAAAAACTAATCCATGTGTTGTGTTTGACAGAGAAGTGCCTTCTCACATTTGACTGGGCTCAGGGGCTGCTGCAGCCATGGCCAAGAAAGACGGCTACTTTTCAGGCTGACCAATGCCTTGTTGTCCACACAGAGTTCATTTTCCAAGTGTCAGAATTCAAGAGATACGGGATTATGAGGGCTTACACTAAGATTTTTCTTTTTTTTTTTTTTTCTTTTCAGGAAAGCTAGGTCAGACAGTGTGTAGCCAGACCAAGTCCCTTGCAGTGAGCTTGTGCTGACTAGCTTCATGTCAAATTGACACATACTAATGCCATTTTGGAAGCAAGAACCTGCCTTGAGAGAATGCTCGCGCCAGGCTGAATTGTGGGCAAGGCTGTGGTACATTTTCTTGATTAATGGGTGATGTCAGAGGGCAGCGCCATCTCTGAGCTGGTGGACCTGGGTGCCCTAAGGAAGCAGACCAGGGAAGCAAGCCAGTAAACAGCTCCCTTCCATGGTCTCTGCAGCAGCTCCTACCTCCAGGTCCCTGCCCTGCTTGCCTTCCTATCCTGATTTCCCTCAGTGATGGGCTGTTATCTGGGAGTGTAAGCAAAAAGAAACTTCCTCTCCACGTTGCTTTTGGTTGTGGTGTTTTATCACCTCAAAAGAAAAAAAAAACCCCAAGAAGAAACTTCTGAGTGGGCCATCCATGAAGCTCTGAGGGTAATGTCCATGCTGCGGTGGAGACCATGGGATGATGGATGGGATTGTCAGTAAAAGGAAGTCCCAGGCAGAGTAGCGCTGGCTCAGAAGAGAGGTGTAAGCTGCAGGGCAAGACTGTAGGGACAGGGCTGTCAGATCTATTGGCGCTCCCACGAGGACGCCACACGCCCACGTGCTGAGCATCAAATCACTGGATCCAATGTTGCTCTGGGATTTCAGGCTTGCTTTGGTTTAATCTTTTGCTATCTCTTACAGCTCCTTTGGGAACACAATGTTTACTCTGTGCCTAGCGTGTTGGAAGCAAGTAACTTGGTTTCGTGTTTTATAGGGGCTCACAGTTAAGAAATCGCCTTGAGTCTCAGCAGAGACTTTGGTCCTTAGCTCAGTGTTGCTGCTGTCTAGAACATGGAGAACGCTTGAAGTTGGATTCAGTGCATTTTCATTAGGAGACAATTATGAGCTTTTAGTGGTCTGGAGCAGAGTTTCGTGGTTTGATTCGGAGATGCTACCTTCAGACTTGTCTCTGCACACTTGGTCTGAGCTCAGCATGCTCTTTTGAAGGATTTGGAGCATTTAGGAGGTAGTGCCCAGATCAGTGATATGAGTCCCTAGGAGCCAGTGTTTAAGACCAAACCTGCCCCCTGTCCCGGCACTGTCGCCTTCCTCTTGGTCTCCTGTCGTGACAGGCGCTCCCACATTCTCCCATCATCTCGGTGTTTTCCCCATAGGTTAAATCTTTGAAACCATGAGCCAAAATAAACTTTCCCCCTCTCCTGTTTCTTTCATGGACTTAGGCCATGAATGCAAAAGGAACTGGTACATAGGGACGTGCGAGTTACAAGTCCGTGATCTTGAAGCCTGCTTCTCTGTGCATGTGTTTTGTTCATTTGCTAGCAGTAAATTCTAATGCAAGAGGGACGACGGCACAGAAATTCCTTCCTTACGTGGGTGCTTGAGCAAGCAGAAGTGTTCATGGACTACAAAAGGAGGCAGATGCTGGACCCTGTTACCAGTCGTGTGCCTTCGTCTCTGAGCAGCCCATAGTCACCTTTGGAAGCCCTGAAAGTGGTTTCCAACTCGTTTTATTCAGCCCCAGGGTTCATGTCGAATGTTAATTTTAATATATAAATCTTAATTTACATGTTTCTGGTGCACAGTTTTCATGTAAAAGAGCTCACACCTCAAACCGTGTTTGATCTTTCCACAGATTACCATGAGTTAGTCATCGCTGTCAATATCCCTCATCTCTGCCACTCTCAGCACCACTAAGCCGTTCTCCACAAATCGTGTCAGGGATAAGGGAAGGGTGGACAGAGGGAAGTGACTCAAGCCCATGTTCTCCTGCGAGGGCAAAGCTTTTGTTCCCTTTCGCTTCTGTGGCCACACCTGCAATACGTTCTCCAGCTTAGCGGAGAGGAACAGCAATATCCCATTTTGAAATCAGCTAGCTTATGGTAGTTTTTAAAATGAAATTTTGTGCAGAAAAGCTTTGTGGAGACTTAGGAGTTCCTTTTGAATTGGGAACATGGGAGCGATAGGAAAAAACGCGGGACCCGTTTCTGGAATCTTCAAGACAGTGGGAAATGTAGCTAGTGAGAAGACACAGCGGTTCATTGTCAATCAACAGAACCCTTTCTCCCCCAAGACATGACTAGGATGGATTAGACACTACCAGACTTGCAATTTAGTCATATAATTGACACCTGAAATTAACAAAGGTTTGGGAATGCTTACCACACTAACCAGAAATACGATCCCATCATTCAGGTAATTTCTATAAAAGGTGAGGGGTGGGCGTGGTAAGGTTTTGTGAAGCTCTGTGTATTGATGTCAGTTGCAGGTGAGAACAATTCAAAAGTTCATGTGAGCTGGGCAGAGGTGGCGCACACCTTTAATCCCAGCCCTTGGGAAGTGGAGGCAGATGGATCTCTGTGACTTCAAGGCCAGCCTGGTCTACAGAGTGAGTTCCAGGACAGCCAGGACTGTTGCACAAAGAAACCCTGTCTTGAAAAACAAACAAATAAACAAAAAAAGTTCATGTGAAGTTGAAACAACACTCAAAATTGTCCTTGCTTCCCCACAAATAAATATGAGAACACAAACATGATATTTGCCTTCATAGACCTGGTACTATTGGCATAAAAGAAAAAAATTACTTCAAGACTTCTCTGTGCCCAGCTAATATATACTGATGGGACAGTTTCTGGTGTGTTAAATTGAAAATTCAATCATTTATCCCTAAATGGTATACTTGGCCAATTTTTGTTTCAGTGAGAGACCCTGTCTCAAGGGAATAAGCTGGATAGTGGCAGAACAAGACACCTGATTCCCTCCTCTGGCCTCCACGTGTGTGCATGGGTGTGCATATCAGCACACACTCAAATGTACATAGACAACACATTTGCTCATAACACATGCACATGCACACACGCACACACAGGCACGCCCCCCAGTTACCTACTTTCTTCAAGCTGCCTTCCCATTTCCATCACCTTTCAACGATACTATCAGATTATGAATGCACTGGAGCCCTCAGGATTTAATTGCTCGCTGTTGTGGAATATGGCCCTCTGAGCACAGAAGCCATCACCATTTCAATCAGGGCAGCTGTGACAACCTGCACGCTCGAGACTGTTGATATTCCCTTGTGGAAGACACGGGTATGGAATTCGCTCAAAACTTGACATCACAGCCACTCCTTCGTCTGTGGTTCTGTCCTAAGTGCATGGGAGTGTAGAGTGTGGAAGGTTAACTGAAGCAGGGACTCTATCTTTAGTTATGGAGACCTTGTCATTCATGGAGGGATGAGGCTTTTGATTGAAGGTTAACTGAAGCAGGGACTCTATCTTTAGTTATGGAGACCTTGTCATTCATGGAGGGATGAGGCTTTTGATTTTGGGATCACCCCAAAGCAGTGCATCACCCATGCTATACGAGGAAGCCAAATAAACTCACTGGTTCACCAAGCTAGACTAAGGTTGGAAATGTGACTCCGAGCTGTCATTAGTGTCCTATTAGGGATGAGTACACATTCATCTGTGCCTCCTCGGGCACAACTCACACAATATCGGCCACAGGCTCCTCCCCAACCAGTTGGAAAGTTTTTGTTTGCACATGAGCCTTCAGGGAACATCTCAAGTTCAAATGATAACAATTCCCTATCTTTACACACACATACACACACACATACATATACACACATACACACACAGAGATGGAGACAGAGACAAAGACAGAGGAAAGCACACATATACATAATTAAAAGTTTAAAAATTGTGTCTATTAAACAAGTTTAGGCAGTTGTAGCAAAAAGGAGTAAATATCCTATATTATTATCAGTTGAGATAAATATCAATAAATATTATGCTTAAATAGAATGTTGTATACTGTCTGGAAGTACGTCTGCGCAAGGTCCTGTTATTGTGTGACAAGATGTTTCCTGGGGAGACATGACACACACACATCTACTCACCCCATTGGTAGAGCCCATTACAGACCACAGATACCCTCAAAGTCCAAGGTGATGAACCAATGAATTTTATTGGGGTTACTTACAAAAGTATGGGCGAGGGGTTACTTACAGGGGCAGAAATGACTCAAAGCCAGCTGCATCACCAAAGCCCACCCCAGCATGAGTGACAGCTCACAAAAGCAGCGGACCTGGAACACCCTGCACAGCCTGCAGTCAGCTCAACAGGTTGAAGAGTGTCCCTTAAAAGTGACTCTGAGCCGGGCGGTGGTGGCGCACGCCTTTAATCCCAGCACTTGGGAGGCAGAGGCAGGCGGATCTCTGTGAGTTCGAGACAAGAGCTAGTTCCAGGACAGGCTCCAAAACCACAGAGAAACCCTGTCTCGAAAAACCAAAAAAAAAAAAAAAAAAAAAAAAAAAAAAAGTGACTCTGGTCTGAGCCTCTCCCAGGCTGCCCGCTGGTTTCTGGCAAGGAGGGACCTAGTGAACCTGGTCAGTTTTAGGAACTTCCTGCAGCTATTTTGAGCTCACCTTCCTGTTTCCTCAGCTTCCAGCAGGATGACAAGTTTTAATCTTGGAGGGAACTATTAGGAAACACCTGGAACCCATGGAATAATCAGTACCCCCAAACAAAATTGCTGAGGGCTTTAAATTTCTTCCAAAATATTCGAGCTGTAGTTATTTAACTGCCTCCACTGTTAGCAGAGTGACCACGATGTCATCCAGCCCAGCCTCCTCACCTCCTCCGCCCCGAGTTCATAGGACAGACTGATAAAATAGCTGAGGTTTTATATCTCTAGTGAATGCTATAACAGAATTACTGCCTTGGATGAGAAAAGGACTCTTCAGTATAGAGAGGGACTTGTGGCTCCTGCCATGAGTCCTCTTACATCTTGACCTTGCAATATGAACGCTCCTGTGTTGCTTGGATGGAAATGAGTTCAACAAGTCTGCCTCCACTCTTGTGTCCTCTGCCCAAAGTCCTGCTGCCTCAAGGAATTCGCGAGGATGGCCTTCAGTGAATCACATTAGCGGCTCTTTGTACAACCATTTCATTCACATGCGATGTAGGTTTAAAAAGAATCACAACTACCAACCGTCTCATAAAAGTAGATTTCAAGGGACTTCCATGAAAGAACTCCAGAAGCCCTCTGCATAAAACAGCTACGCCACCAACAGGCCTGGGTCGTTGATTTCCCGCTGATTGGTTGACACTGTCCTGAGTGGAAGTCTGAGCCTCCCTGACCCTTCGGCTCTTTGATCTCTGACTGCCTCCATTACACACTGACCTTCAAAACAACTTTTTATCAAATAAGCAGAACTTTGTCCATGGGGTTTAAAATCATGTTAGCCTTCACCAAAAAATACATCACCTCCTCCAAACTCAGTAAGTTTGGCAGTTGGAATTCAAGATTTTCCTGACCTAAGAAACTTGAGAAAGATAAAGTGCCTTACTGGTAATTAAGCCTGTGGCAGAGTTGTTCAGCCTGGGAAGTACTATATCCCCTGGAAATCAATGCCAGAATGGAGAAAAATGTTGGTAAGTGTCTTGGGTGCTTTGCTTCATACAGCTAATAATCACTAATCGAAATAAATAGTATTGATTCTCTCAAAGATCTAACATGTTGGGGCTGAGAAGACGTTTCAGCTATTAAAGCAATTGCCACATAAGCAAGAGATCCTCAGAACCCATGTAAATGCTGGGTGGTCATGGCTGTCCCCCATAAATCCAGTCTTAGAAGAAAGGGACAGGAAATACTTGGAGCTTCTAAAGCTGACTGCATTTTATTCTGTGTATGTGTGTTTGTGTGTGGTGTGGTGGTGTGTGTGTGTGTGTATGTGTGCAGGGGTAACCATACATGTGATTGTGTGTGATGTGTGTATGTGTGCAGGGGTGTGCATACATGTGCGTGTGTGCAAGAGTGACCATACATGTGATTATGTGTGGTGTGTGTGTGGTGTGTATGTGTGCAGGGGTATGCATACATGTGTGTGTGTGCAAGAGTGACCATACATGTGATTTGTGTGGTGTGTATGTGTGTGGTGTGTATGTGTGCAGGGGTGTGCATACATGTGTGTGTGCAAGAGTGACCATACATGTGATTGTGTGTGGTGTGTATGTGTGCAGGGGTATGCATATATGTGTGTGTGTGCAAGAGTGACCATACATGTGATTGTGTGGTGTGTGTGTGGTGTGTATGTGTGCAGGGGTGTGCATAAATGTGTGTGTGCAGGAGTGTGCATACATGTGTGTGTACAGGGTACAGGGATTTACATATATGTATATACATACATGACAATGGCATGAGACAGCTCTTTCAGTCACTCCCCACCCTGTTTATTTTTTTGAGACCTAGAGCTCACAAGTTAGGCTAGTCTGCCTCTGAACTCTAGGAATCTGCCAAGTCTGCCTCCCCTCCATCTCAGTGCTGGAATTACAGGCACACAGCTCTGCATCTAGCTTTTATGTGGTACTGGGGATCTGAACTCGGGTCCTCCTGCTTGCATGGCAAGCACTTGGGTGACTGAACCATCTCTCCCCATTCCCTATCTTTTTCTATTGACTAGCCTACAAAAATTATGTGTGTCTCATGGGGCATGATGTGATACTTCTAGGAAAAAAAAATATATGTGTGTGTGTATATACACGTATACGCACATATATTTAGGAATATATGTGTATTTTCCTAAAATAAATACATATATTTAATTTTCTGATTAAAATGAACATAATTGACACTACCATCTTATCATTTATCTGTGTTTGAAGCCCAGAGTTATTCCTTATAATTTTTCATAAAATACCATTTGGATTGTTATGACCTCTAACTACTCCTATGTGGTATGAAATGGTAGTATTTAGTCTTTCTATTTCTATCTGGGGACCCATTATCCATCTTCCTGCTACTGCGCCTCCCCCAGTCTTCCCAGTCTCACTGTTTTACCTTCTAATCAAGCAGGCAACTGATCCTGTTTCCTGGTGCCAATTTCAGCGACATCTCCCTGGAATAGGCCTGTCTTCTTAGCTAGAGACTCCTCTGGCTGCCCACATAGAGCCTTGACCACGTGGGCTACGAGCCGCTCTCTCTGCAGCTCCTGTGCGTCACCCTCTCCCAGCCCACTCCTGGAGACATCTTACCAAACCAACTTGCAATCCAAATGGTTAAAATCTCTCCATACTCCCAACACCAGCTCACCTACCCTGGATATTCCCAGGATTCTTCTTCTGCCCCTTGAGGATCAATTTGTCTCAAACGATTTTATTCGCTTTTCTGCTAGGTCAGTGCCAACCATTAAATGTACCGAGAATGAATGATTTAAAGAAAATACTTGTGATTAAAAAGAAACCACTAGTCCTGTCAATGCCTCATACCAAAACGAACAGGAGCCTCTAGGTTGGCAAAGAAGCATCTTTGAAGACTTAACAACAGGCCTTCTATCTTCCACAGAATTATCAGCAACAGGATTCTTGCTAGAAAACCAGCCCTCATCTACCCCGCAGGTTTATTCACCCCACGGGTGCAACCTGACTCAAGTCTTGAAAGTTCCCCGTTTCCCTCCCTTCGTACTCCCTGGAACACTGGTGTGACTCGTTACCATCCTTCTAATCACCAGACCGGAGTTTTCTCTCTGCCTCAAATATGGTTTGGCCATTTGACCCGGATCTCTGATTCTCTTGTCTGTCCATCAGCTTTTGATTGCTCTCTGCCGTGGCCTATATTTTTGCCTGGTAAGAGAATATCCAGAATGACAGAGAAAGACTGCCTTCAGACTTCCCGCCCAGACAGGGACTTTGTAATGAAAGGGAAGCTTCTCCAACGGCTCTGTCTACAAAGTAAAGCTAACGGTCATTCTCTAGTCTAAAACATTTAGCATTAAGATTGGAATGGAATCTGAGCTGGACTGTGTTCTCATATATATTTTTTCTAAGCTTGAATAAATGCTGTACTTTTTGTATGTACTTCTGCACAGAGATGTGAAATTTCAATTTCAAAACGTACCGGGTTTCGTGGCGCATGCCTACAGTTCCCGCACTTGTAAGACAGAGGCAGGAAGATCACTACAGATCTGAGACGAGCCTGTTGTGCACAGCGAGCTGCTGACTAGCCAAGAGTATGTATTCTCAAGAAAACAAGACAAAACAAAATTGGCACTGTCTTTTTAAAATGCACACACAGAATATATCCCACAGAGCTTACAATCCACTCTGTAGGCATGTGCTTCTCTCAGAAGAATGCATAGATTAAGGAAACTGCTCTCCCGGGTTTTACTTAACAACAATATGACTAAATCATACATGAAGAGAACGTTAGCTTCAAGGAGAAATTGAAAATTCTGCCTGCAAATAATCCTGTAAAAGTTTACAGTCGGCCCTAACCATCAAGGATATTTTCCATAACTTTAGGGTCCGATAGTAAAAATACATCTACACACATCTGTGTGTTTCTAATCACAAAGTGCTGAAGTAAAATAAACATGCTTGTCCAAATACGGTTGTGTTTCGGTCAATGTTTTGCTTAATATTTTGAGAAGCGCTTTGTGAAGAGCAGTTCTCACCGCCTTGGACTTTATACAGATGCTCATGGCGCCATCTATTGGCCGTTTGTCGAATAACTCTTGATGGAGAGACCCGGCGGAAGAAATTTTGTTTGGGGCAGATTCAGAGGTATGAAAAGAACGTCCTTGTAATGAGCCGATTTCTTTTCTACAAAGATACATCCAAACTGCTGTTTCAGTTGACCAGCCGTCTTCGAGCAGAGCCGGTCCCCATGGCACAGGTGGGCCTTAGCAAGAGCGGAAGCGCGTTTACCTGCAGTTGGATGCCTTCTGCTGTCAGAATAGCGGAGTGAGGAAGCTGTGATGGACCTAGAGCTGCATCTCTGTGAACATCTCATCTAACCATCAGAGTGACTGGGTGAAGGTGGCGCACACCTTTAATCCCAGCACTCAGGACGCAGAGGCAGGCGGATCTCTGTGAGTTTGAAGCCAGGCTGGTCTACAAAGTGAGCTCCAGGACAGCCGTCTTGGAAAACAAAACAGGAAGAAAGCAAGAAAAAAGGAGGGAGAGAGGGAGGGAGGGAGGGAGGGAGGGAGGGAGGGAGGGAGGGAGGGAGGGAGGGAGGGAAGAAGATGGGAGTGTATTCTCAGCAGAGCGAGTATAATGTGAAAAGAGGCAAGAGTTGCTGATGTCGAATTAGCACCTCTCTACAGAGACTGCAAGGAGGACCTCAGGATCACAGGGCCTCTGCAGCTGCAGGAGATGTGTAGCACCGCAGAGTCTAGCAAGTTCTTTCTTGAGGACCACTCGCAATACCAGGTCCAAAGTCTCCCTCCTTCGTCTTCTCCTCATTCAGCATAAGCTCTTTTCACAGCGTCTTCTTAAACATTCACTTGCTTCCTCACAAGCAAAACTTGCCCCTTCCGTTTATTAATGTTTTCTGTGTCTCAGGCACAAAAGGCCCCTGTGGATGTTTTCCCAGCCACCTCTAACAAGTCCATTTGTCATCCTGCCCCGCCCCTTATGGCCCTCCTCTGAGTTTAGCACTGGGGGGAGGGGGTGCAGGACACTTCACACCTTAAGAATGTAAACCCCGCCTGGCAGTGGTGGCTCACGCCTTAAATCCCAGCACTCAGGGAGACAGACACAGGCAAATCTCTGTTAGTTCGAGGCCAGCCTGGTCTACAAAGCAAGTTCCAGGACAGTCAGAGATACACAGAGAAACCCTGACTTAAACAAAAACAAAAACAAAACGATACAAAAAGGAATGCAAACCCCTTTGACTGCAGAGAGCAAACTAGCTACCCCTGCTGCTGTCTAAGTCAGGAGGGAGCAACTGTGGTCTTTTTGCACACAGGGCTTGTCCACAAATCAGGAAGTTCACCAGAGGGCTCTGAGCAGAGATCACCTGGTTGTGCTTCTGAAATCTCTTTTTTATAGAAGAGGAAGAAGAGAAGAAAGAAAGAAGGAAGAAAGGAACGAAAGAAGAAAGGAGGGAGGAAGGGAGGGAAAGAGGGAGAAAGAGGAAGGAAGGAAGGAAGGAAGGAAGGAAGGAAGGAAGGAAGGAAGGAAGGAAAGAACTCTATGGAGAAATTATTTTTCCCAGAATTATATTAAATTCCAAACCTGGTGTATATGTTGAAGTTAAAATCCAAAATTCTGAGGAAGGAGAGGGTCTCTCTTGAAACAGATATCAGCTTAGCCCCTCGTAAGCACTATTATAATCTGAGGTCTCTAAAATAAAAATGATTGTATAGAGACACTGGGAGCAATTGGGTATCAAAGGTGATTCATACACTTTTGACATCAAATCCAGGATGATTTGCATATCCTTAAATACTCCTGTGACTTGTGAATGCAGTAAGACACTGATGGCTTCAACAGGACGTTGCTCCTTAGCGGTGAGAAGGCACACATGGAAAGGAGAGTCCTGGACCATGACAAAAATCTTCAGTGCGGGTCCTAGGGCCTGCAAGATGGCTGGAGAGGTAAAGGCATTGGTGTGCAAACCTGATGGCCCAGTTTTGATTCCCAGAACCCACATAAAAATGGAAGGAGAGAACCGATTCCTTGAAAGCTTTCCTCTGATTTCTACACGCACAACACGCGCTCCTTTATTCCCACTCTTGTACAAGCATGAGTGGGTGACGTAGGAGTGTCTCTATCTATCTGTTGCTTTCATTGGTTAATTAATAAAGAAAACTGCTTGGCCTGATAGGTCAGAACATAGGTAGGCGGGGAAGACAGAACAGAATTCTGGGAGAAAGAAAGCAGAGTCAGGCAGACGCCATGATTCTCCCACCCAAGAGGGACGCAGGTTAGGATCTTTCCCAGTAAGCCACCACCTCATGGTGCTACACAGATTACTAAATATGAATTAAAGCAAGGTATGAGAGTTAGCTAAGAAGAGGCTAGATATAATGGGCCAGGCAGTGCTTAAATGAATACAGTTTGTGTGTGGTTATTTCCGGGGCTAAGCTAGCCATGCAGGAGCCCGGCGGGATGGAAAGCAGGCCTGCTCGCCTCATCACTACAAGTGGGGATAATAAAACACCATGAATGAAAGCAACTCGGGGAGAAAGGGCTTCATTTAGCTTAGCTTCTACGTCACTGTTCATCATTAAGGGAAGTCAGGACAGGAACTCCAAACAGGGCAGAACTGATGCAGGGTGCTGCTTACTGGTTTGCTCAGCCTGCTTTCTTATAGAACTCAGGACCACCAGCCCAGGGCTGGTCTCACAAACAAGGAGCTGGGCCCTCCCCAGTCAATAACTAAGAAAATGGCCATAGATACCTCTCAGATGACTTTAGCTTGTGGTAAGTTGACTATCCAGGACACTCCATTGTATGAAATTTTTAAAGAATTGCCGGGCAGAGGTGGCGCACGCCTTTAATCCCAGTACTCAGGAGGCAGAGGCAGGCAGATCTCTGTGAGCTCAAGACCAGCCTAGTCTACAAGAGCTAGTTCCAGGACAGGCTCCAAAACCACAGAGAAACCCTGTCTCAAAAAACCAAAAAAAAAAAAAAAAAGAAATTTTCAAAGAATTAATAAAATGTTATATTTTTAAAAGATGGAAGCTTTTTAAGAGTAACAATTAATTCAAATAATAAAAATAGTATTTTTATAAGCATTGTTTTATTTTAATAATAAAATAGTTCCACTGGCAGAGAAGTGAGCTAAGAAGGAAACACACCAAGGCTCTGACTTTCCTCTGACTACCCGCTCCTGTTATAACCCAGGGTTCTGAATCTAAACAGTGAGGCATTTTAAACTCATTGAAGAAATAAAGAAAGTGGCAGGAAACACAAGAGGGCAAAGAACACCCAGAGGTGAGAGATTTTGAGGAGAGAAGGGGACAGAAGCAGGGGATCATGAGCAAAAAGAGCAAAAGGGACAGAGAAAGGAAATTAAAGGGAGGAGGGAGGAGAGGAGAGAACAGAGCAGGAGGGAGAAAGAGAGAAAAAGCCAGGGAGAAAGTATAGGGAGAGGAGCTGGGATGGCATACAGGAGAAGGGAAATTATGGGACAGGAGAAGCCTGCAGAGGCTGAGGATGGAAAATAATAATAATAAAAATAATTATTTGGCTATTTAGAAATTCAGTGGATCAGAGCTGGAGGAAAAAAGCCTAGGACATCTTATCTAAGTGTTTGGAGCAGATTCCAACACAGGAAAAGTAGCGAATAAACAGAGCTAAACAGAGCTCCACACTGCCCGGGAAAAAGGTACACAGAAATAAGACAAACGGACATCTAAGGGTGCCCTGGGAAGAAAGGACACAGAAATAAGACAAACGGACACCTCTAAGGGTGCCCCGGGAAGAAGGTACACAAAAAATAAGACAAACAGACACTTAAGGGTGCCTTTGAAGTAAAACGTTTGGCCAGCAAGACTGTGTCGCAGACTGCTGTCCTGCATTGGTCTTTGTGCCTGGAGTGGACGCGCGGTGTCAGGAAGTGGTCCGGGTCTAGGAAGAATTCGGAAGCGTTGCTGTTCGGCATCCTCTGATGTCATTGCTTGGCTTGAAGCGAATTCCCAGTGCAACTGACAGCTTCATAATCAAATACAAGTATCAAAAACAAAGGAGCAGTAATAACAAAACCTAAGCCCTCTGGTATTTAGAGGAGAATATGAGCCTGAACTCTAGGGTCAAGCCGCCTGCGGTGAGGGGAACCTCTGGACCCCTGGCTGTAGGGCCTGGCAGGAGCATTTCTTCAGTCCAGTTTCCTGGTCTGTAAGTCAAAATGATGAGTATTTCACAACCAGTAGTGTGGAGTAACCTGGGTAGTGTGCTGGGTCCAGGGGCTGGCACCCAAACATCAGTCTGTATGATCCTTGCTGGATTATGGGAGCATCAGTGCTACCCCAGCCTGCTTAAAGCAATGGCCTGTCTACATCATCTTTGTAAGCTTTCAATGGGGAGAAGCTCGTTATGAATGAAGAAAAAGAGACAGTAGGAGGCTGGCATTGGCAACTTCAACCTTCTCTCTTGAGAGCCACTCAACGGAGCTTTCCCAACATTGTTGACTTTTTTTTTTAAGACCTAAATATTTGTTACCAGTCTCAGGAAAGATCAACTTATGAGCAACCGGGCTTGGTTGCAGCCCCACTAAGTGCTGTTTCTAAATGAAGATAGAACATTTAAATGAAAGCCCAGCTTCTTAACTGACTCCTGGAAGACTGACTGCGCTTTTGTCCTTCTGAGGGAGGTGCTGCTCCCTCTGTGGCCACTCTGGTGGCTGTCATGTCACTTCAGAGTGTTCTTTTATGACAGGAAGTGAAGCACATCAGTGGGGAGGCTGATTAGAAGCCCTGTTAGAGCCAAATGGCTAGAAATCAGATTAGGGAATGTGAGCGCAAGTTTAAATCACTGCCCTTGACTGAACCAATTCCACACAAGTTCTGTTCCCAGTTCACAGCAGCGAGCAGAGAGCCAGAAAAACAGGTCCTTGCTCTGAGAGCTGTGAGCTTCTTCAAGACAGGTGTACAGGTACACGCACACACACATGCACACACACACACATGCACACACACATGCACACACACACATGCACACACACGGGTTCACTCTCACACACAGAGAGACACAAAAACAAGCACCCACAGGCTCTCTCTCTCACACACACACACACATACACACTCATAGGCACACACAGGCTCTCCCTCTCTTGCTCCCCCACCACACACACACACACACACACAGAGGCACAAATTGTATGCATGATCTCCCCCCCGCCCCACACGCACGCACGCTGGAAACGTGACATTTTGCATTCACAAACTTCTCCAGATGTCCTTGGGTCCGACTTGCAACAGCAGTATGCTATTGTGGTGAACTTTCTGAACGCCAGGCACTTGGCTGGCAGTTTTACATATGTAATTTCATTTAATTTTCACAGCAAGTGTGTGATGTGGATACTGTTGCCTTTTGTTCAGATGATAAAATGGAGGTCGGGGAATAATGCCAGTCGTAATCACTACATTCGGGGTACTTTGATGGAGGAAGGTCATTTGTCAATAAACAAACTGCCTTGGCCCATTTGATAGGCTACCCCTTAGGTGGGTGGAGTAAACAGAATAGAATGCTGGGAGGAAGAGGAAGTGAGCTCAGATGCAGGGCAGCTCCTCTGAGAAGCAGACGCCATGCTCTCCTCTCCAGAGCAGACGCGATGAAACTCCAACCCAGGATGGATGTAGGCTAGAATCTTCCCGGTAAGCGCACCTGGGGTGCTACATACATGAATAGAAATGGGCCAAGCAGTGTTTAAAAGAATAGAGTTTGTGTGTCATTATTTTGGGGCATAAGCTAGCCAGGCAACCATGAGCCGGGCTGTGGGAAGAGGCCCGCAGCCCCTACTACAGATGGCGCCCACGTGGATAACTGCATCTACAGAAAGCCTGAGAAAGCTTGGGAAAGAATAGAGTAAAGCGTGTTTTCTTGGTAGCAGCAATTTCTCGGGTCTGCTCTGCTTGCTAAAGGCAAGCAAGCGCTCTCATCTAAGAGAGGCTTCCTGACTCAGCTTCAGCTGTGAAACCTTGCAGCTCATTTAAAAGGTCCTGCCACGAAATACTTAAAACGGTATTGGTGAAAAGCTGAAGGCATGCTTTTCGGTTTTCAGCCGTAGCAGGAAAAAAGTTGTGCTGTTTTAAAATGCCGGCTTTGTGGGCCATCCTGCCAGGGCAAACTCTGACTCTTTGAGGCAGGAGGTCAGCTACAGAGAGAGCATTTGAGTGTTGTAGCTTGTGTGCTGGCAAGGACCTTGAAACGCCACAGAGTTGTGGTGATAAACATGGCTACAGCCGGTACCTCCGCCATGAAGCTGGAAAGCTAAGGAATGGCCTGGATTTAGCTGGCAAAGCCACGGCTTTAATCCTACCCATATTGCTCAGTAATTTAAAGGCTCGTGTGGTCAGAAAAAGAGAGAGATACAGTAAAGAGAGATTCAAAGACAAAGAAAATTTCTAAATTGTTTACAGTGTGTTAAAAGTATATGCAGGCTAAAAGTTCTTAAAAAAAATAAGGAAGAAAGCAGTTGGGTGTGGTAGTACACACCTTTAATCCCAACACTTAGGAGACAGAGGGAGATTGACCTCTGTGACTTCAAGGTGTGGTAGCACACGCCTTTAATCCCAGTGCCTAGAAGGTAGAGACAAACTGATCTCTGAGAGTTCAAGGACAGCCTGGCCTAAAGAGTTATTCCAGGACGAAGATATACAGAAAATATAAAATAAAAGTAAAAGTAAACGAAATAGAGGTTAAAATAAAGCTGCACAAAGATGGAAAATACAATGAGAATCTTGATACTGTATGCTATTATGCTCTCTTTGAATTGTTTTAATGCTGAGGAAGGAGCAACAGATGCTAAAAGATATTTGTTTATAAATGCTGCTGAATTAATCCAAGATAGATATTTTCAAAATACCTTGATTTCAGAATTTGGATCTAAGGATATGATACTTTGGAAAAGAGTTTCTTCTTTTGTTTTCACAGAGGATGAGACTCTTTGGATTGCTTCTTCGATCCCAATATGGTATGATAGACCACGTCCTCCTGAAGGGTTGCCGTGAACACCTTCAAAAAATTACTTTGCTCAACTGCCGACTGAGAGGAACCTAGCACACAGGTTATACCATGAAAGACTTGATTAACAGCGCCCCCATTCAGCAGGAAGCAGTTTGGAGAGAAATAACTGCGCCCATATTCCCAAATATTGTTTATAAATGTTCTTTTACATTTCAAGAGGGAGATGATATAGATGTGAATAATTTGCATTGATATGAATCTTGGTTTACTGATATTAATTTAAGGTCAATTTTATTATATGTATATGTATTTCTGATATTGATTAAGGTATTGTGATTGTGTAGTTCACTTAAAAATGTAATGTGTATAGGTTGTTAATGGATAATTATCAATAATAGTCAAGTTTGTAGTCATGTTAGTTAGATTTTCTAGATGTGCATGCATATATTTCAGATAGGCATTCATCATATCTTTCAAAGGCTAGAGAATATGGTATTTTAAATGTTTTAATAACTTAGGGTTTTTCATGACAATGAGACACTCTGCTCCTGGCAGCACCAATCTACTTCAAGAAGGAGATGGGCATCGAAGAGGATCCTTATGGAGTTTGATAGCCATTTGGGCAAGAAACTGCTCTTGCCTGGACTATTGTATAAACTGGACACAAAGAACCCGCAGAGAGAGGACTGCTGAACTTGCCTAAAGGTGAGATGATCTTTCGGGGTTCCTGATTTATGAAAGAGTCTGCGAGACGTTCTGTAGGACACAGCAGATAGTGACTGAACTGCCTTTGAAGTTTCCTGCTTCATGGAAAAGTCTGCTGGAAACTATGGGCCTCTAGGCCGAAGATGGATGCCCCAACGGTACAGAGAAACTTTGGGTGACTGTCCAGGCAGTGAGATGTCTCTGTCATTTCTAGAGTTTAGAAGTTGCTTACTTTTTGTTTGCTTAGGTAATATTATATCCTTCTGGAGTCTTTGAGGGAGTTAAAGAATATATAGATAGTTATTGTTTTCCTTAGTTATGATAAAGATAAAATAGATGTAAATATTGTAATTTTTACTTGATAACTGTTTTGTTATATGTAATTTTGCTATGTTAAAGTTAAAGCCTTCCTTTTTTTTTTTTGTTTAAACAGAAAAAAGGGAAATGATGGAGGAAGGTCATTTGTCAATAAACAAACTGCCTTGGCCCATTTGATAGGCTACCCCTTAGGTGGGTGGAGTAAACAGAATAGAATGCTGGGAGGAAGAGGAAGTGAGCTCAGATGCAGGGCAGCTCCTCTGAGAAGCAGACGCCATGCTCTCCTCTCCAGAGCAGACGCGATGAAACTCCAACCCAGGATGGATGTAGGCTAGAATCTTCCCGGTAAGCGCACCTGGGGTGCTACATACATGAATAGAAATGGGCCAAGCAGTGTTTAAAAGAATAGAGTTTGTGTGTCATTATTTTGGGGCATAAGCTAGCCAGGCAACCATGAGCCGGGCTGTGGGAAGAGGCCCGCAGCCCCTACTACAGTACTTCCACGTGCTAGTGGTTTTATACATGCTATTTCATTTGATCTTTGCAACAGTTTAGTTGGGGGTGTTTGTCCTCATTTCGGAGGTGAGAATATGGTTCATAACCATAAGTAGTTTGCAATAGCTACCACTTTGACACATTGTCTTTTGTAATTATTACAACCTCATGGATTAAATCTTATCCTGTACACTTTACAAGTAAAAAAAAAAAATGAGGGCACAGCAAGGCAGACAACTTGACCAATGTCATTCAAATAAGAAAAGATAGCCAAGATTTTACCCAAGAATTCAGTGGCCTGAGCACCACGTCTACATCAGACTATACCTACTTTCATTCTTTTTTTAAAATTTCTGCCTTTTTTTAAGCATACACCTAATTTTTTACTTAAATTAAACATAAATAGCAAATGCATTTATTTATTTATTTATTGGAGGATGGGGGGAGCTTGGGGGAATGGGATGATTGGGATAAAGGAAGGTGGATATGGGAGCAGGGAAGCATATATCCTAATCAAGGGAGCCATCTTAGGGTTGGCAAGAGACTTGACTCTAGAGGGGTCCCCAGGTGTCCATGGAGATGTCCCCAGTTACTTCCTTGGGCAGCGGAGGAGAGGGAACCTGAAATGACCCTATCCTATAGCCATACTGATGAATATCTTACATATCACCTTAGAACTTTCATCTGGCAATGGATCGAGATAGAGACAGAGACCCACATTGGAGCACCGGACTGAGCTCCCAAGGTCCAAATGAGGAGCAGAAGGAGAGAGAACATGAGCAAGGAACTCGGGACCGCGAGGGGTGCATCCACCCACTGAGACAGTGGGGCTGATCTGTTGGGAGCTCACCAAGGCCAGCTGGACTGGGTCTGAAAAAGCATGGGATAAAACCGGACTCTCTGAACATGGAGGACAATGAAGGCTGATGAGAAGCCAAGGACAATGGCACTGGGTTTTGATCCTACTGCATGAACTGGCTTTGTGGGAGCCTAGACAGTTTGGATGTTCACCTTCCTTGACCTGGATGGAGGGGGGAGGACCCTGGACTTCCCACAGGGCAGGGAACCCTGACTGCTCTTTGGACTGGAGAGGGAGGGAAAGGAATGGGGGGAGGGGTAGAGGGGTAGAGGGAGGGGGGAGGAGTGGGGAAGAGAAAGGGAAATGGGAGGCGGGGAGGAGGCGGAAATTCTTTCAATAAAATTTCTGCCTTTTTAACGGTAGTATAAATGATATAATGACAAAAAAACCCCAAATCTACAAGACATTGATTAAAAACCAATTAGAAAGGGGCTTCCAGCTGTTCAAATACAGCCATTGTGGCTACCCAAAGAAATAATAAGAGTGCCAGGTTATAACCCATTGGATAAATAACAATTCATGAGTCCACACAGATGTGGATGAATAAGAAGAAAAAAGTTGCTCCTTAAAGTGAAAAGCCGGTCAATAAATACGGAAAGAATAACACTATTAGAAAGCCACCATTTGGCAATCTCTAGAGCAATAATTAACTCTAAGAAGTAACCTCAAGGGAAGCCAAAACCAATGGGAGGAATTGGAATAAGATTTTTATAGACTCAACATCCTACAAAATATTTATTAATAACAAGAAAGGAAAGGATTTTATAGGGGAGAGACCAGGCAGGCACACGAGCCTTAATTCAAGAGGCTAAAGCTAACCCTCCAATAACAGGACAGACAGATACCACAGGCCCGCAATAAGACGTGATGTAAAGATGGCAACGCCCATGGTACTTCGTCCGAACTAGCACACTACACTCCAAACACACATTAGAGAAAACGGTGGAAAGGAAAAACTGAGAAACACTGTACAAAACAGCATGTGGAAAATGTTCAAAACGTCAAGTCAAGAAAAGACTGGGGACCTATTCCAAAGGACCCAAGAGACAGTGGAGCACAAGATGTGCCCGGAACTGGGTGTGTTGCTGGGGAGCTGGCAATGTGTGGACAGGATGTCTGGATAGAGTGGATGGCGCCTTTGTCCCACCCTTACAAGCTCTTGTTAAGTTTAAAGTTGGTCAAATCGGAGCATAACTCTGAAAACTCCAATCACTTCCCTTGTGACCTTGGTAGAAGAAACTGAACTTCCCTGCCTTTGTGCTTGGTTCTTTGAAAGGGACTGCAACAGTTTTGTGTGGGTATAAATGAGATACTAAAGCACCTGGCATCGATTAGGCAATCAACACACAGGAATTTCCTTTTGCTTTTCAACCTGCTTATCTACCACTCGGGGTTTGTTTCTTGAGATGAAGAAGTAACAGTGTTACCAACATTCCAGAAGCTTCCATTGTGGTGGTTTACTCGGGTAGCTTTGTAAGATGGCTGGGAACAGTCATTCTTCAAGGCAGGGCTTTTGACCACCAGGATCTAAAGATGTGTTCATGGAATTCTGTATGGTGATTTTGTGTATTCTCACTTAAGTTATAGGCTGCAGGCATCCATACCATGTGTCTGGTAACTGCAGTGCCTTCCCTCTGTGGGCGGAGATGCCATCCACCGAGCTTGGATATATCACCTGTCTTAGCAGAGTTGAAATGCAGAAGCCTGAAGGGGCCTTGCACAGCTAGCTTTAGTTTTGCATTCCTGGCATTTTCCCTGGGAAGTCTCAGTAGCTGCTGTTGTTGGAAGAATTAAAGGCTCAAGAGCACAATGGAAGGCAGCAGGTAGCTCACCATATCTGCCTCACCTAAGCTGAGACTGAATTCCTGTTGAGCATGAGGAGAGGCTGCCTGCTGCCCATCACTTGCTGTGCATTGTTGTTGTAGATGGAGTCTGGGCTGGCTGCTCTGTAGCTGCAAGTGAATGGACTTACCACACAACACCACGGCAACAATAGAAACAGCAAAGTCCCTGGGATCCTTCATAACCCCTGAGAGAAAAGCTTCCCTGTGATTTAGATAAATGCTAACACATTTCTTGCCCCAATATATAATATGACAATTCATTGCAGTGTGCGTGTGTGTGTGTGTGTGTGTGTGTAAGGGGGCGGGAAGATGAGTATTGGAAGTGACAGTGACTATTTTTAATGAACAAAACAATATTCTTTTAAAAATGCATCTGATAAGTCTCCCTGGGAGGCCATTGAAGTGTGGGGCATTTGTTTATAAAGAAGTTTTGAAAGCTGGCTACACTTTGAGATAATCTCTGTAAGGTTTCTCTCACCTAAATTTAAGTTAAGCCACTTGATTTTAGTTAGATAAAATCATGGCGTGCGCCTGAGAAAGTCTCCCCTGTTCCAGAGCTATTGCAGTTATTTGATTTAGTTTAAGAAACATATGAAGGGGCTGGAGAGACAGCTCGGGGATTAAGTGCCCCGGCTGCTCTTACAGAGACCCAGATGCAATTGCCAGCACCCACATAGGGGCTCATAACCATCTCTAACTCCAGATCCAAGGTTCTGACGCCCCCTTCTGGCCTCTGCGGGCACTTGATGCAAAGACTTACATGCAGGTAAAATACCTATACACATAAAATAAACAACTCTTAAAAGAAAAAAAAGAAAGAAACATTATCAACCACTTCTGTGTGAAAGAAAAGAACATATATGTACATGTTTATAAAAGTTCAAAATGCTTCTGAAAGAATACACAGAAGGCTATAAGATTGCATGAGAGAAAGTGGCCAGGGTCTCAGAATGGGAGGAAAGAAACCTACTGTGTATCTGAGGTTATTACATACACCTTTTGCATATTAAATAGAAAGGAAATGCCTCAGTGGGTGAAGTGGCAGGATCAGAAGCATGAGGACCTAGATATGATAACCAGAACCCTCAGAGTAAACCTACAGGGTAGTGTCTGCACCCCCTGCACTATGGGGAAGGGACTCCTGGAGGCTCACTGATCATCCAGCCAAATTGAGGTGTCAGGTTCATTTGGCAGGCCCCGTCTCAGAAAATAAAGGGGATTAATCCCAGCACTCGGGAGGCAGAGGCAGGTGGATCTCTGGGAGTTCGAGACCAGCCTGGTCTACAAGAGCTAGTTCCAGGACAGGCACCAAAGCTACAGAGAAACCCTGTCTCGAAAAACCAAAAAAAAAAAAAAGAAAAAAGAAAAAAAGAAAAAAAGAAAATAAAGGGGAGTTGGCTTAGTGGATAAAGGTGCTCGCTACCAATTATGACAGTCTGGGTTTAATCCCAGGAGTCCATGCGGTAAAAAGTAGACAACCCACTGCTATAAGTTGCCTTTGAACTCTTTTGATCTCCACACATGCGCCGTGGCACATGCAGACATTTATATATATATATATATATATATATATATGATAGATTTTGGATGCATGTGGAGAGCAATACAGGAAAGACACTAGATGCTCACCTGTGGTCTCCATACACAAACACACACCTGCACACAAGTCCACACCCATACATCTACACCAACAAGAATATATACCACACAAATGACATGCATACACTGAAAAAAATTAAAGACAAAAAGAAAGGAGGAGAGATCTCTCTTCTAGCCCCATTTTTAGAAGTGAGTGTCCTTCGCTGACGTGAAATTGATCCAAGCGGCTGAAGATTCTAATCCTTGTGCTAGTGGAAATGTCCTTCAGGTCCATGAACCTCCCTGACCAGCCATCAATCGGCAAGGTAGGGATCACTAACGCAGGCAATGGTCACCCTGGCTATTAATAAGGCCGACCTGGCTTTAAGAACCACTAAAAAGCGAACGGCCGGCAGCCTCTTCTCTGTCTCTGTCACATTCACAGGTTTCAGACAAACCTGGGATACAAAGTACATGATAGCCATGTCACAGGCAAGCAGGTCTTAGCAGAAGATCACAAACCAAGGTCCTAACTGGGGAATTGCCTCGGGACAGGGAATGAAAAGGAGAAGAAGAAGAAAGCTAACTCTGTCTTACTACTTGAAAGTTTGCCATTTAATTTCACTCTTTTATGTCTTGGTGGCTAGAAAATCCCTGGCAGTCTTAATATGGATGATATTTAAATCTCATCTGCTAACACTTTGTAGGAATTAGTTTAAGCAATTAAAATCTTCCCCTAACCCCCCCCCCCAAACACCACCGCCCATAAAACAGAGGGGCTGTGAAGGAGTAGGCCAACTAGTCTCTTCTAGTCTGGATGTAACTTGATGCAGTTTTTAGAAGTAATTGCTTCCTCCAGACCCTTTACTGCCACCTATGGGACATTTACCGGCATTACCACACAGGCTCTGCAGACAGCAAGACAATAGAGAATGGCGGGGAACCCATGGCCTTCAGATTGTGAGCCAAGCCTCCGAACGAGCTTCGGACAAAGGTTCCGAACAAGGGCTGACACTGCTCCCGCTGTCTGCACATCACTGATAAATGGCTGTGCCTTTCAGGTGTGCGTCTTTCCCTCCATAGCCTTCTTTGTAACTTTTGCTGCGTCCGTGGCCCGAGGTGGCGCGTTGCTGCCTGGGCCCAGAATCCATAGTTCGGCAATATCCCGAAGTCCCTGCAGACCGTGACCAGGATCCCTTCGGAAGTGCACGCCCTCCCTAGGGGAAACGGTTTTTAAAGGGTGCGAATTCATCCTTCCATCACTTCTGGTGGCAGGGCCGTAAATTCTAACAGTCGTGGGGGAGGTCCGGTGGAATGCAGCGTCTCAGACAAGCTCCAGCAATGGGAAACAGATCCGAGGAGGTGCCATCAAAGCCCCACAACTGGAGACTCAGCCGAGGTCTGAGGTGCTGGGGCTCAGGGAGAGGAGAGGACAAGAGAGAAATCCTGTGGGGCTCAGGCAGCCGGGCAGCCCCTCATCACAAAAACAGAAACGAGGTTTGGTTTCTTTCTTTGCAGCCCGCTGATTGCTTTATTTCGAATTATCCTAACTACTTAGCATGGTAAATTAAGTTGAAACCCCCAAAAGTTTGTGGAGGATGTCATCTAATCTGATTAAAAGGAATATTCCCCGTCACAGACTCGGGAGGAAATGGAAATTACTCAGAGTGCACTGCTATTAACTAATTTGCATAGACTTGCATATGCTATGCATCAGAAAAGCATATGCTCTTTAGACTTAATGAAATAAGTCCCCTCTCTAAAGACCGCTCCAGTCCCTGTCCTTTGCTATCTGCCTTTCTCCCTTCCCATCTGTCTCTTTTTGAATGTTAAAATTATTTCATGGGAAGGACGCATCAAATATACTAACAATCTTCCTGCTGGCAGGGCTGGGAGGTCCTGAAACTCCATCACCAAACTTCCCAAATGTCCCCCTTGTCAAGCTCACATAATTAAAGGCTCCCTTTGCAGCCCTTAAAAGGTTCAGCTTGCTTCATCTGAGGCTTCCATTGATGAGGGCAGGCGGTTTAAAACCAATCCTTTGCCTCTGCTTTGCATGACCCACAAGGAATAGCATCTGAATCAACAAGGATGTGTGTGTAAAATCTCCATCAATCTCACGCCACCCCAATCAGCGAAGTCTGTGACCCTGCCATTGTGGCTGCACACGCACCGTACCCATGTCTGAAAGGGTTTTGTGCTCCTCTCCTCCTCAAGGTTCAAAACCCTGGACAAACATTGCCTGCTGTTGAAGGGTTGCTCTCGTTTTATCAATGAAGATAAGAAAGTCCAGAGAGATGAGACGATGGGTTAGCGGCCGGAGTCTGGGGAGAGATAGGAAGGTTGAAATCTATCTATGCTTTGTATTCTCTGTGGGTATTCGCTCACTCTTGGTAATATTTTAGCAGATCTCATGTTTAGTTGTAATGTAGCCAACAGAGGAATTCTAGTGAATTCCCCAACAAAATTACATTAGGATCAAATGTGATCGTTATAAACACTATCCAGATGTTGGGGATGGACTGGATATAACTCTTTAAGCCCCAAATTACAGTATAATAAAGCAAGCATGGGGATCTGCCAATACATCTGAGCCTCGTGTCGGAAACCAGGCCTGACCTTAATTTAACTCTATAGGGAACCATGGGTGTCCTCACTGGAATGGGCAGGGCCACATCCCAAGGTCTCCCAGGGCTGCTGTCACAGGTTATAACACTTACTTGAAGAGGGATCGTATCAGATTCTGGAGCCTAGCCAATTCTAATGCGAGCATTTTATTAACACATTTAGAAAGGAAACGGAATCACAACTAGAAATAACTATTGAGGCTATAAAGCAAACCTGTGAGATGAAGGACAACATTAAGATTATATTCGTGCGTTGTAAATCTCGCGGAATTAAGATCCTTCAATAAGCACACATGAAAATATTTTGCACCTTAAACTAAAGGTGCCAACTGCACAGGCACACTGAGAGATAACATTTAGAGAGAAGAAAACGTCACACTCTACCCCTGGAGATCAACAGTTAAAATGAATTGATATATGTGTGTTATAACTTATATCAGCAGTGAGTATACATAATTACAGTATCAGCGGTCACAAGGGAGATACTATTTCAAATATTCCGGTATCAAATGTATTTTAAAAATAGCAGGCAGGTTGCAAAGCTGGAATTGATAGACTAACCAATTTGTTAGGCACTGAACGAAAGCATGGCTATGATCATATTCTGTTAGATGATTCTGGAAGAAACAGAAAGTAAAGGGAAACCTCTCAAGGACTGCCAAGTATGCCTTGAATTCTCTGAGACATGCGTATTCTTTATCTGATTTTAATGTAAGATATACCAAACCATAGAATGGTAGCCTTCCAGAGGAAACTGAAAATACAGTGCCAGGGAGAGGAAACATGCCACCCTTTCCAGTGTCGGAAGTCAAATCATCAGATTGCAAAAGGAGATCAGCATAAAAACGGCACCGACCTTCAGAGGAAGCGCGCGCGTGCGCGTTGCGTGCGGCAGCTGAAAGCAGCTACCAAACGTGAAGTCAATGGCACTGCAGCCATTTACCAAGAATATTTTTAAGGCACCAAAAAAGATCTGAGCCACAGCCAGAGTGTCTGTGAAACTCCCTTTGTCACCCCCCCCCCCCCCCAGTCATTTCTCATCACTGGGCGAATGACTTTGCGGCAGACATCGGGAGAGTTTTGGAAAAGTTTTCTCAGAATGGGGACGTTAGATGAGCTGACACTGGGCTTCTCAAGATGTGCTTAGGAGGACAGCCCAAGCATCCGTCAGCTGATGGAGCAACAATCAAAATGTGGTGTATTCGGGCAGCGGGGTATGATTTGAGGTTAGAAAGCAACGAAGTGTTGGCGTGCTATCAGCTGTCAGCGAGGAGATGGAAGTGAGAAACATGGGCTAAGTGAAAGGAGGCAGGCACAGAGGATGCGCACTACACGACACCTGGACCAGCGCATCTGGACACAGTAAGATTAGTGGGCACTGGCGGGTGAAGGACCGGGGGAAAGGGGAATCAGTGTTATTGGGTGCAGTTTCTCTTTCAGGTAAAGAAAAAGTTCTGGAAGTACATGACAATGATGGCTACACAACACTGTACAGACCTAGTGCCACCAGCTGTAGCCTTAAGTGGGAAAGTTCATTAGAAACATTTTAGCACAAATATATGTGTATATATACACATATATACAAGTGTGTTTATATATACATATATGTAAAAATATGTGGATATGTATACGTATATATTTGTGTGTACGTACAATGTTCATGTATATCTCTGTGTGTGTGTGTGTGTATTTATAGTATGTGTACCAGGCTTTTTTTTCAGGCCATCAAACAGCTCCCAAATCATGGCACAGAGATTTGCCATTAGTTCTGAATGCTCAGCCTAGCTCGGGCACATTTCTGCTAGCTCTTTTAGCTGAAATTAACTTGTTTCTCTTTACCTACATTTTGCTTCAGGATTTTTACCTTTTCTTATTTTCTCACTGTCTCTATTCTGACTGGTTGACAGCTGCCTGGCTTCTGATCGCAGGTGTGTCCCTCATTCCCTCCCCCTTCTTCTCTTGTTCTCTATTCTCGAGCCTAGATTTCTCCTCCTATTTATTATCGCTCCCTGCCAGCCCTGCCTGTCTTTTCTCCTGCCTAGCTATTGGCTGTTCAGCTCTTTATTAAGCCAATCAGGTGCCTTAGGCAGGCAAGGTGAAACAGATGAAACATATCCTTACATCATTAAACAATTGCGGCACAAACAAATGGAACACATCTTTACACAGCTAAAGTAATATTCCACAGCATAAACAAATGGAACACTTCTTTGCCTAGTTAAAATAATATTATAGAACATGTATATATATATGTGTGTGTGTGTGTTTGTATGTATGTTGGTATGTATATATGTATGTGTACAGTATATGTGTATGTCTATATGTGTGTATATATGTAGTGTATATGTCTGTATGTATATATATATATATTGTATGTTTGTGTATATGTGGGTTCCATTCCATGCTCTACTCACTACGCGCTACGGGAACTAGGCTGAAAATTTAAAAACATAAAGACACACAGAGATAGACAGACAGATGGAGCCATGGGGACATCCTTGAGACAAGAATGCCAAGAATGCCCACTTTATTGTGCCCAGGGGCAGCGAATATAGGGCTCTGGCCACGCCCCAGCTCTCGGGATCTTTCAGCTGCAGGCTCATCAGAACCCACTCCCCTGCCATCAGGGTCTCGTGCTCAGAGCAGCTGCAGGCTGCTCAGAGCAGAGGAAAACAAGTTGTTTACAAGAAATTCAGGGTCTGGTGGTCCACAGTTGTGTGTGTGTATGTGTGTAAGTGTACACATGTGTATGTGTGTCTCTCTCTTTGTGTATACCTTCTCAGAGAGAAAGGATTGAGTAGCCACTGCCCTACAGTGCTAACTCTGGAGTTGACCCAGCATAGATAGAGCAGATTTACTTGTAGCAGAAGACAATTCGTGAGAAAGACAATAAAGGGAGTGGGTGAAGTAGTATAGAAACAAGGAGCGAAGCCACAGTCATGCCTTGTGAAAGGGACAGTCCAGCAACCCAGTGACCTCCCTTTGAAGGAAAAGTCTGTTCCTTCTCAGTAGGAAAGGAATCCATCCCTTCTGTGGCTAATGTGGTTAGGAACATTCTGGCGATAAGCAAGGTCAGTCTGTGCACACGCACAGTGAGGCCTAACCTGTCCTTGAAGTGACTTCTGGGGGGGGGACATCCTTGTCGTCCCATCTGTACACCCTGGAGTATAAGGACGTTTAACGTCAACTGCAACAAAACAATCAGGCTAGAGTTTAGTGCAACCCAAGTCCCGTATCTGGGGGGGGTAAAGAAAGTCTAATTCATCTTCTAGTGCAGTTGGTGGGAACCTCTCGTCTTGGTTCAGCAGCAGCAGGAATCTCTATATTTTTTCTTCTCCATGGGTAGAAGCTACGCACGAGGCTGAAGAGGAAGGCCCAGTTCTGAAAAGAATCTGCCCTGTAGGATGCAGGCCCTATCTGTTCATGCTAAACTTGTCAAAGTCAGTGACAGGGCCACAGCCAGAGGAACAGGGTTGGGATGTAAAATTCAAGCAAGGGCATAAAAGGAATCAGAAATATTTGGTGGACAGCACTAATAATTCCCACACACACTACCCTCCAGAGGAGTCTCAATCACGGTACCACCCCCAGCGTGGTACGCAACAGATGAAAAGCAATTCTTACGTCTCTCCTGAGAGCCCCATACATCAAGGTCTCTTTCACTGGCTCCACTTTAAAGCTGGGGAAGCAGGCTCAAAGAAATTGACTTACTCACCCAAGGTCACATACTACTGGTTTCAGGGCTGGGATTTGAACCCCTGTTTCCTGACACTTGATCCCATCAAGGGCTATTTCTTTGAAGCCTCCAGGCGGGCAGATGGGGGCAGATGCCAGATTACAGTGGTTAGGATATCAATTGGAGAAAGGAAAGGAAAGAAAAAAGAATAGGAAGCAAATATATTCTGAAACTTAGGTCTGATTTTGCAGCCCTGGGAGTTGACTATCAAGACAGCACGGTGAGGAGAGGAATGTTTTCCAAGTCTTGACTGACAGCCCTTCAAGAGCGCCCTGATAGGCACTTACATTCCTGCAGGGATTTGGCTTCAGCCTTTCAGGAAACCAGTTTGGCGAAACAGATGAGAACTAAGTGTTCCCCTAGAGCTCTTCCACAAGAACATAAATAAGGATTAGTCTTCTACAGCGGGCTATCCATGTTACAGAGAAGGATTTTAATAGCAAAAATCAAAGACAACTTTAGGAGAAAACGTATGCATTCAAAAGTAGGCAAATAAAACGTACAGTCCCCATTCAAGACGAAACATGATGTAAGTTTTCAAACCAGTGTGTGTGTGTGTGTGTGTGTGTGTGTGTGTGTGTGTGTGTGTGTGCAGGCGCACATATGTGGAGGCCAGAGGAAAACCCCAAGTATTGTTCCATAGGCCCCCTCCACCTTTTCTTCTTCTCTTTTCTCTCTCCTTGAGACAGGGCTTCTCCCTTGCCTGGAGCTGCCAGACAGGCTAGTCTGGCTGGCCCCTTGAGTCTCATGCCTTCTCCACATTCCCCCCAGCACTGGGCTTGCAAACTTGCGCCATTCTGCCGACCAATTCTTAAACCTGGGTTCCGGGGATCGAACATATGTCCTCATGTTCTCAAGGTAACACTGTACGGATGAAGTTATTTCCTCAGCCCTCAGACAAGACTTCTGGAGAATTCCCTGTGGCATGGGGTGGGGATCGGGGGAGATCCTCAGAGTATATTAAGAAAGTGGGATATGAATATATGCAGTCTTAAAACAATCACAGGAGCTTAGACACAGATACACACCTGCAAATGGCTGGATTGCAAATGATTTTATTTCATTTTAGAGTTCTCTGCATTTTTATGTTGTTCGACAACGATATAGATGTGCTACATTTGTGAGAAAAATACCAGAAGTTATAAAAGAAACTGACAGGCAAAAAAGATAAATTGTAGGTAATGAAAAAAAAATTTAGCCTTTTATCTGGAGGCAGAGAGAGAGAGAGAGAGAGAGAGAGAGGTCATTTCTTACTGTTGCTTAGCTTATTTTAATTTCATTCAAATCAAAATCTGTTGTGCTGTCTGTGAGGCAAAGAGGCCAGGCACTTATGGGAAAAGGTCTCCCTGTTAACTGCAAAAAAGATTACTAGGTGCATGGTGCAGTTTCACCCAGGGCTGCTCGTTCTATGGAAACGAACACAATTAACTTTGACACTAGTCACAGTGTTCTTGTTGGTATGACCAGTTGTCACGGATTTATGGTTTCGAAAATGATTGGCCGGAAACTGCAGAGACCGGGGTCTCTGGACTTTCCCATGAACTACTAATATCTTGGGAAAATCAGCTTCCATTTCCCCATCTGTTAAAAAGTACAGGGTTAACATAGGTGATCTCAGAAGCGTTTCAAGCCCTTAGTGCTATGACTACTTTAGTCCATATTAATTTCATGCTAGCGAGAGCAGCCTGTAAGTGAATTTGTGTAAACTATTTCCACAAGACCACCCACTGAATCCGCTGCGTCGGAATGCTGTTACCCGCAACAACGTTCTAGGTGTCGTATTGAATTAAAACAGAGCCCTTCATCTGGCATTTCACATTTTCAAAAATGGTTTGTAAACGTACAGGAAAATTAGCTGTGGGATTTGTGAAAAGCTTACCTGCAAACCCTCTTTGTTGTCTGCTTGCTTAATTCAAAGGCTAAATGAAGTCCAGTCGGAGATGGTAGATGCGAACACGTCTAAACACAAACGCTCCTCGAAGGGCAGCTTCAGGGCCACCTCCTATTGGGTGAGCTTCTTTATCGTTTTCTCTATGGGACGCCTTTGCCTTGAAATAGGAAAGCTGGGCATCTAGGGAAAGGCAGGACTCCAAATGAGGAAAATGCAAGAATGGACACAGAACACATGCCCCACTCACCCCAATTTCCCAATAAGGAATAAAAAATCTTCATTTAATAAACACAGTAACTATTCTAAAGCGGGAATCAGCAAACCCTTTTTTTAAGGGCCAGATTGTAAGGTAAGCCTTACAGCCTACAGGAACGTCTCTATTCCAGCTCTTCAATTATCTTCATAGCACCACAATAGCCATAGATCTTTCTTTACATGAGGAAATGGGGAGCAACCAAGGGCCAATAAAACTTTATTTACAAATGCAGACAGCCAGTCAATTTGCCTACCCTTGTCGGAGTGTGTATTTTCTATTCGTACCGCATCTAGTTAGTGTTAGGAGCTGAGCCCCCTGAAGGAAAGGTAAGAAATAAACAGTGACTCGTGGAGAGATGGCGGTGGAAAGGGAAGTGGGAGTGGGGAAGCTGGGGCGGGGCATGCAACAAGGGCAGCCATTAAAGTACAGCCCAGAAGGGAAGCCGGCAAAGGGAAGGCAGGGCAACACAGCAAGGGGGTGGGGGCCACACAGAAACCAGAAACCTGTTTCCGTCAGGGTCACTGGGCCACGGGAAACAGGCTACGGGATATTTACAAATAAAGATACTTATAACTAAATTTGGTGGCTTAAAAAAAATGTTTGACTTGCAGTTTTACATCTATATTTTTAAAGATTAAAAAAAGCAATGTAAGGGCAACGGACTGAAGGAGGAAAAGGGAGATTAAAGGGATATTTAAAGCAAGGTGAAAATACAGGATCCAATGAGGGTAGAAATGGGCTCGCAATCAAATGCATAACATAAATCAAAGAGATAAATGAAAAGTTCTTGGAGCCCAGCCTTGAACCCTTCCGTCTAGCTGGGGACTTTGCAACAAGCTAAGCCACAACCTGCAGGGACAGAAGTGTTCCCAGACCACAGTAAGCCCCCACTCTAGTCAAGCACGTGGTCTAAGCCCGCCTGGCACAGTTGGTGCTTTGGTGTTTAATAGCAACGGTAGAAAGCGAAGGACAAGGTCATGTCTTCGTCTATTGGTCGCACCTTAGTGCTTCCTTTCAATGAAGCATCAGACGGGACATCCGGACCCGCAGTTCCAGCACGGAATTTCTCAGGACATGTAAAGGCCTCCGTTCCGATTTCTTTAAACTTCATAACCTGAGGTGTGGGTGTGTGAGAAAGGAGACCAGAGCCTCAGAAGCCTCGGGTAGGATTACAGGTGAGCCGTCTGATTAAATGAGGACCGAGCTCACCTTACCCCCCGGCTTCTTTCTCTCATCTTTTGGCATTCCTTCGGAGATAATCCAACTGCCTCTTTTCAAGACATACCTGGCTTTTAGTGGCACTCACGTTCAGAAACTTCTTTATATTTTACCCAAATCCTCTCCGCTCTAGTCGAAACCTGTTTCCTCAGTGGAGATTCGGAACAGCTGGTTCCCATTCCCTTCGTGACAACTCTTCTTAAAGATTCATAGCCTTATAAAGAACATTCACACCAACCTCACCTAAGGCACACATTCCCTTTTCAGGTTTCCCCCAATCACGTTCTCTTTTACACATGGCAATGACCAACTGCCCAGTGCGCAGATACCGGACACGGTGCAGACATCGGTACTCCGGAAAGACAACTGTCCCTATTTAATGACCCGAGGGACGAGGCACAAGGGTGAGTTGTACTATCTGCCTTGTCCGAAGACACTGCTAATTTGAAGTTTGGGGTGGAACAAAGCATGAAACAGCGTGGGGCTGAACAGGAAGTTATGAGGATGGCTGGTCTTTGGCCAACTGCCTCCAGCTCTGTTCGCGATCAGCACCTCTTTGCCAGAGCAAAGGGAGCCATCTTCTTCTTGACAAATAGCACCCCGTGTCGGACTCTTGATGAAATCTCTACCTGTCTTCTCCTCATCACACATCTCAAATGCTTTCTTCTTGAAAGCATTTTATTTTATTTTTTTAAATCTGGAACAATACAAAAAAATCTTCAGCTGACTTTTAAGAGAAAACAGCGTATGTTCCTGAACATCTGGGCCTTCCTGAGCTATTCTTTTTTCTCATTATTGTCAAGGGAAAAGAAGTTAAGTGGAAAGTTTCTCCGTAGGGACACAGGCTATAATACTCCCTGTTGATTACATATAAAAGACACAAAATATTAGTTTATTAAAAGCAGCTTCAAGCACTGCTGTACAAAGCAATCCTCCGATGGAGCAGATTTATGAAGTAACGGCTCAAAGGTATGCAGATCACAGGACCCATGACAAATGTACTTTATTACGCGGATCAGAGATTCCATATGTACTTGCAGTTACTGTACAGTGATACACAACACCCAGCTAAGACCACTCTGAGGTTCTGCTGATATTGCAAACTCTGAAGACGCACCGTGAGGCTGAGAAAGTGTTTCATAAGACAGCAGGATGCCAAGTCAATCCATCGCTTTAGGAGAAGCCAATACCTACGAGCCTAATATATCAGCAAGCTGCTCCCTTCTTCAGGTTAACCTTGGAGAGCCTGCACCCCATCCATTGTTTAAAGCAGATGTTTAGAGTGTTTTCCACACTTTAATTGGGAGCTTAGTTGAATGAGTACCAGATTTAACATTAACAAAATTAAGGAGATTTCAGATTTGTTATTATTATTATTTTTTTTTTACTATAGAGATATTGAAGTCTATAATCATGGAAGGCCAAAAGATGGGAGAGAACAAAATCAGTGTAAAATGTGCTAAGCACAGCTTTTTCCATGGTATTCCTAGGCTGGAAAACAACGGCTTTCAACCTGAAAGTCCAGTGTTTGAATCCTTCAACTACATTCCAGCCAAACAGCCACCCAGCCTCAGCTGGCCATTCATGCCAGGCATCCTAGATACAGACTTCTCAAGAGATGGGATCAGTCTGTCTCTATAATTTTCCATTCTAGATTCTCTACTACTGAGGACAGCATTGTGCTTGAATCTGCTCTAGCATGACTTTGGACGTTTTCTCTCCAAACCGCTCATTTGAAGAGGGACAAAAGTATTAACTTCTCTGCATTGTTTCACAGATCCAGTAAATGCGAGGTTCATTTGGCAGGATACACATTCTTTAAAAGTTTTGTTTTCACTATGATCCTATCAGCTGAGCTGTATTTGCTATCACACTGTAGTTTCCTCTGCTTTAAAGGAAAAGCAAAACTAAATCTTTTTGACAATCAGCTATGTACACATGTGCATGTGTCTGTGTGGTGTGCATGAGCAGAGGCCAGCAGAGGACACTGGGTACCTTGTTTTATCATCCTCTATCTCACTTCCTTGGGATGGGCCTGCCATTGAACATGGACTAGGCTGGCAGCCAGCAAGCCCCAGCTACCCATTGCTGGGCCTGTCTCCCACCCTACTGGGATCAACAGCACGAGACCATGCCTAGCTTTTTACCCAGGTGCCGAGGATTTGAACTCAGATCTTCATGTTTCACAGCAAATGTTCTTACCCATGGAGTCATCTCCCTTTCCGAACAATGTAAATCATATGGTTCCTTTTATAAACAGAACCAAACCTGACCTGACCTCTGTGAACCCTACAGGGTCCTGGGGATGCAGGGTGGTTTTTGATGTCATGTAAGTACCTGAAAGTCCCCTGTCATCTGCAAACATGACTTCTTATAAGAGTGGTGCGTGTCTGCTGCAATGAAGATTTTATGTGCTGGAAAACACAGGAAAAAATATGTGTGGCTAGCACAAGTTTGAATCACTCTGCTGATTGTCCTTCCCTAGTAAGATTAGTCAACAGCATCATATCTGCGTTATAGCTGGGGACGGCCTCCATTAGGCAGTTCTTGAGGTCTTCAGATCCCTGGATGTTCTTTCTGTCTGAGTGTTTCTCAACTCTAAGCTGCCTATCATCCTCTGCTCTCTCCTCCAGGACTTTCAAGGAGTTGAATCTAATCACTTAGAGATAACAAATTTCTCCTCTCCAACTCCTAAAATTCATCTCTCACATGGATATAAATTCTGAAGACACTCAGTTTTTACTTTTGTTTGTTTTTCAAGACAGGGTTTCTCTGTGTAGTCCTGGCTGTCCTGGAACTCGCTCTGTAGCCCAGGCTAGCCTTGAACTCACAGAGATCCTCCTGCCTCGGCCTCCTGAGTGCTGCGATTAAAGGCCTGTGCCACCACCACGTGGCTGCCAGTCAGTGTCTTTACAGTCTCTGTGTATTGGAAGTACTATGTGCACTGATGGGAACTAACGTATATCTGCATTCACGTGGTGTGGCAGCAGTCTAACAAAATGGCCAGTTTTCTGCCATGGTGGTATATGCCTGTGATTTCAGGGCTCCGGAGGCTGAGGCACTACTGCAAGCTTGAGGCCAGCTTGATCTATGATTACCAGACTAACCAGGGCTACAAGACCTTGTCTCAAACAACAAACAAATTAACAAAAGCCCTACTGGATTCTCCCTGAGAGCTTCAGCGGCCAGTCACGCGGCATCTGCTTAGCTGTCTGGTCACTAACAACCTTTGCTGACACATGCATTGGACCAGTAGGCACATTTCCTTAAAGAAATCCAGTCCATCTTCCACCCAGAGGTTTGAGAAGGGCTTTATAAATCATTTGGCTACTCAAGCATGTTCTTTATCTAATCCAAGCCTGCTTCAACCCAATCCCACCATGAATTAAACCAAGTTACAAGCATTCCGTACTAAGATCGCCGTTTCTCGTGGAGAAAGTTTTTGGGCAAGAATCCCTGTGAGGATGCATTCTGTGGAACAACTGTCCTGGTTTTAGCTACATGATCTCTGTGTCTCAGTTTCCTCGAGTACAGATATTAGCAGCAGAGTCATAGGCTCTGAATTAGATGAGCTAATAATATTAAATAATATTATTTAACATCAATAATTAATAATAAAATGTGTATTTTATTAGCCCTTTGTATATTTAATTTCTTTAAGAGCACAAAAATAGTTCCCTTCTGTTTCTCAAGCCTCAGGCTAATTCAAGTGATTCGCCGCTTGTCTTGAGCGCCCCCTGGTGGTATTCCCAGCAATTCTCCTGAAAGCATCAAAGACAAATTTGTACAAAGTTATTTACATGAAAGATTAAAGAACTACACCGTGCTTCTCCGTATATTTAAAGTGACAAAGAACTGATCACATTCCTGAATTGATTTTGGAATTTCATTCTAGATTTCCCGCCAAAATCTGAAATGGACGCAACACAGTCCAGAACTCGGGGGCTCAGGCCCGCTCACAATGGGGGAAGGTAATAATTTCTCTACAGCAGTCACCTATCCAAAAGTCATGATGTCATGACCTACTTGAAATGACTTCCAAGCGTTTTTGGTAAACTGAGGCTGGGGGATGCGGCCTCAACTGGCATTTTTTCGGCGACTGCTCTTTCATGTAACTTCTTTTAAAGGTAAGTCTCTCACTGAACCTAAGCCCACCATTTGCACAGACTGGGTGGCTCCAGCTGCCTGGTAACTGACCTTGGACTACTTACACCTTGGAATCCTCTTCTGTCTCCCCAGGAAGAGGGCACAGGCTCTGGAGCCTGGCTTTTTATGTGGGTGCTGGGAACGCAAATGTGGGTGCCTATACCTTTCTGGTAAGCATTTACCAACAGAGCCATCTCCCAGTCCCTACCTTTTAAGTTAAAACTGGCATGCCCAACTGTAGTGAACAGCCTCATATTGTGGAGAGGCTCTGGACGGGGGGGGCGGTCCCAAGCTTTTATCAGCCGAATCAAATTTGAGTTGTGAGCTGCAGGGAAAATGTGTAGACACCTGGCAGCGATGTCTTCAACTCCAGCAACCCGACAATGCTGCTAAACCAAATGACAATTAAGGGTGCAGCACGGACATGGACAGCGTCCATGAGAGGGCAGCTCTAGTGTCGGTGGCTTCAATGTCTGCAGCATTTTATCCCTTACTTCTGTATCTACTCTCCCCTCATAGTTCCTAACAGCTACGAATAGGAAAGAAAACCTTGAACACGGCCCACCTTCCAACCCTCTTTTCACCGTCAATACTGGGCGCAAACCCTGAGCTTTGTGGATGCTGGAGAGGAGTGCTCTATTCCCGAGCTACAGCCCTAGCCTTCTCTTGCCACCTTCAGAAAAATGTATTTTATTTTGAAATTATTCACTAACCTTCTGATGAACTGAGTAAATGGAGGACCTACTATACTAATTTTAAGCATCCAGCGTTATTTTGTGGCTTACTTGGTAGCACTTGGTCATATTCATGCTCAGCAGAGTGCTTGGCAGTTGATGGTTTCAGAGCCAAGCAATCATATTCTATTCCTTTCTTTCTTTCCATTGAAGTTAAATCTTTTCCTGAGCAGGTGAACGGCTCTCAGCATTCCTAATATTTGCAAAGTTCCTGGTTTTATTCAGCACATAATGCGGTGAATCTGAAGAGTGAAATTTCAGATGGAGGGCTAAACTTAAATGACCGGAATTAACGTAGTATGCTGAGACAGACTCAACCAAAACTCATCTCACTGGTATAGAGTTAGAGTAGTCATGCTAATGGCAGGTCTCTTCATTCTACAACACTAACACTAAGCTAGTTAACACCTATGTTTACATATAAGCCATTTCCCAGATGGATGGATGTGTAGGTGCACACGCGCACGCACTTGTACACACACACACACGCTCAAAACATCCAGAGTAATTGATTCTGAATAACACTTTATTATCTTAAGCTACATGATGTAACACTAAATTACACTGCCTGGTAGCAGTGGCACACACCTTTTATCCCAGCACTGTGGAAGCAGAGGGAGGCAGAGGCAGGTGGAACTCTATTGAGTTCAAGGCCAGCCTGGTTTACAGAGCTGGTTCTAGGCTACCCCATCTCACAATACCAAAAGAAGAAAAAAGCAAAACCTGAAGAACATTTGTTTTCAGAAAAAAACCCGTGCTGTTTTAATCACCTAGAAAGCAGACCACTCAGTACATGATACAGTCCACCTAAATGAGAGACATGGTCTTCTCAGTAGCTGGAAACCTTAAAGAAAATGTCAAACTCTAAGACCTACACATACAATATCTTTTATTACGAATTATAGAAAAAACATAAACAATACACTGCCATCCTTTTTCTCAAGACTTTTTAAAGTTAGATTGTGTGGGGAGCTTGTGCATGAGGGCAGGTGCCTGTGAAGGCCAGAAGAGGGGAACCCCGTGGAACTGGTTCTGAGTGGTTTTGAGCCATTCAACATGAAGCAGGAGTCCTCTGCAAGAGCAGTGTGCGGTCTTAACTGCTGAGCCCCTTGAGACGCTATTTTAAAATATTTCTGTGCAAATTTTGTTCGTATGAGCATGTTTAACCTGAGGCATTGATGATAATTACCACTTTGTAAGATCAAATAATTTTAACCACAGCAATGCTCTCAAGATTGTGGTCTGATAATACTCAAACATCAGGCAGCTTCCAATTTTCTTTTATCACAGAAAATAGTTTATTCAAATTTCCAAAACAAATGAATTATTCTGGTTTTGAATTACAGGTGTAAGATGAAAACAAAGAGCTTCCATTCAGAGAGCTACAATCAGTGAAGACAATCCTAACAACTCAACTTCTTCCATGACTACTTCCCAGTTTGTTTGTTTGGTTTTTGTGGATGTTGGGACAGGGTTTCTCCACATTAGCAGTCCTGGCTGTCCTGGCATCTGCTTTTTAGACCAGGCTGGCCTTGAACTCACAGAGATCCACCTGCCTCTGCCTCCAGAGTAATGGGATTAAAGGCGTGCGCCATCACCGCCAGCCTTCTTTCCAGTTTGTAAGGTCTACCAGGCCAGGCCCTTGGCTGCCTTGGCTCTGTTTTTCCCCCGTTTTTTCTCTCTCTTTGCCTTCAGTCTTTTTCTCTGCCTCTGGTTCATCCATATTGGGTACTGTCCATGTTCGTCTAGAAGAGTCTTTCTGTTTCTCTTAATTTCAGTCTCCATTTTCATGTCATCTAAATTAAAAACAACAAGAAAGTGAAAAGCTATTAGCATTCACACATCAAAACAACCCCATGAAAGCCCACGAATGCAGCATGAACATCCGAATGACAGGAAGTTTGAAATCAGAAGGAGACACTCTGTTACAGCCTTCCTCGGCTCCTCGCAGCAAGTCAGACAGGATCAACACTGCTGCTGCACGTTCCTGAGTCCACCTGAGTGTGCACGTATGCGCGGGTGCCCAGGGAGGAAAGAAGACTGTGCTGTCGGGTCCCCTGGAGCAGAAGTCACAGCAGTTGTGAACCCCTAAAGTAGGTGCTAGGGAATGAACTCTGTAAGAACTCTAAGCGCTGAGCCATCTCTTCAGTCAGGGAAGTTACATTTTAAGTAAGCAAGTGACCGAATCTGATTTGTATTTTTAAAAGATACAAAATGTTGACATATAGAAATAAGAAAGGAGGAAGAGGAGAGGAGAAAGTAAAAAGGCTAGTGTCAAGGATGGGCAAGCACTGTGGCCATGCAGTTCTGGTATAACCAGAAATGCTTTGGCTTAGACACAGGGGATAAAGGAGTCTAAGAAACTGGGTAGGCAGCGGCAAGAGGACACGAAGGGAAACATGTACATGAGGGTAGATGCATCCAGCTTTACTGACAGGTCTATAATAAACAAAGACTCCCCCACCTTCACTTCTATTCCTACTTAGCTTCTGAAATATTACAAAAATGAGTGTATCAACACATTCTCCAGGCAGGAAATGAGAGGCTTCTCCTCTACACCGCCTGGGCTTCTAATCGTGCCAGTGCCTGACTTAAATATCAACAACCCCCCAAGCATGTGAAGAGTGTTAGATAAGCATGAAGGGAAACAAGGGTGGAAGCAAGGGACTCTAAAGAAATAAACAATGCTCAAATTGCCGTTCAAATTCAGGAGCAAACAATACCCCCATGAGATAAAAAATATATCCCCAGTAAGAGCAGAAAGCTATAAAAAATAAGTCAAAATCAAAAATAAAACACGTTTGGAAGAAGAAAAGTGTACAGTATACTAAGATCCCACAAGATCAAATGTAGGGAACAGAGAACGCACACAAAGGAGAGAAAGACAAGGATCACCCCAGGAGTCAGGAGCGCATGGCACCTGATGCCCAGAGTTGAAGAAGAATCGTTTGGCTGGTGCAGAAAATAGCAAAGAATTAACATGACCCAGCATTCCATTTGTAAGTTCATATTCCAAAGCACTGAAAACAGCATTTAAAAAAAATTGGACATGAAGGTTTACTAGCATAAAAGTGATCCTGATGCCAACTAACAGGTATATAAAAAGTGGTATATACAGCACACGAGTATTCATCTTTACAAGTATTAGTATATACTAAAATGTGAAATTCAAAATGTGATACTAAGTTAGAAAAGTGAGGCACAAGATCCCACACTGTATGATTCCACTTACACGCCATAGCTCAAACAAGAAGAAATCTATACAGACAGGAAATCATTAGTGGCTGTCAGTCTTGGGGCTGGAGGGAAAGAGAGAGAAACAACTAAATGGGTACAGCACTTCTTTTTAGAGGGATGAAAATGTTTTGGAGCCAGAGGTGCTGGTTGTAAACATCGTGATTGTACTTAAATGCACTACCACACATATTAAAATGGTCACGGTCATGTAACTAAAACCGTGAAAAGAGCTGACGAGCAGAGGTGTAGACACATGATGGAAGGGACACGGCGCGCTAAACCAGGTTCTCTCAAGGGCAGCTGGAACAAAGCAAGAGAACAAAGAGAAGGGTTTTTTTATCTGGAAGAACAGGATGCGAATATGTAGGGTAAGGAGTATTAAGAACACTGTTCTTCCTGGCCTTGAAAACGGAGATACACCTCTGTCTTTAAGAGTGGCTATGGCGAGTGCCTCATTTAGCCTGCTGCCACACTGGGACATTAAGACCTGAAAAGCAACCAGCCTTTTCTCTGTAGAAACCATCATTATATATAGTTCCCAGATTTAAACCATGATTAAAAACACATAGAGGCCTCTAAAATATATCAACAAAAAGCGGGCATTTGTGATTTTCAGGGTAACAATACAAGTGCAAACAATCCACAGAATCGTTTCAGGCTCTTGTGAGGAACAGTGAAAACCTCTTTTCACCTGCCCAGACCCTTCCAACCTCTCCCAAGCTTGTTCCTATATTTCTGTCAGTTCCCGGGGCATTTGGGCTGCTACATAATTGCTGAAGATCCATTCAATAACCTAGATATGCTTATTCCCAAACACTGACTTAAAAACTGCTTAGCACAGGATCTCTAATAGACATAAAAGCTTTCAAAGAATAAAGATGTGAACATAACAGGTATGTTAGACGTATAAAGTGAGAACATAACCACTCCAAGGTGTGGTTGAAAAGAAATTTTTTATTGTTGATATGAGGGGGAGAAAAGCCAGAGGCATCTGGAAGAATCCAGAGCAGGGAAAGAAAGTAGCAGACTGAAACAGGCCATGAGAGGAGAGAGATGGAGAAAGGAGCAAGAGAACAGAAAGAGAGAGAGAATATGGCTGAAAAGGCAGGGCTCTACAGGAATGAGAAGCTGGGGGAAGGGAAGCCCATGAAGTGGAGAGCTTTAGGGAAGAGAAAGGGGTGAGAAGCCAGGATGCCAGCAAGTGCGCTGTTATCTAATAGGCACCACAGTTAGCCACTTGCCCCCAGTTTCTTTTGGATCTGACACCAGGGAGAAGTAGATATGGAAAGAAGACAGAGGATATAATAATAATAAAGGGGCGTAAGGAAAAGCTGATCCACTTTCTAAGATGAAAACAGAGCACATGAGCTCACCTTTTTCACCCTCCACCGCACACTGCATTTTCTCCTGGCACTGTTTGGGTACCACCACAGTCGCTATTTCTTCAACATCTTTCATTAAAGCATCCCCGTCAACTCTGAGAATACTCTTCAGTCTGTTGAGCTCCCTTGGGGCATTCTTCTTTCTCTTCTCAGCACGCATCTTCCTTTTCCACTTACTCCGTAAGCTTTTAGCCATGCTTTACCTGGTGGGCAACAAAAACACAAGAAGAAAGTTTAACACCAAGGAAATGGCCGGGCAGACGTCTTCAGTACTGGGATGAAGGGAGGCAATCTATGGCATCTTCACGCTTAGCTTATGTGAGGCTCAATGAAGAGCATACACTGGTTAAATATAAGGTCAAGCCCCCAGAGGCCAGTGACAAATTATAAACCAATCCATTCTCACAGCTCCTTCGTAGACACCAAGTTAATAAACCGCCTTCAAATTACCTACTGCTCTCCTGCCTTGCTCCACCTCTCAGCCCTAAATTCTTCACAAAGTGAACTTTACGCTCAGAGCATAGCTCTCTGCCTTTTAAAGAATTCTTTTTTGTAGTTATTGTTTGAGACTGTTTCTCTGCGCAGTCCTGGCTGTCCTGGAACTCACTCTGTAGACCAGGCTGGCCTCCAACTCACAGAGATCCGCCTGCCTCTGCCTCCCGAGCGCTGGGGTTAAAGACGTGCGCCATCACCGCCCAGCTTTTTAAAGACTTCTTGAATGACTTTCCCTCGTGTCTTCAGGTATCAAAGTTGCATCCCGCTACTCCCGAGCCTCCTTCAACTCTCCTCCCACCCCCACCCACAAGCTTCAGTGGCGCCGGCGGAAAGCCCACGCCACGCGCACTTCAGGTCCATCATTCACTGTTCGCTGCCTGGAAACTGCTCTCCCCGAGGCTTCTCTCCTCGGTACTTCACACTCTTCTGTCCCCCGCCCCTGCTCAGCACAGTCTCGCCCTGAAGCTCCTTCAGCTGCTCTCATTCACCGCTGGATCCCTCGAGAGCGCAGGTTGTGCGGACTGGGGGACGCGAGGTGAGCGTCCTGTGGACGCCAGCAATCGTCAGTCGTCTAAGGACCCACACTCCCCGTGGAGGGTCGCGGTGACCCACGCAGCCGGCCGAGCTCGGCCTGGGCTCCGCTAGCCACAGCCCGGGAGAGAGCGGCGCCGCCATCACGATCCCTGGCCTCGCTCTCTCGAGCCCCGCACCGCCAGGCCGACGCCAGGGGCGCGGCGGAGGGTCGATCTGAGACCTGCTCTCCACGCCGCAGAACTAAGCCCGGAGCCCACGCGACTCACCTGAGAAACACGACCGCACTGCACGCGTGGGACGCCAGCCGGAAGTCCCCGTACTTCCGCCTTCCGGCCAAGGCCGGAGAGCGGCATGCCGGGAATCCGGAGAGGCGTGGCGTTTGGAAGCCCGGCGTGGACTTGCTTAGAGAGTCTCTGGGTCTCCAGGTGAAGACGTTGTGCTTGGAGGAAGCAGAAGGAATTTCCTGCCGGGAGTGACAAATTATAAATCAAGCCATTCTCAAGGCCTCGGATAGGCCAAGCCCGGCCGGGGGCCCTGTCTGTGACAACCTCGGGATTGCTCAGCTTACCATCCTAGAACCCTTAGTGAGGTTTTTATTTGCAGCCTAGAAAATTTCTCATTCCGTTGAGGATCCCAGTATGTTCACGTATGTGGGGATATATTAAGTGTACGATTTAAATATAAAGATTGCTGCATGCCAGTTATATTTCTAAGCTGTCAGCCAAAGCAGAAAATAATCCTTCCCTATCCCAAAGAACGTAAAGGGTAACATGATCTGTTTCAACCAATGCTGATTTGTCCGAACAGGTCCATACCCGAGGCAAAGCTAAGGTTAGGATAGTTTTGCCGAGGCTATTGGGGATACACAGGTCTCTTACCATTTGTGACAGATGTGAGTGAGCAGTGGCCTAGGTAGTACCTCATTCACTGATCTTCAGTAGGTGATTAGGCAACACGTTAACTACTCAGTACTATCTGTAAGCAGGGTTTTATACAGATTACAGCATATATCGTTCAGGATTTATTTTGATGGTGTATGAGCGTTTTGTCTGACAGAAATGTGTCGTAGGATTTACTATTGCTGTCAAGAGACACCATGACCACGGCAACTCCCACAAAGAAAACATGTAATTGGGGTGGCTTGCTTACAGTTTCAGAAGTTCAGTCCATTATCATCATGACCCGGAACATGGCGGTGTGCAGCAGATGTGGTGCTGGAGCTGAGAGTCCTACATCTTGCAGGCAATAGGAAGACACACTGACTGAAGCGAGGGAAAAGAGACCTCGAAGCCCGCCCCCACAGTGACACACTTCCTCCAACAAGACCACACCTCCTAATAGTGCCACTTCTTTTGAGGACCATTTTCTTTCGAACCACCACAATATGTGTGTGTGCCACATGTGTGTCTGGTGTCAGGGGAGGCCGGAAGAGGGTATCTCATCCCCTCCAACTGCAGTTACCATGTGAGTCACCACGTGGGTGCTGGGAATCGAACCGAGGTCTTCTGCAAGAGCAGCGGGTACTCTTAATCATAGAACCATGTCTCCAGCCCCAAAAGTTTTATTTAATGATAGCCCATGAAATTCCTGTTTGGTTGCTAGTAGAATTGTGTCTTTTTGTAGAAACCATGCATAGTACAGCAATTTTTGAATTTTTTTTGCCACAGGCAAAACACACATGACCTTAAAAACCAAAGGAAGCAAGTGCACACTGGACTTTAAAGGCCCCCTTCAAGATGGTCTAAGTTGACAGCCTTTTGTTTCATGTACCCAAAGGCTGTGACTTTTGAACAGCAACTTGACAAAAGAAAATGTAGGGGCCTGAGAAAATGCTGAAGACCCAGACTCAAATAGGTTATTAAAGCAAAGAGTATTTACCAGCATGTGAGGTCACCATCTGTACAAAATGGTGACCCGGAACAAGGCCTGCAGGTCCTTTTCAGCACAGCTCGGTAAATTCCAGGAACAACTATGTCCTTTCTTTCTTTCTTTCTTTCTTTCTTTCTTTCTTTCTTTCTTTCTTTCTTTCTTTCTTTCTTTCTTTCCTTCCTTCCTTCCTTCCTTCCTTTCTTTTTCTTTTTCTTTTTCTTTCTTTCTTTTTTTAAAGATTTATTTATTTATTTATACAGTATCCTCCCTGTAGTCCAGAGAGGGCATCAGATCTCATTATAGGTGGTTGTGAGCCACCACGTGGTTGCTGGGAATTGAACTCAGGACCTCTGGAAGAGCAGTCAGTGCTCTTAACCACTGAGCCATCTCTCCAGCCCAACTATAGCATTTCTAACATGATTGCTCAAACAAGCAGCAGTTACATCAATACATTTCTAATTTTTGTTTTTCCATATTTGGCTTTCTTGGGCAAATCTGGGCCTGTATGGGGAGGGGTTACTATCCTTTTTTGGTCATTGCTTGGATATGTTGTGGGGCTGACTCAAGCCTTATAGTGCTCCCTCCCTAGTCCTTGTTATCAGGGGTGTTATTGATTAATAGCCCTTTGTTTAAGACACTGAAACTATGACCCAGCTTGTCAAATGGAAGTTTAGAACTCTCAAAAACAACCTACAATGGTATTAAAATACATTCCACAATTCAGTATTACAACATCCCTTTAAAAACTGAATTGGGAGCCGGGCGGTGGTGGCGCACGCCTTTAATCCCAGCACTCGGGAGGCAGAGGCAGGCAGATCTCTGTGAGTTCAAGTCCAGCCTGGTCTACAAGAGCTAGTTCCAGGACAGGCTCCAAAACCACAGAGAAACCCTGTCTCGAAAAACAACAACAACAAAAAACTGAATTGGGAACTAAATGATTGAAAGTTCTAGAGGGGAAACAGCATGGAGTTTTTTGTTGTTGTTGTTGACTTTGTTCTACATGGACATGGAGTGGCACCTACACACACAATCGCCTGTATACAAACATGCACACACACATAGAAAATCAGAAGAGCTGAACAAGCTTTTGGAACTACATGCACAACCAGGAATGCTGAGTGTTTGACAGGAAAACAACTGGTTTGTCATCTGAAAGGCGTGTGGCACAACTGAACTTGGCAGAAAGCGGGGCTCCAACAGCCAGGTCTTTCCATGGGATTCCTGAGTCCCCAAGAACAGAAAGAGTTCTGCAATTTAGACGGTGACTTCCGGTTCCCAGGATGGCTGAGCTATCAGGACTGTGTACTACAGAGATGAAAGCTGAGGCCTGACTGAAGCTTCCTGCTGATGCTAACCCACAGAAACTACATCAAGTGGACTGAAGCCAGGTCTCAGTTCTGCCGAAAACTTTGCTTTTCTGAGATGGGGTTTCTTTGTATAACAGTTCTGACTGTCCTGGAACCCACTTTGTAGACCAAGCTAGCTTCGAACTCGGAGATCTACTTCCCTCTGCCCCACCCCTCAGTCCTGGGATTAAAGCCATGCACCGCCCGGCCACACTGCACCACTTTGTCCACAAGATTTCAGCCATCAAACGCGCTCTGATCCCTCTGTCTGCCCCTCTTCCTTCCTCTGTCCCATGAATTGCCGTTTCTCTACACCTACTAGTTCTACGCCCTTGTGCACACAGCACAGGCTTACCTGTATGTGATATAAAAAACAATTAAGTTGAACACGTCCCATTCTTTGTGGGTATATTTCCTCTGGAAGCTCTGATTGCTTGGCATAGGCCACATACAGTGATGCGGATACCACTCCAACAGTAAAAACTAAAAACAAAAAGGCCTAACCAGACAAAATGTGCTGCCATTAAGACAAACACCTTTCACTTCTCAAGTAGATTTTCCATGATTTATTTATTTTATGTGTATTGGTGTGAAGGTGTCAGATCTTCTGGAACTGCATTTTCAGACAGTTGTGAGCTGCCATGTGGGTGTTGGGAATTGAACCCGGTTCCTCCGGAAGAGCAGTCAGTGCTCCTAACTGCTGAGCCCTCTCTCCAGCCCTAAACGAGGCATTTTTTTTTTGTTGTTGTTGTTTTTCGAAACAGGGTTTCTCTGTGTCTTTGGAGCCTGTCCTGGAACTAGCTCTGCAGATCAGGCTGGTCTTGAACTCACAGAGATCCGCCTGCCTCTGCCTCCCGCCCGGCTTTTTTTTTTTTTTTTTTTTTCCGAGACAGGGTTTCTCCGTAGCTTTTGGTTCCTGTCCTGGAACTAGCTCTCAGAGATCCGCCTGCCTCTGCCTCCCGAGTGCTGGGATTAAAGGCGTGCGCCACCATCGCCCGGCTTAAACGAGGCATCTTTAAGAGATGAACAACAGGGCAGTTTTCACATCACAACCACTTGTAACTCCAGTTCCGAGTGACACAGCACCTCCTGCGGGCCTCTGCTAACACCAGACATGCACAAAGTGCACATAATACGTGCATGCAAAATACTTATTAAAAGAAAAGCTAAATTTATTTATTATTTTGAATTATAGATGAACTGCTAGTTATGGCTAATTTAGGTCTAAAATATAATAAAGAAGCCAAACATGGTGATATATGCCTGTATTCCCAGAATGTAGGAAGCTGACATAGCAAGATCATGAGTTAGAAGCCACATTAGACTACACAGCGAGACCCTGCCTTAATTTACAAAAAAGTATAAAGCAATTTTAATATCTTGTCAAGAATCTGGAAATAACACAGAGAATAGTAAGATTCTAAAGTAGAGAAGAACACAGAATGCCAAGAAAGATCACAAATGATTTTAATCTCTAAGTGTAATTGACACTTTTCACATCGTAAAGCAGTCTCTGTCTACTGTTTAGTTACTTTTTACTAACTGCTTCCAGAAACCGCAGCAGGTACAGGAACAGGTTGATGACGTCCAAGTAGAGACTGATGGCAGCTAGCACATACTCTTCGGGAGACAGCTGGTACATCAGCGCGTGTGTATCATAGATGATAAAGCCACAGAAAAGAAGGGCGCCTAGGGACGCCAAGACCAATTCCACTGCTTCACTATGGAAAAAAACCTACAAGCAAGGGATGAAAGAAATATGTTCATATTTAGGGGTCATGTTAGATCAGTAGATCAGTATCAATTACTTTTCATACCAACCTACGGCTAGCTGTATGTGTAACAATGGCATACAATGCTGATGTGGAACACTGACGTATGACTCTATGGCTAGTTGCATATGTAAGCATGGCATACAGCACTGATGCATGAATTTTACAGAAAGAAGGCAGGCAGATCTAAAGTCGCGTTTGCTTGACGGAAGCATGTATGGAAAGATACCTTTCTTCCAGTTAAGTTTACTGCTTGACTATGAGTAGCAGCATTCTAGACATCAACTGCTTTAAATGTTACTTCTGTTGTTGTTGTTTGTTTTTTGAGACAGGGCTTCTCTATGTAGTCCTGGACGTCCTGGAACTTGCTCTGTAGCCCAGCCTGGTCTTGAGCTCACAGAAATCCACCTGACTCTGCCTCCTGAGTGCTGGGATTAAAGGCATGCACCACCATGGCCCTGCTAAAATGTTACTTTTTAAGAATGAATTTTTTATGATATTTACTTATTTATCGGAGACTGTGCATAGCACAGCAAGCAAGCAAGAATGTGGAGGTCAGAAGACAACTTTCCAGAGTTGGTCCCCACCTTTCACTCTGTGGGTTTCAGGGACAGAATTCAGGCCATCAGGTGTATAGGCTTTATTCTCATCAGCCCCCTCTTTTTCAGAATTAAATGTGGCACTTGGAGGTTGGCAGCTACAAGGAGGAGACTTTTTGTGTAACTTCATTTATTTGTGCAACCATCTTTTTCTCAATCAGCAATAATGATGAATATAAGACCATGATTTTTACTGAAATTATCCTATAAACCGTATATATAAGTCCTTTAGCTAATTCTAACTGTCCTCTATAGACAACTCTGCAGGAAGTTCAATTGGCTTACGTTGACATAGGCAGAACTGCATTTGAGTTAACTGTCCTAAAACACTTACCTTCAAAAATCCTGCCAAGCACAAAATCCACAAAACAGCAAACAGCCTGGAGAAAGCAAAATGTAAACACTTCACAATCCTGTTCATTATGAAAACACTTTTGTTTGTAAAGTTTATTTTTTTATTTTATGTGTATGAGTGCTCTGCCTGTATGTATGTATGTATGCCTGTATGTATGCCTGTATGTATGCATGTATGCATGTATGTATGCATGTATGTATGCATGTATGCCTGTATGCATGCATGTGTGCCATGCACCTACCTGACACTTGAAGATGTCAGAAGAGGGCATCATGTCCTCTGGAACTGGAAGTAGGGACTGTGGCAGTTTGAATGGCATTGGTCCCCAGAAGCTCATAGGGGACCATAAAAAGTGTGGCATTGTTAGAGCAGATATGACCTTGTTGGAGGAAGTATGTCACTATGTGGGCAGACTTTGAGGTCTCAGATATGCCCAAGCCACATCTAGGGTATCAGACCACTTCCTGTTGCCTACAAGATGTATGACTGTCAATACTTCTCCAGCACCACATCTGCCTGCATGCGGCCATGTCCCACCATGATGATAATGGACTGTAAATGGACCACCCCAATTAAATGTTTTCCTTCATAATAGTTACATGGTCATGGTGTCTCCTCACAGCAATAGACACCCTAATTAAAACAGAAGTTGGTACCAGGGACTGGGGTATTACTGTGACAGGTCTGACCTTGTTTTTGTTTTGTTTTTTTTTAATATTTATTTATTTATTATTTATATAATATTCTGTCTGTGCGTATGTCTGCAGGCCAGAAGAGGGCACTAGACCTCACTACAGATGGTTGTGAGCCACCACGTGGTTGCCGGGAATTGAACTCAGGACCTTTGGAAGAGCAGGCAATGCTCCTAACTGCTGCAGAGCCATCTCTCCAGCCCCCTGACCTTGTTTTTGTTTGAAGGAATCTGGACTTTGGTTGGGACTATGGATTAGAAGAGCTGTTGAAGGCTTTAATTGCCGCCTAATGGGCCGGACTAGTAGGAGCATGGAAAACAGTGGTTGAGTGTGATTTGATGAAGGGGGTGGGGGCACGACTTGCTCAAGAGGTTACAGTAGAGAAGATTAATATGTTGCCTAGAGATCATTCTTGTGATATTTTGGTGAAGAATGTGGCTGCTTTTTGACCTTGTCTGAAGAATCTGCCTGTGGCTAAAATGAAGAGCTTTGGATTAATTCTGTTGGCAGGGGAAACTCAAAATAGCCTAGTATAGACTCTGTTGTGTTGTTACTGGTGTTAACTCTCATGAAGATTTATAATGAAAAGGAGCAAGCTAAGCTGAGCAAATAAAAATACAAAATGTATAGATTGTGAGAAGGAGCACCAGGAAGTGTAACAGAGCTAAATCCTGCCTTCAAGGAGATAAAGGATTAAGAATTAAAATAAAGGGTGTGGTGACTGTAGGGCAAGGTCTCACCAACCTAAGTCTCCAACTTTTGAAAAGAGCTAAAGAAAAGTTTAGAGCCTGGTGTGGTGGTACACATCTTTAATTCCAGCAGAGGCTGGTGGATCTCTGAGTTTGAGGGCAGCCTGGTCTACAGAGCAAGTTCAAGGACAGCTAAGCTTTGGCAGTAAAACTAACAACCAAAAACAGAAAGCTGTTGAAGAGGTAACTGAACGAGGAAGCTACGCTCCAGTCTCAGCAAGCAGCAGAGCTTTGCAGTTCGTGGTTCTGGCTTTAGAGTTAAGGATGGATGAAAGGGTTTATGGAATTTGTGTCCACATCTAAGAAAGCCACCGAGGCCAGGTATGTGTCAGGGATGTCTAGAGAGGCTGTTGTATGAAGCTGTGACGTTGAAACCTGGACTGCCTTGGAGACCCCTGAAATGGTAGCGATGCCAGAGCTTTGGGGTAACTGCTGAGGAGAGCTGCCAACAGGGACTGGAACCAGCCCACGTGAAAGAAGTGTGCTGCAGTCAACAAAGCTGAACGGAATTGAAGATATGAAGAGTGTTTTGACATCAGACATGGAGATGTTGAGTCCGGAGTTTGGAGTTTGCCCAGCTGGTTTTCAGTCTTGCTTTGGTCCAGGGTTTCTTCACCATACTCCCTTCCCTACATTTTGGAATGGTAATACATATCCTGTGCTATGACATGTTGGAAGTATGTGATCTGCTTTTTTATTTTGTTTTAGAGGGGATTATGGTTAAGAGATTGTATGAATCTCAGAAAAGACTTTGAGCTTTGGACTTTTTTAAAAAAGATTTTTATTTATTTATTATGTATACAGTGTTCTATCTGTCTATATGATTGCGGCCAGATCTCATTACAGATGGCTGTGAGCCACCATGTGGTTGCTGGGAATTGAACTCAGAACCTCTGGAAGAGCAGTCAGTGCTCTTAACCTCTGAGCCATCTCTCCAGCCCGAGCTTTGGACTTTTAAACATTGTTGAGACTGTGATAAACTTTGTGGTATGGTGTATCAGAGAGTTGATAAAATCTAACTTAAGGGAAGCATATAAGACAAGACTTAGTACTTACCCTGCTCCAAATCTGCTGAAATCTCTCTTTGACTGTAGAGTATAGGCAGTCAAGCCAAAAAAGACCGCAGTAGTCAGTATAAAAGCTTGCAGAACCAGGTGTACATCATAGAAAGTAACTGTAAAATTAAGGTTGATTAAAACACACACAGACAGTCAATACCAAACAGCCTTGCCTACAGTAACAAAAAGTTTGCTTACATTTTAGCTTTTAAAAATGTTTTTGTTGCATTTACTGATTATATACACACAGTAATGGGCTTCACCGTAGCATTTTCATACATGTTCACAGTAGATTTAACCATGTCATTCCACTGCTCTCCTGTCCCCACTCACTCTCCCTTTCTTCCATTCCATTCACCAATAAAAACAATCAAACTTCTTCACCCAGTCTTAAATATATTGGTTCAGTGAACCCGTACTGATAACAAAATTAAAAGCTCAGAAATAGTTACTCATACAAATAAAGCAGGCCACATTATCTCACAGTTAACCACGTTCTAAAGATGTTCTATAGGCAAACAGGAGCGGCTCATTTGCAATTTATCAGGATCTCTGTAGCAGTCCCTCAGTCACGGATGACAGTGGCCTAGGTGCTGAGTCAGCTGAGCAGCCCACACCAAGGCAGAGGAGCAAGAAAGGGTACTAAGGCTGTCTAACGTCTGCCATTTCCCCACTCTCCAGGGTACAGGAACCAGTCACAGCTTGCTTTACAATTGCATCTGGACTCTCTTAGAGCACACTGCTGTGGGGGTCACCAAACTCCCTTCTGCAACAGAGTAAGGGTCTGAGCAGTGAGGGCCACTGTAATAGATATCTGCTACTCTTTTAACAGAAAGTTAAATTCAGCTTCTTTCAAGGGGATTAAGTGTTTTGAACCCCAACCACTTAAGTAATTCAAAGGCTTTTTTTGTTTTGCTTTTTTAAAAAATAATACAGTTTCTTTTATATTTTTTAAATATTTATTTGTTTACTTATTATGTATACAATATTATGTCTGTGTGTATGCCTGCAGGCCAGAAGAGGGCACCAGACCTCTTTACAGATGGTTGTGAGCCACCATGTGGTTGCAGGGAATTGAACTCAGGACCTCTGGAAGAGCAGGCAATGCTCTTAACTGCTGCAGAGCCATCTCTCCAGCCCAATTCAAAGTTTTTTCCAAGATGAATTGTACTTGTTATTTCTATTAATAAATCATTAAAATATTTACTTATGGCATTACAGAATTTGGCAGGTGAACACAGAAAAATATATAGTCATTTTACTTCTTGTCAATAATTTGGCATTCTGATCACATAGAATAGAATACTGCAATCCATAAGAAAAATAATCTTCTCAGATTACTTCATCTGTGTATTTTAACTCCACTTCTAGTAACCATATTTATTTTCACACTCCTTACAGTAATGGTATGGTGGCCCTGGGGGAGGGACAGATGACAACATTGTCATGACAACCACAAGGAATATTAGTAGCTCAAAGTACAGATAAGCCGATGGCACTTCCTTTCTATGCTGAAAAGCTTCCAGTCCACTTAGTTTGCTATTTCTTAGTATTTATCTGTATTCTGATTCTTCTAAAAAGAGTAGTAGATTACAAAAGATACAGATTCAATGAAACTGGAACCGAATGGATAGCGATAAATGTACTTCTCATAAGGATGAATGACTTGCTGGCCGTCAGTTAATGCTGACCTTTGTGACACACACTGTAAACCACTCAGGAGTTTTATTGTGATTTGCTTAATTTTTAATTTGAGACATTATTAGGGTACATCAGGTGATTACAGTAGCTCTTGGCCTGGAAACACACACACACACACACACACACACGGCATCAGAAATGGAAAAGACTGCGTATCCTGGGGTGCATTTGGGGGAACATGGGGTGAGGCCATCATAGCTCAGTGAGCAGTTTAGGGAGTGTGACAGAAGAGCCCTTGGGAGTGGGGAGATAAACCCCAGTGTCTCGTCTCAGTCACCGGGAAATCATAAATGAAAAGCTATTCTCAATTCCTTCTGCTTCCCTTCAACTTTTCCATGTCCTCTCGGCTCAGCTGAACTATGTAAAGTATAAATATTTGATTTTTGCTTATCAGAAATCTTCACCCTGTGCCACGTTTTTAATATAACATCCTACGATGTTAAACTTTAACCCCAAATACCTTGTTACCTAAAATATTTTTTTTTTTTTTTTTTTTTGGTTTTTCGAGACAGGGTTTCTCTGTGGCTTTGGAGCCTGTCCTGGAACTAGCTCTGTAGACCAGGCTGGTCTCGAACTCACAGAGATCCACCTGCCTCTGCCTCCCAAGTGCTGGGATTAAAGGCTTGCGCCACCATCGCCCGGCTACCTAAAATATTTTATCGACAGTAAAATGGTAACACATGAAAGACTTACCAACAGTTGCCACAGTCAGAGCTTCCAACAGTGTCTAAGAGAACAGACTGTAATTAGTGAACGCGTGAAGAATGGACACTGCCTCACGCACACGCTCACTTCTAGCAGTCCAGCACTGTCTCACGCACACGCTCACTTCTTGCAGTCCAGCACTGTCTCACGCACACGCTCACTTCTAGCAGTCCAGCACTGTCTCACGCACACGCTCACTTCTTGCAGTCCAGCACTGTCTCACGCACACGCTCACTTCTAGCAGTCCAGCACTGTCTGACGCACACGCTCACTTCTTGCAGTCCAGCACTGTCTCACGCACACGCTCACTTCTAGCAGTCCAGCACTGTCTCACGCACACACGCTCACTTCTAGCAGTCCAGTATGGTCCCATGAGAATGGTTCATGTTAGCTTCAGAGAAGCCTTGTGACATACATAGGGCAGGACAATACAATCCTACTCTAACAAAAATGGGCCCTCAATGCATCATGAAGATTTACATTCTCATTGTGGCTCTTTAAGCTTTAACAAGATTTTTCATCTGTAATAGGAAAGTCATAAAGTAGAATTAACAGAAAATTAAATTTTTTCAAGCTAGATAAAAATCAAGAAAATGATACTGTAAACCCTCAATACCTCACAAAATAAACATAAGAAACATAAAATATTTTGTTATGTACTTTGATGAAGTACCTTAAAACAGCCTTGCAATAAAAATGTCTTTCTTCTCCAGCAACAGATTTTGTACCTGGACACCTGGCTGTTCAGATGAAACAGCGTGTTTGTAGCCTCCCTTGCAGCTAGGTCTCACCACGTGACCGTATTCTAAGCCAAACTGACAGAGTGGGTGCACAGTCACTGGACTGTGCTCTAAGAGTACATGCCCCCCCCACACTTTATTCACTTAATTTAAACTGAATGCTATTCGGATAGGGCAACGTGCTATCTTATACTATACAATACTTCAGGAGTGCCTGAACTACACAGCTGGCTGAGCTCAGGATAACTCTCTTGTGTTATTTTGTATTGTTTAAGTCATGTTATAAGTAGCTGAAATCTTGCCAAAACAAAAGATTTGGAGATATTAAGCCTTATATTTTAGGCTCTCCTTGATTATATCATCTCTAGTTAGATTTGATCAACTGTCTGATACACTGTACCACAAAGGCAAAGGCAGAAGAAACAGCAATGGCTGTGTAATTACAATGGTAAGGAAGCAGTCATTGTACTCCATCCTACCTAGAGCCAACAGTCCTCAGACCCAGAAAAGAACAAAGATGCAGAGGCAATGAAACTAGCACCCCGCCTCAGTGGTTGCTAATTCCAAGAACTAAGTAACGGATCCCAGAAATGGAATACACTGTTGATATGTGTGGTTAGGTTGGGGCTGGAGGCTGGGGAGCTACAGTTAGGGTTGGGGTTGGGTTTAGGGTTAGAGTGCAGTGTGCAGTCCTCACATCACAGTGTAGATGCTGACACACTAGTGTGCAGTCCTCATATCACACTGTAGATGCTGACACACTAGAGTGTAATCCTCATATCACAGTATAGGTGACACACTAGTGTGCAGTCCTCACATCACAGTGTAGATGCTGACACACTAGAGTGTAATCCTCATATCACAGTGTAGGTGACACACTAGTGTGCAGTCCTCACATCACACTGTAGATGCTGACACACTAGTGTGCAGTCCTCACATCACAGTGTAGATGCTGACACACTAGTGTGCAGTCCTCACATCACACTGTAGATGCTGACACACTAGTGTGCAGTCCTCATGTCATAGTGTAGATGCTGACACACTAGTGTGCAGTCCTCATATCACAGTGTAGGTGACACACTAGTGTGCAGTCCTCATATCACAGTGTAGGTGACACACTAGTGTGCAGTCCTCACATCACACTGTAAATGCTGACACACTAGTGTGCAGTCCTCACATCACAGTGTAGATGCTGACACACTAGAGTGTAATCCTCATATCACAGTGTAGGTGACACACTAGTGTGCAGTCCTCACATCACACTGTAGATGCTGACACACTAGTGTGCAGTCCTCACATCACAGTGTAGATGCTGACACACTAGTGTGCAGTCCTCACATCACACTGTAGATGCTGACACACTAGTGTGCAGTCCTCATGTCATAGTGTAGATGCTGACACACTAGTGTGCAGTCCTCATATCACAGTGTAGGTGACACACTAGTGTGCAGTCCTCATATCACAGTGTAGGTGACACACTAGTGTGCAGTCCTCACATCATACTGTAAATGCTGACACACTAGTGTGCAGTCCTCACATCACAGTGTAGATGCTGACACACTAGTGTGCAGTCCTCATGTCACAGTGTAGATGCTGACACACTAGTGTGCAGTCCTCACATCACACTGTAAATGCTGACACACTAGAGTGCAGTCCTCATGTCACAGTGTAGATGCTGACACACTAGTGTGCAGTCCTCATGTCACAGTGTAGATGCTGACACACTTATGTGCAGGGTCCAGCCCTTAGGTTAGATTTCAATTTCCGCCTTATCTGCAGCAGGAGACAGGGAGGAGGCAAACACAAACAAACAAATAGAACAAAGCCAGCAAGATAACTCACTCCCTAAAAATGTTTACTGTACAAGTCCTACAACCCACATACAGTAGGAGTGACCCAACTGCACAGTGGTCCTCTGGCCTCCATTGGTATCCTGTGCCATGAACACCTCCACATACACGTATCAGGTACACACATAATAATATGTACAAACAAACAGCTCTGGGTGATGGTTCCGTGGTTGAGAGCACTGGCTACTCCTGTAGAGGATCAGCCATCAGCTCCCGGCACCCACAGGGTAGTTCACAGCTGTTTAAACTCTAGTTCATTTCTAGGGCACCCAACATCCTCTTCTGGTCTCCACATGCACAGGTGCACATACAAAAATAAATACATATAGGAAAACAGTTACACAGTAAGGTTAAAAATAAATCTTGAAAGAAAATTACGTCAATCTTCAAATCTGTTGCAACCCCCTTTCAGAAAGACGGGTGTCTCTGTAGAAAAGGACAGGCCCCTCTTCTGCTCAGCAGTGAGAGCACTCACTAGAAAACATCAGCCGAAGGTTGTTGAGGACCCTGTTCATCATATGCTTAGCTAACATGGTTTAACAAACAAGGAAGTCTGTAAAACACACTTTTGACGCTGGTTTTATTGTTGTAGATGATTTTGCTTTTTCTTTTGTCCTTCTACAGCAAAGTAAGAAAGGAAGGGGATTTTGTGTATACAAGCATGCACTTATATTTTTCAAAAAGCACTACTTCAGAGTGGTGCACTCGTTTCAGTGTGACACTGTGCTCTTCTCGACTGTATACTGTTTCCAGTGTCCTACTTCCTTCCTTATCTGTGAGAAAGATCAGGTACAAAAAGCCCAACTGCTTTGCCAAATGCCACATAAGCAGAAGGTAGACAATCATTAAAGGTTCTAAAAGAGCATATATTTATAAGTAATTTCCTAATATATTTTAGTTAAAACTTCAGGGCTGGGAAGATGGCTCAGTGGGTTAAGTGCTTGCTGTGCCAGCATGAGGACCTGAGTTCTGGTCCCCAGCACCAGATACAATGTCAGTGTGGTGGCACATGTTTGTGTCCCGACGGCTAGACGGCAGAGGATGGTGGATTGCTGCAGCTTACCACTTAGCAAGTCGAGCTGAAATGGCACATTCAAATTCTCAGAGACCTTGTCTCAGAAACTATGATGGGTCTGCATGGTGGTGGCACACGCCTTTAATCCCAGCACTCGGGAGGCAGAGGCAGGCGGATCTCTGTGAGTTTGAGGCCAGCTTGGTCTACAAGAGCTAGTTCCAGGACAGGCTCCAAAGGCACAGAGAAACTCTGTCTCGAAAAACAAAAAACAAACAACAACAACAACAACAACAAACCTAAGGTGGGGAATGAAAAAGAAACCCAGTGCCAAGCTCTGACCCCCATATACTCATGCATAGGCAAACACCTGTGGACACAGCTCGATTTTATTCTCCCATTGTTACACACGTACACACACACACACACATACACACACACACACACACACACATGCACACATTTTAACGAGTATTTTGGAAGCTCAGGTTAAATGCTAATGGCGGAGATAATATCAAAGTACTCACAAATGCAAAAAGCAGGTAGATGTTCAGAGGATGCTTGCGTCTGTGCAAAGTTAACGCGAAAATCAAGCCCAGAGAGCCGAGGGCAAACACCAAAATTAAAGCAGGGCTGAAAGACATAACATTAAAAGTATTTTAAGGTTAAAAATAACAGGGATAATAGTATATAATTTAGTAAAATCTATGATTTTCTATGTTCATAAAAGTACAAGAATAAAGTCTGGATCCATACGAAATAAAAAAAAAACTTACTTTCTATCTGGAAAAGTTGAGATGGGTGTGAGATGGGGAGTGACTTAAGAGAGTGGAAGGTGGTATAAGAGAGTGGGAGGAGCTGTGAGAGAGTGGGAGGGGCTGTGAGAGTGGGAGGGGCAGTAGGGAGTAGGAGGGGCTGTAAGAGAGTGGGAGGGGCCTGTCTATCCATCTTTTGTTTACTGATGTCCTTCACAGTGGAGTAACGTTTACAATTAGCATAGCATTTTATTAACTGAAATACAATAAATGAAACATATTATAGCCCTTTAATAAATCCCCTAAATTTAAATAATTACATCCCAGAGTAGCCAATTAACAGTTTAAGACTCTCCTTTGGTAGGAAGAGGAGAGACAATCTGTTTCTTAGAAAACAGTCACTTTTTAAATTTTTTTCTTTCAAATAAAACAACCATGTTATTTTTAGCCACTTAAATACTTATGCTGAGAGGAAGATCTTTATCAAGTCCTCCAGTTAGGTAGCTAAGTCTAGAGACCTCTCAGTAAAATTATTCTAGCAATGAAACAAGATTATCAGAACCACACATTCTTCACATAACTCTATTTTGCAGATATAGTCTTAGGCTTGGGAGACAATACAGTAACAAATACAACAAAAAAAAGTGACTATGACATATGCAGCAAAGTTCTTTATTTCTTTTCTTTTTTTAAATTGTGTGTGTCGTGGAGGAGGGACAGGAGTGTCTGAGTGCGGGCACACACGTGTGGAGTCAGAGGACAGCTACAGGAGCCAGTTTTTCCTTTCCGCCCGTGGGTCCCATGAGCGCTGGCACGCTTTTCCGGGCTGAGCCATTTCAGCAGCCAACAGTACAAACTCCTAACCCGGGAGATGATGGTTTGACCCTAGAAAACTATAAGCTAAAATGAGGGGAAATAGTGTGTTGTGAAATATTCTCCTTTGTCAAAAAATGAATCCGGCTCCTAGGAGTTAGATGATGGCCTTTTTAAAAGTTAACAGACACAACATCCTCAACAGATGAGCTATCTGGAGATGGCTCCGAACTGCTGCCTTCTCCTACCTGTCATGTTAACAGACACAACATCCTCAACAGATGAGCTATCTGGAGATGGCTCCGAACTGCTGCCTTCTCCTACCTGTCATGGACAAATGTCCGCACAGTCTCGAAGTACAGGAACACGGCAGAGGTCACCGTAGTTAGGAGAACTTGCAGAGAAAGGATGCTGTAGACTTTTCTGAGAAAGGCTGGAAGAGAGAGAAGTAAGACATATGATGATTTTCCAAAATATTTGTTCCCCCGTCAGGACCAAATTGCTTAGAAAAAATTGTTTCTTTTTTTGCATGTTTAGTTGTTTGTTCGGTGGATGAGAGGAGCATGTGCCATGGCTCACATGCAGAGGAGAGGAGACCATGCCAGGGTTAGAGTCCTCCTCCACCATGCCAGTCCAAAGACCTGCCTCACTCAAACAGGCAGGCTTGGTGGCAAACCCTATTACCCAATGAGCTATCATACTGTCTGAAAAACTATGTTTTCACAGACATTTTTCTTTAATCTTAATCTATATGCCTCATAAAGCTGGAAATATTACTTGGCCACTCCCTGATCTATCAGATTGACAGTTCAAAAGGTTTTGTGAAAGGATCTGTGAGGGTGCAAAGAAGGAAACCTCCTAGATTGCCTGCTGGGCAGTCAACGGTGATATCGCCAACCAAATTGAAAGTGCATTTAGCTTATTATTATTATTTGAAGGAAGGATGGTAACTCTCAAGAGATGATGGCGAAATCAATTATGGTGATATACACTACTGAAGATGACCACATTTTACAAGATTGTAATAAAGTGTACAACAGCTATTCTTAGATGTAAGATACAGTAAGTGAGCATATAAAATTGCAATGTGACCTGTGAATAATAAGGTTGTATTCATGAGTGTACAAGATAGTAGTATCTTAATTTTTCCAGGTTGTGCATGGCATACTGATAAGACAGACTAGTTTAACACACTAATATATAGGGGTGCACCACAGTGACTAGTTATATGGACCTACTCCATACTTAAGGTGGATACTACATTCAGAAATTGATTCTCATATAATTTTTCTATTATAACTTTAGGGTTCATTGCTTTCCACCAGTGACCCTGGATTAGAAGTACAGTATTCCAAAAGTATCTTCCAGAAAACGTGTACATTATAAACAGCTACTTTGCTTATATTTAAAGGAAGCATTTTGCTTAGCCTTTTGTTTTTGTCTTTGACATCGATATAGATGGCCCAGTTGGGGTTAGGATAGATAGATATCTATGGAAATTTTCAAAATTACATTTTCGTATTTATATGATTTATTTATTTATTTATTTTTATGTGTGTAAATGTGTGCAGGTTAGGGTGACACAAGGTAGGTAATTACAAAAGGAACAGCTGAGAATCTAATAAACACAGACGCGATCAGGTTCTGTTATCGGCCCAGTCTCCAGGGCTCCTAACTAAGATGTTCCTGCACACTCAGCTAGTCACACAAACACTCAGTACTGTTATAGTCACGTCAGCCACACAGAAGTAAATTAGATATAAAACTATTTTAAAAAACAAAACAGTTAACTTAAACAGAAATTGTGTGGTTCTTCTAGGGATTGTGAAACCTAGTTTCCAGTTCCATCCAAAATCCAGACTTGGTGCTTCTAGCCCAGATTAGAGAAGTTTCTATGTTTAAACACCTCTCTGATTCTTAAAGCATCCTGTTACAGTGCAGCAATTATGTTTACTTTAAAGATAAAGGGATCATAGTGACCAAGAAGCACGACTTTACATATACCAACAGACAGTATTTAATTTTCAGACCCTTCAGCCAAGGCTCTTCCCATGACACTACACTATTTCCTAGCACTGCTTTAAATGGGCACACTTTCCGCTGTGACATTTGGTGAGCGTTCCTAAACAGCTCATCAAAAATCTCCTCTTTCCCCATGAGCTCACCTCACATCTGAAGTGTGGGCACCACGGGATTCCCACTTCCTCTTGAAGCCTCCCCAGGTTATTCCCATTTTCAGACTGTTGAGGCCTCTCAAAAGCCCCTCCAAGTTGGCATTTGGCACATTAGAATTAAGTTATGCTGCCACAAGAAAGCTCTTTCAGGCGCTGGCCAAGTCAATGTTTTAGGACAGCAATGTGGCCTGCGAGACTTTTATTTATCTGCCTTTGTGTCTAGCACAGAGTTGCTGGAGAAAAATCAGGTACATTTATTAAACATACCGCCATGCTTTAAGTCTTTCCTCATGAAGGCCTCTCTACAGACGCTGCACTGACATCAGTACCATCTCTACAGACGCTGCTATAGACATCTCAGTACCATCTCTACAGATGCTGCACTGACATCTCAGTACCATCTCTACAGACGCTGCTATAGACATCTCAGTACCATCTCTACAGACGCTGCACTGACATCAGTACCATCTCTACAGACACTGCACTGACATCTCAGTACCATCTCTACAGATGCTGCACTGACATCAGTACCATCTCTACAGACGCTGCACTGACATCTCAGTACTATCTCTACAGACGCTGCTATAGACATCTCAGTACCATCTCTACAGACGCTGCACTGACATCTCAGTACCATCTCTACAGACGCTGCACTGACATCTCAGTACCATCTCTCCAGGAACTTCACTTCCTGCAATATCTGGCACCTTCTGTCCCTGGCCCTCCCTGAAGTGATCCATTGTCTCATTTTGTCATTTCTGGGACCAGCAGGAAGCTTTCAGTCCTATCCACTCCCAGTATCTGCTACACAGACTGGCTCTCTTCTTACTCCAAACACTTCTGAAAAGGCAGCAATGTCCTGACAGCAAAGTTATAAAGAGCCAACAAAATACAGCACAACCTGCCTGGTGAATACAGAAACAGTATCCCTGAACAACAACAACAACTAGCAAAGAAGATTCAGTGGTATATTAAATGCACTCCACGTGACTAAGTGGGATTTACTCCTGGAATGGCAGGATGGTTCAATACGTGAACACCAATCAAATGCTATATACCACATTTAGGAATGATAGACATGGAGGAAATGCAGTTGTTATTGACAGATACAGAAGATGCATTTGCCAAAATTCTACAATGATTTGTGACTTTAAAAGTTAACTAGGAACCCAAAAAGATAAAGGCCATATATGTAAAGGCCACTGTGTACTGAGAACATGTGAATGTTAAGTGCAAGCATTCTCTCCCCCTCTCCCCATCCCTTTCTCCCCTGAAAGGGACATCTCTTTCAATTCCCCTACCCCCTGCCAAGGCTCAGGAACATTAAAGGAGAGATGGAAAGTATGTAAGAGCGAGCAAGATGGGAGGAATGAATGCCATGGAACATTTTCTCCAGGACACAGCCCTGAAAACGGAGGCTGCTCGCTTGTTTCCCTGCTGCCTAAGCCCAAATAATCATGCAGAAACTATATTGATTACGACGCTGTTTAGCCAATGCCTCAGGAGTATTTCTAACTAGCTCTCTAATCTTAACCCATTTCTATTCATCTCTGTGAGATGAGATTCCTGTGGAGTCTTTCTCCTCTGGCAGCTACACGGCAGAATCTCTTTGACTCCACCTACTCTTCTTTATGTATCTCTGTTCAGATTTATGGTCTGGCTTTGCTCTGCTAAGCCATTGTTTATCAACTAATGAAAGCAACACATACAGAGAAGCACATCCCACATCCCAGCCCAGCTGCTGCACTCAGGAACTCCTAGTGTCTATGGCTCCCTGCATGAGACTTGCAGAAGATCAAGCCGGGCAAAATGGAATGTGGGAGCGAGGGGCTCATTACTGCCTGGCTCCAGTAAATGGCCCCATTCTCATGCAAATGTGGCAGCACTAACTAGATTCAGTAGATTAAAAAACAAAATGACAAGAAGATGAGAAAGGGGTGCTGAGGGTAGTGGGACTGAATAAGATATCGTATATGCATGTATGAAACTGTCAACGAATAAACTAAAAAACTGACTAAAAATGAAATATTGCAATTGAAAAGCAATGATTCAAATGGTGTATCATAGAAGCTACTGGCATTTGATGGCAACTAGGGGAGTGTGGTGGTGTGAATAAGAGTGGCCCACAGGCTCATATATTTTATGCTTAGTCACCAGGGAATGGCACTACCTGAAAGGACCAGAGGATTAGGAGGCGTGTCCTTGCTGGAGGAAGTGATTCACTGGGGGAGAACTTTAAGGTTTCAAAGGTCCGTGCCAGGACCAATGTCTCTCTGCCTATGGATCACTACTGCTCCAGCGCCTGCCTGCGCACTGCCACGCCCCCTGCCATGATAATGGGCCAAGTCTCTGGAACTGTCAGCAAGCCCCAATCAAATGCCTTTTCTTATAAGAGTTGCCTTAGTCATGGTGTCTCTGTGCAGCACTAGAACACGGACTAAGGCAGGGAGCAAGAGTCGGTTTTCTTCAGGGATGTGGCCACCCACGAGTCAGTACAGGCCCTACTCTCACGTACACACAGGAAGCACTTCTGGGTCCAGCGGGTCCTTTTAAAAAGGCACATATGAAGTTGAGAGGTAAAAGGAACCAATGGGGTTGGAAACTGGGGGTAGATTTGATCAAAACACATTATATGAAGGTATGAAACACACATACAATAGAGTATTTTTCCAGTGGGTGCCATCAAGAGAATGAAAGAGCAAGCTACAGACTGTGAGAAAACACTTGCAAAAGATATACCAGGAAGTAAAATAAGTGATGAAAAATCTATTAAAATGACCCAAATCCAAAATACTGACAAAACCAAATTCTAGCTGAGAACGGGAAGAACTTTCATTGTTTGCTGATAGCAAGGCAGGGTCACAGTCTCAGGGTTTCCTACAGTACAAAACACATTCTTGTGTATGGCCCAGCTATCAAGCACCTTGGTACTTATCCAAATGAGTTGAAACTATGTATACACAAAAACCTGCACATGGGTGTCGACCAGACAGTTTTATCTGGAATGGCCCAAACTTACAGGCAGATAAAGAAAGCACACTGGCACTACAGAAAGTGGAAGATGCTTCAGTAGCGAGAGCCAATGAGCTATCAGGCCATGGAAGGGAGGAGGAGGGGAATCAAATACACACTGTGGGACCACACAGGTAATGCCAAGCAGAGGGGTGAAAAAACCCCAATGTATCTTATGATCTCAACTACATGGCATTCTGGAGCAGGCACAAGAGAAAGGAAGAATGAAAGTCGGACAGACACACGCTACATGGATGCGCCCGGAAGACATTATTCCAACAGAAAGATGCCAGTTATGAAGCCGCAACTGTGTGATTTCTTTTTCCTGAGGCATGTCTAATAGTTTTATAAAGACTGGAAGTAAAACGGTGGTTGTCAAGGGCCGAGGAGGTAAGCAACGCCCAGTTATTGAATGGATACAGTTTCACTTTTGCTTTGAAAGACAAGAAAGTTCTGGGCAGGAAACACTTAAGACAACACACAACTTAACACTACGTCGCTGCACCTCAAAAGGGGCTAGGGTGGCATATTTTCTCCCACAAGCACTTTGTCATAATTAATACATTTTAAAAGCTGAGCTCACTTGTCAAAATAGTTTCAAAATTCATTTTAGGAATATCGTGCTAGGTGCCAAGATTCTTGATGCGCCAGAACCACCTTTTTTTTTTTTTTTTTCCAGAACCGGTTTCAGCTGCCCAGGCAGGTTAAATCCGGGACACCTTCTGTAAACAGCTGACCTGTAGTGGACAAGGAATTCCGCTTCCTTACACGACACCCAACAGTTTAAATGAAAAATCATAGCTTTGCAGAGGAAGGCTGCCAGGACATATGCATTGACCTGGGAAACTTCTGAGCCATCATTCAAAGGGATTCTGGGTTCTAGACCCCACGGAGAGAAATTAATGACTGAGGTGATAAAGTCTCGGTTGCCATCAGACAGCGGTTCTCAACCTGTGGGTCTCGACCCGTCGTCGTTGACCCTTCCACGGGAGAAAGTTGAGAAGCAAGCGAAGCACAGGCGACCCGGCCGGCCCGTGGGGACTGCGCTGCGCTCCGGTCACTTGGCAAACTCATTCTCACCCAGGTCCCCCTGGTCACCCGCCTCGTACCCATGCGGATGTGCACGCTGGCCGAGGCCACGCAGCTGCCGTAGTTGAAGTCATCCTCGATGGAGGAGCAGGGATAGCGCGGGTCCGTGTCGGCCATGTCGCCAGCAGCACCCGCACAGCCCGGCCGAGGGAGCCCGCACTGACCACAACCGCCGTCACCCACTTCCGGGATGACCGCCAGACAGAACTAGTCGAACTGCCTCGCCCGGGAGAGCGCCGAAGCAGTCGATCTCCCCCTCTCCCCACCCCGCCCGGAAAAATCCCCATTAGATAACAAGCGGTTGCTTCCCAGTCGGAGGAGATCGGCTGCTCCCTCCTGCGACAACGGAAGGGAAACTTTTCTTGGATTTCCCGCAAAATGTTTCTCTAGGCCTTTCCCAGAACAACTGCAAAACGTGATGGATGGATTCATGTAAGAATTCAGCAACCTCTCTCGTTTATCCTCTTCTTCAGTTATCACGCCAGCAATGCACTTTGATGCAATTATTTTAAAGCAATAATTAGACGTACACTTATTGAGCATTCTTTCAAAATAGACTTTTTGAGGGGCTGGGAGAGATGGCTCGGTAGTTAAGAGCCCTGGCTGCTCTTCCAGAGGACCTGGGTTCAATTCCCAGCATCCATGTGGCAGCTCACAACTGTCTGTAACTACAGTTCCTGGGAATCTGACCACCACACATAGACATGCTTGCAGGTACAACACCAATGCACATAAAAAAAAAAATAAATTATTTTAAAAAATAAAATAGGCCGGGCGGTGGTGGCGCACACCTTTAATCCCAGCACTTGGGAGGCAGAGGCAGGCGGATCTATGTGAGTTCGAGGCCAACCTGGTCTACAAGAGCTAGTTCCAGGACAGGCTCCAAAGCAACACTGAGAAACCCTGTCTCGAAAACCCAAAATAAAGTAACTAACTAAATAAATAAATAAAAATAAAAAATAAAATAGACTTTTTGAGCGAATTATGTTTATCTTGAAAGACAAGCAGGAACCCACAAGCGGGATGTGATGCAGGTTCTCAAAGAGCGGAGAGGTCAAAGTTCACATGGTACTGTAAAGGGACTGGTGCCAAAGAATGAGGCTGGACAGATAAAATAAAAAAAAAGTCCAGACCACCTTAGGCCAAAGGTAGAATTCAGGAAAAAGCCAGGGGGAAGAATGATGAATTAATCTCCAGCAAAGGCGGCAGCAGGAGCGCAGAGATACAAACTATCGTCATTACACTACAGACCTGAGGTGTACAATTGCGAAAAAACATTCCAGGACACCTGTAATTTTATTTATTTTTATTTTTTAAAAGAAAGAGTCTCAATATGTTGCTAAGCTGTCCTGAAACTTGTTGTGCAGACTAGGTGAGTCCTGAACTCACAGAGTTCCACCTGCCTCTGCCTCCTGAGTGCTGGAATTAAAGGCGTGTGCCATGACAAACTTGTAATTTTTAAAAATGGATTTACTTTGATTCATTCATATCCTCCAATTTTTTGTTTTAATAAACTCCCTCACCCCAAGAGTAGGCAAGTAGGGTTAAAAATAATGGAAGAGTAGGGGCTGGAAAGATGGCTCAGAGGTTAAGAGAACTAGCTATTCTTCCAGAGGTCATGAGTTCAATTCCCAACAACCACATGGTGCCTCCCAGGTACCTATAATGAGATCTGGTGTCCTCTTCTGGCATACAGGCATACAGGCATGCAGAACGCTGTATACATAATAAATAAATAAATCTTTAAATAAATAATTGAAGAATAGCCTCTTCTAAAACAAAATACTTAATGTTTTCAGGAATCTTTTCTCAAAAATACTCCATAGTCGCAAGAATAAAAAAATGCTTATCTTTTATTATTTTTAGACATTTTAGAAACATGTTATTCACTTCGATAATGTTGTAAGAATGGTATTTGTCGCAGAGGACACTGGAGATGAGCGGGGAACCTACCTTTGTGTCATCTCAAGCATCGCTAGCCTATCATTCAGAAAGATTAATTCTGGATGGATTGTCCCCTAAATGTGAAAGACAAAACAATAAAACTTAAAGTCATGTAAAATAATCTCTTTATAATTTGAAGTAAAGCAAAAATGTCTGAAAACTGTTAAAATATTATTTAATCTCAGAAGACTGGCAAACTATATGAACATTGAGAACACCTAGAAATTAAAATTTATCATGACCAAACAACAGACTAGGAAATATTTTAATATACATATCTATATAAAGCTCCATTTCATACCACAATAACAATGATCAGAAATCCAGACTCAGCCCCTACGGCAAGCAGCCAACAGAAAATGGGCAAGAGACCGGATTAGGTAGCATATGCCCATAGAATGGAGCCGAATAGGTTGCAGACACATGGGAGATGCTTACTCTCACTAGTGGTCAGAAAACGTGTAGCTAAATGTCAAAAGGAAAATACCGCTAAGCACTTATCCAGTGGTTAAAACTATGGGACTGGCAGTGTCAAGACTGAGGAGTAATGTGAGCTGCAACCGGCATGAGCTTCAAGGTGTTGTCTAGGATACTCAGACACCGCTTCAGATCCTGCAGAGACCATACATTCAGAAGGACCCTACACTTCATTAACTCTCAGTTGTTGCCATTCTAGAATTCTTGCTGGTGTTGCCCCAAGCTTGGGTTTAAAAGTGAACCCTGAAAGGACACTGGAGATGAGAAACTTGCGTGCTCACAGCGGTGGTGTCCGCCGTGTCAACACTTACACTTCAGGATGCCCAACAAGCAGAGAATTCGTTTGTGCCTATAACACGTGGGAGTTAAGCTAGACTCAAACGACGTCTGTTACTGAATACAAGAAGAAGGGAGGACAGTGGCCGGCCCTAGAAGCCAAGTTCTCCTTGCTAGACAGACCTCACTCTGAAAGGAGAGAGACATACATCGTTCTAAAAAATGTAAATAATCTTGTTGTATGCCTTTTTTCCACTGCTGTTCCTTTCTGGTAGCAGAAAAGCACTTACATGGAAGGGAGACACGGAAGGAAAGGGGAAGATAGATGTCTTACTGTGGCACCTCTTCCTGCAGTTCACCAACTCAACCAAGCCAGAGTGGAGAGTATTACTAACAGATCCGCTCAGGCAATAACCCTGGCTTACAGCCCCATATCAAAGAGCACGCCTTTAACAGGCAACTCTAGGGGGCAGGGCAGGGTCACAGCGAAGTTAAGACCTGGATTCCCTTCCCCCCTCCCCTCCCCCCACTTGTTTTGTTTTTGTTTGTTTGGTTTTGGTTTTGGTTTTACAAGACAGGGTTTTTCTGTGTAGCAGCTCCTAGAGCTTGCTTTGTAGACCAGGCTGGGCCTCGAACTCACTGAGATCTGCCTGCCACTGTCTCCTGCATTCTGGGATTAAAGGTGTGTAAAGAGCTAGTTCCAGGACTGGCCCAAAGCTACAGAGAAACTCTGTCTCATAAAATCACAAAATAAAAAGGTCTGTACCACCACATCCAGCCAAGTTCTCTTCTTGAGAAAAGCATAATTCTGCCAGGTGAGAACAATGAATGACTCTGGGTAACAGTATTTGAGAAAGAACAACACAGGAGCTCTTAAAGTAGTTGTACAACATGCAGAATCGTTGCTGTGTGCATCTCCTATGTGCCTTGGTGGCCAGGCTTGCAGTCTTCAGTTTCTGTTTTAATCATTCAAGGCATAACCTAGGGCCAGGACCTGAAGGAGGTTTCTAGATGGCAGCGTATGTGCAACCCGTACACCTAAGGTATACATAAATTAGCAAGATTTTCTATTCAAGCTAGCTTCTCTTTGGGCTTTAGCCAGAGTTGGACATGTGCTCTATTAAAGAGCTTTTTCTTTTATTAATCTCTAATTTTACAGAGTAATTTCTCATTGGAAAGGCATATTAATTCTAGAACAACACAACTAGAAAACACAAGCTTGACATCTGCATTCAATACTAAAAACAGTAAAGATTTAAGATGCAACTATTTTTGCATTTTTTTAGTTTTTTACTTTTTGTTTTCTTTCTCTTCCTTCCCCTCCTGTTCTTACTGCTATTCCTAGTCTTATTATTCTTTCACAGAGTCTCACTGTGTTTGTGTCTCTGTCTAGCCTAGAACTCACTATTCAAAACCACGCTGACTTCAATTCAAACTCACAGATACCTGCCTGCCTCTGCCTTCCGAGTGCTGGTTTAAAGGCATATGTCATCATGCCCAGCTTATATCCTTTTTAAACTTATGGAATTTTGTTGGCAGTTTGGCTTTAATGGGTACAACTGAAACTTTGTAAGACTGGTGGATTACTGTAAAAGCACCCAAACTTTTAGTCCAAGTAAATTCTTTTGTGGGTTTTTTTTGTTTTTTTTTTTTGTTTTTTTTTTTTGTTTTTTTTTTTGTTTTTTTTTTTTGTTTTTTTTTTTTGGTTTTTTGAGACAGGGTTTCTCTGTGGTTTTGGAGCCTGTCCTGGAACTAGCTCTTGTAGACCAGGCTGATCTCGAACTCACAGAGATCCGCCTACCTCTGCCTCCCAAGTGCTGGGATTAAAGGCGTGTGCCACCACCGCCCGGCCCCAAGGTAAATTCTTTAGGCATGAATTTTCTCCAGTGTTTACTAACCATTAGAATGCCCACACACTGGAGTTGCTAGGGAAGTCATAGTGACACTATATAAAGCTCACATATGCTCAGTAAAGGTCCCTCTTCACTGAATGTCACAGGAGAGGTCGGATTTGGTAGCTCTTGAGGAACTGTGACGATTGTCGGGGGAGGGGGGAAGTAAGTTATGAAACAGAGGAAAGAATGAACATAACCATCATAAAACAGACTCCTAAGAACTTTGACCAGTCAGACTCCCTTCTGTAATGGAGAGCTCCCAGTGATTTTTAACATGAATGTGTCTGGAGATAAGAACTGGAAGAAAACTGAGTAGGAAAAGTCCTATAGTTTTGTGGCTCAGTTTATAAAAAACAGTCAGCATTGATGCTTAAGTCCTGAAGTTTTCCTGCAGCTGTGAATGTAGGGTATAATAAACACCGCACCCCCCCCCCCCATTCCTGGGATTTTTGGAATGATTGGATTTTTTGTTGTTTATAATGAGCTCTTCTAATACATTTGAATCCAACTCCAGAGGTGGTCTGTAGTGTAGCAGGCAGTTTGAAAAACATGACAGTCGTGCCTGAAAGATTAAGACAATAACACACTGGAACAACCAACCGCACCCTCCTGCTCTTTAGTCCCATTTCACGCTCAATATCCGACCGAACCTTGGAACTAATCCCTGGCAAAAAATATTGAGGAATGGCTACATGAACCTCTCCTGAGTCTTGTGAATCATCCTAGCGAATCGGAAGATTTGGAGAGTGTGTTGTGTTTATAACTTGATGGAGAGGAGCCAGTAGAGGGACAAACAGTTAAAGTCACAGAGATAAATGATAACAGCCACCCTGGATGGTATTCATGGCGGCAGTCAAAGATGAGATTTAGGTAGGGGGATAGACGGTTCCCCGCTAGAGATGGAAGAAGAGTCTGTTATGTCTTGGACAGGAAGCACTAAAAGCTCACGTGTTGAACTCATGGTTCCCAGCTGGTGGCAGTGTTGAGAGGCTAATTAACTTAAAAGGGATGGATTGCGTCATCGGAGGCGTGACTTTGAAAGGTATATCTTGTCCCCAATCTCTTTCTCCTTGCCTCGTGGTGAATTAGAGGATCTGATGATACCGGTATTTCTGAGTGTTCCTATTATTGTTATGGAGAAGAGTTTAAATGTCCTCTGAAGGCTCATATACTAAAACTTGGTTGCTGGCCTAATAAACCAGGTCTCTTGAAGGGAATTTTGGCACTCTAGTGCTTACACATACACTCTCTCTTTATCTCTCTCCCCCCTCTCTCCAGTCCCCCCTCCCCCTCCCTGCTTTCCAGCTGCCAGGAAGTAAGCATCCTTCTGTACCAATACTCCCATCATAATGCTTTGACTTATCACAGGCTCCCAAAAGACACTGAGGTCAAGCAACCATGGACCGAAACTCTGAGTCCACATGGTGATTTCCTGTCCAGGCACATGCCTTACCCTAGGAAGCCAAAAGGTGCTCAGTACAGTAACTCCCTCTTTCCTCTTGTTGCTCAACATAGTAAGACAGAGACTTTTTTCAGTTTGTAGTTTGATAAAACCGTAGTCGTTAGAAAGAAGAGACCTCAGAAATTTCGCTCCAACCGTTCTAGCTACCAGTTTTCATGTGTGTTTTTACAGAATACTGCTGTTTTTTGAGAATTCACGCAGGGGTATCGCATGCCCCTGCAACACCTCCTCTGAACTCCAGGGGGAGCTGTTCCCAAAGAGGAAGACCTGAGAAGTTGTTTTTCAGTCGAGATGTCACTGTCCTGTCTCCCGCTTCGGAGATGACATTGCCCCCCCCCCCCCCCCAAGACCTCTTTTTTCAGTAGCATCCGTATCGTTCCTGTATAAACGGTTGAATATTTCAAAATAGCAGCCATGGTTACTTAAACTCCCTGTTGCAAGCTCGTTGAAGCACTTTGAGGAAGGAAAAGAAGAACGTAGTAAAATTCAAGTGGCACTGTGGCAGGGCTGCCTTCTGCCGCCGCAAGGATAAGCCGTTTTTGCCCTGGTTTGGCCTGTTTTGTTGTGGTTCAGTGGTTCATCCATCCCCATCCACCCCCACCCCCACCCCCCACCCCCCAGTGTGTACACGTTTTCTTCCGTCTAAATTTATTTGGTTAAAAAAGGAAAGGAAAACGAGTTTCTCAGTAAATCTGTATTTCTTTCCGGACGGGACAAAGAGAAACTTTAAAAGAAGTAACCAAGACCCCCCCATCCTGGCCAGGAGGCCGCCCATCCCGGGGCAGCAGAGGGTGGTGGCTTTCCCGGATTCCCGCCGCTGTCTCCCCCCTTCACTTTCTTGGCTGGTCTCATCGGTCGGTCACATCCCAAGCCGAGGATTGCTGGAACCATTCAAAACACGAGGACAGGAGGCGGGGCGCAGGGCCGGGGGTGGGGTGGTGGCCCAGGTCCTGCAGGGGCATCCCTGGGGAGCGGCTCCCCGCGTCATATGGGACCCGCCCTGCGAGGGCCGGGGCGAGGCGTGTTGCAAGCTCGGGGCAGCGGTCGAAGCGCTGGATTTCCGCGGTTGTGTAAGGAGGTGGCAGCTGCGGCGACAGCCCTGCTTCGCCGCGTGGGGTCCGGGGCTCGGCGATGGCCGGCCTGTGCGGGACCCGTGGCGCGCTGTCCGCGCACATGCTGCTGTTCGACCTGCCGCCCGCGCTGCTGGGCGAGCTGTGCGCGATCCTGGACAGCTGTGACGGTCCGCTGGGCTGGCGCGGCCTGGGTGAGTGCGACCCAGAACTGCCCGTCCTCCCCGCAAGGGACTCAGCTAACCCAGAGACCTGCCCCTCTCTCCTCTTCCCTTTCTGATACCTTGGGCGCTGCAGTATTAAGTTGGGAGTCGGGAAAATCAGATATGGAGAAGGCATCTCGCGCTTGTAAATTATTCCTGTTGCGCTCGCTTTGCAAAGTGCGCATAAATATGCAAATGTTATCACAGGTGAGTGATGTCACCTGGCTCTACAAAATGGCCCAAATTATTTTAATATTCAAACATTTTTAGAGAATTAGAGATGTAACTCAATTGTTAGAGTGATTATCTATGCATGAATGAAGCTGTAGGTTCAATTCCCTGGCATGGAATAAAACAGACCGTGGTGATGCCAACCGTGGACAGGTGAAGTAGGAGGGTCAGATATTCAAGGCCATTCTCTCCTATGTAGAGAGTTCTTGACTGGCTTGGGCAATGTGAGACTCTGTCTCAAAAATAAAAAGCAAACTATACTTTTTTTGAACTTTAAGATATCTATTCTTTGGTGTTTTCTTTTTAAAATTTATTTTCGTTTTATGTTCATTGGTGTTTTGCCTGCATGTATGTCTGGGTGAGGGTGTCAGGTCTCTTGGAACTGAAGTTACAGGTGGTTGTGATCTGCCATGTGGGTGCTGGGAATTGAACCCAGGTCCTCTGGAAGAGCAGCCAGTGCTCTTAACCACCATGCCATTTCTCAAACCCCTTTAGTGTTTTCTTTGCTCTCTCTGGCTCTTTCTGTCGCTCTATCTCCTTCTCTCTGTCTCTCTCCCTCTCTCCTCTCCCCCCCTACCCCCCAGCTCAAGGCGCATATACTCCTGTAGCAGCCAGAGGACAACTTTTGGGAGTCAGTTTTCTCTTCCACCACGGGATCCTGGGATGGAACTCAGGCTTGCAGAGCCTACTTTGGTGTTTTCAATGAGTCTTCAATAATTTACAAGGAAACACTATAGTTCACAGTGAATGTGATTCCCGGTTCTTTTAATTAAATGCATTTTGCTTATTTGCCAAATCTGGTGTAACAAAATTGTAAAGAAAGCCTCTTTATTTTTGACTAGAAAGTTATCTTTAAAAATCCATTTTATGCAGATTGAGCCACTGTGTGTTGGAAGCGGTAAGGTAATGACAAAAATCTCTGCTTTGCTATGGCAAGTGATCTCTTTGGGGTTAGATTTAATACCTCAGGCTGTCACAATTAATGTTAATTGGAAATAAATGTGAGTATTTTTAAACCACTTTAACTGAATCAGTGATTTTTCTTCCCGAGAACAGCAACCCTGTGAGCAGAAGACTTCGTTGTGGTTGGTAAACAGCATGCTTGCAGCCGCTGAAACTCTAGCATCTGTGTGAACTTGCTTTGGGAGTGGGCTAAGGATAGCAACCCAAAAGTAGAATTTGCTTTCTTAGCACGAGGAAGGGCTCGGTTCTGTCCCCAGTATCTACACAATTTATTCAGTGATTTAAAACTATAATTTCATATATATGATGCTCTATCTGCATGTATACCTGCATGCCAGAACTGAGCATCAGATTCCATTATAGATGGCTGTGAGCCATCATGTGGGTGCTGGGAACTGAACTTGGGACTCCTGGAAGAGCTGCCAGTGCTCTTAACTGGAGAGCCATCTCTCCAGTCCTAAACTATAATTTTAAATTAAGATCTTTCGGCAGACATCTCAGAAGAGGATACTTTGGCAAAACAGAGCAATCTCCAGCCTGCCATTGAGAGATAAGATCCCTTCCCTATCAGTTTGTTTCCCTATTTGAGCTAGAACATGGCATAGGCAGCATTTGTATCTATATATTTCTGAGGATTATTGCATTTTGAAAACAATTTTTTTTTGGTCCAGTGGGGCCAGATCATGTCATAGCTAATGAAGGCAGTCAGCGGAGGCCATGAAAATGTAAGAACGTGTGTCCTATTTAAAGGGAACAGTCAGCACTCAGGCCCTGCTTCCCGCTGCTTTTCGGGAAGTCCAGCTCTATGAACTGGCTTCTTTTCTCTCGCCTTCTCCCCACCTTTCTCTATAGCATTAAACTCCAAATAGTCAAACCTCATACCCCCCTCCACCCACCTGTGGCTCAGGTACTGTAGTCATTGCAAGCATTTCTATACATAAGGACACCAGGTTACAAATTTTGAGGTCACTTGCCCATGTCTGTGAGTTCGGAAGTAGCAGAGCCAGGACTCTGGCTAGGGGCGTCTGTATCCAAGGTTCCTGTTCACGTTGTTAACCACAAGTCACCCTGCCCACTTCCACCTGCTGTTATACCCTTCTCTTGTGCATCTCGCAGACCCCTAAAAGAAAGCATTTCTGACTTGGAAAAAAACCTTCAGTGTGCTGTTCACACACAGCTCTTTTACACAGTTCAGTGTGCTGGTTACACACACGGCTCTGTGTCACTGTTCAGTGTGCTGCTTACACACACGGCTCTGTGTTACACTTCAGTGTGCAGCTTATACACACAGTTCACTTTTTGCTCCTCAACTGGGATTTGTCTTTCTCACTGTTAGACTGAGGTTGATTCTGGGGGAGATCACAGAGGCAATGTTTAACCGGGGTCCATACTTCTGGTGTAAATCACCTCTGTCCCATTTACCATGGGCTAAGGCCGTATCTGTTGGGTACCCACATGCTAACGTTTCTCTTGGTCCTCCTCTTTCCACATTGTCCTCTTCAGAAGGAGTCACTGTGTCCTTCCCTTACTTCAGGAACAGCCAATGGGCTTCCCGTCCTGAAGACAGACTGCGGCTTGACATTGACCACTGTATTAACTCCTCCCAGCATGCAAGGCTGCCATTAGATCTCACTTCTACTCTAAGCTACCAACCCACTTATCTCGTCTCCCTCAAAGGGGCTATTTATTCTATTAGTCCATTGCTCTATCCTTTCTTGAACTTTCTCCATTTCAGCTTTCATCCCTCACTGATCCAGATGCTGAACCTCCACAGCATGGCTAAATGCACTGGTTGTCCCCAAGATTTCATCTTACTTGACACATTGGTTTGTCCTTTCTCCACAAAGCACTGTGTATTTATAGAACTGTACTCGGGTCTTATTTTATCCTTTTGTGACAGATGGCTCTTTATCTCTTATGATGCCTCTGGACTGTGCCCATGGCCCACAGCCACTACCTAGGAATTCTATTCAGATGTCACTAATCGCCAAGTTTCTAGCCTGGGTCTCTCTTAAACGTGAGCATCACCTTTCTGTTTACCTACTTGACCGATGTTTTCAAATTCACATTCCTCAAATGTCTCTCCTCTACTCCCCGAAGTTTTCCCATTTTAATAGCAATCTTATCTTTTATTTATTTAGGCCAAAAGATTAATATTTTGTGACTTCTCAGCTTTTTCTCCCCGCAAACGACATCCTGTCTCTAAGCAATTGTTATTATGGACTTTGCCTTTTAGATCTATGTAATAACATAACCACGTACCACGGTGACCACAGCTATCTTCAACCAAACCAACATGAGAGTTTTATGTGGATTATGTACCTGTCTTCTAGGTGAGATTTTCTCACCCTTCTTTTTAAAATGCCTCCAAAAAAGAGCAGTCAGTGGGCTTTTTACACATGAAATATCGCTGCTTCATTCATAACCCTGAGATAGTGTCCCATCTTGCCTCTGGAGCACCCACATAACATTTCTTCCTCCTCTCTCTCTATGTTGACTTTCTGTTTCTTGGACTTACAGGACAGTTGTCCTGCAGACAACCTTGAGGCCTCCCTCTTCACCTACTCTATGCTTTGGCATGCCTTGAAAGCACCTATAAAATTGACAACCCGGTGGGGCAGTCATGGCCCTGAGGCAGAGGTGGACAGATCTCTGAGTCTGAGGCTAGCCTGGACTACAGAGCAAGTTCCAGGGCAGCCAGGGCTACACAGAGAAACCCTGTAAATTGGTACCCTCCTTATGCTCCTTATCTCTCGTGTTTCACTTTCAGCTACACCACTTCCCCATTTTTACCTTCCATATTTGATATTGTTTATTGTCCATCTAGAAATATGCTTCCTACTGACGGTTATTCTTGACTGTCGACTTGATTGACTGGGACGGTGCCTAGGAGATTGGTAGAGCGTCTTCTGGGGGTGCTGAGAGTGTTTCTAGAGAGGGGTGATCATGAGAGGGAGGTTGCACTGAGAGTACACAGCACCGTGCCACAGCCTGGGCCTGGAATGGAATGAAAAAGATGGCGTAGCCCTAGTGCAGATATCCCCACTTGCTCTGCTTCTTGGCACCCCTAAACTTAGCTGCTAGACTCCTCCATATTCTACCACAGTGCTTCTCAATCCTCCTTGTGCTGACCCCAACCATAAAACTGTTTTTGTTAAATTTCATGACTGTGATTTTGCTAGTTATGAATTGTACTGTAAATATCCGTGTTTTCCAGTGGTCTTAGACCCCAAAGGGGTCATGACTCACAGGTTGAGAACCACTGTCCTGCCACAGTGGACTGAAACCTCTGAGCCTGTGAGCCAAAAATGTTTTCTCTCCTTAGGCTGGTTTATGCAGCCTTTTGTCGAAACCTTGCCAAGTCTAACCGACGCACCTCATGAAGGAAGCTATTCGGGTGTTACTGTTTGTTGTTCTTGTTTCTGATCTGCCTGTTTCACACTGATTCCTAGCATCTAAAACTAGAGATGGAACAGAGCCGCCGTTTACACCGTGAATCAGTTAATGAATAGTCAACTGAGACTTTTTTTTAGACATCCAAAATCTTACTAGGTAGAATGTTTAACGAAGACTACACTAGTAAGGTGCTGTAGTAACTGCTTGTAAAGATTCTCTGATTTTATAAAGAGCGAACTTATATAAATGCCCCAAGGAAGACTTTAGTGGGAGAGAGACATAGGGAAACAGTATTGGTCATTTTCAGTGAATGACATTACCACAGACTTTGTTGTTTTTAAGACAAGATCTCGTTGTGTGGTTCTAGTTACACTGGAACTTGCTACAAAGACCAGGCTAGCCTCAAACTGAAAAGGATCCATCTGCTTCTGCCTTCCAAGTACTAAGATTAAAGGCGTGCGCCACCTCACCTGACTGAAAGCTGCCTGGCCTCTAAGTTTAGGACTGAAGTGCTGGTGTTGAGAACAACTTGTTCTCATGCCAACGCCCAAGCGCTGTTAGCTTCAAGTCATTATCTGTGTCCGGGAAACATGTACATTGGGGAACATTTGAGAGATTGTCACAGTTTCTCCCACCCTTACTCTTATTATGTTATAGAAATCTTCCTCAAGTATGGAATAAAGACTTCACATGTGCATAAGTTTAGATAAGTATTATTTCTTGCAAATTGGCTTACTCATGGTGTTACCGCTGTCTAGTATGAGGAATACAGGCAACTTACACCTTTAATTGTGTTTTCTTGCTTTGGAATTTTAAAGTATCCTTCCTCATAAAGGATTTGCTATTGTTCTTGCCTTCTGAAATCAAACCTATTTCTTTTGTGAATTTTGTAGAAAAACAGAAAAGAATCAGCTTAGCTTTCCCATTATGTCACCCAGAAACAAACAGCAGGAGCGATGCCTTAACTTCCTAGGGCTTTGGCATGTGGTCACATGCAAATACAGAGATTGCAAACTGGGGAGTGTTGCGTTATTCTGAAAATCCCCCTCCAGAGACATATTTGCATATGGAGACAAGATTTCTGTCACTGAATTCCCCAGTGGTTAGCACTATCTAGACATTTGACCTGTTCAAAACAGCCTGCAAAGACTTCTGAGCATCTAGAGATATTGTCTGATTGTTACCTTCAGGTCAACAGATTTCTCAACTTCTCAGGTCTCCTTATTTTTAGATTTCTATTGTGAAGAGGTGTCTTTTAGTAAGATTTGCTTTCCAAACAATGTTTTTCTACAATGACAGCCCACTTTTCTTACTTTATCTTTTTATTTTACAGTCCTTTTTAACAATACAGTTAATTATTGGGAACTTTGCTCTTTGATTTATGAAGAAATAAAGCCCTATATTCTGGAAGAGAAAAAAGTAAGGAAAGTACTAGGGGAAACTAAGAATATGAACTGTAGCTAACTGGCCAAGAATTTACATTCCCATTGCACCAAACTGAAGTTATTGTTTTATAGAATTTTATGGTTGCAGATAATTAGTCTTTCTTTAGTGGTATTTCTATTCAAAATGCCTTATCCTTAGGGAAAATCCATTAAGGATGTACAGTGAACCACCAATAGGAGAAAGAGAAAACATTCAATTTCTAGTCCAGGAAGCCACCCACGCACGCAGGCAGTACCAATTCTAAGTGACTATTGGCGAGTCTCTTTCCAAGTTCTGCAGAAAAGCCCTCTCACCTAATCTAGCTTTCCTTCTACTCTTTTGTGCAGATCTGTGTTATGTAGCTAACGCAGCCAGCGCATTCGATGCCTGTCCACTCACACCACAGCTGGATCTCAGAAGTGTGGTTAAGCCGGGCTTCTCCTCCTCTGTAGTCTCTGGGGCACGTGGCAGGAGGGGACAGCACAGTTATGTCCTGCTGAGTTTTGAAAAGGGCAGTCCAGCAGCTGAAAAAAGAGAAAAGAAAAGAGGAAGGAGAATGAGGAATGGAATGTGGGACAGCTGACATCTCTGGGCTTTGGAAAGTTAATTGATTTCGTTAATCATTGCGAGTGGTTCCTTTGCTTCTTGTGAGAACTACGAGCATTAAAACAGTGCTTAGTCTCTGTATGTAAACTATCACCACCGGAGAGACCACCTGAAGCTACCAACTTTGTGCTCCTTTTAGAAGTGTGAGTCCGTCTCATAGCTGCTGGGATGAACTCTCAAGTTCCGTCTCATAGCTGCTGGGATGAACTCTCAAGTTCTTGTAATAAAATCACCGCTGCCGCCCCTCGTGGCACCAGCCTCGGATGGCCCGATTCATGAATGGTAACAACTTGTGCTGGTCCTCAGGGTCTCCGTGTGTCATTTGGCAAATGATCATTGGTGCTGGGTGTGTGACATACAAAGACAAGACGGATTTTCCTGGGCGGCTTCTCTTGAACATGAACCTACATTTGTTTGGTTTTTGTTTTTGTTTTCTGAGACAGGGTTTCTCTGTGTAGCCCTGGCTGTCTTGGAACTCTCTCTGTAGACCAGGCTGGCCTCGAACCCATGGAAACCCGCCTGCCTTCTGAGTGCTGGAATTAAAGGCGTGTGCCACCACTGCCTGGCGGAACCTCCGTTTTAAGGGTTGCCTTTTCTTTTTTTTTCTTTCTTTTTTTTTTTTTTTTTTTTTTGGTTTTTTGAGACAGGGTTTCTCTGTGGCTTTGGAGCCTGCCCTGGAACTAGCTCTTGTAGACCAGGCTGGTCTCGAACTCACAGAGATCCGCCTGCCTCTGCCTCCCGAGTGCTGGGACTAAAGGCGTGCGCCACCACTGCCTGGCTCATGGTTGCCTTTTCTTTACTCTACAATACCCTCCTCCTTTGTAAAACGAGTTTCCATCCCATACCATACACCTTCCCTTCTCCGTCAGTCCCAGCAAACCTTGCCCCTGGCTCAAGTCTGACATTCCCCATCTTCCCTCTCAGCCCCCAGGAAATCATATGTGTAAGGCTTATCCCAAAGATCCGAAGTTCAAAGGAACCAGCCTTATTTATTTAACAAATGCCAAAGCTGTCATGCGTTATAGAGATAATATTATTAATCCGTGTGGTGCATTTCGCCCAATACCCTGAAAATAGTAATAACTAGAAAATGTACTTTCTACTAGAAGAAAGCTAAACTTCCCTTACTGGAGAAAAAGCCCGGTGACACCGAGTGTTCTTTCTGCAGAGTGTGACTTTTGAGGGTAGAAAGTTTCCTAAAGATTAGAAATTGTGGGCTTTGGGGTTTTTGTTTTTTCTTTTTCAGAGCTAGGGACTTATCCCAGGGTCTTGGGTATGTCATACCAACGCTCTACCACTGACCAACAGCTTCAACTTCAAAAGACTAGGGGGATTTGAGAGTCAGTGTTCATTATTGTTAATATTCAGGCATCTGCACTGGCCTGCTTTTGGGATCCTGACAGGATGCTTCCTCAGCTACAGCCACTAAGAGCACCCACTGTGCACATTCGCTGTCGTCTCTCTTAAAAGGTGGTTCTTGCCCACTTCCGGTCTCATTCTCTATCTTTCTGCTTCCCTCCCTCCCTCTCTTCCTCTTTCTCTCCCTTCTTTCCTCCTTCCCTCCCTCCCTCTTTCCCTTCCTCTCTCTCTCTCTCTCTCTCTCTCTCTCTCTCTCTCTCCTTTTCTGCCATTCCTGTCTCCCTCCTCCCCTCCCCACTTTTCCCATTCTCTTTCCCACAAGAAAAAAAAAAACTCCACGTGAGCATTGTTGCAAGGTGTCTTTTTTTCGTGTGCGTCACTTTTTAAATAAATTACAACATTGGGGAAAAGGGAAATTATTCACAGTCTTCTACGCACCTCTCCAGAGGCTAATGGCACAGCCACCACTAAACACTCCTGGTCCTGTGTGAACCCAAGTGCACACAGCCATGCTCTATTTTGATTGGAGACTTTTCTTCCTGCAAGGCGGGATAGTCCGTAGAGTCCACAGTGATTTGTCATGTTTTCACATGGAAACTTCCCAGGACAGAAAACCCTAGCCAAGATGTGTTTAAGCCCTAACCACCATTTAGAAATATTAACTGCTTTAACCTTATATCAGGGGTCCAGAAACTCCGTGTACAGATTCATTCTTGGTGTCCCCATTTTTATTTAGGAACTTGTCTCCATGCCCTGTTCCTCCTTGGAGCCTGAAGTTACTATAAAAAGTTTCACAATGAAAACGTGAAGGAATGTTTAAAGGACAGTAGTTTGCTCTTAAGAACTTGTAAAAGTAGTCAAATAAAGTATTTAGGAAAAAATATACGTTAACCAAAAAGACAAAGTTTGAGAAAGAGATAAATCATCCATCAACTTCTGTATGCAAGATAACTTTGTATTTGTGTGTAAAGTACATAGACTTCTCATAGACTTTACATCGTTTTTAGACTATTAATAATATATAAATCAACACAAATAAGTAGATAATCACATTATATCATTTAGGGAAAGTAATAAGAACACACTGTACATGTTTTAATAGTGAATTTTTGTTGTAGGATTAGGGATCAAACCCAGGGCTTTTGAAAAGTAAGCTAACACTACCACTGGTGTATATCCCCAACTTCTGATAAAATTATTTTTTATTTGAGAATTTTTCAGTTTAGTTTTGTTTTTTTCTAGACAGGGTTTCTCTGTAGCTTTGGAGCCTGTCCTGGAACTCACTCTGTAGACCAGCCGGGCATCTAACTCACAAAGATCCGCCTGCCTCTGCTGCCCAAGTGCTGGTATTAAAGGTGTGTGCTACCACCGCCCGGTTTTTATTTGAGAATTTAATAATGCATATTATGTGTTTTCTTTTACCAAATCCCTCCTAATTTCCTCCTTTCTAATTTCACCCTTATTCCCTTATCCCAATTCCCTCCCAACTTCACGTGGGCTTATTTTTAAACCCAATGAGTTCCCTTACTGCTGTCATTGTACAAGTGGGTGAAGAGCCACCTACTGGTGGCTTCTTAGGGCCGCATCCCTCCCAGGATCCATCAGTTTCCCATAACTCTTCAGCTATGTGTGGGACTTCAGCTATGTGAGCTCCGCACTTGTCCATGCTGGGATTTTGTCTGGCTTGATCTTATGTAAGTCTTAAGCGTGCAGTCACAGCTGCTCTGAATTCTTAAGTTCAACTGCCTCGCTGTGTCCGGAATATAGTTTCACCATAGTTATTCACTATGTGTTACCATCTTCCCACCAGCTCTTCTGCGAAGAGCCCTAAGCCGTGGGAGAAGGGGGTTCACATGATATTAATAGACATTAATAGACACTTAGAGCTGAACAATTTCATAGTCTCTTATTCTTTGCATGTTGACCAATTGTGGTTTCTGTGTTAATCAGCATGTAGTGCACAAAGAAACCTTTCTGGTGGGGGCTGAGAGACATAATAATCTAAGGCTATACAGATAAGAACTTACAAAGTAAGAACTGTATAGATAAGAACTTACCATTATGTTCATTTAACAGAATAATAATAGCATTAGGCTCTTCCCTATGATCTATGGCTTACCCAGCCATGGGGTTCTTGGTCTGTTAATGGTACAAGGCATGAGTTCTGTCTTGTGGAGTGAATGTTAAATCCAATCAGAAACAGATTATTTACCCCTCCCCCCGACCATTCTTGTCACTCTTGATCCAGTAGACATGTCTTGTCACACTTGCTACTGTAGGTTACAAAGTTCCCAGCTGGGTAAGACTGTTGGTTGCTAGTCTGGTAGCATGCTTATCACCTTCCAGCACTGTGAAAGCTAGCTTGTAGGAATGAAGCTTCCAGATAAGCACCAGCTTAAGTCTTTTTAATGTTCTATGACTCAAGTATGGGATATATCAGCAACAGAGTCTTCCCAATGAAGTTATTAACATAGTTTTTAAAAAATATTTTTGTGTTTACTTAGTTGCATTCCTGGGGATGGGGCTCACAGATAGGAAGCGTCAACTGTATATTAAAATAGTATTGCAGCCTCTTGCCAAGAGTTTTGCCTTAAAGGCCTCTTTGTTTTTTGTAGTGGTCATACACCCGAAACACATATTTGGTATCTGTGTAGTTTCATTCTCTTTGTAAGACACTATCCCTTAAAAGACTTGAGGAATACAAACATTATCTGTGAAAGCTGAGAGAAGAAAGGGGAAGACACTTCAGGTCAGTGACGTCAGCTATCGAGTTGTGTATGTTTTCTTCTTGCAGACTATATATACCTCCAAACTGAACGTCTCCGTTACCTGCTCACTTACTATGTGATGACAAAGCTGCCACCACCTTTCACTCTATTTAGAAACAAGATGTCACTTAAACGACAGAAAATTCCAGGTGCAATTCTGTGTGCGTTCATCAGGATAGATGAAGCTATTCTGCAGTAGCAAGCGCTGCCGAAACCTCAATGGCTTGACACAGCACAATTGCTTTGTCCTCCTGAAAAGAGCATGGAGGGGCCATGGCGTGACCCAACATGCCAAGCTGCGTTGACTCTGAGTCACCCCATGTTGACATGTGCTTGTATCGTTCCATCACTGGGATACAATCCTTGTGACTTGTACTCTGGGTCTCCAGCATCTTGGTAGAATTGACATCTGGATGTCCAAGGCAGTGGAATTTACCCTTCAACAATGGAGTAGAGAATTGGGAATGTTGGTTGAGTAGTGTTGATACCTGCAAAGTCAATTTTGACTCAAAGAACAGGGAGGTGTAGTGAGGAGGTGAACAGGCCTGCTTTTCGTCCTGCCCGGCTTCTGCACAGCTAGCTTAGCCCCAGAAATAACACGGAAACTGGATTCTTTTAAACACTGTCTGGGCCATTAGTTCTAGCCTCTTATCGGCTAATTCTCACATCTTGATTAACCCATTTCTAATAATCTGTATAGCACCACGAGGTGGTGGCTTACCAGGAAAGATTCTAGCCTACGTCCGTCTCGGGTTGGAGAATCATCGCAACTGCATGAATCTGCTTCTTTCTCCCAGCATTCTGTTCTGTCTACTTCACCTATCTAAGCTGCTTTCCTATCAAAGGGCCAAGGCAGTTTCTTTATTAACCAATGAAAGTAACACATAGACAGAAGACCCTCCCACATCAGGGAGGCATTGTGGTTTTGCATTATCTCTTTCAACTTTGTGGTTTTACTGAGACTATTAAGATTATAAAACTGAAGTCAACTTTATGTTCTGGCCAAGCCTTACACAACTGGAAATGTGGGGGCAGAGGACGCTGTATTAAAGTAGAAACATCTGTCTTTTTAATATGATTTCAAACACTATAAATGAAAAAACAGCCCCCTAAGAATTTAACAGATCTGAGATTCTGAAGTCAATTTTAAACAGAAGAAAGACCTATACAGTTTACCGTTCTTATCAAATCTGAGCCCCGTTAGCCTTTTGAAGAATATCAGCAGCAGGCAACAGAATCTTTCAGTGGCATTCCCATGGTTCCTGCTGGAGGGTTTAGTCCATTTATTTATTTGAGCGTGGCAGAGGGAAGATGTGCTGAGCTCTAACAGCCAGTCACAGGAGTACACTAGTATTCTAGGGTGCCAATTGACTTATATATAGGACCCTACCGTTTACAGTCTTTCTTGGAGGGAAAGGCGCGGTGGGACGGTACCATGACCATCCATGACCCCCACATACACTGCTTACACTAGAGCTCAGTAGGACCGCTAACCTGGGGTGTTACCACAGGACCAAGTACGTTTTCCCTCTGTCATTGCCTTCTTTTTTCTTTCCTTTGCTTTACAGTGCACATTAACATTTTGTAGTTGTGTAGTGAGATGAGACAAATTTTCATTTGATAAATCCTGTTAACTCAGGCACCACAAAAGTCTTATATAACATTGGTTATATAACATTGGTACCGCTTTTAGGCAATTATACAGGACCCTAAACATTGTCCTGTTTAGTGCAATGAAAAGCCTAGCACCCCACTGACACTATTTTCTGGTCCTCCCCTGTTGTAGGAAGCCGCTTATGCATTTCCTGGCCGCCCAGACTCCGGAAATAATAACACAGAAACTATATTATTTAAAACACTGCTTGGCCAATGACTCTAGCGTATTTCCAGCAAGCTCTTACATATTGAATTAACCCATTTCTATTATTTTACATTTTATCATGAGGCTCATGCCCTACTGGCAATGTTCCAGCTGGCGGCTTGTGTCTTTCTCCTCTGGAGCTCCATGGTAGCTCCCGACTCTGCCTTCTTCCTCCCAGCATTCACTTTAGTTTTCGCTGCCTAGCTCTGTTCTGCCCTGCTATAAGTCCAAAGCAGTTTTTTTATTCATTAAATAATAAAAGCAACACATAGACAGAAGGACTTCATATACCACTACCCACCTATCAGCTTTTAGCTTACTCAAAAATGTTCAACACCAAGACATTACAGAACAAATATTTAAAAAACCATTGGATAAGAATAAGTATAATGTATTACAAATGAGTAATAGCCACAAAAAAAGAGGCAAGGAAGAAAAAAAATTAACCTAAGTGCTTGGTAAACAATGCCTTAACTGGAGGCTCCTAGGCCCAGGGCAGCAAGAACCATTGTACTTCAATTCAATTCATGTGTTTCTCACAAGGGTGGCTCAGCAATTCTGAATGTACTTGATGCTTACAGTAGGACGAAGCAAATAGAAATATTGTCAGTGACAAGAGCAAAATTTCTCACTGTTCAAGAAGAATAAAGTTACAAACGAGGAACAACATGTAACCTGCAATGCTAGATCCAATCCAGAGGCACTAGAATAGACTCTTGGTTTGTGATGTGCACCATGCAGGTTGATAAACACAGACACTGGACCAGCGCACGTGAAGGCATTGCCAGCTGTGCTTGCTTTGGGAGTCTGTAAGTGACGAAGCCTGCGTTCTATCTGGCAACTAGATCTTTGGAAAACCATTTCTGGTACAGAAACTAAAGCTCTTTGAGCAAGTGATTAATTGCAGCCTTGTAGAAGAGGGAAAAAAAAGACAAATAAACCAGAAGTACAATGTAGAGCCAGGAAATTAAGAAGTGCATATATATATATATATATATATATATATATATATATATATATATCTTTTCAAAACACAAGAGCCCACCTAGATGGACACAGCAAAATAACTTTAGCAGCAAAATAACAATATTAGATTTTACCCTTTGGAATAAAATAACCTTAAGTCCATAATGATAGACTCTAAAAGTTGAATGAATAAATAAATAAGAGTGCATGTTCTTTACTACAGAAAAATACTGTTAATAAATACTTAAGGAAAAAGTCATTATTAAGCAAATATATCATAGTAGTAATGGTGATAAACAAAATTCATTGAGTGGTGCAAAATAAATCCGAGCAGAAGAAGGATGGTTCCAGAATCTCCAAGTGTCTTCCCCATTGTAGTTAAAAGGATAACTTGTAGTAGAGAGAGCTTGCAGACAGCCCTGCAGCAAAGCCCTGAAGATAAGCATACACAGCCATCAGACATTTGCACTGCAGATAAGCATACACGGCCATCAGACATTTGCACTGCAGATAAGCACACACGGCCCTCAGACATTTGCACTGCAGATAAGCACACACGGCCATCAGACATTTGCACTGCAGATAAGCACACACGGCCATCAGACATTTGCACTGCAGATAAGCATACACAGCCATCAGACATTTGCACTGCAGATAAGCATACACAGCCATCAGACATTTGCACTGCAGATAAGCACACATGGCCATCAGACATTTGCACTGCAGATAAGCACACACGGCCCTCAGACATTTGCACTGCAGATAAGCACACACGGCCATCAGACATTTGCACTGCAGATAAGCACACATGGCCATCAGACATTTGCACTGCAGATAAGCACACATGGCCATCAGACATTTGCACCAAATCGCTGGACACTGCACACTGAGGACATACTGTTGTTCACCAACTGGAAGGATGAAGGGCCAGAGGGTAGGGCAGACTCAGAGACGAGCAAATGCAGTGCAGAAAGCCTTGGACAGGAGAGAAGACGGATCCACCAGTGAGACAGTTGAGGGAACTAGAGGAAGGCTAAGGTTCTATTGCATCTCATTCTGACACGTTTGTCCTGGTTAGTAATGTGACTATGGATGGAAGGGCAGGGTTTCTGAGAAATTAGCTCAAAATGAAAGAGCTTACAATGAGGTTACAATTCAAATGGTGTAAAATATGCAAGGTGACAAGACCAGTTCCAAGTATCTGAATAAAGGCAAACTATTCTTCTCTTCTTCCTCTTGCATTTTCCATAGCGGAGCGACTTTCAAACAGCTGGCTGGATGTTCGTCACATTGAAAAATACGTAGACCAAGGTAAAAGTGGAACAAGAGAATTGCTGTGGTCCTGGGCACAGAAAAACAAGACCATCGGTGACCTTTTACAGATTCTCCAGGAGATGGGGCATCAACGAGCTATCCATTTAATCACGAACTATGGTGAGTGTGTTCTCAGACTGTGGCTCTCTATCCGTCCTATAGGACTTGTCATTTCTGACTCAGACAGAGGCCTGTCTTGCTGTGGCTTGTGAACTTGACACTTTGTTTCCTCATTGTTTAGCAGTACAAAACATTCCTTGCTACAGCTTTTGCCTTTGTTTTTGAGACAGGAACTGGCTATATAACCTCGACTGACCTGGAACTTGATATGTATACCAGGTTGATATTGTGATGGAGGAAGGTCATTGGCTAATAAAGAAACTGCCTTGGCCCATTTGATTGGCCAGCCTTTAGGTGGGTGGAGTAAACAGAACAGAATGCTGGGAGGAAGAGGAAGTGAGCTCAGATGCAGGGCAGCTCTTCTCAGAGCAGACGCGATGAAGCAAGCCGTAAGGTCAGACATGCTGAATCTTTCCCGGTAAGACTGGTGCTACACAGATTATTAGAGATGGGTTGATCAGGATATGAGAATTAGTCAGTAAGGGCTAGAGCTAATGGGCAAAGCAGTGTTTAAAAGAATACAGTTTGTGTGTTGTTATTTCGGGGCATAAGCTAGCCAGGCAGCCGGGAGCTGGGTGGCAGGAACGCAGCCCGCAGCTCCCCACAACAGTATTGAACCCAGAGATCCGCCTGCTTCTCCCTCCTGAGGGCTGGCATTAAAGATTGAGCCACTCTCCTAGCAATTGTAGAATTTTAACTTTTCATTTAGCAACTAATTGCATCAGCTTCTTGTCTAAAGCTCAGAAGAAGAATCAAAATATTTAAATCAAAACATATAATGTAATTTTTCATTTCTTTATCTTATTGAAAATTAGCAACAACATTGGCTTTCCCAGTTATAGACAGTTATATAATTCGGTCCTCTCTGAATGTAAATTATGACTCCTGAATAAAGTTGTAATTCTCTACTACATTCCATATTACAGGGCTTTAATTATGCCATACTTATCTGTCACTCACTCTAGTTTGTCCTGTCTGTTTCTTTTCGTTCATGCCGCATGCACACAGCAGCACCAGCGTGGTGGTCAGAGGCTAACTTTTAGGAGTTGGTTCTGTTGTTTCTTTTGCGTGTTTCGGGCTAACTAGTATGTAAGCTTCTAGACGGGCTGCTCACTGACTTAGGAGGCAGAGTTCTTACCGAAGTCTCTGCCTGCTGCTTTCAAGACCAGGCTGTGCAGCTAAACGGGTGATCGTTTTTTGCTAACCTTTAACCCTTCTCCTCTTCTGGGCTGGATACTTTTATTTTTACGGTGTGTTCTACCTTTCCTATTTGGACCTCCAAACACCACTTAGATTTGAATTGTCTTTTGAGTCTCAATGAGAAAGGCCAGTTCCTTCCCAGGGACTATTCTGCAAGTCAGAATTCTGTCACTAGGTGGCAACATTACCACCATAAAACAATTCGTTAGAGCTTGCCACATAACCAACCTGTCCAACGAACCTAGTGTTTATTGTCATATTTCCAGCATGCAGATATGAACACACAGAATTTTGCATTTATAGTTTAAGGACCAGTTTGGTTTTATTTTCCTAGTTTTGCTTATCAGGCAAGACTGGATGGTTAGCGAGCTCCAGGGATCTGTCTGTCTGCCTCAGCAATGCTGGGGTTTATACGCATGCCTGTGCTTGACTGTTTGGTTTTTTGGTTGTTTGGGGTTTTCTTTTCTTTTTTTAAAAAAAGTGTTTTTATTGATCTATATTTTTTTCTGCTCCTCTTCCTCTTCTCCCTCCCTTTCTACTTTTTCTATGATCCCCAGGCTCCCAATTTACTCAGGAGATCTTGTCTTTTTCTACTTCCCATGTAGATTAGATCGACGTATATCTCTCTTAGGGTCCTCATTGTTGTCTAGGTTCTCTGGGGTTATAAACTGTAGACTGGCTTTTCTTTGCTTTATGTCTAAAAGCCATTTATGAGTGAGTACATATTATATTTGTCTCACTTAATATGGTGTTTTCTAGATTCATTCATTTGCCTGTAAATTTCAAGATGTCATTATTTTTTCCATTGTGTAAATGTACCACAGTTTCTTTATCCATTCTTCAGTTGAGGGCCATTTAGATTGTTTCCAGGTTCTGGCTCTTACAAATAATGCTGCTAAAAGCATAGTTGAACACATGTCCTTGAGGTATGGTTGAGCATCCTTTGGATATATACCTGAAAGTGGTATTGCTGGGTCTTGAGGAAGGTTGTTTCCTAATTTTCTGAGAAATTGCCACACTAACATCCAAAGGGGCTGTACCAGTTTGTACTCCCACCATCAATACAGGCGTGTTCCCTTTACCCCACATCCTTTTCAGCATAAATTGTCATTAGTGTTTTGGATCTTGGCCATTCTTACAGGTGTAAGATGGAATCTCAGAGTTGTTTTGATTTGCATTTCTCTGACGACTAAGGATGTTGAACATTTCCTTAAGTGCCTTTTTTTTTTTGGTTTTGTTTTGTTTTTTTGTTTTTCGAGACAGGGTTTCTCCGTAGCTTTTGGTTCCTGTCCTGGAACTAGCTCTTATAGACCAGGCTGGCCTTGAACTCACAGAGATTCGCCTGCCTCTGCCTCCCAAGTGCTGGGATTAAAGGCGTGCGCCACCACCGCCCAGCTTTTTAAGTGTCTTTCAGCCATTTTATATTCCTCTGTTGAGAGTTCTCTGTTTATGTCTGTACTCCATTTTTTTAAAAAATTGGATTATTTGTTCTTTTGATGACCAACTTCTTGAATGTATATTTTGGAAATTAGCCCTATGTCTGATTGGGGTTGGTGAAGATCTTTTCCCATTCTGTAGGCTCCCTTTGTGTCTTGTTGACCATGTCTTCTGCTTTACAGAAGCTTCTCAGTTTCAGGAAGTCCCGTGTATTTATTATATCTCTCAGTGTCTGTGCTACTGGGGTTATATTTAAGAAGTGGTCTCCTGTGCCAATGTGTTCAAGTGTACTTCCCACTTTCTCTTCTGTGCGGTTCAGTGTGGCTGGTTTTATGTTGAGGTCTTCGTACGGCTTCTGGGGATCGAACTCAGATCCTTACACTTGTGTAGAAAGCGCTGTTCCAGCTGAGCTAGCTCCCCAAATCAGTGCTTTCTTGTTTTCATTTTTAAGGGGCTTTGATACACAATACACAGCTTTCTACTGGCTTCTTAGAGGAACTATTCTATTTATTTATTTATTTATTGTTTTTTTTTTTTTTTTTTTGAGACAGGCTTTCTCTGTGGCTTTGGATTAAGGGTGTGCTCCACCACTGCCCGGCTTTAGAGAAACCATTTTAAAGCTGTCATTTCCTGACAAGGAAATCTTATCTTTGCTTTCTTTAATAACAAAAGAATGACAATTTTTAACACATTTATAGCTCCCAGACTTGAAACGTTGCATGTGGCAATACCTGATTCAGGGTGTATGCTAGCTCTTTACCTTGTCTGGTTGCTCTGGCTAGAATTCTTGATGTAGTAATGAGCAGATGTGGCCAGATCAAGCAGCCACCCTCTTCTTGACCCAAGGGGCAAACATCCCATCTTTTAGCATTAATTAATTATGACATTAATTATGTTTTTTCCATAGATATCTTATATCAGATTGAGGAAGTTACCTTCTGTTTCTAGGGTTTTTAATTTTGTATTATCATGACAGGGTATTGGAATTTGTCGCTTTATTTTTCACAGTCGTGGGGTGAACATATACTGTTGCATCCTTGATTCTGTTGTGTTGTATTAGTTGATTTTCAATTTTAAGCAAATCTTGGATTTCTAGGATAAATCCAGCTCAGTTGTGACATGTGATACATTGCATATTTGTAGACTTGGTTTGTTGGTGTCTTGTTGAGGATTTTTGCATCTGTATTCATAAGAGTTAGTGGTCTGCACTTTGCTGTGTTTGCTGGCATTGGCATCAATGTTGGTCCCTGGGAGTTCTTCTGTCGTCTTCTGCATTTGAGGAGTCTGTACAGGGTTTGTGTTACACCGTGTGTGGCTGGAAGACTTAATCAATGCCCAACCCTTTCTCTGTTGGAAGTTAGAAAACACTAACTCAATCACTTTTTAAGTTATTATAGGTCCACTTAGATTATCTTTTGAAATAATTTTAGTAGATAGAATCCTAGAAATCTATTCATATCATCTAATTTCTTGTGTATTCTATTTTCTTGATATCATAATATTCTTTTATAACAGTGATGATTCACTGAAATCATAAAATCAGTAGTGATTGCTCCTCTTTTGTTCTTAATTTCAGTAATTTGAGTCTCCTCTCTTCCCTCCTTCCTTCCTTTCTTCCTTCCCCTCCCTCTCCCCTCCCCCTTCTTTTCTACCCTCCCTCCTTCCCTCCCTCTCTCCCTCTTTCCCTTCTTCCTTTCCCCATCCCTTTTATCCTTCTCTCTGTTTCTCTTTCCATCCCTCCCTTCTCCCTATCTCTTCCCTCTCTCCCTCCCTCCGTCCCTCCCTCCCTCCTTCACTTCCTTTGTAATTCTTTCTAAACTGCTGCCAGTTTTGATGATCTTTTCAAAGAGCTGTCCTTGCTTTCTATGAATTTCTCTTTTGGGAAGCCTTCTACTTCCACTCTGACCTGAATTCTTTCCATTTGCTTTTGTCTACATTACCATATTTAATAGTTAATTACAATGAAAATTTGCCACTAGTTTGAGGTATTTTTCCTTCATAAGGTAGACATTTACAGTTAGAGGTTTTCCTCTAACCCCTCCCTACCTTAAGTTTGGTTATTTTAAAAATTTTTGATTCATCTCAAAGTATTTTCTGTGATACTGACACGCTGCCTACTGCACTAAGGAGGTATGTTCAAAGTGTTTTCTAACTTACTTTCTACCGTTGCCTTTGACTCATTAGTCATGATTTTTAACATTCCCGTTTCTGTAAGTTTTCTGAGTTTCCCTTTATAGTTGATTTCGACTTTCATTTCCCAGAGGTCAGAAAATATACTTTGTATGATTCAAACCTTCTAAATCTATTGAGGCTCATTTTATTGCCCAATATATGATCTGTTTTTTAAAAATGTTTGGTGTCTTCTGGAGGAAGATGTGTGAGTTTGTGTTGGGAAAAAAAAGTTCTATAGATTTTTTTTTTTTTTTTTTTTTGGTTTTTCGAGACAGGGTTTCTCTGTAGCTTTGGTGCCTGTCCTGGAACTAGCTCTTGTAGACCAGGCTGGCCTCGAACTCACAGAGATCCGCCTGCCTCTGCCTCCCGAATGCTGGGATTAAAGGCGTGCGCCACCACCGCCCGGCAAAAGTTCTATAGATATTGAGTAGGTTTAGTTGGTTAATAATATTGGTCAACCAGGGTTCTGAAAAATTAATTAATGGTTTTTTGTTGCGAGTTTTGTAAACAAATAATTGGATAAACACTAGAAAAAAAGAGTAACTAGACTACAAAAATAAAAAGTTTTCCAAAAGCTGAATCATAATGTTAGAAAGGACAAGAAAAATGAAAGTGTTTTTGTCTTTTATGGGAAGTTACATAGAACACCTTACTTGTGGCAGCATTCCAAAAGGTAAAATCACAACTTATATTTGGGAAGAGGCGTGAGTATTGGTAATTGATAATATGTGTATATGTGTGTGTGCCCGCAGAGAATTATCTGAGACTTTACTGTAGAAAGAGTGAATATAATAAACCAGCCCAAGGAAGTAAAACCTCACAACCTCGACATTTTACAACACCTGCAGAACCTAGTAATAACATTACATTTGCCTGTAAGCTTTCTGTTTGATGCTATGGTTTTTTTAATGACAACTAAGACTACCTGAAAGTAGCTAGCTGCCTTTTAAGTGGGAACAGGTATGTTTGGATCCTTCCCCCTTAGAAGACATTTCACAGGCGTGAATCCTAACCATTCCAGTTGAACAAAGGTAAACTTTAGAAATGGCCATCACTAGTGGCCTTGGGGTAAATGAACATTCGAGACACGGACATTTCTACATCCTGCTCCCTTACCTCTCTTCCAGGAGCGAGAGCTCATCCTTCAGCGCCTCCTCATCAAGAGCTTCGATTCCCCAACGTATTGCCCAACGCATTGCCCAGCGTACAGCACGTGTGCAAAGGAAACGACCCTGGACCTCTGGTGCAAATACTTTCTAGAGATTGGAATTCTCTGGTGGAAAGATGCTGAATGCACAGGCAGTTTGAAACTAGCGATGCTTTGCCTCTCCCTTTGTCTGTATTTAGTTGAAGTCTGCGAATAGTTGGGGAGTAGTCACTGTCTCCTAGGATCTACCAGAGCAGAGACTGAGAACTCCTAAGGTGCTGCGATTATTCACTCAGCCTAACTCAGTTTTTAATTTCCTTTTTCTAGTTGATGTTTTTATGGAGTTGCTATGTTTTTTATATCACAACGAATCATTAGTGACTCTTTTTTAAAGCATTACAATCCATCTAAAGGTGGCTCTGGCTGCCTGTGCTACTGTTACTTTGCTGTCTCCAGTGGGCATGGAAGCTGTGTCTGTAAGGCAACGAATGCTATTGAGTAGAGTGAGCTGACTTAGATTTACTCTAGCTTTCTTCTAGATCAGACTCTGCTCTGTGGCATTGTATAGCATTAGGGGGAGCGATCGGTGTCTGTCAGCACTCTGTTTTTTTCTAGGTTTATAAAGTAGAATTGCTTAATATACATTTTTTCTTTCAGGAACCAGCCAAAGTCACAGAGGATCATGTTCTTGCTCCTGAACGTAATGAAAAAGGTAACTAAAAAAAGAAAACACAAACAATTACACCACAATTTAATTAAATCACGCTCTAATATGAGTGAGTTTGTGGGAAAAATAATAAATAACCACACTGTTTATATTCCAATTTAATATAACATTTTCATAAGTATTAAATATTTTAAAATTTGATAGACACTTATAGTCATCATAGAGGACCTGTTGTTTTATAAGGATCCATTGGCTGAAGTTGTCTTTATAAAACACAACACTAGTGCATCAATTAAAGAAAAATAAGAAATGAGTTTGCCACAGGGATCCTCTGAAACAGAAGAAGAGGGGCCAGCACCATCACTACCACAATCATCATCTACGTCATCTGTTGACTAGGGAAGACCGTAGAGGGACGTGGTTAGCAGAATTTGCTGTTTCTGTTTACCATAAGAAAACATTTACAAACCTGTGTTGAGTTTTCCATACCTTTTCATAGATGCCCAGACCTTTTGAGATGGTTTTTAGGTAATGCCGAGGTCCCTATGGAAATCCATTTGTATCTCATATTAGCTTCTGGACTTTATCCTTAGACAAAATGATTTAGTTCCGCGTGAGAGTACTTCCGGTAAAATTGAAAGGTTACTGAAGGCCAGTTGGCTGATCATTTCTACCACGTGTGAAGATTCTCTGCTTATGTTGGGAAAGGCAGACCAGGTTTTGAGTCTTTAGCATTGTTATTGAAATTAAACTGTTACATCTGTAGAGAGTGTTTGTAGAAACATAGTTAAATGAAACTCTATTTCAACAATGCTATTTATTTATTTATTAAGGGAGATAGGGTTTGTTGCTTTTTATTTTTTATTTTTCTCCTTTGTAGTTCTGGGGATTGAACTTCTGGAGTAAGCCACACCTCTAGGCTCTCTGTCTTTTCAAATCTGCATTTGCTTATCTTTAAATATTTTTACCTAGCACCTACTCCGGCTGATCTTTTACTGGGTGAAGTATCTTCACTTACTCTGGGGAAACCAGCTAGGTGGGGAGAGCCTGTGGCTAAAGAAAAGCTTCTCTATTAGCAGTGCTTGAGGACACTGCTGAGTCATCCCAAGAGTCCACTAGGTCCAAAGCAAGGCATGACCTGAGGGCAAACAGATTTCTAGAGTCATGGCCTAGGCTAAGCTCTTCGGTTAACCTCTGCGAAGATAGCAATCATGCCACCTTTCAGATATCTGAAAAGCCCCACGCTGTATCGAGGGATGAGAGCCAGACCCAAGCAAATGCCCAGAGAACACGTGTGGGCTTTACCGTTGCCTCCTGGGACTTGCTGTCTCTCAGACCTTCTGCTCTGATGATTTGCTTTCAGAGCGTATGCCCTGCTTGTAACAGTGATGTTGATTCTTCAGAGAGATGGCCCATTGTCTCCGCTTTTTCTCCCTCCCAAGGAGCACTGCATAAACCCTCCATCAGCTTCCAAAGTATCATAGAAGGAACCAAACATTTCCACAAAGACTTCCTGATTGGCGAAGGGGAAATATTTGAAGTATACAGGGTGGAGATTCAAAACCAAACATATGCTGTTAAATTATTTAAACAGGTAAGGAACGAAGTTTTATCACAGACATCAATTCCACTTATTTGCTCCTATTTCATATTAAAATGTGTTATTTTTCATTAACATTGAAAGGGCATATATTTGAAAATAAAATTTTACAAATGGAAATGAGATACATGAGCTTAGGGTCGGGGTGGGGCTGAGAAATGAATAAGACACGAATGCCTGTCTTTAAGGGATGTGGTGAGGATGCAAAATCTCCCACAAGTGCTGCATGAGACAGACTTCTCCAAAAGTCTCTCATGGCCCCAGGAACTTGAAGGAAGATCAGATTGGCATTATTCCCTTAATCTCCACTCTAGGGAGGCAGAGGCAGGCAGATCTCTGTGAGTTAAGAGCTAGCCTGGTCTACAAAGAGATTTCTAGGCAAGCTAAGGCTGCACAGTGTGACCTTTTCTAAAAAACAAAAGAAGGGGGGGATCAGATTGTGCACACTTGCTTAGTTTCCAGCTGTGTCTTCGCCTCACAACCCTGGAGCTATGCTGAGGACTGTTATAGATGATCTTCTGTCAGAGCTCAGGAAGTGAAGAGGAACAGGCTCTGGCAGGACTACGTCAGTTTGCTGTTACCATGGCAGAGATCTGTAAGAGTTAACTGGAAGCAGGAAAGACTGTTTTGGCTACAGTTGGAGGGGTTTCAGTCCATGTTCCATTGGTGCCATTGTGTTCTGGCCTGTGGTGAGACAGAGCATTGCAGCAGAATTGGGCAAATACAGCTACTCAGCTCATGATGGCCAAGAAAGGGGCATAGGAAGAGCAGGGCCAGGGCATAGTCTTCTAGAACTCAGCCTCGGGGGTTTGACAAGGCCCCACAGCCGTGCATGCATGTGTGTGTGTGTATACACACATATTACACATACATATACAATATATATACACAATATATAATGTATACACCGTATATATATTTATGTGTATGTATACACATACTCTCTATCTATCTATCTATATAGATAGATAGATAGAGAGAGAGAGTGTTTGTGTGTGTGTGTGTGTGTGTGCATCTTCCTGAGGAGCTCAGAGGCTTTGTATCCTCCTCCGCTAAAGCTTTCTGCAGCTGTGAGCCGCCCGATGGATATGGACACAGGGAACCGAATCCCAGTCCTCTGAAAAGCAGTATGTGCCCCTAACTGCTAAATGCTTCCTGAGTCTTGAGGCAGCAACTGTTTTGTTGATGTATCCATTGGAACTGGGCTTTGCATTTTGACTGACTGTTTTTCTATAATGGTCCCCATCTGTTGGAAAGAGAAATTTCCTTGATGAGGGGTGAGAACTATACTTAACTGTGTCTGTAAGGATGCATATTTAGAATGTAGCCAAGGACTGTACTGATTTGGTGAAGTGGTGGTTGGAGGTTCTCCTCTAAACTCCAAGACTGCACTAGGTCTGGGCTTTCCAGTGCCAAGCGTGAATTTCCTCTTGTTGAGGTCTTAAGTCCAGTTAGAGAGTGGTTGGTCCCCACCAAGATATGTCTGCCACTACTGTGTCATGCTGGTCATTGTTGAGACACCAAACATTGTTGTAAAAGTTTCCCACATGTACCTGGCGTTGCGAACTGTTACTTAAGCTAAGGCAAAGTCCCTGGGGATGGTAAGAAGGAGCAAAATGCAATGGACCCAACCCAGTTACTGGTAGAGAGGACTGGGAGGTACAGAACGGAAGGAGTCTGAAGTGATTCCTGCTTGCGGCTTGTTTCAGACACTTTTATGTGATTATTAACTGAGTTCTTCAGTGCCCTTAAATTGCATTTTCTTTCAGTAATCTTACACAGATACGTTGAGATCGACTATCTACTAAAGACAATTGGATTGTAAAACCATTTCAACGTCAGAATATTGGCCCTTGGGACCCAGTTGAAGCCAGATGTTTTGTTTGTTTGTTTGTACTATTAACGAGTCCCTGGTCCCATTGGCATCCTCTCTCATGGATGAACCCTAAGACCACCTCCCTGAAGGGTCTCTCTCGTCTTCTCCCTGCAGTCGCTACCAACTGTGCATGCCCTATTGGACTTTGGGATGGCATGCTCTTGCCTCCAGGTTCCCTTTTTCCTCCATTCTTGATTGCATCCTACCGTCTAGCATGGCTTCCGAGACTACAGCATCATTTCCTCATTTCCTTGTCGTGAAGGCTTCAGCTGCATTTCCAACAAGAGGAACAGACTTCTGCTTGAGAACTTCCATTTCTTTGTGCATCCCAGAGCCTGTTACAAGGCTCTCTTTCGTACTTGCTCTATGGGTGTCTGTTGAGTAGTTTAAAGGAAGGCCATGCAGGTCATTTTCAAGAAGTTAGCAGCATGAAGTCCTGTTGTACCTGGTGGCGCTACAGTATAGCTCCCTCTTAAGGCGGGAAGTGGAAGTACATGGCTTTTGCCCCCCCTCTTTTTTTCCCCACCCCTTTTTTACCCAACAACACACACAAGAAAATGGAGGACATAACCATGCCAACACCCCTTAATGAGTTAACTACATACTTTCCTAAAGGAATGCATTCAAACACTGGGCTGATGCCTTTAATAACACTTCTCAAAAGCCTGGAAGTGGAGAATTTTATCAGATGGTCGGATCTGTGCTTCTCAGCTCCCTGTACTTCTAGTGACCGGGACATCATCTTACAATGGCTGATTTGGATTTGGCAGGTCTGGGCAGCAGCTCCGCAGGAGGGCTAGTGTTCCTCAGCAGTGCCCAGCCACATGAAGTCTTTTGTTCACAAATCCCGTTCAAGTTCCAGGTTTACAGAGACACAACCATGAGTCTCTTTGTTTACCAGATTAACCAACAACATACAAACAAAAAGCCTGTGACTGAGAAACAGCAAGTGAAAGGGAGTGATCTCATCTCCCTGAATAGACTTCCAGCACGTAGACGGTAATGAAGCAGTTCTTGTCAATGATTAGCAGGCCGGGTTTATTGGTTTTAATTCAACTTGGACAGTGGTACCCAGAATTCCCCTTGGATTTCAATGATGAGAGGACTCTAAACACTTCATTTTCTAGCAAATTGCAAATGAGGATATTATAGCTAGGACCTAGGAGCGGCTTAATGTAGGTTTTTAATGTTAGAAGCAAGGAGCTTGAGATACGGGGATGTACAGTGTTACAGAATTGAAGACACCAAGAATGTGCCATCTACATCCAAGTGCTCAGTACAATGTTATTGAAGTTATTAATTTATTCAGTACCTGCATCCCTGGATCTTGGCTAGATGATGGGGATGGTGGCTGTGCAGGGTCTTCCTGTGTAGACCCAGGGTGACCTCACACTCACAGAGATGTATCTGCCTCCTGATTGATCCTGAGATTAAAGCCCCACACCACTTTTCTAGATTTTGAGACATTTCAGCAAGAAGCCACAACTTCCTTTGGATAGTAGGCACATCTTTTCAAAATTAATGCCAAAATAAATCTGAATTGACATATGTAAATGAGCCAACTCATAAATGGTAGAAGTTTGCAAAGAATATAGGTACATATTTTGTGTGTGTGAGATGAGTGAGGCATTTCTATCATTGTGGAATTTTCTGTGAATATGTTATATTTTATAATTTATGTGTCTGAAACTGGTGAGTCTGAATATGAGATTTGCAACATGGCAGATTGCAGAAAAACTTTCAGTTCAAGAGTCTTGTAAGTCTTGCTTGGAAGTTAAAATGCTTTTGAAAATCGGATGAATGCTAAGAATTCTCTCCCTGGGGGTTTGCGGTGGGGGGACTCAATCTGTATCAAAAATGGAAACTCCCTAGACAAAGATTCTCAGAAGTAGAGAGCTAGCTCTTAAACCCTTTTCTTTTTCTTTCTTGTATGACATTCAGGAGAAAAAACTGCAATTTAAGAAGCACTGGAAGAGATTTCTATCAGAACTGGAAGTTTTGCTCCTGTGAGTGCATTTGTTTATCTCGGATCTTACAGCTGTGTTTGGCATGGCTGGCACTGAATTAGTGTGGGTTGGATGTTAGAATGTTGTGTATACTTTTGTCATCTGCTTTGGTGTATTCCCTAAAAGAGATTTTAAAATAGAGCCCTCCCTTCCGTGCTTCATTTGGACATCTTGGAACAGGAAAGTGTCTCAAGGAAGTGGGTTAAATTGCGTGTGACTAACACGGCTGAACAGCGATCCTTAGCATCACATGCGTGTCCCCTCTCCTGCCTTGAAGATGTTTCAGCTGAAAGACTTTTTCATCAGGGTGGCTCTCTTCGGAGAGAGAGTTTTAGACAAAGAAATCAAGGGCTTTTGATGTTCATATTATCTTCCAGGGAATTCATTCATGAATCTGGGGGTCCCTGGATGGTAAACTTAAATGGTTTCATTTTTATATGACTTCATAAGTACAGCTGTGCAGCCTTGCTCACTGGAAGCCCCTGACACTGGGGAACCCATCACCTGTCACAAAGAGAAGATGCTTTCCCTGAAGTTCTGGGAACAGATATGTGTGATAGGGTGGTGAGGGAAGTGGGGAGAGAAACGTTATGCTGCATCCTGTCCCTTTAGAGCCAGAGCCAGGGACTAGAATCTTTCAGTCCAGATGTTGTAATAGATTTTTATAGTTTCCCTTGTTTGTTTATTAAGGTCAGTTCCAGACATTTCAATGTCTGAGAAGCACAAAAGGGTAAATTTAGAGAAGCAGTGTCTTCTCCCACTGCCGAGTTGATTAGCAGCTGGGTGTATATATTCTTGGAGGTCTGTTACAGCCGCAGCTGGGTGTATGTATTCTTGGAGGTCTGTTACAGCCGCAGCTGGGTGTATGTATTCTTGGAGGTCTGTTACAGCCGCAGCTGGGTGTATGTATTCTTGGGGGTCTGTTACAGCCGCAGCTGGGTGTATGTATTCTTGGGGGTCTGTTACAGCCGCAGCTGGGTGTATGTATTCTTGGGGGTCTGTTACAGCCGCAGCTGGGTGTATGTATTCTTGGGGGTCTGTTACAGCCGCAGCTGGGTGTATGTATTCTTGGGGGTCTGTTACAGCCGCAGCTGGGTGTATGTATTCTTGGGGGTCTGTTACAGCCGCAGCTGGGTGTATGTATTCTTGGAGATCTGTTACAGCCGCACGAACACATTTGGTGTCTTAGTTTCACCCTTTCACACAAAAGGTAACATAGCACGTGGTTCACTTTGCTTATCCTTCTCCTGTTCTGTTCTGCGCTCTGCTGTTCCTTCCTTTTGTTGAGAGGTTTAAATCTCTAAATTTGTTTAACTCAAGAATCACGCACCATCTCAGGAAAAAAAAAAGGAACATTTCCAGCATTAAAGGAATTTTGTTTTAGGGTCTGTATGCTGCCAGATCTTTTATTTAAGTTTCTGATGCATGGGTCAAGTCAGTGTTATGTTTTTATTTGTGTTTTAAGATTCATTCTTTCCATCCCTCTCTCCTTGGTAAGAAGGGGCTATTTCTTTCCCCATTGTGTATTTTCCACCTCCCAGTCAGGGTTTTAGTCGATGATGTACATACGGATTGGGTTGTCTCTGGAGCCTCTGTTCTGTGCCACCCATCACTGGGACTACTTTCTGCCAATGCCGGCTGATTTGATTACTAAAACATCATGAATCTATAAATCAGGGTTCTGCTTTCTCATGTGACTTTGAATCTTTGAAGTCTTTCAAGGTTTCATATGGGCTTTAGGATTGCTCCTGTAGTGAAAAAAATGTCACAGTTTTGATAAAGATCACATCAAATCTGCAGCTTTCTTTGGGCAGCTTGGGCACTTTGGCAGGATTAATTCTTGCAATGTACGATGCCAGATGTATCTTCCTGTTTGCTTTTGTCTCCAATTCTTTTATCAATGTAGTTTTAAGTGTACAGATCATTTATCTCTGTGGTTAAATTTACACCTTAGGATTTTATTCTCTCTGTTGTCTTGGGAACGGATAATTTTCCTCATTCTTTATTCAGGTAGCTCATGGTGAATGTAGAAAAAAAACATTGATTTTATATGTTGATTTTGTATTGGAAGAATTTAGTGAACTCATCAGTTCTAGCCTTTTGTGTGTGCGTGAAGTCTTTCAGGCTTTCTACGTATGAAGTCATATAACAACCAAACTGGAGCTGGGCCATGGTGGTGCACGCCTTTAATCCTAGCACTTGGGAGGCAGAAGCAGGCGGATCTCTGTGAGTTCGAGACCAGCCTGGTCTACAGAGCTAGTTCCAGGACAGGCTCCAAAGCCACAGAGAAACCCTGTCTCGAAAAACCAAAAAAAAAAAAAAAAACCAACCCAACTGGGACACTTTGACTGTCTCCTTTCTAGCTCACATGCCTTTCTTTCTTCTCTGGCCTCCTTGCTCTAGTTAGCAGTGCTATGCTGCATAGGAGTATGGGCCCCAAGTCTCACTCCCACCCCCTAAGGAAAATACACTTATCATAATGAGTTATGTCATTAGGTAGGAGTTTATCATATGTAGCATTTATTGTACTGAGGTGCATTGTCTCCATAATTTATTGAGCGTTCTATCTTGAAGGGCTTTGACTTTTGATAAAAGCTTTCCCTGCATCTCTTGAGATGATCCCATGACCTTTTTGCCTTCACTAGGATGGTGTGGTGTATATATTATTGGCCTTCACTAGGATAGTGTGGTGTATTATTGGCCTTCACTAGGATAGTGTGGTGTATATATTATTGGCCTTCACTAAGATAGTGTGGATTTGACAGTTTCAAAATTTCTGGTTCAAGGTTCCGTCATCCTCACATACTAGAGTTGGCTGCATATTTCACTGAGATGGAGAAGCTTTGCCTGGTTCATCCGTATATGAGCAACGGGACACTTTTCGACAGACTGCAGTGTGCAGTAAGTCAGGGCTACCATTCCCTTGGATCCTTTGGCTGGGTAAAACCTGAGGTAAAGGGGAGTTGTTAACATTGGAGGGAACTGAGAGGTGGGGTGAGCTCACACATGGGAGATATTCAGGAATGTTTCCTGGGGAAGCAGAGACCCTCTCAAAGGTTGCCGGAACACACGAGTCACTGGGTTCTGTGTAATATTGTCAAATAAACAAGCTAGTTTATAATGTGTCTCAACTTCTCTTAACATGTGGTGTTTAGGTGGGTACAGGGCTGGGCCAACCAAAACCAGGGCCTTATGCATGCTAAGCAAGGATTCTACTGCTGAGCTGTACTCTCAGCCCACTGGCTACAGTTTAACTAAAGTTAAAAATTGTTAGGTATTTCTCTAGACCAGTGGTTCTCAACCTTCCTAATGCTGCGACCCTTTAATACAGTTCCTCGTGCTGTGGTGACCCCCAACTATAAAATTAATTTTCATTGCTACTTCACAACTGTAATTTCACTACTGTTATGAATCGTGTCGCTATCTGATATGCAGGGTATCTGATGTGTGAGCCCTGTGGGGGTCATGACCCAGAGGTTGAGAGACGCAGCTCTAGAAGCACAGAGGAAAACCCATTTGGGATTAAAACTTGGTTGTAGCAATCTGAAATAATGATTCACCTCCCACTCCACCTTGCCGTCTCCCGCTATGTAGCATGCACCCACATAGTGGATATATAGGTAATTTGTACTAAGAATATACCACCAAACCAACCTCTCTCTCTCTGTGTCTCTCTCTCTCTTTCTCTCTCTCTCTCTCCCTCTCTCTCTAGGATAACACGGCCCCACTTTCCTGGCACATTCGGATCAGTGTGTTAATAGGAACATCCAAAGCCATCCGATACTTACACAACACTCAGCCGTGCTCAGTCATTTGTGGCAATATTTCCAGGTAAATGATCTGGGAGTCTGAGGTTCCCCTGTAAGCCCCTTTCAGCGCCGCAGGTGAGTGACTCAAAAAATCCTGTCCTCTTCGGTCAATGCTCTTCCTGGAATGTACATAAGTGTAATGAGAAGTCTCACCTCAGTATTGAAATTCTTTTTTTTTTTTAAAGATTTTTATTTATTATGTATATAGGTTTCTTCCTTCATGTATCCTGCAGTACAGAAGAGGACACCAGATCTTATTACAGATGGTTGTGAGCCACCATGTGGTTGCTGGGAATTGAACTCAGGACCTCTGGAAGAGCAGCCAGTGCTCTATTCCTCTGAGCCATCTCTCCAGCCACCAGTATTGAAATTCTTAACGTTTTTCTCCATGAATATGTGTTGGCCAAGTGGAGACTTTATGTTATCTTTGTGAATTACTGTTGAAAAACCGTGTATTTTATTGTACCGGATATCCAGATGTGAAATTGAATGCATATTTAATCTTCCCACCTCCACCCCCCTTAAACTGAAGTCTAGAAAAGGATCCACGACTTATACAGGGATCCCCAGGAAGACAACAGTAGTGGGGCAAACCCAGGCTTTTGGTCCTCAAGTCACTAGTGTCCTGCCTGCCCGTCAGTCTGTGACGAGCCAAGTGATGAGCCAACGTGGAGTGCTATTTTTGAGACATGAGAAAATTAGAGGCGGTATTTATGTTCTATCTTCCATCTCTAGTTACACACACACACACACAAACGTCCAGAGTGGTCACCTGCAGCAAAATCCCTTGAAGCCTTTCTCCTCGTTCCCCTATGTTGAACTCATCCTGAAAGCCCTGGCCACACTCTTGCTGAATGCCTAGGTCAGCTGGGTTTGAAGGCTGCTGCCTCTTCTGGCCCTTTTCCTTGGTATCTTGAAGGGTTTTAGTGTACTTTTAACATGAACAGAAGTGGAGTGGACGGCTTCCTTTTCTGGAGAAATGAACATGAAACAACTCTAAATTCCTCCTCAGTCCTGGGGGAGCTGGAGAATGGCCAAGAGATGCCTGATCCTGCCGTAGTGTGGAACTGCTTCAGTGGTCAGCAGCTTCTCAGAGCCTGAGCAAAATCAAAGCCCCTCACAGGACCCAGGCGCAGGGCCAGTGATGGCTACAGGGGTCAGCGGAATCACCAGCAGGGTGCATTCCACAAGGCTGAGAAATCATCTTCTTTACCCAGATTATAACCACAAATGAATACAGTGATATTCAAATAGTGTTTTTACTGAGCGGGAGCAGTGTTTAGACTCTTGCTGTATACTTTCTTCACCTACTTTCTTCATCTGGTTTTAAGTAAGTGCTAGCTTATTTTAAACCTCACATGGTAAAACATTAACAGATGGTTCCCTGTGTGTGGTTTACCTCCTCTGTCCCTTTCCTGAAAGCAGGTTTGAAGAACAGATAGGAAAGAAGAAGTTCTTGATGGGCGAGAGGAACATGGGCAGCCATTAACTGCGGCAAAGGTAGTATCAGGGTGGGGAGCACAACAGATGCAGGCCCACCCACTCTCAGGAGATTTCCTTCATGTCTCACTAGGCGAGGTGGCTAGGAGGTGCCTATACAGCGCCTCCCCCACACTGTGGGACAGTCTGGGCAACTTAATGAGACCCTGTGTCTGGATAAACTAAAAAGAAGGCTAGAGATAGAGCTAAAGCATAGAGTACTTGCCCAGCATGTGTGGGCTCCAAAACTCACAGTAGGAATCAAGCATGCCGGTAGAGAAAAGGAGGAAGGCCAAAGTGAGCAGGGGGAGAGGTCCTCAGTCTACTGTTGCTGTTGCAGCCCTGATGTCATGGAAAAATTGCTGAAGCTGTGACTGTTATGCCCACATCCACAAAGTCCCCCCAAAACCAACAAGGAGACCAAGTCCCGTATGTAAAAGCAAAGAGCCTTTATTTTAAACAAGTATGCAAACTCGGTCTCTCCGCGTGTCCAACGTATTGGAACAAACGGAGAGCCCTGAGCTCAGTTAGAGTTGGGTTTTATAGTAGTAAAGGTGGGGGTGAGGGGTATCTGAGGTTCAGGACCCCTGATTGGCTGACATTTGTCTAGGGGTGTCCTGTGTCCTGGTGAATGTGTGCTGGCAGGTGGTCCATGTCCTGTGTTCTGGTGAATGTGTGCTGGCAGGTGGTCCTATCTACAGCGGTTGGAATATTAGGAATTTCCTCTGAATGGTCTGTTCTTGGGTGGAGGTTGGGTAATCTCAGCTTGTGGTTCTTCCTGCAACCAGATATTGCTACAGGGTAAACTACTGAGACTCAGGCCTCCATTTAAACTTTTCGATGGCCAGAGTCCTACTCTGGCAGGTGGTAATGGTTGGAAGTAAAGAACCCCCTTTGGTTGACCTGCCCATGCTTAGCTTGTAATGGCTGACTCCCACAGTGACGACTTTTCAAGACATCTGAACATCAGACAGGGCACGCAGGCGCTGCACTGTGGCCTGGCCTGGAGCAGGGCTGTAATTTGAGTGTTCACCTCCCTTCTACCCTGCACAGTGCCAGATGGGGACACGGTTGTGCTGCTGCGAGCCAGCATCAGCTAACCCTCCACGATAGGGAACAAGAGCATATCTGAGAGCTAGGCGGCAGGGATGGGAACACAGGGGACAGCTACCCAGGTGGTGTCAGCTTGAGGGAGCTCTGAAAAGGAGAGCCAGGAAGGCTTTTCATTCCTCCTCTGTCCTGCCACCTCCCAGCTCAAGCTTCCCTGAGTTTAAATCAGAAAACCTTAGGAACCAGAACTCCCTCTTAAACTGTGAGCCAAAGGGACTCATAAATTCTCTAAGCCTCAGTTTTTCTCTCTGAAAAAGGCTAATAATAGAGTAATAGTTTTGCTTCTTAGGGTTAAATGACATAAGGTATCTTGGTGCTGAGGAGAGGTACACTCATCCAATGCGGACTCCCTGGGGGCTTGGTCCAGAAGTGCTGGGCGTGGCCGCGACAGAGTTGAGTGATGTGAAGGACAGTCAGAATTCTTCCTCATCCCCCTTCCACATACTTCCATTGTCAGTTCTTTGTCTGCAAACAAGCTCTGCTTTGGAAAGAATAAGTGCTGTCTTACTACGTGTTGACTGAACTCCTTGGGAGTCCAATCCTTTTTTTGTTCCATGTTTGTTGTGTGTAAAAAATAATTGAGCCCATAGCGGGGAGACATCTTTTCCCATAAAGTTCAGCTGATTAGAGAGATAGCTCAAACACAAAAAGTATATTATATTAATACACACCCAGTGTGTGGCTGGCTGAGTTAGAGAAAGCTAAGCCACGCCCTAGAGGAAGTGTGTTTTTGACACAGACTGATTGAAAGTATTGGCGAGAATATTTCTGGTAGAGGTAGTAGATTTGCTCAAGGGGTAAAAGCAAAGAACTGCCACACATATAACAAAAGAAGGAAGGGAGGGGAGGGGAAGAGAAGGGAAGGGAAGGAAAAGGAAAGGAAAGGAAAGAAAAGGAAAGGAAAGGAAAGGAAAGGAAAGGAAAAAGGGAAGGGAAGGGAGGGGAAGAGAAGGGAAGGGAAGGGAAGGAAAGGAAAGGAAAAAGGGAAGGGAGGGGAGGGGAAGAGAAGGGAAGGAAAGGGAAGGGAAGGAAAAGGAAAGGAAAGGAAAGGAAAGGAAAAAGGGAAGGGAGGGGAGGGGAAGAGAAGGGAAGGAAAGGGAAGGGAAGGAAAAGGAAAGGAAAGGAAAGGAAAGGAAAGGAAAGGAAAAAGGGAAGGGAGGGGAGGGGAAGAGAAGGGAAGGAAAGGAAAGGAAAGGAAAGGAAAGGAAAAAGGGAAGGGAGGGGAGGGAAGAAAAGGGAAGGGAAGGAAAGGAAAAGAAGGGAAGAAGGAAGAAAGGCAGGCAAGCTGGAGGACAGATGAGGTCTGAAGATAAAATAAAATGAGATTACAAGAAAGGAGAACGTGATGGCTGAGGGCTTGGCGGGTCTTGAGTGACACGTACATTAGAGAACTGGGTTTGATAAGGCAAACCCGATGGAGAGGCTGAGACTTGTCTTGAGGACATGAGGGAGTAGAAGACTCCGGAGTCTCAGAATGTAACAGGAAGCCCAGGTACTTGCCTAGCTATGCAGAACTATAAAGTCATCTAATAGTCTAGCTAGACAGAATCCTCAGTAGGTAACAGACAGACAGACCATGATAAGAGATTGTTAAAGCAAAGTGTCACGGAAGAGGTGACACTTGAGCCAGAAATACAGCTAATCACATATTACTTTTTAGTTGGGGGAGCAGCTGGTGACTGCTCCCTGTCTGGCTGTTAGGGTTTGGATCTTAAGTGTAGCTGAATAAACCTAGCTTGGTGGTGGCTCATCCCAGCACTTGGGAGGCTGAGGCAGGAGGATCGCTATGGGTTTGGGGCCAGTATGAGTTGCAGAATGAGATCCTCTTGAACATCTCCCCAAGCCAGGAGTGGTGGTGCATGCCTCTGATCCCAGCAAAACAGGCCGGCAGAGCTCTGTAATTCAAGGCCAGCCTCATCTACAAAGTGAGGACAGACAAAGCGGTTACACAGAGAAACCCTGTCTCAAAAACCAAACAAAAACAAACAAAACCACTTCCCTCAAATTAGATATTTCTCAAAGGCTCGTATATTGAAGGTGTGGTCCCAACAGTGGTCCTATTAGTAGATGTTGAGACATTTAGGAAGTGGGCTCTGATACAGGAAGTGAGGTCCTTGTGAGCATCTCCTTGAAGGGGATATTAGGACCCTGGACCTTTCTCCTGATCTTTGTTTCTCAGTCCCCATGGGGAGAGAACACATATCTTCTGCGGTACTTTCTCACAATGATGTATTCTCCTGCCACAAACCCAGAGGAATGGGACCAACCAACCGTGGACTGAAGCCCTGAGTCAGAGTAAATCTCTCGTTCTTTCAAATTGTTTCTCTTGGGTACTTTTGCGAGTGAGAGAAAGCTGGCCACCAGGACGGTTTTCTGGAGTCTGAGTATTCTAGTGGAGTCCACCCGTAGACTGCACCTGCAGGGGTCTCTGCCCACCTCCGGGGTCAGCAGAGCAATGGGGTCTCTGTCACCTCCAGGGCCATGACTCATGGGAGGCAGTTCAGTTTGACATGACTAAGGAGCTTCAGGAGTATGACCTGGAGTGTTTGTTTTAGGCATATTTAAGCACAGCACAATTTGGTAAAAGCTTTCCTGGTGGTAATTAATTTGATCTGTGGTGCACCATAAAACATACACAAATCTCCCCGAGGACCATGAGAAACAAAGTAAGCTAAATGAAGATCAGATGTGACTACATTGAACCACTTTGTAAAATATATGTCACATCTTCCGTTAAGATGGGTTCTGAAGATTGACTAAGAAAGTAGCTTATGATAAAGGTCTGGGCGAGGAACTGGTATGGTCTTCTGCCACACAGAGGGTGCAAAGGTCATCGAGTTATTAACCACGTCCGTTCCCAGTCTTCTGGGAGGATTACAGGCTACGCATCCCTTCCTTTGAAGGAACAACCACGTGTCTAACATTCCAGGTTCACCTGGTGCTGATCTGTGTGCACAAGGACCTCCATGCCTTCTACATGCACACACACACACACACACACACACACACACACACACACACACACACACACACATATCCAAGATTGAAATGCCGGGACTGCGGACGTGTACTAGGGAATCACATGGCTTCATCATTGTCCTTGCCGGTTCCACCACAAATTAAGCCCTCTCACAGCCTCTGACTCATAACCCTTCCACTGAACTGTCAGCAAAGATATTAGATAGCACCAACTTCAGCCATAGGCATCTCCCTCTTCTTAGCAATGTGCCCACGCGTGATCTAGGAATCGGAATGAGGCCAGTTCCAGTCATTTGGGCCACCAAGTGTCTGTCTGATGGTAACAGCATCTGTCTGCAGGAGTCTCAGCCAAGTGTGAGTTGGCTGACCTAGGTCACCCTTCCTGCATCTCTGAAGGGGTCCCCCATTCCCTTCACTCACGTCGACCTCTCTGATGCTTAGCCCACTGCTCTTAGGAGGGTCCAAAGTCACTGACTCTTCTGTCTTTGCAATACAGTTTGAAAAGTTATAATTAGGGAAGGCAGCATCTAGCAGGGGGGCCGTATGCATTCTTGACAACAAGCTCAAAGATCAGTGTTGGACAGTATTATTTCCATGAAGAAATCAAGGCTGCATTTTTGCCAGAGGAGTGAAAAATGAACCATCTTCATTTTCTCTTCTGTATTGAACTTCAGACTAATAGACCACAGACTTTATCAGAGACCACTGACCTTAATTAATATTAGTAACATGAAGCAGCCTGGCAGGACAGATGTAAAGTGAGATTAGCCAGAAAAAGCAAAGTCTAAGTATTATGTAGCACATAATTGGAACATTGTAGAACTGCAAATTTATTATTTAAAAAATATTCGCAGCGAAGCCCACCAAACTATCGACAAGGCTTTCTCGCTATGGCTTATTTTTTGTAATGGCTTATGGTTTCTTCCATTTTATCTCTGACATATCTAAGCTAAGGCGAGAAAGATAGCTATGCTATGTTTTCTCTCATATGTTAAATCTATACTTTAAAAAAGTCATGAAAATGCAAGCAAGACTGCTTAGGTAGAGAAAGTCTACTTAGGAAGAGGAAGGGCTAGTAATTGAGGTATATGGGACTGAAGTAGATCATGTGCACCCAGGAAAATTTTGTAATAAATCCAATCTTTTGTAAACTTAATACATTCTAATAAGAACAAGTTACACAGGTATGTAAAAGATGATCTTCACATATATTATATATCATCAGATATCACTACATTTATCACACTATTTATTATATGTGTGTTAGTTAGGGTTTCTATTGCTGCGAAGAGACACCGTGATCACAGCAACTCTTCTGAAGGAAAACATTTAACTGGGGATAGGTCACAGTTTCAGAGGTTCAGTCCATCATCATCACGGCAGGACAAGGCAGCGTGTAGGCAGACGTGGTGATGGAGAAGGAGCTGAGAGTTCTACATCCTGACCTGCAACAAGAAGTGAACTGTCTTCCACACTGGGTGTAGCTGGAGCATAGCAGACCTCAACGCCCGCCACAGTGACACACCTCCTCCAACAAAGCCACACCTCCTAATAGTGCCACTCCCTGTGGGGACCATCTTCTTTCAAACCACCACAATATGATTATACATTTAAAGATTATATATCTATGATTTTAAATATCTAAAGTCCAAGTTCAATACAGTGCTACCAAACCTCTACATGTATAGAGTTCTCTTAAGTTACTATCTGTCCTTGGTAAAAGTTAAAAGTATTGGCTTAAAAGATTCATTTAAAAGTATTTGGCTTTTGTCCAAGCTTTATATGAATATCACACAGACATTAAAATCGCCAAACTGGTATAACTGACCATCTGGGTGTTGAGTAACCATTATTGAAAGGCTATAATGTGGATTGAGGGATTAAAAGAGTATGCCGGTTGGTGGTGGCACACGCGTTTAATTCCCAACACTTGGGAGGAAGAGGCAGGCAGGTCTCAGTGAGTTTGAGGCCAGCCTGGTCTATAAAGTGAGTTCCAGGACAGCCAGGACTGTTACACCGAGAAACCCTGTCTTCAAGAAACAAAGAGACCGGGGGGGGGGGGGAAGGAGGGGGAGAGAGAGAGAGACAGAGAGACAGAGAGACAGAGAAGGAGGGAGGGAAGGAGGGAAGGAGGGGGGGGGAGAGAGAGAGAGAGAGAGAGAGAGAGAGAGAGAGAGAGAGAGAGAGAGAGAGAGAGAATATTTTGCCCTTTAAGCTCAGTTAAGTCCCAAGGGTCTGTGGATCATGAATCATTTGTCCTCTTATTCATGTATGCCACGCAGACCCCACAGGGTGGACTCTAACCAGTGTTCATGTTACAGAGAGGAGGGTCAACACAGGAAAATTCCTTATGCTTCCAAACAAGCCATTGCAAGCACAGCCTTTGACTCGCTTCCACCTAGATGCAACAAAGGTAAAAAGATGGCTAGAAGAGCCAGAGGTTGTTGCCAAGCCTAAGTGACGCCTACAGACCAGTTCTTGACTCACCGTGACAGAAAAAAGGGTATAATCAGAGATAAAATGATTGATTGTTTCCTGTAATTGTCCAAGAAATCACACTCCCAGACATTAGGCTTAAGACTGTAGGGCAGGCCGGGCGGTGGTGGCGCACGCCTTTAATCCCAGCACTCGGGAGGCAGAGGCAGGCAGATCTCCTTGAGTTCGAGACCAGCCTGGTCTACAAGAGCTAGTTCCAGGACAGGCTCCAAAACCACAGAGAAACCCTGTCTCGAAACAAACAAACAAACAAACAAACAAAAAAAAAAGACTGTAGGGCAAGTGACTTAGACAGTTATTCTAATGATATCTTTCTAGATAAGAAAAATGCTGCCCAGATCTAAGACATCACAACCATGGCTCAACTCTGCACTCAGCATCTACCTGAAGGACAGATAGACAAACCCACTGTTGTAACCTAAAACTCAAATGGTAGTTAAATTGCTTCTTTCCCTTCTTCTCTAGAGACCATCTGCAAGGGACGTCATGCTATGATTTTTAAAATGTTTTTGGGAATGAAGAATGGGAGGGTTAGGATCATGGTCTAGAGTCAAAACTTTCATAAAGCCTCCCCAGCAGCTCTCAAAATTGCAAATCATGAAGTCATTGTTCAGCAGCCTGGTGTCCAGTTCCTGTTGTTTAAATGAAACGGACCAGTGTCCACCTAGTTCTTCAGAAGAAAGCCAAGATGATGGGATAGGCAGTACCTGGGACATCCGTGTTCACACTATCTGACCATTTCCCCCACTTCTGCATCTAGTCCCAGCCAAGTTGACTTTTTGCTTTCTATTTCTTTCCCTTTCTCTTTCCCTTTTTAAACTATCTACTTTTTTTTTCTTCTGTGCTCTGCCCACAAACCTGGAGATTGTGAAAGGAGAACGGTATGATCCCATAGTCTTTGAAATCCTCTGGCTCTGTAGTATGAGCAGTTCAGACGGATTGAGAGTGGTACCTCTGTCCTGCTGCCCGCCCCAGAGCCACTCTCGGGGACAGTTCTGAATGCCCGTTTCTACAAGCTCTCCTGTACTTTCCCATGCTCTTCCCCCTTTTTGCAGCCACCCACTGATCTTATTGCTTCTGCTTCTCGTCCCTAGTTAAGAGCGTGTCCTTTTAGGTCACATACCTCTTCCACCCCTTTCTAGTATTGTGACTTTGGGACAGTTCCTTAGTTCCCTAAAGCCTGTCTTCTTGCTCTCTGGAACTGGCCAGGATACCAGTACACTGCCTCCAAGGGTTCTAAGGACAAAGTGAGCTACTAAACAGAAAGGGGCCTACAGCCTGGGAGAAGCTATCACTGTGCGTGCGTGTGTGTGTGTGTGTACATATATCTCTATCTCACTATATATATAAAACATATACTCTATCCATGTGAGACTCAAGACTTCAATGCCCTATGTGCTTCCATCTGACTCACCTTGGACTCTGACTTTCCAGAAGGACCGTGAACTCCTCCGAGTATCAGAAACTTTTATACATTGACTTAAAATCTTGTGTCTTTTGGTTCACACACATATGTGAGTGTGCATGTACACTCTCACACACATAACACACACAGAGAGCACACACACACATAGTAAAAGAAAGAAAATAAAAAGAAAGAGGGAACACTTCATTTTTTCTCCTTGTAATCAACAGACTTTAATTTTCTGTTCATATATTTGAATGAAAAGGTTTTTTTTTTTTCCAGTTAATTGTTGTAAACCAGAACAGCACCCAACAGGGAAATAGGAGGCTAAGTTTTAGTCCTGGTTTACTACTTAGCTCTTTTTCAAATAATAAGTCAAAGAAGCAGTGTGCTATAACAACAATGGCAAGTCAGTTTTATTTCACATTTTATCTTGATTGATTAGCAATGACTTTCTAAGTACAGGGTGGAAAAAGCATCGTGGCTGAGTGCTTTTGGAACTCAATTAATGATGTCTGTCAGCAATATGAAGGACAGCATTTGGGCCATATATTTGTCATTCCCATGCTCAGTAATCTAAAACTACTCAAGAACTTAAAATCCTCTCTGGAAAATGATAAGATAAACAAATGTTTGGTGTCTTCTATGGGCTCAGCACTATGATTGTGTAAACAGAACAAGGTGGACTCAGTTAAGTACCATATGATATATTGTAGGCTCCAGTAGGAACTCAGAAGCATTGGGCTTCAGAGAGATGCAGGGGAAGCTTCATAGCAGAAGTGATTCTGGTGGCAAATAGAGGATCTGGATAAAAATAAGAGGAGGAGCCTTAGGAGGGCACAGCACAAGTTCATCCCGAGATAGTTATAGACAGTTTGTGTAGTTGGTTTCTTATTCTTTTCTATTTTCTCTTTGAGGGCCCACTACCTAGCTCCCAAATAAATACACAGAGACACATTCCTACTTATGAATGCCTGGCCTTAGCTTGGCTTGTTTCTAGTCAGCTTTTCTTAACTTAAATTATCCCATCTACCTTTTGCCTCTGGGATTTTATCTTTTTCTATCTCTATCCCTTTCTTTCCTTCTTACTCCATGGCTGACTGCGTGGCTGGGCCCTGGGATCCCCCTCTCCTCCTTTTCTCACTCCTACCTCTTCTTGTTCTCTTTTCTATTTATTGTCTTTGCCTGCCCACCCCTCCTATCCCTCTCCTGCCTAGTTAACTATTGACAGTTCAGCTCTTTATTAGACGAATCAGGTGTTTTAGGCAGACAAAGTAACACAGCTTCACAGAGTTAAACAAATGCAACATGAAAGAATGCAACCCATCTTTGCACCATTAAACAAATATTCCACAGCATCAAAGAATGTAACACATCTTTTATTTATTTATTTATTTATTTAAGATTTCTGCCTTCTCCCCGCCACCACCTCCCATTTCCCTCCTCCTCCCCCATCAAGTCCCCCTTCCTCCTCATCCCTAAGAGTAATCCGGGTTCCCTGCCCTGTGGGAAGTCCAAGGACCACCCAGCTCCATCCAGGTCTAGTAAGGTGAGCATCCAAACTGCCTAGGCTCCCACAAAGCCAGTACGTGCAGTAGGATCAAAAACCCATTGCCATTGTTCTTGAGTTCTCAATAGTCCTCATTGTCCGCTATGTTCAGCGAGTCCGGTTTTATCCCATGCTTTTTCAGACCCAGGTCAGCTGGCCTTGGTGAGTTCCTGATAGAACATCTCCATTGTCTCAGTGTGTGGGTGCACCCCTCACGGTCCTGAGTTCCTTGCTCGTGCTCTGTCTCCTGCTCTTGATTTGGACCTTGAGATTTCAGTCCGGTGCTCCAATGTGGGTCTTTGTCTCTGTCTAAATGTAACACATCTTTAACTAATATTGCACATCAAGTTTGTCCTATGGCATTGGTAATTAGCTATCCATGAAGGATGGTGGATAGACTACAGGAGGATCATGGTGTCCAGTCAACACGAAGGACGTTGGATCTTGTATGAGCTCCCATGGAAACACTTGCTAATCCTCCACACACCCAAGGGTAGGTGTGATCATTGTCACCTCTGGCCAACAAAAGAAAAGTTGGGGCTAAGAAAGGTCTGTAACTTGCCTGTCACATGGCTACAGATGCAAAAGGGGAGATGTGTTTCCACATCCGTGTATTCCCAATAACCGTGCTCTTGTTAGGGGATTTAAAGACCTGGGATGGCCAGGGACAATTTGGCTTCATCAGCAGACACAGGAATTGAGAAATGCTGATGTTAGATTCTTGAAGGGACAGAAGCAGGCAGCCTGTTTTGGGAGAGAGATTAGGTCCGTACATCTACACAGCCAACCTGGCTGTGCCGACAGAGACAGCGTCTTTCTAAGAAGGACAGTGTCTAGCGTACAGCTGAGGAACAGCCACGGGAGGAAGCAAAGCCCACATTTCTAAGGTATTTTCAGCAAGTCTGGTGGTTCATTTAGCCCAAAAATATCTTAGTAATTTGAACTCTTTAAGAGAATGTTATAAAAACAAAACTCACTGCCAGATGGGAGTTGAGACAGAAAGGATCTAAAGAAAGAATCCGGAGTGTGGTCTGCAGTCTTGGCAAAAGACTCACATTTTCCTTTGGGAAATGAAGCTGTTTTTAAATTACAAGATCTTGTAAAAGTGTCTGAAAGTGACAACCTTGGTATTTCCACCCACCTGTTAGAAGACTTCACTTTACGAAAATCAAAATTTCTCTTAACAATTCTTGTTGCCAACATCATCTTTAGGTACCACGGTGCTTTGAATGTGCAGTGCTCCCCATAGTCTTGGGTGTTCCATCACTGTTATGCATTTTGAGGTGCCCAGCTTGTGATGTTGTTTGCGGATATTTCTGCTGGAGGAAGTGTGTCACGGGGGATGGGTTTTGAGACAGTATTGCTTTATGCTACTTCCTGTTTGCTCGGGATGGAGATGCCATCTCTCAACTTTCTGCTCCTGCCTCTATGCCTGCTACTTGCTTCCAAGTAGCCTCTCACGGCTCTGGAATTTCAACTGCGCTTCTTGGGATTTTAAGATAATGGTAACGAATGGAATGGACAGTGGACAGCCCACATCATTCACGGTGCAGTTGGAGGTCTTCTTTATCTGTAATTCAGCTGGCATTATCTTACCCAGAAGCATCATCAGATCTCTTTATCTGGATGGAAACTGAGGCCCCGGGTGGTTCAGCTCTGCCCTGAAGTTGCATGGTTAGAGATCCAGCCCTGGGCCTTGGTGCAGTATGCCAAGACTCACAAATGAACAAACTTCCATTCCTTTTCTAAGACCTGCACAAATGCAGTGCAGACACAGAGGACTCCACAACGCCATGGGGAAATAGAGCAACCATATCTGACAGAACGGCAAGCATCATACAGCCGGCACAGCTGCTTGACAGAGATCCAGCAAAGCTAAGTCACATGGTGGCCGCTGGACCACTTTTGGTTTTGATCTCCAAGTGTTGCATACTTGGGGGACTTTTAATATTTGTACAAGTTGGTGATATTGGATTGATATTGGGAAATGTCTTATGGATCATTTATGCCCCTCCCAGGAGCATGTCTTCAAAGCTTCCCGGGACAGTCCTGAGCATCCTACCCCTGCCACTGTGAGGGAGATAGCCTTATGCCTGAAGGTCTTCCTTATGCCTTGCAGGTTGCGGCACACATAAAGAAGCGGGAGCTCTCTTTCTGAGGCTCCGAGATATTCTTAAAACATCTGCCCCTCAGGAACAAGATAATCGGAACAGAGTAAACTTTAAAAGGTTACCACGAGTCAGTGGACTGAGGAGTTGGCCGCAGATGAGCGTACAAGCTTCTTTCCGCTGTGCACTCAAGCAATTACGTGACATGGACAGCAACACAGTTAGGTTAGCTGGTCACCTCTGTCCTACACAGGGACTTTCACAGATGAGCAAAGAATGATGTAAAAAGATGATTTTAAAAATGAGGTGTCAGGACCTCCCTCTCTTAGAAAAGTTAGCTCGTGAAGAGCCAGTGCAGTCATGTAACCAAGGAGCGAAAGATTGCCAGGATTAGACATATAAACAAATTCTATAAAGATAAAATATAAACATTCAGTTATGCCAGAAATGGAATGATAATTGCAGCAGCTTTGGCCTAAAGATTTTCTTGGGCCTATTTGGCAGCTGGCACTCTGAGCTCTAACAGTTACTAATACACTGCTCGGGGCATGGCAGTCTGCCCGCTGGCTCACAGATTTTCTTTCTGTCTAGCGTCCTCGAAGCCCCAGAAGCTGGCAGCCTGAGAACCAGCTATCGTGTGCTTCTAGGATCTTAAAATTGGGTTATGAGGTTGATGAGTCAAAATGGCTATAAAAGATAAGTGTTTATTAATGAAGACTAAACTTGAAGGAAAATGATTATAAAAGACAACTCTTTAACACAGTTATCAGTGATGATTAAACTTATGGCCCCAGATGTGCAAGAGAAGAAGTTAAACACGTGTCCGGGAACAAAGACGATCCGATCTGTATTTTGGAACAACATGCTTACTGAGTTCTGTGTAAATGAAGAAGCATTCCAGCTGCTAGTCAGGGCCTCACTCCTATCTTCTCCTTGCCTCTGTTCTGAAACCTCTTAACTAAGGGGCATCACTGGTAGGGAAACACAGTTTGGCCTTGAACCATTCTTAAGTTGGAAGCTATACTTGCTCTGTGTGAGAAGTCTTGAGAGAGCCTACAGCTCTCCCAGAAAGCAGTGAGTCTGGGAAAACTGGGTTTTGCCACATCTGAGGAGGGGATCTGGGGGTTGTAACTGCCATGACAGTACACGTTCTTTGTGAAGGGTTTTGTGGTGAAAGAGTCTCTATGCAATCAGGGCCAAGGAATCCCACAGAAATCACACCACAAGAGATTTAGTGTGGCGATAGGGAGGGGCGCAAAATGACCGCCTTTGAGTGGGCGTGGACAAGAGAGACCAGACCACGGTGGAGAGCTCGCACATAAGCAAAATGGTGACGCCCTTGTGGGGCTTTAGGCACTGAGTCATTGCATGCAGAGGCAGGGAGAGCCTGTTTCAGGAATGTGGGCAGTTCTTGGTTGACTAACGCTTTGATCTTAAGATATCTTCGAGAAGCTCTTGAGTCCTTATGTCTGAGATCAAATGGGTAGAATCCCTGCCTTTCCTGAAGGTGGCCAGACACTTGACTGGGGCTAAATTAAGCCCTTTAAATATATGTAATGAGGGGGCTGGAGAGATGGCTCAGAGGTTAAGAGCATTGCCTGCTCTTCCAAAGGTCCTGAGTTCAATTCCCAGCAACCACATGGTGGCTCACAACCATCTGTAATGAGATCTGATGCCCTCTTCTGGCCTGCAGGCATACACACAGACAGAATATTGTATACATAATAAATAAATATTTAAAAATAAATAAATATATGTAATGTCTTTAACGAAAATTCAAATCCTGCATTTTAATCTATATATCATCTTTGTTTTTAAGACCTAACAGTTTCAACTAAACGAGGATACTTACTGATGAACCGAGAAAGTTGGTTCTCGCTCTAAAGTAGTATTATTTGGGGGAGCCGGTCCCTCAAAAAAAAAGTGTCATGGAAACTTTTCTTAGTACAGATATTAAGTCATTACCTCTAATTGGTACAAATTCACCACCTGTAGAGAATTGTCCCGTGTCCTCAGTCAGGGATCCTTCTATTAGAATTCTCTGAAGTCACGCTGGCCTCAAATACCTGTGAAGAGCATAGACACGAGCCAGGGTATGTGGACCACACCTGCTCCACTGCCCGCCTCTTCAGTGACCACCGTTACCTGCATGCTGCCCTTTCGCATTGCGCTGCTGCCGTTCCGCTCTCATGGAGTCTGGTTTTGCCAGTCCATTCTCACCCTGCAGAATAAACTTCCTCTGTTGACCTGCGTGATGGCCGAAGGCACTTTATGTTTGAAGTTTCCATTTAAAGCTGAAGCAGGGGAAAGAATCAGGGGAGAAATTGATCGTCGAAGGGCTTTTTGCAATCCCTGCTTTGCTAAAACCGAACATTTCTCTCTCTCAGCTCCCGTTAACCTTTCTTTAGAACCAAATAAATCACTCGGTTCAGAATTTATGCACTACTCTAAGGTCTGCCGGTAAGAACGTGCCTTTCCAGCAGAAGTTATTATTCAGTATGTAAGTGCGGTGTCCTCCAATAATCTTGCCTGGTGACCTCCCGCTGACCCCGTGTCCTCAAGGGGTTTATTGGGTAACAGGGTTTGTGGTTGCCCAGCTCATCTCTGCCTACCTCTGGCGGTCATGTGACTCTCCAGTTGCTGTCAGCTTCTACTTGTTCTGCAGCGGGGCAAGTAAATGGCTATGATTATAGGTTGATTGTTCTTGCTGTGTCCCCGCCCCCCCGAGTTCCCTACCGCCACACACACACACACACACACACACACACACACACACGTTCATATGTAGGAGTTCCTATGTGCTGTTTAGATTCAGTTTCAGCTTTGGCATTCTCAAGGCCCTAACATATTGATCAGGATGTCATGCCTTCTCGAGAACTGGGGTGGAGGAAGACATTGAAATGTGCCACTCGGACTTCCTCTGTACCAGGGCATGCAGAAGTGGCTCCCAGAGTAGACGAAACCGGAAGGGCAGTAACTCTTGATGATGGTGGATATCAGGGTTTGCTGGGCTTTTCTGGAGGGGTTTCACCGCCTTATGTCTGGGAACAAGGAACCGTACAGCGACATGTGGATAACAGTAAAGACAGTGTATGAGAAAAAGACCTATTTCCAAGAGAGGAAGCAGACTGGGAGAGGGGAAAGGTCAGTAGCTCCAATGACTGCCATGCAGAGTAGGGCTTTTATGTCATGTGCAATGGGCTGTTTAGCTTATTTGCATACAGTGAGCTTTTTCGGGCATGGTATGCTAATGTGATATAGGTTCATGTAATACATGTTGCTTCAGCATCTTAAATCTCTATCTAGGAGTGTGCATTTTAGTGTTACAGTGAACCACAGGTCACCTTCAGACACACCAGAGGGTCCCTGTGTATGGGCCTGTGCCAGAGATTTACTTGGCATAGGGCAGGGAGTTTCTACCCTTTCCTCTTCCTGTCTGGTTTCTATCATATTCAAATTTGGCAGCTGTTGCCCAAGGGATGCCATACTTCACTCTCTACCCTCCCCTGCCTCACATGAGCCCTGCTGTAAGAGACAGAGACTGTTTTTGCCCCCTTCATCTCCTGTCTGCTTTCATATTCCCCCAAATTCTAAGCGTCAGGGCTGGTCCAAGAGCCTCAGATTTGAGAAAGTGAAGTGTGCACCTTCAGGGGATTTAATTGTGTTTTCCTACGTAGTGCTGGAGAGAAGGTAGGACCTGACACTTGTCTGCTATGCAGTTTCAGAAAGTGGCAGGATGCTCAACGCTGTCCTCTAAGTGAGAAAAGGAAAGAATGGGTAGGGGATGGCACAGAGTTGGGTCATGTGACACATAGGCTGGCTCTGGCAGCCACTGGATGAGACAAGACAAGTGGGGAGAAAGTTAAGGACTATGCTCATTGACAAATCTTAGGGACACAGACATTGGCTTATTCCCCCATAGATGAAAAGATCACACCAAACAGACATGGCATAAGCTTGGCTCTTTGTACTTCACAGTTTTTTTTCCCACTCTGTGGCGCTAAAAGTCAAAGTTTAAAACTCTTTTTATCCTTAAAGGAACCTGGGTTCCTATGTGCTGTTTAGATTAAAGGAATCTTGGATGGCCCTTTATTTTATCTGTTGACAAAGTCTGGATTCAGACCTTAGTTTTGACATGGAACTAATGTGCTCAGATACTTGACATAGGAACGAATCCCAACATGGCCTTGTCTCTTTCTCTAGAGGTTCTCAATTCAGAACTAGCCCCACCTGTTTATGTATTGGTTCTGGGACAGCAGAGACCTTTGGGACATTTGTAAGAGTCGGTGTTTGTCCAGGCTTAAGAGCCTCTCACCCAGTGACTGCTAAGACAGATAACAGTGCACGCTACCACGATCTCTATCTCTCGACATTTGGATGAGTAAGCTAAGTAGAAAATGTTGCAGCTTCAGGACAATTGAAACAAGAGGTCACTTTGTTCATGGTCCTGCTCTCTGAGGACTGATTACCAGTCCCCATCCTTGCTACCCTGTATCAAGCCACTCCAGGCAGCCAATGGAGTTCATCTTCAGTCCCCATCCTTGCTACCCTGTATCAAGCCACTCCAGGGAGCCAATGGAGTTCATCTTCAGTCCCCATCCTTGCTACCCTGTATCTGGCCACTCCAGGCAGCCAATGGAGTTTATCTTCCCAGAGCACAACTACAGTGTTATCCATTCTCCTTGCCTCAAATGCAAGAGCACAGAACTGAAGGTCTCAGAACCAGGAAAAGGGACCCTGCTGTGTGAATTGCAAGTCCCTTTTGGCTTCTCTTTTCCTGTTGTTCCTATGGCGGGGTTTTGAAGCATAAAACACACCAACACTTACTCCCATGCAAGCTGTGACATGATTGTTTTTCATGTGATGGCTCCCTGAGCTGACTCTCTGCATGCTGCCTTTGCTCCTGCAATTGTTCATTCTCCAAAACCAGAAGGAGACCCGGAGAGATGGAACTGTGAGGTGGGACTACCATTAAAGTAGGGGCTACCAAAGACGCCCCAAGACATTCTAGAGTAGGGTCTCTAGTGAGTCTAGCCCTCCACAACACATCCCTCTGCACATAACAATTCCATTACTAGCTACTTAAAGCCAAACTCGTGGTCTCATGGAGAAGAGCACAAGTGAACTGCTGTGCTTGATGTTGGCTCGTCCTGTTGGTTCAACTTCCATGCATGTTTCAAAATCCAAAATAGCCACTGTTTATGGGTCAGGTTTTTATTTTAGGCTTCATATAAATTTTTGTTTATACTTTAATTTTTTATTTCATTTTATGTTCATTGGTGTTTTGCCTGCATGTATGTCAGTGTGAAGGTGTTGGGTCCCCTAGAATTGGAGTTATAGACAGTAGATAGTTGTGAGGCACCATGTGTGTGCTGGGAATTGAATCCAGGTCTTCTGGAAGAGCAAACAGGGCTCCTAACTGCTGAGCCATGTCTCCAACCCATGTTTACACTTTAAAAAAAACCTTTAGAATGCCCACTCATTCATGAATATTTATGTTTGGTTTCATGTTATCAGTGTTCTGAATTAATCAGCCACACTGTATTTCACTAAATGCTTCGGTGACATCTTGTCCTGTTTGTCTTTGATCACACTTTTAGTACAAACATACTTTTGGATGATCAGTTCCAACCCAGACTAACAGATTTTGTCATGGCGCACTTCCGACCTCACCTTGAACATCACAGTTCTACCATAAATACGACCGGCAGCGGCAGGAAACATCTGTGGTACATGCCAGAAGAATATATCAGGCAGGGAAGACTTTCCGTGAAAACCGATGTCTACAGCTTTGGAATTGTGAGTGTCACCTACTGGCTTGCTATGGAAAAGAATTCACTGCCAAGGCAATACTAAATCCCTAGAGAGTGGTTCTGAATCTGTGGGTTGCCACCCCCTGGTATAGGAGGTCCTTCTGTTTATGTATTGCTTTCATTGGTTAATCAATAAAGAAACGGCTTGGCCTGATAGGGCAGAACTTAGGTAGGCGGAGAAGACGGAACTGAATTCTGGGAGGAAGAAAGCAGAGTCAGAGAGCTGCCATGGAGATGCTAGGTCAGACAGGCTAACTCTTTCCCGGTAAGCCTGGAGATGAACGACCCTTTCACAGGCATTTCATATCAGACATCCTGCATATCAGATATTTACATTATGATTCATAACAGTAGCAAAATTACAGTTGCGAAGTAGCAACAAAATAATTTTATAGTTTGGGGAAGTCAACACAACATGAGGAACTGTATTAAAGGGTTGCAACCTTAGGAAGGTTGGGAACCTCTGGCTTAGAGCAAACATTTTAAGAGTTTTAACTTTTATACCTATTGAGTTTTCTGTTACTCGTTATCGATGCATTAACTTTCCATAAAGCAATAAGATACAAGAGCATTAATTTGAATGAAATCCATTGCCGTGTTAAACAGTTTAAACTCATGTTGTATCTGTTCTCACCTCTGTGGCTGACTTTGTGTGTGTTCCTCCGAGGTGATCATGGAAGTTCTGACAGGCTGTAAAGTGGTGCTGGATGACCCCAAACATGTCCAGCTGGTAAGAACCGCTCTCCCGCCAGCACCTGCTTGCCAATGAGCTGCCTGATGGTATTCCAAGAAGTAAGTTCATCTTCTCCTCTTTCTAGCGGGATCTCCTCGTGGAACTGATGGAGAAGAGGGGCCTCGATTCGTGCCTCTCCTTTCTGGACAGGAAAATACAGCCCTGTCCTCGGAACTTCTCAGCCAAGCTCTTCTCTCTGGCAGGCCAGTGTGCAGCAACTCGGGCCAAGTTAAGACCTACAATGGATGAGGTAAGATATACAAGGTTTTGTTCGAAAATGAGTTATAGAAAATCTAAGTCAGGTAATTTGTACATCTAAGTGAATTATTAATTACTGAGACAAATTCAGCCCCCCCCACAGAGAATTCTGGCCTAATAGATAAACTTTCCAGCTTAAAATGAACACCTCACACTATTGTAAAAGTCATTGCTAGGTAGATCCTGATTATTATAAAAATATTGAATACGGAGACAGCAAAGTAGCTTAGTAGGCAAAACAATGTTTGCCATGCAAGTCTGGTGCCCTGAGTTTGATTCCTGGAACTCATGGAAAGAAAATATTGTCCCCTGACCTTCATATGCTCTCGTCAGCACCCTCCAACCACCATCCCTAATAATAAATCAAAAATTAATTTATATCTAATGGGAAGTAGTTTGAAGGAGATATTTTATTCAACACCTATTAAGCTATCTGATCCATTAGAAAGCACACATTTGTTTTTATTGTTTTAACGATGTATTCATTTGTCATAGACGTAATCCATTCATTTATATAAGTCAGTATTAATTCAGTACCCATTTGGGATGCGTATTTGGGGGATACGTAGTGATCAAGACATGGTTCCTCTTCCAAACTTGCCAAGCAAAGAAGTCAGATTGATAGATATGGTACTTTGACCCTATAAACAGGCATGATGACAGTCACAATCCTAGGATGTCAGAACAGAGTGAGGTCGCCAGTCTGCGGCAACCAGGAGGTCCTTGCTGAAGGGGACAGCTTAGGTGCAGATTAGGTGTAGGCAGCAGTGTGGATGGGAGGACATCCTTGAAAGTCATCATCATCCTTAGCCATAAGACTTCGGCAGTCCAGCATCATGGAGTGAGCCGAGGTAAGGAGAGCTGGTGTGGTTAACACTACACACGCTCCCAGGAGATGGAGGGGCACTCACTCTATTCTTGGAGTTGGCTTTAGTCTACTGTAGAGCTGGGGGAGATCTCAACAGGAGTTGGTCTAATCACAGCGTAAGACCACTGGCCTGGGATTCAGGGAGACATAGAGGAGGCCTGACATGACTCTCAGCATAGAATCCTGTTCTAGTAAGGATCCATCAGTGGAGGACCAAGTTGAGATCCAGGAGGTTGAGGGTACAGCAGCAAAGCTTCATCTTTCTAGGTAGTTGTATGGATTTTCTCTTGATCCTCAGCTTTACCTATACAATCAGAATAATGTCATTTGTGGAGATGAAATACATATAAACAAACCACTTTGCAAATACTCAGGTTATTAAGTCATCAGTTTAAATATGACTGCATGTCCCAATCCTGTGTGAAGCTGCTTAAATACCTGGGGTCCCCAATATTTTATTATTTTTATGACTGTCTCTTGGTTATGGACAAGAGATCTATAGTTTTAGAAAGCTCCCCTTTTTGATCCTGGCATTTGAGAATTTTTTTTTATTTATTTTTATTCTTTTTTACTTAAAATTTCCAACTGCTCCCCATTTCCCATTTCCCTCCCCCTCCTCCCACATATTGCCCCCTCCCCCCGCTCCCCTCCCCCTATCCCCACTCCACTTCTCCTCCCCCTAGTCCACTCCCCCTCCCTCTCGATACTGAAGAGCAGTCCAAATTCCCTGCTCTACATGAAGACCAAGGTCCTCCCACTTCTATCTAGGTCCAGGAAGGTGAGCATCCAAACAGGCTACGCTCCCACAAAGCCAGTTCATGTATTAGGATCGAAACCTAGTGCCATTGTCCTTGGCTTCTCATCAGCCTTCATTGTCCGCCTTGTTCAGAGAGTCCAGTTGATGTGCTCCATGAGAATCGTCTACTTTCTGTGGTGGAAAACTCACAAAGACTCATCTGCAGCACAGAATGAGGGGGTGGCCAGTTCATGCCTGGGGCAGCTGTCTTAATAGACTATACTTTTATATTGTCCCTCAAGTCACTTGATGTGGCCCTTGAAATAAAGGGGCTTCTCCAATATCTAATATCCTTTCTAATTCAAAATTTTGTGTTTACACTTATTTTATTTTTTATTTTACTTATTTAGTTTCCTAAATGAAAATGAGAAAATACTCTTCACTAGGTAGAGAGGAAAACGTCAAAGGAAGTGTTGCTCAAGCTTCCCTCCATGTTTGCTTCCTTGCTAACCAGGTCCTGAACTCTCTGGAGAGCGCAGAGCCCAGCTTGTATTTTGCGGAAGACCCTCCCACATCTCTGAAGTCCTTCCGCTGTCCTTCCCCTCTGTTCTTGGACAACGTCCCAAGTATTCCAGTAGAAGATGATGAAAGCCAGAATATTCACCCAGGGCCTCATGAGAGAGCTCTGAGGACAGATAAAGTGACTCAGAGAACCCCTTTTGAGTGCAGTCAGTCTGAGGTGACCTTTCTGGGCTTAGACAGAAACGCGAGGAACGAGAGAGGTGAAGCGATTTGTGATATGCCCAGCTCTTCTTGTGAGGGATGTTGGCTCCCAGAGCTTGCAGTAGCATCCCAGGACTTAAGGCCTACTGAGATCACGTTGGGTTCCTCTTGGGAACTGCCAGACCATTCTTTTGGGAGCAAGCCAGTGGAGAAGAGGTACTCCTCTGGACTCTTCTGCAGTGAGTATGAACAGTCCGAAAAGCAGTAAATTCACTGGAAGATAAAAGAAAAACAAATGTCACGGAAGGCACCTGAATGATGAATGTCACCATGAAAGGATACGAACTCCATGAGCGAGGCCCAGGGAACTACTGGCGGTGAATTTGAGTAGTGAGAATAAGCAGCCAGGCCATTCTGGCTGGGAATTTCCATTTCCCCAAACAGAAGACTCAAAGAAATGTGTTATCAGGATGATGTAGGCAGACTTTTCCATCCTACCAGTCATTCCTAAATAACCACACAGAGACTTAATATTAATTATAAATGCTTGGCCAATAGCTCAGGTTTGTTACTAACTAACTCTCACATTTCAAATTAACTCACAATTCTTATCTACCCTCTGCCATGTGGGGATAACTTCTTTCAACATGACATGTTCATCTTGCTTCTCTCTGTTTGGAACTCCGGACACTCCACCCTTCTCCTTCCCAGCATCCTCCATGTCTGGCTGTCCCACCTATACCACCTACCTAGCTACCAGTCAGTCAGCTCTTTCATTAAACCAATCAGAAGTCACCTTGGCAAAGACACATCTTCACATTGTCCAAAATGATTATTCCATAACAGGGTGACTGCCTCTTGGTCAAACCCAAGCTAAATAGAGCCATTCAGAGTTACTCAAGATCCTGGGTACTGACAATCAGATCCAAACAAAGAGTGGCAGAATCCTGAAGTCCCTCTGTCATCATCCCATTGAGGCCTTGGTGTTGGTAAATTGAGAGTCACCCACATTCCAGAATCAGGTGTATGCCCCCTGCAACCTGCATTCAGTGACTCAATGACAATGGCCATGTCATAGCCAGCCCCAAATTCAACACATTTCCACTGTCACCTGGACTCGCAAGTTCTCCCTATGCACAGATGTCACACTCTTTATAAAGCACTAGGCTTGGTGGTCCCCCCTTTACTTTCCATCCTCACTCGGAAGCAGCCTTTTGTATTTCTCCCCCTGGCCCCATAAATCTCTTACATGAGGTCTCATGATGTGTCCTTGTGGCATTCCTTGGTTCTCCAATCACTGCAAAAGCAAAACAAAACAAAACAAAACAAAACAAAAAAAAACCAAACAAGCAAAAAGCTCACAAAATAAACTTACACGTAGTGCCGCTGTTTCTACTAGGGTTAGTCTATTGGATTCCACCAGCTTCCCCTGGTCATAGGAAATTCTGGAAACATTGTAGTAAATGTCTAATTTGCAAATATTAATGGACGTCTTTTCACTGTGATTGACACTTACTGCTCTTTTGTTCCTTGCTGGTTAACCTGCCTGTCTGGAAGGGAGTCACATTTGCCCTTGCTAGGGCATGATCTGTGTAGAGATCGAATTCTGGTCAAGTCTACATCTCTGTATTTAAACTCTTAGAAGACTTTCTCATATTAATCCAATTGTTATAAAAAATGACATAAAAATTACAGTATTTTGTTGTTGTTTCACTAACTCTGAGACCTACTACTACATCCTACTACATCCTCAGTAGGATGTGGGAAATTTTAATCCATCATTTTGGGTCCTGGGAAAAGAACTGACAACAAGGGTCTGGACCACCTGTTCTTTGGCCCTGCTCTGTGCCTTCCAGGGAAGGTTTCTTCCTGTTCTGTGCCTTCCAGGGTAACCTTTCTTCCTGTTGTTTCCAGAAGCCCCTTTGGAATACCAGGCTCAAGTGTGGGCTCTACAAAGCAGCCCCCCATCCACCTCCCCTTACCCCCTCCCCGTGTCCCCCCACCTTCATCTCCCTGCCCCCTTCCCCCAGCCTCTCTAATTCCCTCAGCAGGAAGGACTCACTGCCTAAATACCTGCTGCTCATCAGGGGCTCCTCACTCTGAATGGCATCAGAGTGGCTTGTGTCACCCTGTCTTTCTGGATTATGAGATCCCCAGTCCCAGTTGTTGCTGTTACAAATGAGCCCAAAGCTGATGGCTGAGCACGACATCATTCCATGCCTCTCCGGGTTAGAAGGCTTGTGTGGTTCCAGGAGAGAATCTGCCTTGTCTCTTTTAACTCCAGAAGTCACCTGCACTCCTGCCCCGCTCCTCTCTGCTTCCCTCTCTGTCACCTCCCTACCTCTTTCCCAAGGTCTTTCTCTTTACCTTTCTCTTACTCAGGACTCCCTGCTTCTTTCTTATAAAGAGCCCGGGAATTGGACTGGACCCATTTAAATGCTGATGAAAATTTCTTATTCTCAGATTATCACCTCCTCCAGCCCCCTGCTCTCATGGATGCCAGATAGGTGCAGGTTTCTGGCCTTTGGGATTTTGACTTCTTTGGGGGCCATTCTCCCGCACACTTCCTGAGTGTTAGGGGCTCTCCTTTCAGGATTTCTCACACTAGCCTCCACACAGCTGCTGTTTTCTTATAAGTTTAATTAAGCTGGGGCTGGAGAGATGGCTCAGCGGTTAAGAGCATTGCCTGCTCTTCCAAAGGTCCTGAGTTCAATTCCCAGCAACCACATGGTGGCTCACAACCATCTGTAATGGAGTCTAGTGCCCTCTTCTGGCCTGCAGGCATATACACAGACAGAATATTGTATACACAATAAATAAATCAAGTTTAATTAAGCTGTATCTACAGATTCACATAATCAAAAATCCAACCATAGTAAGTTAGCAAAGTATAAAGGCTGTTTTTATGGCAATGAATAGAAACACAGAAGAAACCATTTCTGGAAGATTTACAGGATCAGTCCTTCAGAGGATTGGGCGGTGCTTTTCTTTTCTTTTCTTTTTTCTGCCTTGTGACAGTCAGTATTGTTGGGTTTATCAGAGTCATTTTGGAGTCAAGTTTCAAGAGCAACAACTTGAAGAAAGAAGCCATCAGAAATCAGAAACAGGGCAGATAAACAGAGACGGTAAAAAGCGTGGAGCTACCGTTCTCTGAAAAGGTAGGAGTTGTGGTTAAAGCACACGAGAAACTTCAGTCTAATTGACAAGCCTGAACCAGACATCAGGAAGGAAGCTGGAGGAGCCCTTGCTCACGGACTGGTGTGAACAGACCTGGCTGCCCAGAGTACCCAGAGCTGTCTTCCCCACTGGCTTCTAAACTGCGTGAGTGCTAAGACTAGGAACTTTAACCCTTGTGTCTTGTGCTAGTTTAGCACTACAACCCCAAAGTATTGAGAATGAAATCCTGAGCCTGCACATGCTAGGCAAGCTCTCTTGCACATCTTCAGTGTAAGCTTTTATTACACACACACCACTGAGCCTGGTATCACAAGTCTGCAATCAGAGCCATTCAGGAGACGGAGGCCAAAGGACTCCAAAGCTCAAGGGTAGCTGGGGACATGGCTCAGTGGTAGATCACTCGCCCAGCATGTATAAGACTCTGCTCAATCCCCATTACTACCCACTTCCCCACAAGAAGCATCAGAAGCCTTCAGCGTTTGGCTTGTATATTACAAACCATTTTGAGCCTGATTTAGCTTCCCTCGGAGAAGTATGTGAAGGCAGAGAAGCTGAACAGACACAATTAGCCTGCAATTGCGTGAAATCGACACAATTCATGATAGAGCATGAAGAATCAACTCTGCAACAAAAATGACGTCGACTGATGTATTACTATGCCCATAGATTAGTGCTCTCTCAATTCTCCTTAGGGAAGCTTCATCTTGCAGTAGATGGCAGGTGACATAGAGATGGACAACTGGTCGACCTGCAGAGAGCAGGAGGTTGCAGAGTGCTCAGCAATGGGACACTCATATCAGAACCTCCCTTCCGAGGGAGGGGATCATTGTGGAGGAGGCTATGGAGAGATTGCCAGAGGCAGTGAACGGCTGACTACAGAGAAACAGTGGTCTCTGCACATGGCAGGGCAGTCGCACATATGAACTCACGGCAGTTGTGACAACATCCACAAGACCTGCAAAGCTCTAAGCCAGGCATAATCCCATCCCCAGCTGAAGAAACGCTGGTAATAGATGGTTTCTGAAGAGGAAGGGTCAGTTTTCTTTAAGGATGTGACCCAGATCTAACATGTCAACCAAGCTCCAGGGCGATCCTCACACCTCTGAGGAGGATTTGGGCAGCACAAATTGGGTATGTAGGAAAATAAGGGTGGATCTGCGAGGAGTTGGGGGAAGGGGTAAATATGGTCAAAATACAAACATTTCATACATCATCTGAAATTTTCAAAAATGAATAAAATGTTATTTTAAGAAAAAATTAACTATGCTTAAGCTGCTTTTGACTCCTCACCTAGCAATGGAACTACTGAAGAGATTCATCAGCTATCTTCTGGTTTTTTTTTTTTTTTTTGGTTTTTCGAGACAGGGTTTCTCTGTGGTTTTGGAGCCTGTCCTGGAACTAGCTCTTGTAGACCAAGCTGACCTCGAACTCACAGAGATCCGCCTGCCTCTGCCTCCCGAGTGCTGGGATTAAAGGCGTGCGCCACCACCGCCCGGCATCAGCTATCTTCTGAATAAGTTCAGAAAGGACACGTGAAGTTATTCAAGAAGCAAAACCGAGCAACTTGAAATATAAGAGAGCGGGCAGCAGCTAACAGTACGGCTGAGTCTTTTGTGACTGAGTGATAGTTCATTCTGACAGACCTTTTGTAGATGCCATCCAGAGCACGGCTGAGGCTATTGTGACTGAGTGATGGTTGGTTCTGACAGAGCCTTTGTAGATGCCGTCAAAAGTGTGCTTGCAGGTCCACGCTCCAAAGGGTTCCTCATGGCTAAGTGAAGAGAGCTTTGGGGAGATACATGTTCCAGCATAGAGCACCCATTCCTTAGACGTGTTCTCCACTGTCCTTTCTCAGTTGACATGAAATGTTTAGCTTGCTGGATTCAGTAGACTCTGGGCTGAAGTTACCAATCGGAATCAAGCTTACAACAGTCCAGAAGAGCTGTGAGCTCGTACCTTCTGTGCTGCAGGTAGTGATGGGGCCTGGAATATCGCTGATAGAGCCACAGTGGGACGGATGATAGGGGGAAGTGAAAGCTAAATTCCAGAGGAAAAAAAACAAACCTTCTAAGAAGTCCTGTCTGGAGAGCCATTTGTGGACTAAGTTACACAGTGTGAGACTGTGACCCGAACACTTCCTAGCTAAAAGAATAGTGCCTTCTAGTTTTAAAGAGTATAACACAGCCGCAAATTATGTTATTTTTTTCTTAAATGTTTTCATTTATTTTAAAAGCAAATTAACGTACCAGTGCTACTTTTTAACACTGTAACTTTGTAACAGCTTAAGTTGAAAGGGAACTATCCATGATACCCACTGCACCATTAAGTTAAAGATGTCCTCAAAACAGGAGTTAGGGGAACACAATTCATAAAGGCCATGCAAGTAGAAATAGTTTCAAATAGCATGTAGAAGCGGGGAATCAATAAACAGTCTCTGATTATCCTGCCGTGATGATGACAGTTTCATACCATTCTGGAAGTGGATACAGCTAATTCCAGTGGAAATACCAGGCTATCAGATACCGGGTCTGGCCATATTTCTCTTTTATGATTTTGACTTAAGACTTTTAAAAAGAGCTGCACTAACTTCAGCCTAGAGTAAATATTAATCTCTGACCTTTTACGGTTTCTATTTTATATTCCCTTCAGAAAAGATGTAAGATTGCGGTAGGGAACGGGTGTGAAGGCAGTGTGCCTGTTTCTATCATTCCCTGCTGGCGGTGCTGAGGCTGCGGATTGAGACAGGAGGCAGAGCAATTGCTGACATTTTCATTATGCGTTTGTCTCGCACTCTGAAGGCAGGAAAATAATTTCCGTGTTTACTCATAGCCTACATTGGCTATTAAATTGCATTTCCCTAATAAAAGGCAAGCACTGTCTTTTAGAAGGTCTTGCTGGTACTACCCCGTCTTTCTCCCTGCCTCACACCACATCATTGGAACAAACTAATGGAACATTGGAATGAACTAAATGGTACCATTCATTGCTTCACTGAGGACCCCTGATACCTTTCTTCTCCCTCCTATTCTAAATCTTCCTTTGCTGGAGTTGAGGTTTGCATTTGTCTGCATTAGTGGTTGGCCTTTTAAGGAAATAGAACGCCTTTGCAGTAATTCCAACAGGAAATATGAACTTGCCTGGGGACGAATGACCCCAGGAGTTGTTTTCACCTTTAGGGATGAAAGGCAAATTGCAGAACAAAGACCTGGGGACTCTTCTGTTGCTGAGAATATGATGCTGATGCTCCTAGATATTTCTTCTGAGGAGGAAGCAAGGCTCGAGCCGTTCTTTATGTTGCTCCAGTCACCGTGAGGGCTCATCTCAAAGCAGAGAAAGAGAAGGCATCTCCCTCCTCTCCATGTTGGTAAAATTCGCTGACAGGTTCATGCAGGAAATGGAATTTTTTCTTAAACTACAAAAGAAAACAGTACCAGGAATGACTGGAGTTGTGGTGTCCTGTCCTGACCCTGGGAAAAGCTCACAGACTAATTCAATTATAATCAAAGGATTTATTGATTAGCTGCTAGCAGGGTGACGGCCTTGAAGCCAGATCTCAGCATGTTGTGAAGGAGAGAAACAAGGAAGGGCTTTTAAAAGGCAATACCACAAAAGACCTTCAATGTCTAAACAAGCAAGCAAAAGCTGGTCTGTTCTGTCAAGTGAAGTGGTCAAGGTGACCCAAAATCATACTTGGGTGCCTGCATAAGCAAGTTACAGAAGCCAAAGAGGCAGTTGTCATATCGTAACAAGTAGATGGTCATAGTTGTTTAGCGCTGGGTGCGGGTAACTAAGTCTAGATACGGGGAACATATCTTCCAGACCGGGAGTCAGAGACAGATTGCTAGAGGTGCCAAGACGGATGGCTAGCATAAAATGGAGTTCCTTTAGCCACTGCATTTTCCCACCAGCTTTAGATCCTATGAAACAAATCATTGTTTCACACACAGACACACACAGACACAGACACACACAGACACACACAGACACAGACACACACAGACACACACACACACACACACACACGCTGGAATCCAGAAGTAGATTCTGTTGCTAGTTATGGAATGAATTGTGAGAGGGAGGGCAAGGAATAAACGCTTCATTCTTCCTTGTTCTTTGTACTATCTACCACCAGAAGGTGGGGCCCAGATATAAGGGGGGAGGGGTTATCTCATTTCAAGTTATCCACATTTAGGGTGGGTCTTCCTGTCTGGAATGAACCAGTAAAGAAACTGCCTCACAGGTATACCAGTAGCTTGGGTTTCAGTTAATCATAGATGTAGCAAAGCTGACAACCAAGAATAGCCACCACACGAGCCAACAGACAACTCCCCTCTTTAACTACTCAGCGTCCATTCTTGCCTGTCTACCATCTATTTAAACTGCCGGGAATGGTAACAGCATGAAGCAAACATACCTTGAATGAGGAAGAGGCTACCATTACCTTACAATTGGTGATAAGAGAGATGCTCAATAGATAAAAAAAACCTTGTAAACCTGAAGACTTGATTCCAAAATCCTTAAAAATACTTGAAACCCAGGCTGGCATGCTGGCTTCCCTATAATACTACTGGGAGGCAAAGACAGGAAAATCCTGGGCAAGCTGGCAAGCTATATTAGAAAATCAAATTGGGGACATCTGGGCTCAGCCTTAGTAAACAAATCGGAGAGCTTCGAGGAAGACATTCCATGTCAACATGACCTCCATATGCACGCATGTGCAATCATGTACATATAGCCATGTATGGGAACACACATACATACATATACACCACACAGATACACATAACAAATAAAATAAAAAAGAAGTGACATAAATTCCCATCAGTCATAATTTCCATCTCTAGATGGCATTAATTTTTCTTTCATTTTTAGTTACACCCACCCTAAATTTCCTAACAATAAAGATCATCATTTGCTACATTTCTTATATATGTAAAGGAAAAGGAGAAAGAAAAACAAGTTCCAGATTAATTTATGCAGATAAGTACAGGGACAATCAGAAGGGAATATGTATGGCTGGCTGCTATAGAGCATCAGGATGCTGTCATCGGCTGAGATTTACCTTTCCAGCTTGCTCCCTTCATCCTCCTCCCATGCTCCTTCTTGTCCTCAGCTGGAGAATCGATACTGTATTAGCCGGCGTTCTCCTGAGGAGCAGAACTGAGGATGGGATACTGGTACGTAAATAAGAGGAGATTTTTAGGCATTGGCCCCCATGATTAGGAAAGCGAAGAAGCCCCGTTATTTGCCACTGGCAAAGTGAGAAGTAGGAAAGCCAGGGGTTTGGTGGGACACTGAAGTCCGAAGGTGCAGCCCGAAGGCAGGAGAGAAGGCTGGCTGAGTCTGAAGGCGCACCAGGTAGAAATAAATGCCCAGTCCGAAGGCTGGCTGCCCCGCTGAGACAGTACCTTGCCCCTCCTCTTCCTTTCCTTCTGTTCCATCCAGCGCTCAACCTGACGATCATCTGGATTGGTGAGGGAAATCTCCTTTTCCCAGTGTCCTCATTCCGTTCTGGGATCTTCCGGAAATTCCCTCACAGGAGCAGCTGGAGGAGCCTGCCAGGCAGCAGGGGCCCAGCCCACACAAGATCAGCCTTCGCAGTTGTTTCCTCTTCTTCCCCTGTTGAAGGGCACCGACTTTTCTTTCTGAAAGGTCTGAGTGCTTTGTGGGGTGCTACAATTGGTTTTTTAAAATTAATTTCTGCCTTAGTCAGGGCTTCTATGGCCGTGACAAAATACCATGACCAAAAAGCAAGTTGGGGAGGAAAGGGTTTATGCGGCTTACACTTCCGCATTGCTGTTCATCACTGAAGGAAGTCAGGACAGGAACTCAAGCAGACCAGGACCCTGGAGATGGGAGCTGATGCTGAGGCCATGGAGGGATGGTGCCTACTGGCTTCCCTGACTTGCTCAACCTACTTTTTGTAGAACCCAGAGCCAGGCGCCCACCCCCACCCTGTGATCACTAATTGAGAAAATGCCTTACAGCCTCCACTGAGGCTCCTTCCTCTGATCACTCTAGCTTGAGTCAAGTTGACACACACGCGCGCACGCACACATACACACACCAAAACAAAACTAGCCAGTACGGCTTATGTTCCATTGCTGTGATCAAACACGAAAGATCGATGTAAATGACCAAGGCAATTTATGAGAATTTGCTTGGGTTTACAGTTTCAGAGGATTAGAGTCCATGCTGGTAGAGTGAGGCCTGGCAGCAGGAACAGCTGAGAGCTCACATCTCAAACAGCGACCAGGAGGCGGAGAGCATACTGGAAATGGCTCATGTCTTTGAAACCTCTAAGCCTGCCCCCACCCCCCCCACCCCATGTCATACTTTCTCCAAGAAGCCACAGCTTCTATCCCTTCCCAAAGAGTTTCAACCAACTGGGGACTAAGTATCCAAATATATGAGGCTATAACTACATGAACCACCCCCACAATATGCATGACTGTATAAGGAGCTATCATTAGCACCCACATCCCTTATAGATTATAAACTTCAGCATCCTTGGCTCCACCGTGTTCATGAATCTGTCATCTGCTTGGTGACTGGGTTCTGTAGGGATATAGCCCCACCCATTGCGGGCGTGTTCGCCTCGGGCTAATGTTTACGGATAAATCTGCCAGGCGTGAGCCCAGCAGCCCTTTTTTCTCTTGCTCCGCTGTGCTCCGCGGGAACCTGTGGTCCTGTAAGTCTATTTCCTTATTAAAGCTGTGTATATCTATATAATCTGTCTGCATTCATTTGCGCCGCCACAGGGTTCAGTATATAGACCACATAGTAACTTCTCTTCTCAGCTCAGCCCACAACGACAGTCTCTCAGCTTCAGGTTCGTGAAAGAATTCATTATTGTTTTAAAGATTTATTTATTTATTCAGTATACAATGGTCTGCCTGCCTGCATGTCTGCAGGCCAGAAGAGGGCACCAGATCTCATTACAGGTGGTTGTGAATTAAACTGGGAATTAAACTCAGGACCTTTGGAAGAGCAGGCAATGCTCTTAACCACTGAGCCATCTCTCCAGCCCAGAATTCATTTATATATGTACGGATCACCTCTCACTTGAGACCTGGGACCTTTAAATTAGCAGACATCAAAGTTGAAGAGCTGAGGAAGAAATGAGAAAAAATATCCTATCAAGGAAGTGTACTTAAGAGTAAGGGGACCCCATTCCCAAGTGGCCCTCTGACTGTCACACCTGTGTTTTGATCATGAGAGAAATAACTTTGTGAATTGACCTTTGATTTAAAGCCTGTTCCCTCAACGCCTGTGTTGACTCTTAGCTATAGCATAAGTGAACTCTCTGCAGGACATTTCGAAGATGCACAGAGACAGCTCATTGGGATAACGGAACACCTGCACCAGTAAGAATACTGAATTCTCGGGGTAATCATTCCCACAGTCGCCTCACTTATCTTACGGTAAAATGAGTTCTCTATCAAAGATACTATAAACCCACCAAACAGGGTCTTGGACATTGATTTCAGTGAGGGCAAATCATTGTTCCTGCCCTACTTTGAACCCAGATGGTCCAAAGCCATCGATCTCGCACCAGTAGCCAGTTGGAGGGCTCTCCTTACAATGGTGCCAAGTAATGAGCTCAGAACTGACTTGTACTCTGGGCAGCTTAGCCACTAAGCCGTAGGGGAATCACATTCAGCTTCGATGTGGAGAAGCCCACACATCCCTTCAAGCCTATTGCCATGACTACCATTACCACGGATGCCAGAATGGCTCAGACTGGCACGGGATCATGAATTGTTTTAAGAGGCATTGTTTTGTATGCCTTTGTATTCCCTGGTGCCTTGTATGAACATGGGACCTTCACTAAACATTCCATGCTGACCTAGAGGTTTAAGGAAAGGCAGGGCCAGTCCCTAGCGGGCTTCGCAGAGTTGGACAATGCAGAAGCCAAGGAGGTCTGGGTTGTTGATGGTTGGTTGTAGCACAAATTCTAATTGGTCCTGGTAATAAAAATCTGGAGTCAGATACAGGGTAAATGCTGAAATATCAGGTAAGCAGAGAAGCCAGCTACTAGTTCTAACCTAGATCAGATTGAGTAGGCAATTCTATCTCTACAAGTTCTCAGACTGAATGCCCTGATCTCCCGTCTCCTCCCACTTTATATGCCTCTCTCCGCCCAGTCATATTCCTTCCTGTCTTCATCTTCCTAGTGCTGGGATTAAGGGTGTGGGATCCCAAACGCTGGGATTAAAAGGTGAGCCACCACCTCCTGTCTCTGTTTCTCTTTTATATTGGATCAGTCTCGGGTAGCCCAGAGTGGCCTTGAGTCTACATGAGTTAGTTCCAGGACAACTAAAACTGCAGCACAGAGAAACCTTGTCTTGAAAAACAAAACAAACAAAAAAAAAAGAAGAAGAAGAAGGAGGAGGAGGAGGAGGAGGAGGAAGAGGAGGAGGAGGAGGAGGAGGAGGAGGAGGAGGAGGAGGAAGAAGAAGAAGAAGAAGAAGAAGAAGAAGAAGAAGAAGAAGAAGAAGAAGAAGAAGAAAGTGGGTTTAGTGATATCCTCTTTTTTGCTTATCTATACTTTCTACATTCTATATGATTGACATGCATCGCTTCTCCTTAAAATGACTGCCATTACTAGAATAATGTATAATTAATTCTGGTGATATTATTTGAAGGCATTTGAGGAGGCAGTAAGAACCATATTCAAAATCATGAAGCATTTCTCACTTTGTAGCTTTCCGTATAAGAAAGCTGGTTTGGTCTCCCTACTTAATATATTATTAATTCCCATAGTGATGGTCCGTGGCTATAACTCCTTACATTTATTAATTGCTGGTACCTCTAGCCGTAGAACTGCAGACAAGCCTTTTTTTTGTTGTTCTCTGGGAGAGATTATTATAAGATATTGAAGATAATGACCCCCAAGCAAATATTCGAGAAATTAGGCTTAATTTGTCACCGCACTTTCTGCGACAGGATAACCATTATGCCTGGTTCAGCGTGAGAGAGTAGGCTGTGCTTTTGTGCTATTGGGTGCACCTTGCACAGTCAACCTGCCACACACACCGGCCGCCAGCCACATATGCTGCACTGATTAGAACAGAGACTCTTCAAAGTCCTTCCAGGCTAAAGTAGCACTGTTCTGTCTACTAACCGTTAGAGGTCTGGGGAGAGCTTACAAACCCCTCTGCTCCTGTACCATTGATCTCCCACTCAGGAGCTAGGGCTCAGCTTCACATCACCACATCCAGCTCTTACGTGGGTGCTGGAGAACTGAACCTGGGTCCCCACGCTTTCAAAACAAACCCTGTTCCCATTGAGCCGTCTCCCCAACCGCAACCTTTTCTTCAGAGGATTCTGGGGACCCACTCGGTCTTCATGCGTGCAAAGAAAGCTCCTCCTGACACGGCTGTCTCCCTCTGCTTCTTTACTTCTTCCTCTACTGTGCTGCGCACAGAGGTTCGCACGCTCCAGGTGGTCACGTGGGGCTCTGTCCCCTCCCTAAGCTCTCCTCCTTGTCTTTCTTTTATGATTTCATTCTGTTTTGTGATTCTAACGACCTGTTTTCTGATGACTCCTGCAGTGTTGCGCATCTGGCCCATAGAGTCAGGAAGCAATGTGACTTCAGTAGCTCACAAAGCTCCCATTAGATGGACGTGGGAAATTTAATCTCTGTCCCTTCACTTGTACTGTGAGACCAAAGATACATACAGGTTGACTTTGGTTTATCCAACTTCTCTGTCACCATAGCCTTCCAAATAGAAAAAGAAAAAAAAAAGTCTGTTTTTTCAAAAACATGTTTTATTCGTTTTTTGAGAATTTCATCTAAGTAGTGTATGTACATCATTTCTCCCTGACCCCTCCTACCTCCAACTTCTCCTGTGCGCCCCCACCCCACTTCTCAAATGTACGGCCTCTTATTATTTAATTATTATTGTTACACATATGTGTATATAAATTTATGCTTACAATCTGCTGAGTTCAAACAGTCTGCTTTGAAAGTTCCCCGTGTGTAGGGAGTCATGCAAGGGCAATCTGGATGGAATTCTGTGCAGTGCCTGTAGACTCACAAATATCCAAAGGTCACATTTTGAAGAACATTGTTCTACGTGCTAAACCAAATCGAAGGGCCCGCAGATCGGTGGCAGCCCGTTCTTGCCTGTTTCTTGAGCCTTCTCCACTACCGTTAAGGGCTCCGCCTCACCGAATGAAACTGCTGGCCACGCTGGAAAGCACCTGCTTTCTGCACCTCTCTCCAGCCACTGGCACTCCCTCCTCCTTAGCCCATCGTCAAATCAGTTCCTTCCATTTGGTGAGTCTCCGAGGAGACTTTCTACCCTTGCTCACGTAGCAAACACCAGAATTGTCCTCAGTGCCCGGGCAGCACCTAAGCGTGCTGCTGACAGGCTGACTGGAGAAACGCTTCGCCAAAATTCCACCAGGGGGCGCCTTGTCTACGGTTTAAGAAGACACTTGGGCACAGGCATTTGGTGCATCAACTGCAAGAAAAATTCAGCCTCGTGTTTAAATTTTAAACTCATTTGTTGTTTATTTAATGGAAGCTGAAGTTTTGCCATGTCGTACAAGCCTGGAAGCGCTGTATGATTGTCAGCGCTGTCTGATTTTATGGATAATGTCAATACTCATGCTTGAGGAAAAGACAAGATGAAATTGAATGTGGCATTTAGTTTTGAACACTAAGAATTCAGATCACTGCCCACATTGGAAATATTCCATCTTATTTTTAGGTGGCTGCCCTAGATAAGTTAATATTTAATTAAATTAGATGATTGCAAACATATTTGTAGCTTGTCTTAAAGACCTGTTATTTCAAACCTTCATTTTTAGCACTGCCTCTCTTTGAAAGCCAGTAGCAAAATTAATGATATATTGGGACCGCTCATGTAGCTGTGTTTAATACCGTGGAGATCTTAACAAGGGGAGTGGAACAGTGAGGAGTTGATTTTAATAGCCATTAGTAGCCATTTTAATATAGTACAAATATACTTAGCAGAGGGTAATCCTTAACTAGTTTAGTTGCCAGTGCAGATGCAAGATTCTTGCCTGATTTCCAAAGTAGCCATGGCACCGAGATTCTGCTTTTAGGGAAAAGACCATTCTTTTTGACATCATTCTTGAAAAGGCAGAACACTGAGCTTCTCATGACCTGCTTTTTAGTACCAGAAACACTAGCCCATGGTTAAATACGACATAAGAACAAGAGGAGCAACTCCGTAAGGGATGCTTACCAGAATGACTGAGGAAGAGTGTTTCCCAGGGCGTGGGGACTCTCAGGACAGCTGTCTGCCCTCCTCAGAGACCTCCCTCACAACGAACTACGTGATGTCTGTTTGACTCTCCAGAGTGTGTAATGGAAACAATATCATTAAATAAGGGTTTTCTGTGTGAGGGACTTATTTGCGCAGAGACTTTCATAGTAGGGATGTTCTTGCTGCTTTCGGAAAACCTTTGTCTCTTAGATTTTCCTGCCTGCCTCAGAGTCACCAATTCTGGGGAGTTGGAGCCACTGTGAACAGCATGACTCCACTGTGAATTGTTGGAGCCTCTGTGGACAGCGTGAATGCCACGGTAAATTGTTGGAACCTCTGTGGACTGCGTGACTCCACTGTGAATTGTTGGAGCCTCTGTGGACTGAGTGAACACCACTGTGAATTGTTGGAGCCTCTGTGGACTGAGTGAATGCCACTGTGAATTGTTGGAGCCTCTGTGGACTGCGTGACTCCACTGTGAATTGTTGGAGTCTCTGTGGACAGCGTGACTCCACTGTGAATTGTTGGAGCCTCTGTGGACTGCGTGACTCCACTGTGAATTGTTGGAGCCTCTGTGGACTGCGTGACTCCACTGTGAATTGTTGGAGCCTCTGTGGACTGCGTGACTCCACTGTGAATTGTTGGAGCCACTGTGGACTGCGTGAACACCACTGTGAATTGTTGGAGCCACTGTGGACTGCGTGAATGCCACGGTGAATTGTTGGAACCTCTGTGGACTGCGTGACTCCACTGTGAATTGTTGGAGCCTCTGTGGACAGCGTGACTCCACTGTGAATTGTTGGAGCCTCTGTGGACAGCGTGAATGCCACAGTGAATTGTTGGAACCTCTGTGGACTGCGTGACTCCACTGTGAATTGTTGGAGCCTCTGTGGACTGAGTGAACACCACTGTGAATTGTTGGAGCCACTGTGAACAGCATGATTCCACTGTGAATTGTTGGAGCCTCTGTGGACTGAGTGAACACCACAGTGAATTGTTGGAACCTCTGTGGACAGCGTGACTCCACTGTGAATTGTTGGAGCCTCTGTGGACTGAGTGAACACCACTGTGAATTGTTGGAGCCATTGTGGACAGCGTGAACGCCACTGTGAGTTTCTAAGACATGGATTTTCTCACATAACAGGGAAACCATTTGTGTGTCCTGTGCCTGGACCACTCCAGCTGCACATGATAAGGGTCAACTTCCTCTTCCTTCGGACATAAATACAAGGGGAATTGTGTATTTTGGTTCTATCTTTCTTTGAGGTGAGCCTTCCTGTGCCTCTTGGATTAGGGTGAATTTATGGCAAGTACTCCTTCAGATCTGAACACTTTTTCTTTTAACTTTTATTCTTCTCTTGACTGCAGTTTCCCTTCACTCCACTCCTCCCAGTCCCTTCCACCACTTCCCTTCTCCCTCAGATCAACACACTCGTTCTTTGTTTACCTTAAAAAAAATGCAGGTCCTAGGGCTGTCCATCGAACATGGCCTAACAAGATGCAGTAAGACTGGGCACAAATACAATAAGTTGGGTACAAACCCTCATTCCAAGTCTGGACATGGCAATCTAGAAGAAGAAAAAGGGTCCCAAGAACAGGCACAAGAGTCGGAGACACCCCCACTCCCATGGTTGGGAGTCCCACAAGAACACCAAGCTACACAACCGTAAGGTATATGCAGAGGACCTAGCTCAGACCCATACAGAGCCCTGATTAGTTGATTCTGTGGGCTGTGTTCTTGTGGTGTCCTACACCCCTCTGGCTCCTACAGTCCTTCCTCCTCTTCCGTGAGGCAGGTCTGAACACCTTCATCATTCATTGCTTAGTTAGCTTTCCTGGAAACTCGTGGGCTAATGATGGTCCTTCAGACCCAAGTGAAACCCCCCAGAGAATTCCAACTGTAATTTCCAAGAAAGCTCTGGGCATCTTTGCTCACCCTGTGGAGCATCTGGCATGAGGCAGGCATTTAACAAATATTGTTGAATAATGTAAATGCATTGTACCAAAGAATAAATAAGGTATGTCTATGTTCCAACAGTCATGAGCTGTTATGCAGAAGGAAATAATAAATGTTTGCTTTTCACAGCAGGGTACAGTGAGGGGTGTGGGCCAGGGGCTCTGACTGTGAACTCTGCTTAGAGAGACTCACTCCTCAAAACTTCTGCCCATTGTTTCGGAACAGTGCTCCCTACTTGAGACGATAATTGTTCTTTCTCCCTCCTCTCTCTTCTAAACTTCTTTTTGAGACAGGGTCTCACATAGGCTGGGTTGGTTCAAACCTACTATGGACCTGAAATTGATTGTGACCCTCTCATCTTCCTATCTTTACCTCCTAAGTGCTAGGATTGTAGGTACACATCACCAGGATCAAAGCAAGGATGTGTGCATGCTACGTAGAGACTCTATCAATTGAGTCTAGCCCCAGACTGAGTTTAAGGTTCTTTATATTTGTGTGTGAGTGTGTGTGTATGTGTGTGTGTGCATGCATGAATGTGTTGTGTGTGTGCGTGCACGTGGTGTGTGTGTGTGTGTGTTTGTGATGTGTGATGCATGTGTGTGTGTAGCCTGATGACTGAGGTCAGGATGCCCTCCCCCGGGGACCTCTTCTTTTCTGAGGTAGGGTCACTCACTGAGCCTGGAGCCCACCACTTCCACTGAGCAGTGAGCTTTCAGGGTCAGCCCACCTCCACTCCGGTGCTGAGGTTACAAGCTTGAGTTGTCATATCTGTCATTTACAGGGGTGCCGGGGACCCAAACTCAGGTCCTCATTCTTATACAACACAGGCTTTACCCACTGAGCTGCTCCCCAGACCCAAGGACACTTTAGGAGTGCTTTTGTTATGAAACAAAATGTGTAGAAAGCTCCATAAATCACTGCAATAAAATGCCATCCAGAACACTAACTATTACACCTAAAAATACTAGGCAGTTAACAACCCGAGAGTCCCCGAGAGTCCCTTTCCATGCTGACCCCAAAGGAAAGGACTACTCTGTAGTAACTGATGGCTAATTTCAGCAGCTTTATTGAGATACAATTCAGACATCAGACAGTTCATCCGCTGACAGTTCGTAGTTGAGGGTTTCTAGTGTAGATCTGTGCACCCATCACCATGGGCACTGTAGAATATTTCTTTGCCCCTTTTCTTAGTCTGTGTGCTATTGCTGTGAAGAGAAAACATGACCACGACAACTCTTACAAAGAAAAAGATTTTACTGGGGTTGGTTTACAGTTCAGAGGCTTAGTCTGTTATCATCATGGTGGGAAGCACGAGGCACGCAGGCAGGCATGCTGGGAAGGTAGCTGAGAGTTCTACATCCAGACTGGCAGGCAGCGGGAAGACAGAGCGCCTTTGGGCCTGGCTTGAGCATTGGACACACTTCAGCAACAAGGCCACACCTCCTATTAGTGCCACTCCCTATGACCAAGCATTCAAAAATGTAAGCCTATGAGGGCCATTCCTATTCAAATGACCACGCTCCTACAAGAAGCCCTGCACATACTAACAATCACTCTCCAGTGCCTCTAAATCACGCGCAGGGCTGGGGAGCAAATTCCCTACTCTATGCCTAGCAAATTTGCTTATTCTGAGTATTTCACTTGGAATCATGCAGTGGATGATCTTCTGGGATGCCTTCTTCCACTGCGCATAGTTCTTGGTCTATGTTGCAGCATGAATGGGCACTTTATTTCTTCTTATTGCCGAGCAGTCTCTCCTCGCATAGCTGGACCACTATCTAGTCATCAGCTGATGGACACTTGTGTTGCTTTAGCCTTTGAGTGTTACAGGCAAGGCTGAGTTGAACAATCTATGTACAGGTGTTTGTGAGGGTATGTTTTCCATTCTCTCGGGCCTATACTTAGGGATACAGTTGCTGAGTTATCGTATCTCTGTGTTTAGCATTTTAAAGATTGGTCAAGCTGTTTTCATGCTGATTGTATCATTTGCAAACCAACCACCTGTGTGTGAGGGCTCTGGATTTTTGGGGTAGTTATGCTGTGTCTTTTCAAACTGGAGATTTTATTAGGTATGAGATGGCATTTGATTGTAGTTTTGATTGATACTTTCCTGGCCAATGATGTGAACACTTGAAGTGCTTGCTGGCTACTTGCACGTCTCTAGAGAAAGCCTGTTTGAGTCATCTGTCCTCAATCAGGTTATGATTTTTCTATTTTTGAGTTATAAAAATCTTTAGATTATTTGGAATACTAATTCCTTATTGATGACTGTGAAAGTTGTTTTCTCATCTGTTTTTTTTCTTTTTTCTGTTTTCTTGATGATACCTATTGACATTCATGCTTAAATGAGAATGAAGTTCTGTTTTTCTCTTCCTTTGTTTCTGTGTGTGTGTGTGTGCACGCGCGCACGCGCACGTGCAATCAAGGCTTACTTCTGTCTTTGTTCTGTGAGTTTTAAAGCCTCTCACTTTCTGGGTCTGGCCTTTGCACAGTCAAGGTGGCTACCCACAGTGATGGCTCGTTTAGAGCTCAAACAGCATCTTTCTTCCTGCTACCAACGTTCTTGTCTGACAAGAAAACATGAAGCCCTCTGTGCCCAGGGACCACAAAGTTGGATAGCTTGTTGGTGAGAGATTATAGAACAATTCCCTCATGAGATGTCCAGTCCAATATACTTGAGGTCCATGCCTTCAGCACTGTTAAGATGATGCCCCACCGTTGTTTGCAGAACGTGAGTTCTTCACACACATCTTTCAAAATTATTTTAAGAACAAGAAATGAGGCCTTTTCCCTGGAGCGCCAGTGACCAACTATGACCAGGAGAGGGCAGCAAAGGCCAAAAAGTACTCCTTACTGGGTCTAGTTTAAATAGGTAAAATCAAAACCAAAACCACCATGGAATAAAAAGTCAGGGAAACCAGGACATAGCTTGCTGAAGACAAACAAGCAAACAAACCTTGTCGTGTTCAATTCAAAGCACCTATGCCTGAACTCACACTAGTGTCTGCGCAGAAACGCCATGCAGTGACATGGACCCTTGTCAGGAATACGCTAGGACCTTGAAGTGGGTGAGCAATTTTTATTTTTTCTTAAATAAGCTTCCAAAAAGCAAATCTGAATACCTACTACATGAAAGCCTGGCCAACTCAAAGTCAACTGATTACAAAGAATGCTTCTAAGGAAAGACCACACTGAACTCTGAGTTACCAGGGTGACATCTTCCTTGTGACCTCCTATATGAGACAAGTCCCCATCCATGTAACACAATGAACAGCAACCTGAGGAGGAAGACATGTTTGTGATGATGACTGGGACACTGTTCATCCACACACTGGCGGCCATAATGGTATTGGCTCCTCTTACCCTCTCTGAGGAGTGGATGGTGTGGGGAGGGAGGAAGGTGGCGGGAGTGGGAACTGGGATTGGTCAGTAAAATGAGAGAAGCCTCTGCAGCCTCACCTACAACCATAATGCCACCTGTCTGCAGAATCACTGTCTTTCATTCTTCACTTGCTTTCCGTAGGAGCCATCGGCTCACCTGTGACACACGTATTTCTTTCCAGATGCTCCATAGACACCCCCACCTGTCCAAACTAAGTTGGCATATTTCTCACAAACTCTTTTCTCTCCCTGTATGCCACACATTGTATTCCTTCCATATTTAGGGGATCAACGATCCTCCTCAAGCCTTTCTCCCTAACCTTTTCTGAAGCCTCCTCTCTACACACTCTATCTGGGTTAAGGTTAGGACTCCGAGATCTGAATGCCAACAGGAGGTAAATAAAGGAGTAAGGACAGATGGTAAAAGGCAAAAGATTTATACAATCTGAAGCGAAACCAGAGTAAGGACAGAATGGTAAGGTGGTGGCCAACTAGAGCCAGCAGGCTTCATTAATGGAGGCACAGAATACTTAGACCAAACAACCTCTTGCCATGAGGAAGTACTAGCCCCACGTCGCCAGGTGTTCTGTATGTAACAGAGGTCTCCATTTTAAATGTGTAGTCTTCTGATTTTTAAGCTTGACATGTAAGTACACTTAAAAAGCAACAGCCAGTGTGGAATGGGAACAAGGAGGCCTTGCTTGCAGTCCCATGCCCACTGCAGAGCGCACATGCTGATACCCAGGCTCCCTGTTTGTGTGCTTGCAACCCCATGCTCACCGCAGGACACACATGCTGATGCCCAGGTTCCCTGTTTGGTGCTTGCAGCCCCATGCCCACCACAGGACACACATGCTGATGCCCAGACTCCCTGTTCGTGTGCTTGCAGCCCCATGCTCACTGCAGAGCGCACATGCTGATGCCCAGGCTCCTTGTTTGTGTGCTTCCAGTTTACAGTTTCTGCACAGACGCTGCTAATCTCCAGCAGGGAACACTGTGGACGTTTCCCGAATTCTTCATCACGTCACTCCTCTGTCAGGGTGGTCACCAGCATGTATAGTGTCATGATGATGTCTACTGTCGTTCTGACGCAGGGCACTCACTAAATGCCAGCTAGATGAACATCCCCATTGAACTGTCCCAGAGCCCTGTGAGGCACTGTCATCATCACTGAAGAATGTCAGGACAGCAGGTGAAAGGCCCAGAGTCCCGCGCTCAGGTTCATGCTTTGGGACCTTTCTCACCTTATTCTTTCCCTTTGCCTTCCTATGTCCCGTCCAGCGCTTTAAAAGTCTTTGTGAAGCTTTACCCCTTCTTCCCACAGAGAAATCCAGGAAGCTCTTCGCCCAATTCTTATCATGACTCTTTGAAGCGCTTTCCTCAAGTCTCCCAAGTCCCCCTCTAGGTATGGGACTGTCTGAGACTGGCAGTGCCATCTGGATGGGGTGGCTCAAATACGGACTTGAGAGGGTCTTAGTCTCTACCCTCTGGGGTGCTCTCTGACCCTCTGTTCCATGCCCGGGTTGACTAGCTGCTTGGAGAAGTTCTATGAGTCACACTTCTTCTGGGCAGGTTCCAGATCTGAGAGAAGGAACCTTTCAAACTCGCCTCCCCCTGGAAAATGTATTATGTTTTAAATTCACGGTCATATGAGTTGGGTTGTACTGGGTGGCACTCAACATATCGCCTTGGAAAGCTTACATGGTTAAACACAGAGGTCCTATAATTACTAGATATACATGTGGGCCTTACACATCTGAGAACCACCAGGGGAGTGACGTCATAACTGTGATGGCAGTCCTTGGCTGTCAACTTGACAACATCTTCAGTGAACTAAAACCCAAGTGTCAAGGCACACCTGTGAGAGATTATTCTTAATTATTATTTGAAGTGGGAAGATCCACCTTAAGTCCGGATCATTTGAGATTGGAAGGAGCCACCTTAAGTCTGGGTCACACCTTCCGATGGCTGCCCATATAAAGGACTTTTATTCTTTGTCGGCTTGCCCTCCCTCTCTCTGGCAAGTCCAGTCCTCCACTGACATTGGAGTCTACTTCTCTGTGATCCCAGTGTGTACAGAAGACCAGCTGAGACACCCAGCCTCGTGGACTGAACAGCTACTGGATTCTTTGACTTTCCATGGATGGAAAGCCATTGTTGGACTCGCTGGACCACAGCCTGTGTAACATTCCAGTAAATCCCATATATATCTATTCCGTCACTTCTGTTCCTCTAGAGCAGAGGAACAAAAACTTCCTAATGCTACGATCCTTAAATGCAGTTCCTCATGTTGTGGTGCCCCGCCCAACCATGAAGACATAACTGTGATTTTGATACTGCCATGAATCATAATGTAAATATTTTTGGAGATAGAAGTCTGTTGGGAGGTCGTGACCCACAGGTTGAGAACCACTGCTCTGGAGACCCCTGACTAATAACAAGGAGAAAGTCAGCTGACAGGGAAATTTTAGCGGAAGCAGAGCAGCTGTAACTTAGGGATTAGTTAGATGCATTAAGCCCTGCACATCATCTTCCTAGGCGAAGTCTCTGTCCACAGAAGCATCCCTAGCACAGCGGCCCACTTGACAAGGCTGCCACCTGCTGAAGAGATGGCGGGGCTAGGTTTCTGAAGAGCAGCCAAGAAGCATAAGGAATTAGTCCTGCCTAAAGTAGGAAGCCATGGTCAGGTATTTCAGGAGAGGGGCTAGTCAACAATAATCTGTCTAAAACACAGCCAGGCCGCAAAATAGTTGAAAAATAATCATTTCTTCTACAGATATTGATCTACAAACCCCGAGCGTAGACTACTTACAACTAGATCCAATAACTGTAGAAGGTAAGTACCCACATCACAACGGGAGTTATCACTTATTGATAACATGATATTGTGGCGTCTTCATAATTGATTTAAATCTACCTGAAGGTCCCAGAGAGATGCGCTTGTTTGATAAATCTCAAATGAGCAACAACGAAGCAATGTATTTGGAATAATTTATATCGTACTACAGTTCGCACCTCCTTGCAGCCCCTACTGTGCCCGTGGGGCGTGGACCAGCAAATAAACATGGAGCAGAGAGCCAGTGCTCACAGCCAGCCTCCTGGGTTTGACTTCTGCCCTGCTGCTCCAACTCTACACTCATTATTTCCTCGTTAGCAGACTCCTCAGCAATCCGATGGAGACTTGTGAAGAGTGAGTCTGTGGAAGATGCACACGCGCGCAGGCGTGGGTTGAGCGGGACTGCACTTGTCAGCGTGGGCTCATGTGGAGGCCGTAGGCTCCACCTTCGCTAATTCTTTCCGTAGTCTGCTGCTTTTGATGAGTTAGGCAAGATGAGAGAAAGAATTTTCACCTGACTCCTCCAAAATCCTGCATGACCTAAAGATTGATGCGTCTCTTTCTGGAAGCTGGGCCAATGGTCTACGCTGTACTGCGATTTCAATAACAGCACATTTGGTAATAAAGGAGATTCTAGACCTGGTGTCCAAGGAGAAGGTGGTTTGCAGTCACCACGCTTTCCTAGAAACTTACAACAGAACAGGAGTGTAATGACATGGACCAAGCCCGGCAGATACGGTTGCACGAAGAAATACTTTTATATAATTAAAGTTAGCTAATGGAATTGTGGCTGAGGGGAATGAGGCCATTGTTGTGGTTTTAACATTTAGGGGAAAAGCTTAACATTAGTATCAGTGAATTAGTTGCCTTTTATTTTGTGTCGTTTTCCCTTTCTGGTATATCTCTAGTTACAGGCAAGTCTTGATCCTAAGGAATGAATTGGTGCCATAGACATCAGCTCTTTGAGGGGTGGGGCGCAGCTCCTGTGCTCCTCTGATAATGTCTCGGGAGTCTGGCAGGCACTCTCAGCTCCTCAGGTCACTGGCACAATTCACACCTCTGTTCTATTAACTGACAGTATGCACATCTTTTTTTTTTTTTTTTTTTTTTTTTTTTTTGGTTTTTCGAGACAGGGTTTCTCTGTAGCTTTGGTGCCTGTCCCGGAACTAGCTCTTGTAGACCAGGCTGGCCTCAAACTCCCAGAGATCCGCCTGCCTCTGCCTCCCGAGTGCTGGGATTAAAGGCGTGCGCCACCACCGCCCGCCCTCAGTATGCACATCTTAATTAAGTTACAGGAAATTTTTAGCAAGAGCTCCCCCCCCACACCTTTCTGTTTTCATCTCTTGCTGTATTTACCCCCAAAATAAATCTTTACTATAAGACCCGCTATTGTACCAGAAAAGACAGGCTGGGTTCAGATGAGACGAGGAACAGCTCTTCTGTCTGAGTGGATTAATATTTCACGGTGACTCTTGCACTGTCTACCATACGATACCACGGTATCTCACCTCACAGTGCTGAAATCACCTGGCAGAGGACAGTCAGGAGCGGAGGCTTCTCTTCTGAAAGGACTCCTTCCATAGTGAGGCTTCTATTCTGAAAGAATTCCTTCCATTGGCCAAAGGAAGTCCACTGGACTTAAGGGTGCAGATGAAGTACAGGTTCCCTATGTGTTCTAGAAATAGTGGGGAGCCCAATATCGGTGGGCAGTAAAGCTACAAGTCAGAAGTATGTATTTGTTGACTGGCTGCAATCTAACACGTTTCTATTTTGGCTTCTACCCTGGGCATAACTGTCAAGTCTGTCTGGTAATGCTATTATTGACTCATTTCCTGCCTTAACTCTACCGTTCCCCTTTGGACCCCAGTTTCACAAACAAAACAGATGGAACACTTTTTTAAACATTTGTCAAAACAAATTAATTTGAATTGCTTTCAGGACAGCCATGAAGCTGCCATTATCACGGCTTCATCTTAATTGCATCTTACTGTATCACATCCATTAAACGGGGGTCACTAAGCTTATTCCCTCCCCACGCACCGATACAATGCTTAAGTTTTACTAATGATACTTTGACAGTGTTATCTAAGTTGATGCCACTTAGATATACTGCAGGAAGCATATTTAAAACGTCACCACAAAAGACATTATCTAACACAAAAATCTAAATAAAAATTGGAGTGTATTAAACAATTAGGGATTATGGTTCCTGATTCAGAATTGGTTTGTTTGATGGGCATTTCCTGGGATAGATATTTGGTGTGTGTTGTGGGGGAGGGTTTGGTTTTGTTGAGACAGGGTTTCTCTGTGTAACAGTCCTGACTGTCCTGGAATAAGCTCTGGAGACCAAGTTGTCCTTCAACTCACAGAGATCCTCCTGCCTTTATGGGGTAGACTTTAAGGGGACAATGACATCAGGGAATGGTTTATAGGAGATGAGTTGCCATGTTTTCAGAAGAGAATGGCTAAACTTTAAAAGAAGAATCATTTAGTAGCTCCTTACTGGCCCTCATGGCCTCAGACCAGCAAATTCTGGATTCAGCTCACTTCTCTTGAGTCTCGTCTTCATGGACTGCCCACGGGTGTTCTGGGAACCACTCTTGCTTTCTCATTATCTGCCTATGCATGATGTTGACTTCTTGGAAAATCTGAGGCTTTTTTTTTTTCTTTTTTGAGACAGAGTTTCTCTGTGGCTTTGGAGACTGTCCTGGAACTAGCTCTTGTAGACCAGGCTGGCCTCAAACTCACAGAGATCTGCCTGCCTCTGCTTCCTGAGTGCTGGGATTAAAGGCATGTGCTATCACTGCCTGGCCTGAGTCAATTTTTTTTAAAGAGAGTGTTCCATCTTCTACATTAGGTATTGGCAAAACATAGCCTGATTTCATACAGCCTCTGAGCGAAGAATCATTTATATGTTTTAAGGGGGGTGTTCAAAACTGAAGTGAACGAGGGAAATGAAGGAGGGGTCAGAAGAGAAGGGGAATTAGCGAACGCAGCCCATATGTGGTCTGTCCATAAGTGGCCTGCGTTACCTAACGCACGCATTCTCTGGACCGCTGCAGAGCACATTTTCAGAGCTCTGTTCCTGACCTCCTGGACTCTTTTGGGGATCTTTTGGTTAGTATTTATGCTCGATGAGTCTGGGGCCAACTAGACATTATGTTTACAATGTACTGCCCCACACAGAGCTTACTAGCACTTGAAAAGCAAGTGGCTCAAACTGAGGTGTGTCACGGGGGTGTTATACACAATGATTCCAATGTCTGAGGAAGAAGGAAAGGCCATTGCCACTTTTTATGATAAACTCTTAGTTACTTTACTGCTGTAATGAGAAAACACTGTAACCAGGGCAACTTATAAAAGAAAATACTTAACTGAGGGCTCCTGATTCCAGAGGGTTAGAGTCCATGACCATCACTGTGAAGAACGTGACAGCAGGCACAGCACTGGAGGAGCTGATGAGCGTTCACATCTTGATTCCCAAGTGCAAGGCAGAGAGAGGTAACTGGGAATGGAGATGGCTTTGAAAACCACTCCACCAAAGCCACACCTCCTAATCCTTCCCAAACAGTTCCACCAACCGGGGACCAAGCATTCAAACATATGCACCCATGGGTGCCATTCTCATTCAAAACACCACAGTTGATCACTATTTTGAAATAATACTTCAGATATGTGAGGTTAAATAAACAGTATGTATTTGGTTTTTTTGATGTGATCAATAGTAAGTCTTAAACTATCCATGTGATTTATATCATACATTATTAATTGAAGGCGTAAGTCACAAACAATCCCACACCAGTTTGGAATTATGATTAATAGAATGGTTATTTATTTAAGGGGGAAAAACTTACAGATCACCATCCCAGACAACAGCCCTCTGCGCAATCAGGAAGGGAGTCTAGTTGCCGAAAGAGGAGCCAGAAGCCAGAGAGCAAGTGGAAGGCAGTTGCTGCTTTTTTAAATGGAGTGAGACCACACCCCAATGGGCTGGTATCTCAGTGGCTATTGGCTGAAGGAGCCGAAGGAGCTCCTGCAACAATTAATATTCAGCCTCTACTAAAACTAGGCAAAATATTTGGGGTAGTAATGATTCACAGCTGATTTTATGCTCATCATAACTCATCATGGCATGAGATTCACCAACATTTATATCTGATGACTGAAGGCACTTTTAACAGCTTACTAGTTTATACCAGATACAGGTACACATTTTATGTGTGGTAATATTTTACTGTGTGAGATTATTGATTCTTTAAAGACTTTTCAAGTAATGGTCTGGCATCTCTTGGTAAGCCTTTCTTGAAACAATTGTTACACCAGGAATTGCAATTTTGTTTCTACCTTTAGAACTTTTTCTTTCTCAACCTCTCTTCTGCTACCATAAAGCTTAGGGTGTCAGGGTTCCCTGGGCACCCGAGGCCAAGACAGTGATGCCTGTGGGAAGGTCAGTTAGGTCATGGAGATAAACCATTCCCGGGAATAGTACCTGCTTAATTGCTCATAAACAACCACTTACATAGTGGAAGCCAATGAACTGTGACTGGCCAGCCCATTCCCTTGGATTGGATAGTGGGCACTCACACCAGCAATGTCTCTATGTGGAAGAGCACAGTAAAGGAGACAGAGTGTCAATTTATCCACAGGCCAGCTACTGACTCCTCGATCTACTTCAGAATTCGGTGTTCTGAGATCCGGAGCATGGCATGGCATGTTTCTTCTCTAGATGGGCAGTATGCCAAGGCTTTTTTCCTACATTAGGGCATTTCCTCCTACCTCAGGAAACATTTCTGAAGAGCAGGGAAGAATGTAAGAGCCAGAGGAGTGCTATGAGATGCTGATTTCTGGGATTGATCGCGGTGTGACAAGACCTTTCCCTGGGAGACACACCATACAAGTCTCCTCCCTCACTCCAGACAGGGAGCCCTTGACAGACCTGAGTACAGATACACCCAAGCACAACCTGGTGAACCAATGAGATTGGGGGGGGGTGTTATTTACAGAAGTATGAGTGAGGGGTTACTTACAGGGGCAGATATGACTCAAAGCCAGCTGTATCCCCAACATGGGTGACAGCTCACAGAATCTGGGAACCTGGAGCACTTTACATAGCCCATAGGCAGCTCCACAGGTTGGAGAGTTCCCCTTCCAAGTGACTGAGTTGATCTCAACCTTTTCTGGGAATCTTGGCTCTTCCCAGCAGCTGGTCTGGTCTCAGAGTCTTTGCAGTGTGGTTTGCCAGAGAGTGACTCTAGGCTACTTGGGGTATTTACTCTTATGAAGAAACTGAGCCTAATGAGTGTGCTCAGTTTCAGGAACTTCCTGAAGCTATTTTGAATTGTCTACCTTATGTCTTAAGGGGCTTCCCTGTAAGGTGAAATATCATAGTCTTGGAAGAAACCGCTACCAAATATTGACAGGGTCACGGAACTCGTGAACTCACGGCATCCATGATTACCCACACAAGATGAACCCAACCAAATCTAGCCACAGATGAGGAGGTGCACCCCAAGCCCCCATCTCTTTTTTTTTTAAATATTTATTTATTATTTATTATGTATACAATAGTTTATCTGTGTGTATGCCGAAGGCCAGAAGAGGGCACCAGACCTCATTACAGATGGTTGTGAGCCACCATGTGGTTGCTGGGAATTGAACTCAGGACCTTTGGAAGAGCAGGCAATGCTCTTAACCGCTGAGCCATCTCTCCAGCCCAAGCCCCCATCTCTTGCTGAGGTGCTAACAGGTTAGAAGTCCTATGCGTAGGAGATGGATACCTGAGGGTGAGTCTCAGAGTGAAATATGGGGAAACACCAGTGAAGGAGACTGGCCTAGAAGGCTAGGACGAATGAAAACATGAATGGCCAGACAGGCAGGAGGGAAACTCGAGAAGACAAGGGCAGAACTCAGGCAGTCAAGCACTACGTAATAGGGCAGTCACCAATGCCAAATACTGTCGAGGGTTCCGTTAAACACAGGCTAAAACGCATCCTGTGGAAGCCTGATTCTACATAAGGGTGGAAACAGTAACCATGTGTGAAGGAAATGAATGAGGAAAAAAATGAAATAAAAGGAGAATATGACTGCTCCTCAGGTATGGAGAAGATATTTATTGTAGATATAAAGGCGAAAGCAGGCAGAGGGAAGCATCCAGACTGACCACGGATATCAGACTAAAGCAGACATGAGAGGAGAGAAAGGGGGTGTGAGAGAGGAGCTGCCAGATAAGGCCAAATGGCAAAGAGAGGAAAGGGTAGATGAAAAGACCAGGTAATCAAAATGACTGGAGTATATAGGGAAGGGGAAGCTAGCCTCTGGGCTGGAGAAGCTTAGTGTAGGGAGCAGGATACACCAGCCATACCCTGTAAAAAGTAGGGACTGAGGGATGCTGGGAGAACCAGGCAGTGAGGTCCGCTTTGATAAACTAACTAGGAACCTAAGTCTTTTGTACCAGGTTTGAGACCTAACAGGAAGGAATTCAAACTGTGTAGCAGAACCTTGAAACACTGGGCTTCTGTGCCTGGCAATGAAGGTTCCCTTCTGGGAACATTTACCAATTTCTAACCAAGAGGAAGATCAAGTTTAGTTTTTCTCCAGTGACTCTGGCTTCCCCATACCAGAGTGGCTCTGCATTTATGGGGGATTGGTGTTTGACCCCCTCAGATACGATGACATGCACAGTCTCTCTATAAAACAGCACTCTTCATCGACAGTTTACTGCATCCTCCGATTAAAATGTCTCGAGATGATTATGCTTAATACAAGGTAAATGCTATACAGTTTTCTGCATTGCTGAGAGAATGGCAACGAAAATGTCTGAGGGATGGAGAGATGACTCAGCATTTAAGAGCACTGGATGTTCTCCCAGAAGATCCAGGTTCGATTCCGAGTACCCACAAGGTAGCTAACTACGGTCTGTAACTCCAATTCCGGGAAACTTCTGCATTGGGCATACACACAGGGCACAGACATCCATGCAAGCAAATGGTCACACACATTCATTTTTTTTATATATTTTTATTTATTTATTTATTAATTAAATATTTCTGCCTTCTCCCCGCCACCACCTCCCATTTCCCTCCCCCTTCCCCATCAAGTCCCCCTCCCTCATCATCCCTAAGAGTAATCCGGGTTCTCTGCCCTGTGGGAAGTCCAAGGACCACCCAGCTCCATCCAGGTCTAGTAAGGTGAGCATCCAAACTGCCTAGGCTCCCACAAAGCCAGTACGTGCAGTAGGATCAAAAACCCATTGCCATTGTTCTTGAGTTCTCAGTAGTCCTCATTGTCCATTATGTTCAGCAAGTCCGGTTTTATCCCATGCTTTTTCAGACCCAGGCGAGCTGGCCTTGGTGAGTTCCTGATAGAACATCCCCATTGTCTCAGTGTGTGGGTGCACCCCTCGCGGTCCTGAGTTCCTTGCTCGTGCTCTGTCTCCTGCTCTTGATTTGGAACTTGAGATTTCAGTCCGGTGCTCCAATGTGGGTCTTTGTCTCTGTCTCCTTTCATCGCCTAAATGTTTTTCTTTGGGTTCACCTTCTTAATTAGCTTCTCTAGGATCACGCATAATAGGCTCAACGTCCCCTATTCATGGCTAGAAACCAAATATGAGTGAGTACATCCCATGTTCCTCTTTTTGGGTCTGGCTCACCTCACTCAGGATAGTGTTTTCTATTTCCGTCCATTTGCCTGCAAAATTCAGGAAGTCATTGTTTTTTACTGCTGAGTAATACTCTAATATGTATATATTCCATACTTTCTTCATCCATTCTTCCATTGAAGGGCATCTAGTTTGTTTCCAGGTTCTGGCTATTACAAACAATGCTGCTATGAACATAGTTGAACAAATACTTTTGTTGTATGATAGGGCATTTCTTGGGTATATTCCCAAGAGTGGTATTGCTGGGTCCAGGGGTAGATGGATCCCGAAATTCCTGAGAAACCGCCACACTGTTTTCCAAAGTGGTTGCACAAGTTTGCATTCCCACCAGCAATGGATGAGTGTATCCCTTTCTCCACAACCTCTCCAGCAAAGGCTATCATTGGTGTTTTTTATTTTAGCCATTCTGACAGGTGTAAGATGGTATCTTAAAGTTGTCTTGATTTGCATTTCCCTGATCGCTAGGGAAGTTGAGCATGACCTTAAATGTCTTTTGGCCATTCGAACTTCTTCTGTTGAGAATTCTCTGTTCAGCACAGTGCCCCATTTTTTAATTGGGTTGATTAGCCCTTTACGGTCTACTTTCTTGAGTTCTCTATATATTTTGGAGATCAGACCTTTGTCTGTTGCAGGGTTGGTGAAGATCTTCTCCCAGTCAGTGGGTTGCCTTTTTGTCTTAGTGACAGTGTCCTTTGCTTTACAGAAGCTTCTCAGTCTCAGGAGGTCCCATTTATTCAATGATGCCCTTAATGTCTGTGCTGCTGGGGTTGTACGTAGGAAGTGTTCTCCTGTGCCCATGTGTTGTAGAGTACTTCCCACCTTCTCTTCTATCAGGTTCAGTGTGTTCGGACTGATATTGAGGTCTTTAATCCATTTGGACTTGAGTTTTGAGCATGGTGATAGATATGGATCTATTTTCATTCTTCTACAGGCTGACATCCAGTTTTGCCAGCACCATTTGTTAAAGATGCTCTCTTTTTTCCATTGTATACTTTTAGCTCCTTTATCAAAAATCAGGGGTCACACACATTCAAAGATAATAATAAATGAAACCTAAAAGAAATTAGGATGCCTGTACATACGTATTCATTATAAATGGAATTTCGATTAAAAGTGTGTTTGACCTGCTTATGGTTGACCCTATGCATGTAGCATTTGAGTACGACAAACACCTTTATTAGAAACCAACATAACAGTTTTTAGATTTAGTAAATATTGTAGGTTTTAGGATTAACAAAGGGTAATTACATAGTAAACAATACCTGTACAATAAAACAGTATTTGTTAGCGCTTTTTAAAGAACACCATGACTTTTAAATACTATTCCTGCATCGTAGAACTATGACTGCAGTGCATGATTTTAAATCACCCTTGTTCCACCCCTGACAGGCGGATCTCTGTGAGTTCGAGGCCAGCCTGGTTTACAGAGAGAGTTCCAGGACAGGCTCCAAAGCTACAGAGAAACTCTGTCTTGAAAAACCAAGGAAAAAGAAAAAAGAAAACAGGAACTAGCTCAGCTTTAAAAAGTCGGGGACAGTTTGGAAGTGCTTCAAAAGCCATCAAAGCCAAGGGTTTCCAAATCCCGCAGAGCATAAAAATGGACAACCCAGACCATGCATTAAAATAAGAAACTTCCGATTTCTGTGAGTTCGAGGCCAGCCTAATCTACAAGAGCTAGTTCTAGAACAGCTAGTGCTGTTAAACAGAGAAACCTATCTTGGAAAACCAAGAAAGAAAGAGGGAGGGAGGGAGGGAGGGAGGGAGGGAGGGAGGGAGGGAGGGAGGGAGGGAGAGAGAGAGAGAGAGAGAGAGAGAGAGAGAGAGAGAGAGAGAGAGAGAGAGAACAAAACACGCCTTTAATCCCAGCACTCGGGAGGCAGAGGCAGGCGGATCTCTGTCAGTTCGAGACCAGCCTGGTCTACAAGAGCTAGTTCCAGGACAGGAACCAAAACCACAGAGAAACCCTGTCTCGAAAAACAAAAAAACAAAACACAAAACAAAACAAAAATCCCTTAACTTCCAAAGTAGAAGCTGTGGAACGGGACCTAAACACCTCCTTGGATAATTGCCCTAGGTGATGCAAATTCAACTTTTCTGCAGCTCTTTTATGGGTAAGAAGACAAGACCCCAAGTAATCACCACAGGGCTCTCTGGATTGGGGATTCTGGTGTTTTCGGTGGCGCCCCAAGGTCTTTAGAGGCCTCTGCTATATTATTTTTAGGAAGGTGAGTGGCAGATGCTCTGCTTTCCCGGGGTTCTCTGTGTCCAGGAGACGTGACCTTTCTTCGCGTTTCCCTCTCCGCAGGAAACGCCCGGCCCTTCTTCAAAGAGCAGGTCTAAAGTGTCAGCGGCTCGTCCCCAGAGGCACCACTAGGAGTGCACACCCACCAGTTCGCCGGTCCCTCCTCTCCCACTAGCCCTCCCCAGGAAACCAGGGGTGGAGCATCCCTCAGGTCACGCCTCCATGACGCCTCCTCTAGTGTTCCCGGAAGCTGATGTCTTGCCCTGGTGGAGCTGATTGGCTGGTTGCAGTCTTGGGCATTGCGCGGGGATTTCTGGAATTGTTTTGGGCTGAGTTTGCATAAAAGAGCATGGCTGGGCCGTGTCTTCTCCTGCGCGAACTGCAGGGCCCCCTGAACCCCAGTAAAGACGATGAAGAGGAGGACTGTGCGCAGGAGGATGAGGAGGATCAGGATTCGGAATTTGTGGACGCCGAGGAGCTCTGCAGTGGCGGCATCAAGGCGGGCAGCCTCCCTGGGCGCCTCCGCGGTGAGCGAGCGCCAGCTGGGCCGGGTTTACAGGGTTCTTTCGTTTTTCACTGCTCTATGCCCGGCACCAATCGCGGTTGTCAGGTAGACCTGTGGCATCGCTGCTTCGCCGTACTTAACATGAAGTAGTAACAGTGATAATGGCAGTGACTCGGAGCACATACTATGTTAAGCTTGCCTTTTACGTATATGCAATCAGTTAATGTTAACAGTTGTTGGAGGTAGTTCTACAATCGAGGAAATAGATATGGTGCCCGTATCTCCACCCAGAAACAGAATTTTTATTTTTTCCGAGACAGGGTTTATTTGTAGCTTTGGAGCCTGTCCCGGAACTCGCTTGGTAGACCAGGCTGGCCTTGAAGTCACAGAGATCTGCCTACCTCTGCCCCCTAGTGCTGGGATTAAAGGTGTGCGCCACCACTACCCGGCTTTTTTGTTTTGTTTGTTTTTCAAGACTTGGTTTCTCTGTAACTGCCCTGCCTGTCCCAGAACTCACTCTGTAGAACACGCTGGCCTCGAACTCACTGAGATTCACCTGCCTCTGTCTCCCAAGTGCTGGGATTAAAGGTGTGAGCTATCACCACCCGATTCAGAATCTTTTAATTATTATACTGCTCTGCTTGACCCAAAGACGGAGTTGTTCTTTAGTAACTGTGCGAAAACTCACAGCTGTGCATGCACACAAACACACAGACACACACACACAAACATACACTTACATTTATATACATACACTTTCATGCACATGTACACACATATATATGTACGTACATTTATAATACACATATACATATACACAATACACACTTACACCACATACATACACACGTGTCCACACATTCACACATACATATAATTCATATATATACATATCTACTCACATTTACAAATACACATATACATACAACACAATGCACATATACGTGCATACATACATACATGCATACATACATGCATACATACATTCACACATACACATAAACACTCATATACATACATGCACACAGGTATATACACACATTTACACATATACATACACATAATACACACATATATAGACACACATGTCCATATATTTACACATGCATATATATGCATACATATGCACCCATATATACACACACATAAGCACATGCACACACATTCACACATGTATACACACATATACATCACATTCATGCACATTAACCCACATTCATACACACATGCATGTCCATACATTCACACACGTACATTCATACACATACATACACCATACATACACACATATACATGCACACACTATATTTGCATGAACTAGTACATTAATAGCCTCTGATCATGTGTGGCTGCTGAAACACAGCTAGTGTGATCGAGGAGTCGGATTTTAAGTATTACTGAATCTGAATTTAAATGCAAGGGATTTCGTGTTGATAGAAGTGCCCCTGGCTATTCTGGCCAAGCATTTGATCCTGGGATACCCCAGGGAGAGCAAATGATGATGTTGCTGTCTCAGTGGAAACACCACTCACGAATGAGGCAGTGTTCTCTAATCACAGAAGTACCCACACTTAGTACGTAGAAGGAATACCAGACAGTACTTGGAGAAGTGGTAGGCTTGGGCTTCAGAGCAGGTTTGCTAAAGAAGTGAGCTGCACTGAGCTCTGTAGTAAAGGTAGGGACTGCCCAGGAGAGGCAAGCACAGCTGAGGGATCTGAGCCACTCCTCAGAGGGAGGCGCCATGGCCAGTTCTTAGAGATCCACATAAAGGCCGGTAGCGGCTGAGGCGGTGGTGGTAGGTAGACTGGATTTAGAAGAACAAATTTATGGCTTTCCCCGCTCTTGCTTCCAGAATGCATAGTTGGAGAGGTGTCCTGTTGTAGACAGGGAGTCAGAGAAACAGACCGGTAGAATGAAGTGTTGGAGGCAGCAGGAAGATGTCTGTATGGGGGTGCTGCCTGTGTGGATGTGTGAGGGGATTAGAGAGAGGAAAATATTGGGGGAACCATTGCCAATTTCGTGTTATCTTTATCTTCTCCCTTCTTTTAGTTTCTATTCCTGATGAAAATACTGGAGAGAAATGTACCGTGTCTGGACGCTTCCCACTCACAGGTTCATGGTGGCGAGTGAAGGTTCGGGTCGTAAAACCTCCGCGATCCAACATCTACCAAGCTCAAGGGTTTCCATTCTACTATCTGCAATCTGATATGTCGCCTCCAGGCCAAAAACACATCTGTTCACTTTTTCTTAAAGAATGTAACTATGAACGCAGAGATGACTTTATAAAATGGGTAGAGAAAGTGTCAAGCTTTAAAAATCTAAACTTTGAAAATCTGCGGGAAACATTAAGAAATTTCGACAGACAAACTGAACAGAAAAACAAAAAACAATCTACACAGAATGAGCAGGATGCAATGAGATTGCCTGTGGAGGAATCATGTAAGTATGACTTTTATTAGTGAATTTTTGCCTTCCAGACATTGACTGACTGGAAGTTCTGCAGCTGCTGGTTCCTGACGTATCTTTGCATGGCAAAAACTGAGGCTCTTGGATCAGAAAATCTCCATAATATGAAATGCTCTATAATACAAAAGCTTTCTGCGCATGGGCATGATACGATAGGTGATGTTTCTCATCCATATACATGAATGTGATCATCCACAACATTATTATTTTTACAGTGTTATTTTTAGCCTATGTGTTTAAGATGCATATGAAAAATGAATGGGTTGTATATTTAGGCTTGGATTCCATCCCCAAGCTTTCGCATAGGTAAATATTGTAGATTATGGAAAGAAAAAAATCTCCAAATATTTCTCCCAAGCACTTCAGATACAAAATTCAGAAAGCCTAACTCCAGCCTGCAGACTGTATGTGGGCAAGGAGGCTGTGAATGTGGCCCATGGTGACTTAGTGACCTTTCTTAAGACAGGAGGTTTATTTATTTGTTTTTATCTGTAGCTCAGTTATTGGTTTTCAGTTGTGAACTTCTTAGGTGACAATGTGTTGCAGCGTCAAAAGTTTGGACATGCCTATGTCTACTTTGAAGTCAGTTTGATGAAAACATTACATTACATTTGGTGGACTGCCAGGATTCTATTCAGTGATCTACAGGTTTCTGGAGATCCCACCTCGATATTGTGGTTCTGGTTCTTGACTTTTGAGTTTATGGAGAGTACTGAGTCAATAAGATAAAACTCAGCTATTACTCTTTCTAAGAAGACTAAAGAGAAAGGAAAGCTTTGGAATAATCTGTTTTAAAAATATTTCAATTCCAAATGACTTAAAGTAGCTTTACAACGTGGTTTTCTCTGGACATCCATAGACAGAAGGCTTTTCCTTTCTTGGTGAAAGCAGATGAGTTTTGCATCACACCAAAATGGCTCGGAGGACAGAAGAACCCTGGTTACAACTGGGAAAGTAGCGGTAAAGGTTAATGAAGAAATGGTTTATTTTTGTGCTTACTTTTAAATTTACCCTAATAGGATGCATCAGAGGATTTTTAAAAATGATTATATTGTAAACAAAAGACTAAGAAATATTAAGTATATAATAAAGGACAGAAAGTTTGGTGTTGATAACAAAGAAACCATCTTGGTAGGAAGAGTTCTATTAACCTTCTTAGTGATTCAGCTAAATTAAGTAGTCTTTCAGATTTAGGTGTCTTCAGCTGGTTGTGGTAAGAGAAAACTCTCCCAGTTCGTCTTTTGGTCTCACTGCTATGTTTTGCCTTATTCTTTCTCGATCCCCTGCAGTCCCGTTTGTAAGTGTAATGACAGCTTTGCAGTTCCCAAAAGTCATGGAGTTCCTTCCAATGCTTTTTCCTCGACACTTCAGAAAGCTTATCAGCTCAAGTTCCGCAGAAGTGTTACAAAAGATTGACGACGTCTTGGGTACTGAGCCATGGAAGCTTGGGTTCCGTAGAGTAAGTAAGACATTTGTTCAGCATTTAGTAATCTTGTGTAAGGCAGAGTTCTTCCAATGTGGCCATGTTTGAATTTCTTTCTGCTGAGAATATATGTGAATTTAGTGTTGGGTTTTTTTTTCCTTGGTTGTCATAAGTCTACATAAATGTCTTAGTTCTATAATTCTGACACAACTGTGAAGTTAATAAATAATGAAGTCAATTGATTAATAAACAGAAACCAACATAGCAAAATGTATGGCATTCAGATCATCACTATTGATTTAATCATGCAGTGTGTTATGATATAACATGCTTTTCTGTCACTCAGTTGTCATTTGTGTCAGTCTCATTGAAGACAAATGTCCTTTGGGCTTCATTGACTCCATTTGCTCTGCAGTTCAATCTCCCACTTCCCAGTATGACTATTGAAGACTTATATATCCTCAGCGCACATCCCACTGCTATCTGCTTGTTAAACTGGCCCAATAACACCCTTTACAAGTCCATATTTATTCTTACTGTCAGAGAAGAGGAGTTGAAAATGCCGCTTGAAGGCCTGGATGGTGTTAGAATTAAATGTGATTCTTAAAACTTGGTAGCTATGACACGGTTTTCCAAATGAAAACACAACTGATTAAGTTTAACGATCTCCAGCATGGGAATTAAGACATCACTGCCTCCCAAGCCAGCATGAAAGTAGAGCTGTTCTTTGACGGCCTTCTCCAGAAAGGCCTTAGACTTAGTGGCAGCAGAGGAAGGTAAGGCAGGAATTACCCATGATCCATCATCATTCAGCGGGGCTCAGGTCTCTCCTCCCCTTCATGTTAGTATTTAGAAGTCTTAAAGTGATCCAGTCTCTTTTTGGTGGGAAGAGTCCTATCTGGGGAATTTAAGCATAACTTACTTACTCCAGTGTGCTAATCTTTCCTTCCTCAAAGGACACCAATCTTAGGAGCTGCAGACCCATTCTGAGAGTCTCGTTACTGTTATGACATTCTTTGAAAGGCACCATCTCCAGCTGTGTCACTTTCAGGGACAGTGGGGCAGTGTTTGCCTTATGAGGGAACGCTAGCAATGGAGGCCTCAGGAAGGGCGGAGCTGAGAGATCCCATGGTGAAGTGCCCCTCTGCAGTATTTGAGAAGAATTACTGGTAGACAAGAATTATTGGTAGACACGTGGAAAACTGAGCAAGCCAAGAAAATGAGGCAACTGTTCATGTCCCAATATGTGCAAAGGCCCCTACAAAAGTGCTGTCAATACAGACAGCCTCTCCCCTGGGAATCATACTTATATATTACATGATAAACACTGACTTAATTGGACTGATTAACTAGATGTGTGCTACAACTTTTTTCACAGATAAGAAGCCTGTATCAAGGTGATGGCACAAGCTCTTACAAAGCCTTTCCATTGTAGAAATTTAATTTTTTTTTGTGTGTGTGTGTGTTTTTTTGAGACAGGGTTTCTTTGTAGCTTTAGAGACTGTCTTAGAACTAGCTCTTGTAGACCAGGCTGGCCTCGAACTCACAGAGATCCACCTGTCTCTGCCTCCCGAGTGCAGGGATTAAAGGTGAGTGCCACCACCGCCTGGCTTCTTAAAGGGTTTTTTAAAAGTCAAGGAAAAAGGTCAGTGATACATACAACGTGGAAGTCAATTCTGGAAGAAGAAAGTGTTAGTGATGTTGTCTTTAGGAGACTTGGGAAAGAATAAATCAGGGGATTCCTGCGTGTGTAGCATTGCTTGACATTGAAAATGGTGACTTGAAAATTATATAACTGCTTTATTAAAAAAGTTAAAAACACAAGTATGTATGTATGTAACCTTCTCTCCAAACTTTGTGCAAATACTTATTTTCTAGAGCTTGAAAAGGCTTAAGTCAACACAGTTTCAGCCGTAGTTATAATAGCTAACTATCGCTATGTATACCTTGTATAAGGCATCCTTAGCTGTTTCCCTAAAGGTAACCTACCGGGAGATGAAGCTCTTGAGCTGCGAGGCCAGCTGGACCGCATTCAGTCAGTGTCCCTCCCTGCTGCAGCTGATGACTGCGCTGCACAAGAATGCATTGGTCATATATTCTAAGCTGAAGCAGATATGTAGAGAGGACGGGCACACGTGTGTTGAAGTAAAAGACTTGACTTCGGCCGTGTCAGACTACATGCCTTTCCAGGAAGCATGCGATTCTCTGGAGTTCATGAAGAACCTCGACGTGGTGACCTATGAGAAAGACCGTGTCTTTCTTTCCGAACTGTACCAGGCCGAGCAAGGCATTGCCTCCTCCATCTGCGAGCTGATGAACAGACCCCCGTGGCGTTTGCAAGTGGACGTGAAGCACGTCCTGGCGTCGATTTGCAACGGCAAGGCCAAAGATTCAGAAAGCGTGGAGGCCTTGGAAGGAGGTGAACCGGAAGAAGCGGGGTTAGAGGGTCTTTCAGCCCCGCAGGACAGTGGTGACTGTGTTAGGAATGATGAAATGAACGCAGAAATAAACGATGTGCCACTGGATCAAGATCAGGTGGCCGCCCTGGAAATGATTTGTGCCAACGCTGTGACCGTCCTCAGCGGGAAGGGCGGCTGCGGGAAGACCACCATTGTTAGCCATCTTTTCAAGCACGTGGAGCAGTTGGAAGAGAGAGAAGTGTGGCAAGCTTGCAGAGATTTTGAGGAAGACAGGGATGCCTCAGAAGAATGGCTTGCCTTTCCTAAGCAGGGTCCAGCAGCAGAGGACAAGGCTGTAGAAGTTTTGCTCACGGCGCCTACTGGGAAAGCGGCTGGTTTATTGAGGCAGAGAACTGATCTTCCGGCTTACACACTGTATCAGGTAAAACCTTTGACGCCTTTGTGTGTAGATAAAACGTTTCCCTGAAAGCATATTTGCTTCTTATTCAGAGGTAATCAGCTTGTAAGGTTTTTTTTTTTTTTTTTTTTTTTTTCCTTTTTGCTTCCACCGTGTTATAACATACTGCTTGCTGTAACTTGTGCTAGAGACGAAATTCAGGGTCTTGTACCAGTCAGGCAAGCTCTTTACTACTGACTGCCATTCCCAGACTCACGAGTTTGTAGGCCCCTCTCCCACGGGGTTTTTACATTTTATTTGTTAGTACAGTATCCCCCTGCCTCATCCACCCTCTCGCATCCTCTCTTTCCATCATGTCAGGCCCCAGGAGCCTTGCCTTTGCTGCCTGGGTCCTTTAGACTTAGCTAAGCAAAGAGTTTCCCCCCACTGCTTGGACTGTCCTCAAGGTCCCAAAGCGGAGATTTACATCACTGATTTCAGCTGGGCTATAGCCAACCTCTTCCCTGCTGTCCCCTGAGCCTCCCCCAGCTCCTGTTTAGTGAGCACATGCCTCAGATATTTAAACGCCATGTTGGGTACATCCGGCCAGGCTAGTTTCTCCTTCTCTGTATTTCCTCTAAGTTGTGTCTCAGGGTGCTACTTCCTGGACGTGAACGGACTCAGCCCTTCTGTGACTTGCTGACACACTCCTCTTCTCTCTGTGACTTCATTTGGATCAGCTCAGCCATGATCAGGGTGAAATTCTACTGAGAAGGAGGTGCTTAGTGGTTTCAGGCTCCTTTTCTGGCTGTCTGCCCTCTCTCTTACCACCTAGATAGACATAGGTTGTCAAGTTAAACCGCACACTATTGTAAATGACGTCATGCAATCTGACTTTATTTCAGCCAGTCCTGCTGGGGACGGTCACCTTCCTGCAAGGTATCCATGCTCAATAGGCTACCTGCCTGAGTGTCACTTGATGGCCATTTTGGTCATCAGACCATCTTTCGAAGTCCCCCATTACTCATCTACAGGGTTCGATACTCGCCTCAGAACTATTCTCCCATGGCTAATAGGGTTGACTGTTTCTGTTAAATGTCTCCTAGGTCCTTATTGTAGAGTAGCTGATCATTTAGAGCAGGCCCACCCAGGGTGGCCTAACGGTAAACTTCCCAGTTTGCAATGAGAATGGACAGAAGCTCTGAAAGAAAAGCGGGAGACTGTGTCCCTCATTGGCATATCCTTGTCATGAACAAATGCCAGTGGAATCATAGTGTAAATCATTAGATGTAGTTTAACTCCCCGCGCCTGTATTTCTCATGAGGACTGGTTACGCGCATGTCCCTGCTTCCTGGAGTGCTGGAGATGGAAGAAAAAGTCCCCTCTTACAGAATGAGAGTTCCATGGAGCTGAGCACTCTGTTCTCTGCTATACTTCTTTATGTCTTCCGTCTGTTTAGAGATTTGAAATGATTTCATATGTTTGCTAGAATGAGTACTTTACTTGATGAGAGTGTAAAATGTTGAAGGGCAGAGTTCCTAACTGTCATGTTATGTGTGTTATGAAGAAGAACTCTAAAGCGCTTTGGAGGCTCAGGTGAGAAGGGTGTTTTATTTAGGGCAAAGCTCTCCGGATGCACTGGGGAGGGTGCCCATAGTGTGTAGGGGGTTTGGCGTGACTTACTGATTGGAATGTAATCTATGTATTGTAGAATGATTGAAATAAACCTAAGGACAGGGATTTTGAGCTTTAGCGGGTATTTTCCATTATCTCAGAAGTTTGGAATACTTGAAAGGGACTTAGGAGAAAAAGGATTAGAATATTTCAGAAAGTGAAAAGAAATAGAGAAATTTCTCCATGTAGAACAATGGGAGAAGTGGGTTTTTTTCTGTTGTTGTTTTTTGTTTGTTTGTTTCTTTTTCTTTTTTTGCAAGAGAAACTGTGATTGAAACTTATTTATTAAGTTAAACCCTAAGCTCACTGGGAAACTATTTTTTTTTAAAACTGTTTGAGCCTTATACAGTTTGGATTTTTTTAAATTCCCCTTTTTGTTCATTCATCCCTTTATATGGTATGTTCTACCCATTTGCCTTCTCTTTATGTTTTATCCCCCCTCACCTGTCTGTCACAGAAGCTTTGTTTTTGAAACCACATGCTTCCTAATTTCTAACCTGATTTTTTTATATATATACTTTACTTACAGGTCAATTATAGCTACTATTTTTGGAAGAAACTTAAGGCGGACAAGGCATGGAAATTCTCTACAGTTCGTGTTCTGGTTGTGGACGAAGGAAGTTTGGTGTCTGTCGGAATCTTCAAATCAGTTTTGAAGTTATTGTGTGAGCACGCCAAACTTTCTAAACTGATAATCCTTGGTAAGTTAAAACACCGCGAGAGTCTCCACATTCAGAGTGTGCTGTGTCGTGAATGCCATTCCAGGCTTCAGCCTGTTGGCGGCGGCAAGCGAGCTGCCGGTTAGTAAGGCTGCCTGCTGTCCTTCCCAGCCTGGGCGGGTCTTCTGGCCAGTGTCCCAGCCAACTAGGACGAGTGAGAACGGCTGCGATACGTTATTACTCATTGCTTGAGTAATTGCTGTTAAAATAGTAAAAATGTCAGAGTCAGACTAAATCAGGATATAGATCATTTGGAAATAATAAAAAGTCTGAGTTATAGACCACTTTACAGTAATTTTATGTTTCTAAGCTAATAATTCAAATTAGGCTTTGCCAGCCTCTTAATCGGATGAGATTTAGTTAGATTCTGTAGAGGTTTAGTGATCAGTCGATTCTCTGGTTTAATTGTAATGAGCTTGTGTAGAAATACTATTTATTTTCGGTATTTGGGGATGTTTGATAAGCAGATGATTCTGTTAAATCTTTAGCATTCTCCCAGTTATCAATCTATTTTTTCTTTCCTCTAGAGTTTGGTTTTTTGTATCACACTGTGATTTTCAGTAGTCTAAAGCATTGTCATTTGGCGGCTAGGGTTTGTCTATTTTCACATCAATTCGGCTTATGCATTTTCTGTTTAGTAGGCTTGTCTTATGCAGTGAGCCGTGGCTTCCCCAGGTTCTATGTCACGATGAGCCAGACTGAATCAGTGAGCACCTACAAGATGTCTGGGGTTGGATTTTTAAACATATTCTAATGTATATTTTCTTAGTGGTTTTCCTGGGTCACAGTTAGAAAGAAGATCGGTTAAAAATTTGTCACCTTATTGTATATTCACACAGAATTTTATGTCATATTCAACTCAGTTAGGTTAAAAAAATATTTAGTATTTATTTGAATGTGATACTTGTATTGAGAATTCATTTTTAATTTCGTGTATTGCATTTTTATCAATCCTCCATTCTATCTCCTAATCCTCCCAGGATATTTAATATTCTTAAATAATTTTAGATAACGACTTCAGAGACTTTTTTCTACGTTACAAGAAGTCTACAATTATATTCTCAATTGGCAGGAAAAAAATAATTTCCAAATTGTAGAATCCTAGTGAAATCTGATCATCTTTATGCTCCTTCCTCTCTGTAGGTGACATTAGACAGTTACCCAGCATTGAGCCTGGCAACATGCTGCAGGACGTTTTTGAGACTCTTAGGTCAAGAGGGTGTGCCATTGAGTTAAAGACAAACCACAGGACAGAGTCCCAGCTGATTGTGGACAATGCCACCAGGTATGAACTAATGAAGTTCCGGAATTTTGTGTCTGCTGTATTAGCAATAAAGTGTTTGTTTATTTAAAGCCTTTGAATCAGAATGATTTAGTACAATGCTTTATCGTGTCCTTTTAGTAAACCCATTCTGTCCCTTTACCATAGCCTGTTGGCACAGTTAGAAAACCAAAGTCAGTATCTTTCATTCCTGGCCCAGCATAAACTATGGTTAACATTTAGGAGTGGGTATATTTCTTGACTTTAGAAGTACATATGTCTGATTCTTTGTATCTATGGGTTCTATATCTATGTGTGCAACTCACCAGATTAAAACATTTGAAAAAATTGCACGTGCATTGAACATGTACAGATTCTTCGCTGTGTGATCTCCCTGTCGTGATCATTTGTATGGCCTTAGGTATCATAAATCATCTAGCGATGATCTAAAATAAACTGGTAGTATGTACATTATATGAAACTACCATGCCATTTTTCCTTCAATAATTTATTTATTTTTATTTTATGTGCATTGGTGTTTTGCCTGCATGTATGTCTCTATGTGTGAGGGTGTCAGATCTTGGAGTTAAAGGTAGTTGTTAGCTGCCATGTGGGTGCTGGGAATTGAACCCAGGCCGTTTGGAAGAGCAGTCAGTGCTCTTAACCACTGCGCCATCTCTCCAGCCCCCTACCATGCCATTTTATATATGGGCTTAGCATCCACTTATCATCAGAAGATTCTGAAAGGCAATACATGGGGATGGCTGTATGGGAATTAAAGTTGTGTTAAGCCTAGAATCTGGACCTATGCCCAAGGTAACAGAGACTTGGAAATGAGTCTTAAATTCAAAGGAGAGTTGGAAAAGAAATTTCTGATAATTTCTGTGGGAGAAAAAGCCCAAAGCAGAAAAAGCAAATGTAGGTTTTGACTCTGAGATGAGCCCTGGAGGCCCGCAAGGCATGTGCTCCTCAGTGGAAGGACGTTCTCTTCCCCAGTGTTTCTATATAAGCTTTCGGGGTTCCGCTCAGGGCTCGGGTGTTTGCTTTCTCCATATTCAGTATGGTAGAGAATCAGGATTATTACTGTTCTGTGACTTTTAAGAAGATGTTAAAATCTCTAGGTGTAATGGGACCTTGGAATACTAAGAGATGGTTTTGTTCACTGAGTCAAATTTTATCTTTAACTTTTTACTGTTTTATAAATTCTGTTTTTGCTATGTGTACATTTGCTTGGTTGTATGTCACCAGGACCTTGAGCATATCAAAACATTCTTTCGTGTGCTGAACACCCTGAGTAGAATAGTAGGGATAGTAGGATTGGTAGGGATAGGGTAGTTATTGCAGACTTCTGTCAAAACACTAAGAATAATTGGATATTTAGTGTTCTTTTTATATAGCTTTTTTTGCTTCTACCCAAAGGCTACCTCAATCTTGTTAAATCCTTTTAAAGTCTGTCAAATGTTCAGGAAACTGATCAGTTAGAATTTGACTTTCTCTGGTCTTGGGTGCTCTTCTTAGCAACCCGTTCCGTGTTCTTTTCTTCAAGCCGTGCCTATGCCACCGCTTTTAATTTCATTACGTCCTCGAGTATTACTGACCTATGGGTCTCTATGACAACCAGGGGACGTGTGTTACAGGTCCTGGGCCACAAGCCAAGCAGGATTGCTAGAAACTTCCAAACTAACCCTAAGACATGGCCAGCAAGAGCAGCTAACTCCTTCCAGGTTGTTTCAACACTTCCTGGGGTGTGACTGAAGGCACAGAAGAGCATCTCACCTCCACACCTCTGTCTTCCTGGGCGTGGCTAAAAGCACAGAAGGACATCATCTCACCTCCACACCTCTGTCTTCCTGGGCCATGGCTGAGGGTGGCACAAAAGGGCATCTCACTCCCACATCTCTGTCTTCCTGGGGTGTGGCTGAAGGCACAGAAGGACATCATCTCACTTCCACACCTCTGTTAAGTCTGTTCCTAGACTCAGTCAGAGGCTCTGTTGCCGTGAGGCACCCAGACCTTGCCATCTCCTATAATTGGCTGGAAAATACATGACGGAAAGAAAGATGAAGAGGCAGAACCATCAGGCAGATGGGGTGCCTGACTCAGCTGGGAAAATGGGAGCATACATACAATCCACAGAACACCAAACAAAGGACAGGCATGCAGCATAGCATGGAAGGGCTACGTTTAGTGCAAGACGACTTACCTAGAAAGAGATATGCACCACTGCGTGCAGACTTGCATCCCAGGACCCTGAGTTCTGCATATGTGGCCTGGGGAACCCAGGAATCTTGACTCCATCTTGTATTACTTGACTGCATTTCATAAACTTGACTTGGTCTCATATCTCTCCCCTGGGACGCGAGGCAAAGACCTGCTTTATGCTATTTAGTGGTCCAGTTCTCAGCATGGGGCATGGCTCATGGTGTGATCATTTCTTTTCTGATACTTTTAGTTGGCTTGTAGTGGGGGAAGTGATTGATAAATATAGTACTGAAATCTCACAGTATTTGTAGTATATTATAAAATGAATTGACTGCTGTCTGCACCTGCCAGGCTCTCTCTTCCCGTCTTCCACTAACTGGTATGAATTAATGTAAGGGCATTTGGTTGCTTCATACACAAAGACACATTTGTAAGTGATAATGCTTATATATATATACATATATATATATATATATGTATATATATCACCTATATATTTATCTTTAATTTAAGAATCTCCAGGCGCCAGTTTCCCAAATTTGATGCAGAACTAAATATCTGTGATAATCCCACGTTACCCATCTCCATTCAAGATAAGACATTTATTTTTGTCAGACTTCCTGAAGAGGATAGCAGTTCTCAGTCATCGAAAGGTGAACACCGATCTAGTAAGTGTTGATGTAGACTTGCATGTATTTTAGTTTTGTGATATTGTCATTAAATGACTAGTTATGTATTATCGGATGCTAACGGTAGGTATTGCTAGTGAAAGATGGAGCACTGGAAATAGAGCAGCTTAAGGATTGTCAAAAGCAGGCGACTCTAAAGCAGCGGTCTCAGCCTCCCTAACGCTGTGATCGGTTATCTCTGTGATACAGTTCCTCATGCTGTGGGGACCCCCAGCCATAAAATTATTTTTGCTGCTACTTCATAACTGTAATTTTGCTGCTGCTATGAATTGTGGTGTACATGTCTGTTCTCCGATGGTTTTAAGTGAGCCTTGAAAGGGTCAGACGAACCCCAGAGGAGCTGTGACTCAGGTTGAAGACCACTGCTCTGGCCCATTGGGAGGGAGCTCTCGACACCATGTAAGGACTCTCATAAAATACTTGGCGAGCCCCTCAAGTGGCTGGAGATGGTCTTCTTTACTGAGTCTTGGCAATCCAGATCTCTTCAGGAGAAAGTAAGTCTTATTTAATGAAATTTTCCTATTACTTTCTGTGAGTATATTTGTGAAACTGTGGTTACCATTAAACAGATAAATACCACGTGTAATTTTGGGTATTTAATGTCAGCTTGTCAGGGCTGAGAAAGAGCATGGGATGTGGCATCTTCTCCCTTGAGCACATGACCCAAGTCACTTCAACATGCGTGAAATAACAATCAAGATTTGGTGCCTGTGATGCTGCTGGGACATCCATATTAAGAATACTTACGTAAATACTATTAAATATCATTATATTGCATATGGCAAATAATTGTATTTGAATATAGTTCTCTTGGTTGATTTCGTTAACTTGACACAGCCTAGAAGCTCTGAGAAGGGAATTTCAGCTGAGGAATCGCCCAGATCAGTGGCCCGTGGGCGTGTCTGTGGGGGTTTGTCTTGATGTTCATCCATGTGGGAGGGCTCAGCCCACTGTGGGTGGCACAATCCCTACATAGGTAGTCCTGGGCTGTATAAGAAATCTAGCTAAGCAAGAGCCAAGTGAGGCAGCAAGCAGGCTCCTCAATGGTGTCTGCTTGAAGATCCTGTTTGGCTTCCAGCTCTGGATTCCTTCTGTGATGGAATATGTCCTGTGAGCCAGGCACATTCCTTTTTCCCCTAAGTTGCTCACAGCAACAGAGATGAAGGCAGAACAGTAGCGAGGTTCTTCTGGTCTTGATTTAGATTCAAAACCAATTTAGCAAACTTTAGGACTAGCGTATCCTCAGGGCTGGATGAGGAATGATTTAATTGATTCTTCTGAGAACCCACTGTAGCGGGCACAGTTCTCACAGACACACCCTTTACACTCAGTCACCTCCCCTGGCAACCGAGTTGACACGCAGCTTCAAAACATCCAATTCTGTCCGCCATTGTGTGCATAACCAATCCCATCATTCATGTTAGTTTTATATAAATTAGATAATAAGATGTGTATTTTGTTAGCTGGTTTTAATTAAATGTGATAGCTAATGTGTCTTCTCCAAAAGCTTAGCTAACATAGGTACTAGTACAAATGAGGAAAGCAGGTGCTGGCTTTTCCTAACTTGCTTTCTTCGCAGCTCTGTATAGCATATCTCAAGCACTGCTTATCTTGGTACCTGTTCTATATATTAAAGAGAATGTACCTTAGTTTGAGTGAGCCAGGGTCTTGTGTGGTCCAGGCTTCCTCCTGTGTTCACCTTCCTAATCAGGGATTACAGGCCTATGGTGTCATGCCCCACTCAGGAGACCATTCTCTTAAAAGAAAAGCAAGTTGTCCATTTCCAAGTGCTGGCAGAGCTTAGCTGATTGCCCATTTTAATTAAAAGCTTTTGGTGGAAAATTAACCTCTTCTTTCCGAAAATTGGTTAAATATTCCTTGGAGAGGCAAACAGCACTTTCTCATTAATAAGTTATTGAGTAAATTGTACCCACTGTTGCAAAATACAGAGACCCAAGACGGGATCCATAACTGGGCCGGAATTTCGGAGAGGCTAAAAAGTGTTTTAAAAATCAGTAAAATGCACAGTGTATGCGGATATGTGAGACAGGGAGGAGAACGAGGTGCAGATCCGGAGACTTGGAAGTTTCTGCTCTAGCAAGCCAGGCATGACTCGGGGTGGTATGAGGTCAGCTATTTTCTGAAGAGCATTGTTTCTTCACTGGAGAAATGAAGGTCTCTGTGAGCAGTTGGCTTTGTCTTTCTAGAGCTGAGTACCACAGTGCCCCGTGATTCATCTGCTACAAATCCTGCAATGTGCCTGTCCCCCTACCCATCCTTTTTTTTTTTCTTGAGGCAGGGTGTCATGTAGCCTAGGCTGCTATTGAATTTACTATATAGCTGAGGCTAGCTTTGAACTCCCTATCCCCCTGCCTCCCTGCACTAGCATAACGGGCACGTGCCCTATGCCCAGCTCTCTGATCCAGGTGTGGTTTTTCTTTTTGTAGTTGTTGTTTTATAGACTAGGGTCTCATATAGTCCCCAAATCCGTATATATCTTTGAACCTCTGCTCTTCTGTTGGGGATCAGGAGTGGGTCAGCCACCATACCCAGTTCATGTGGTAATAAGGCTCGAACACAGTGCCTTAGAGCTGCTAGACAAACCCTGTAAACTGTATCCCTCGCCCACTACTCCGGGTTTTACTTTCCTGTGAGGCACGGTGACTTTTTTTGTACTGTTGCTGAGAGACGAGAGGAGAGCTGCCTGCCAGTGGACAGTGTGGAAGGGAATAAGTGCAGGACACCACGGTCAACCCTCTGAGCTCCGAAGGAGATGGCCCGCCACCTGCCCCTTTGGAAAATGACTTTCCCAAGCCTTATTTTCGCCCTCTCGGATGAGTGCGGTTAGTGACACATAGCAGCTGGCAGGGTATGAACACCACTAGAGGTCTTCCTGCTTGGGGCTAAGGTGTTAGTGGCTGCATGATGGGAGGGCTGGACATTACAGGAAGGAGAAAGTTGGGGGAAGGTGGGGCAAATGTCCTGTTAGGCTTGTGGCCACTTTGGAGCCGATGTAGAGATACCTGAATATTTTAAGTTGGCGTACACCTGCTAAGACTCAGCACCGAGTATGGTAATACTTTATATGATGTACTATTTAACTTATAGATTTCACACTCCAACTGACTTACCATGTAGTACCTCTGGGGCTTAAGCCTTTCTCATGTTCTTCCCACTGCCATGACGCATGCCGACAGTGACGTAGATGTTCCCACGGTGGCCTTGTATTTCATGTGGTGAGGTGTTTTGTGTGGAACTGCCAGCTGATTTTCCCACAGAAATAGCATTACAATTTGGCCATCTTTTTCTCTTTGCCAGATTTATATTCTGCGATTAAAGCTTTGCTCCAAGGAAAAGACTTTGAAAATGCAAAAACATCACAGTTTATTGCATTTAGAAGGTAAAGCTTTTATACTGCGTTAATATACTCTATTCAGCTTTTAAACATCATCATGTTTTAATGTACATTGTGCTTAGGGGGAGAAACTTGTAATTTTTCGTTTTTAATTCTCATTCTTACTCTGAAGTATCTTTTCGTTAGCCATGTCAGAAGGTATTCATAACAGGGCTGTTTTTTTTATCAAGTGTATTTATACTCTTACAGGAAATGTGAGTGGATCAAAACTTTATGTGGAGATAAAAACTATAAAGCACTTTTTTTTTTTTTTTTTTTTTTTTTGGTTTTTCGAGACAGGGTTTCTCTGTGGTTTTGGAGCCTGTCCTGGAACTAGCTCTTGTAGACCAGGCTGGTCTCGAACTCACAGAGATCCGCCTGCCTCTGCCTCCCGAGTGCTGGGATTAAAGGCGTGCGCCACCATCGCCCGGTCAAAAGCACTTTTTTTTCCAGCTGGGCATGGTGGTGCACGCCTTTAATCTCAGCACTCAGGAGGCTAAGACAGGCGGATCTCTGAGTTTGAGGTCAGCCCGATATACAGAGTGAGTTTTTCAGGATGGCCAGGACTACACAGAGAAACTCTCTCTCAATAAAACAAAAGAGAAACAAACAGAAAAACCAAAATACTTTTTCCTCGATAAAGTTGTGGAACCATCTTAAGGGATGTACTCTAGCAGCAGGGCGTGTGCTAGCATGCTTGCCTAGCTGGTGCAGAGCCCTCACTTCCATTCCCAGTTCACAACAACAGCAATTAAAAACACAGAGGCCCAGGGTACAATTGTCGGTGGACATCAGCCAGTGTGTGACTGTGTCACTGAAGTGACTCTGGGTTTCGTGTGTTTCAGGCAAGACTGTGACCTCATCAATGACTGCTGTGCTAAGCACTACACGGACCATCTCATCAAGTGAGCACCCTCTGACTGACACCCAGGGTACAGGCCTGCCTTGATTTGCTGTTTGTTGCGTACACAGAAGCCATACACTTTTCTCCTGTTTGTGAAGCATGATGGTCTCTTTAATTAGACGGATTATATATATGTCATTAGGAATTGGCCTGAGCACTGAGGAGAATAAGATGAGAAATAAGGAATGGTCGTTTCCCTGTGGTGTCCAGGTTGACAGCCTCCAGCTTCAAGCTCAGTGTGGAGAATAAGGACTTTGTAATGCCGTGTGGATTTCCCAGGGCCTGCCGACAGGCTGTGTGTGGAGAACCCTGTTTGAGTGACCGGAGGAACGGGAGTGTAGCTGAGTCACAGTGCTTACACATTAGCGAGTGAATTCATTTGTGTTTGCCAGCACATGTTCATCACTGGGGTTGTGTAAAATATAGAAACCCCTGTCACAGAAAGCTGTTGGGTGGCCCAGCAGAGGATTCAGAATGTGCTTGGTGGTCAGTCATGGTCCTAGCAACCTTGCCCTCGTCAGGTAATTCTATCTTTCCATTTGTGTAAGCAAAACTGGCTGTACAGAAGGCCCTAAGGGTGGACGAAGAGCAGAATGAAGAATGAACCCAGCGCTTTCGCAGTGACAGGCCGATTGCTGCTCTTCCCACAGAGCGGTGCCGTAATTATTAAAAATGGAAATATGAGCAAGTTCTCTTGCAGAATATATAGAGAGAGTAATTTGCATGAAAAAATAAGGCTTTTGGTTTAGAAAATGGACGGACCAGAGCAGCCACACCAGTGTCTCTAACTGGAGAGAGCTCAATTGGGCCAAAGGGTTTAAGGTGACAAGAGAGTGAACATAAAATAGGCAGGTGACAGCTAGGGCAGATTGACCTCATGACGCAAAGATGTGTGCACGTGACTTTATCAGCTCTGGGAGGAGTGCGTATCTAGGTGAGGCGAAGAGGGACATCTCTAGGTTCTAATGGTGTGTGATTGCTTCCTAATATAGAGACCACAAGAAAAGGCTCATCTTCGCAGTTAATGATAAAATCTGCTGTACCCGGAATGCATACCTCGCAGATTTAATCCCTGGCAAGGTCCAGAAAGCCAATGGGAAAGGTTCCGACGCTGCCCCCTCCGACGCTGCCCCCTCCGATGCTGCCCCTTCTGGTGATCCCCCTTCCGATTTTGAAATCATGCAGGATTTTGAAAATGACGTTCGACTGTGCAATGGGGAAATATTTTTCATCACGAAGGTAGGTCTTAGGTAACAATGTTTGCCAATTAGAGTTTTTTCTAAAGCCTTCGATTTCATTCAGGATTTAATCACATCAGAGATGATATTCTTGTTCAATGTTTCTTAGAAATTTTTATATATCCTCCTTCAAGATGTATATTGGTCTGTAGGGTTTTTTTTTTTTTAAGCAATGTCTTGATCAGAATGCAATGGAATAATTGGAATCATTGGGAATAGTTGAGCTAGAAAGCATTACTTTAACTTTGTTTTAAATGAAAGGTATGGAAGGAAAACTTCTTTGTGGTAAGGTGGAAGTTTGACCAACACAGGTTAACTAGTTGTAACTTCAGTGTAGAAACTTTAGTAACGGTCTGTGCCTCTTCTTGCATAGCCCCCTCCCATGCTTAAAATATCCTGAAAGGGCTGGGAGGGAAAGAGTGTATGAGGTTTCAAGGGCCAGAAGTTTCTATTTCTGCTCATTGAAATACTCAAATGTGAAGGCATTCCATTAAGGATGGATTTGAAGCCTTTTCAAGTCTGTTGTTGTTGCTCCATTCTGGGTATCGAACCCAGAGCCTCACAAGTACTGTCAGCCCCAAGCACCTGGAAATTCTTAATTTGATGTAGAATGCTTGTGTTTGTGTTGCGCCCTAAGACTGTCTTTATCACATACGTGCTTGAATGTACGCAAAGTTTTCTTTGTCTTGGTCCCAGGATAAAACTGATATAACTTTCCGAGCAAAAAGACTTTTGACCATCAGCAATGAGGCTGGTCTGGAAGTGACTGTGGACTTTGACAAACTGGTGAGACACTGTCAGATAAGACACGCCTGGGCGCGGACTGTCCACACTTTCCAGGTGAGAGCAGATGCTCACATAGCCACTCGAGTACCTGCTTGTGTTAGTAAGTTTTTATCATCAGCGTGACAAAGTGCCTGGCGAGAGACGTTGAAGGAGGAGTTTCTTGCGGCTTACAGTTTGAGGGTATGGGCCCTGGTGGCGGGGAAGACAGAGCAGGGGCATGAGGTGGTTGGTGACGTTGCATCCATAGTGAGGAAGCAGAAGATGAAGCTGCTTCTCAGCTCTCTGTCTCCTTCTCATCCAGTCTGGGATCCCAGCCCATTGAATGATTTCCGCCATGCTTAGTTAGAGTGGGTCTTTCCACTTCAGTGAACACAGCCAGAAACTCCCTCATAGATGTCTGGAGATGCGTCTTCTCTGTGTCTCTTGGTCTCGTCAGGGTTAACTATAGCTTCACCACAACACGAAGCCCCCCAGGCTGACAGTCAGGATTAACTATAGCTCAACGCAACATGAAGCCCCTTGTGTTGTTTTCTTTTGTATTTATTTTGCTGTTAACTTTTTCCCACTGTCTTGGTTTCCATTTTGTCGTTTTGCTTCGGTGTCTGAGAGCTGCTTTCCCACGTAGGACATGTACACGACAGGTCGCTGAGCTTCCTTCCTGTAGCCTTCATTTCTGAGCACAGAAACACAGGAAATGCTCGACGCACTTTGTTCTCTTCCGGGCCGCCCTGTGTTTTGAAACTGAACTCAAGTCTCCACGTGTGTGAGGAAGGCATTTTAGCTGGGAGCCATCTCTCAAGCCTTTATAGTCTGTTAATACTCACATTGTCTTTATGTTTGGCAATCAGAGTTCTTGCTTGACTATAATTCAGATCATATATATATATATTTGTGTGTGCACATACGTATGTGTGAATATGTCTCCTGTGCTCGTGTGTGTGTGTCAGGTGCGCTCATGCATGTGTGAGCACATGCGTGTGGTGGGCAGAAGTTAATGTCAGGTGGTCTCACTAGCTCCTCAACTGTCTTTTGAGACCCTAATTAAACCTGAAACTTGCTGATGTGGACAGACTGGCTAGCCCACAAGCCCTGCAGAGTCTCTTGTCTCTGCTTCACTAGTACTGGGGTTACAGGCGTGAACTAATTTATTTATTTATTTTTCTGCATGGGTACTGGGGATCTGGACCAGGGTCTTACGTTTGTGTGACTGGCACTCTACTGATAGAGCCATTCTCTAGCCAATCTGTGTGTATGTGTGGTGTGTGTGTGTGTGTGTGTTTACCTTTGATGAGGGCATACATGGTGTCTATACATATTTATATATTCTCCTGTTATTGGCTATTTTATATATCTTTTTTCTTTGCCATTATTGGTAAACACATTTCTGATGTCACTCCTGAGCTCAGACTCTTGGGCGATGACATACACTCCGGGGTAGACCCTGTGTAACATGTTTATACGTAGGTTTGTATAGTCATTTCAAAGTCTTTGGTCAGGGAAATTGTAGCATTCCGTGTAGTCTTTACAGTTTGTTTTGGTCACCAGAAGCCAGTTGTGACCCCGTGGAACCTAACGTTGGTAACGTATTTAGCAGTCAAGAGTTTTGAGATAATGAATAAAATGGATTCTCCAGGAAGAATGGACCCACTGGCTGGGTAGAAGGACGAGAGAGTACCATAGTATTGTGTATGTATGTTTGTGTGCACCTGCATATTTGTGTATATGAACGCAGGCGTTCTGGTGCCGCTGTGCATATGTGGAGGTCAGAGCAGTCTCGTGTCCTTGGTCACCACTGTTGAGATGGGATCTCCTTGCTTTTCCTGCTGTGCCCGCCAGGCTAGCTAGGTGAGGCTTTTACGAGGCGTCTGGTTATCCAGCCTCGTCCCTGAGCCCACCCCACTGGGTTGCTGTGCTAAGTCTCCCCACTGTTTTTACTTCTCAGGGGTCCGAGGAGAACACAGTCGCCTATGTACTGGGGAAGGCAGGCCGCCAGCACTGGCAACATGTCTACACCGCGGTGACGAGGGGCCGCTCCAGAGTGTATGTCATCGCCCAAGAGTCTGAGCTCAGGAGCGCCATCAGGAAGCGCAGCTTCCCCAGGAAGACATGTCTGAAGCACTTCTTGCAGAAGCAGCTCTCTAGCGCCTGTGCGTCTCCAGCTGATTTCCCATCCCAGTCCTCAAGCCCTGAAGTTGGAGGGACACCCAGCTCACAGCCTCCAGCATCACCCCTCCGGAGAACCCCAGACAAGAGAGCTACTACAAACCACGCCAGGGGTGAAGCATCTGCAGCCAAAGAGAAGTTCACCTTTGATAAAAGATGGCTGTCAACTTTCTTTAATGACATGGATACGGATGAGGAGTCCGAACAGCCTCGGGGCTCCAAAAGAACTGGCGATGGCTTTCCATTTGATGAGGAAAGCCCCAGTAAATTCTGTGTGGTAAGAGCGATGTGTCTTTATGTTCATGCTTCCTTTAAGTCTTGTCATCTGCAGTGTGCCTGGACAGGACCGTGTATTTCCGATAGGGTGTCACTGTGTCTGGACAGGACTGTGTACTTCTGTTAGGGGATCACTGTGTCTGGACAGGACTGTGCACTTCTATTAGGGCGTCACTGTGTCTGGACAGGACTGTGCACTTCTGTTATAGGATATCACTGTGTCTGGACAGGACTGTGCAATTCTGTTAGGGTATCACTGTCTGGACAGGACTGTGTACTTCCATTAGGGCATCACTGTGTCTGGACAGGACTGTGCACTTCTGTTAGTGTATCACTGTCTGGACAGGACTGTGCACTTCTGTTAGGGTATCACTGTCTGGACAGGACTGTGCACTTCTGTTAGGGTATCACTGTCTGGACAGGACTGTGTACTTCCATTAGGGCATCACTGTGTCTGGACAGGACTGTGCACTTCTGTTAGTGTATCACTGTCTGGACAGGACTGTGCACTTCTGTTAGGGTATCACTGTCTGGACAGGACTGTGCACTTCTGTTATAGGGTATCACTGTGTCTGGACAGGACTGTGCACTTCTGTTAGGGTATCACTGTCTGGACAGGACTGTGTACTTCTGTTAGGGGATCACTGTGTCTGGACAGGACTGTGCACTTCTGTTAGGGCATCACTGTGTCTGGACAGGACTGTGTACTTCTATTAGGGCATCACTGTGTCTGGACAGGACTGTGTACTTCTGTTAGTGTATCACTGTGTCTGGACAGGACTGTGTACTTCTGTTAGGGGATCACTGTGTCTGGACAGGACTGTGCACTTCTGTTAGGGTATCACTGTGTCTGGACAGGACTGTGCACTTCTGTTAGGGTATCACTGTGTCTGGACAGGACTGTGCACTTCTGTTAGGGTATCACTGTCTGGACAGGACTGTGCACTTCTGTTAGGGTATCACTGTCTGGACAGGACTGTGCACTTCTGTTAGGGTATCACTGTCTGGACAGGACTGTGCACTTCTGTTAGGGTATCACTGTCTGGACAGGACTGTGTACTTCCATTAGGGCATCACTGTGTCTGGACAGGACTGTGCACTTCTGTTAGTGTATCACTGTCTGGACAGGACTGTGCACTTCTGTTAGGGTATCACTGTCTGGACAGGACTGTGCACTTCTGTTAGGGTATCACTGTCTGGACAGGACTGTGCACTTCTGTTAGGGTATCACTGTGTCTGGACAGGACTGTGCACTTCTGTTAGGGCATCACTGTGTCTGGACAGGACTGTGCACTTCTGTTAGTGTATCACTGTCTGGACAGGACTGTGCACTTCTGTTAGTGTATCACTGTCTGGACAGGACTGTGCACTTCTGTTAGGGTATCACTGTCTGGACAGGACTGTGCACTTCTGTTATAGGGTATCACTGTGTCTGGACAGGACTGTGCACTTCTGTTAGGGTATCACTGTCTGGACAGGACTGTGTACTTCTGTTAGGGGATCACTGTGTCTGGACAGGACTGTGTACTTCCATTAGGGCATCACTGTGTCTGGACAGGACTGTGCACTTCTGTTAGGGTATCACTGTCTGGACAGGACTGTGCACTTCTGTTATAGGGTATCACTGTGTCTGGACAGGACTGTGCACTTCTGTTAGGGTATCACTGTCTGGACAGGACTGTGTACTTCTGTTAGGGGATCACTGTGTCTGGACAGGACTGTGCACTTCCATTAGGGCATCACTGTGTCTGGACAGGACTGTGCACTTCTGTTAGGGTATCACTGTGTCTGGACAGGACTGTGCACTTCTGTTAGGGTGTCACTGTGTCTGGACAGGACTGTGCACTTCTGTTAGGGTATCACTGTCTGGACAGGACTGTGCACTTCTGTTAGGGTATCACTGTCTGGACAGGACTGTGCACTTCTGTTAGGGTATCACTGTCTGGACAGGACTGTGCACTTCTGTTAGGGTATCACTGTCTGGACAGGACTGTGCACTTCTGTTAGGGTATCACTGTCTGGACAGGACTGTGCACTTCTGTTAGGGTATCACTGTGTCTGGACAGGACTGTGCACTTCTGTTAGGGTATCACTGTCTGGACAGGACTGTGTACTTCCGTTAGGGCATCACTGTGTCTGGACAGGACTGTGCACTTCTGTTAGTGTATCACTGTGTCTGGACAGGACTGTGTACTTCTATTAGGGCATCACTGTGTCTGGACAGGACTGTGCACTTCTGTTAGGGTATCACTGTGTCTGGACAGGACTGTGCACTTCTGTTAGGGTATCACTGTGTCTGGACAGGACTGTGTACTTCTGTTAGGGCATCACTGTGTCTGGACAGGACTGTGTACTTCTGTTAGGGCATCACTGTGTCTGGACAGGACTGTGTACTTCTGTTAGGGTATCACTGTCTGGACAGGACTGTGCACTTCTGTTAGGGCATCACTGTGTCTGGACAGGACTGTGTACTTCTGTAGGGCATCACTGTGTCTGGACAGGACTGTGTACTTCTGTTAGGGCATCACTGTGTCTGGACAGGACTGTGTACTTCTGTAGGGCATCACTGTGTCTGGACAGGACTGTGTACTTCTGTTAGGGTATCACTGTCTGGACAGGACTGTGCACTTCTGTTAGGGTATCACTGTCTGGACAGGACTGTGTACTTCCATTAGGGCATCACTGTGTCTGGACAGGACTGTGCACTTCTGTTAGGGTATCACTGTGTCTGGACAGGACTGTGTACTTCTGTTAGGGCATCACTGTGTCTGGACAGGACTGTGTACTTCTGTTAGGGTATCACTGTCTGGACAGGACTGTGCACTTCTGTTAGGGCATCACTGTGTCTGGACAGGACTGTGTACTTCTGTTAGGGCATCACTGTGTCTGGACAGGACTGTGTACTTCTGTTAGGGTATCACTGTCTGGACAGGACTGTGCACTTCTGTTAGGGTATCACTGTCTGGACAGGACTGTGTACTTCCATTAGGGCATCACTGTGTCTGGACAGGACTGTGCACTTCTGTTAGGGTATCACTGTGTCTGGACAGGACTGTGTACTTCTGTTAGGGTATCACTGTGTCTGGACAGGACTGTGTACTTCTGTTAGGGCATCACTGTGTCTGGACAGGACTGTGTACTTCTGTTAGGGTATCACTGTCTGGACAGGACTGTGCACTTCTGTTAGGGCATCACTGTGTCTGGACAGGACTGTGCACTTCCATTAGGGCATCACTGTGTCTGGACAGGACTGTGCACTTCTGTTAGGGTATCACTGTGTCTGGACAGGACTGTGCACTTCTGTTAGGGTATCACTGTGTCTGGACAGGACTGTGTACTTCTGTTAGGGCATCACTGTGTCTGGACAGGACTGTGTACTTCTGTTAGGGTATCACTGTCTGGACAGGACTGTGCACTTCTGTTAGGGCATCACTGTGTCTGGACAGGACTGTGTACTTCTGTTAGGGTATCACTGTCTGGACAGGACTGTGTACTTCCGTTAGGGCATCACTGTGTCTGGACAGGACTGTGCACTTCTGTTATAGGGTATCACTGTGTCTGGACAGGACTGTGCACTTCTGTTAGGGTATCACTGTCTGGACAGGACTGTGCACTTCTGTTAGGGTATCACTGTGTCTGGACAGGACTGTGTACTTCTGTTAGGGTATCACTGTCTGGACAGGACTGTGTACTTCCATTAGGGCATCACTGTGTCTGGACAGGACTGTGCACTTCTGTTAGGGTATCACTGTCTGGACAGGACTGTGCACTTCTGTTAGGGTATCACTGTCTGGACAGGACTGTGCACTTCTGTTAGGGTATCACTGTCTGGACAGGACTGTGCACTTCTGTTAGGGTATCACTGTCTGGACAGGACTGTGCACTTCTGTTAGGGTATCACTGTCTGGACAGGACTGTGCACTTCTGTTAGGGTATCACTGTCTGGACAGGACTGTGCACTTCTGTTAGGGCATCACTGTGTCTGGACAGGACTGTGTACTTCCGTTAGGGTATCACTGTGCTGCAGAACCCTGAGACAGCTGTGCCTCACCTCCTCCAAAGTCTCCCTTCTGTGTCCTCTTGGTGCTGGCCCTTTTCTCACCCTTTCTGAGGCAGCCACACTGGGGCGCTCCCACTGACGGATGGATTGATGGCTGACTGTCATATTCCGTGAGAAAACTTCCCACTCTGTACCTGCCTTCCTGTCCTCCCTGTCAGGCACCTATGGCTTTGCAGGCTGCAATCACATTGTCGCCACAGCTCTCTTACGCTGGTTGCTTCCAGTCTTCTCACACAGTTCTGGAGCCTTTCCTTAGGTCTTGCTCTTGGCCGTTCATAGTTTGAGTGTGGCTACTGGTTCACTGTCTCTTTCTGCTCACGTGACCTTAGTCTGTGCTGACGTGAGAAGTGCCCTCACTACTCCCCTCCATTTCTCCTGCTTTCCTGCCACACACCCCTTAGCTGGGCCATCTCTGAAGGCCTTGAAGATACACTGTTTTCTCACAGTTTCAGTCATCCCCTTCGCCTGGGTGTTTAAGTGGCTGCCATGATGTAGGTGCTGGGAACTCTGGGTAAGCAAGTAGAGATTCTTTTTCACACGTGTGTGGGCTGCAGGCAAGTTAGGAAGTAACTTCATGGCTCACTGAAGAGAGTCCAGGAACCACTTCCTTCGTATCTTTATTCCTAGAAACAGGCATTGTGGAACCATACAGCCTAATGCCTTTCTCTCGATTCTCATTTCAACCCCCTTTCTTCTAGTGTGACTGACACCCCTGAGGTAGCTTTATTGAGAAACGTCCCCGCTCTGCCTAGGTGTGGGTGCTTCTTTCACTGGAGGTGATTGGTTGCTTGCCCCTCCCCCCCCCATTGCCTTCTCACCACATCCCCCACACTCCACTCCCTTTGGTGCTCAGCTCCGTTCCTTGGGGTGAAGGCTCACTGTGCCTTCTTGTGGCTTCTCAGTCTGGACTCGCTCTCCCAGCACCGTGATTTCTTGCTGTCCCTCTCAGCTTCAATCTACTGTTTTTGTTCACCAATTCACACTAAAGGAATCAAAGTTGTTTCTTATCTCTTCCTTTTGGCTTTTATATTTTGGAGATGTAGCTGGTAACCGGCTGACTGGATGGGAGAAGGCAAATAAGAATACTCCCAAAAGTCCCTGTTTTCTGGCTGAAACGGTTTGGGAAATAGCTGCAAATTCATTTACTGAGCTCAAAAAGACCCAAGAAGACCTCACCGGAAATAGCGTGTCTCCTCCGGCAGGCAGTAATAGTTGCTCCGCTTAGAAATGAGGAATCTTAAATGACTTCTAAATATGGGCTCAAGAGAAGCTTACCGATTGATTTATGAACTTGCCACAGATTTGCTGGGTGGGGTTCAGCGGAGTCGAGTTCAGAGTGAGTGCTGATGAACCTGCCCAGGTTCTGCAGGTGACACTCATGTCCCCTGCCTGAAGAAGGCACGGGGCATATAACAGATTCTCTAAGAGTCTGCCTGACAAAGAGTTCAACTGAGAGGAGATAACAGATGATCGGGGGAACAAGGTATGCAGTTGAGAGGTAGTGCTGCAGACCCAGGGCAGTCGGGACGGATGGACGGACCGCAGACCCAGGGCAGTCGGGACGGATGGACGGACCGCAGACCCAGGGCAGTCGGGACGGATGGACGGACCGCAGACCCAGGGCAGTCGGGACGGATGGAGGGACTGCAGACCCAGGGCAGTAAGGACTGCAGACCCAGGGCAGGCGGGACAGATGGACGGACTGCAGACCCAGGGCAGTTGGGACGGATGGACGGACTGCAGACCCAGGGCAGTCGGGACAGATGGACGGACTGCAGACCCAGGGCAGTAAGGACTGCAGACCCAGGGCAGGCGGGACGGATGGACGGACTGTGGACTTGGGGCAGTCAGGACCGATGGATGGACTGCAGACCCAGGGCAGTCGGGACAGATGGATGGACTGTGGACCTGGGGCAGTCAGGACCGATGGATGGACTGCAGACCCAGGGCAGTCGGGACAGATGGACGGACTGTGGACCTGGGGCAGTCAGGACCGATGGATGGACTGCAGACCCAGGGCAGTCGGGACAGATGGATGGACTCTTTAAAAGAAACTGTCTTCCTATTGGAGTGGAGATTCCTGGGATCATTGTAAGTGCTTATGAATTGAAATTCAAGGAGGTGACTTTGGCCTTGGTGTAATGGATGGTGATCAGGGAAAAACTCTTAAGTTTTTGACATCCAAAAACCCTGGGTAGCTGTCAGGTACTTACCACAGGGCAGGAGAGATGCTAAGGGGCTGAGCCGAGTCCTAAAAATGAATCAGGTGTAGCTGGCGTTGGGTCAAGAGTGGCGCGCATGTGTTTGGCCTGGGCATAGGCTCCAGGTATCGTTAGTCGGAATTAGTATAAAGGATAAGCAACAGTTTTGTGGGGAAAGGACAGTCCTTTTTCTTCTGTGGTGACTCTAAGCCTCATCTACACCCCAGTGCAGAGGGGACCTTTGATGCGCCATTTCCATCTTAGTGTGATACCCCTCCCCCAAAGTAAGCTTGCAAAGACCCCGAAGCTAGGCTTCTGACCAGACCAGTAGAGGGACAGTTGTAAAGAAAGAGCCTTCAAAAAAAGTTTCTTGAGTTATATTTCTTCTCACCAACAGTGGGTGGGGGTGGAACAAAGAGAAATTGGCAGTGTTGTTCAGCCCCAGGCCTGAGTCTCCTGGAGCCTCTGACTTTGACCAAGGCCAGTATTGCAGATCTGTGAACATAAGAGTGATTGGGGACTGTTGTGTGCTGGCTCACGTCCCTGCACGATGACATCAGCCCAAAGTGTGCCCGTGGGAGGAGATGATGTTCTTCTTTCTCACAGGCTTTGCCAAAAGTATACAGCATCTACAGGAATCCCTGCAAATGGGGAAACAGAATTCAGAACATTAGGACTGGTAAATTAGACATTTCCGTAACTCTAGAAGAATTTATCATTTTCTTGAAAGAAAAAAAGTGAGAAGGGCTGTCCATATGTCCTTCCTTCAAATTCACATTTTTACCCACGAGCCACACCAGCTTTAAATTCAACACATGAAGACATATACGGCTGTACTACCGAGCCATTGTTGTGCAAATATTGTCAGTGTGCTCACACCCACGTAGGTGCAATAGGAGACACAGTAAGACTGCGTCATATGCTCTTTCCGGGGTAAGAAAGTGTGCGTGGATCACACTCTAAGTCAGTGGTTCGCCACCCCCCTAACGCTGTTGTTGTGATCCCCCAACCATGAAATTATTTTTGTTGCTACTTTATTAATTGTAACTTTGCTACTGTTATAAATTGAAATCTGTACTTTCCAGTGATCTTAGGTGACCCTGTGAAAGGGCCAATCCACCCTCAAAGGGGTTACCGCCCACAAGTTGAGAACTCTAAATTGGTGATAAAAATCAAAGTTGACCATAAAAGCATCAACTAGAAGCATAGCGTGCTGTATTTCCACATTGGCAGGTTTATGTCACTGACTCCACACATCTGTGGTTATAGCCCTGCACGAGGCAACAGGAAACTTTTAGCTCCCTTTTGACCGTAGGGGACTGCTATTATATTATATATAGTTCATCATCGGCCCGAATGTCATTATGGTCTGCATGACATTACTAACGACTGGACCCCTCTTTGCTTCCATGCTTCCTAGTACATTAACAGCTTCGGGTTTTGAAAAAAAAAAAATCCTGAAGGGAAATGTTGACTTGTTATTTTGCCTGCTTCAAAAGTAGAAACAGAAAAATACAATTGTGCTTTTTGATACAAATATCTGAGCCAACACTGCCAAATTTATCAGATAAAACAGTTATTTCCAGAAATATGTTTTTTGTAAAATTCGCAGTGTAATATAAAAAGCAAGCTAGATAAGACAATCATAATGGCCGAGGGAAGATCAGCCCCTGTGTTAGTCAGTTTTTCCAGGAAACAGCCATTTGCATGGTCCATCTGTTGATCCGAGTGTCTGTCCCAGTAGACGGCATCGGAAGAAACCTGTTCAAGTGATTGCGGAGACCTGCAAGGTTGAATTTATAGAACCACATGTAGACAGTGCTGCAGCTTGAGTGTTAAGGCAGGCAGGCAGCCACAGGCTTTCCTCGAGGAACAAGGGTCTTTTTCCTGTTATGGTTTCCAAGCGACTAGACGAGGTCCACCCACCTTGCAGAGGTAATCCACATATCAGAGATTCACCGACTTGAATATTTCATTCAGCTGTGCCTCTGTGGGAATGCCTAGAATAATGTATGGCAAAATCCAGGTTCCAGAAGTTCAGGCAAGTTGGCACAAGTGGTTGAATAACACGCCCAAACTCTAATGTACAGGGATAGCACTGTGGAAACACGTGTTTCTTTTCCTTTTTCTTATGATGGTAAAAACTGAGGACCACGGCAGCCTCGTGGATGCTACTTGGGCATCACTAGGGGCATGAAGGTGTGCAGCCTGGCAGCCATCAGGACTGTGTGCCTAGGGACCCATTTCCATCTTCAGATTCTTAATGTTTGCACAGGGAACCTTCATTGTAATTCTGTGCCTTGCTCCCACATTAGATAGTAAGCCCCATCCCTTGCTTTTAGAACTTGGATGCCTATGTTTAGGCAATGCACAGTTCCTTCTCCATGTCAGACCCTTAGCTGGGTACAGGGGATGCCACAGGGGGCAGGAGAAGACATGATCCTTCAAGAAGCAGAGAGACCATTGGTAGGTAGCTCAAGCCTTCAACGATTGTGAGGAGTGCATTCTTTCTTCTTTAGAAGCAGTCGGGGGGAATGGGAGTGCCTATGGTAGGCAAGGTGTGTTTTTATTAAAATTAACTTTATTTTTATTTCCAAACAGGTTGAAAAACCGTCTCCACAGGTGTCTTCTGTATTTCAGAATTTGAGGTTGAATAACCCAATTCGCAGACAACTTTTCAAACCCACTGACGACCAAGAAATGGTTGAGTCAGATGTGATGGCTTACATCGATAATCCCAGCAGTCAAGAAGCTGACACAGGACAATCTTGAGTTCCAGGCCAGCCTGGGCAACATCACAAGACCGTGATGTTCAGGCAACACCACCAACGAAAACCTCCAGACAGAAAGAATAATTATTTTTCCTTTCAAGGCAAAGTGGCTATTTTAGCCTCAGTGTTTCAAGCCATGAGAAGATAGCTGTAACTGGGATTTTATTTTTGGGCATTTGTATTTGGGGTATTTGCTTCAAAAGAAATTTTTATTTGTATTTTTAAATCTGAATTTAAAAACAGATATTTTAAATTCACCTGATAGCCACAATGATCTCCTCCTCTGTCCTCCTGAGAAGAGTTAACGCTGGATGGAGATTATGGAAAAAGGTGCTGTGTGTTTAGAACTCTCCCGTTTTAGGGATGTCGTATGTTCTGTGATAAGCTGCATGACCACTGTGGATCATCATTGCCAGTACCCCACAGTAGTAGCAAAGGTGGGCTAATTGTACCTGTTGATACTCACACATCCGGGGGTGCCGTGTTTACCACAGAGGTGTCGATACAAGGCCGTCACTCGCTCCATCCCTGCTCCTGGGACTCCGCATCCTTGGGACTTGTTTTTGGATTTGCCTTTTCTCGTTGGGAGTATGTTTTGATTATATCCCATTGTAGGGAACCTTTCTCTTAAAGTAGATTGGTTTTTAAAAAAAATATTTATTGCCAAGCGGTAGGTTTTTAAAAAATATTTATTGCCAAGTGGTGCTGTGGTTTGAATGTGTCTTCCCAAACAAGGGTTTTACAGCAGTAGTGGATGCCTGGTGAAAGTCACTTTTTTGCTGTCCTGAGATCTCTTGTTTTTGTTTTTATTTTTACTTTGTTTTGCCCAGGGATGACAGGTCCCCATTAGAGGTGCACACTGGCTACACACACACCTTGTCTGGCTGCTTCACTGCAGTTCTCATCATGTTAGAAATTGCCACTCAGATCATACAGACACTTCTGGCAACAAAGTATTTAATGTGTGCACATTGCTTTATTTTCACATACTCGGCTGTTTTCCTATTGGATTGCTGGTATAGCGCGGGGATATTTTTCTCTGTTTTTCTTTCATTTTGGGCTGTAAGCAAGTACTTTACTACTAAATTGCAGCTCTAGCCCTAAACTAAGTTTTGTATGTACTGGGAAACAAACAAACAGTAACAATTGTGTCCCTCTTCTGATTGTAACATCCTCTTATGGCTGTAACAATTGTGTCCCTCTTCTGATTGTAACATCCTCTTATTGCTGTTCCGTGGTTCTAGTCATCCGTGTCTCCGAGATACACCTTTGTGAGCAATAAATTTACTCTTTGCTTTAGTAAGTTGCCCAGTCTGGTTTTTGTTTATAATAACACAAGGAACTAAGACGAATGGTAAAATAAAAAGTTAAGTCCTCATTAACTTAATGTTTTTAATAGTGTGTGAACAAATTCTATAGAATTTCCTCACTTAATGAATACAGTTTAGTAGCTTTTAGTGTAGTGAATGAATTGTGAAACTGTCACTATAATCCATTTTAGGGCACTTTCATGACCTCCCAAGCTTATACCCCACTAAGCATAATCTACTCATTTACTCTAGCTAACTGATTTGTCTTTGTAGATTTATCTATACTGTACAGTTCCTGTAAGTGAAGACAATAAGAGGTCCTTTTGAACATGACAATGCTATTCAGATTTTTACCAACATTGTATCAGTAATATATTGGTAATTCAACTCACTCATTACTAAATAATATTCCTTTGTATGGATCTATTGCATGTTGGGTTGACAGGGTGATTTCTACTCTGGCTGTTATAATTAATACTACTCTGATCACTTTGTGTAAACATTTTTTGTGTATAGATAAACGTTTTCGTGTTTTTGGATTATGTCACTAGGTAGGATCGCTGGGTTATATAATAAGTCTGTCTTTAGACTCTTCAGCAGTTAGCATTTTATATTGTCACTGATAGTTATGAAAATTCCAATTTCTCCAGTGTGTGCGTGCATGTGTGTGTGTGTGTGTGTTTGGAGTATGTGGACCTGTGTGTGTTTGGGGGAGGGTGCATGCACCTTATTGAATATGAAGGAAGATGTAGAATGTTCTGCTCCATTACTGCCTTAGGCCCTTATGATGGAGTCTGTCAGTGGTCAGGAACTCTCCTTCTTCTGTTCTGTCTCCTCAGCATTAGGGTTACAGCTATGCATGACCACAGCCTGCATTTTACATGGGTTCTGAGATTTGAACTCATGTCCTTCAGCTGTGTATCAGGTGATCTTGCTCTAAACCACGTACCCTTTGTTTGTTTGTTTTGTTTTGTTTTGTTTTGTTTTTCCGAGATAAGGTTTCTCTAAGTCACAGCCCTAGCTGTCCTGGAACTAACTCTTGAAGACTAGACCTGCCTCAAACTTACAGAGATCCACCTGACTCTGCCTCCCGCGATTAAAGGCTTGTGCTGCCACCAAGGGCCTTTGGAGAAAAAAATCTATTTTTATGTTTTGACTATTAGGTTAATATAAAAATCTGAGAGTTCCTGATACAGTCTACATGTGAGTCCTTTATAAAAAAACAAAACAAAACAAATGACCTGCATTTTCCCCCTCTCATTCTGTGAGGTTTTATGTTGAAGGACATGTTTTGGATTCTAGTGATGTCCACTGTGGGATGTTATTGCTTGCGGTATTTTTGGCGTTATAGCCTGTGCAGAGCCATGAAGATTTAGTTCTGTGTTTTTCTTCTAAGCATCTAACAGTTTTTGGACTTGTTTAGATGTCAGATTCACTTTTAGTTAGCCTTTGCATAAGGTGTGACAAAGGGGTTCATTCTTTTGTAGGTGGCCATCCAAGTGTTTGATCTCTATTAAAGAGATTGTCTTTTCCCCCGTTGGTTGTCTCCGTATCCTTGTCAAAAGTCAGTTGCCCGTGTGAGAGTGTGTTTATGGCTTTCTAGTTGTACCCCACAGATCTGTAAGTTGGCTTGTGTGTAAATACCACAGCATGCTGACTTCAGTACTGTAGACTGTAGTACTGTAAGATTTGAAGTCAAGCACAAGCCTTCTAACTTGACTGTTCTTTTACAAGATTGTTTTAGTTGTTCTGGGTCCCTTGGGGTTTTGTTGTTGTTTTCTTTTTAAGACATGGCCTCACACAAGCCCTGGTTGGCCTGGAACTTGCTATGTAGACCAGGCTGGCCTCCAAGTCAGAGAGATCCTCTTGCCTCTGCCTCAAGAGCGCTGAGATTAAAGGCGTTAGCCATTGTGAACTGGATTCTCCGCATCTCCATATGAATTTTTGCTTCCAGGTTTTGTGAAGAAGGCAGCTGGAAATCTGGTAGGGAGAGTTTTAGGACTGGATCAACCTCATTTTAACTTCGACTCTTAGGAACTACAAGGACACTCTTACATCTCTGTCAGTGCCCTCTTTGGAGTTTAGAGTGTCATATCTAATAATTCTAAATGTATTAGTGACTTTAGGTGAGGTTTACTTTTAAATTTCTATTCTTTTTGATACTATTAAATTGAAATCATTTCCGTGCAGGTTTTTGTCTTTGTGCAGGTGTTCATGCGCACGCACACACGGAGGAGGCCGGAGAGCAGCCTCAGGTGTTCTTCAGGGCCATCCACCTTGATTTTGTTTGGTTTTGAGAAAGGATCTGTTTGTTACCTGCAGATTCCTGGCTTGTCAGGTGTCCAGTGAGCCCCAGGGTTAGCCTGTCTCCTCCTCCCCAACAGTGGGATGACAAACACAGGTTTCTAGCTGGGCTTTGAAAGAAAACCTCAGAGCGCGTGACAAGCATTCACTACGTTGTCTCCTCAGCCTTTGTCATGGTTTTTGGTTGGTTCCTTGTTACTCCACAGAAGCAAATGGTTTTTGTATACTGGCCTTGGTGAACTGGTTGATTCTGGTAGGTTTTGGTGGATTCCTCTGAGTTTTCTGATAAGACATTTCATCTACAGGCAGGCGTCACTTGAATTCTCTCTTTCCAATCTGGGTGCATTTTATGTTGTTGTCTTGCCTAGCTCCCTGGCCAGATGCTCTGCGTGCACCGTTGTAGAGAGGGCACAAATGTGGAGCCTTGCTGTGTTCCTGACATTAAGGCATATTTGTCAGCTGTCACTGTAGTGAATCATGAAGACAAAGCTCATTTGGTTCCCAGTTCCGAAGTCTCTACGTATCTCCAGTGATGGGGACCATCGTTCATCATGGGAGGTTGTGTCATGGTGCAAACTCCTCCCTTTGTGAACCAGGAATCAAGACGAGAAACTAGGCAGGACTGAGCCCCACAATCCTTTTCGAGATCAAAGGATAGCCCCCCAAGGCCTCACATCCTAAGGGTCCACAGCACTTCCCAGTAGGACTACCCTGGAGACCAAACCTTAAACACACAGGCCTTGGGTGAGGGAGAGAGGATTCGGCATGGCCTCCAAATAGCACTGGAGGAAGAATTCAATCTTTTACCATCTCTTCTTAGCAGTGAACTTTTTTTTCATGCTCTTTAAGACCAGGATTTCTCTCTGTTGCTAGTTTGTTGTATGTTTTTATGGAGGGAATTTTTATCAATTGTTTTTTCTGTTTCTACTGCGACGATATAGTTTTAGCCTTCATTACATGGCTATGGTATAATGTGCTGATCGTTTCTTTGGATGTTAACCCAAACAGACTTTCTCTAGGATACAATGAAAGACAAAAAACACTGCTGCTTCAGTTTGCAGGGCCCTGCTGGGGATTTTGTCCCCAACAATCTTAGGTGATGTGAGTGGGTAATTTTCTTGGTCTGGTGTTGACATCAGGGTATGCTGGCCACGAGAACGAATGGAGAAACATTCCACACTCTCTAGTTTGTGAAGAAGTGGTGCTTGATCTTCGTGAAATGCTTGGGGATTCCTAAGTGAAACTGTCTGGATTTGGGCTTTTCCTTGTAGCAAGTTTCAGTAGTCACATCTCCTTGGAACTGTAAGTCAAGACTTCCTAGTCTAGACCTTCTGTTTCAAATCCAGGTCCATTTGTGTTTCAGAGACTCAGTTTTGAGAGTTCGAATCTTGAGGAGTTTGTCTAAGTCATTCGCCACTTGACTGGTGATCAGAATAGTCCTCCGCAATCTGCTGTTTCTGTAAGGCAGGTAGCAGGGCTCGCCTTGTGCTCCTCATTTCAATAACCGAGAGCCCCTTCTCCCGCTGGTGAGTCCAGCTAATAGTTTACAAATATATATAGAATTTAAAGATCTACTTTTACTATATTTGTGTGTGTGTGTATGTGTGTGTGTGCACGTGCGTGCGCATGTAGGAACATGCATATGAGTGCAGATGCCTGAGGAGGCCAGAGGTATTGGATACCCATGGAAGTCGTGAGCTGCCTGACCTGGGTCCTGGGAACCTTTGCAAGTGCAGTATGTGCTCTTAACTGCTGAACCATCTCCCCAGCCCCCGTAATTATATTTTGAAAGTTCTATGGACTGTTTTCTGTTGTTTTTATCATGGAGAATGTGTTGATTTCCACTCTTACTCTCATTTATCCTAGGAAGGGCCATTAGGGAGGGCTGTATTCTAGCTGACATGAGAGTTAGTCAGAGTTCAGGGTCTTGGGAAAGAGTTTGTTATTCTATCAGATTGCCCTGTGGATGACTGACTGTTCAGCTCATCATTTCGGAACAATTGAGAAATAATTAATTGGCTCGGGGATGGGTGGCAGTCTGTGGCTTACTATAGTGATGTGGGAAGGATGGTTCCTGCTGATGCCCATTTTCTGGAGCACAGAGGTTGGTGGGTATAGAGGAGGGAATAGGAACTATCAAACTAGTAGATAGAAAACTTCAACGGTAGCTGTATTCTAAATATAGGACTCACAGCTTCAATGCCATCAAGGTGATATTTAAATCACTCTGCTTTCCTTAAAACACAGTGAAACAAATTATATGTAACTGGGTCTCAACATAGCCCCTGGCTGGCCTGGAAGTCACTCTGTAGATCACAGAAATCTGCCTGTCTCTGCTCCAGAGTCTGGGCCTAAGTGCATGTTCCTCTCCACCTGGCAGGAACTAGCTTTTATACGATGTCTGTACTGTTGGGTCAAAATACACCTAGTTAACCGAACTCAGTATTCTGGCAGCTGTCACTGGAAGGGAGCATCTGGGAGCCTAAAGTTGGGATGTGAAGCAAATGCTGGTTCTTTGCAGCCCATGAAGACTCAAGGGTTCGCTAACGTGGCTGAGCACCTGCTGGCCTCCCTGGATGGCCATAATCACTGTATGACACTGAAACTGGTCACTGTGTTTGGAAACGACTACCTGAGATCTCTGGACTCTCTTTTCATTGTTTCTGACAGTCATTGGCCATTGATTTGTTCTACTTCATCTCAATCTTTCATATGAGGTCATCCCTCATTTTAGTCGACAGGATTGACTCTGGCTATACTTCCTTGCCTTGATTTTCACCTCAAGTTGCTGTACAGACCTTATGCTACAGTTGTTTGGGCTCTATAATAGTAATAATAATAACAATAATTAATAATTAATAATAATACAAATTAAAAAATGGAGCTTCACTTGGGGTCATGTGACTGCCATGTGTTTATAATGTGACCCTGTGCACATTGGATGTAACTTTGTAAAAATTAAAGTGAATTTACAGAGCCTTGTTGAGACTACTGATGTAATTTTTAAAAGATATCATAGTTAAAGCATGCATTTTAATAACTAATGTAAATGTGCCTCCAAGAATGCACGCCGTGTTTCCTAAGGGCAGATGTTGCACCTGTGAATGCCACACTGGTTTCAAAGGCGTTGCTGTGTGCAGGTGTTCTCTGCCCTTTCTTGTATATTTAAAAGCATAGGCTGTAGGCTCTTTGGTATCCCACGTGGGGAAGCCGCTGCCAGGAGGTAAATTCACACCACGTTTTGAGCACTAGCGTTGGCATCCAAACCCAGATCTGATCTCATTCTCTCATTCATCCTTAGTGATTTCCGAGTTGACAGAGACTCTTCCCTCCTTTGGGAAACTGGAAATGAACATTGCAGCGTTCAGGCTGGGACACTGAATTACAGTCAATGCACCAAAAAATGCAGGTCATTTTTTTTTTATTTTGGCTTTTTAAAATCACTGTTTATTCCATTTGGTAGAGGATTTTTTTTTCATACAAATATTTGCAACAATTTTGAATTCCCCAAAACCATACATAGACGATAAATACCATGCTATTAAAGTATTAAATTTGTACAAAAATACTTTACAGTTTAATACTTGTTTGTTACAAACAAAAATACATATTTAAGTGACTCATGATCTTTTTTTTTATTTTTTATTTTTCCTTAACAGGATTCTGTTCTATACTTTCTTGCCCTGGCAGTTCTGAAATGTGTTTGAAATCATGTTTCCTTGCACAGAAAAAGATGAATCATTTTCCTTAAACAAAGGACACAGTGTTTGGATGCTTTGTCTGTGTGGGTGTATTAGTGACCAAAATGAACATGTTTGGAAAATAATTGCTTTGATATTCTACCATCAATATACAGATCTCTATATTTTTTAATATTTACCAAATAACAGTTATTAGTATAGCTATCCAAAATATCTGAACAAATGGCAACAGTTGCCAACGAACATTAAAGCAACTGTCACAGTTATTTTATTGCTTTGGGGAGGATGATTGGCAATGAGATTTTGTGAAGATGTATTTACAAGTTCAGCAAGTGGCATGGCTCAGAACAAAAGGTAGCCCCGTGTCGCTAAGTATGTGTGCTGTGCACCCTCGGTGTGCCGATCTGCAAACGTGAGCTAGATGAGTTCTAGTGGCCTACCCATAAAGTGAACCTCATTTCATTAAACTCTTCATTCATTCTTAAATTCTTTAGTCTTGGGATTTTTAAAATAGGATCATATCACTAATTCTCCGTGTTACTACACATTCTAATTCATTATCAGAGAGTTTCAACTATTTAAAAAAAATGTGTCTTAAAGGGGGGAAAAACAGGTCACAAGACATATCCTGTTTGATCATCCGTTGCATAGGGAGTAGCATACATCTTAGTTAAAATCATTCCTACATTTACCACCACCTATTATGATTTCCGGCGTGCATCGTTGCGGAAACGTTTTAAGAAAACCTAATGCTATACCCGTGCCCCTCCCACTGTGGCAGGCCTAGCGGATCCATCTGCTCCCCTAGCAGAGCCAGCTCTACGTGATTCCACGTTGCTTCTGTTCTTACGTTAATGGCTGTAGAGTAAGAAACGCATCCTTAGGGAAATTATCATAGAGAATATTGTCAAACGGATGTTTCTGTAAAAAGTGACAGGAAGATGAACTGTAAAAATGTTTCCTCTGATCTTAAGTCGTGGGAAGGGGCGGGCTGCTTCCTTTTGATTCTCTACCACTGGGCCTGTCAGAGTAGGGCCTGCCAGTTACTGGAGCAGCCATGGTAAAAGAGACCTCTTCAGGTTGGGAAGGGGTGTGAACATGAGCCATGAGGGACATTTAAAAGACCCCTGTGCTTGCAGTTAATGCCACGCGACTCTCTGTGCCTCAGCTGTCACAGAAATCTTAAAGGGATTTTTAGCACCATGTAGATATTGTCTTTGTCCTGCTTTGTGAAGGTGTTGCTATAATGTGTTAGTGGGTTCTCGGGTCTCTAGATTACCACCGTGGCTGGGCTGTGGGAAGAAAGCACTGTTCTGTCCACTCCAGTCTCCCGGCAGAGCCTGCTGTTCTATTGACTTCTGGGAGGCCAGTGGGTTTCTGCTAATGACCAGGTCCAGCTTGTTGCCAGATTCGGCTATGAGCGGCACGACCAGGCAGCAGTCAAAGTCTCTCGTCCGGACGTGGTTAACCTGCCAGGCCAAGAAGAGCCACTTTCAATGACCGGTGCAGCCACTGCTCCCAAACCCAGAGGCCAGTGGCTGAATCCCGAGGGCGACCACGCCGTTTGGCTACTTAGTTCACTATTTATCCTCTGCCACTGCCTGTTGGGAGCTGAAAAGCAAGGCAACATCCTTCTGTCCCCACACTAAGATCACCCCGGTCAGTCTCCTGTTGCTCAGTGCTACCCCAGTTTACAACAGAAGCAGCTTAGAGTGGGGAGCTGCTTCGCTGTAGACTAGCGGTGGGCAAGGGTTCCAGCGAGGTAGCCGCAGGCAGTCTGGCTGCCACGATGCTTAACTACCTCGGTTAAGAGCAAATCCACGCCCTCCTCAACTGACACATTCTGGATGCACTCCAATTCTCTTTCAACTGTGAACTTGGGAATCGAACCTCGGGGTCACACAACGAGACCAATACTCTCTGATGGAGTTATAGTTCCCACCCCACAGAAGCACTTGTTAAAATCACCTGCATTCAATTCCCAGTCCTGGCTTCCCATTCTCTCCCCTGCTTTTTGAGGACAAGTGTGGGGCACTTTGAAGGACCCAGTTTAAACTCTGGGAACCGAAGCATCCTCAGCTCCTTGGCTGTTGACACTTTACTACTCCAGACATCCACCTGTCCCCTAGTTCTCCTCTGATGTAACAAATGATGGCAAAGGCAAAGATTGCTGCCTGGGCCTGAGAAGAACACCACACCCATGTCTCGAGCTGCTGGCTAGAGACGAACACTTGAGGCATCTTTGCCTCGTCTCTGGCTGCTTCCTGCTTCCACTACTTCCTCAATGGACCACTCAGACATTTGCCCTCCAACTTCAAGTCTCCCAGTACAGACAGCTAGGTGCCACCTCTTCTCTCGTCTTCACTCTTCATTCTAGTCTGTGTGACTTGGGAACAGAGGATTCCCCTACTGGCTCACGGTGCTCTCCCGTCCGGGATCCATTATTGAGCAACACTGAACTATTACAGAAGCACGTTACATTTGCATTCTGCATGTCCAAGGGCTGCCCACCCCCCAAGCCTGGCTTTCTCCCAAAGTAGGTGGGGGACCATACTCAGCATACACTGGACATGGGTTGGACAAGAGCCACCAGGGCCTCCTCTATAAATGTATGTCCCACAGTTATTGAGACAACTGGGAGAATTTGTCTTTAAATCATCACCCAAGTCAAAGATCCAAATCCCTGTCGCTGGTCATTAAACCAGGCTTGCTGGCTACTCTCGTACCTGATGCCCCGTTAAACCTGGGCCCTCGTTTCTCATGGTGCACTCGGCTTCCCTCGGCTTTGATCCTCTGCTGTTTTCTTAGTTCTTCCACGCTCCCCTCCATGCTTCTCTTCCCCTTCTAGCGAGGCATTCACCATGGGTACCTTTGTCTAACCCCTCCTTCCAGAAATCTTTAGCCCTGTCTGGAACACTGTCTTTAAGCAACAGATCAAACTTAGGAACTGTGTTGCATTGGGATGGGCTGAAGTAACGAAAGACTTCGTCCAAAACAGGTAGGTAGCTTTAGCTACACTTCCCTGGTTTCCTCGTAAACACCCACTTCTTCACCATGTCCCTGTTCATTCACACTAATAATGTATTGCTTCTCTCTCTCTCTCTCTCTCTCTCTCTCTCTCTCTCTCTCTCTCTGTGTGTGTGTGTGTGTTGTAGGTACATGTGAATGTGTGTTTGTATGCAGGCAGGTACATGTACCATGGGTGTGGAGGTGAGCGACAGATATCAGGGATTGTGTCCTGGTTTGCTCTCCTCCTTCCTTTCTTTAAGACAGGGCCTCTTACTGACACTGTAGCTTAATGGTTTGGCTAGACTGGCTGGTCAACAAGCCCCAGGGCCGCATCTAGGCTGAGGTTTGAGGAATAAGCATTCAAACGGAAAGGACAGCTCAGTGTCAGAAAACGCAGGAAGTTGAGATAGAATCCTTTACGACAGGAGGAGAGTGGAAGGGTCCAGAGTGTGAAGGAGAATTTGGAGGGCATTGCTGCTTGAAGGTCAGAGGCAAGGATTCAGGACCCCCTCTGAGGTCTTACCTGTAAGAGCCTGTCATAGGGCTTCAGGCCACCAAGATCACCTGGCCCAGCTGGGCGGATATTCTTGACATACACTCCTTTCTCTAGCAGGCCATCTGCCACGCTGAACCCAAAGTCCTCCATGCCAGAGTCCTTGTATAAGGTCACCTGGAAAGTGTGAAAATGTGGAAGTTAGCCGAGCGGGAGCCGTTTGCTGCTGAAGTCTCTTGGGTCAGACACCCACCCCTGCTACTTTGCTCCTATCCCAAGAACATCCTTGGAATCTAAAGTCTCAACCTGAGCAGCCAAAGGAGGACAAATAAGTCACATCTTTCTTTTTATCGTTATTGTTCCTTCTCACTAAAAAAGTGCGTGCATCATTGCTGTAGGAGGTCCTTCTGTCTTTGGGTTGCTTTCATTGGTAAATAAAGAAACATCTTTTGCACTGTTGATAAGGCAGAACTTAGGTAGGTGGGGAAAATTAAGCAGAATGCTGGGAAGAAGAAAGCAGAGTCAGAGAGAAGCCATGAATCTGCCAGAGATAGATGTGCTGAATATTACCGGGTAAGCCACTGCCACGTGGCGATACACAGATTAATAGAAATGGCTTAAATTAAGATGCAAGAATTAGCCAATAAGAAGCTAATGGGCCAAGCAGTGATTTAATTAATAAAGTTTCTGTGTGGTTATTTCATGGCTAAGCTAGCCGGATGGCCGGAATGAACAAGCGGCCCTTTCTTGCAACACATCATGTGTATTCTCTCTCTCCTCTCTCTCTCTCCTCTCTCTCTCTCTCTCTCTCTCTCTCTCTCTCTCTCTCTCTCTCGTGGTTTGCATGCATGTGTGTAGGTCAGAGGACAAAGTCAGGTATCTTGGTACCCTGATCTATCATCCTCAGCTATATTCTCCTGAGATAGGTTCTCTCACTGAACCCAGAGCTTGCTGTTTTCCAGCAAGGCTGACTGGTCATTAAGTCTCATCAATTCTATCCCTTACTGTTCCCCATGTAGTACTGGGGTTACAAGCATGTACTGCCACACATGGCTTTTTCTTGGGGGCTAGGGATCTGAACTCAGGTCCTCAGGCTTGTATAGCAAGAACCACTTTTACCCAGTAATCCACCTCCCCAGACTCCACCTCCTCCTGTCAAATTTCAATCGTTAGGCATAGGACACAGCGGGCAGCTTGATGTCTAATGTCTCCCTGGAGCAGCCCTGGCTGGGAGGGAAGCCAGGGATGAGTGATGTTGAAGGATAACCTTTTCCTGCCTCCTACCAGCCTGGTGCTCTCCTACATACTGTATTCTACACTGCCTCTCCGTTTGAACCCGTGCCACGACGAAACACTGTTGTATTTGCTGAGATGCCCATGTTGCTCATCAACAGAGCTCTTTCTTTTTTTATATATACATATGTTTATTTTAATTTAACTTTTAAAAAAAGATTCATTTATGATTTATACAACATTCTGCCTTGATGTATGACCGCATGCCAGAGAAGGGCACCAGATCTCAGTACAGATGGTTGTGAGCCACCATGTGGTTGCTGGGAATTAAACTCAGGACCTCTGGAAGAGCAGCCAGTGCTCTTAACTTCTGAGCCATCTCTCCAGCCCCTCAGAGCTCTTTCTAAAACATCCCCAGGCAACCTAATAACATGTCACATGGGGATGGGCTAGTTCTGTTCACTTGCCCAGGGTTTTTAGCAGCTCAAGGTGTCTACCCTCCCATGGTGTAGCTGATATCCCGCACTGCACCTGAGGGCAGCTCCCTAAAGCTCTACCCCTCCCCCAGATTCACTTCTCCAAGAGGCAGCCTGAGGTGAAAGAGAAAACCATGTGCACATCCACAAAATGCTTCCTGAACCCCTGACTGTGTTCTAAAGATTGGGCTGAATGCTGGAACAGGAGTAAACAACAGAAACAAGAGTCAAACCCACACTGAATTTCCTCATTCGGCACTTTCCATTCACGTGTGCTATGAGGTGGGTGCTGCTTTATTAAGGTTGATTAGGTGCCCTCCAAAGTCTCATTATATTTCAGCAAGGATCTGGGCTTACTTCACAAACTAATCATTACACACGCACGCATGCACGTACACACACACACATAAACACACATATACATACATGCACACACACATATTCCTGTCAAATAGTAGAAAAAAAGCAAACCCCTCAGAGCTATACAAGGCAAACATGACAGCTAGACCTTTTATAGCAGGTTTAGATTTTTATATCCAGTTATTTGACTGGGGAGAGGTATGGACCACTAAAGGAAACACAAAGGGGTCAGTGTGGGGATTTTATTTCACTGAATAGAAAGCTAAAAGCAAAACAAAACAGAACAAAAAGCAATCAAGCTTCCTGGGTCAATACTACTTACCAGCCCACTCTGTGGTCTGTGGTTATAGTCATTTCAGAGGTGATGGAATTCAATTTTATGGAGGGTAAGCAATCTGCCCGAGACCACAGAGGTAAGGGATGGTGGGGCAGGTCTGTCAGAATCCAGACGCCCAGTGCTTAACCAGCATGCTCCACCGGTGACCAGAATGCTTATTCTGACGCTACGGTGAAGGTGTTTGTAGTTGTTCACATTTTTAAATGCCTTAAATAGGACGGTGTTTTATAATTCATGGCACCTGGGGTCCTGGAATTATCTAAATATCCCATCCTTCTTACCTTCCTAGTCTCTTTTCCCCAGGCACAGCCCCCAATAGGGCTTGGAACTGAATAAGGTCTTTCTCCCCTCCCCCCCCCGCCGTGTGTGTATGTGTGTGTGTGCATCCTAATAAAATCCACACCTCACACACTGGTGATGTGGGGGGGGAGTTAAGTGGCATGACTGAGAGCTTGCCTTTGGCCAAAGTAAATTGCACCATGAGAAAGTCTAAGTTTTGTTAGTGCCCTGGGCTCAGCTATGTGGCATATAACTCCTGCTGCAGCTTCTGCAGAAAGGTAGTGTCTTCTTGTTCACTGCTCTATTTCAAAGCTCTAACCAGGTGCCTGTCACGTGGCAGTATATTGGGCTGAATAGAAGGAAATGGCTTTCTGGCATTCCGTGCTCTGGCTAACTGGTCATACCGAGCCACACGCTTAGAAGCCAGTGCAGAGGTGTGTGAACACGAAGCGGGATTTAATTCTAGGCTCAAAGACCCTCCGCCAAGGCTCTTTGCAGTTAGACACTGCCCAGTGCCATCATGGCTGGACAGGAAGATGCTCGCTGGTGACACTGTATAGCTATGACAAGAGAGCATACTTCTGTTACTGGAGCCAGCCTGCTCCACCTTGTGACTGAGGAACCTTGGATTTGGGGACTGTGAGGGAGACCAACTGGAGGGCCATTGTCATGGAAGCTGAACTACATACTTATAACGTCTGTGACACCTGATGTTTCAACAGGAAAAAAGGATGCTATTGTCTCAACTAAGTGTATGCGTGTGTACGTGAGTGTGTGTGTGTGTGTGCGTGCGTGTATATATGTGAGTGTGTGTGCATGTGTACGTGTATGTATGTGAGTGTATGTGTGTGTGCGTGTGTGAGTGGTGTGTATGTGTGAGTGTGTGCATGTGTGTGTATGTGAGTGTGTGTGCGTGTGAGTGGTGTGTGTGTATGTGTGAGTGTGTCTGTGTGCGCAGCAGGACATTTAGAGAGGAAGTCAGAGAGGGATGGAAACGTATCCAAGGTCAAACAGAAACCAAACAGAGAACTGCTTTAAAACAAGATCTCTGATTGCAAAGCTCTGATCTTTTGACCATATAATGTCTTATTTAATGTATGGTTTCTTCAAAATGCTTTTTTTTTCAATTGGACGGTATATCTCAGTGGTAGACTAGTTACTCAGGATGTCCAAGGCCCTAGGATCCATTCCAACACTGTCAAACCCAACGACCTCATTTCCCAAATCATAAAAACAATATAGAAAAAAATATTTAAGACCTTCTGTAATTATGTTTTTGTCTCAAGCCATAAGATAGGTGATATCTGCATTATTCATTGGAGGAGGTTATTAAGTTTCATTTTATTTTATGTATAGGAATATTTTGCATGTCTATATGTAAGTATGTGCAGCATATGGGTGCCTATTGCCCGCAGAAGCATAGAAAGGGTATTAAGATTTCTAGGAGAAAGAGTTATAGATAGTTACGAGCTGCTCTGTGGGTGCTGGGAATTGAACTTGGGTCCTGTGCAAGAGCCATGAGTACTTTCAATCACTTAGCCACCTCTGACACCCTGGAAGAAGATCACACACACACACACACACACACACACACACACACACACACACACCCCAGCTCGTGTTTAGGCAGTCATGTTGGTGAGCCTCTATCTACATGACAGAGTGGATTTGGAAAAGCCCACGAGGCCTCAGTTCTACAGGAAGAACTGTAGGCAACTGAGAAGAGCGGAGAAGTGCTCTTCCCCAGGGAAGAGTGCAGCAACTGGTGTTCTGTGCCAATGGTCAGCCCTGAAAACATACACACAAGTAAACATTATGTGGGCTGAGTATGTTATATTTGAGAATACATATGTATACATGCATGTGTGAAGTAACAATTAATGAAAGAAGAGGCCATGAATTTGAAGGGGAGGGGAAGGGGTATATGGGAGAATTTGGAGGGAGGAAAGATAGGGGAGAAATGTTCCAATTGAAATAAATAAATAAATAAACTTTAAGTATCTTTTAAAATAAAGATGCCACAGCGCCAGGACTCCCTGGTCCATCACTCAGTGGCGGCACTGTCACAAATTGCATTGAGTTCGGCTGCTCTTGACTTCATTGGGAGAATGCTTGTCTACAAGAGTGTCAGATGGTAGCTTGTGTCCTAAAGAGCTGATCATTTTCTTCTGTATTGACAAAGTTCTCAAATAAAGAGACGTTAACGAGCATCAGAGAACACACAGCCTCACCAATCCCTGGAGATGCAAATTAGAACCAGGATGAGAATTACCTCCAGTTAGAGGTTATTTATTAAAAAAAATGAAAAGAGATGCTGTCAAGGATGCGAGGGCAGAAGAGCCTATCATATACCCTGTTGGGGATGAGGTAAATCAGTTCAACCATTGTATGTAACCTAGGCAAGCTTCTCAAAAACTAAAAGCAGAATTGTGTATGACTCTACAATCTTAAGGCTGGATTTTCCAAAGAAAATGAAGTTATTATATCAAAAATATGCATAGCCCCATGTTTATTCTAGTACTGGACACAACAAGTGAGATGTGAAATCAATGAATAGTCACCACCCCATGAATGAAGAAAGGAAGTGTGAATCTACACCATGGAAGGTTATCCGGCTGCAAGAAATGCAGTCTATCCCTTTAGGTTCCATTGATGGAACTGGAGAACATTATCTTAAATAACGTAAATCAGGCATAAAACAGACAGAAATCTCATGTGAGTGCTCACTGGTGGAGGCTGGAATGTTGATCTGAGGGAAGAAAGAAGAAGAGTGGCCACAGAACAGGGAGGGGACTGGGAAGAGTCAGCAAGGAGGTTATCCAACCACAATGAGACAGAAGCGTTCCGTGGAGCACAGAAAGAATCTACAACAATGTACGGTGTATTTCAAAATATCTGGAAGAATTCACAGATTCTTATCACATAGAAATAATGTTTGAAGCCAGGTGGTGGTGACGCATGCCTTTAATCCCAGCACTCGGGAGGCTGTGAGTTAGAGGCCAGCTTGGTCTACAAGTGCCAGTTCCAGGAAAGGTTCCAAATTTACAGAGAAACCCTGTCTTGAAAAATCAAAAAGAAAAAGGCAAATAATGTATGAAGAGAAAGCAATGCTAGTTACCTCGATTTGATCATCACACACTGAATACATGTATTATAACAGTATCCTCCAAAACATGTAAATAGTATGTGTCAATTACTAAGTATATAATAAAAACTATGCTTGCTATAGAAAATTAGACAAAGCACGCTTGGGTGTAGCTATAGGACAGAAACATACTATGAATTTTATATAGACCCTAGATGTTATTAAACTGATGCAAATCGGCCTTAATTATTTGCTATTCTCCAGCACCTAGTCCGTCATTTCCCAAATGGTCTCAAAAAGTTTTAGTGTGTGTGTGTGTTTGTACATGTATGGGCACCTGCTCGTGTTTCCACGTGTGAATATGGATGTGAATGGACCCAGCACACATGTGCAGCTCAGAGGACTACATCGGTTGTGGATTCTCCTCTTCTACCTTGTTTCTGAGATGGAGTTTCTCTGTGGTTCTCTGCTGTGTTTCCAGGACGTCCAATTCACAAGCTTCTAGGCATTCTCCTGCTACCCTCCTCCCTGTAGGACTAGTGGCATCGCCACGCCTGACTTTATGTGGGTTCTGTGAATTTGAACTCAGGCCCTCACATTTGCATGGCGAGTATGTTACCCTCTGAGGCATCTTACCATCCTCACAAGTTTATGAGATCATCAGGATCCCAACAAGAGCCACTCATTGCCTGTGCTAGACTCCGTATTTTCTCTTGTCTGGGGCATGTTTCCATCCACTCTCCCTAGTGCTACTGACTTACAGTCAGAATTCAAGAAGGACTTCATTCCAAGACTCCATGAGCCCCTGACACCATAGAGACAGCACCAAATACTGTCTACAAGCACATTATTATCCTCACAGTTAACCAGATAAGGTGGTATTTCGGGTTTCTTTTCTGTGGCTGTGATCAAAGCATTCTAACTAAAAGTAACTTGGAGGAGTTAATGTGGATTAAACGTTATAGACATCACGGAGGGAAGCCAGGAAGGGAACTCAAAGCAGGAGCCTGGAGGCCGACATCAAAACAGAGACCATGGCAGAGAATTGCTGGGCTCCTGGGCTCCTGGGCTCCTGCTGAACTATCTTACTTACAAGCTCAGGCCCATATTCCAGGCATGGCATCATCCACAGTGACATGGGACCCTCCCACATCAATCACCATGAGAAAATACACCATATACAGGTCCCCAGGCCAATGTGATGGGGGCAATTCCTCAACTAAGGTTCCCTCGTCCTGGGTGTTTCAAGTTAATGATGAAGATTAGCCTCCCAAAACAACTACCTAATCCCTAAAGGGCAAGATGCATTTGGCATGAATATGCTGAAAAAAGGGAGGAGTCACATCTCCACTGGGCAGGTGTGAGATTTCCTTATGTTACTGAGCATGGGGTAAACTTCACAGGCTGAGGAATGTTTTATGTTTGGATTTTTCCATTTGGTATCTTCAGAGCATAGTTGGCCACAGAAAATTGAAACTGCAAAAAGTAAGAGTGCAGGGAATGGAGAGAGACAGCTGACTGCACAGCCCGCAGCCATGATGGGGAAGACAGCTGACTGCACAGCCGCAGCCGTGATGGGGGAGACAGCTGACTGCACAGCCGCAGCCGTGAAGGGGAGACAGACAGTTGACTGCACAGCCGCAGCTGTGGCTTCTAGCCTGTAGAGTGTTCTACCTCACACACACATTAAACAGAAGTTAGTTCTGATGTTTGATGTAGTCAGTGTATGTGGGGAACACAAATAGATCATATATGTACAGTGGCTTCCTGCACTATCACACCGCCCATTGATCCATGTCCAGGCTCATAGTTCACCCACAGATACCTGTGTCTGAATAATTTCCTCGGGGTTGCAAGGAATAACATCTAGTATAGCCAGTCTTCTATACTGTCTTAGTTAGGGTTTCTGTTGCTGTGACGAGACACCATGACCACGGCAACTCTTATAAAGAAAACATTTAACTGGATAGCTTGCAGTTCAGAGGTCCAGTCCATTACCATCACGGTGGAACATGGCAGCAGGCAGACATGGTGCAGGAGAAAGAGCTAAGAGCTGGACATCTTGCAGGCAACAGGAAGTGGTCTGTCTCACTGGGTGTGGTTTGAGCATCTGAGACCTCAAAGCCTGCCTCCACAATGACACACTTCTTCCAAGGAGACCACACCTACTCCAACAAGGCCATACTTCCTAACAGTGCCACTCCCTTTGGGACCATTTTCTTTCAAACCACCACATCTACTTACTAGCTTGAATTTGTAAAAATTGAATTCTCCTTTTAACTAGTATTGTCTGATTACTTTGATATGCAGTTAGTACAGGAAAGGCTGAAAGACTGAATTTAATTTCAGAGCGGAAAAGTCGTGTGCTCGGTACTTCCAGTAACGTCTTAATGAGACTTTATTTTGCTGTAAAGGATGGGTTTAACCTATGGTGCTTTCCATATGTGTTGTGTTCAACTGTATTAGTATTTCTTTGGATGCTCAAATGCATTTGGACTTGGAAAAGACGGGGTGTCCTTCATGCTGACGCCCCATTTGTTCTGATAGGATCTGTGTTTTCTAGCACACGTTATCATGGACACATCTTGACTATTTCTTGTCCCTCTTCTGGAATCAGCTATCACAGCCAATCCTTGATTAGATGGGAAGTTTCTAGGTTTTATTCTCAAAGAAAGGAAAAGAAGGAGGTGGGAAAGGGGAGAAGGCAAAGAGCCAATAGAATGTCGCTAGACTGACCTGTTTACGGGTAGGTGCAATCTCTATTCTTAAGGTTTCTGCCTGTACACTGTTTCTTGGCTCTGTGGGTATTTTATTTATTAACTCATTTTCTTCTTTATTCTAGCCATGTTATTCATGTGATAAGCAGCATTCCTGTGGCGGGACCATTGCCTCTACTCTTAAGCGGCAGTGTGTTCTTAGTTCTATGTAACTTGAATTTGCTACACTGTGTCCCCGTGGGCTCCCTATGATTGGCTGAATTAGAAAATAGGCATCTGCCCTGAGGTACACTGAATAGGACAAACCAAAGCTCACGGTAGAAATCAGAAGTCCACTTTAGTCTTACAGCTGAGGCCTGTTTTCCAACACCATAACCCAGAGCCCTTGCATAGGAGAATAGACCTGGAGTTATGAGATTCTTCATTGCTCAGCAGGCTTGTGACTCCTAGGTATCTGCTCCACAGGCCAGAACGTGGGAGCAGCTTGTGGTGGTTTGAATGAGAATGGCCCCCATAGGTTCACAGATTTGAGTACTCAGCCACCTGAGAGTGGCACGCACTATTTGAAAGAATTAGGAACTGAGGTCTTGTTGGAGGAAGTGTGTCACTGGGGTGGGTTTTGAGGTTTCAAAAAGCCCATCCCAGCACTGAGGAGGCAGAGGCAGGTGATCTCCGAGTTAAAGGCCGACTTGGTCTACAGAGAAAGTTCTAGGACAGCTAGAGGTACGCAGAGAAATCCTGTCTCAGAAACAAAGCAAAGCAAAACAACAATAAACAACAACAAAATCAACCCTCCCTCTCCCCCCCAAAACCCAACAAAAACAAAAAAGCCCATTCCAAGCCAAGAGTCTCTGTCTTCCTACTGCTTGTGGATCCAGATGTAGAACTCTCAGCTGCTTCTCCAGCACATCTGCCTGCGTGTTACCCTGCTCTCCATCTTGATAACCACAGACCAAACCTCTGAAACTGTAAGCAAGCCCCAATCAAATGTGGATAAGAGTTGTGTGGCCATGGTGTCTCTTCACAGCAACAGAACACTGGACCAAGACAGAGTCAAACAACGAGCGGCACCTACATTGCCAACATCAACACATTGACTGGAGCATGGATGATGAACGCCAACATAGCGGGCTAGCAGATTAGCTTGTGTGGTTCTGGCTAAGCCTCACACAGGATGCATCTCGATGGCAAACTGCTCACGATGAGGGGCTCTTAACTGTTCTAAAATAGAAATCAAGGTTTCTGTGGAAAGATGCGCCAAGGATAGAAGATATGAATATTGATGGCCAGCTCTATCCTTCCTTAGAAATTGCTAAGGAATAGTAAATTAATACAAATGAAGTTAATTATTTTAGAATCACACAAAAGATCCCAGAAATTAATAATCTACTGTCAGGAAACACAGGTTGGCTGCTCTCAAAATAGCCACAATAATTCACACCATGTAGTTCCGCTTGCCTGGAGAACACTAGTGGGGAATTTTTTATTTGTTTCTGGGCTCCCAAAATTTCTAAGGATTCTGAGGTTTTACCCACAGACAAAGTCTTATCCAGGCACTTTCTATAACTCTGTACAGGAAAATCATCCTTTCTTCTAATTAGGTCTCTGAGCCTGGAAGCAGCTGATGGAGGGATTTCTTTGATCTTACTCAAACGCGCTAGGATCCAATCCTGGAGTATGTGACCTCATTTGCTGGGTGTCTTCGACCAAATCATGATTTCTGTTCGCATAAAAAATCCTCTCGCGCCGGGCGGTGGTGGCGCACGTCTTTAATCCCAGCACTTGGGAGGCAGAGGCAGGCGGATCTCTGTGAGTTCGAGGCCAGCCTGGTCTACAAAGGGAGTTCCAGGACAGGCTCCAAAGCTACAGAGAAACCCTGTCTCAAAAAAAAAAAAAAAAAAAAATCCTCTCGCTGGCTAGGCAGCCTTTATTCATTTTCAACTGCTCAACAGAAGATGAATTATGTATCCCATTCTCTGCCATTTTTCCCTCTGTGCCCTCTTGTGGTTACCCAGGAACATCACACAAAATCCTGCTCTCTGAAGACGGACATCTAGAAGCCAGCTGTGTTTGCGGTCTACTCTAGCCCATGTGAGCATAGTTTATCTTGTAGGATCTCTATCAGGAGAGGCCTCTGGGTAAACTGAGGCATTAACACAGTTGATAGGTTTTTTTTTTTTTTCTGTTCTAAAAGAGCCAATCAGCATCTTAAGAATAAAACTGTGAGCATGGGTACAGGTCAGTGGACTTCGGCCCAGTCTGTGCCCCCGCTCTTGATGCAGCTGCTTCAAAGTCTAAGGCCCGAGCAGGAGTTATACCTGTGGTAGGCGGCCGGGGGTGGGGCAGGTGAGGGGCTGGGGGATGGGGGGAGGCTGCTGAGATTCAAATTCAGCCTTGTTTTACGTTTTTCATCCAAATTTCACTGCTTGTCTGAGCCATGTCCTCAGGTAGAGATCAGAAATCAATGCTTGATGCTTTAATCAGAGCCAATTCATCCCCTTTCAAGGGCAACCCAGTGCAGCATCTTGAGCAAGTCACAGTAAGTGACAACCACCCTGGAATCAGTTCCTGAGCCCTGACAGCCTTCTTAAAGCTCCGTCTTTTGTGACAATGAAAGTTCATCTAGCCCTCAAAGACAATGCTGATCTCTGTGGAAGTCAGCAGGCACTTGAGATTGCCCCCGGCACACACTACTGGGGCAGCCACGCTTCCTTTAAGCAAGACGGTTCAAGCAATGCCAGATCTGAGGATGGTCCTACCTTACCTGCAGATCTTAGAGAAGAATAAAATAAAATATAATAAGACTTCATCTTCTAAACCAACTCTGAAGTCCAAGAGGAAGGAAGTGTCTCTCCTTATGTCACTAAAAACTCCTGGATTTCCAAACAAATTGGGCCAAAAAGGCATCTGCTACTTCCATCAGGGGAGTACCCTTGGCAGAGGAGAGAAAGGCCAGCTGCTTCTGATATGGCCTCCTGCTGCTTTTTGGCATCCTGTAGCATCGAGCGCTGGGCTGTAAGATCAGGATCCAGGATGCTAGCTCCGTGCGTTGGCAATGGGGCTGACTTGGTCCTGGAGAACTTAGTTCCCTCTGAGTGAGGGCGACCCTTCAGAAGAACTGTGGTGTATAAACAACTGCTTTTTTTGGTCGCCATAGGGCACCTTCATAATGCATTTACTTCACAGAAAAACCAAGAGTTGAACCCAGCCACGGGAGCTGATGGTCCCCAAGTAATGGCTTGCCATGTCTTTGGACTTTTGTCTTGCCTCAGCTGCTCCTGAGCTGGGTGACTGTGGGCATGGGCACCTGTTCCTCACATCTCTTCTCAGAACTGTCTGATGTTTGCTCATGGTGCTAGCGTTCTGCACTCAGTCTCTGCTTCCTAGGTTCGCGGTCACTCTAGCTTGGTTTCCTGAGCTGTAAGTCCTTTCTTATTCCTCTCCAAGTCACAGATCTCTAATTCCCGTAGACCCACAGGGTCCCCTTGATTCAGGAAGCAACTGTCAGCTCTTGTCAGAGACACACCATCCACTCATACTGCGCTGGTGGGGATTAGAGCTCATGGCTACTGTCGTGTGTGTGTGTATGTGTGTGTGAGTGTGTGTGTGTGCATGAGTGTGTGTGCGTGCATGTGTGTGACAAATTGGAACTCACTAGGCTCCTACTGAGCAATGTACCAACTGTCTTGATTTTATTTCCTCACTGGAGATGGATTCCTGCAGACTGACATTGCAAAGGGCCGCAGACAAGGAAAGATTACATAAATCCCATCTTAAAGGGAGAAAAACCCAAGCCTTGGCTACACTGTTATGCCTTCAAGGACCGTAACACTCCTGGACGAGAGCCATGCTAATGCAATATGGAGGAGCAGAGACAGAAGGCTCGTCCTCCAGAACGTGGAAGCCAGGATAACAGAAAGACCTTCAGGCAACTGACTATTTTAAATGAGCATGTCATAGATGACATAAAATTCTACAACCCATAAATCAATCATAACAGAGATATGCAGGGACATCAGAGAGATGGCTCCATGACAGAAAAGGAATCAGAAATAGCAGCAAGGCGCACTGTCTAGCAAGCCCGTCTCGCAGGACTGCTCAAGGTCATCTGAGACGTGGGGATGTCAGCTCCATTAACTCACCTTCCTTGGACTGTGGACGTGGACAACTCACCAAACATAAGACACCACGTGAGCTCTGCCTGGCGGAGTGCGGATGCTTTGGGCATCACTCTTTGTGAAAGACAGTGTGCCAAAGACAGTCCCTAAGCAGAGTGACGCTGCTGGAGAACTCTTGCTCCAGGAACTGATACAGACACCTCCTGGGTGCTTTTTAAACAAGCTTTGCCATCTGCTGCCATTATTACTGTCATAAGAAACAAGCATTTTGTTTTAAGGTTTAAAAGAACAAACCCACAACTGTGGGGAAGCAGTTTGCCAGGCACGCTATGTAACTGAAACCTGTGACCCAAACTCCCCAGTCCTGGTTGTTTCTTCAACAGTGTCCCCACTATTGTCTGCCCTTGTCACGACAGGGGAGTGTCTGTGTGCCAGGCTGATACAGTGACAGTCAAGGAGCCACTGCCTTCATTCTCTGGGTCTGCTGTTCATCCTCGGTGGCTCCAGGTCTTTGGCACTTACTCAAGTTCGGGCAGTTGACTGAACCTGGGAACACGTGCTGTGTAAGGTCTCTGTCCCCCGTACCAGGTGGCCCTGCTCACAGGTGGTTCTGCTCCCTGCTTGTGAAGTGTGGAAACTCAAATCCACACTCTCTCCACTTCTGCAGAAAGGAGCCCAGCAAGGCAGAGCTACAGATAACAAGTTCATACAGCCACTGAGTTGCTTTTGGCTCCCATTGATTTCTGCAGCGGGCAGTCCTGCACCAGCCCTGGGGAGCTCTTTTGCCTGGCACAGACTCCTGTAATCTTTTGTGGGGCCTTCAAATACTTAGCGAAGAAAGAGCCATGAGCAAGAAAGAGGTACATATTTCATGTGCAAGAAAGAGTTTTATATTTCATGTGCAGGAATGAGATATGTATTTCCCTTTTATTTTTCTCCTAGTGCCAAGCCTGGAGCCTGTTCCTGTCTTGGGGAGAAGGTTACAGAAGAAGCTGCTGTTGACCACAGCACTCTGTCCCTGGAATAAGACAGTGCCACCACACCAGTTCCGCTCCAAGAAAACTCAGCCTGCAAATGCATGATGAACCCGGTTGAGGGAAAGCCAGTGCTTCCTAGGACTGACTCCAATGGCCTGGTGCTGCACCATCAGCACTCTTGAATAAAAGACCCAGGACAAGTATTTTAGAATCCTGCTATAAAAAGATAAATATGAATAGTTGCATATAATTCAGTTGTATACTTCTGCTGAAAATCTTGCATGGTGGGGGAGCAAATGAGGGTCAATATGAATTATTTGTAAAGTTCAGCTGGGCTGAATGTGGGGACCTTGTCACCTTGCAAAAGAGCAGCTTTTGCCTGAAGGTGTGCAGAGCCTGTGATTCAGCTCAGAAATAAATCAAGTGGCCACCAAAGGATGTTTAAGATTTCAAAGAGAAAGCAGGAGGATTATCAATGAGCTGTAGCTAGGACCACACGTTCCTTATCTGCAAAGAGAAAGTGTGTGTATGATAAGCTGCAGCACAAAACAGAACTCATCTGAAAGATAAAAACACAGACACTCCAGGCCTGAAACAGAGCCCTCCTCTCCTCCGCCTGTGGTCTGGGATTTTACTAAAACAGAGCTAGAGAAACTTTTGTGGGTGATTCCCAATCTTTAGTCCTCAAGAGAATTCACTGACAGGGTGGTTAAAATGTAAGTGCTCCTTGCCCTAGTCCCTGAGAACACAGACAGTGTGTACTTTGACAAGCACCCCACAGTGACAGTCATCCCTTCTCTGTAGCTCAACTGTCCATCACTCCTCAGACTGTTGTCTGGGATTAGTAACTCTCAGAATCAATTCAGTGACTGAAGAATGGTGTCTGGGAGAATGTAGCGAAGGCATGGGTAGAAAATGAGGAGGAAACAATGGATTGAGAGGAAATTGAGACATCTGCCTGGGTTTCATGCCACTGTGGCCACTGTAAGGGAGGATGCACTTCAGCTTCCTGTGTCAGTCTTTGGGACTGCGCTGATTCCGGATCTGCAGTGAGGCAGGACATACACAGGGGACCAAAGGCCAGGGATGGAGCTCAGCTCTGGCTGTGTGCTTGTCTAGCATGCATGAAGCCCCCAGTCCCACCCCTAGCACCACATAAAACCAGGAATCACGTGACACACACCTGTAATCCCAGCAATGGTTGGTTAGAACAGGAGGACCAGATATTTCTTTTTTTTTTTCCCCTTGTGGGCAGTGTTTTATTTTTGAGAGGCTACATTGTTTTTTTTTAAATTAATTTATTTATTTATTAAAGATTTCTGCCTCCTCCCCACCACCACCTCCCATTTCCCTCCCCCTCCCCCAATCAAGTCTCCCTCCCTCGTCAGCCCGAAGAGCAATCAGGGTTCCCTGCCCTGTGGGAAGTCCAAGGACCACCCACCTCCATCCCGAGGACCAGATATTTCAGGCTACATGAATTTGAAGCCATCCTGAGCTGTACAAGAACATGTCTTGAAAGAGAAATGTTAGGACCAGATGTGTCCTTCAAAGCCTCATCTGTTTTCTCTAACTAGGTTTCCTCTTCCATGGTCCTACCACCTCCCAAAAACTTATTCAGATTTTGAATCTATGAATAGATTATGCCCATCCATTAAGTCAAAGCCCTCATTATCTGTTTATAGAAATGCCCTGAAACACTCAAAGGTGTGTTTACAAAGATCCCAGGTGTCTCTCAGCTCCATCCAGTTGGTAACCCATCCAGTTGTAAGCTGTAGTTCATAGTTTTACTCTTTTTACATCTTTGGCTCTTTTTGGGGCCTGCCAGCCAGCTCCCAAATAAATCACACAGAAACTTATTCTTTCTTATAAATGTCTGACGTTAGCATGGCTTGTTTTTCTTAAATTATCCATCTATCTTTTCCCCCTAGGCTTTTGTCTTTCTCCATTCTATATACCTTTCTTTACTTCTTACTCTGTGTCTTGCTGTGTAGCTGGGTGGCTGGGTGGCTGGGTGGCTGGGTGGCCGGGAGACTGGGTGTCTGGGTGTCTGGGTGGCTGGGTGTCCTGGTGTCTGGGTGGCTGTGTGGCCAGAGGCTGTGTAGCTGGGTGAATGGGTGGCTGGGTAACCGGGAGACTGGGTGGCTGGATGGCTGGATGATTGGGTGGCTGTGTAGCTGGATGGCTGGTTGGCCAGAGGCTGTGTAGCTGGGTGTCTGGGGGGCTGGGTAGCCGGGAGACTGGGTGGCTGGGTGACTGGGTGGCTGGATGGCTGGGTGGCCGGGAGACTGGATGGCTGGTTGGCCAGAGGCTGTGTAGCTGGGTGGCTGGGTGGCTGGGTGGCTGGATGGCTGGATGATTGGGTGGCTGTGTAGCTGGATGGCTGGTTGGCCAGAGGCTGTGTAGCTGGGTGGCTGGGTAGCCGGGAGACTGGGTGGCTGGGTGACTGGGTGGCTGGATGGCTGGGTGGCTGTGTAGCTGGATGGCTGGTTGGCCAGAGGCTGTGTAGCTGGGTGGCTGGGTGGCTGGGTGGCCGGGAGACTGGGTGGCTGGGTGACTGGGTGGCTGGATGGCTGGGTGGCCGGGAGACTGGATGGCTGGTTGGCCAGAGGCTGTGTAGCTGGGTGGCTGGCCCCTTGCATCCTCCTCTCCTCCTTTTGTCACTCCTTGATCTCTTCTTCCAAGATTTCTCCTCCCATTTATCCTCTCTGCCTGCCAGCCCTGCCTATCCTTTCTCCTGCCTTTCTATTGGCCATTCAGTTCTTTATTAGACCAATCAGATGTTTTAGGCAGGCAAAGTAACACAGTTTCACAGAGTTAAACACAATATAAAGGATGTGACACATCTTTGTATCATTAAACAAATATTCAACAGCATATAAGAGTGTAACACACCTATAACTAATATTCCACAACAGTCCCCCATCACAGTCAAGAAACTAGCAGACAAGTGAACAAGTATGAAGGAGATGTGAACGACCCACCCCCTGAGTTTTTACTTTCCATATCTTTCTTACAATGTGTGTCTATTCATTCATCCTATCTTCATCCAATCTGGACATAAATGGGCCCAAACTTTAGCCAAGTGACAACCACCAGAAAGACTAAAACAGAAAAATAACACCAAGTTTGTTCAGAGCCATTTGTGTCACCTACCCTATTCACTCCGACCTCAATAGCCACTGGGAAATTCCTCTTCTATGACTTTTCAGGGATTGAAAATGAGCATTTGTGCAGACTCTAGCTAGCTGGGTTATCTTCAACCTAAGGAGGGAGGGGAGTTGCCTAATTCTGTGGCTTATTCTCCATGCTGCCACTACATTCTGACAAAGGCTTATGACAGGCAGGCAGGATCCGAAGGAAGGTAACTTTATTCTATCAGTGTTATGGTTTGAATCCACAATGTTCCCCATGACATCACTATTTGAATGATCCCAGATGCTGGCAATATTTTGGAAGGCTGCAGAAACCATAAAAAGTGGTGCCTGGCTGGGAGAAGTAGATTGCTGGTCTGTAGGAACATTTTATTACTGGCTGCCTCCTGAACTGATCTATGCTTTCTGGTCCATGATGAAAAGAGAATATTTCAGACACGCCACACCTACAGGGCTGGGCTTCATCCTCTGAAACCATTGACTGCATTCTCTGACACATGAACAAAACTAAACCTTTCTTTCCACAACCAGTTTCCATCAGACATTCTATCACAGCAATGAGAATGGACTAAAACCATCACCATGTTAGCATGCTTTCCCATGACGCCAGGTACTCAAAGACACACGCATATAAGACAGAGGCACAACCAAGGGTCTTGACTCTGAGGTCAGTCTGTTTGTTAAGATCCATTTCATTCTCAATTACTGGATGGCCTATTGGGGTAACCACATTCACCTGAAGGTACCTGAGATGTTCTCATAAGCTGCCCCAAGAACTCCACAGCATCAGCCCACAGGCCTCATCTCTACTAGATATTCAGGGAGGCCGCATCTTAACTAGATACTCTGGAGGCCGCATCTTAACTAGATACTCTGGAGGCCGCATCTTAACTAGATACTCTGGAGGCCTCATCTTAACTAGATACTCTGGAGGCCACATCTTAACTAGATACTCTGGAGGCCGCATCTTAACTAGATACTCTGGGAGGCTCTAATCTTAGAGCATCACTTAGCTGTAGAGAGCCCCATTTTGTTGGGGACAAGTTTAGAAGAAAGAAAATCAACCAGCAAAATGGACTTCTAACAACTATTGAGGAGAGATGATTGACACAAAGGCGAAAAAGCAACGTTACATTTATGAGGCCACACTGACCCATTTGTGCCCATCATTTCACGACCCCCCCATTTCACACCCTGGTACACAAATGTGCCAACGGACCCACTGCCTTCTGTTACATTAATAAGTGTGTGATACAGTTTTCTTTTTAAATAAGATTTGTGTTTCAGTAGAGCCTCACTAAAAACTCTCAGTTATAACGACATCCACATCCAGTTTACTATCATGATTTTTGCTGAATGCTTTCAGCCCGGGGACGATGGGGAGACAAGACATTTATGTTCCTGGGCCATAAGCAGCTGTCTTTGTAGAGATAGCTTCACTCTGGAAAAAAAAAGTCAATTTCATGGCTGCAACTTATTGTATAAGTGAGACTAATGTGTCAACTCAAAATAGTATGTGTCTATTGTGAGGGTCAGAAATACGCAGCAGATGGACAGAATTCAATAGGTACTTGCATGTTGGTATTTCTTTGAGGCTAAAGAAGAGGAGGTAAACAAACATGGTTTTCTTGGCTTGGGTGGAAGCTGAGAGAAGAGGGAAAGGCAGTGTTCACACACAACCAAGTGAATGAGGAGGGTTGGGTTTCTTCTTGGCATAGCAGAGTTAGCACTGAGCATGTAGCCTTTGCGATTTCCTACAGCATGATGGTATATGTCCATCTTCGAGTTAGGATATGTGAGTTACCAAGGCGATGTATTTAGGACAACCAGACACACAGGCTAAACTGCACAGTGGGCTCACTCTTGATTCTAATAATAAAATGCCAGAAGCATCTTTGCTTTTCTGAAATTCTCCTAATGCAAAGAACCCTGGTCACATGAGAATATTTTCCTGCCCAAAATACACTGTGCTGTTTGATAGCCCTTTGCATATACTTCTTTCTGGGCCTGGAATGTCTCTCCACCTCCATCCCCTCTGCACCGTCAATACGTCTAGGAGGCACTTCCCATTTCCTTCACCTTCTGCACTCCGAGGCTACCCAGGCTTGCTACTGTCATTGGGCTGATCCCACTATCATCCCATTGTTTCCAAGATGTTTTCCCACTAGATTCTGTGCTTCCCACGGATAGACAGTGCATCCTCCGATGGAATGTATACACAGTCTACACAGTCTGTATGTCAAGAGAATGGACCATGTGTGATGGAGGAAGGTCATTGGCTAATAAAGAAACTGCCTTGGCCCATTTGATAGGCCAGCCTTTAGGTGGGCAGAGTAAACAGAACAGAATGCTGGAAGAAAGAGGAAGTGAGCTCAGACTCGATAGCTCTCCTCTCTGGGGCAGGCGCCATGAAGCTCCGACCCAGGATGGACGTAGGCTAGAATCTTCCTGGTAAGCGTGCCTCGTGGTGCTACACACATTAATAGAAATGGGCTAAGCAGTGTTTATATGAATACAGTTTGTGTGTTGTTATTTGGGGCATAAGCTAGCCAGGCAGCCAGGAGCTGGGTGGCAGGAATGCAGCCTGCAGCTCCTTCAACAAATGTGTGGTAAGGAAGCAGAATCAGAGCTCCCATTGCATCATCTTCCCCCATCGTGAACTGTCAGCTACAAAACAGATAGCTCTGCTTTGTAGGGTAGTTAGGGAAACTGAAACCATCAGTGGAAAAGGGAGTAGGGTCCCGTTAATTCCTTTTGACCTGATACGTGAGTATCACTTTATCAGTATCATTTTGAGGGAGCACCTTGGTTCTCATGAAAAGTGGGGTTGTAGTTGTTACTTTTTATATATCCTCATCTACTGGAAAAGCATCAGGTACCGTGGCTAGCTGAATAAGCCAGAGACACCTCCCAACCACCACTGCTCACGCAGGCCAGGGAATTGCCCGCATAATTGCATCACTTGAACTCTGCAGGCAGCTCTGGAGTGTGACTAAATGTGATAATTTTTTCCATGAAGTGGACAATATTGTAATTCACCATGGAACATAACCAGGGTTCACGCTGTCCTGACCCAGATTTCTAACGTTTTGTTGAAAATTTCCCCATCTAATGTAGGCATGTAATTGAGGAGTAAGCCTGCTTACTGATATGGGATGTCTTTCTGTATATATGTTGCTCTTATTAGTTGAAGAATAAAGCTGTTTAGCCAGTGGCTTAGCAGAGTAAAGTCAGGTGGAAAATCAAAACAGAGATAGACAGAGTAGGCGGAGTCAAGGAGACACCTTGTAGCTGCTGAAGGAGAAAGATACCAGAACATTACAGGTAAGCCACAGCCTCATGGTGATACATAGATTAATAGAAATGTATTAATTTGAGATGTAAGAGCTAGCTAGAAATATGCCTGAGCCATTGGCCAAAGCAGCTTCTTCATTAACCAATGGTAATAAAACATATTCACAGCATATAGAAGGGACTCCTGCATCAGCTTACAGAGAACTTTAGGCCTCTTTTCAGTGAAGAGATGAACACAGGATATGTAAAAGCCCATCCACCTTTCAGTGAGCACAGACTAATTCTTCAAAGCTCTATGTAACATTAGAATTTTGTAAGATTTTGATCAAGTTTTTGATAAGCACGTCACCTGAAAAATTAATCTCCCCCACTTTCCAGGTTAATCCTCCCAGGGGACATGTTTGAAGAAGTCAGTCTCCGGGGCTTTGCCTTTCAACTCTGTGGTCTCTCTTTGGCTGAGCCCACAGAAGAAGTCACGGCTGAGCTTGCATCAGAGCAACAGTGCCCTGTAGAATGGCTGGCGACATCAGGGAAGAAGGACGAGAGAGTCTACTGACCTTGTGAAGCTCCACGGGAGTTGGGGACATGATCTCCTTAATTTCTTGCTTCATTTTCCTCAGGGTTACTGACTTCCTGCCCACATCTGAAGGCAGAGTGTTGCTGCGAGTAGTTTGGCTGTAGTGTGGCCGTGAGCTGCTCCGTTCCTGGAAGCTGGCCTGCCGCCCCAGTTGAGTGCGGGCCGTTGGAGCCTCATGATTCAAACTCATGGTGCTCCCCGACATGATTGTTGCCTGTGGCATTGACAATTTTCAGAGACAATTAAACCACAGAAAAGGAAAGGGTTTGCTTGCTCAACGTTAAGCACAATTCTCCCTCTGCCCAGTCAAAATATGGTGTCTTCAGGGCATAACCAAAGGCTGGAGAATGGACGCACTAGCTGAACTATGAAAATCTGGAACATGCTTTGCAATTACATTTAGAACGCACATCTTGAATCCAATGGAAGTACTTAAGCCCTTGAGTTTATTTAATCAAATACCACCCCTAGCAATGCTGAGGCAAACTGAAAAGCTCCAATTCTAACTTAGTGCACACTGCACTTTCATTTTAAGCACCAACTTCGCACCAAGTTGACGGTAAGAGCTTGGGATTCATGAAGCCATCTTCAGTGTGTCTTAGAGAACTGGCCGGAGAGCTTCACAGTGAAGACCAGGCTGCTGCTGTCTGTAATGCTGCCTTTGGCTCCAACAGTAGGCTGGAACGGGATGACTGATTGACGCAGAGGCAAAAGGTCTCCTAGCACTTCCAGCCTGATACTGTTAAGACCATCCTACCTCTGGCCCACTGACTTGCCTTAGAAACTTACAGATGCATCTTTTAATATCCATCAGCATTTGACTTCTACATCTCATGGCATAGATAGTGTTTCTTAGAAATGATCTCTGTGTAATATTCTCAGAGAGGCTTTAAAAAATTACCCTTTTATATAGGATTCAACCATTTGCTCAATTCAATCATTGCTCAACTCTGAGACTTGGATTGGATTTTACCAATGAAAGCGAAGTTTGCTCCGCTTCAAATATATTCCCTGAATAATACATAAGCAATGGCAAGATTGCATCCCTGAATCTCAGAACTAGAACAAAAGAGGGTTTACAAGCAGTATCATGATGGAAATGGGCATTTTTCATGCCAGACAGTGCCAGCACTCTAAAACCAGGACTGTGGCCATCTCTCTATACTTTTTACGAGGCTTATACGAAAGTATGTACTGGTATATGTGCCTGAAATTCTAGAAACAGAAATTATGTCCATACCCATGTGAATAAATAATATGTGGCTTGTTTACATTAATGAAAAAGCCGGAAGCAACAAAAACCTGATCTGTTGAACTCTGTCTCATTCCTTCACAGTGGGAAGAAGAAGCTGGACATATGGGTTCTGGATCTTGTCGTGAGTCTGGTAATGGCAACCCCAGCTGTCTGTTGCAATCTTGCTCCTTGCCTAACTGACTCTGCCTTTCCTGGCCACATAAACTTCCCCTTTGTAGGTAAAAAGTCTCTAATATTTAAGCAAATGTAGGCATCTATAGTATTACATACTTCTGAGAAATACCTTTGTGAGGTTTATTGACGCCTCTATATGGCCAGCTATGTTGGTTTCATGGGAGGCCTTTCATTTGATGGCGCTTACATACATCACTTCTGTCTTTAGTCTGTGGTAACTGACAGAACCTAATGGTTTTTTTTTTTTTTTCTGCAGTGGTGACCGTCTTTCATTGTTCTTTCCTACTTAGAACCTTTATCTGCTTTATTTATATCTATTTTTCCTTCTCATTTTTTGTGAGATCCACAGGAAGCATGTGGGAAATAAATCCATGACTGAGTCTGAGGGCTGACATTCTGGCTTTGATGAGTCTAAGCTGCTGGAGGAGACATTGCCAATGGGTTTTACTAGAGTCCCGTGGCCAAGAGGAGAGGTAAGAACAGCTCCTTGTTCAAGTTTTCAAACCATGAGCCCACTTACACTAAACTCCAAGGGAATTAACAGCATCTAAAAATGATTATAAAAGTTAAAGTACAAATACAATTTAGGTTCAGACATCTGATTAGACTTTTTTCTCTTAAAATAGTTAAAATAGCATTCATTAAGAAATAGCAAACTCAGTACTTGAGTTTTATTGCACTCATTAAACATTAGGTTCTTTATTAACATTATGTCAAATATTAGATCACTATAATTTCTATTTTATTTTGATTTTTCAAGACAGTGTTTCTCTGTGTAGCCCTGGCTGTCCTGGAACGCACTCTGTAAACCAGGCTGGTTTCGAAATCATAGAGATCCACTTGCTTCTGCCTCCCAAGTTGCAATCAGAGGTGTGCAACACCACCGCCTGGCAATTCTTTTCTTTATACAAGCAAAAGCTGGTAAGGGAGGTTTAAAATTGTTCAAAGTCTTAATTTGAGTTTTTAAGCTTCATGGAAGGCTGTATATTTTTCGGTGCTAAAGTTAAACCTAAATTATTGCTAGTAATAATGAAAATAATTAATAAGTTCTCATTTTAATCACAATCAGTTTAGCTAATCCATATTCATAAACTCCGTAGTTTGCTTTTGCTGTTGAAGGTAAATTTCATTGAGAGGACTCTAGCTTCAATAAAAAATATCTAGGGGCTGTCTCAATCAAGAGAACATAATTTATTTAAAAAATGTTTAAAGTTTTTGTAATACTAGTATAAATATGACTCTAATATACGAACCTGGTGGTGCATTCTTCCTAGCTGAAAATGTAACTTCTCCTTGGCTTAAAGCTCAGCCCCTTTCTTCTCTGCACCTGTAATTTCCAGGCCCACACCATGATGCAAAGCTATGAAGGAGGAACCTACAGGCCGTTGTAACACACTTCCATGGCCCGTAGTTTTCATGAGCTAACTCAGAGTCCAGGTAATGGCCCAGGCTCATCGAGTTACCTTTTATAGGACCTTCAATGTGCACAATGTAAAAGAAGCTGCAAGAAGAGTGAGTTCCACAGGAGAAAGGTATCAAAATGGGAAAGGAACGGGAGCCAAAGTAAGTCAGGTGAGGGCATTGGCTCAAGAACTATCAATTGTGTTCCTTATTCAGCCTGTGTCACGCGCCCATTCTACATACACGGGGTGGTAAGAGCTTAAATAAACCAGCTGGCATTTAAGAATTGTGCTCTTTTAGAAAACTGAAATCAATATCTCACAAATTACTTTAAATTTTATAAGTCTATCCATACCCAGGTCCTTTAACTGTGCTCTGAAGCCAAAATTCATGCCACGTCATCTATGGTGTCTATAAATCCAAACTACCACTCTCCTTAGAGTTCGCTTTGCAGATTCACAAACATTAGAATCACATAAAGTATCCACACATGCAGTTGAGAAGCAAAATAATATAAAGATGAATAACCAGTTTAGAATTGCAAGAGTTCCGCCCGGTTGTGCCATTCGCATTCCTTAGAGTGACTTGGGGACCTCATATGACATCAAACAAAAATGGGACTTCCACCACTTTACATTTTACAGCTTAGAAACTTTAAAAGAACATAAAAGGAAACATTCCAGGCCTTCCCAGACTAAGTCTGAATACTGTCAGCAGATTCATGGCTTTAAGAAATTGCCCAGAGTTCAGCTGTTACAATCCAACCTGTTCCTCCTCAGAGTCGGGTGGAGCTAATACAGAATGAAGATTTCCAATGATCAGCAAAAGCAGGGAGTAATCTTTTGCCTGCTTATCACATAGACTGGTCTTTTTAAACAGCCACATGACTAACAACTTAAGGGGAAAACCAAATATAATTGTGTTTCCTCTTATGTTCCTCTTGACGGTCAAATTAATTTCTATACCAGGTACAGATGAAAACATGCCAAAGAAACCTTTCTGAAGCAGCTAGAGAATGAAATGCACCACTGTTGGGAGTCTGGGCTGGCTCCTTAGCGATTTGGTGGGAAACAGGTACAGTCAGGATTAGCAGGGGAGCAATGGCGGAAGCCACAAGTCAGTAAGAACTGCATTGTATAAAATCAAACTGCTGTCTGGAAGGCAAGGGCAGGGGAGGCAGCTTCACAAGCAAAAGTATAAACAGAAAGGGTAGCTACCAAGAGAGTCATGTTTCTCAATGACACACGCCTGTCAGCTTTCTCCTGTGGAAAGGGTTAAAGCTTTTAAATGAACTGCTGTGATCAATGCAAACATAAAAGGACCAAAAACAAAACAAAAACCAAAAATGAATGTAGAAATAAGATTAAGCAGCGGGACCAAGGCTACCTCAAGTTCTCTCAGGATCCCCGACTGGCCACAGGTCTCCAGGTCCTCCAGTGCTTGAGACCAGAAGTTTTCCTCTTGTTCGGCCTCTGCACTGTCTGAGGCCCCTGCGAAGCTGCCAGTAAGAAACACATTCTGGGTTAAGGAAAATGCGTGTGCTTGTGTGTGGGTGCGCACATACACACACAAACACACACAGAGTGTACACATGCATACAAACTTGTACGCATACACACACACACATACACAGAGTGCACACATGCATACAAACTTGCACACACACATGAACATATACTTCTGTACATCAAATATTTCTTCTCACTTTCCACAAAAAGAGGAAAGAAAGGATCCACTTTCACCAGGCTTTCTTTGGATTGTGGCCTCCAACTAAAGGCATCTCTGATATGTTAGAGTGTGAAGTGGCATGCAGAATTAAATGGCCTTCGTCACTACTGCTGGCTTTCAGAGTACCTGTGGCTGCATCAGTGTGGCTGGGCTGGGGCAGATGGCACCATGGGAATATGTTCCATCTATAGGGGAGAACTAAGCTCGCCTAAGAATATATAAAATCATTATAAACAAATACATGCCTTCACTTTTTATGCTTTCTTAAAACTATTTTGATAAGGAACCAACCCTAAGATATACTTCTTTTTAAAATATATTTATTAATTATGTATATAGTGTTTTATCTGCACGTATGCCTGCATGCCAGAAGAAGGCATCAGATCTCATTATAGATGGCTGTGAGCCACCGAGTGGCTGTTGGGAATTGAACTCAGGACCTCTGGAAGAGCAGCCAGTGCTCTTAACCTCTGAGCCATGTCTCCAGCTGAGATATACTTCTTCATTAAGGAAGGACAGAACTTGGGCTGAGGGAATGGCTTAATCAGTCAAGTGCTCGCCCTGGAAGTATGAGCACCCGAGGCTAATACCCAGAACCTATGTGGAAGCACACACTAAATCCCAGCCCTGGGAAGGCAGAGACCAGTGGATCCCAGGGGCTGCTGGCAGTCAATCTAGTCTAAGTAGTGAGCTCTGAGTAGATGGGTTCCTGTGGTTGCGCAGGCACATGTGTGAGTGTACACACACACACACACACACACACACACACACACACCTCTATGGTTCTTTTGTCTGGGACTGGTGGCAGACACCGATGGGAGTCTGTGGCAAAGGGGAGTTTCAGGTGAGCCTGGGGCTCCATGTGAGACTCTGTCTCAAAGCAAGTGTTTCTTACACGTGGCTGTGAAACTGCCTGTGGGAGAAGGGAAAGGAGCTGCTTGCCAAGGAAAGAACACGGCTCCTAGAAGCTGGTGTCCCCCACGGCTACTCCGGGAAACTGCACTGTTGCCTGGCCCTCCTCGGCTATCCATAGGCGGGCACACGTCCTATGTGGCTGATGTGGATGGTTAAAGTGGCGGCTTCACAAGGTCCACTGGGTGCAGAGAGGCGCAGCTCCTCCCACTGAGATCTGGAAGTCACCTCGGACAGCGCCGAAGTGGATGTGGAGGGGGCAACCTTACCCGCTGGCCGTGGACCGATCCCAGTCTTCGTTACTCAGCCCCACATCTGGATAAGTCTGGCTTCGAGGCTTGGGGACCGGGGACAGGCTGCCTCTTTGTTTTGGACTCCTCCAATCATAGGTGTTGAAATTGTATCCTGAAGTCTGAAAAGTGGTACCTGAAACAGAAGCAAGGCATAAGAGCCGGCGTGAGGACTGTTGCATTTGTTGAGCTACGACATCATTGGCCAGAAGAGGGTGGGCTAGTGAGTGCCAGCAGGAACAGCATCAAGCTTGTGGTGGTACTCATCCTGCCTCAGTGCTCTGAGGGCTTTCTTCACAGCCAGCTACGGTACTATGAATATTTGCAATTAAAAGACGAAGTTGAAGGCTTTGTAGTATCTACGCCTTCGGGGGCTTCAAGTCACAGCTTCAGGGGAACCAGTTTTCAGGTCCTCCAGGGCCATACGCACACCTCCATCTTCCCACACTGCCTTGGCTGACACAGCTCTGGACCAACACGTTCTTGTTTCTCACTTCTCTGTTCACAGCCGTCCCACCATGTTTCAGTGACAAGACTCATTTCTCACTTAATTTAAACCCTTGAGGGTGCTTGGCCTGGAGTCTCAGGATCATAGCGTAAGCTGCCAAATCCAGGGCCAGGGTGGAAAAGCCGTGCTCCTGAGGAAAGGGCACCCAGAGGCTGGGTCATAGTTGAACCAGGCAAACTCAGGGGAAGGCATTTATCACTTCATATTGCCCTGCCGTCTGCCTCTCTCTGAAAGTCAGAAGTAAGGACGATATCAGGGAGAGGAAGCTTGAACGTTAGCATGTTTATCTGAATAGCAAAACAAAGATTGTGTTTCCTGGTTGGGGGAGGAGTTAAGTCTAATGAGCCTGATGGGGGGTTGGGGAACAATTAGGTTATGCAATATACATCCCCCTTGAATTTTGGCTAAGTCTGTAACACCGAGATTTTGACAGTAATAGACTTGAAGGGTATTTATAACAAGAGAAATTACATCCTTTGCAATCATGTTGAGGAAAGCATTTAGAGGGCATCTTCACATATGTGGTGGAGTATATAGCTTTTCGGTATACTTGTTGGGGTTCACCTGAGAAATCAAGGGCATTTGCATAGGGCTGACTCCACAGCCTATATGGTAATTATCACACATTTCTTAGTCCATTTTCTCAGGTTGTGTACACACACATATGGCTTAGCAGACGTGTGTCTTACTGTATTTAAGGAATTCAACGTCACGAACAGCCCTCGACCCCTATTTTCACTATTTAGGGGTTAGAACTTGGGTCACAAAAGGGGTCAAAATATGGCCAAATGAGAGCATGAAGTTAGCATGCCAGTACTGGTTAGGTCTAGGGGCTGGGAAGCTGGAAAGAGTAACGGTGAAGACACACTCATAGTAAGGGCTGCGCTTACCCCGAAAGCCATCAATACATTCTCTCTACCTAAGAAGATAATCTGGTCTCTCTTACTACCTACATGTGTTCCTCCCTTCAGGGGGAAGGTAAGTCACCTGATTAGCTACGAGGGACAATCTCTTGACCCATTGCTGTCTCTGTTCATCCTCTCCCACTGCCACTGGGCTGTGTGGTAAGCTGGATATAGTCTGTGAGATGCCCTGACCATTCCCATGGCCAGGAGACTTCTCAGAAGAATCCTTAAAACTCTTATTCCAGGTGTTGGAAATGCAAGTCAAACAGTTGAATCACTGGTAACTATTTGAACCAGGAAATGACCCCTAGGGATAAAAGTGCTAAGTATTTAGAAGCATAGATCTCAAAGCACCACAGAGTTTTATATATACCAGTTTTAATATGTCTATGTCTTTAAAACTGAAATCATGTCACTGTTAGGACTTGGAAAAAGTACCCTGGTTCTGGCTGCAGGATAGGCTTAGCTTCTTTAGCCTGTGCACTCACCTTTGCAGGAACACGCCCGTACACACACACACACTTTAGAGCTAACACCAACATTTACTTCACAACACTTTTTGGGTTGATAAAGAACAGGATGGATTAACATACGCAAATACTAATAGGTTTCAGGATATTTATTATACTAGGGACCAAATTTTACTTAGAGAATAATGAAGAATTTGGGCTGTAACAGAGTAAAGCGCACCCTAGAAAGGTCCAGTTGCAAAGTATTCTATATTGGAAATTCAAGGCCTTTGGCTTTAGTTTGTGACATCAGAGAACCAGCTACAGGGTATTTGGGGGTATTTGAGCGTTTTTTTTTTTTTTTTTTTTTTTGAGAGAGAGTCTATGACTATGACTATATTTGGCTTTTCTAAACAACACTGACAGGACTATGAGATTAGACACTCAAAGACAGAGTTAAGTGAGAACGTAGGCGTGGTGTTCCAGACTTGATGGAGGCTCTGTAACAAAGGCAGCAGTGATGGGTGACACCAGAGATGCTAATCTGTAGAAGCAGTAAGATGCGTGGGCCCTGATGCTACTAAGGCACTGCGTGCCTTCGCCAGGCTCTGGGTCACACTGTGAGTCAATAAATCTGCACCTTGGTGAGATGCAAACATGTTGGTTCTCCCGTATAAGCAGCTGAATGCAACCCCTAAGTGCCTCAGGAGCATGTCAATACTGTGACTTAAAGTGGGGGAATTAGGTGAGTGACAGCCAGCTGTTCCTCACATGTGGGAAGGTAACAAATCCTGAGGAATGATCCTCTACCCTGGGAACAAACTGAAGCTGTTGCAAACGAAAAGTAAACTGTAAAAGATAATTAAATATTGTTTTTATTGAATGGCAGTGCCAGTAAATGCAATTAAAATGCATTTAGGATGTGGGAAACTACATTTGCAGGAGTGTGTGTTTGTGTGTTGGTGAGTTTGTGTGTGAGAATGCACATGCATGTGCATTTTTGTGCATGCCAGAAAGTTAGGTTTAATATCTTCCTCAAAGGCTCTCCACCTGTGTCTTTTAAGGCATGATTTCTCACCAAACCTGGAGCTTGCTGGCTGGCATTTGGCTGGATCTGAAGCCTTAGAACTCCTGCCTTCCCTTCCTCTCCAGTGTAAGGATGCCCCTGACTGCTTTGTTTTAATGTAGGTCTGGAGAGCCCAACTCAGTTCCCTATGCGGAAGACACTTTAGCCGTCGAAGTATCGCCCAGCTTCTGTAAATGGCATTTTAAGTGAAACTTTGATCAAATAAATTGTAAAAATTTATGCTGTAAGTAATCACTGCCTTCAGAACTGGAAACCTTTATCCCTCTCTCTTTATTTTGTCTGCATCTTGGTTTTAATAGCAAGGTTTATAATTTGCGTCGTAATGGGGGTTTAAAATGCAGTTTTGGTTCTTTCTGCTGAGCACCAAGTTTCATTTTATTTATTTGCAGAATGGAAGATAAAGCTTCACAAATGTAGGTGCTTCTAAATCGCACTGGCATGGTGGTTTTCATTTTTAGGGATAATAAATCTGAGATATTTGTAGAGTCCCGACAAACCAACTCAGTCACACTGGCTTTTCTGAGTGTGTTTTCCATCCACGCCCTTCAGTTCCCAGCAGTTCTTCACGGGGAAAGGAAACGAAACGACGCTGGCTCCTACACAGAAAGTTTGAAATGCTCTTGGGGAATTTACTCCCTGAGTCTATAATTTGAGGGCTGTAAGTCTTGCTGTTCCTTGTAGTTTTGGAAACCAATTTTAGCAGAAGAAGGCAAGCCAGACAATCTTGGCCAGATTTCGTTTTCAAAGACCCAGTTTTGTTAAGAACAAGAAAATCAAATCATATGCTTGAGCGGCTATTTGTAGTTGTTCTTGCCAATGAATATTTCACATGTCTGGATGAAAACTGCTTGAAAAATGGCAGACGGAGGAAAGCTCTTTTGACTCTCAGATATCTGACATCTGTGTGTGTATGTGTGTGTGGTATGTGTGGTGTGTTTGTGGTATGTGTGGTGTGCATGTGTGGTGTGTGTGGTATGTGTGGTGTGTATGTATGTATGTTAGTATATGTGTGTGGTGTATGTGATGGTATATGTGTGTGGTGTATATGTGTGGTGGTATGCGTGTGTGTGATGTGTATGTAGTGTGTGTGTGTTGTGTGTGTGTTGTGTGTAGTGGTGTGTATGGTGTGTGTATTATGTGTGTGGTGTGTGTATGGTGTGTGTGTATAGTGTGTGTGGTATGTGTGTGTGGTGTGTGTTATGTGTGTGATGTGTGTGTGTGGTGTGTGTGGTAGTGTGTGTGTTGTGTGTATGTGTGTGGTGGTGTGTGTGTGGCGTGTGTGTGGTGTGTGTGTGGTATGTGTGTGTTATGTTTGTGTGGTGTGTGTGTATGTGTGTGTGGTGTTTGTGTGGTGTGTGTGGTGTGTATGTATGGTGTGTGTTATGCGTGTGTGGTGTGTGTGTGCTGTGTGTGTGTAGTGTGTGTGGTATGTATGGTGTGTGTAGGTGTGTGTTGTGGTGTGTGTATTGGTGTGTGTGTGGTGGTGTGTGTGTGATGGTAGTGTGTGTGGTGTGTGTGGTGGTGTGTGTGTGTGGTATATGTGGTGTGTGTTGTGGTGTGTGTGTGTGTATGTTGGTGCATGCAGTAAGTGTGTGTGTGTGCAGTGGTATGTGTGGCAATGGTGGTGTGTGCGGTGGTATGGGGCTGAGAGAAGTCTCTGGCCAGAGACTTGCAGAGGCCCACTCAGCCAAAACAGAGGCCATGACAGAGAAGAGGCAGCAACGGCTTGCTTAGATCCTTAGGATGCACTGAACCGGCTGGTAGTAGCACAGACCCTGGGCCCTGTCTATCTCCAGGGGAGTCAGGTGAACAGGAAGAGGGCTGAGACAGGTGAGCAGCAGTTCTTGTGTGAGTGCCACAGCTTCTGCTTGCCGCTGGCCGTGAAGCCCTCACCCTGTCACCACCGTGAAGCCCTTGGAGGTGGCTAGCCTAGAACACAGTGGGAGCATGCGGCTTGCTCAGCGTCTAGCAAACGTCCAGCTCAGGGTAGATTCACTCAGTGCGGTGGTGGGTGATAAAAGGACGGTCACAAGCTGTATGCAAAGTTTATTAACAAAAAATTGGGGGGGGGGGCGCTGGGTGATGGCAGAACATGCCTTTAATTCCCAGCAACTGGGAGGCAGAGGCAGGTGGATCACAATGAGTTTGAGGTTAGCCTGGTCTATAAAGCTAGGTCCAGGACAGCTAGACTGTTGTACAGAAAAGCGCTGTCTCCAAAAAACAGACCAAAAAAAAAAAAAAAAGAAAGAAAGAAAGAAAGAAAGAAAGAAAGAAAGAAAGAAAGAAAGAAAAGAGCGGGAAGAGGGGAAGAAAGGAAAGAGGGAGGAAGGGAGGGAGGGAGAGAGGAAAAAAAACCAAATTGTAACAGAAAAAGCCTGTCATAGAGCAAATGCTGAAGGTGACCAAATAGAATATCAAAAAAAATTAAATATACATCAAAGCCATCTTCTATAAAACTAGAGAGCGAAGTAGAAACACCAGAACTTGGTGGAAACTGTGCGAGTTGGTGGAAGCCATATGTGAGCGTGCAGAGACCTGAGGAAAAGTGAAGAGCATCTGAGAAGGCAACACAGGGGGCTGGGTGAGCCTGCACTCACAGGGGGCTGGGCGAGCCTGTGCTCTCAGCACAGGGGGTTGGGCGAGCCTGCACTCACAGGGGGCTGGGCGAGCCTGCGCTCTCAGCACAGGGGGCTGGGCGAGCCTGCACTCACAGGGGGCTGGGCCAGCCTGCGCTCTCAGCACAAGGGGCTGGGCGAGCCTGCACTCACAGGGGGCTGGGCGAGCCTGCACTCACAGGGGGCTGGGCGAGCCTGCACTCACAGGGGGCTGGGCGAGCCTGCGCTCTCAGCACACGAGTTTGCGTCCCTGAACTACATCTTCAGAAAAGACCCAGAGTGGGAATAATAAACACAACGGACAGTTTCTGGGGAAAAAAATAAAGCAAGACACTAATAATCTAATAATGGAAACATTAGTAACACAAATATATTAAGGAATGTATTTTAGGAATGTGTTTAGAAACTGAGAAAACAAAAGAATTAATCAAGAGATTACTTAATTATATGCAAATGTATTTAAACTTGTATTTAAAAAGACTCCTTTTCTAGGGAAAATACAAATGGTAAAAGTGACTTCAAGCAATCAGACAGAATGAGTTGAGAGCCGAGAGTGAAGAGACCACGAGTACATCAACTGCCCTGAGGACGAGAGTTCAGGAGGTGACCATTTACTGTCTCCTTTTAGTGACTCTGGCTATATCCCAGGACAGCCATTAGGGTTTCCTCAGTTAGGAGAAGGAATAATTGAGACCCTAAGGGCCCAAAGATCCAGATCCCGATGAAGGAGACTGGCTTGGAGCATCAGAGAAGGGGAGAGGAGAAGTCACCCCACAGATGGCCGGGAGAAGCTCGTATCCTAGAAGCACTCAGTAACATCAAGAGGGTCCCCCTGCAGCCCCTTTACTCTACAGCCCTTGCGTCTCGCCCATCGTTTCATCTTTCCGTCCTGTGGTTGTTGGTAGTCATCTGTTTACTTGTGAACTCCTGGGTCTTCTAGTGTTGGATCATTTAGACTGAGCCTTAACTCTCTGCTGAACGAGTAAGTGGGACACTTTTGTGGAGTGGCGGGGCACAATGAAGAACGTGTTGACTCAAGCCACCCATTGTTTTGCATCATGGGGGTTCGGCAAACCTGGGACAGCTATAGGCTAAAGGAGACAGAGATGTGTGAGGTCTTTCTGGGTCAGAACAGAATCTGCTGAGTGCAGTAGCTCTCAACCTCCCCAATGCTGCGACCCTTTAATACAGTTCCTCATGTTGTGGTGACCATAAAATTATCTTATTGCTACTTCATAACTGTAATTTTGCTACTGTTATAAATTGTGGCTTAAATGTTATGCAGGATATCTGATATGAGACCTCCCCGCAAAGGGGTCAGGACCCACAGGTTGAGAACTGCAGGGCTAGAGAGACACGTAGGAAAGACTAGCTCAGAGCACGCTCATTAGTAAGAGAAAAATAAGTACATATTATGCTTTGTTTATAAAAAGTCAGTTATAAACAATCAAAAGCTAGCTGGATAGTGGTGGTGCATGCCTTTAATCACTGTACTTGGGAGGCAGAGGCAGGTGGGTCTCTGTGAGCTCACAACTAGCCTGTTCTACAAAAACAAGTTCTTAGACAGCCAAGGCTGTTACAGAGAAACCCTGTCTCAAAAAACCAAAACCAACCAACCAATCAACCAACCAAACAAACAAAAAACCAACCAACCAAACAAACAAAAAACCAAACAAGCCAAACAAAAAAAAAAAACAGTCAAAAGCTAAATCCAAAAAAAAAAAAAAAAGCTAAATCCACCTGGTTTTCACATGATGCCTTAAGAAACCCAGACTCTGAGGTCTTGATGGACAACAAGTTCAAACTGAATGGCTACAAGGAGCAGTCCTAACCCCCATGCTGCGGTGGGTGGCCCTGGCAGGCTCTGCTGTCTCATGAGGACAGGGTAGGCTTGCTGTGCTCTGAGCTGCCACTCGTACAAGGACTAGTTTCTGAGTGCTATGCTTGAGTAAGCACAGAGTTAGAGTTGAGGATAGTGAGAAGAGAGGCCACGAGCCAAAAAAAAAAAAAAAGGCTCAAAAATAGGTTATGTAGAAGAGCCATTAAAGACACTGGGCTATTTTCTTTGAAGAAGGAAAGACTTGGAAGAAGCGATAACATCATCCAGCAACTGAAAGAGCTGCCAAGGGGAAGGGGCTGGAGTCAGTTCTGAATCACCTTGAGACTGTGACTAGGAAGAATTGACAGAAACCAAGGGCAGAACAGATTTCAGCTTTACACAGTCAGGACTTCTGAGCTGTCAGAGCTGCTGGAGAAAGGGAGAGCAGAGAGAGCTTGTCAGCTCGGTGCTCCATAGACCACACCGGATGTCAGGCTAGCTGGACTAGCTGGCTTCTGTATCTTCCCCTCACACTGGAACCCATGACCGACAGTAACCTTCAACTTACCATTTCTTTATGGGGACTGCCTGCGAGCCGTCATGTGAACAGCGAACAGCGTTAGCTAACTCAAGCATTCGACTGATACAAGGCATTGCTACATTTTCAAATGATCTTAACTCTGCCCATCCATCATCACGATCTCCACTTCCCTCTTAACTTCTCTAGCTTTATAAAGATTCTAATGTATCAGTGTTAAATGTAATATTATGACTACCATTCAAATTTTTGAAACGTTTCATTCATAAACTTTTACTAAGGAAGGAGAACCACGTATTTCATATGCCAGTCATGGTCCTGGTGCTCCAGTGCAAATGGCTGAAATAGCTGGGTTTATATGTGTCGCCTTATAGGGCAGACCCCATTGGTATCAATATCAATTTTTCTCACAAAAAGTATGTAAAAATGTTTCCACAATAGTAAAGAGTAAATCAACATACCCACTAATAAATAAGCTCCATTTACTGTGATAAAACTTGACTAGGGCCTTTTATCTGGCATCTTCTTATGTCCCAGGAATTTTCAGGCATTGCAAATGTGCCATTGGGTGACAAGGCTAAGTCACAAAGTATTATGACTCGGAAGAATTGCCAGATAAAAGAAGGGTTAAATTTATTTGTGATGGGGCTGGAGAGATGGCCAGAAGACCAGAGTTTGGTTCCTAGCACTTACATCAGGAGGTTCATGACTGCTTGTCACTCTCCAGGGAGATGGGACACCTCTGGTCTCCTGCACTTCTGTGCTCCTACTCATTACACACACACACACACACACACACGCACATACACACACACACTAATTGATCTTTAACTTTACTTGAGATGTTTGACATATTTTCTCCACCAAATTCCAATGTTGTGACTATGTAATAACAAAAAATATGTCATTTCAATTTTTCCCACCTATTTATGACTTGACAGAGAATGACACAACCAAGGTAGGCTGAGCAAAAGGAACTAGAACTGACAAGAGAGATAGCTGGATATATACTCAGACCTGTTCTCCAACCTGTTTTTGTTAGGGTGTCAGCAGGATGTCTGTGGAGACACATCTGCGACACACCTTCCCATGTCACAACCACATCACCCTAACAATGAGGACTAAGGAAAACTGGGCTTTTGTTCAAGCCAAGCACGCCTAAGAATCAGTGGGGTCACTTTTTAACCCTCTTGTTAACAGGCTCAGATCCTCCTGCCTATTTTTGTGAAATGCTTGCTAAAACCACAACACAACGGGGTCTGGACCTATCTCCATTAGCCCTACCGTTGGTCTGCTTCATATCCACCTAAGCTTTCTACATGGACCACTTGGCCATCAGAAGCCTATTCATGGATGATCAATGCCATGTCTTCCAAGGAGAGAATTCTAGGTTAGCGGGTGGAAGTGCTCAGGTTGTTCAGGGTGGGCACAACTGAAGCAGATATGGGTCAACAAAAGGCACTCTGCACATGCAACGGAGATGAATCTTCCATACCTTGACTCCCATAGCTGGCATCGATTCCAGACCCATCCCAGGAATCCACAGCACTGTCCACGCTGGGCACCGTGGAAGGGTACACGTCGGAGAGTTTGCCAGGCTTCTGTATTGTGGAGGAGTCCTCTTCACCGTCTCCCAGGTCACTCGAGTGGCTGGGGATGGGGAACTTCTTGGGACTTGATGCTGGTTGGGCTTTACAGACAGGGAAAGGGGGGTATGTATCAGTGTAAATTCAAATGAAAAGATCCTCGAATACTCTAGCTAGTGGGTTATTTCCCTAGAAACACATACAGACACTAAGCACATTCTTTTAGGAAAGGAAACACACTGGAAATCCTTAATTGGGACTTCTTGTCTAACTCACCATCTGTCTGTTTCTTGATTTTCAGGGTAACAGTCTCTCCTGCCATCTGGAGCAAGTGGATAGCTTCACTCAGAGGCTTCCCCTTCAAGCTGCTGCTGTTGATGGCTAGGATTCGATCTCCAATATGGATTGCTCCAGTCCTGCAACACCAGACAGGGGTAGGGAAGGTAGACACACCAGACAGGGACAGGGAAGGTAGATTCAATCCCTGTCTGCTTCCTGGGGTAATTTTCCCAATAAGCCTGCACATTAATTATAATAAAGACTTGGGGAGGTCTCTTAACTTCAAACTTAGCTTCCTCCTGGGAAATGCTGTAATGGAATCTGTTGGGAATTATTTTTTCATTTTGAATAAAATTAGAAAACGTGTCTTAATAAGTTTTGAGAATGGTCTTGGATGTTTCTTAAATTCTGAGAAAGCTCAGTTATCTGGTAAATACCTTACAGGTTCCCAGGAATGAGCTCTGCGGAACAACAGATGCAGCAGTGTGCCGCAGGCGACACCCTGATTCCTACAATTTTAAAGTGTTTACTACAGAGAGGTGCTCACCTCGCCATAAGACAAGGACAAGACTGCTGTGTGTAGACAAATTTCGGAAATATCTATCTATCTATCTATCTATCTATCTATCTATCTATCTATCTATCTATCTATCTATCTATCTATCATCTATTTTTCTATCTATTTTCTATCTAGCTATCTAATCTATCTGTCTGTATATATATCATCTATCTTCTCTCTCTGCCTATCTATCTATCTATCTATCTATCTATCTATCTATCTATCTATCTATCTATCTATCTATCTATCTATCTATCTATCTATCTATCTCATCTATCTATATTGATTTTTTATTGTTTAAGGCACAGCCTGTCACTGAAACTGCAGCTTATCAATTTGGCTAAACTGGCTGACACTGAGCTGTGGTAATAGGTACCCACTTCTACCCCTGATGCTTTGGGTGCAAACTCAGCCTCCATGCTGGCTCAGTCAGGTGCTCCGCCAAGGCATCCATCTCCCTAGCCCCAGAAAAGACATTAATTTACTGACGAACACACCAAATAGCCATATATTTAACCTTTCTCTTTTATACCCTCATCCAATCTAAAAAAGTACACTGGAATGTGCAGTTCTGATGTTTACTTTGTCTGTCATTGTTGGGAGCTGGGAAGCATCAGAAAGAACAGGAGAAGACCGTAGATGATTGACAGTAAGATCTTTACCCTTAGATAAGGAGCCAAGCCTAATGTACGAATGCCAGGTCTTGGCTGCACTGGGTCACTTTAAATTCAGATAATGAAGGAATTAAACCTGTTTAGAGGGTTGCAGGGGACGGGGTGGGGTTTGTTCTAGGACCACAGTCTGGGTGATACAGGTGACGCAGTGTCTGCTGGTCAGTAGGGGTTGCTTAACCTGTCTCCTAGTGTCGTTCGAATTATGGAATTTTCCTCTGGGGGGGAACTCTTCTCTAATAAAGAGTATTAGTCAAGAAAAATGTAAGTTGTGAGAGCTGGGTGTAAAGAAACATTTTTCCGACTCCTTTGTTGTCTGACAGAAACAACTAAGATGGCGGGGCACCTGAAGAGCACCCTCTCCCAGGCTGGCTCTTCCAACCCCTCATCTGACAGACTGACCTATCACATGGGCTGATTTCTAAGTAAAGGACGTTGAAGTTCTGAGACTCCACAGTGCTACATCTGCATCTTGCAAACTCCTGCCATCAATAATACCAGCCTGAATGATGCGCCTGAGTGTTGTTGAACTAAGTGACTGAAAAAACAGATTTAGTTACAGCCTATTATGTGCCCAGTAGCATGGCTCAGACAGAACGGGCAGTGGAGGGCAGAGAGCAGGTGGGGCCTGTGCATCACTGTCAAAGGACAAATGGACACGGTTCAACCAGACACTATTGCAAGGGTGACTACACTCTGTGAGCTGTAGTCTTTATTATCCTCCCCCCGATACATAGAAGCTTAGCTCAATACCTGTCAGGCAACAGAAAGCTCAGCAAATGCTTGCAGAATTGATTTGGACAAGCCTTTTAACCTCCCTCAACTTCAGTCTCCTCTTCCCCAAATGGGCCCAGTATAAATCTACCTGCAGCTGACTGTGGTCTCCCAACAAACTTTTTCAGAGAGTAATACCCATGCTAAGCCTGTAAGATGCCCTTCAGTGTCAAGTCAAAGCTCTGCCTGAGAGTTTCCAAGCTTGAAAACCAATCGTCCTTGCAGATTTAAAAGTCAACAGATAAATAGCTAGGAGAAGGGAGAGAGTTTTGTAAGGGAGCAAGCCCCTCTCAGCCACAGGTAATTATGGAAGTTCTTTCAAATTTTACCTTTCAGCTAATCCCCCTTTAGTGAGGCTTGAGATGATTATAGGATCAAACGGTTCTTCAGTTCCTGAAATTGTGATGCCCAGGGGCCCCCCATAGCGCTTCAGTTCCACCGTATAAATAATCGCTCCGGAACTTTCTTGCTCATCTGCAATAAATGCCAAGGAATCATAATTGGTTTCATTGGAAACAGAAAATAATGAATATATATTCCTCCGTAATGCAGGAAATGCAAAACTCCCATGCTGCAACAGTATGACTCAGAAAATAACTATTTGGGGAGGTAGCATTTCCTTAATAGGATCTCACATTCTAATTCAGGGATGAAGTTGTCCTGAGTGTCAGGGATGGGGAACACTATTTAACCAGTGGTGGCCCACTTAACGACGGCCACAGAAACTCCGTGCTATGTTTCTGCTGTGCACAGTCAGTGCTTGGCCAGCCTTTTGCTCCGTTTGTGATCAACGCCCACGGAATAAACACACAGCGGAGTAGATAACACAGAAGAGAATGCCACTCAATAACTCAGAAAAATGGCCACTTCCAGGCTAACAAACACACCACTGCTCAAAATGAGAAAGTTGGTTTTGCTCAGGGTTGGATCATATGATAATTCTTATTTAGGTGGGACCCAGAGAGGTTATCCTGAAGACAATACCAAGAATTTTAGAAAATCTTTGGTATAATTCCATCAACAGTGTCTTAGTCCCATTGACCCACCCAGGGGCATCGTCCAGAGGATCGACTAATGCTCTCTCTGCTATAGAGAGTAAGAACTTATGCAAACTATTCATACACTGCAGGAAACTGCCAGGTTGCCATACGGTCATGTGTTCCCAGGGCCATTTCAGAGTGGTAGGAAAGAAGACATTTCTGTTCTTTTCTGGACATTGGTCAGAAAGCTGGCACAGGCCACTTCCAACATGGTGGATCCTACGACTCCATTTGGGTTGCCTTATGAACTCTCAGGATTCGAAAGATTTCTATTTGCTTATGTTTGAAGTCCCTGACATTTGTTCTATCCGTTGGCCCGAGAGCCATGAATGACTAAGGAGCTGTTTCATTTCTGCACCTCAGGATACAATGAAATGGCCCAGTGACTGCTTGAACCAAATCGTCATTTCTTTACAGTCAGAGGGAGAAGAGTAAGGTATTCACAGAGCCACCCTCTGCAGTAAGCAGCTGTTCATTTACGATATGAAATGCTAAAACAAGGAGGGAAGGAAAAGCTTGAGTTAACAATTCAATTATCTGTGTGCGCGGTGAAGAATTAGGGGGAACATAAAAGGCAAGGTCAGCAGAGTAATGTGTACAGGGACGCGCCCTCTCTTGTCAGCATTTACTTTATTCGTGGTCACAGCCTGAGAGTTCTGGATTACAGCCACACCGCTTCTCACGGACTCTGCTCCTCCCCAGCTCCGCGTGCTGGGAATCATAAGATGCCATGCTGGTCAGAAAAGTACTCGGTGTCTGGTTCAAGCCAGATCCTCCACATCAGGTCTAAGAACTCTGGGAGATGATGGTCCCCAAGTTTCTTCTAGGCTGCTGCTTATGTTCTGGTGAGCAGGCTGGTTATCATAAACTACTGAGGAATCCAGGGAGAAGCATGGGGAGCCGGTTTAGCCAATTCAAGCCCAGAAACCTATATTTTCTAACAGTATAATATTTTGTTACCTGCCAGTTCTGTCTTTGATCTAAATGAATTAGGGATATAGTGAATAGATTACATTTATCTTGCAAGCTGTGTCAATAATTATATTCTGGATAGAATCTGGAACAATTCATTTGATTAGTGACGCTGACATAATTAAATGATAGCTAATATTGTTTATCTCTGGGTTTTCTGTTGTTGATCCCTCTGTTAGGAGGCTTGCTGCTGGGTAAACCTTGACCCTTCTGTGTGCTCCATGTAATCTGCATGTGAGAACAAGCACCGGGCATCCAGATTTAGGCATTGCCTTTCTATAAGATTTGGGGAAATGCAGTTAAAAGCCACTGGAGAACCAGGGATTTGTGGAAGGTTATAGGTGAAGCTTCATTCTAGATGAAAACAAACATTGACTGAGAAGAAGGTGAACTTAGGGGCAGACCCGCTTGCCGAGAGGAGTCGGGAGACCTTCTCCAGTTAGTTCCCCCTTGCTTCACAAAATGACAAATAGCACTGGGGATGGAGTGGATTGGCAAAGGATAGCCGTGGTGTGGGCCAGATTACACATGACATTTTATATTAGCACTTAGGTAGGCACTAAAGACAACTGCTGGGCACTCAGTATGGGACATAGAAACCAAACAAGAAAATGGCAGCATTATACTCGAAACAAATCCTTCAAAGGGTAGTGGTGAGGCAAAAAAGTAGACCTTTGGGGATTCTAATTTAAGCAAACTAGTTGTCTAAAAATTACAACTCAATTCCACCCCCGTTTCTCTCTTGCTCTTTTCTCACTTTCTTGCTTTCTCTCTCTCTGTACATATGTATATTTACACACATATTATATACATATACATGTGTTTATATACATGTACATACTGACAAACCATATTCCTTGGAATCATGAACACTGCTGAGATACACAATGATATTAAGATCACTGCTAGTTATTTTGACTGGGTTTTATTTCCAGGGACCTTCCTTTAGGGATACTGTTGTTATTTACAGGATGGGATGCCTGGGCCTGCTTCCCAACAATTCAGTGGGTGGAGAAACTAGACAGGGAACCAGCTAGCCATGGCTGTCCCGGGAGTTTGCAATGATGGTTCACTTCACTGTTTCTCTGTTTTCTGTGTGGACTTGAGATTTCATAGTTTAAACACTGTCTTTGCACCTGATTTTACTAACAAGGTTAAATAGAAAATAACCCTCCTAGAAATCCTATAGATGCCACAGGTAAACAGGCATTTGAATAGCCTGCCTCTCTTTCATGTGGTCCTACCTAAACCACATGGCCCGTGCAGCTATAAGACACTGGCCCTTGAGGAGGCCCGGCTTGGCTCTGCCTAGTTTTTCACAGTAAGGTTTTCTTCTAAATGGCTTTCCTCTTGGGACCTGGCTTTGCCGTCCTTTCACGTCCGTTCTCACTAGCGCTGTTAACTCATGAGCTTGGTCTTTCCTTCCTGGAACATTTTCAAAACACAGCCCTGACTACATTGCCATCTTAGGTGAAGCCTTCTTATCAGTTCTCCAGCTCCTTAGCAGATGACAACTGAGCCTTGGCGGGACTGAGCTCCAGACGGCCACACTGTCCTCTCCTATTTCAACCCAAGCCCCAGAGCCTCTCCAGGTAGAGTCACAAGTCCTTGCGCAGCCGTCGGATGATGTCCCGTCTGCAGCTTTACTCCCTGTGCACCCAGCTCCTCCCTCTTGTGCTCCTGGGGAATTTCTCCTTCTACCTCAAGACTTGACCCATGTGCCTTATTTTCTAAGGATGCCCTAGTCTCTTAGTTGGGTTTGGTGTGCTTTCCTAGGACATCTCATAGCTTCTGTCCATCACGTTAGTGTTTTCACCTTTCCAACTCCTGGTTTAAGCTTCTCCCTTAACTAAAAAAAGAAAAACATTTAAGTTTTCTTGAATGAAAGAATTAAAGGCTAAGAAATAGGATTCAGCCTGATAAAGAGAAGCTTTGAAGCCCATATGCTATTACAATACAGTACCTAAGAGTCCTTCATCTCAAGGACCAGTTTTTGACAAGATTCATCTTACGGTGTATACTTTTAATTCTGATTATATATTATATATTAAATAATATATATTATATCTTAACTTACATATATATAATTTAATGTATATGGGTGTTTTGCTTGCACGTATGTCTATGCGCCACATGCATGCCTGGTGCTCAAGGAGGCCAGAAGAGGGTTGTGTATACCCTGGAACTGGAGTTACAGATGGCTATGAGCCTCCATGTAGGTGCTGGGAATTAAACATTGGTCCTCGGGAAGAGCAGTAAGTGCTTTAACCAAAGAATCATCTCTCCAGCCCTATCCGTGTTTTTACTGATTTCTCTCATTAGAATAGAATCCCCCCAAACATGGTTTTATCCTCATATCTTCATACTCTAGAACTCTGTCTGGCATCAGGGGGAGTTCAGAAAATTCTCAAGAAGAGCAGCAGGATGGAGGATTGTTAGCATGCAGGCGGATTCCCAGGAAGAGCTCTCTAAAACAGTGACAGCCCACACTGGGCCAAGTCATGTCCCTTCTTCTAGGCAGATGACACAAAGCCAGCGCGGCTCCATCCAATGTGAAGCCAAGACCTCGGTGACCACTAGGGGGCCCCACCGACCCTGAACTTCCTCCCTTCAAGGTTCTGGCGTGTCAGCTCAGCTCCAGACTGAACTTCGGAATCCATCTGCTCTTCTGGGTTTTAGCCCAGCAGGCATCTGAAAGGCCATGTTGCCTGTGAGGACGGCACTAACCGCTATTTGGAAAGCTATATTCAGAGCATTTTGGAGGTGGAAACTCTCCAAGCCTCGGTCCTTGAGGCTGCTCTAACTTCCAAAGCTCAGGAAGGAGCAGCTAGAATCTTCGACTCCGAGAGAAAGGAGCGTATGTGAAGACAGGGTGCCACATCACCAGATAGTTTCAAAGCGAGCCCAAACAGATGCTAATGATATTATAAGCAGTCTTTATATCCCAACAGCAGGTTTACAGCTAATAGCGGGAGGTAAAAAAAGGGGCCAGCCTGCTTATACGTTCAGCGTAGCTCTAGTTAGGGAAATTAATGGGACCACAGAGCAGATGCGAAATGGCTGCATTACTTGTGTGTAATGTTATTTTCTGCCTTCTTGAGTGCTGCCTGTTTAACAAAATGAACACTGTCTGGCTTGAATCCATAACGGCAGCAGCTGCCATGGCCAAAGAGGATGTTCGGATTCAAAGAGGGGTTTTGGAAGGGATACCCGTGCAGGTCAATCAAAGTTCACTTCAACTAAAAAACTGATTGGAAGTAGTCTTGGAGTTGAACTAGCTGAAGAAAACAAGCCATTCAGAGAGCCCCTAGCTGTGCTAAGGCCAGTTTACAGCAAAGCCAGGTACTCGGGGGTATTTGCAGGAGATATGGAAAGTTTATGAGCGGAATTAAATGTCTTTATGAAAGTGATCGTTTCTGAGTCTCAAGCTGTGATTCAAGGACCAGCAACTTTGGCATCATCTGGGAACTGGTTAGAAATGTAAATTCTCTGTGCTTTCCTGGACCTGAAACAACCATAGACTCCAGAGGAGGGGCTCCGTTGGCCATGTGAACAGCCCTGGCGATTATCAGGTGCCCTCAGGTTTGGGTGTCATAACCACAAGAGAGCAAACTCGAGATAGCTAGATCCTTCCAGTGCTCAAAGCACAGCCAGAAGTCATAGAAAGGTATCTCCTCTCCAATCTAGGCTTTCGGGAAAATCCACTTCAAATAACTTAGCTTGGCCTAACACTGAGAAATTGAAAAGAAAACCCCAAAGAAAGCCCAGATAGAATAGATTCAACTAGAAGTCAAGACTAAATTTGCAGAAGATTGTATTGCACACTCAACAAAGACCATGTGTTGTGGGTAGGACAAGCAAAGGCCTGGACATAGTGTTTTCCACACATTTGAGGGCCTGTGAAGAAGGCAAAGTGCTGAATTCACAGACTCTACAAACAAGCTCTCTGGCTGAAGGAAGGTCATTTAAACCAAGAGAAGACACTGCGGCTGCCTGCTTGATGGACAGAGAGGCAGAATCATGATGCAAAGCCTTGAAAACCCGGGTTCCTGGGTATTCTTGCATTATTTGGCACAACCCCCTCCCCCCAAGTCTCGGCCAGCCTTCTCCTTGGGACCTAGCCGTATCTACAGTCTCCTTATTGCTCGGCTTCCTACCAGGCACAGCCAAGGCAAAATGACAAAGTTATTTCAAGAGAGTTCTGTGCATCTCATGGACCTGGGGATAGAGCGGCAGTCCCCGTCCTGGAGCCTGGGACAAGAGCCTTTCCTTTCCCTGCTCAGTTACACTCTTCTGATAACGCACAAGGGCTTCTGAAGGCAAAACAGTAACTGAATCTAGAGGGAAAAAATATTCAAAATTGCAAGTGTTCTTAAGCATTTGGCCATCACAAAATAAAGCTAAAATTAATTTTCTCTAATTGTGGCTGCTAATAGTGCTCACTGGGTTCTTTCTACTAGGTATAAATGTTTTGCTAAGATATAGTAATTACTTCCTTTGATCCTCAAAGCAGCCAGTACTGGAGATATTTAAAGATACAGATCTCTGTAGATGAGGAACCCAATAATCAGGGAAGCTATTTGTGTAATTCCCAGCTTGCCAGCTGCGAAGCCAGTCTGTTTGGTGTTCACGGTCTTTTCATTCTATGGAAATAGCCACAACGCTTATTTCAGACTCACTCAACATGAGTGAAACCAGTGGTCTCTAACCAATTCCTCTGGATTCTTCCCTGTGTGAGGTTCTGTGGTAGCTCCTCCCATGGGCTCTGGGGGCAACTTTAAAGTCCTCACCACCATAGTCTACAAAGCCCACGGTGATGTTCTAGAAAACCTTTCCACCTCATCTCCTATCATATCCTTCACATACTTAATGCTTCAGTATATTAGACCACTGGGACGTGCCACATTTTCTCTCTGTCTCTCTCTCTGTCTCTCTCTGTCTCTGTCTCTGTCTCTCTCTCTCTCTCTCTCTCTCTCTCTCTCTCTCTCTCTCTCTCTCTCTCATAAACCCTTGCCAGTTCAAGGTAGTTGAGTCTTCTGGTGAAAATCGATGCTTCCACGTTCTCTTGCCATCTTGTGCTATATTGGTCACTGTGAGAAAATGCTCATGAGAACAACATCAAGGGAGAATTTATTTTGGCTCGCCATTTCAGAGGGTTCAGCTCCATGCACTCAGGCAGGGAATATCATTGTAATTGTGGTACATGGTTGGGGAGAGTGTGTACCTCATAATAGAATCTTTAAAGGAATTCCTTGATTGACCTACTTCCTCCAACTAAGAGGAAGAGCCCTACATCCTAAACTTTGAAGGACCTTTACAAAGAGTGCTGCCACGGACACATACACAGCCATTTATCCCATTGGTATGTGTATATATGTGTCTGTGTTCATGTGTGTGAATGAATGTGGAAGCCACAGATGGATACACTGTGTCTTCCTCAATCATCCTCCACCACCTTCTCTTTTGAGATATGATTTCTCAAGGAACCCAGGGCTTGGCAATATGACTAGCACTGGCTAGCCAACAAGACCTAGGACTCCTCCTGTCTCTGCCTCCCCAGTTGGTATTACTGGCACACATGCTGTACCCAGCTTTTTACATGGGTGCTGAGAATTGGATTCAGGTCCTCATGCTCGCGCGCCCAACACTTCACCCCCTGAGCCATCTCCTTAGCTCCCTCATCCTATTTTTAAATTACTCATTTTTTAAATTGTTTCTCCTATTTGGTATTGGCAGACTTGAGCATAGAGATTGTATCCTTATTATTTAAGAATTGGCAGTCCTCCAAACACATACCTGGTACCTCACGGACCCTAAAGTGCTGACAGCAGGATTGAGAATCAAAGACTGCAACATTTGAGAATGACTCCAGCATTTCCCTATGTACACCTAGAGCAATGAGCTGGCAACAGGAAGAAAGGCTGATACTGGGAAGTTGCATCTGTTTATCCCAATGCAGCACTGTGCATCTTAGGACGCCAAGTTACGTCATGGGGATCCATGGGGGTAAGCATGAATGAAGGGCAAACAGGAACAGGAAGTTAAAGGAAGAAATGGAAAACATCTGGAGTATGGGAATCCCAGGATTGATTGGTATGAGTAACATTTCGCCCTGAATATTAGGATTCACAAACTTCGGGGGTGAATGGCCGCTAGTCAGTGATAGCTCAATTCATCTGTATGACTTTGGATTAAACAGAACCTCAAACGTTAAAACATCAGTGGCTGGTCTAATGATCAGTGCTTCCCTTCTGCTAAGTTATATGCTGATTGAGGAGCAGAATGGAGGGAAAGGGGTTTTGGGAGATAATTATAATAATAAAAATGGACCCTAGTTTATGGAACATTGACTCTGCCAGTTAGGAAACCACCAAGCAACACTATCTTTGTAAAGTAGGTATGTAGCCTACATGTGCATGCAAATGAAGTCGGGTAGGTATGGAGCTTGCGTGTGCATGCAAATGAAGTCAAACTGCACACAGTGCTCAAAACTTGTCCAGACCCACACAGCTAAAAAGTAGTAGACTTGGACTTCAAACTCAGGCCTGATTTTAAGATGTGTGTGTCATGTCTAAATGGAATGTCTCCATCAAATCTCTTCCCTCACAGCTCAGGGAACGCTGAGGAAGAGGAGGCATAAATAGTGTAAGAGCTCGAGGGGAGAGGGGGCACCAGGAGAACAAGGTCTCCTGAATGGACTGAGCAAATATGAACTCATGCAGACTGAAGCAACGAGCACAGAGCCTCACGGGTGTGCACCAGGGCCCCTGCGCACATAGTGGAGCTTTCAGTTTAGTATTTTTATGGGACTCCTAAGTGTGTGAACGAGTGTGTCTGGTTCGTGTGCCTCCTTTGGGGCTCTTTTCCTTCTGTTGAATCGCCTTTTCCAACTTCAGTGTGATGGGTTTTATTTCATCTTGTTATGTATTTTATTGTTTTGTTGGTAGAAGCCTGTTTCTTTTCTAATGAGAGACAGAAAGGGAGTAGATCTGGATTCAAGGGGAGGAACTGGGAAGAGAAACTGTAATCAAGACATATTATATGAGAAAACAATCTATTTTTAATAAAAGGGGGAATTAATAAACTAAAATATGTGCTCTTTATGATCACATAGGATCTTAAGAACTAATTTTTGACCAAGTATTACATTTGAAATGAGCAGGGCTTTCCTATCTTGTTTTGCTCTTCATATAGAAGAATTCATACTTACTCAAGTTGTATTTTCTTTTCTCATTTATAGTGTGTATATGTGAATACAAGCATGTTTTCTATATGTGTGTGGGCGTATATGTGGATGCCTGTTAACATGCATGTGGAGGCCCAAGGAGGACACAAGGAAACACTTTCAATTGGTCTTCCATGTTTTTCAATGAGGCAGACTCTTTCAGGTGAACCAAGAGAGCCCCCTGATGTGATTAGTCCTGATCAGCAGCTTGGTCTGGGGATGCCTTGTCTCCAACTTCTGAGTCTGGGATTCCGATTGGGCCACTTACACCCATCTGACATTTATGTGTGTTTCTAGAGATCATGAGTCATCTCCCTAGTCTTTAAGTCACACTTGCAATCCTGGGAGGGAAGAGAAGAGAAGGACAATGCCTGTTCTTCCAAGGTGAAATCAGATAATAATTCTGAAATGGTTACCTGCTGTTGGATCACATCTGAATGAGCATGTGTTTTGATATGCCAATTTGAGAAATATGGTTTGAGTGAGTGTATCCCCCACAGTAACATTTATAACCACATTTTGGGTATATATGTGATATTTTCCAGTGAAATTTAGGATCTAAAAGAATTAAAAATAATAAGCACGATGATTACTATAATATTAGGCACAGGGAATATAGGTGAAAAGATGTAAAAGGAGTTGGGGGTAGGCCAAAGGAAATCAGCTGAGATCATGGTGGAGCTCTCCAGCTCTGGGCGGCTGCTTCAGTAAGCCCTGCCAACATATCTGCCTGGCTGGCTCTGAAACCGGACACACTGCCAGCTGCCAGTACCACACACATTCCTCCCTGGGTTGGCTTTCTCCTCTGCAAGGGAGGTAGCTGAAATCTGCTGAGTTGGGCAAATCAGGAGAAGCAGGTTTTTCCACAGGGCTTCGCCTCTTCCTTAGGACAGAACCCAGTTGATGCTAGAAGCTTCAGCCTTGTCATGGAAGAAATTCCCCAAAGAGAGTGCAGTGGAAGCAGGCTCAAAAAAAAAAAAAAAAAAAAAAAAAAAAAAAGGGATGCAAACCAGGCATAGAAAATCAGTGCTTGAGGAAAAACGAGCACAAGCTTGTGCACACTTTAAACTGCTGGTTACAAAATATATTTGGCTATAATCATCATTCCCAATCTACCAATGGATGCAACTACTGTTTTTTTCTTTCACTATGAATAGAAACCTTAAACATATGGCTTGACATGCCTGTGACCTCTATACTTGTTATGATTTAGTTATGAGGAGATTCTAGAACACTGACAATTTTTTACTGGGTGATGTCATGATTCCAATCTTAAGTGTCCCTGAAGACATCCATGTTAAAGGCTACTAATTATAACTGGTTACTAATCTGTGCCACCACTAGGACATAGTGGGACCCTTAGGAGGTGAGGCCCAAAGGAAGAAAGCTAGTTATTAGAGGCACGTCCTTGAAGAGGATGTTGGTTGGCTGGCTTTGTTGTTTCTGGGCCAGCTGACCATGGGCTGAAACCATGGGTGAAAAACAAACAAACAAACAAAAAGCAAAAGCAACCAATCTGTCCTCCTTCTTGTTGGTCTGACCAGATATTCTGTCACAGTGGTGGAAGGATGGACCGACACAAGAAATGGAGGCTTAGACAGAAGGCAGTTGCTGTGACTTCCTCATTTGGCAATGTCTAAGTCTTCGGAAATGACTTGTGGGAGGAACTTGGGAAAAATTGGGGGAAAAAAGCTCAAAAAATGCTTCCAGTTCTGCAAGAAGAGAATGCGAGGTGGTTCTATGGAGAATCCTCAAGACCAGAACGCTGATCGGATCCTCAGCGACTGCTCATGAGGTTCAGATGGATGTGAGGGCACTCTTGGATGAGAGACGGTATATCACATTCTCCAAGGAACACGCCTATGTGTCCCCCTATGACCTGATACTTTGTGAGATGCCACATTTAAAGCTCGTAGGCTAATCTGCTACGAGATAGCAGGTGTGTTGACTGGCGTGGATATCGCTTAATGTTTTCATCTGGATTTATGTTGAGAATCAGGAAGGAAAGGCAGAGCAGAAGGGACTGACTAGCTTGGAGTTTAGGTTTTTAAAACAAGGGGCTCTTTAAGGCTGAAAATAAAAGCTCGCTGAGTAGACCAGCACCATCAAAACCAGCCAAGCACTTTGCATTGGGACAACAAGAAAGATGCTGTCCTAGCATCTCGGGCATTAGCCAGTTCCCATCCATCAGTGGCTCAAGGGTGTAAAGATAGAAAGCCTGTGAAAGCCTTTGATTGGAGATCACTCCAGGGAGCTTTTCACGCACAGGCTGCCAAGGAAAGCGCTTCTCCGAGCTCAGCTAAGAAAAACTCAGAAACTGCTGCCGCTGTGGTCCAGGTGGGTCTAGTTACTGCTCAAGCTGGCCGCGGACCTTAATGCCATTCCGTGACGCCAACTATGCTGCCTTGAGTCTCAGAAGAGAATGAACTTGGACTTTTATGTGATGCTAGCTAGAGGTCTTGGGAATTCTTGGAGATAGACAGAATAGTGTTGTATCTTGAGTTGGACATGAGTCCTCTGGAAATCCGAAGTGGAACGTTTGGTTGGAATATGAAATACACCCCTACTCTGCTATCTCCAGGTTCATGTGTTGAAGGTGTGGACCTCAGCTAGTGGGAGTACTGAGTCATGGGCTAACTGAGTCAATGGGCACATCCGTTGGTAGTTTGTAATGTATGAACTAGTAGGAAGTGGAGCTGAGTGTAGAAAATGGAACTGGGCATCACTTTGGAAGGTATCACTTGTCCCCAATCCCTTTCTGTTTTCATTCCTGTCAACTTAATTCCCCCACACCTCTTTGCCATGATGCTCCACCAGCCAAACATGTATCAAGACCCCTGAAACCATGAATTCAAATATATTCTCCCTTTATTGTTTTTATTAGGTATTTTGTCTCAGAAATGAAAAGCACAGAAGTAACAAAGTATATATTATAGGTATAGTTTAGGGAAACAAAGACTTGAAACTATATTCCATAGAACCACATTCACAGGATGGACCTTAAGCTTATTGGTAAGATTGGCAGCATTTTAAATTAAATCTTTGTGATACAGATTTAAATCAGTTCCTAGAACTTCCATATTAGTGAGTTATTTTAATAAATGCACTTTTCAATAGTTCCAGGTTACTATTGGAAGCAGATAAGAGGGCTTTTACTGCAGAGCTGTTAAAGGCATGTCCCTTGCATTACTGCTAAGAGCTTCGCCTTGAAGCTTAAGAGGAATCCTGGACTCCTCCTGAAGCTGAAGTCCAGGATGTGCGTTTCCAGAGCTCTCCAGGAGACCATGAGCAATGATGGGGTCTGAGAAGCACTGCTTACAGGTCACTGCTCATACATCACTGAGGCCCCTAGACTGGACAGGACCCTTAGAAAACAGGACGGACTGTGTGAGGAATCCCAGTGTTTCTCTTTTATTCTCACGCTGCAATCCTGGTTTTTAGGGAGGTTTGCTAAGGAAATAATTCAAAGGAAGACAGAAATCTGGAGAAAACCCTCTCTGCATGAAGCATTGATGGAGGTGGGTCATCTTTCTATCTGTTGTTTCATTGGTTAAGTAATAAAGAAACTGCCTTGGCCCCTTTAATAGGACAGAAAATTAGGTAGGCGGAGTAGACAGAACAAAATGCTGGGAGAAAGAAGCCGAGTCAGGAGTCGCCATGATTCTCCCACTCCAGACAGACGCAGGTTAAGATCTTTCCTGGTAAGCCAGCTCGTGGTACTACACAGAATATTAGAAATGGGTTAGATCAATATGTAAGAGCTAGCCAATAAGAGGCTGGAACTAATGGGCCAGGCAGTGATCAAAAGAATACAGTTTCCGTGTAATTATTTGGGGGCATAAGCTAGCCATGTGGGCGGCCGGGTGCCGGGGACGCAGCCCTGCCACTCATATTACAACAGAGTGGCACCCGTTGGACTGGGCGGGGCAAGCAGGCAGTACCTGTTTTTGACCTAGGAATGTCACAGCTTAGATTCTTAAGCGCTTAGCGATTTAAAAGCACAAAACAAAGTGCTCCTGGATAATAAAAAAATTACAGATTCACAATAGAACTGATTCAGACACTGTTGGATAAATGTACGTAGGCTTGAGAGAGAAAAAAAAATATATATAAAAAATAAAGTTAATGTTTTAAAAAAGGGTAAAGTCTTTAAAGATACAGAGTACAGATAGTTATAGATTAAAAAAAATAAAGAAAACTAAGCCACGTAAAAATGGAAAATTCACAGAGAGTCTGGATTCTTTGTATTATTGTGTTTTCTTTAAAATTTTTGACTGTAAAGGAGCTAAATACAGAGAGACATTTCATTATATGGGCTGCCAAGCTAAACCAAAATGGATATAAGGGTATTATGATTTCAGAATATGGGTCTAAGGATATGATGCTTTGGAAAGGGTCTTCTTTTGTTTTCACAGAGGATGCGACCCTGTGGATTGTGTCTATCCCAATATGGTATGATAGACCACGCCCTCCTGAAAGGTTACTGTGAACACCCTCAAAAAATTACTTCACTCAACTGCCGACTGAGATGACCCTGACACACAGGTTACACCATGAAAGATCTGAATACAGCGCCCCCATTCAGCAGAAAGCAGTTTGGAGAGAAAAAAACTGCGCCCATATTCCCAAATATTGTTTATGAATATTCTTTTACATTTAAAGGGGGATATGATATAGGTATGAATAATTTGCATTGGTATGGATTTTAAAGTCAATTTTGTTATGTGTATATATATTTCTTATCTTGATTAAGGTATTGTGATTGTATAGTTCATTAAAAAATATAATGTATATAGGTTGTTAATGGATAATCATCAATAGTCAAGCTTGTAGTCATGTTAGATTTTCTAGATATATAGAGATATATTCCAGTTAGATAGACATTCTTCATATCTTTCAAAGACTGTAGAATATGGCATTTAAAATATTTTAATAACTTAGGACTTTTCATGATAATGAGACACGTCTGCTCCTGGCAGCACCAATCTACTTCAAGAGGAAGATGGGCACCAAAGAGGCTCCTTAAGGAGTTTGATAGCCATTTGGGCAAAAAACTGCTCTTGCATGGACTGATGCATAAACTGGATACAAAGAACCCGCAGAGAAAGGACTGCTAAACTTGCCTAAAGGTGAGATGGTCTTTCGGGGTTCCTGACTCATGAAAGAGTCTGCGAGACATTCTACAGGACACAGCAGATAGTGACTAAACTGTCTTTGGAATTTCCTGCTTCATAAAAATGTGTCTGCTGGATACTATGGGCCTGTAGGCCAAAGATGGATGCCCCAACAGTACAAAGAACTTTGGGTGACTGTCCAGGCAATGAGATGTCTCTGTCATTTCTAGAGTTTTGGATTTCTTGTTTACTTAGGTAATATTATATCCTTCTGGAGTCTTTGATGGAGTTGAAAAATGGATAGATAGTTATAGTTTTCCTTAGTTATGATAAAAGATAGATATAAATATTGTAACTGTAATTCTTGCTTGACAACTGTTTTGTTATATGTAATCTTACTATGTTAAAATGAAAGCCATTTTTTGTTTAAACAGAAAAAGGGGAAATGATGGAGGTGGGTCATCTTTCTATCTGTTGTTTCATTGGTTAAGTAATAAAGAAACTGCCTTGGCCCCTTTAATAGGACAGAAAATTAGGTAGGCGGAGTAGACAGAACAAAATGCTGGGAGAAAGAAGCCGAGTCAGGAGTCGCCATGATTCTCCCACTCCAGACAGACGCAGGTTAAGATCTTTCCTGGTAAGCCAGCTCGTGGTACTACACAGAATATTAGAAATGGGTTAGATCAATATGTAAGAGCTAGCCAATAAGAGGCTGGAACTAATGGGCCAGGCAGTGATCAAAAGAATACAGTTTCCGTGTAATTATTTGGGGGCATAAGCTAGCCATGTGGGCGGCCGGGTGCCGGGGACGCAGCCCTGCCACTCATATTACAACAAAGCATGACACTACTCTATGATACTGAAATCACTGAAATAACAAAGAAGTCTTTGAGTTTGTAAACTAGTTAAACATTTATACAGTTAAAAAAGCAGCATTAATCATGATTATATGTTACAAATATCAACAAACTCTCAGGAATGACCAGTTCCATTACCTTAGAGTTGTCTTCATACTTAAAATTATCTTCTTATAATTGTAATTTTATAAAAATATCTTAGTTATAAAAATTGAAAGCATCGCCGGGCAGTGGTGGCGCACGCCTTTAATCCCAGCACTTGGGAGGCAGAGGCAGGCGGATCTCTGTGTGTTCGAGACCAGCCTGGTCTATAAGAGCTAGTTCCAGGACAGACTCCAAAACCACAGAGAAACCCTGTCTCGAAAAACCAAAAAAAAAAAAATAAAATAAAATAAAAAAAAATTGAAAGCATCATTAAAAATTCACTCAACACTCAATGTAAAATTCCAAGATTCTAAAAACCAATAAAACACTGCTATCACGTCACTAGCCAGCTGCCACACGGAAAACATCCAGATTTATTATCTTTTTGACAGATGGGCAGTTAGAAAAGTCAGTTTTAAGTAAGGATGCTGTCAGTACCTGAGTTATCTTCATCTTTGCGGATTTTGAGCTTCACCAGCTCTTCACACTGCTGGAGGATCTGGACTGCGTCCTCCATGGAACAGTTGTCCAGCCGGACGTTATCTATTGCGAGCAGTTTATCCCCGAGTTCCAGAGTTCCGGTCCTGTTGATGAGTGCACAGCACTGCGTGAGTTATGATGAATACTCACGTGGGCCATTTCAAGAGGCACTGAGCACAGCGCAGTGTTCTAGTGGCCTTCACTAGAGCAAAGGTTTCAACTGTTTTTAAACTGTACCATATTGACAAGCTTCCATTTCTTCCCAGTCTTGTTTGGGATGGGGGCTACGGTGTCACACTGCATAAAATCCAAATATTTTCCTTATGCTTTCTTCAATTTAACCCAGGCATTTCCCCAGGAAGTCTAGAGCTCCTTAGCAGGCACTAAATATAAGAGATCCCAGATATCACTGTGTTCCTCCCAACCTAGAGATAATTATTTCCCAATATTTATCCTCTCTTTTCTTCTGCTGGGTCATCTATGATTGATACATAGGTTATCTCAGCAACCTCCAATCTCTTCCCACTTATGGATAGGAAACAGGAATGGCAAGTAGGTGTGATGGTTTCCCAGCTCTGGATTCCCTGCCCACTTTCCACCTGTTACACAAGAAATATTTTTTGTCTTTGTTTGACACATGATATTCATAATTTACTTTTCAACACAGCTGGGCCGGCACTATGTATCTGAACTCTTACTATGTCCTCCACACTTTTTTGTGGTTACTATTTCTTTAATGACACAATTTATCATGACAGGCTGGGTTTTTAAAGTCTTCATTTAAAAAATAATAAGAGAAAAGTTAATATTATGTTGGCATGCTATATTACATAAAATGTACTTTTATCTGTGTAATAGAAAGTACAAGATGATCTTATTTAGATGTACAGAGACCAGGGAGGAGACAGTTCTAATTTAGCTTCAATTGCCAACTTGATACAGCCTAGAGTTATTTAAGAAAGATGTGAGGGTCAAGAGACTGTCCAGATTGCATTGGCCTGTGGAAATGTCTGTGATGGATTCTACTGATTGTTCAGTGGTTTGGGGGTGTCCAGCCCACTATGAGTAACATCATTCCCTAGACAGGTGGTTTTGGACTGAATAAAAAAAAACCTAGCTACTCACGAGCCCATGAGTGAGCCAGCAAGCAGCACTCCTCCCCAGCCTCTGCTGGACCTCCTTGCTTGTGAGCTCTCTGGGCAGAAGGAATGATGTATGTCAGCTAGCAGGTTTACATTCACGTTCTCACTTGAGATTCTGCCCTGATGTCTGTCCATAAAGAACTATGATCTGGAACTATAAGCAAATCAAGTTCTTTCTCTCTTGTGTTGCTCTTGGTCAGATTTCTTTTTTTTTAATGACATCAACAGAAAGGGAAGTAGAACAGAAACATAAACATTACTGGGGGTTCAAAAGTCTTACTTATTCAAAGGGGACACAATAGCATCTAACCCAGCTGTCGCATAAGCTATTAGTCTAGGTGAGGTACTTCTCAGAACTGAAATAACCAGAATATGAAAGATGGAAAATGAGCATGAAGAAATGCTCATGCTGACCCTATGAAAGCCCATAAAGATCACTTTCCGCTCTGGAGTACGGAAATCCACCGACAGGAGGAAGCAGGTAAATGGGAAAAGGCGCATCCTTACCTGTGTGCCACGCTGCCTTTCTTGATATCTGAAATGACAAGAGGGTCCCCAGGTTTTCTACTGGATGGTGCTGTAATAATGAAGACAGAGCGAGACATCACATCTTTATATCCAGGACTCATGTAAGTCTGTACGTTCCTTCCTGACTGATAGTCGCTTTCCACACCAGACAGAGTTTATATGTAAATCAAAGGCAACCAACAGATGGTTGGAAAATATGCATACTAAATCCAAAACCACATTCACATAAAAGTATTTGCATGCTGGAAAGCAAGACGGTCATTTAAATTTGCAATTGGAGAAAGCAGGTGAAGAGCTGACCATCCGGCTTAGGGCAGTGACCTGAAAGGTTGGCTCCTCAACAGGAGAATAATGAAATCAGTCACTTTGGTGATACTGGTGTGAGCCTGTACCCTTTCCTCCACACCTCTCTAGCAAAGAGGCACCACTTCGTTGATGGGCGCTCACCACGTTCCTCAAGTGCCCTGGGAGGGATATAAGCAGTAACTACTGCTTTATTATTCGTGTCGTCTCGATGGAAATCTTTTGGGGTAGACTATACAAATCCTTATGCTCTGCCCACAGATTCTAGAAAACTCAACAGTGTTATGGGATGGGACTGCTTATTTTGTTATGATAGTCAATATTTTACTACTTAACTAAATACATATATGTGCATGTATTATAAGCATATAATATAGACCTTATTAAACCACACATAAAATTATTATCAATCAGAGTGGTCAAACATTTGGAACCTTTAATCTTTTGGGAGGTAGGACTTCCATTTGATAAGAATAAAGACTAAACCATTTGGAAAGGAACTTCCTTGGAATTAACTATAAATATGCATTATTCCCCAGAGAAGCTCAAAGAAACCATCTTTGTGTGTAAAGTTTAAATTTCATTTAGGATATCAACATTTGTGAAAAAAACAAGTGGCCTCTGAGAGAAGATGCTTTGCCAACCTGAAGCCTGTGATGTTTTCCTTTTAGAGAACATTAAGAGGCCCCTGAAGTAAGATTTTATTATAAACAGGCTGATCAACCCATAATAATCACAGAACCATATCATATCCCATAATCCCACCTGAATCCCAGAAAAATGTTTATGCAAAAGAACAGATGGTTTAACAACTCAACATCATATTTAAAGGAAAACCAACACCCCAATACCTTACCCACTATTGCAATTCGTCCTGAGTAAATGATAATGAGATTTCACTTAATCACTAACCTTAGCTTCTAGCAAAGTGTGCAGAACATATTCACTATAATTAACTCATTGTTTAAACCTTCACTCAATGATTGGATATGACTTACCCACAGATGCAAACATCTACCAATTTTACTCATATTCTAAAATAGAAATAGTTCTGGGCATTGGGCATGCACACACACACACACACACACACTAAACTTTCATTACATGTAAGCATTATTATTACTCTTTTAGTATCTGCCAATGGATTTGCGTAGTATCTTGCCAACCTATAGTAACAATGAGATAACATGCAAGAGTTTCCTTTGAACTAAAAAGGCCCACATTTCACTGAAAAGGAAAACCAGCAATTGTAAAAACAAGAAGATACATCAAACTCACCCTTCTTTGCAAGACAGCAAAATGGTATCATGATGTAGAGGACAATGCTAGAAATGCTCTACACATCTGCATGCATAGGGTGGCTATCCTCATCTCTCTACATATCTGCATGCATAGGGTGGCTATCCTCATCTCTCTACACATCTGCATGCATAGGGTGGCTATCCTCATCTCTCTACACATCTGCATGCATAGGGTGGCTATCCTCATCTCTCTACACATCTGCATGCATAGGGTGGCTATCCTCATCTCTCTACACATCTGCATGCATAGGGTGGCTATCCTCATCTCTCTACACATCTACATGCATAGGGTGGCTATCCTCATCTCTCTACACATCTGCATGCGTAGGGTGGCTATCCTCATCTCTCTACACATCTGCATGCATAGGGTGGCTATCCTCATCTCTCTACACATCTGCATGCATAGGGTGGCTATCCTCATCTCTCTACACATCTGCATGCATAGGGTGGCTATCCTCATCTCTCTACACATCTGCATGCATAGGGTGGCTATCCTCATCTCTCTACACATCTGCATGCATAGGGTGGCTATCCTCATCTCTCTACACATCTGCATGCATAGGGTGGCTATCCTCATCTCTCTACACATCTGCATGCATAGGGTGGCTATCCTCATCTCTCTACACATCTGCATGCATAGGGTGGCTATCCTCATCTCTCTACACATCTGCATGCATAGGGTGGCTATCCTCATCTCTCTACACATCTGCATGCATAGGGTGGCTATCCTCATCTCTCTACACATCTACATGCATAGGGTGGCTATCCTCATCTCTCTACACATCTGCATGCATAGGGTGGCTATCCTCATCTCTCTACACATCTGCATGCATAGGGTGGCTATCCTCATCTCTCTACACATCTGCATGCATAGGGTGGCTATCCTCATCTCTCTACACATCTGCATGCATAGGGTGGCTATCCTCATCTCTCTACATTCCCCTTTCTCCTCTATCTACACCCACAACTGAAACCCAAAAGTTCTTGGTGGTGAAGATATTGAACAGAGAAGCGTGTACAGACCTATTTGTCTCTCTGTCACTTCCAGGCACACAGATGTGGTGGTGAATCCTCCAGCGATTACTAGTTGTCGAGACCTCCCTCCCACAATGCTAAGTTCTTCTCTATCTAGAAAATAGCAAGCCAAGCCTATATTGCTAGGCTCATGAGCTCTAAACCTACCAAGAAGGTCACTATTACTAAATGTTAATAGACTTTACATAGACATGTAGCTTTGGTAATAGAAAACCAGTAGGGACAATGTAGTGTAGGGATTGAGAAATGTCACTTGGGGCTGAAGTCATAGCTTTGGCACTTCTAGGTTGATTGCTTGAGGACAAAGTCTTTAGATGACTCAGGTGCTGGATATGATGAATATTCACAATCTTTACCTGAGAGTTTTGCTGAGAGGATTATGAGCCCTCAAAGGCAGAGTGATTAGACAATGCACACAAGACTGCTCTGTCTGCATTGTTTGTTGTTACTGCAATCGAGCCACATCAGATTCATTTCCCTACCCAGTAGAGAAATGGATCCTCCAGTCTTTTTCCATATGATCTTGCCCAGACTTGTGATTCTTCAAGAAATGTCTCATAGTCACTTAACACTTTGGATTTGATTGGAAATTTCCACAGAACCAGGCACTTACTTAGTTCATATTTCCAGAACACCAACTATGAGCTAGGCACATCTTCACTGGGCTCTGGCTGTGGAATCTCAGAGAAGTTGGTTTAAAATAAGTTTAAAAAAGAGAGTCAGGGCTCATTAGATATTATAGGTCATGAGAAATAAAAAGGTTTTCTCCATTCTGAAATAATTTTAATATTATTATTTTATTTATTCATATATAAATATAAGTATTCATATTTATTATAAAATAAAATAATGTTTCTCTATATCACTTCTACTGGAGTACCCAAACCAGTGCTGGGTGGAGGTGGTGGCCTACAGTGTATGGGCTAAGAGACTGACTTACAAAGGTGGTGGTCTACAGTGAATGGGCTAATAATAGACTGACTTACAAAGGCAGTGGTCTACAGTGAACGGGCTAAGAGACTGACTTGCAAAGGTGGTGGTCTACAGTGAATGGGCTAATAATAGACTGACTTACAAGGAAGAACAAGCAAAGATTATGGTGTGAAAGCCAAAGACAAACAATAACAATTCCTTGAAAACTCAATGCACTTGGCCAGAGAAGCAGAACTGAGAAGGGGACAAGAGACCAGCACTGTGAAATTGTGTGCTCCACGATGGAGGTTAGACTTACTAGTGTCTTTCTCAACTTACACTTAATGAGATAATTTGGACTCCAATGCCACTGTGTCTCTAACGTCACTGCTAATGACACATGAGTCATCTAGATGACTCAGAACTCATCACAGCCATCTATTTATGTAGCAGTACAGAGCTGGCCTTCATGTTGCCTATAGGTGCACATTCTTGAACCTCAGAAGATATTATAATGATGCTTTTCATATATATATATACATAATATACATATACATACACACACACACACACACACATATATATATATATACACAGTTTTCTCTGTGTGTGTGTGTGTACCTGCATGTGCTTGTGTCTATGTGAAGGTCAGAGAACAAATTCAGGTGTCACCCTCAGTCATGCCATGCACCTGCTTTGAGACAGGCTTTCTTTTTGACATGGTGTTAACCAATTAACACGGGATGGCTAGCCAGAAAACCCCAGTGATCTCCCTGTTTCTGTCTCCCCAGGCTGGGATTATAAGTGCAATGCTACCACACATAGGGTTTCTACACAGATTCTGAGTACGGAACTCGGGTCCTCATGCTTGGAATTAATTGAATTATTAAAGCATTTATCAACTGAGCCATCTTGACAGCTCCAACTATTTTTGTTAAAAATTCACCTCCATATAATTTAGTTGGAGATTGTGCACAAGCAAGTCTTCAACTTCCTGCTTCTCCAGATGTAAACACAGACAATTCCTGCCTTTAAGTTGATTCATTTATGGTTTTGAAATCTGCTAGGGTGAGAGCAATTTCTTTCAGTAGCTTCCACACTTGGATTTGCTGGCACTAGCACCATGTGGCATGACAGTCTCCGTGATGCTGTTCAAGGGCAGCAAGCCATTGCTTCTCATTGCCCACGAGTCCACAGATAAACAGCCCACACTATGGTGTACTGTATTGCTATGTTGTATGTAGTACTTTACAATCAGTTTATTGGGGACATATCTCCACATTAGTTTGAGGAACACACTCTTTCAACTTCTTTGGTTGATTCCACTTGTGAACTAACATATAACGTCACTATTTTGTTTTTCAGTCTTAGTCATTCTCTGCTTGTATTATGAACCATACGGGTTTGTTCCCTTCCTTCCTAGAGCATCACTACATTCATGTGTCTTTCTTGCCTCTGAAATTCTTTCAACATGGCATATTACAAATAATCTTGCCATGATCATGCTACTCATTTTAGCATGGCCGTGTTATCAGTGTTCAGAAACAAGTCATAAAGAATCCTGTTTCTTTCCTCTTATATAGAATTTAGTTGCATTCTAGGGAGTTCTCTAGTTCATGCTTTTAAATATATAAACACCAAAGCTTCTGAGCGTTTCTGGGAGATACACTTGGTTACACTGAGTGGGAGGAGCTATCCCAGGGACAGACACTTGGTTACACCGAGTAGGAGGAGCTATCCCAGAGACAGACACTTGATTACACTGAGTGAGAGGAGCTAACCCAAGGACAGACACTTGGTTACAGTGAGTGGGAGGAGCTATCCCAGGGATATCTAGACACTTGGTTACAGTGAGTGAGAGGAGCTAACCCAGGGACAGACACTTGGTTACAGTAAATGAGAGGAGCTAACCCAGGGACAGACACTTGGTTACAGTGAATGAGAAGAGCTATCCCAGGGACAGACCCTTGGTTACACCCAGTGGGAGGAGCTATCCCAGGGACAGATACTTGGTTACTCTGAGTGGGAGCTATCCCAGGGACTATTGTAGTGGTTCTTAGCTTTCAACTGCTTTTACTATCTGAGCTATACCATTATTCTTACATATCCCAAATTCTGGGGCCCCCAGTTTCTGGGCTTCTGGGGAATATAAAATGCATGAAGTTCCCTGTCAGAGTCTGCTGCTGTCATCTGTTTTTCTTTTCTTGATCTTCACAGAGGATTTTGCCATTGAAAACTTCACGTTTCTCTTGCCAAGATACCATGTGCTCGTCCACCATCATTTAATTTTAGAAGTGTTACGATCATCAATCACCCTCTCTGGGAGAAATTTATTTTTACAGAAAAGATGAAAATTTGTTGTGCCTGTCATACAGCCCGCTTTGTGATTTTTATAAAGAACAGCAAACTAAGCCTTTGTTCCTGCAGAAAGAAGGCCAAGAAACTAACTACGTGCATAGGACACCACCTTTTGCTTCTCCGATCTAGGCTCTTGGAAGTTCATCAATCAGATGATGACAGGGCTAAATGCACGGGCCCAGGAAAGGCAGCATGCAGGCTGAAAGAATACGCTGCGGTTCTTTCTTTGCCTTTTATTGACTTTGGGCAGTTATGCAGCTGGCCTGTACCATTCTTCTCTATAGAATGTGGCCGTCCTCTCTATAGAATGTGGCCATCCTCTCTATAGAATGTGGCCATCCTCTCTATAGAATGTGGCCATCCCAGGGCTGGCGTGAGGACTCAGGAGGAAAACACACACAGTCACACAGTGCTGTGTCTACTGTCAGGACAAATCCCAGCTGCAAGAGCTCAAAAGGAAATGCCAATGTCAAAAGGCTCCAGTGACAAGGGCAAACACAGGACAGAGACAAGCAAAGTTCTCTGAGTGGACAGGCAGGTGGATTTGTTGGAAGGTAGGAGCCATGATTATGGACTTGTTGGAATAAGAGGGCACTAGAGTGTGGCTATGTTTTAAAACAGTCCTTGTCTATTCGTTCACCCCACTCCACCTCCCCTAATAAATCATTCCATATTACTGCAACATCAATGAAAGTAATGCCTGGCTCTAAAATACCATGAATGTCTCACCAAGAGCCTAAGAAAATTGGGCTAAAACTGTTCACCACATTCAAATTCAGAGGATGCCATTTTTCTTTCAATGAGGACTGCAGTGTGACTGGACACATGAGGGGATGTGAGCCTCTCACCACAGAGCAGTGGTTCTCAACCTTCCTAAAGCTGGGATCCTTTAATACTTCATGCTGTAGTGACCCCCAACCACAAAATTATTTTTGTTGCTACTTTATAACTGTAACTTTGCTGCTGTTATGAATGTGATTTAAGTAGCGGATACTTCTGATAGTCTTGAAGGGGTCATGAGCCACAGGTGGGGAACCCCTGCTACGGAGGGTAACTGGACACACTGTGGACATTAGTGCCTCTCATGGTGAAGGTCCCCTTCTGAACACAGGTTTCGCGAGGAGAAAAAGGCAGAAAGGGGAATTTGTACAAAGATGGTGAAAAAAAATCAATAAACCATAGCAGTCCCTCAGCTTCACTCAGAGCCCATGTATGGTTGATGGCAAGGGGCCTGGATTTCCAGTCTATGTAACACAGCTCTAGTGCACACTAGACTTAAAAAATATATTTTTTAAAATTTATTGTTTGAGAATTTCATACTATGTATTTTGGTGTGATCATTACATTTTTGTTCTCTAGCGATTTGCTTAAAATATTTTAGAAGGCTTTGTGTAAAGTCATGAATGATCACCGTCTTGCTAACGTGTGCTGAAGTTCACAATGTGTTTTATGTGTGTGTATGTGTGTATACATATGTGTATACATACATATTTGTGTATATACACACAGATGTATACATATATTTGTATGTATTTGTGTATGTATTTTACATACATGTTCACACGCATTTAATAGTGCATCCTTTTACAGAGAGTGGCAGTTCGGCCTTTTGGTCGATTGTTTTCCACATCTTTAATCCATGCAATAGTGTGCTCAGCCTTTTGTATTCACCATCTTACTTAAAGGCTTCTTTCCTGGAGGGCATAGTGCTCAGTAGAACATTGTTGATAAAGACGTCTTATCCATGCATGCAACAGATACAGGCATTGAATGAAGACCTAGTGTGTACAGGGAACTGAGAGAGACCTTTGGGAGTTTCCTCTCTCACTGCAATGCACACAACTCCTGGATGGCCTTTTTATTTTTGTTTTGCAGTACCTTATGTTTCTTCGATTTGTCAATCACAAGTATTTTCCAGGAAGAAACACACGCGGCATAGTGATGACTACTTGTGTAAGTGCAGTAGGAGCTCTGATGAGCTGACAAGTGTGTGTGTGTGTGTGTGTGTGAATGAGTGGGAGACACACACACACAAACACACACACACAGAGAGAGAGAGAGAGAGAGAGAGAGAGAGAGAGAGAGAGAGAGAGAGAGAGAGGAGAGAGAGAGAGAGAGAGAGTTGTGCATCCTTTCTCCATCTGGAACAGTGCAACACTCAAAGCTTCACAAGTAACAGTTGCACATGGTGAGCTGAGAGTCAGTACATTCTTGTAGCAGTTTGTGGGCTCACTTGTCAGCCTGCGCAGCCTCATTGGCAAATTCCAGACCACTTAGAGACCCTGTGTCAGAAACAATCCTGGATAGCTCCTGAGGAATGATACCCAAAGTAGACTTCTGCTTTCCACACTCCACACTCCACGCACAGACACACACACACAGACACACACACAGACACATACACACAGACACACACACACATAGGACCTGAGATGTCATTCACACACTGTAACATCTTCGCATTATTCGGACGTTGAATCATTTTCAGTTGTACTACAGGGTGGTGTCTTAGTGCTCTGAGTGTCACTTTATTTGCTGTTGATTGCCCTCTCAGATGGCTACTCAGGGCTGGCGGACAGTGTCAGACAGCTGCCATCTCATCCTTGCAGAGGCTGTGCCATGCGGTAGTCCTCATTTTAGTATGATGGCAGGCGAGTGTGGTTTACCATTAGAAATAAAAGTGCAGTTCTAGTGTTAAATTTATATCATTAAAGTAGAATTGGACAGCCCTATTTCATATTACCCAATTGAGGACGCTTTTTATTTATTTTTGCCATAACCACTGCCATAAACTCTGCCCAGTATGTGCTGAAGCATTTTTATGTTTTCTCATCATTCTTTCTTGAAGGGAAAACCTTGTGGTCAGAATCCCTGCTTCTGTGTCTCCTTGATCCTTATGCATTGACCATATGTTTGATTTGCTTGGGGGCATTTATTGATAAACTCAGTCTGTAGATATTAGGAGTACAGAACCAGCTCTATTTCTGTCCTGTTCTATAGAAAGGATATAGAGGTCCACTGGGGCTGGAATTTTCAAAGTTGTTTTATCAAAGCAGTTATAAAACTAGATCCCTAAGGAGGAAGAGAATTAAGGTCATTTATATATATATATATATATATATATATATATATATATGTAACTTTTCATTTTGGTTTGGTTATTCAGACCAGGTACCATGAGTAATTCAGGAATTTACTAAAAGGCACTGATTGAGTTTTGTAAATTATAGACACAAAATTTACTCACAGAAAGCCTTGAGAATATATAAAAGCATTTTCTGAGTTCTATTATTCTTTCTTGTATTCGTTTAATTAGAGAAAAGCACAGGGCATAAAATGTAGACAATTATATGTGTATTTCTGCTCACCCAGTTACTTAGTCATCTATTTGTGTATTGGCGTGTGAGAAATATTGAGCACTACGACTTGCTGGACAGCATGCAAAGCACAGAGCTGTTGTCTTAAAAGATTTAGCCCCATACTTCATGGAGATCTTGCTTCTATTTATATTGTTTTCTTTTGTCTGAGTGTGCGTGCGTGTGGTGTGTGCAAGCTTGTACACACGCATGTGAATGCCAGAGGCTGGCATCAGTCACTTTCTGCTTTATTTTGTTGAGACAGGCTCTCTCACTGAAGCTGGAGCTCATGGTTTAAGCGAGCCTGCTGTCTGCTGCTTTTCAGTACTGGGACTACAGATGTGTGCTGCTGTGTCCAGCCTTTTTCATGGATGCTTGGGCTATTTCATATTTTCTGCCAGGGCAAGCACTTCACCAAGTGAGCTCTCTTCTGAGCCTTTATGTCCATCTTGTAGAGAAAAACTGAAACAGCAGAGAGAACGTGAAGCTGCTCATCTCCCTCCAAGGCTAAGGTGCTGGCTGTGCAGCTGGCTCCGAAGTGTCCTATGCTGATACTGAAATGGGGGAAGAAAACGCTACACCGGCAAACCCCTTGGCAACAGATTTATATAGAATCTTTAATTATATAGTATTTTAAGAAAGGCCCGTTCCACTTACAGCTGATGGTTATTCCCAGTTCCACGCTGTGCTTCTTAGGCAGTTTTACGTGAAATGTTCCACTACTTGGGATGACAGACTCTGTAATTTCAAAACAGAAGAGAGCGTTTATAGATCTCAGAGGAGACTGGATATTGGGTAGGAATAGTCTTCTGAATTAAAACATTTCTATCCTGGAAAGCTGTTCATTAAGACTAGGGAAGTTCTAACATGAAACATTCCGTTACAGGGGTAGGCTCCTTTAGATTCAGAGGTAAACACTCACAAACCTCAAGAAGTCCCTGAAACTTATAAAATGATCCAGGTCGCTTGACTACTAAAGTTATAAAAAAATATTAAGAACTTCTGGGGAGAGAGAGGACTGATCAGATCCATTGATCTGTGTGACCGTTGTATAGTGAGGTCCTGCGTTACTATCATGAACTGTGATCGCGCTGGGGTAGGCTTCTTCAGTGATTAGCTGTTTCAGAGTTGTCCATGCTCCGATGAGTAACCACTCACCTCTGCTCCTGCACGTAACCCAATAAGTTCGTTAGTTTTCCTAGTTTGAGTTGTCATTGGTGCTCTACCTGGGATCTGTAATGATTACTTTCTGAGCTCATCCACATCGCTACTTTAAGTCCCTGGTGACTCGGATGTAGGCATCCAGCCTCACATCTGCAGCAGAACCTTTCTTCCCAAGACCCTCGGCATCTCTCCGACTTTCCTCTCAAGTAGCTGCATCTTTCTAATCCCCACCTCAGACCTCTGCTGGCAGTCGGTCAGTGGCTCCCTCTCCAACCGCCATTCCACTCTCCTGTCTGAGTAGGTCTTCTTGGAATAAATTCAGTGATACCCTAGGCAAGCACCCTTTATCCAAGACCCTCGTAATAGTACCAAAAGCAAAGGAAACAACAGAAGAGGAGGATCATGGAATGACTAAACTAGCCTACTCTCACTGGTTCATCACCCCCACTAAAGCCTTGCTACTCCCCCCAATAGACAAAGATCCAACTACAAAAGCTGATATGCAGGTGGAACTAGTGAGCTCGCCGGTACCTAGTTCAATTTTTTCACTGCATGTGTAACACATTTTGCACAGCCCGGGCAAAAGTTAGGACTGTCCTCATGGAGAAAGTTAAGAGTCTTAAATTGCTCTTGGCCTTTTGTCCTTTCCCTTGAGAAGTTAAGCAGTAAACTTTTTACAAGCCCAGAATCTGATCTTCCAGGTTCGAAGGTTCACCACAGAGCATTAAAGGAGAGAACACAATAAAAATTTGATTTCCCTCAGCCCCTCCAGGATGCTAGAAAGTCACCTGTGACAAAGACCCCAACTGCCTATCCGGTTCAGGTGTGATCTTGATCCCCAGCATCCTCCCTCCACTCTGCTCTTTCTTCAGAGGGATGAGCAAACCTGCTGACGTTCAGAGTTCCTCTCAGGCTTCTAAAATATTCCTGGCACCAGTCCAGTGTCAAAGACTGACTCAATATCTTGGCCTTCTAATCTCAACGAACACTCTGATGTTCCAGGAAGTGAACCTGCATATTTACTTATCTATCCATTAAGAATTTGCATGTTTCCCATTTCCTAATGATACAGTAAGCACGGAATCTGCCTCTAGGTAGAGACATGCCTTGGACCCCTCTCCTTATAAATTAATTCAGTCTGGCAGGTTGGGAGGTCAAGGGCCTGCATAGGGGGCCACCCCTAGGAAGGCGAGTTCACTTTAAGATAAAGATAATATACTTTCCCTACCCAGAATTCCTGCCCCCTATTGCAGTCTTTGTGAGCTGTCCTGGAGTTCACATGGGTCTGCCTGTATTTCTGTGTTAACAGAAAAACCTGACAATTGCTTTTTTTCTTTTCTCTTTTTTTTCTTAGATGTGAGCCAGAACCTAAGTTTGCCTTAAAACTCCCTAATGCTTAGATTTCATTGCCTCTTTTCTAAAAGTCTTTCTTACCATGGAACCACCTGCCACCAAGCAGCCACTGTCCATGGGACTACCTGCCATTAAGCAGCTACTGTCCATGTCAACTTAACTTCTCCCTCCTTCCATTATAGGAGCTGCAAGATCTAAAGTTTGCTTGCTCTAGAGTTTTCATTTTAAACTCTAGAAAACTGTTTCCACTTTCTATTTTATCCCATTGTTTTTCATTAATGAGATTATGAACACTAAGAGAGGATCCTTAATTTCCCAGTATCAAAAGCTAACTCTCACAAGACTCCCTGAGATTTCTGGCAACATTTCTTTCCTACCTTCGTATCCTTCAATCACTCAAGAATATGAACCATTGTTGCGCTCCTAGACAGCACCGTGAAGATGACTAGAGGCAGACACAATTATCCAGTCAAGCAATGAACTTCAAAAAGACAAACTAATTTTGATGCACTGGGGCAGAAATAGAAATGAAATAACTGATAATTATGACACTTTACTTTCTGATATCACATATATCTGTGCACATTGTAACTATTTTCCAAATATTTCTTCTTTCCGTGCCTTCCCTCTATTCCTTTCCTAAATCTTGATCGTTTAACATTCTAAAAACAGAAGAGACCCCCTTTCCACCCCCTAAGAGAGCATTTAAGACCTTGGAGGTAACAAGGAAACTGAGAGTGCTGGGTTTTAAAAGGTCTGCATTTTGCTCACTTGCACCAAAAGCTGGTCTGCAGAAAGAAGCAAGAAATAAACATGTGTGCACAAGGTGCAAACAGGATTTTGGAGAGTGCCAACGTTAGGCACGTCTGATTGGAGCCCCTCAGGACTGTGAGAGCTCATACTTTCAGACCCCCCCCCTTTCTGCCTAAATCAGCTGGGGTGCATTTCTGATACAACAACTGAAAGATGCAAAGACTGAGGCAATAGAGACAATGGGATGGGGGCACGCGGAAATCTGCCACCCAACTGCTCCCAGGCAGAGCCAGCAGTCTCCATCTGATTGCTTAGATAAAGCTAGCCTGATCAGTAGTCCTTAAGGGTGCATGGAGCGACCCAGACACAAAATAAGCAAGATGTGACTACCTCACTGAAAAAGTTTATTTCTATGATGAATTACATTGATAGATTTTAGTATGTTGAACCAGTCCTGCACCTCTGGGATGAAGTCAACTTGATCACGGTGATATGAGTACATATAAGTGACCCCAAAACCTCTACCAGAGAACTCCTACAGCTGATAAATACCTTCAGTGATGTTGCAAGATACAAGATCAACTAAAAAAAAATCAGTAGCCCTCCTATACACAAATGATAAAGAAGCTGAGAGGGAAATCAGAAAGACAACATCTTTCACAATAGCCACAAATAACATAAAATATTTTGGGGTAACACTAACCAAAGAAGTGAAAGACCTATTTGGCAAGAACTTTAAGTCTTTGAAGAAAAAAACTGAAGAAGACACCAGGAAATGGAAAGATCTCCCATGTTCTTGGATAGGTAGGATCAGCATAGTAAAATGGCAGTCCTACCACAAGCAATCTATACATTCAATGCAATCCCCATCAAAAATCTTCACAGACCTTGAAAGAACAATAACCAACTTAATATGAAAAACAAAAAATTCAGGATAGCCAAAACAATCCTGTACAATAAAGGAACTTCAGGAGGCATCACAATCCCTAACATCAAGCTCTATTACAGAGCTACATTAGAAAACAGCTTGGTATTGGCATAAAAACAGAGAAGTCGACCAATGGAATCAAATTGAAGACCAGGATATTAATCCACACACCCATGAACACCTGATTTTTGACAAATAAGCTAAAATTATACAATGGAAAAAAGAAAGTATCTTCAACAAATGGTACTGGCATAACTGGATGTCAACATGTAGAATTTAAATAGATTCATATCTGTCTCCATGCACAAAACTCAGGTCCAAATGGATTAAAGACTTCAATATAAATCTGACCACACTGAACCTGATAAAAGTGGGAAGTAGTCTTCAATGCATGAGCACAGGAGACCACTTCCTAAATATAACCCCAGTAGCACAGACACTGAGAGCAACAATAAATAAATGGAACCTCATGATACTGAGAAGCTTCTTCAAAGCAAAGAACATGGTGAATAAGAAAATAATGCAGCCTACTGAATGGGAAAAGATCTTTTTTTTTGTTTGTTTGTTTTTGTTTTTTCGAGACAGGGTTTCTCTGTAGCTTTGGTGCCTGTCCCAGAACTAGCTCTTGTAGACCAGGCTGGCCTCAAACTCCCAGAGATCCGCCTGCCTCTGCCTCCCAAGTGCTGGGATTAAAGGCATGTGCCACCACCGCCAGGCTATGGGAAAAGATCTTAACTAACTCCACATCAGAGAGAGGTCTGATCTTCAAAATATAAAAAGAACTCAAGAAATTAGACATTAAAATTCTAAATAACCCAATTAAAAAATAGGATACAGAACTAAACATAGAATTCTCAACAGAAGAATCTCAAATGGCCAAAAGACACTTAAGAAAATGTTCAACATTGTTAGCCATCAGGGAAATGCAAATCGAAACAACTCTGAGATACTATCTTACACCAGACAGAGTAGCTAAGATCAAAAGCACCAATGATAGCTTATGCTGGAGAGGATGTGGAGTAAGGGGAACACTCATCCATTGCTGGTGGGAATGCAAACTTGTACAACCACTTTGGAAATCAGTACTGAGGTTTCTCAGAAATTGGGAATCAACCTACCTCAGGATCCAGCAATACCGATAAAAATAAAAGTGCATGAAGCTCCATTATTTAGTATCCATCTCATATTTATTAGGTTATTTTCATTTCTCTATTTAAACAAAAAAACGTTCTCAGAAAATGAACAGGCGCATAATGCATGTTTATATTTCTGCCTCTGTGGATGAATATAACTCCTACAAATGAGTACTTAGAGTCACAGAACCCAGGAAACACTGACTGAGAATACTTGATACTGCAACTGCAACTGTTACATTCATAACACTAACGTTTTACAATCATTTCTTTGTGTGGCGTTCCTCTCTTCTCCCTCCCTCTTTTCCTCTTCTCTTCTGTTCTCCTTTGCTTCTCTCTCTCTCTCTCTCTCTCTCTCTCTCTCTCTCTCTGTCTCTCTCTCTCTCTCTCTTTATCTCTCATTGTGTGAGTTGGTGGGGGTCATGATACACATGTGGAAGTCAGAGGACAACTTTTGGGAGTTGGTTCTCTCCTTCTACCTTGTAGGCTCTAGATACTGAACTCAAGCTTGGTAGCAAGCGCCTTCATCCACCGAACCATCTGGCCTCCTTGCTTTTGTACAATGTTAATTCAGGGAAATGTGACAATGATTAACACCATTAATGACATCAGAGGACATATTATGACTTCCTGGAAGAGTAATGTATCACTGTTGACTGTGTGTGATTTGAAAAATTCACAAAGGCGTAAGTATCAACTAATGAATCACTTTGATCAAACTGTGGTTTCATTCTAATCTTTATATGCCAGTGCAATTTACTTTATAGTTGGTATTTTCCCTATATAATTATTTGGTTGCTAAAGCAAAGGAATATTTAATTCGGGGTTCGTAAACAAATACGGTTAATGAGGAGAAGGCTCCATTATTTGGACAAACAACAGGTTTAGCGTCAGTGGATGTAATTCTGAAAACAAATGATGTTTATTTTGTAAGACCCCTGTGATTATTTTGCACTTCCCTGGTTTTGCTTCATCTTTGTTAAAACTATAATTAAAAACGCATTTGGGTAAAAAGGTTTCCTCCTTTCCCATTGGTCTGATTTCCTGCCTGCAGCACTCGTTGTCAGCACAGTAAGATAACCGCTACCACATCATTTATCAGCCGAGGCACCCCGTGAGGAGTGTAAATGTTTGACTCTCCCCACTCAGAGAAAAGCACCAGGGCTCTGGTCCATGGCCAACAGCACTTCATATATTTGTGCTGAGACTTCTCATAACAGATACCTTCAGAATGGAAGTGGGAACTTGGAGATCTTGTGGTCTTCGTCATATAGATTATCATTTAAAAGAATTGAATGGGTAAAATAGGAGAAGATGAGGTTCTAACTTCGTAAAATCCTACCTAGGTAAAGGATTCCAGTAAAAGAACTCAAATAGTGATAGTGTTGAGTGTTTTCAACTTTGAATGCCTCTCCCTGTTAAACTCACTAAGGTGCTTGCATAGCCTTGCATTGCTGGTTTAAAAAGACAGACACAGGCAAGAGTGTGTTCGCTTTTAACCACCCCTATGGGGTATTTAAAATATTTATTAAATAGAGATCGCTGAGCACTGAAGCCAAGGGCTGGAACATTCATCTTGATGTGTAAAACATCCTGAGGCAGAACTCTGGAACTTTATGGCTTACATCTGGGCAATTAGGCATGAATCCAGAAGGAGAGGCCAGACTTGACAGAGCCTGCATCCACATATTTTCCATCCAGGTCCCAAGTTCTGAAATGACTGAAAAGGATTTGCTTGGTTCTAAAAGTTTCTAATGATGATTCCAGTAGACAAGGAAGGACCTGGGGGTTTTACGGTTGCATCTGTACCCATCAGGAGAATTAGTGTTATCAATTAGTGATGTCCACCATGAGCAATGGCAGGGGGATAGCAGATGGAACCACATTCCCCACCCCGGCCTATTGTAGATGACCTGAAATATCTATTTCGTGACCTTTATTAAACAAGCTGGGTACTGAATAAAGTAGGCTTAATAGATACAGTTCCTATTTTTCAGGAGCTTAAAGTTATTAAAGTATTAAATCAACAAATATTAAAAATATATATGTAGGCACATTAAGGATGCATGAGACACCAAAAAAATTCTAGGCTATACAAAACAAATACATTTATAACACAAGCAAACACTTAGATACTGTGATAGTCTTTACAAAGACGGCCAAAATGCACTGGCCATTGCACTCCTGAAGTACTGTAGCGTACAGTTGCTGCCAACTGCCCCGTGGTGTCATTACAGTCTTCTCCCCGAATTCCAGGTTTGAGAAGCCTGTTCTAACGGTTTCATAGTGGTGAATCTCTAATATTTCCTGTAATAATTTTATTTAGCAATATTTTTAATCAAAGAGGTGGTAAAGCAATAGAGGGAGAACGGGTTGCAAGTCAATAGATTTAGTGTCTGCCATCTCTATAAGACCTCGAGTTTCCCCGCCAGAACCCCAATTCCCTCTTCATGCTTAAGGCAAAGGTACAGGATTGCAATAATTCTTTTAACACTAATTTTCTGTCACAGTTATTAAGTACACTCTGTGGGGCCACTGGACGGCTTGCTTGTTTGATAACTAAACCTCTTTGCCACTTGACTGATTCTTACAACGTCTTTCTATCCAAGTCATACTGGATCACAGGAATTAGAAGGCACACACTTCAGAAAAAAATGGGTCATCATATAACAAGAAAAAGGCAGATTTTAGAAGAAAGCAGTCCCAAGAGACCAGGACCCCCAGAAAAAGCAGATTTAAACCCAATTTTGACACAAACCAAAATCTCCTCATGGAGCCAAATGTGTTTCATTAATTCCTTCCTTCCCGCATTCACCGTGGACCTACTGAGGTGCTATATTCTAAGCACCATTTGGGTACTAGAAGTGGATTTGCAAACTAAAACCACAAAAATCCCTGATGTCATAGATTTTTCTACTAGAGAAGAGAGAATAAACAAGCAAGAATCCAATAGAACACCAGAATTCTGAACTAGGAAGAACCATATATGCAGGCGTGAGGAGAGTGAAGGCTTTTATGAGCAAAGACCTACGTAAATTAAGCAGAACAAAAACAAAATCAGGCATGCAAAGGCAGCAGGGACGGCTGCTGTAAAGATGGGTGTGAGGTCGTGATTGGCACTCAGGGCTCCACAGCACTCCCATCCTAAAAGCCTTCATTGAGGTGGTGGTGCGTGTCTGTATGCTTTCCCCACTCCCAGATCTCCATCTGAATTCGTCCCCTACTCTGACGAGCCACTTCATCAACTTCATCACCTGCTTGCCCATCTCTGACAGTCTAAATCAACACCTCACTTGGACTTGGCATCAGATTCCTAGCTGCCACTTCTCGTCTGTGCTTCTTCTGACTCTACCCACTTTTCTTCGTCAAGACTCCTTCTTGTAAGTCCCGTTCCTCCCATTTCATCTGGCCAATCCTGTACTGGTTCCCACCATACATCAGCTTACGGTTTGGTGAGCACAGGCTGCCGTAGTTAAGAGAATCAGACTGCTGGTGTTAACATGCCGTCCTCAGCACTAACTCTGTGCCTCAATTTTCTACTGACATAACAATAGTAGCCTCTGCCATTGCAGTTTTTGATTAAATGGTTAAAGACACCCAGCACTTGGCTATGTAACAGGTCAGAGAGCAGGCACTCTGACATCATGAACTACCATGATGTGTGATCAACACAGCTCATCTTCATCTCCTAGCAACAACCTGACCTCCTGGACCGAAGCCCTTCTGCTGAGCTTTCTCTGGAAGTTTCAAACCCTTGTTCAATATGATGATCCATTTCTCTGCTCTTATTCTTCGGTAGTTGAGATTCCTCAAAAACAAACACATCCAGGAGAGTTGGCTCAATGGTGAGAGCACTTGTTATTCTTGCAAAGGATCCAGGTTCGATTCCTAGAGCCCATATGGAGGCTTACCATCTCCTCAGGCACCAGACACACATGTGATATATATATGCAGCCAAAACACTCATACACACAACGTAATAAAATACAAAAATCTTCAAAAAGCAAACAATCAAAACCCACCAATCAGCCAACCAAAGAACAATAGAACTCTACTTTTCCACGAGGGTTGAGTGCTATAGATATAGACACTGAAGACTGCTTGTTGACTCTGTTGACCTCGGGAATTCTGCTCTGTGCTTCAGGCTGGTTTTTACTAATTTTCCCACAGGTTGTTCTAAAACATCTTTGTTCTTTTCAGAGCCCTGAGCTATCAACTCTTCCATGTCTGCCTGCAGCTCTTCTATGAATTGCTTGAGCACAGCTAAGATGGGTTCCTGCTCTCACATTCTATCAGTCAGTTTCACAGGGAGAGAGACCTTTAACCTTCTGCTCCACACAGGTGATCTAGAATATTCTGGATACTTCTTCCCCTTTTATTTCTCCCGGGACCCGATCTGAAGGCTCATATTTCTTTCTCTCCTACTTTTCAAGTCTCCGCCTGCATTAATCTCTCCAGTACCAATAAGGCAAATGTAGCATTCTGTCTGAACTGTGAATCTCCTCCACCAAGCTTCCCATTGTCTGTCTACAGCTAAATCTGACCTTTCCACAACGCTCTAAGTTGAAGAACCTGTGAGGGAACTACTGAATAGAGCACACATACATACACTGCATGCATGTGTGTGTAGAGCCGAAGGCAGTTTATAGGTGGTACATTCCATCGTCTGGGTCTTGGAGATTGAACTGAGCTCATCAGGCTGTCATAGACTTTGCCTGCTGAGCCAGTTCTCTGGCCCCAAACTTTCTTCATCCCCTTTATTGGCATCAATCCACTTTTAGTCTCAGGATTACTTAGGCAGTGCTTATGCCCCTCCCACTTCCAACGTGCTTTCCTCGTGCCTGTTTTCCCCCAGGGGTCACTCTCTATCTCAATGACTTTAGCAATCATCAACACACTGGCCATTCCTTGGTCTTACTCTATACTCAGATAGTATCCCCAATCCTGGGCTCCAAGAGGCACTGTCAACATTTCCCCAGGTACTTCTGCATTCTAATAACTATGCAGTCCTGTGAGTCTTTCCTCTTCTAGCCGTTCTTTCTCTTCTCTAATTGGCTGTGAGCTTCTCCAGAAAATACACAGGTCCTTCCTATTGCCTCTTCCAATAATATGAGCATAGCAGCATCTGGTTTAGTAACTGTGTTCAGTGGTTGTCTTCCGGTTGAAGAAATAAGTAGATTCGTATTTACCCTCTGATGCTATCAGTGGACATGTCACCACCATCTAAAACAGAACTCATACTACTGTTCTGGACGACCTGTTTCCATGCTCTTCTACATCTTTCCTGGTCTCTCATTATTCATCCTCATTCCTCAGGAGTCACTACACGACAAAAGCACAGTCAAGTTTTGAATGTCACTGTGCCACCATCTGCAGAAACCATTGCCATTCCCCATCTCTCCGGTTGCCATCATCTCCAATTGTTTTTTCTCTGTCCTGTACCTTTCAGAAAGCTTCTCAAACATAGCTCAGATTATTTCCTTCTCCTACCAATATGCTCCCTGGCTTCAGTACAACCAACATTCTCTACCAGGATACTGAGTATCTGCTGGACTCTGATATCTCCAAGACCTTCTCTAAGGCCAAACTCAATCCTTGATCTTTTCCCCTACCTCTGTCCTCCAGCAACTGTCTGTGCCGCAAGGTTTCTTCCTCTGGCTCAGGTTCTTCAACCTCACTGCTGCCTCTGCTCGAAGGCCATTCTCCCAGGCCTTCTGCCTTCTTGCCACATTCATCTCAGCTTGAATGTCACTTCTTGAGAGATGTACTCACCAAAACAGCTCCCCCCGCCCTTCTATGGTTCCTGACTTTGCTTTATTTTTATCAGAGAACTTACAGTTAAAATTTTACACTGATAGCTTTTTAAATTAAGTTTCTGTTTCTTTTAAAAGATATATGACAATGGGGACCTTTTACTCTCCTGACTGCCATTACATATACATCGTGCAGGAGAATCGCTGGCCCATGACAAATATTTGTTGGCATATGATCCTTGTGTCTAAAGGTATGCCTTTACCTTTTGGTAAAAGTCGCTGGATATGTAGGCCCATATTTTGCTGTGTGAAGACAATCAATCTTTCCCTTCCCTTCCCTTCTTCCCTTCCTTTCCCTTCCCTTCCCTTCTCTTCCCTCTCTACCTCCATCCCTCCTATTCTCTCTTTCTCCCTCCTTCCTTTTGTCCTTCTTCAGTGATTCTGAGTATCAAACCCAGGGCCATAGTTCATGCTAGACAAGCTTTATACCACCGAGCCACCTTCCCAGCAGACAAACATTTTAGATGGTAACTTGCACCAAATTCTCAAATCTATTAGCTACTGTCTAGAAATCTCTGAGACCCATATTTCACTAGACTCCTCCTCTGAGACTAAGGCATGCAGGGTCCCAGTGTTACTAAGAATTTTCCTGGAAGTTGTGGTATAAGAGAGAGTTAATGGTAAAGGTAGGGAGAAAGAAAGAATATTCCATGTTCTTTGTCATATTTAGAACTTAGATTAAGTCTATCTATCTATCTATCTATCTATCTATCTATCTATCTATCTATCTATCTATCATCTACCTACTTATTTACCTATCTACCATCTATGAATGGCATGGAAACAGTGGGGAATTATTTGGGAGGGAGTGAGATGGGAAAACATAAAATAGGAAGGATAATAGGGTGTGAACACAACCACAGCACACATATAAAAATGAAAACATACAAAATTATTTTGTATATTAACCAAAAAAGCAAAAATAAAAAAGAATACCTCAGAGTCAGGTTGGTAAACATTTGCACCTCCTCCTCTGCCTCTGATACCTAAGGTTTCTCCTAGTATTTTTTTTTGACCCACTGGTTTTTCTCACATTTATCTTGCCCTGCCTTTCTGTATTTAGAGATGGTTTCTATCATCTATTAGATTCAATCCTCTTGACCCTGGTGAAACAATCTTGAGTGGAATCCTCCTTGTCATTCCCGTAAGTGTCCAGTGTGATTTCTCCTTAGACTAAAGACCAAGCACTTGCCTCCTGGCCTTGCATCCATTCACCCCATGAATTTTTACGGCTCCCTACCTAACTGTCACGTGTTCTTTGCAGCTGGACGAGTGAGACAAGGTGTTCTTGTTGCTGAGCCTAAGGAATCTGGTTTCTCTAGCTCAAATGTGCAAAGTTAGAATAAAGGTGGCAAAATTCTCAAAATCACATCCCATGGCGGACATCAAGTGTCTGATTTCATATCAATCTTCAGGTCTTCAGTGGAAATTTAGTGAATGAAATAAACAATGCAAAATGACCGAATAAACCTCTTAAACAAAAACATGTTGGGTATACATACATAAATATATATCTATATCTACACTCCCCTTTCTGCCATGTAGCTGACATAAGTCATGTGCAGCCCTCTCCTGACACTATCACCGACTTGAAGGTCAGATTTTACCTGCAACATCAAACTCAATCTCCAGTGTGACTTTGCTTGTGATGGAAGAGTCTCGCAGGAGCTGATTGGCTTCCTCGAAGGTGCTGTCTTCGGTTGGGATTCCATTAATGGCCATTACTCTGTCTCCAATCTGTAGCACCCCACATCTAGTTCAGGACCACACGAGAGAGGCTGGAGTTAGAGTCAACGATCATGGAGCTGCACTTGCCACTCTACCTCATTTAATCTTTGCAAAATAGCATCACCATTTGATTTTCTAGAGTCAATTCTACTGGCAAGCATGTTAGGTCAACTGCAATGCCCTTCATTCTTGAGTCCCACGGTTACAACTGTGGTCAAGTGGTTTCTTAAAGATTCCAGGGAATTAATAATTTATAACTATGATAGCACTATAATCTGACCGGAACAAACAGATAGTAAAGATGAATGTTCATTCCTGCAATGCAGAGAAATAACTTCAGTTGGATGCTAGCCACTTTTTGTATAGATTTTTCTCCTTTATAATTAATACAGCCTCTAGTTTTCCAGTGGACAAAATCTGCTAAATAAAATCATTGTTCCTCATAATGCTTCTCAAACCTGATGAAGAACATAAAACTTTATCATCACAATGGAGAGTTAACTACATTTTGCTTTTGCTGCACTGAGTGCTGTTCCATTATTTATTAGTTATTCACAGATTGCTGGGGTTAGAAACGCAGAGCAGAAAGACTGCTGGGAAGGGAGAGTACCTCACCTCTCTGCCGGGCTGTCAGCTTCAATATAGGAAATCAGAGGCGGGGAGGAGAGTGTCTCCGTGGCAAACACGCTGCCCTGCAGTTGGAGTCCAAAGCCCGTGACAGGATCAGCTGTCAGGACCACCTCCGTGGTTTCCGTGTGAACAACCTGTCCAGCCAATCCCACAGTGCTAGAGGCTAAAGATACTAGAGGAACAAACATGAAGAGGGTGACTGGAGGTTCAAGCAAGTATCAGCGTTTCCAAAACAGAGTGGTGTGTCTGAAGAGAGGCTCCCAGGCAATGGAGGGAGCTTAAATACTGGCTTTACAGCAGAAAGTTGACTTCCAGCTTAACAGGGTAAATGTATCTCCCAATTTGTAAGATTGGAGTCATGACCAGTGTAGCCACTCCAAGTCCTCGTCCCAGGAACTAGAAAGAGACTGTGAGAACAGGAAAACCCTGGAATCACAGCATGCTGTCTAGTCCTGGGCTGTGCAAGCCTCAACTGAGGAGGACCTTGGGGCAGGTCCTTCCATCCCGGGATGTCTGGATCCCTTTCTCTGGAAAGGAGATCTGGGATGGTGTCTCTAAGTCTTCCTACTTCAATCCTATGTGACATGAGAAAGGCAACTTTTTGTTTTGAGGAAATGATTTCTATGTGGCCCCCAGAATAGTGAGGCTCTCCTGGTTCCTAGTCTTTCTCCAGTACTGGGTGGGTATGATGAGCTATCCAAACTTCATACATTCCACTTGTCCCCACATTCAGTCCCTCCGAGTTTTGTTCTTTCTCTGCCCAGCCTCCAGCCACCTGTTGTCTCCCATTTCATTCACTTCTCCTGTACTCATGCAAGTCTCTAGCCGGACATCTCTGTCTTACTTGCTTTGGCAATGAAAGGGCCATTCCACATCTAGATGCCTCTGGCCCTTGTGCTTGAACACGCCATCAGTCTGCAAGGGTCCTTTTCCCAATGTCATCTTCTCCATGTGTGTCTTTAGCTCACTGCTCTAACTTAAAGTCACTCCAACCCTGCTCCAATCAAAACCCATTTCTTCCTACTCATTTACATGGGACAAATAGAGGTGGTTTTTGTTTGCTTGTTTTTGTTTTTTTGACACTCTTTGCTCATTCACAGTGTTTTCCCTTCTCAAACTGCTATTTAATATTCTGTATTCTATATGTATATTTCTGCTCCCTAATCTTTTAGGCTACTCTTCTACTTTTCCTAATTTCCCCATTTCCTTGCTGACTTCATGTCTTCACTCTCCCATATCGTAACTTTAATGATTCTCTTTCCTGACTGTGCTGACAAACGTCTAACACACTGACTCCATGGCTCTTCTGCTCCCTCAATGTCCTTCACTCACAAATCCATCCTTCTTCAGCTTTCTGTCAACACAGCCCAGGGCTGTGCTCCACCTTCCCTTAAAAGATCCCCAAGACCTTAATATTTGAATCCTCCTTTTACCCCAGATCCTGTGTTAGTGACTTTCCCAGCTCCTATGGTCTCAGTTTCTTCTCTATCTCATTTGTAGTAATATTTCCTGTTGCTTACCTTCATGCTGGCTGCTGTTCAAACCATGTTACATGCGACAGAATTTTCCTCTTTAAGTGAAAGCATCCACAGACATAGCTTTATATTTTAAATATAAACAGAACACCACCAGCTGAAGCAGGGAGGGAGGACTCCAAAGCTCTTCCCACAGCCTCACATGAGACCCCAGGGCTGGTAGTTGGAAAGCCCCCATCATCTGCCTGGTGCCTTCCCTTTCTCTCATTTCTCTCCACACAGCACTTGGAAGCCTGGGGACCCCTTTCACAGAAGTGTCTGTAACTAGCAGAGATTCTTAAAGGCTACATGATTTGCTAATATACTCTGTGTTCTTTGGTAATACCCAGTCAACACTCCATCTATTACTGAATTGTTGAAACCTGCCAGAAAGGAACAGCAGCTCTAAATTCTTATTATGGTCTACTGGGCTCTAGAGTCTTTGTTGGAAATACGTGTGCCCCAAGTTAATTCCTTAAGTATCTATTTTGAATGCCTCCATCCTTACAAATGGTCAAATGTCACTTCCTAAGAGAGTGAGATTTGTCCCTTTGATGAGCATTTCTTAGGTAACATTTCAGCCAGACCTCTTGCGGCTCTGTGCTCCCACCGCTCTCTCTTTTCCTCTTTCCTCCTCTCCCCATTTCGAGGTTAATTCTTTCTTATCTTGCTTTTTTTTTCTCTCTTGAGTCACGGTCTTACGCAGTCTAGACTGGCCACAGGCTTGTTGTCTGTGAAGCTGAAGATAGCCTTGAACTTCTGACCTTCCTAAGAGCTCTGGCCACCTGCGCAATAGGATTGCAGGCATGGACTATCACAGCCCTTCTTAGCAACTTTTTGATTTTCTCCACTGCCTAGCCATTCTGGGATCCTACGCCATGGATGTGTTTCTTGCCACTTCTCCAAGCTTGCCCATTCACTCTCCTAGCTTTTCTGACCTTGCCCTGCAAAATTGCTCTGATTCTGATACGTGTCTCCTTTCAGTCTTTGCTAACACACCACTCTCACTGATGACTTTGATTGCTAAAAACTCAGTGGCCCTATTCACTCTAACTGCTGTCCAGCGGCTGGCTCCAGGGACAGTCCTGTCTTGTAAATTGCTCTTAAGGTGTTGATGAAAATTTGGTATTAGCCTCTTCTGTATCCACCCCGGCTGTGCCTCTTCCACCCTCTGGCCCATGAAACAGATCCCCAGTGCTGAGTTCTCTCGTCCTTGCCCTCACCAGCCCTTACATCCTCAGTGGCATCTTCTCTTATCTCTCTCCCTCTGGCTTCAGTGAGGAACTCTTTTCACCACAGAGACTTTTTCATATACAGACACACCTCAAAGGACTTCAAATTATTTTCTAAATTGGGGAAGTAATCTTGACTTTCTCACTTATTCTCTTATGTTTTAATCTCCTGGTCTTGAAATCTCAAAGCAGCCTCTGACTCATGACTCCCCGTGCTCTCAAATCAATCAGTTGCTCAGTTGTAAGAGCTGTCCAGCTTTCTCCACTTTTCCTTTCCATACCCCAATTTGGGCTTTTATTTCATCCATTCCAATAAGCATATATCTGGGTTCTTTAATGTTCAATGGTTTCGCCATTCTATTGCCAAATGGTATCACCTATATTTTGTACGTCAGTTACTTGATGCTGAGTTGTCATCAAGAATCAACAGTCATTCTTCACCCAAATTCTTCCATCATGGAGATCGTTGGAACTCATGGATAAGGGAGGGAGACTAAAGAAACCCTTTTCCCTAACCTGCCTCTCATCATTCTTTCCCATCTGGACCACAGGTAACATAGCCTTCACTATGTGTGGGAAGGCAGCACTTTGCACAGGTGGTGGATGACCTGAAAGTCTAACATGTGACTTGGCGCCAACATATTTAATTCTGATATGTTATCTAGTCTGATTTTTTACATGTGTGCATTTTGTTTTCTAGAGGATAGGTTTTTTTTTAAATCAATGACACAATACTGGAAGGCACCATGTCCTATTGGTAAGTGAAAGGTCCCTAATTGGGTTCAGGGTGACACTGAGAGATTGTTGGGGGTAAGAAGTTCACAAGAAGAGTTATTTTGTTAACACCATGATCAGACAGACAAGGGCTCTGAGAGTTCGGATGCCAGCGCCACAAACAGACAGCATGGCTGGGGCTTTGAAGACTCAGTTCCCTTTTTACAGCATCTTAAGGAAGAGGGAAGACTGTGGGATCCTACAGCCGGGTTCTCTGATTTCCCAGCTGCAGGCAGGGAAGAGGGTGGGGATTGAGATGTGTGGTCACTTGTACCCCCTGCACATAATTCACCTTCCCGTGGTAGAAATGCAGCTACCCGATGGTACGCTGGCTAGAGGTTTAAGGACTGTGCTCTATAAGGGGCCCAGATCAGTGTCTGTAGGAGCGGTAGGGCTGTGGCAGGCACTGTGATCTGAGCAGTGGTCTGGTATGGATCCCGAAGTTACATAAGGACCTGGATTAGGTTACATAAAGTCTCTGAACTTTGGACAGATTCGCATAATACACTCCCTCATTTGAGATCTCAATTTGATGCAGATATCAGGGACTATTTACCCAGAGCTATGAAGTATGTTTGAAGGCTGGAACGATGGCTCAGCAGTTGAAGGACCTTGGTTCACTTCCCAGCACCCACATAGGACAGTTCATAACCACCTGTAAGTCCAGTTCTAGGGAACCTGACAACCTTTTGGCTTCTCACATATATTCACGCAGTCACAGGCACATACACATAAAGTGATAAACAACCACATCTTTTAAACCCCTTGTGTTTGGGTTGGCCGTTTCTCATCACCATTAAAAAAGAACAAGAAAGAAACAAGCCGAGCCAAGCTGAACAGTAATAGTTGGATTACATTAGACTAAGTGATGCCTTCCACAAAGGAAGGATGAGCTATATGTGCTTTGGCTTAGGGAAGATGGTTGGACGATTTTTATTTAATGTTCAATAATACACATGAAGATCGTTCGATGAGGTTTTCTTTTACCTGTAAGCTCTATTTAGAGAGAGTTGAGGTGAGCTAGGTAGACTAGACCTAGGGTTGAAAATAAATTATGTACTGTACATTGATTTTATAACAATAGGAATTTATAATTCATAACCCAAATATATAATTAGATTAAATAATTTGGGATTTTTCAATTAATCCTCAAAGTTCTCTGACACACTGGGATCTGTCCCCTCAACATGAAAATTTCACCTGCAGTTAGGATACTCACATGTACTAAATCCTTAGGAAGCACTACATTTGAAGAAAGATAAATTATAGACTTAAAGTTCAAAAGCCAAAGGAACACACAACAGCAACCTGGATAAGTTGGCGGATGTTAGCCAGCTTCGTCAAGTGGTTGGCCAGCAAAAGGCAGAAAAGCGGTTTCTACAGTTTGAGATTTGCATGGCAGATTCTCTAGTGCGCTCTCCAGATTCCCTCGCTCTTCCCCATGGCCAGGCCCATAGCTAGATCTGCTCGCAGTTCTGTAGGCTTGCAGGGAACACATTCTTCAGCTATGTCAGTTTCTCTCAATGTAAGAGAGGAAGGCAAGGAAAGGTTTTTAAACTTTTGGCTCTTGAACGTTTATTTTTAATGCATTAATTATAGAGACTGTGAACTTTATTATCAGCTAGAAAAAAACCATTTGAAAAGTTTAGAGAGGAAAAAAAGCCCAGGGGTTTGTTAGGATAATGTGTTTTGTTGTTTGATCCCTGGATTTGAGGCTTCTGCCCACTAAAGCCCCAGGGTTGAGGGTGGCCTGCTGTAGACCCAACAGGCTGTGAATCTTATGACCCAGTTTGGGTGTGGGGAGGAGGATGGCCAGCTCCTTCTCCACAGAGAGCTGGAAGGGTGTTGGGCAGCGTCTAGGCCATTTCATTTCCGACTCCTTGCGTGGCCACTTGTGCAAGCTTACCATGAGCCACATTGCTCTTGTGTCCTTTTCTTAGGGGTCGATGGGAAGGGTGGTGAAGATTATAAGGTTTCTTCATCTCCTATTTTCAGTGCCACCCTCTCTAGCAGCGAGTGACCGTGACCACAGAGACAAAGGACATTCTGCTGTTTGCTATAATCCAGGCCAACTGGGAACAGGCGGGATCGTGCCTCTGTCTCTCTGCAGGGGCAGGAAGGGCCAAGCTAGGTGCGCTGTGTAGTCAAGCCGCTGGCCCAGTAGGTGATGGAGGTCTTTCTGCAGGGGCAGGAAGAGCCAACCTAAGTGCACTGTGTAGTCAAGCCACTGGCCCAGTAGGTGATGGGGGTCTTTCTGCAGGGGCAGGAAGGGCTAAGCTAGATGCACTTTGGTCAAGCCGCTGGCACTATAGATGATGGGGTCTAGAAGAAGCCCTGACCTTGGCGGCTGGACAGGGAGGCCCTGGCAGTGGGGAGGGGCCTGGGAGGTTCCAGAAGCAGGACTGAGTTTCCTCTGTGACATAGCCTGGAGCTGTTCCTGGCCTCTGTGACTCCACCCAAACCCCTGGGCTCACAGAACTCACCACTCCCCCTCAGAAACAAGCACTACACCTTGTGGCTGTCACTAACATATTGCTATAGATTTTTCTGTACCTTCCTCCACGGATGATGAGAGTCTCAATATTTATGTGAGAATATGTCTTTGTTTCCTGGCAATGTCCTTATTTTATCCTGCAAATACATGTAAAAATATTTGTTCTATTTTGTAAACCATGGCCTCATCAACAGTAGAGCAAAGAGACTTTATTATCTTTGTGGCTTTCACTGTGAGTCACCATCCATGAATGGCCTGGTTGCTATAGAAACATAACTATTAGAAACTAGACAGCAAATGTCAGCCCGGAATGAAGACATAAATAAAATAGGGGGAGAAACCAAAGTATATAGTGAGAATGTTAATAAAATTTTTATTTTCATTTACTTGGGGTCTTTACATCCAAAATAGCAATAAAACAGAGAAGAGAAAGTCTTAATTTTCCCCCCAAATTGGAATACTCTCATTTTTCATGCATTTTAAATGGGAACAAAAGTTCACACCATTTGGGCTCTACTGTTTCATTAAGACAGAAAGTATCTGATTTCCTGAGACACTTCTATAAACATCCTGCTATATACATTGTCATTGGGGCCTGAGTGGCTCCCATCTGCAGGAAACATGACCTGGGAATTTTTCAACCCAGGTTTCTGTTTATCTTTTTGGCTACAGTTGAATGATTGCATGTTGAATCAAGAGAGAATCTATGAGTGGGTGAAGGGAAAGGCAGGCCTCACCTCGGCTTTGTTTCTTGTTACAAATATCAAGATGTACAAATAATCTGAGCCAGACAGATGCATTAGCACTCATTTGTATCTGCTAATGACCTTATTCAACACAGCAACCCTTACCTAACAAATGGCTAGCCTTCAAAGCAGAAATTCAAGCATTAATGAATTGATTTTGATGACTCTGTCCAGCTGAGGGATGTAGCCTGTTTCTGTCAGTGATGAGCACTGCACATGAAGATATTATAATATACAGATATGTACATATACATACCTACTTCAAGTCCTGGAGGCATTATATGAAAAACTCAAAACTTGTGTATTGGGGCAATATATAAGTATTAAATCATGAGCCTGTCCCTTTAAAGATGGTGGTCACTACAGAAGGCCAAACTCACAGCCCTAACAAATAAAGCCTCCCTGTAGCTCTCCAATTGGTTGTCCACTGTTTAGTACTACAGTTGTTCCCATTTTCAGCAGGGACATGAAAAGTCTAAGACACTTGCTCAGGGTCCTACTGGGGTGACAGGCTTCCAGTATGCAGAGTCAAGCTCATAATCAGTTTGCTGTGCATCTGCAGCTGATCTAGGCCAAGACTAAATAATTTACTTTAGCCTTAGGAAGCAAGTGGAAATCTAGGTGTTTTTTGTTCTCTTTGACTAAGTTCATTCTTTCACCTTCTTAACTTCAAATCATTCTTAATTTAATTTACTAAAGGTGACAAACCTTATATTTGAACACATATTTTATTTTTAATGTGTGTGTGTGTGTCCATTTTTCTGTCCATGCCTGTTTGTTTTTCTATCTGTGTGAATGCAGGTGCCCACAGAGGCCTGAAGATGGCATAAGATCCCCTGGAACTGGAGTTACCAATGACTTTGAGACACCTGATGTGGATACTGGGCATGGAACCTGGGTCCTCTTGGAAGAGCAGAACACATCCTTAGCCACTGACCTATCTCTACATCCCCCAAGTCCCCAAGTTTTACATTTGAAAGGAACAAGTCAAAATTTATGTGTACATCACCAGGACATTAAAGATGCTGACTGTGTCTCTTATCGTGGTTTTCTTTATACTGAAGACTTCAGCTCCCCACCACTAGAAGAAATGCGTCCTAGAGTGGGTGATAGTTGCTGTCCTCAGTACTAGTGTTACTGAGGGACTCGAGAGTTATTCTTGGGATACAAACTCTTAGACACACAAACTAAAGAGTCAAAAGACCCAACAACCACTCCATCTCTTGTTGGCGCCACCCTTGGGATTGCTGGGTTTGACATCATTGAAGTAACTTACAGATGCCCCTCTACTTCATTCCCATGGCAGACACAGAAGTAGACCCCATCATCTTTAGGTTTCACAGATGCCAAAAAGATACAGGGCACAACATACACTAAACTGTGATTTGGGATCTAGCTGGAACTAGGGGCATTTTCTCCCTTTAAACATGATTAAGATGAAAGATACCCAGATTCTTTAACATAAAAGAAAAAATAGGGGTAGTCTATGGTTCCTCCATATAGAAGTATCCAGCCACTTCTTTCTATACAAATCATGCTGTTTTAAGCAAATGGTCACACTTCCCTAGCTTTTTTTTTTTTTGGTCTATATATGCTTGGCTATCTATTCTAGGAAGTGTTTCAAGAATGAGAATTGAAGTTCTTAGACTTTAGAATGCTTTTGTGAATTTTTGCCTCCTTGTAGTTTTCTTAATTCTATAGTTCTTAAACGGACACAGTACCAAAGTGCCTTCTAAATATGCATCACTACACCATAGTCTAGTGCAGCTCTTGGTCCTCAGGAGAGAAGCATCTTTCTGTGCTAGGTGGAAGTTAATACAGAAATGCGTAACTGCTTAAAGTGAAGAGAGTAAGTGTCTATACATTTATATCAACCCCACACACACCCCAAGGTCCAGGGAGCATCGAGGAAGATGGTGAAGATTGATTCTAGGAGCTAGAGGTAGTGGGTACCTGCAGTGAAACAGTATTTTCCCAACATGACAGGCCACTGAACACACACTCATAGCAGCTGTGACTTTCCGTACTAGACCTATACAAGATCAAACCAGTCAACATTCCAGGAAGAATTGGGAGGGGCACAAAAACCTCCACTTGCCACCAAGGAGCTATTGACAGTCACTGTTCTTCAAGGTTGCAGGCCCTGGGTAGGTTCAAAGTTCTAGTGGATGCCCCATGCATGTATGGGCAGCATTATAGGAAGTTAGGAGAAGAACATGGAAGAATTCCAAAGTAGTTGGAGAGGGGTTGGAGGCATTTATATGGCTAAAATATATTATATGCATGTATGAACTTTTAAAAGAGTAAATGAAAATATTATATTAAAACCAAGAAATACATGCAATAGAGGTGATTCTCAGTAGGATAGAATAATAACAAAACTAAAGGAAGCTTTTGGATGAGAATTTGAAAAGAAATGCTCAAACTTACTGTTTTGAAAGAAGGTCAAGAAATAAAATATGAAATTTATTGGTTAACCAAATCTACAAGACTCATATTTATCACATGAGGGACAGAGTTTGTACAAAACTGCTTTAGAATGAATAAGATACGAGCAATAAATGTTTATGCCTGGAGCTACCCAGAGTAGAAAGGCACCTCAAATTTCATTAAAAGAGAAAAGAAACAAAATTGTTATAGGCAAAGCTGTTGTAGGAAAAGGTAGTGCAAGCTAAATCAGTCTGAAGTTATATTCAGGATACATGTTACCACACAGATCATGGGGTTTCAGTCATGGTCTTTAGCCAGAGCTATCGGCTACACAGTCTCCCTAATTACCCCACCCCTTAGAGTAGGCACACGTTTCCTGGAGACCAATGGGTCGTCTGGTTAGCGTTTCACTTACATGAGCTTTTGAAGTCTTTCTTTTTCAGTCTTCTCCTCATCATGGTTCCTCGTGGGCTGGTGGAGTAGAGGCTTCGAGGTAAAGTCCCCATGTTCAGGGAACTCAGGCTGTATGCACTCATGGAGGTAGGGGAGGACGAGGACACCATTGCCGCTGGAAGAGAGCGAAGACTTGGCACGGAACATTCCTAGGTGGGGCCTGAGCCTGCCACCCTTGCCAACCAGCAACAACCCAAAGAGACACAGGACACAGAGCCACAGTTAGTCAGTACCCACATCTGGACGGAGACCAGGCCCTGGAGCCAGCGCGTTAGAATCTCAGTCACATGAGTTTGTAACTTTTGAGGGACAGGATTCTCCATAGCATGTGGGTGCACACAGACTATGAATTTTACTTTAGACAAAGACAGAGATGGGAACAAAGTCCTCCACTGATAACTTAAGACACCAGTGTACACAGTGCCATTTTGCGGGTATTGTCTGACACGGATGTCTTAAGTGATCCACATACATGGAGAGCTGAGACCACCATACTTCCATGTTCTGCGTTGTCTTCTGAACTGCATATAAAGCCTTCGGAACATTTATACATTTTCTCCCTGCACTGTTTTTGTGGTGCAGGGGATTGAACCCGGGGCCTCACACATGCAAGGCAGGTCACCTATCATCAAGAGACATTACTGTCTCTTGCATCCTGTTTAAATGAATGGAAAAGGAGAGGCGAGAAGCCAGAAATGAGACATGTTGTTAGTACAAAGAACCAACCCGACAAGGGAAAGCAGGCAACACGCATGAACCAGAGATGTGGTGAGTTAGGGGAGGAGGCATAAGGAGAGGAGAATCTAATATAGACCAGGGCGAGAAAGCGTGGAACATTACGGGGACTGTTTGGAGGAGGCGCTTTCGGGAAAGTCAGGGCTGGCACTCTGCAATGGTCTGGGTGGTACGAGTTATGGTGATGGTTGGTGTGAAGGCTGCACGGGTTGCTGGCCCAGGATTCCCAAGGAAGTTGTCTGTTGCTCCTTTGAATTTTCACTGCCCATATGAAGTGATGATGAGGAATAAGAAAACAAAGAACCGAGAAACAGAACAAAATGAAAAACAAAAGAAAAAAAAAGAGGAAAAAGTAACTGAATTGCACAAATTTAAAAAAAGACAAAGAAAAATTGTTAACAAAAATGAAAGCTGCTTGCAAAGGGGCGGGGAATCTATTTGGCTTTGACGTTTTCTCAGCGGTCAGCAAAAGAGATGATTAACACCAGCCATGGAGACTTTTCATCTTCCTGAGAATAATGCGTGTCTTTCTCCCAGTCCATCTTTTCTCTCTTTAAGATGACTACTGAATCAATTTCTAATCTCCCCCTGCGCTTCACTGCAGAGATTAAAAAACATTTTTTTTTAAACTTAAAAGTCACCCCCATAAAGATCTATGGCACACGATAAGTAATTAAAGTTTTGCAAATCTCGGTCAGTTCGGAGCACTTCTTTGAAGAGAAAGAGGAGAAGGAACAGTTTATCATGCTGACTTGTGGTGTGTGGGCTGTAAGAGTCACAGGCACAATTTACTACCCCGATGTTTTAATTACACTACTCTCCATCACGGGCACTTGATTTTCCTCAACAATAAACTGTAGACATCATCTGTGCCTATCAGAATCTTTTCTCTTTCTGATTAATAAGGAGAGAAGTCTCCATATATTTTATGAATTTTTAAAAAGTTTATTCGCATGAGAAACATTTGGTTTCATGTTATTATATTTTATTCATATAGCATCAATATTGTAATGAGTTTAACTTCAAAGTTAGCAAGTTTCCATTCTGGATTTGCTGTCGTTAAGAGTTGAGTTTTCTGGTGGGGATGTGGTGTGATTGGCAGAATGCTCCTTCAGCTTACAGGAGCCCTGGGTTTGGTACTCAGTGTGCATGGCCCAAGCATGGTGGCACATGCCTATAATCCCAGCACTCAAGAGGTGGAGGCAGGAGAACCAAAAGTTTAAGGCCTTCACAAGCTACCTAGCAAATATGAGGTCAACCTGGGCTCTATTTTTTAATTTTAAACTTTATTATTAAAATGTTGCAAAAATGTTCATACCCTGAAGTTAACCAGACCAAAGACTTTGCCTTCAAAAGCAGGAAAAATTAAATTTCTCTCTGGCATTCTGGAAAGTGAGTAGTATTATATCTTTGTCAGTATGTCTGATAGGGACATTTTCACTGAATGATCTCGAAGGGCCAAAAACAGCCGTGAACTCTGATTGGCTTTTATGATTCTACAGCTAAGAATCTGCATGGGTTGCAGTAGTTCCTCCCAGAAAGTGTTTGAAGGCTCTGCATGCATGCAAATGAATGTTCTAAGGTAAGGGCTTGGGAGGGCATCACCAGGCCTTCTCATGAGTCACAGAAAGCGCTCTAGTATGAACAGATCTTCTGGAGTGAGCCTGCCCTGGGCTTCACTGACTCGCCTTTGTCCTCTACATTCTCTTTGATCTTGCCAGCTACTCAGCCTCTCAGTTCCAATGTCCTCAGAGTCACCAATCATGAAAACATCTGTTCCTGCTGTGGGAACACATACATGTTCAGCATGGTGCTGACCCACAGAACACAGCCAAGGAGCTAGGAGAGACAGCACTGTTTCTCCCTACGGTGCCATCTACTTGCCGACAACAAAACGCCATTAAAGGAAATACGCGATCTTTGTCAACAGATTTTACTCTCTTGACACTTAGATTTTAGAAGACTTGTCAAAAGTCTGTAAAAGCAGCCATTTTCACAGCTGCTATAATCTCATGGTCTGGAACGGGACCTATCCTTCTGCAGGAATAGCTGGTTTGGGATCCCTGTGTCTATGTATTCCCTGGGTCTCACCTGCCAACTCCTTCGAGACCAGTGCAGTACCGCCACACTTGGCCCTCTGACCCACATCCTGTACCTGCTTTCCAGGATCTACAACACATGTGGGGGAAACTTTTAAATGTATGCGTTCAGTCATGTCATTCCTGTGTCCATGGCCTATGGTGCAAGAAGAATCAGTCTATACTTTCTAATTTTTTAAAAAAGATTTATTTATTTAATATGTATACATTTATTTATTTAATACGTATACTGCAGGCCAGAAGAGGGCACCGGATCTCATTACAGATGGTTGTGAGCTGCCATGTGGTTGCTGGGAATTGAACTTAGGACCTCTGGAAGAGCAGTCAGTGCTCTTAACCACTGAGCCATCTCTGTAATTTTTTTTTCTTGGATTATTCACCATTTATATCTTCCAGTCACACTGGACTTATGCCTCTTTGAACAAGCCGGCCACCTTCCTTGTTTCATTGTGGCTTCTGTGCCTACTTGGCTCCCTCCAGTTGCCTGTATGGCTAGCTCATTATTGAGGCCTTAGCTCTGGTGCTCTCTCTACCGAAGAACTGATGCTGACCTTGCTGGCTGAAGCAGTTGCCACTGTCATGTTAGCTTCCACTAACTGTGTCCTGCACACCCCTTATTACTGTCTGAAATGGCTCTAACACACAATGCACATTAACAGTCTCTTTATATGCGCACCCTGGAAGAATACAGCTCTGTTCGTCTCGCTTCCTAGAGACTAGAATGGTACCCAGGACATAATGATTGACATCCGTGTGGCAGCAGCTTTTTCCTTGAGATAAAGGAGCATCTTAGGCAAGATTTTAGTGGTTTTTGCCTCCCACTATCTTTGTTTTACTTTGTGGCATAGGACACCTTGTAGCAACATGCAGTGCTGCTAATTTACAATCACAGCCTATTGTCCTCTTTACAAAGGGTTGTCTGTGTTTTTAATGAAGCCAGGCAGGAGTGAATGGATTTCAGAATTCCACACCCACCTCAGCTCTTTACTGAGGACTTCGAAAACTACTGAACGTCTATTTGAACCATCAAGTCAAATTAGTGAGCCCATAAGGAAGGTATTGCCAATCACCTATCGTGTGTTTATCCCCGTGCCAGTTGTGGTAGGCAGACATTCATTCACTTAGCTATGCAATAATAGTTGTACATGTTCATTGAGTCCTCTCTGCATCCCAGATGCTGTGTTAGCTGCCTTTTCATGGAAAGTCTCAGGCAATGCTGCTTCTAGTATTCAGATGAGGTGAACATTACCATAACCCACATTTTATAGATGAAGAACTTGAGATACAGTAAAAAGTTGGGTAGCTTTCTTAAGGTTCCAAGAGGTGACATCAGAATGAGATCTCTGGAAGTCTGCTCTAGAGCCTGGCCCACTGAACTGAACTGACTCTTCCTGTAGAGACTCCTAAAGCCCTTCTTCAGCTGAGACAGCAAGCTGAAAGCACAATGCTTCCTGTGCCAGTGCACTGTGGCATTGCTGCTACTGTCTCAGATGCATACGCTATCCAGGGCTGCTAAGTCTCAGATGGATACATCATCCAGGGCTGCTAAGTCTCAGATGGATACGCCATCCAGGGCTGCTACTGTCTCAGATGGATACGCCATCCAGGGCTGCTACTGTCTCAGATGGATACGCCATCCAGGGCTGCTACTGTCTCAGATGGATACGCCATCCAGGGATGCTACTGTCTCAGATGGATACGCCATCCAGGGATGCTACTGTCTCAGATGGATACGCCATCCAGGGATGCTACTGTCTCAGATGGATACGCCATCCAGGGATGCTACTGTCTCAGATGGATACGCCATCCAGGGATGCTACTGTCTCAGATGGATACGCCATCCAGGGATGCTACTGTCTCAGATGGATACGCCATCCAGGGATGCTACTGTCTCAGATGGATACGCCATCCAGGGATGCTACTGTCTCAGATGCATACGTCATACAGGGCACTCTCTTTGTTTTCCTAATTATGTTCTCTTGCCCTGCCAGGATGTCTGAGAGAATGGGTCACAACTAGTCTGGTGGTTGTCCCTGGAGATCACAGAATGGAATATTCTGCTTTAAACAGATTAAGTCTAGTGACCCTGGCCACCCTTGCTTCCCTACAGCCCTTTTTCATTCAGTCAAGTTTATGTCTCCTAAAGTCCTGCAGTGGGAAAAATTCCAACATCAACGAAACTATTTTTTTAAATTGTATGTTGGGGATGTAACTCAAGGCCATGCACATGCTTAGGCAGGCACGTTCCTCCTGAGCCACACAGCCTTCTCTGAAAAGGCCAGCATTGCAGCATTGCCAGTGTTCTGAACACTGCTGTCTACCAGGGAAAAGGATAGTGGACCTCTTATCCCGAATGGGCTCGGTCTCTCCCACACTGTTTTGGAATTACTGTGATGAATGCTTTGTTGCTAATCAAATTCGGAAAATGTTGGATCTTCATATTTTTATGAGATGAGAGACACAGAGCCAGGCATCACAGACTGGAAAAAGCAATCAGAACTTATATTTTTGGAAAAATGATGAAAATATGTCAGACCGAACTAATACAAAAATAGAAGCTTGAGAATTACAAAGCAATCCCACATTCTCTCCATCATTTCCCCTCAGGACTATGATATAACTATGTCTAAGTGCCATTCTTTATTTCTTTTAGTGTCTGCTTTTAACAAAAAACTTAGGGGAGACACTCATAAGCTAAATAAGGTAGACAGTCAGCTCTAGCCTGCTAGCCTCCTACCGTACACATATGACATCAGCACTTCCAGGAAAAGAAAAAAAATGTGTTCTTGCTCCATACAGCTCAGCATATAAATTCTTCATCTTTTCAAATTATTTTAATATTTCATGAGTTGGAAACTATGTGAACTATTAGGATTTGTATCAGGGTAGAAAAAGTAAAATAATGAGGTTGCTAAAAAATAAAAAAACAGTAAAGTTTTGAAAGGATTTGCTCGCATTTCTGATTTACTGATTTCAGACATGAGGTGCATCTTCCTAAAAAAGTACAGCATGCAATCTTAAGCCTTCTGTGCCCCAAACCTAGTGGTGACTTCATATACACCAAGAAGACATTACACAGTTTAAGACATCCCTGCCTTGAGGGCTTGGGGTGAGACCTGCGTGCGTTTCCACATCCCTAGCCTCAGCATCCTAGAGCCTCCATTTGACTCTGCTGATTTCCAATCCTAACCTGCGTATGTTGCGCCATTTCTCCACTCCAATGTGTCAAATTAAAATCTGATAAGGGCAGCGTGCTCTACTAGAGATTATCATTAGCTCCAGGGCTGTCTAAACTCCATTTAATTAAAAAACATTGCATCCAGCTGACTCAACCAGTAGGAAAATTATTTCATTCTCTTTTTTTTTAATCCCCCCCCCCCCGTAGAGAAATGCAGCGCCTTTTAGAAGGTGAGAAGTGCAATGCAGATGACCTTCCCACAAGCAACATTCCAGTGTTAGAAAACTCAGCTGTCGCTGACTGTAGAAAAGGGCATTCTCCTCTTTCAGTATAACCGGCCCAAACTGGGGAAGCCTTCCTGCTCCCAGGACTGAAAAGGGGCGGTGGCCTGGCCTGTGCTTTGGTAAATAAGTGTGAACGGGAGTATGAAGGAAGACTCCACCAGACACACTGACTTCCTGGATTCGTGACTCCAAGTCTTGTGTTTGTTAAAGATACCCGAGTGGATGGTTTTATGCATCGAGAAAGCTTATCTGGACCCTACGGCCAGACAGTGAGGATGCAGATTCCCATGGCTGACTCTATTTACCGCAAGGGGCCTACTATTCTCATTCCCCTGGCATGAAGTCTGAAGAATGTGTTCTTTATCCTGGGGTATAAATATTCCAGCAAATAGACAAAAAAACAGTAATCAACCCTTCATGCAACTGTCTTTTTCTGATGAAAATTTAATATATTGGCTATTAATATGAATTTGTTTTATTTTACTTTAGGATAGTAAAAACATTTCATTCAGAGACTTAATGATGCCAGGAACAGGCTATAAAGGCCAAGACTATCTGAAGTCCTTGGCAAGGCAGCTCTTCCTGGCCTCCTGGCTGCAAAGCGTGCTTTGGGTTTTACTTTTTTGTTTGTTCGTTTGTTTGTTTTGTGAGTCTTAATGCTTGCTTTCACTGTTCTTTACAGACAATCAAAATTCCCGGTGACCATCAGGAAGTCAAATCATTTTCCTTCTCCTAATACTCAGTTTGCAGCAAAGTTTAAGCAAACACAAAAAAGTCAAATAGTTTGATCCTCAGATTTCAATCTCAGTATTTCTTTCTGTTTTGGGCTTTCCACTGACTATAAATGCTTGTAAAGGAGACCCTGCAGATACAGCAGGGTGAATGAAGCCAATCTAAAGGTATGACAAGGGGAGGAGCATGTGTCTTCCTGACTCTCTGTAAGAAGAAAGCTGCAAGAGTGAGAAAGAGAAAAGGATGCAGAAGGCTCATCTCACCATGGTCAGGTCCCTTCAGGGCCAGGCGGGTCTGATGGTGCGGGAGAATCTCCAGCTTCACCTGGTCGGTGGTGTTGGCCAGGAACTGGGTGGCTTCGGCGAGCGTACAGTACTCCATGCTTGTGCCATCAATGGAGAGGATGTGGTCTCCCACATGCAGCGCCCCACATCTGCGGAGAGGAGGCACAACAACATGGAAAATCCTCCTCTTCAGAATGAGACTTTCATGTTCTCCAGAGTTAGAGCCTTAAGCAATTATCATTACTTTCAAAAATTGAATGTTAGTAGAAAATATTACATGTTATATTTTAGCCATGTCGGGTCTGTGTTGGAATGGAAAATTTTTGTGGAAAAGGCAGAAAAATCTGAAGCAATAATTTTTCTTATTCTCTTATCTTTAAAAATATTTTGTTCTTAAACATTTTGGGGTGGGGATGGGGAAGAAGGCAAGAGAGGTGAGAAGAGAATTTTTTCCTCCCGAGTTTGTTCTCTTTTTTCTCTTAGGCTCTTCTATTCACAGTTACGAGCTGTCGCTCACTTAGCATCTTGAGATGTGCTGCACTGAACTGGCCTGGAGTCTCATGTGTGAGGATGATGAGGAGTCAGTTACTGCTTCCTTCAAATCTTTTAAAAGAGGCTTCAATTTACCAGTTCTTTATTATGGCCCTCTGTTTTTTTTTTTTTTTTTTTAAAATCTGGAGTCAAACATTAATTAGCACAAAATAGAAATTACACAGGACTTAAGAGCAATGAAACCAAACTTACATGGGAGTTGGGGGAATCTAGGGGGAGGGGTCTAGCTGCTACACCTTGCTGAAGAAGACACTGGTTGGTTACTGGATGAACTGAAAGCAGTAGACACAGCAGTCAGCACCCAGGCAAGTGGACAGCTCCCCACATTAGTTACCCACTGTGGAATGAAACCAAAACAAAACAGAGGCAGGCAGCTAAAACACCCTGCGCTAGCAACCTGGAGAAGGTGCCTGCATCAGTGGCCACCACTGTGACTAACTGCACAGAGTGGGCAACAATGGCGCTGTAGAGCACCCACTCCTTGGGTTGCTGTGCAACAGCAGGGCCAAGGGAGAAGGAGGCTAGAAACGTGGACAGCTGAGTCCAGCCAAGGGTTTCCATGGTGACTATCTACTGATCAGGGCAAGAACATTTCTAGACCAACCTTCCATCTGGAAATAGTGGTCTATGGTGACTCACTTCAGGTGCTCGAGCATGGGAAGTGGGGTTTTCTTACCTGGAGCTGTAAAATAATTTTATTACATGAAAAAGCAGTCTTTTTGCTGCTTCTATCTTTATCTTACAAAGATAAAATGTGAATCAGGAAAATGAATTTCATTTTCATCATAACACTGTAATGGTGTCTAAGGGACCCTTGACTTGAGGTTGTGAAGCCATGAAGATTAACAAACTATGACAGTATCAGGCTTGTCTTTAAAAAGCACATTATTCTAAGAATTTTGTATTATCCACTTTTCCGAAAAGGACTCATATCTTCTGACCGCAGGATTTAATTGTTAACGATGCAGAAAAACCCATGACCTCTCTGAACGGGGCTGAATAAAGATCGGTGCTTTAAGCATGTATCAAAACCAGAACTTATTTTTCTGAGGGCACAGTAAATAAATGTGTTTGTTTGTTTTTCTATTGAAAAAGGGCACACCAGAAGTCTGGATGAAGTGACATCTCATAACAAAGTGGCTGATCAGGTAGTTATGATTTTAAGGATAACAACAGAAAGTTGTTTTCTTATGTGAAATTTGTAGAAATTTGCAACAGGGCTCTTTTTTTTCTCTCTGTGTGTAAAACTATGTAAGTGAGCATATTATATGAGTGTGCATGACTTTGCTAAGCACATACACAGTGTTGATCAGCAGATATTTGCCGTGACACTCACCTGTCTGCAATACTTGCAGATTTGATTTTGTCTATGACGATGACCTGTTTGTTACAGCACACTGAGGTAGTTAGGGCAACCCCAAGGCTGGCACCAGGAGTTTTGGCAACTTCAACTAGTAGTGGCCCCGATGCTGTTGCCACAGAATCTGTCAAAGAACACATTTCAGGAAAAAAACAAGATAAAGATAAAGAATGTTTAATCTGGTGTTGGCTTAATCATTTTAATCACTAAATTCAGGTATTTCTCTATTATATCCACACAGCTTGAGGGCATGTTCTCCATGCAGCTGTCAGTGTGTGTGTACACGCCAGTCCCTGGAACTAGATTTCAGTCTTTATGACAGCGAGGATAACATCTCATGGGTCAGTTTGCACTCTACACTGCTTGGAACGGTGCCTGGAACACCCTAGATTTTCTTTAAAATAAATTAATTCAATACATAACCAGAACTTACTATGCATGCACACATTTATGTGTATTGATTCATGGAGGGTAGATGGGTGAATAGATGGATAGAAAGAAGGGGTCGATGGAAAAGAATGGAAAGGGTAACAAAAGAAAGAATGAGAGAAAGATAGAACGAGAGAGGGGGGGTAGAGGGGGAGGGGAAGGGGGAGAGAGGGAGAGGGGGAGAGGGAGAGGGAGGGGGAGGGGGAGAGGGAGAGAGATGGAGAGGGGGGAGAGGGGGAGGGGGAGGGGGAAGGGAAGGGGGAGAGAGGGAGAGGGGGAGGAGGAGAGGGAGAGGGAGAGAGGGAGAGGGAGAGAGGGAGAGGGAGAGACGGAGAGAGAGAGAGAGAGAGTAGATAGATGATATCTCTAAATTGTCAAATAGCAGGCAAACGGGGTATAATTTATAAACACATGGGGCCTGCATTAGGGTTTTCTCCCTCTCAGGAGTGACTTTGCCTTTTTTTTTTTTATTCTGGGCTTCAAGTGCTACTTCAACTCCTACCCATCTTTGGAAATACCTAAATCTCTGGGTGTCTCTTTCCCATTCATGGCCTGGTATGGTACTTCTCATACGTGTTCCGACAACCAGCATTAGTTCTGCTGTTGTAGCACACACTTCCCTGTCAATATGCATGTCTACATGTGATTGCATGCCTTTGTCCCCTGCCTGATGGGAAGCTTACTCCAAAGCAGACACTGTCTTGTCGATCCGCATCATCTCAGTGCCAAGCACTGACTCTGACCAGGATGTTTGTGGTTAGAAGCCGTTACATTAATGAGTAAGTAAAGCGTATTTGATATCATCATTTAATTCTAGTGCTCCAGAGGAGTACCAGGCAGGTGGATCTTCGAGTTCAAGGACAACCTGCTCTACATAGTGAGTTCCAGGGCAGCCAGGGATAAATAGTGAATCCTCTTCCCCCACCAAAGCCTTTGATGCTCTTTAAAGCAAAGGAGAGACAGGTGTTATATTGGAAAGAGCCTGGAAATAGAATTTAAAAGGTTTGCATTTAACCATAATTTTTATTTGAATCACGGTGCCTTACACAAGTTACTAAAACTTCCTAAGTCTGACAGCTTTCCTATAAATTGGAACTTGACTACAGTGTTTACTAAAATCAAATCAGTGCATATAGACTGTTATTACTGCTGATATTTTATGACCTCAAACATTTGAGAGCATCTCATCATATTTGCAGGATTTCATGCTGGTGAATGGCTTTGTGTTCCTGCTGCTCCCGTGTTTGAGATTTCATCAGGTTGCTGCTGTGGTCTTCATCACCGAGGCACAACTCGGCGACTGTGAACTGGGAAGTCTGTGCTTCTGTGGTGGAAACACATGGGTACAAGGCACTGATTTATGAAGCTGGAAAGTTGGCGTGTGACAGCTGTCTCCAGTGTGAGATAAATGAGGTCTCTCTTAAATGAAGCAAACATACATGCCAATGACAAGCAGACTCCAGGCTTAAGGTGTTTTAGTTTTCTTTCATGCAGCGTTGGCTTAACCTTCGCAGCTTCACACAATGGCCTTTCAGAGGCTGCGTACAGGAACACAAACATTGCTACACACAATATGGCCTTGGTTATTCTCTTAAACCATGGAGCCATACTCCTTGACCCACTCAATCTGGCATCTTCCCTACCTGCAAAACCAGTGCCACAGGGACAACCCTGGAAAGCTGTGCTTCCAGCTCAACATGTAGCTCAGTCTTATGGGACCACAGCTGGATTTGCTTCTGCAAGATGCCATGGAGGAAGCTGTTCCTTAGGCAGCTAATTTTGTAGAGGTGGGAGCCCCTTTAGCTTAGTTTTCTTCTTTGAAATGAATTTGGATTTCTCACATGATGGAGATACCAGTGGGTAGGATTTGCCTTCAGGATCAACATTCTATTGTCTCAGGAGAGCACAGGAGGGTGGCCTTCCGTGGCACTGAACACTTTCAACAGTTACAGCTACTGTCTCAGCAACAACCTAAATGCTTTTTCTGTCTTGAAACTTCCCCCATCAAACAAATTAGTCCCTTATCTTTAAATGTAACTCAACTCAGGTTCTCAATGCATAGGTAAAATGAGGCCAGATTTGTGGCCAAAATATTGGACCAAGCGGCCCCTAGTCCTGATAGATTCCTGTTCTTTTGTAAAACCATATAAACTGGCCCCCTACTGTATGCATGTCGCTTGGCATTCTTGCCTTCTGAACTCCCAGGAGAGTGTTCGACTAAGCTTTGCTGATAGCACTCAAAGAATTTCTAACCCTAAGTCCCAAACTCTTTCACATTCTTTCTGAAAACCTGTTACAGACACCTAAGAACCATGATCAGGTTTATTCCAGCAATCACTCCCTATTCTCAGCCTTACTATCAAAAAGAAGCACAAAACATATTGGGGCCATTTGGGTTTTGGAGATAGCACATTCTTCTCTCGGGGGAATTACTTTGACCCATATTCCAAGTGATCTGGAAAGCTGCTAATTTTGAGTGGGACCTAGAATAGGGAAAAGCTCTTCAGCAGATCCTGTCTGCTGTGCAGGCTGCTTTGCTACTTAGGCCATAAGATCCAGCCAAATGGATGCTTCTCACAGTACCATATGTGAGCCACAGCAGAGGTCAAAATTTTAGAGCAAGGCCTAAATGTCTTTTTGAGAGACATCTTCAGGCCTGCTACTGGTCATTAATGGAGCTGAATATTTGACAATTAGCTACTAAGTTATGAGCTCTGAGATCCTATCTTGAGCTATGTATTCTCCGAGTCGCCAAGCCATAAAGTTTGGTGTATGTAACAGCAACCTATCACTGAATAGAATGATTTGATGATGTGTACATGATATGGTCAGAGCATGTCTTGAAGGCACAAACAAGTTACATGAAGAAGTTGCCCAAATGCCTTCTGTCCCCAAGTATGCATCTATAGCCTATAATTGGTGTATTAAAGAAGAGAAGACTAGGACCTAGTTTATGGATGGCTCTGCATTCTATGTAAGAATCACCCATGTAGACATAAGTTTCTGTCCCGCCTGGTGCTGCAGCCATTCAGTAGAAGCTTATATTAATTATAAACTGTTTGGCATATTAGCTCAGGCTTATTATTAACTAGCTCTTACAGCTTAAATTAACCCATAATTCCTATCTATGTTTAGCCATGTGGGTTGGTACCTTTTCTCAGTAAGACATTCTCATCTTACTTCCACTTTGTCTGGCTTGAGACTATATATCTGCCTTTCTTTTTTCCAGAATTCTCTTAGTCTGGCTGCCCTGCTTCCTGCTTGGTTACAGGTCAATCAGTATTTTATTAAAACCAATATGAGTGACAAATCTTTACAGTGTACAAGAGCATTGTCCCACAGCACTCCCAGACATACACAGCTGGAACAAACAGCCCCCTTTGGTGGGTTCCCCTGAAGGACACCAGTGAATGGAAAGCCTCACAGTAGGCAGGACTTCATGTAGCAAACATGGTTGCACATTGCGCTTGGAAGAAGAAGTGCTCAGATATGTGATTATATACTGACTCATGAGCTGTAACCAATGGTTTGGCAGGATGCTTTGAGACCTGAGAGGAAAATGATTGGGAAATGGATGAGAAGGAAATACGTGGATAGATTTCTCCAAATGAGAAAATGAGAACCCTTCTAGGTGGCTGAGGTTCTTGCCAAAGGTGGAAGAAACACAGCAGAGGTTGTAGAGGAATGTTGTTATAAATAGTATCTGGCAAGTTACAGAAATAAAGATTGCAATTACCACAAGAATTTCTGTCTTGTTTGTTCAGAATATGTTTGTGCATAGATACACATGTTTAAGAATATATTTGTTTCCCCCACATTTTTCTACTATTTAATGTAACATTTATTGAGACAATATCAGGGGCCAGCTGTTGCAAATCCATATTATCATATTTAACTTATGGGAGACTGAAAGAATAAGCATTCCTCAGGGGCTTGTGCCACTTACTCTGGGGATGGAAAGTAGTGTGTTTATGTTTATACATCACTAGTTATACAGTATGTCCTGGTTATTTTTTTTTTAACTTGGTATTAGCTAGTGCTATCTGGAAAGAGGATGCCTCAATCAGATTGCATGCAGGAAGCTCCACAGAGCATTTTCTTGATTGATGGCTGGTGTGGGAGGGTCTAGCACACTGGTAGCAGTGCTACTCATAGGCAGCAAGTCCTAGCAGGCATAAGAAAGCAGGCTGAGCCAGACCAGTAAACAGCATCCTTCCAAGGCCTCTGCTTTAGTTTCTGCTCCAGGTGGCGGTTTGGAGCTCCTGTCCTGATTTCCCTTCATGATGGACTCTAAGCTGAAATAAGCCCTTTCCCTGCCCAAGCTGCTTTGGGTCACAGTGTTTTTTATCACAGCAACATAAAGCGAAGTTAAGTATCATGTTAGGTAAGGTTATGTTGTTATTCCCTTCATCTGAAAATTAAGCAGACATACAGAAGTATGACTAAGTAGCAAGTTGATAAGGGGTGGGTTCATGATTGTTAATCTTCCTTGTCAATGTGATTGATCTGAAATCAACTAAACTGAGGACCAAACTGCTGGGTACACCTGTGAGAGAGTTTCTTGATCAAATATTTTGAAAGTGGGAAGCCCATGCTAAATGTGAACAGTACTTGCTACTGTGTGTGTGTGCGTGTGTGTGTATGTGTGTGAAGTATGTGTGTGTATGTGTATGTGTGTGTATGTATGTATGTGTGTGCGTGTGTGTGATGTATGTGTGTTTATGCGTGTATGTATGCGTGTATGTATGTGTGTGTATGTATGTGTTTGTGTGTGTTTGTGTGTGTGTTGTTTATTGTCCTGGAACTTGTTCTGTAGTCCAGAACTGGCCTGGAACTCATAGACATCCCCCTGCCTCTGCTTCCCCAGAGTGGGGATGGGGAGGAGCCCAGATGAAAGAATTCCAAAAGGAAAGGTGAGCTTTCTGCTCCACTGCTTCATATCTCATGGTGACGTCATCTATCCTATTTTACTTCACCTACCCCATGGTTGTTGCCACTGTCTTACGTTTTTTCCCCACTGTTACCAGAATCCAGCTTTGTTAGACTTTCAAGATGGACTAAAGGAAAACCTTTGGCTCTCCAGGAATTCTTACAGTGCCCGCCTGGGACTGCTGAAGTATTCAGCCATGTGAACTGGGAGCTATTGGGTTCTCAGCCTCTTCAGTGTGGGAACAGTCACGGTTGGACTACCCAGACAGTATCATGTGAGTGAATCTAATAAATTCCTCATAAATATATATCCACTCTATTGGCTCTATTCCACTAGAGAACCCTGAATAATGCATAAAAATTCTTGTATGCACCACTTTCCTAAACGCCTAGCAATGTTGAAAGAACTCAGTACTGAAAACTAGCAATATTGAAAAGAACTCAGCAAAGATTTCTCTTCTTTAGGGTCGGTTTCTACTCCTTCCATTTCAGAATTCTTTCTCATTAATACCAGCTGGAAAGATCCAGTGGCCTTCCTCTACCAAAGCAGCTTTGTGGTCCTGAGGCATAATGACTACCTAGAGCCTATTGTTACTTTGCTCGTGAGCCCCACTCTGTGGTGACTGCTACCGCGGGCTAATTTTCCTGGTCTCCTGACATCATGTTGGGTGAGCTAGATTTTTTTTAACATTATCTTTGTAGAATTTTTGACTCATCAATTATTATTTATCAAACCACTTCCTTAACTCTGGGTTTGAAAAAATGGGTCTGTGGGACAGTGATCACTCATACTCTTCTTCACAGCCCTGCTGGACCTGATTATAAGTTTATTTTGCTTTAAAAATGAAAGCAATGAGGCTTTCATGTTATTTATTACTTAATATATTAATTTTTCTACTTGGTACTATAGTGGAAAGTTTCACAACATGAAATGTTTTATGAATGAGTTCATTTTAAAATATTGTAGAAAATTACTTTAAACTGTGTGCATAACATAGAGATGAATCATAAAGGAATTTTATGCTTACTCTTGGGTCTGATCTCTCATCAACTTTACTATGTATATACAAATGCTTTAAAAATCAGAAAAATATTCAGACTGAAAACATTCTTCATCTTACTCCAACTATTTTGGGTAACGGACACTCACAGCCTCTATCAAGATTAAGAATCAGATTTAAAAGAGCCTATCAATAAATAAAAAGTTCTTTATGATCACTTTAGTTAATATTTTTTCCTAGAATACAGATGTGTCAAAATATTGTCATTCATATCCTTGATATATGACTGTTTATAATGTTTTAATTATAATAAAGACTAATAAAGACTAAATGATTAATTTTTTTCTCATAGAAAGAAACAATAGGAACATGGTACCACACATGATTGAGGCAGAAGATACCAGATCCTTTGCCACTATGAATTTAAAGGCAAAGAAAACCACACCACAGCTATTCCCACTATATATAGGTATATAGCTCTACCTAGGTGATTGGAACCTGGAATAAAGGCCTCCCTTCAAGGAGTATTGTTGTTGAGGATTTAGGAGAATAGCATACACAGAATTTGCACTTGAGGGGCATAAATGTAGAAGTAATGGGTCTCTTTTAAAGTAAAACACTTCCAAATCCCGAGCCAAGGAAAGGAAAGTTATTGTAGAGAAAAGAGGCATTGTAGTTCCGGGCTAGTGGCCAAGAGAGTGGTCCGTGCTGAACTCATCACGTGGCTGTGGCCATTGACTGCAGAAGACCCCATGTTCTTTATTCCTAACTTTAGGAGCTATCTATTAAAGCAACCAGTTTACAGAGCAGCAGTGATGCCACATATGTCAAAGACCCCTGGCCATCCAGAGAGAAAAAAATCAAGGAAGGCTGGGAACTAATTTCATAAAACACACAATAGCTAGAATAAACCTCTTCGCTTCCACTAATGAGAAGAGATGAACTGCAGACCGCAAGTGGGATTCTAGACAACTGATGATTCTGAAGACGGGAAAAAAATAGCTCAGGATTAACGTTCTCTTATGGACTTAGAAACATGAACCGACAGTTGGAGGGATGGCGTCCAGTCTTCAGACATACACACCATAACATAGCGTTTTCACATTAAGAGGTTTTCAGATCAGAACTGTAACTTTCTAAGAGATCATATCAGGATGAAATTTTTACCCATGTAGACAAAGAACTGCAAGGAAAAGGGAATAGAGGTCCCACATAAAGATTGCTGGGAATTAGTGACGACAGCAAGCTAGGCAAGAGTTTATTCTCCCGCTCTCCATAATGGCCTATACTTTCACGTGCTGCCGTCACTACTAAGTTGAATTTTCCAACAGACATCTCCGACAAGCTCTCCTGCCATGTAGAGTGGTTCTCCCCTATGCCCTAAGCAGGGCAGCACATGTCCCAACTCGTCTTACATCCCACATCCTCGCATGTGTTCTACCGTCCCAATTCAAAGTGATCTTTCAAAGATGAGCCTTATTTTAGTGCCAGTGGTTAAACCCTTTCCACATGGGAAAGATCGCAATGCGCAGGAGGACCTGTGTGATCTGGATGCTGCTTGTTGTCTCGGCTTTATTTCCACCAATCTGTTCTTGTTCTCTAGTCCCCAGGTCCTGTCTGCTCTTTCAGTTCTTCAAAAATATTATGCACCTTCTGCTTCGTAATCTGCCATATACATCCTTCTCTGTACCTAGGATTTCCCGCTCTCACCTGGTCCATCTTTCCCCCAGTAATTTCCCTTGCTCTGCTCCAATGTCACATCTACAGGGACTCCTGCCTGATCCTACAAACCATTCCAATCTGCCTGCTACACACCCCCAGTGCCTACAAAGCAAGCTCTTACATGATAGGTGTCCACTAATTTATCAATGAAATGAGCTAAAGAATGACTGTCTATTACCTACCCTAGGCAGGAGGCCAATGATCCTGATTATACAGAAGTTGTATTTTGAGGTCATGATGGCTGTTCTTGTACCAGAATGAATACCCATTCAAGGATGACACTAATGATAAGGAGGGTTTTCTTTTTTCAATTTAACTTCAAAGTCTGCACAAAAAATTACAAGCAACACTTCATAATATAAAACTGTGGCCGGGTGGTGGTGGTGCATGCCTTTAATCCCAGCAACTTGGGAGTCAGGGGTAGGCAGATCTCTGTGAGTTCGAGGCCAGCCTGGTCTACAAGAGCTAGTTCCAGGACAGCTAGGGACAGCTAGGGCTGTTATACAGAGAAACCCTGTCTTGAAAAACTAAAAAACATTACAAGCAACACCTCATAATATAAAACCATGAAATACTTAAATTTGTCCAAATAGCTGAAGAATTAATGCATTATACCTTGGAGGAAAAACAGTTTTATTTTCTTCTAGATGGAACTCTAACGTATTTGTATACACGTGAAAAAAGTTCTGTAAACATGCCACCTGCAGGAACATGAACTCTTAACAGATACTAGCATCACACAAAGACTCACAGAGAGGTCCACAAAAGAATGAAGAGATATGAATGCACTGTGAGAAGGGCATTGAACCTTGGAGAATTACCCCAAACAGCCCATCTCCAACTACTTTTTAAACTAATTAACCATTGTGTCAAGAGAATGACAGTGACACCTGAACAAGAATGGGTATGGTTGGGTTGAGCCAAACAGATGAACTAGAATCTAATCTCAGTGTTTCCCAGTTGATTTTCTAGGAATAAGCAATAGGAAAACAAGGGAACCATTTTAGCAAGTGCCCCTTCCCAGAACCACACAAGTGGAAGCTGTTTTCTACATCACAGAAGGAGGCCTACAGGTATTAATGTTTTGATCAATCATTGCAATCACTTTCCACAGTAAACATTTCCCCACGATATCATCAAGATGGTCATACTACTTTGTGGCAGTAACCTATTTCCCTCTGTGCCACCCAATTCCATTCTCACAGGCCCTTCTGAAAAGTAGAGGTCCAGAGTACTGGCTGCATGCCAAGATATCTACGAGATGCATGGGAGAAGCAGGAACAAGCGTGGAAGAGGGAGGTTATACTGTGCAAGAAAGTACAAGATGAGAAATGAGTGTGTAACAGGAGAAAAAGAAACAGAGGGAAACTCAGGAAGAAAAAAAAAACAAGAACCCAACCATAGACAAATGATTAGTTTATTCCATTGTAGTGAAGCAAGGTTGGGGGGAAAATGGATCGTGTGGACATAGATTATTCATGGTTAGAGGTGTCTCAGTAAGATGTCTGCATCAGGATTGAAGCCTTACTGGCTGCATAATTACATGCTACACCGAGGACTGTTTATATGGGAGACACTCTGGGTTTGTCTGTATTTTGTTAGTCAGTTTTCCCGCTTCCTAGATCTGCTTTTCTGTAGGGACATAGCCCCACCCATTGGGGGCGTGTTCGCCTCGGGCTAATGTTTACGGATAAATCTGCCGGGCGTGAGCCCAGCAGCCCTTTTCTTTTGCTCCGCTTTTCCAGTGCTCCGCGGGAACCTGTGGTCCTGTAAGTCTATTTCCTTATTAAAGCTGTATATATCTATATAATCTGTCTGCATTCATTTGCGCCACCACATTTGGCGCCCAACGTGGGGCTATTTTGCCCCCGACCCGGCACAGGGGGGGCGCAAGCTCCACCTTTCCCGGCTAGTTACCTGAGCTCAGGAAGGCGATTTACAGCGCGCTCCCTGCTCGCTTTCCCTTCCCCCACTCCAGGCCACTACAGTCGCAGAGCAGCGACCCCCCCACAGAGCAGTTAATAGCTCCCTGCTTCTTCCAAACCCTCACTGCCTGATTTAAGGGAAGCACCTGCGGTTTTGAAGCAAAAGCCGCCAACCCCTTCCCTTAACAGGCAGTACAATAATTTTTGAGTTAATTGTTTCAGACCGGCTCTGGCTTAGACCACGTGGACTCAGGTGCATTTCTTTAGCCACCACTGGCAGGAAAACTTCATTACAGGTACATAATTTTCTTTTATAAATAAGAAAAATGTCTGAAAACATTACCATTCAAGACTTTAACAGCCTTTTCAGTTGTACCATGTGGGAGATTTTACAAGAAGTGTCTGTCAGCCCACAGATATGGATCTTTCTGGGATTCGTAGTTTTCCTTGGTACTGTATGGTTTGATAATAGAAATATGATAAAGTCTTTACGAGATGAGGTTGAACGCTTAAAAACAATTGAGAATGACAACAATCTTCTCAAAAATCAGTTTGAAGTTCTCCAGGCAGAGAACAGATCTTTGTTTAACACAACTCGACAAACTGAAAAAAATTTAGAAGAGGTACAGGCTGATGTTAAGGAGAAATTCATTACTATGGAAGAGGGAACAGATGATTTGGATCATAAGCTTCAGTCCCTTTCAGTAGGAACTGAAACATTAACGGCTGATATTAAGGAGAAATTCATTACTATGGAAGAAGGAACAGCTGATTTGGATCGTAAGCTTCAGTCCCTTTCAGTAGGAACTGAAACATTAACTGAGAGAATCAAAACTGCTGAATGTGACAATCGGATTTTGTCTAAAGCTTATGACAGATTGACAGAAAGATTATCTATACAAGAAGGCACGGTATATGCTATAAAAATTATGTCCAAAGATGAGACGTTATCTCTAATGGACAAACTTCATACTTTAGAATCCTCAATGAAGGCTTTAGAACATAATTCTGGACAGGAGATTCAGACATTAAAGAAGGCAATGGTGAATAGAATTGAAAAGATTGAGGAATTTCTAAATTCTGAGGAAGAAGAGCAAGAGGTAGAAAGGCAAATTTTAACTAAATCTGTGGGTAAATCCGTCCGGGACAATTCCCACAAAGCTCTACCTACAGTTCTACCTGCCTTTCCAGTTGTAACAACAGAGAAAGTAGTTGGTTCCAGAAACTCTAGGGTCATCAAGGAAGATACATGGGAACCTGTCCGTATGAATGATCTCAAAGAAATTAAACAGGCTGTAATGACTTTTGGAATGAATGCCTCTTTTGTTAAAGAGATGCTAAGATCTTGGGCCACGACAAATAAAGTCACGCCCTCTGACTGGTTTCAACTGAGCTCTGCTGTCCTTGAGAGTGGAACGCAATTGAAATGGAAATGCTTATTCAGGCAAGAGGCTAGACTTTTAGAACAGCAGGAAAGAGCAAAGGGAATTGAGATTTCCATAGATCAAATTTTGGGAGAGGGGCTATTTTCTGAGCCTCAGGAACAAGCTAATTTGGATGAAAACATACTCTCCGTGTGTACTACAGCAGCCTTAAGGGCTTGGGACAGGGTGCAAGACCCAGGACAGAGGATGGAATCATTTGTCAGAGTTAAACAGGGTCAGAGAGAACCCTTTACTGACTTTTTACAAAGAATAACTAAAGCTGTACAAATAGGGATATCTGACCCAGAAGCAAGACGTATAATGATCGGGACTTTGGCTTATGAAAATGCAAATGTGGAATGCAAAAGGATTTTGGGACCTTTAAAGCTCAGATCAGCGTCATTAGAAGAATGGGTCTTGCATACACTAGATGTTGATACATTTGACTATGGCACTGAAGCATGGGTAGAAGAAGCAATTTCCAATGGTAAAAGGAGACATCAGAATACCAAATGTTTTAATTGTGGCAAAATGGGTCATATGAAAAGGAATTGTAGACAACGGATTTTCAGAAATAATAATAATGGATCTTCTAGAAATAACAGAAATAGGAGGACTCAGCCTTCAGGTTTATGTAGAAGATGTGGAAAGGGCAGACACTGGACGAATGAGTGCAGGTCTACAAGAGATAGACAAGGCAACCTGATACAGATGGGAAACGTGAGAGGGGGGGCCTCACAGGCCCCCGTGGCAAACATGGTTCAGTCATGTCCAGTTACTACAGAGAACGTGACTCGTCAGGACAATTAGAAAGCCCCATGCCTACTGTTACAAGCAATAATGATCAGAAAGATGAGTTCCGTGTGTTTTGGCAAACTTCTATAAATGACCAAAGACCAAAGCTGAGAGTGTGTGTAAATGGCATTTTTATTACTGGCCTGCTGGACACAGGTGCGGATGTAAGTATCATTACCCCAGAATCTTGGCACCCATATTGGCCTCTTCAGAATGTAAATGTTCAGCTCCTGGGAATTGGAACCCTATCTCGAGTAAGGCAGAGCACGAGATGGGTTGAATGTATAGGACCAGAGGGACAAATAGGAAAATTAAGGCCATATGTAGCCAATATTGCAATGAATTTATGGGGTCGTGACCTATTACAACAATGGAATACCCAAATTAACATTCCTGCTACTTCTAGAGCCTATATTTCTGGGGACAATATTAAAAGATATTATAAACGGAGAAAACCGGCCATTCGGGCTGTACAACAACAAGCAATTGATGTCCCTTTAGAGATACCAACAGCCTTGCCTTTAAAATGGTTGACTGAGAAACCAGTATGGACAAAGCAATGGCCTTTAGCTGAGGAAAAGTTACAGGCTTTAGAACAGTTGGTACAAGAGCAATTAGATGCTGGACATATAGAAGAATCTACCAGCCCTTGGAATTCTCCTGTATTTGTGATTAAGAAAAAATCAGGTAAATGGAGAATGGTGACAGATCTCAGGGCTATCAACAAGGTTATTCAACCTATGGGCCCTCTGCAATCTGGAATTCCTTTGCCCTCTTTATTGCCAAAAGGATGGCCTCTCATAGTTATTGATTTAAAGGATTGTTTTTTCACTATACCTTTACAAAAAGAAGATAGAGAAAAATTTGCCTTCACAGTGCCTACTTATAATAATTCTCAACCTTCGAGGAGGTACCACTGGGCCGTCCTCCCCCAGGGTATGTTAAATAGCCCCTCCCTGTGCCAATATTTTGTGAATCAACCATTGCAAATAATACGGAAAAAATTTCCCAAATCGATAGTATATCATTACATGGACGACATTTTGTTATCCGATTCAAACATGGATACCTTGAACAGACTGTTTGAATAAATAAAAATACTTTTACCAAAATGGGGATTGCAAATTGCTCCTGAAAAGATTCAGAAGGGAGATTCTGTTAATTATTTAGGTTATAAAATAGGTTTACAAAAAATTAAGACACAAAAGGCACAAATTCGGAGAGATCGCCTACGGACTCTTAATGACTTTCAAAGACTATTAGGGGACATTTCCAGTCTACGGCCAGCTATTGGGATAACACCTGATCTAATAATTCATTTGAATAAAACCTTGGATGGTGACAAAGATTTAAACAGTCCCAGAGAATTAACAGCTGAAGCAGAAAAGGAACTGACGATGATTGAGGAAAAATTACAACAGGCACATGTGGATAGGGTAAATCCAGAGCTCGATTGTATTCTCGTCATACTACCATCAAAAATTTCCCCTACAGGAATTTTAATGCAGAGAGATGATATTATCTTGGAATGGATCTTTTTACCACATAAACCAAGTAAGAAACTGAAAACTTATGTAGAAAAGTCTCTGAGTTAATTATAAAAGGCAAGTTGAGACTTCGTCAACTAGCAGGCATAGACCCAGCAGAAATTATAGTGCCTTTCACTGCTGATGAACTAAAGAAATTATGGGAAGATAATGAACCATGGCAAAGAGCTTGTGCTAATTTCTTGGGAGACATTAATAACAACTATCCAAAAAGCAAGAGGCTTAACTTCATAAAGAGAACTTCTTGGATCCTTCCTCGAATCGTCCATGATACTCCAATAACTGGAGCCCGTACGTTCTATACTGATGCCAATAAATCAGGGAAGGCAGGTTACAAATCAGAAGACTTGGGTAAGGTGGAACAAAGTCCTTATGATTCTGTCCAGAAGGCAGAATTATATGCCATTCTTATGGTGCTAAGGGATTTTAAAGAACCTATTAATATAGTTACTGATTCACAATATGCAGAAAGAGTTATTTTACATATTGAAACTGCTGAATTTATACCTGATGATACAGAACTAACCTCTTTGTTTATCCAGGTGCAAGATTTGATTAGGAACAGGCTTTGCCCTATGTACATAACACACATCCGATCCCATACGGGTCTGCCAGGTCCTCTAGCACAAGGTAATGCAGAAATTGATCAATTATTGATTGGTAGTGTGCTACAAGCCTCTGAATTTCATAAAAAACATCATGTTAATAGCAAAGGTTTGAAGAAAGAGTTTTCTATTACATGGCAACAAGCTAGGGAGATTGTAAAGAAATGCCCTACTTGCTCTTTTTATAACCAAACGCCACTGCCTGCAGGGGCTAATCCAAAGGGCACCCAAAGGAATGAAATCTGGCAGATGGATGTGTTCCACTTTGCAGAATTTGGCAAATTAAAATATGTTCATCACACCATTGACACGTATTCAGGCTTTCAGTGGGCAATGGCTTTAAGTTCAGAAAAAGCTGATTCAGTTATCACTCATTTATTAGAAGTCATGGCTATCATGGGTATACCTACACAAATAAAGACAGATAATGGTCCTGCTTATGTCTCTAGGAAAATGAAACGGGTTTTTGATTATTACAATATCAAGCATGTTACAGGTATAACATACAATCCTACAGGTCAAGCAGTCATAGAAAGATCAAATCGAACTATAAAGGATATGTTGAACAAACAGAAAGGGGTGGAAAACACCCCCAGAAATAGGTTACATAATGCTTTGTTAACCTTGAATTTCCTCAACGCTAATGAGAAGGGAACATTGGCTGCAGAAAGACATTGGATAATGGAAAAGTCTACTGAACTAAATCAACCAGTTTATCTCAAGGATGTGTTGACCTCACAATGGAAGCCAGGAGATGTGCTGCGTTGGGGAAGGGGATTTGCTCTTGTCTCCACAGGTGAGGAAAAATTGTGGATTCCATCAAAATTGATAAAGGTTCGTTTTGATGAAGAGAAGCCAGTTGGGAAAGATAAATAACAATTCAATCACATGGATGGCAATCATACTGATGGTAAGTAATACAGATAGGTTGGGGGCAGGGTTCTCTTCTTATCTCCACAGGAAAATACCCATCTTCAAAGAATTTAAGGTACCCCTAATATTTAATTACTGATGGAGGGACTTGTTCTGTAAGTATTAATTTATATATATATATATATATATATATATATATATATATATATATATGTCTTAAACTTTCTTTGCTTTTCCTCATATCTGTGTCTTTCTTTATATGTCAGTATATGTCCTTGTTGTTAATGTTTAAATTTCCCATAACAAGCAACAAATTTTCCTACAGTAATCTTTGAAGTTTCCAGGATGAAGATGGGGCCCCACAACATCAACTCCATCTGGTTTTTATGACGTCATGAATTTTTTTTTTAAAGCGCTAATATTAGACCTGTTTTTTGGTACCAACTACAAGAGACAATTTCGAATGGTGCACATTTTTGACAACACTCTGGTCGGACCTTCTCAAAACGCTCTGAGACTAGTTACAATTTTCTTAGGTCAAAGGTTAATTTGGGAATTTTACCATCATTTGCTTTCACAGGACCCCCTAAGAAGAACGTCGCCCCCATGTCAGCTAGAAGCAATCTTAGAGGACGACATCCCCTCTCCCAACAGAGTTTGCCCTCAGGGTTGGGGACATCTTTTAATGGTTGGTTTAGGGTTGAGGGGATGGGGTGATATTTTTTTTTGGAAAAAAAAAAGAAGAAGAAGAGGAAGAAGAAGGGGGTAACTGGTTTTTTGGGATGATTGGTATTTGTGAATTACTGTTTATAGAAAATTGTACTGGTACTGTTTCTTGTATATTGATATGTTGAATATTGAATGTGAGTGTTCCTACCTCTATTTTTGTATGAGTATGCTTATAACTTTGTCTATATTGTATTGATACATCTACCATATTACATTGTACATTTCTACCTCTGATACTATGACATTGTTTACAGTTGAAGATCATTGTCTTCATATATTGCACAGTTGTTTATTCTTTTAGTCTTCAAAGTTAGATAGGTATTGAGAATTATATGTTTGTCATATTTATTTTTAAATTAATCAGGTCTTTTAGTTACATAGAGATTATATTTAGTATAGATAGTATGATCTTCAGCCTCTTCGAAGAGCTGTAGAAAATGGCATTTAATCTAACCTAAAATTTCTGTGCCAAAGAGACACAATTACTCCTGCCAACACCACTCTACTCCCGAGAGAATGTTGAGCACCCAAGACACTCCACTGGGAGCTTGTCTTCTTGGCAGAACTGGCCTTTGGGTTAAGAAAAGCCCATACCTCAACTTCTGACAAAGATACAGAACATCCCTAAGTGGATGAAACAGGATTGTCTTATCTTGCCAAGACAGGGTAGGATAGTCCTAAGAAAGTTCCTTGCCTTTAATAATGGTATGCCAGTTATGTTAGGCCTTAGCCAAAGTTGGTTGACTCAACATTGCAAACGAGACTTTGGGTGATTGCCCAGGTAGTCAGTTGTCTCTGTCAATTGTTGCACATTTTGGATATCTCTCGATTGTTAAGTAATATTTATTCCCTTCTCAGATCTTTGACGGAGTTGAAGATTATATAATTGTAGTTACTCTCTATGTTTTTTAGACTCCTTGAGATAGAATGTTTAGCTAAAGTTTTGTTCTCAATATTGTTTGTTATATTTATTATTTGTTATTATTGTATATAGTTGTATTTGGTTTGGTTCTATCTTATTTAGACAAAAGGGGGAGATGTAGGGACATAGCCCCACCCATTGGGGGCGTGTTCGCCTCGGGCTAATGTTTACGGATAAATCTGCCGGGCGTGAGCCCAGCAGCCCTTTTCTTTTGCTCCCCTTTTCCAGTGCTCCGCGGGAACCTGTGGTCCTGTAAGTCTATTTCCTTATTAAAGCTGTATATATCTATATAATCTGTCTGCATTCATTTGCGCCACCACACTTTTCAATGAGTGCAAGTCCTGATTACAACCTCCCAAGCAGAGCAGAAAGTCTCTGCATGTCAAGTTAGCTTTCAGGTAGAAATACCTTCAGTTTACTTATTGGTAAAAAGTATTTTTTTATTGATGCTATGTCATGAAAGTAATACGTCTAGTAATTTCAGTTTCAGTATGGTGGAACTCTAATGAAATATTCTTTTTTTTTTTTTGAAAAAAAATTTTCCGCCTCCTCCCCGCCTCCCATTTCCCTCCCCCTCCTCCCGCCCCTCTCCCCCTCCCCCCACTCGTCTTCTCCTCCCTCTCCAGCCCCAAGAGCAGTCAGTGTTCCCTGCCCTGTGGAAAGTCCAAGGTCCTCCCCACTCCATCCAGGTCTAGGAAGGTGAACATCCAAACTGTCTAGGCTCCCACAAAGCCAGAACATGAAGTAGGATCAAAACCCCGTGCCATTGTCCTTGGCCTCTCATCAGCTCTCATTGTCTGCCATGTTCAGAGAGTCCGGTTTTATCCCATGCTTTTTCAGTCACAGTCCAGCTGGCCTTGGTGAGCTCCCAACAGATCAGACCCACTGTCTCAGTGGATGGGCGCACCCCTCGTGGTCCTGCCTTCTAATGAAATATTCTTAAGCTGTTAGTCTGTGTGCATGTAAGGTTGAGTGTGTGCTCGCTCATGTGTCTTGCTCATGTGACAGCTGGTGTGGTGTGGAGGTCACTGTGTGCGTGTAAGTTTGAGTGTGTGCTCTCTCATGTGTCTTGCTGGCGTGGCAGCGGGCATGGTGTGGTGGTCAGGGTCAGATGTACTCTATTTTTCTCCACAATATTTTTGGAGAGTGTCTCTTATTGACCCTGAAGCTTGCTGATTTGACTACAGTGGCCAGCCAGCAAGCCCCCAGGATCTGCCTGACTCATTTGTCCCTCCTCTCTAGCCCTGTGTCCAGGTTACACATTTATGTTATTGTCACGCACTGAACCGAATGGCTGCTGTGAAAGACTGACCACTACAACCGTATGAAGCAACTAGAATTCTCTTTGCCTGGGCAGAAAGAGAATTCATACAGCTCTCTTTGAAGGCTGTCTTAATTACTTTTCTAATGCAGCAATAAGACACCATGGCCAAGATGTATCCGAGAGAGTGCTTAATTTAAGTGTACGGTTTCAGAGGGTTAGGGTTCATGATGACAGAGCAAAGGCATGGCAGCAGGAGCAGCTGCAAACTCACATTTTGCACCATAGGTAGGAGGCAGAGAGAGAGAGGGGGGAAGGGGAAAAGGGATAGGGAGAGAAAGAGGGAGGGTAGGGGAGAGGAGAGTAGAGAAGAGGCGGAATGGCCATGTCTTTTCAAATCTCAAAGCCCACTCCCAGTAACACCCCTCCTCCAATAAGGACACACTTCCTAATTCTCTCCAAACAGTCTCACCTACTGGGGACCAAGCATTTAAATACATGAGCCTAAGGAGAAGGAGGGGTCATTCTCTCTTAAACCATCACAGATGCCCTCTGACATTACCTGTGAAGGGTAAGCACAGGCCTACCTTATGGCAACCCCATTTATGGTTCCCATAGAAACTTACATACAAGTAAGAAAAGATGGAAAATACCTAAGCGGTAAAATAAACAAACTGCATGCATATTTGCCTTGTGAAACACTACATAACAAAGAGAATAAATTATCAAACCGAACCACAGCCATATGAATCTCACATATATAATATTGAGCATAAGAAGCTAAACTTAGGTTTATTTTGAAGTGCAAAACCAAGCAAGTTAGCTTATTCTGTTAGAAGGCAGACAGATGGCTACCCTTGCGATGGGAGGGTGTATACTAGTGTAGACTAGTGTATACTAGTGTATATTAGTGTATACTAGTGTATACGAGTGCATTATTTTGATGCTGATAAAGTTCCAAATCTGGGTGTGGTTACTTCGATGTGTTCATTTTATGACAATTTATCAAGTGAAAACCCAGGGTTTGTACATTCTCTATATTGCTGGCTTCAGTTAAAAGGTTAAAAAATACCATAAGCAGGATATTAAAAATTCTGCCATATTAAAATAGGAAGTACAGTTATGGCACAGTCAAAGAGACTATCACGACAAACCTGTCACAGGGGCTAAGGTCAGTCACTAAGAATGCTTTATCCAAACTCAAGTTAGCCTTAGGCATGTTGTGAATTTTACTATATTTGGATTCTTCTTCCAGAACAAGAATTGCTGCGATTGTATGGTTTAACTTTCCAGAAAAATTAGGATTTAAGATGTTTATTTGAACATGGAAAGTACACTCTGATGTAGTTTTTAAGCACTCTATTTCTAATAAACAAGCATAAAAATTAGCAATTAAAAAGCTCTAAAAATAAGAGCTGAGGGGGGTGACACAGTGACTAAAGTGTTCTCCGTGCAAGCCTGAGGACCTGAATTTGGATCTTCAACGCCAACACAAAAGCCCCTCGGTTAGTACGTGATGCCGATTTGCATTTCTTTGTTGGCCATTGGACTCTTATGTCAACTGCTCAAGTGCCTTCTGCTGCCTTTTGATTTTCTCTCATGATATCTGACTCACTGGTGTGGAAGTCTTATAAAACACCTATCACAGGTCGGGAGAGTTTGCTCAGATGTGATGAGCACTTAATCCTTTTCCAGGGGACCTGAGTTCACTCCCCAGTACCCATATGGCAGCTTTAAACCATCTTTATCTCCAGTTCCAGGAGCTCCAGCACCCATTTCTGGATTTCATGGACACCAGGAACACGCATGGTGCATAGACAGACATATGTACAAAGCAAGAAAAACACTTGCACATAAAAGATAAAGAAATCCAAAAATTTAAAACCTAATATAGATTGAATCACTGCCAAATACATGGTTTGAAAATAAACTTAGTCCTCCTGTGGTTCATTATTTCTTACTGTTGCTGGTGTGTGTAGATGAAGAGAGCTTACATCTATCTATCTATCTATCTATCTATCTATCTATCTATCTATCTATCTATCTATCTCTATCATCTGTCATCTATCTATCTATCATCTATCTATCAATCATCTATCTATCTCTATCATTTGTCATCTATCTATCTATCTATCTATCTATCATCTATCTATGTATCTATGTATCTATGTATCTATCTATCTATCTATCTATCTATCTATCTATCATCTATCTATCTCTATCATTTGTCATCTATCTATCATCTATCTATCTATCTATCTATCTATCTATCTATCTATCTATCTATCTATCTATCTATCATCCATTTATATCTATCTATCATCTATTTATATCTATCATCTATCTATCTTTTTTTATTATTTATTAACTAATTTATTTAATTATTAAAGATTTCTGCCTCTTCCCCGCCACCACCTCCCATTCCCTCCCCCTCCCCCAATCAAGTCTTCCTCCCTCCTCAGCCCAAAGAGCAAGCAGGTTTCTCTGCCCTGTGGGAGGTCCAAGGACCACCCACCTCCATCCAGGACTATTAAGGTGAGCATCCAAACTACCTGGGCTCCCACAAAGCCATTACGTGCAATAGGATCAAGAACCCATTGCCATTGTTCTTCAGTTCTCAGTAGTCCTCATTGCCCGTTAAGTTCAGCGAGACCGGTTTTGTCCCATGCTTTTACAGACCCCGGCCAGCTGGCCTTGGTGAGTTCCCGATAGAACATCCCCATTGCCTCAGTGTGTGGGTGCACCCCTCGCGGTCCTGAGTTCCTTGCTCGTGCTCACTCTCCTTCTGCTCCTCCTTTGGATCGTGAGACTTCAGTCCAGTGCTCCAATGTTGGTCTCTGTCTCTGTCTTCTTTCATCACCTGATGAAGGTTAATATTCAGGAGGATGCCTATATGTTTTTCTTTGGGTTCACCTTCTTTTTTTTTTTTTTTTTTTTTTTTTTATTTTTCAAGACAGGGTTTCTCTGTGGTTTTGGAGCCTGTCCTGGAACTAGCTCTTGTAGAACAGGCTGGTCTCAACTCACAAAGATTCACCTGCCTCTGCCTCCCAAGTGCTGGGATTAAAGGCGTGTGCCACCACCGCCCGGCTGGGTTCACCTTCTTATTTAGCTTCTCTAGAATCACGAATTATAGTCTCAATATCCTTTATTTATGGCTATAAACCAAATATGAGTGAGTACATCCCATGTTCCTCTTTTTGGGTCTGGCTTACCTCACTCAGGATAGTGTTTTCTATTTCCGTCCATTTGTATGCAAAATTCAAGAAGTCATTGTTTTTTTACTGCTGAGTAGTACTCTAATATGTATATATTCCATACTTTCTTCATCCATTCTTCCATTGAAGGACATCTAGGTTGTTTCCAGGTTCTGGCTATTACGAACAATGCTGCTATGAACATAGTTGAGCATATACTTTTGTTGTATGTTTGGGCATCTCTTGGGTATATTCCCAATAGTGGTATTGCTGGGTCGAGAGGTAGGTTGAACCCGATTTTCCTGAGAAACCGCCACACTGCTTTCCAAAGTGGTTGCACAAGTTTGCATTCCCACCAGCAATGGATGAGAGTGCCCCTTTCTCCACAACCTCTCCAGCAGAGGCTATCATTGGTGTTTTTGATTTTAGCCATTCTGACAGGTGTAAGATGGTATCTTAATGTTGTCTTGATTTGCATTTCCCTGATTGCTAAGGAAGTTGAGCATGATCTTAAGTGTCTTTTGGCCATTTGAACTTCTTCTGTTGAAAAGTCTCTGTTCAGCTCAGTGCCCCATTTTATAATTGGATTGATTAACCTTTTACAGTCTAATTTCTTGAGTTCTTTATATATTTTGGATATCAGACCTTTGTCAGTTGCGGGGTTGGTGAAGATCTTCTCCCAGTCAGTGGGTTGCCTTTCTGTCTTAGTGACAGTGTCCTTTGCTTTACAGAAGCTTCTCAGTCTCAGGAGGTCCCATTTATTCAATGATGTCCTTAGTGTTTGTGCTGCTGGGGTTATACGTAGGAAGTGTTCTCCTGTGCCCATGTGTTGTAGAGTACTTCCCACTTTCTCTTCTATCAGGTTCAGTGTGTTTGGACTGATATTGAGGTCTTTAATCCATTTGGACTTGAGTTTTGTGCATGGTGATAGATATGGATCTATTTTCATTCTTCTACAGATTAACATCCAGTTTTGCCAGCACAATTTGTTGAAGATGCTCTCTTTTTTCCACTGTATACTTTTAGCTCCTTTATCGAAAATCAGGTGTTCATAGGTTTGTGGGCTAAAGTCAGGGTCTTCTATTCGATTCCATTGGTTGACTTCTCTGTTTTTATGCCAGTACCAAGCTGTTTTCAGTACTGTAGCTCTGTAATAGAGTTTGAAGTCAGGGATGGTAATGCCTCCAGACGATCCTTTATTGTATAAGATTGTTTTGGCTATCCTGGGTTTTTTGTTTTTCCATATAAAGTTGATTATTGTCTTCTCCAGATCTGTGAAGAATTTTGATGGGAATTTGATGGGGATTGCGTTGAATCTATAGATTGCTTTTGGTAGAATTGCCATTTTTACTATGTTGATCCTCCCAATCCAAGAGCAAGGGAGGTCCTTCCATTTTCTGGTGTCCTCTTCAATTTCTTTCTTCAAAGACTTAAAGTTCTTTCCAAATAGACCTTTCACTTCCTTGGTCAGAGTTATCCCATATTTTATGCTATTTGTGGCTATCGTGAAAGGTGATGCTTCTCTGATTTCCCTCTCTGCTTCCTTATCCTTAGTGTATAGGAAGGCAACTGATTTTTTGGAGTTGATTTTGTAACCTGCCACATTACCAAAGGTGTTTATCAGCTATAGGAGTTCTTTGGTAGAGTTTTTGGGGTCGCTTATGTATACTGTCATATCATCTGCAAATAATGAAAGCTTAACTTCTTCCTTTCCAATATGGATCCCCTTGATCCCCTTATGTTGTCTTATTGCTATTGCTAGAACTTCAAGCACTATATTGAAGAGGTATGGAGAGAGTGGACATCCTTGTCGTGTTTCTGATTTTAGTGGGATGGCTTTGAGTTTTTCTCCATTTAATTTAATGTTAGCTGTCGGCTTGCTGTAAATAGCTTTTATTATATTTAGGTATGACCCTTGTATCCCTAATCTCTCCAAGACCTTTATCATAAAGGGGTGTTGAATTTTATCGAATGCTTTTTCAGCATCTAATGAAATGATCATATGGTTTTTTTCTTTCAGTTTATTTATATGGTTGATTACATTGATAGATTTGCGTATGTTGAACCAGCCCTGCATCTCTGGAATGAAGCCTACTTGATCATAATGGAAACTTTTCTAATGTGTTCTTGGATTCGGTTTGCCAGTATTTTATTGAGAATTTTTGCGTCGATGTTCATGAGTGAGATAGGCCTGTAATTCTCTTTCTTGGTTGGGTCTTTGTGTCGTTTTGGTATCAGGGTAACTGTAGCTTCATAAAAGGAATTTGGCAATGACTCTTCTGTTTCTATATTGTGAAATACATTAAGAAGTATAGGTATTAGCTCTTCTTGGAAGTTCTGGTAGAATTCTGCATTGAAACCATCTGGTCCTGGGCTTTTTTTGGAAGGGAGATTTTTGATAACTGTTTCTAATTCTTCGCGACTAACGGGTCTATTTAGATCGTTCACCTGGTCTTGGTTTAGGTTTGGTATATGGTACTTATCTAAAAAAGTGTCCATTTCTTTTGCATTTTCCAGTTTTGTGGCATACAGGCTTTTGTAGTAAGATCTAATGATTCTCTGAATTTCCTCTGTGTCTGTGGTTATGTCCCCCTTTTCATTTCTGATCTTATTTATTTGCATGTTCTCTCTCTGTCGTTTAATTAGTTTGGATAGGGGTTTGTCAATCTTGTTGATTTTCTCCAAGAACCAACTTTTTGTTTCATTGATTCTTTGGACTGTTTTCTGTGTTTCTATTTTGTTGATTTCTGCCCTCAGTTTGATTATTTCCAGTCTTCTACTCCTCCTGGGCGCGTCTGCTTCTTTTTTTTCTAGAGCTTTCAGGTGTGCTGTTAAGTCCCCAATGTATGCTTTCTCCGTTCTCTTTAAGTGGGCACTTAGTGCTATGAACTTTCCTCTTAGCACTGCTTTCATCGTGTCCCATAGGTTTGAGTATGTTGTCTCTTTGTTTTCATTAAATTCAAGGAAGACTTTAATTTCTTTCTTAATTTCTTCCTTGACCCAGGTGTGGTTCAGTAGTTGACTGTTCAGTTTCCATGAGTTTGTCAGCTTTCTGGGGGTAGCATTGTTGGTGCCTTCTAACTTTAATCTGTAGTGATCTGATAAGACACAGGTGGACACTGATATTTTTTTGTATCTGTGGAGGTTTCCTTTGTTTCCAAGTATGTGGTCAATTTTCGAGAAGGTTCCATGAGCTGCAGAGTAGAGGGTGTATTCTTTCCTATTTGGGTGGAGTGTTCTATAGATGTCTGTTAAGTCCATTTGATTCATTACCTCCAACAATTCTCTTAATTCTCTATTAGTTTTCTGTCTGATTGACCTGTCCATTGGTGAGAGAGGTGTGTTGAAGTCTCCTACTACTAGTGTGTGTGATTTGATGTCTGCCTTGAGTTTTAGCAATATTTCTTTTACATAAGTGGGTGCTTTTATATTAGGGGCATAGATATTCAGGATTGAGACTTCATCCTGCTGAATTGTTCCTGTTATGAGTATAAAGTGTCCCTCTCGATCTCTTCTGATTGATTTTAGTTTGAAGTCAGTTTTGTTAGAAATTAGTATGGCCACACCTGCTTTTTTCTTAGGACCATTTGCTTGAAAAACCTTTTCCCAACCCTTTACTCTGAGTAGATGCCTGTCTTTGTGGTTGAGATGAGTTTCTTGCAAACAGCAGACTGTTGGATCCTGTTTTTGTATCCAATCTCTTAGCCTGTGCCTTTTTATTGGTGAATTGAGACCATTAATATTAAGTGATATTAATGACCAGTGGTTGTTAGTTCCGGTTATTCTTATTGCTTTTGGTAGAAGAGTTTGTGTGTCTCCCTTCTTTGAGTTGTGCTGTTGAAGGGTCGCTAGATGCCTGGGTTATTGTAGGCAGTGTTGGCAATGTTGGATTCCTTGGGTTGTGATTTTCCTTCTATTACTTTCTGTAGGGCTGGATTTGTGGCAACATATTGTTTAAATTTGTTCTTATCTTGGAATGTCTTGTTTTCTCCATTGATAGTGAACGATAGCTTGGCTGGGTATAGAAGTTTGGGTTTGCATCCATGGTCTCTTAGTTTCTGTAGTACCTCTATCCAGGACCTTCTGGCTTTCATGGTTTCCATAGAGAAGTCAGGTGTAAGTCTGATTGGTTTACCTTTATAAGTTACTTGGCCTTTTTCCTTTGCAGCTCTTAATATTCTTTCTTTAATCTGTATATTTTGTGTTTTGATTATTATATGGCGAGGGGACGGTTTTTTTTGATCCAGTCTGTTTGGTGTTCTGTATGCTTCTTGAATATTCAAAGGAATATCTTTCTTTATGTTGGGGAAGTTTTCTTCCATAATTTTGTTAAAAATGTTTTCTGGACCTTTGAGCTGTGCCTCTTCTCCTTCTTCCATCCCTATTATTCTTAGGTTTGGTCTTTTTATTGTGTCCCATATTTCCTGAATGTTTTGTGATGAGAATTTGTTGGTTTTGGTGTTTTCTTTGATCAGTCCGTTTATTTTCTCTATGGTGTCTTCAGAACCTGAGATTCTTTCTTCTATCTCTTGTATTCTATTGATTATGCTTGTTTCTGTAGTCTCTGCTCGTTGACCTATATTTGCCATATCCAGCTGGTCCTCAGTTTGTGTTTTCTTCCTTGCTTCCATTTCAGTTTTCAATTCTTGAACTGTTTCCATTACCTGTTTGATCGTTTTTTCTTGGCTTCCCAGGGTATCATTTACGTATTTACTCATTTCTTCAAACTTTTTGTTATACTTCTCATCCATTTCTATGAGGGCGTTTTTTACATGTTGTTTAAGGGACTCTATTGCTTTCAAAAAGTCAGTTTTTTCCTCTTCTCCTGTGTTAGGGTGTTCAAGTCCTTGTGTTGTAAGATCATTGGGTTCTGGTGTTTTCATGTTGTTTTTCAGATTGTTGGGTGAATTCTTGCCTTGGCGTCTGCCCATCTCCTCTTACCAATGCTATCTATTGGGTTTGATTTAATTGTAGCGGGGCAATCTGCTCTCAGTGCCGGCTTCACTGTTTCTTGCCCGCACTATCCTGTATCCGGTGCCTCCGCCGCCCGAACTTGCGGGCCTGCCGGTGCCTCCGCCGCCTGGGCCTGCCTGCGCGCCGGTGCTTCCGCCGCCTAGGCTTGCCTGCCGGTGCCTCCGCCACCAGGGCCTGCCTGCCGGTGCCTCTGCCGCCCGGGACTGCCTGCGCTCCGGTGCTTCCGCCGCCTAGGCCTGTCTGCTGGTGCCTCCTATCTATCTATCTTATCTATCTATTTATCTGTCATCTATCTATATATCTGCCTCTCTAGCTATCTACCTGTGTGCAAGCCCACATGCATGTGTGAATGTATGTTTATGCATATAGAAGCCAGAGGAAAGCTTGCAAGGGTTGGTAATCCTCCCACCTTGCAGAGCTGGGGTCTTGCTTATTTCTGCTATACTAAGTAGTTTAGGAAAGTTGGCCTGTGAGCATTCTCCAGTCTCCGCCTCCCATCTTGCCATAGGACTACTGGGATTACAGATACACTGCATGCGGGTTTTTAACTATTTGGGAGCTAAATTTAGGTGATTGGGTAATATAGCAAATGCTTCTACCTATTGATCCAGCCCATTGGCCTATTGGTGCTGTTAGGAGACAAGTTCTCTTATAGTCCAAGCTGGCTTTGAATGTACATAACCCTAAAACTCCCATCTACCTTCCTCCACCTCCTAAATGTTAAACTCTGGTATTCTAAACTCTAAGTATGGGCTTAGGAGTTTTTAATTACTTAATTTTTAATTTTTATTCTACATGACTTTTTTTGAGACAAGGTTTCTTTGTGTAGCTTTGGAACCTATCCTGGAACTCACTCTGTATACCAAGCTGGTCTTGAACTCACAGAGATCCGCCTGCTTCTGCCTCCTGAGTGCTGGGATTAAAGGCATGCACCATCATCGCCTGGAGTTACATAACTTAAAAACAAGAGGTCTTTGTTTCTATAATATCATGGTGATATTCTCCCATATTTTTCTTGCAGTCTTTGATTTAATTTCATGTGTGGATAACCCATCTGGAGTTTATTTCATATTTTAAGTTAATAGAAAGGCATTTTTTTCTCTTGTTGCATTTTATTATTATTATTATTATTATTATTATTATTATTATTATTATTATTTTTGGTTTTTCGAGACAGGGTTTCTCTGTGGTTTTGGAGCCTGTCCTGGAACTAGCTCTTGTAGACCAGGCTGGTCTCAAACTCACAGAGATCTGCCTGCCTCTGCCTCCCAAGTGCTGGGATTAAAGGCGTGCGCCACCATTTTAATACCACCCAAGTTCCATGTCTGATGACTAGTGACTACATATGAGGATTTGCATATTAGTGATTCTGGGTACCGGTTCCTCTGTTTACTGATCCTTTAGCACATCAGGTCAACACTGTCGGGACTGAGTAAAATCTTAAGTGGATGTGTATTATTTGACTTGAATGCAGCCATGTTAAGGGTGTCAAATGCCTCACACCTATGGGGACGGCAAAACTTTTGTCTCAGAGAGATGGTGAAGCCCCTTTCTGAACCAAGTGTGGATGTTGACAATATGTTCACAAACCGTCCACCAAAGCTTTCCTCCCACCCTCCACGTGTAATGGCCTAAGACTGTGCCCCTACAGATGTTCCTGAGATGATGATCTCCACCACCTGTTTACCATTATATCAACCTCCTTGTTCGGCTGGTTGAATAACCCCACTTCCCTGTTTAACTGTATGTGAAGAGGATGCTGAGCTTCCTGGGTGCTGTGGCTTCTCTATCAGAGAGCCAGATCACTGCATCCCACTTCTTTGTGTCTGTGTGTCTGCCATGTCTTCATTCCACCCCATCCTACTTATGTAAATCCCTAGACCATGCATGAACATGACACCATATTGCCTTAATTAATTCAGCTTTTTAATCGATCTTGATAGCTGACATTATGATTTCTATAGTTTTGCGGCTGCAAAGGCTCCCACTTCTCCTGACTTTCTGTAGACTCATGCTTTGTCATGACTTTATTTCGGGGAAATTAGAACTCAGAAACTGAGAGGGGGAGCTGAAGCCCCTGCCAAGGAATAAGATGCAGGAAATAACTATATTGGGGCTTCTATGGCAGGTTTCAGAATTAATTTGACAGGCTGACATAGTTTTTATAGACATTTACACATGCCTTTTGGGAAAGTCGGGCTCCTAACATAAGCTTGGAGGGCATCCATACAGCTAGATGACAAGGACAATTTTAGCTTTAAAAGGAAAGAAGAGAAAGCAGCCCACAACATCTTCTAAAGAGCCCTCCGAGTTCAGGCCTTGCCCCACTCTTAGGTTTCACTGTGCCCCTCTTGCAGGAGTTCTAGAAGGTTCATTTCCATCGTCACTGCTGGTGTCAGGACTCCAGGAGAAACTTTCCAGAGAAGTCAAGGTCATGCCTTCACTTGTTTCAGTGACTGTGAACAGCCGAACTGCTATTTAAAGGAACAAGCACTGGGAAAACAGAAATATTTACCTCCACGGTGAGAAATCCTTGCCTCAACTGCTAAAAAAGATTTGGCATATTACTCATAGCTACGGCCAATCATCACATTCAATCACCATTCTCTAAAAAGTCTGGTTCTTTCTCAGGCTTAACCAGGCACTGCCCGGGTTTCCAGCACTGGGGAAGTGATCCATACAGAAACCCCACCAGTCTCCACCAGGCTCTGCGGACGCGGAGAAGCTGCTTATGGAAGAGGAAGTGTCTGCTGGTCTAGAAACAGTTCTCACGTTCTAGGAATTTCAACCCCTTTCCTGAAAAGGAAGATCAGGTCCTCCAGGAAGAGTTCATGGCTCAGTGACATGGGGAACCCTCTCTGGCATTCTAAGCCACACTCGGCTGTATGTTTATGGTCAGAAATCAGCATGCGGAAGTTCTGAGAGTCAGATCTGAAATAAGACAAATGGGGAACAACCACTTAACTATCCCCAAAGAGAGCTTCCTTGGGAACTGTCGTGTGTGTGTGTGTCCATAGGTGTACACGCAGATGTCTTGCATGGATATATATGTCATAGAGGTCAATCTCGGGTCTTGTTTTTTAATGCACTGTCCACTTTGTCTTTAAAAAAAAAATATTTACTTGTGTGTGTGTATCTGTGTGTGTATGTGTGTGCACCCATAGGTGTACATGCAGATGGCATGCATGAATAGGCACATCACAGATGTCGGCCTCAGGTCTTGTGTTTTGGGGGCACTGCCCACTTTGTCTCTTTTAAAAATATATTTGTTTGAGTGTATGTGTGTGTGTGTGTGTATGTATGTGTGATATTATATGTATACATGTCAGAGGACAACTTGAGGGAGTTGGTTCTTTCCTTCTATCATGTGGGTTCCAGTGATTGAATTCGGTTCTCCAGCTTTTATCTGCTGAGCTCCACTTCCTCTCTTAAGATGGGGTCTCTCACTGGAACCCGGGGGCTAATTAAGTTAGACGGGCTTGCAAGTGAATTCAGGGGATAGCTGGCCTCTGTTCCTTCAGACGTGAATTAAAAGCATGTGCACATAGGGTGTGAGCTTTGGGCCTTTAGCTCATGTCCTAATGTCTGCCTGGCAAATGTTGCTGACTGAGCTCTTCTCCAACTCTCCAAAATACACTTGAAAATATTTACAACTTATTTACTTTTTAAAAAATCACATCTTGAGGGAACTCTGAAGTTCCTCATCCCCCACCCTATACTCCCTGGGCTCCCTGCAGGGGCTCTACACCCTGCATACTGCCTCTCTCTTCTTGTCCCACCCAGCTTGCATCCAGAACCCTTCTTCCTTCTGCCCCCTTTCCTCTTTGGGCACATAACACCATCCAGCTCAGTCTGTCTGGCGCTGGGGGCAAATCCTCAGGGCAAGTAGGCAGGCGAGACTTCCTTTGTCTCTCCAGCCTGCCTGCATCAAGCAAAGTAAGGCCTTTGTTTACAAACTACCCAACCTGCACGGAGATCTGATCTAGGCACCAGGAGAGACAGCAGCGGGGTGAGTTTGTGACCTGACTGGCGGCGGCGGAAGCAGCCCTGGACAGGGAACTCTGAAGTTCCTCATCCCCCACCCTATACTCCCTGGGTTCCCTGCAGGGGCTCTACACCCTGCATACTGCCTCTCTCTTCTTGTCCCACCCAGCTTGCATCCAGAACCCTTCTTCCTTCTGCCCCCTTTCCTCTTTGGGCACATAACACCATCCAGCTCAGTCTGTCTGGCGCTGGGGGCAAATCCTCAGGGCAAGTAGGCAGGCGAGACTTCCTTTGTCTCTCCAGCCTGCCTGCATCAAGCAAGGTAAGGCCTTTGTTTACAAACTACCCAACCTGCATGGAGATCTGATCTAGGCACCAGGAGAGACAGCAGCGGGGTGAGTTTGTGACCTGACTGGCGGCGGCGGAAGCAGCCCTGGACAGGGAACTCTGAAGTTCCTCATCCCCCACCCTATACTCCCTTGCCTCCCTGCAGGGGCTCTACACCCTGCATACTGCCTCTCTCTTCTTGTCCCACCCAGCTTGCATCCAGAACCCTTCTTCCTTCTGCCCCCTTTCCTCTTTGGGCACATAACACCATCCAGCTCAGTCTGTCTGGCGCTGGGGGCAAATCCTCAGGGCAAGTAGGCAGGCGAGGGTTCACTGGCCTGCCTGCACCAAACAAGGTAAGGCCTTTGTTTACGAACTACCCAACCTGCACGGAGATCTGATCTTGGCACCAGGAGAGCCATCAGTGGTAGAGCTAATCTGGGTACCAGGATTGCCGTCTTTGGGCACGGAGATCTGATATTGGTACCAGGAGAGACATCACTGGAGCACAAGGAGAGCTATCACTGCAGGGTGCCATCACTGGGAAAGTACATCAGTAGGCAAGGAGACCTGATCCGGTAAAAGAAGATCCATAGGGGAGCATTCGGAGAAAGAGATGGGCAGGCGCCAATGCAAGAATTCACCCAACAATCTGAAAAACTATATGAAACCACCAGAACTCAGCGACCTCACAACAGGAGGACATGAACACCTTAATCATGAAGAAGTAGATAAAATTGACTTTATGAAAGTGATTGACGCCCTTAAACAGCATGTAAAAATGCCCTTATAGAAATGGATGAGAAGTATAACAGAAAGTTTGAAGAATTGAGTAAATCAGTGAATGATACCCTAGGAAACCAAGGAAAAGCAATCAAACAAATAATGGAAACAGTTCAAGACTTAAAAACTGAAATGGAGGCAAAGAAGAAAACACAAACAGAAGGCCAGCTGGACAGGGAAAATCTAGGTAAACGAATAGAGACTACAGAAACAAGCATAACCAACAGAATACAAGAGATAGAAGAAAGAATCTCAGATTCTGAAGATACCATAGAGAAAATAAACACGCTGATCAAAGAAAACAGCAAGGCCAACAAATTCTCATCACAAAACATTCAGGAAATATGGGACACAATAAAAAGACCAAACCTAAGAATAATAGGAATAGAAGAAGGAGAAGAAGCGCAGCTCAACGGTCCAGAAAATATATTTAATAAAATTATAGAAGAAAACTTTCCCAACCTAAAGAAAGATATACCTATGAAGGTTCAAGAAGCATACAGAACACCGAATAGGCTGGATCAAAAAAAAACATCCTCTCGCCATATAATAATCAAAACACAAAGCATACAGAATAAAGAAAGAATACTAAGAGCAGCAAAGGAAAAAGGCCAAGTTACTTATAAAGGTAAACCTATCAGACTTACACCTGACTTCTCTATGGAAACCATGAAAGCCAGAAGGTCCTGGATAGATGTACTGCAGAAACTAAGAGACCATGGATGCAAGCCCAGACTACTATACCCAGCCAAGCTTTCGTTCACTATAAATGGAGAAAACAAAATTTTCCAGGATAAAAACAAATTTAAACAATATGTAGCCACAAATCCAGCCTTACAGAAAGTAATAGAAGGAAAATCACTAATCAAGGAGTCCAACAATGACCACAGTAACTCAGACATCTAGAAACCCTTTACCAGCACATCTCAAAGAAGGGAAACACACAAAATCTACTACTAAAAAAAAATGACCGGAGTTAACAACCACTGGTCATTAATATCACTTAATGTCAATGGACTCAACTCACCTATAAAAAGGCACAGACTAAGAGATTGGATACGAAAACAGGATCCAACATTCTGCTGTTTACAAGAAACACACCTCAACCACAAAGACAGGCACCTACTCAGAGTAAAGGGCTGGGATAAGGCTTATCAAGTAAATGGACCTAGGAAACAAGCAGGTGTGGCCATACTAATTTCTAACAAAGTTGACTTCAAACTTAAATTAATCAGAAGAGATGGAGAGGGACATTTTCTACTCATAACAGGAACAATTCATCAGGATGAAATCTCAATCCTGAATATCTATGCCCCTAATATAAAAGCACCCACGTACGTAAAAGAAACATTGTTAAAACTCAAGGCAGCCATCAAACCGCACACATTAATAGTAGGAGACTTTAATACTCCTCTCTCACCAATGGACAAGTCAATCAGACAGAAACCTAACAGAGAAATAAGAGAATTAATGGAGGTAATGAATCAAATGGACTTAACAGACATCTATAGAATATTCCACCCAAATAGGAAAGAATATACCTTCTTCTCTGCAGCTCATGGAACCTTCTCAAAAATCGACCACATACTCGGTAACAAAGCAAACATTCACAGTTACAAAAAAATATTAATAACCACCTGTATCTTATCAGATCACCATGGATTAAAGCTAGAATTCAGCAACAATGCTACCCCCAGAAAGCCTACAAACTCATGGAAACTGAATAGTCAACTACTGAACCATACCTGGATTAAGGAAGAAATAAAGAAAGAAATTAAAGTCTTCCTTGAAGACAATGAAAATAAAGAAACAACATACTCAAACCTATGGGACACTATGAAAGCAGTCCTGAGAGGAAAGTTCATAGCACTAACTGCCCACTTAAAGAAAACAGAGAAAGCACACATTGGAGACTTAACAGCCCACCTGAAAGCTCTAGAAAAAAAAGAAGCAGACTCACCTAGAAGGGGTAGAAGACTGGAAATAATCAAACTGAGGGCTGAAATCAACAAAATAGAGACACAGAAAACAATTGAAAGAATCAATAAATCAAAAAGCTGGTTCCTGGAGAAAATCAACAAGATTGATAAACCCCTATCCAAACTAATCAAACGGCAGAGAGAGAATTTGCAAATTAATAAGATCAGAAATGAAAAGGGAGACATAACCACAGACACAGAGGAAATTCAGAGAATCATGAGATCTTACTACAAAAGCCTGTATGCCACAAAACTGGAAAATGTAAAAGAAATGGACACTTTTTTAGATAAATACCATATACCAAAGTTAAACCAGGACCAGGTGAACAACCTAAATAGACCTGTTAGTCGTGAAGAATTAGAAGCAGTTATCAAAAACCTCCCTTCCAAAAAAAGTCCAGGACCAGATGGTTTCAATGCGGAATTCTACCAGAACTTCCAAGAAGACCTAATACCCATACTCCTTAAGGTATTTCACAATATAGAAACAGAAGAGTCATTGCCAAATTCCTTTTATGAAGCTACAGTAACTCTGATACCAAAACCACACAAAGACCCAACCAAGAAAGAAAATTACAGGCCAATCTCACTCATGAACATCGATGCAAAAATCCTCAACAAAATTCTGGCAAACCGAATCCAAGAACACATTAGAAAAATTATCCATTATGATCAAGTAGGCTTCATACCAGAGATGCAGGGCTGGTTTAACATACACAAGTCTATCAATGTAATCCATCATATAAATAAACTGAAAGAAAAAAACCATATGATCGTTTCATTAGACGCTGAAAAAGCATTTGACAAAATTCAACATCCCTTTATGATAAAAGTCTTGGAGAGATTAGGGATACAAGGGTCATACCTAAATTTAATTAAAGCTATATACAGCAAGCCGACAGCTAATATCAAATTAAATGGAGAGAAACTTAAAGCCATCCCACTAAAATCAGGAGCACGCCAAGGCTGTCCACTCTCTCCATACCTCTTCAATATAGTTCTCGAAGTTTTAGCAATAGCAATAAGACAACATAAGGGGATAAAGGGGATTCAAATTGGAAAGGAAGAAGTTAAACTTGCATTATTTGCAGATGATATGATAGTGTACATGAGCGACCCCAAAAACTCCACCAAAGAACTCCTACAGCTGATAAACGCCTTTAGTAATGTGGCAGGATACAAGATCAACTCCAAAAAATCAGTCGCCCTCTTATACACAACGGATATGGAAGCAGAGAGGGAAATAAGAGAATCATCACCTTTCACGATAGCCACAAAAAGCATAAACTATCTTGGGGTAACTCTAACCAAGGAAGTGAAAGATCTATTTGACAAGAACTTTAAGGCATTGAAGAAAGAAATTGAAGAGGATACCAGAAAATGGAAGGATCTCCCTTGCTCCTGGATTGGGAGGATCAACATAGTAAAAATGGCAATTCTACCAAGGGCAATCTATAGATTCAATGCAATCCCCATTAAAATCCCATCAAAATTCTTCACAGATCTTGAAAGGACAATAATCAACTTTATATGGAGAAACAAAAAACCCAGGATAGCCAAACAATCTTATATAATAAAGGAACTTCTGGAGGCATTACCATCCCTGACTTCAAACTCTATTACAAAGCTACAGTAATGAAAACAGCGTGGTACTGGCATAAAAACAGAGCAGTCGACCAATGGAATCGTATAGAAGACCCGGATTTTAACCCACAAACCTATGAACAACTAATTTTCGATAAAGGAGCTAAAAGTATACAATGGAAGAAAGAAAGCATCTTCAACAAATGGTGCTGGCACAATTGGATGTCAACCTGTAGAAGAATGAAAATAGACCCATATCTATCACCATGCACAAAACTGAAGTCCAAATGGATCAAAGACCTCAATATCAATCTGAACACACTCAACCTGATAGAAGAGAAAATGGGAAGTACCCTACAAGATATGGGCACAGGAGATCGCTTCCTATGTATAACCCCAGCAGCACAGACATTAAGGGCAACATTGAATAGATGGGACCTCCTGAAACTGAGAAGCTTCTGTAAAGCAAAGGACACTGTCATTAAGACAAAAAGGCAGCCTACTGACTGGGAGAAGATCTTCACCAACCCCGCAACAGACAAAGGTCTGATCTCCAAAATATATAAAGAACTCAAGAAACTAGACTTTAAAAGGATAATTAACCCAATTAAAAAATGGGGCACTGAACTGAACAGAGAATTCTCATCAGAAGAAGTTAAAATGGCCAAAAGATACTTAAGGTCATGCTCAACCTCCTTAGCGATCAGAGAAATGCAAATCAAAACAACTTTGAGATATCATTTTACACCTGTCAGAATGGCTAAAATCAAAAACACCAAGGATAGCCTTTGCTGGAGAGGTTGTGGAGAAAGGGGTACCCTCATCCATTGCTGGTGGGACTGCAAACTTGTGCAACCACTTTGGAAATCAGTGTGGCGGTTTCTCAGAAAAATTGGGATCAACCTACCCCTGGACCCAGCAATAGCACTCTTGGGAATATACCCAAGAGATGCCCTAGCATATGACAAAAGCATTTGTCCAACTATGTTCATAGCAGCATTATTTGTAATAGCCAGAACCTGGAAGCAACCTAGATGCCCTTCAATAGAAGAATGGATGAAGAAAGTGTGGAATATATATACATTAGAGTACTACTCTGCGGTAAAAAACAATGACTTCTCGAATTTTGCATGCAAATGGATGGAAATAGAAAATACGATCCTGAGTGAGGTAACCCAGACCCAAAAAGAAGATCATGGGATGTACTCACTCATAATTGGTTTCTAGCCATGGATAGGGGCCACTGAGTCTATAATTTGTGATCCTAAAGAAGCTAAACAAGAGGGTAAACCCAAGGAAAAACATATAGATATCCTCCCAGCTATGGGAAATAGACAAGATTGATGGGCAAAAAATGGGAATCTTGGGGGGTGGGGTGGGATGGGGATGAGGGGAGATGGGGAGAGAAAAGTGTGAAGGAGAGGATGAGGGGAACTGGGGGAATCGGGGTGATTGGGGATAAAGGAAGGTTGGATGGGGGAGCAGGGAAACTCATACCTTAGTTAAGGGAGCCACCTAAGGGTTGGCAAGAGACTTGAACCTGGAATGGCTACCAGAAGCCCAGGGCAATGTCCCCAGTTAGTTCATTGGGGCACCTGAGGATAGGGAACCTGAAATGAACCTATCCTATAATCATACTGATGAATATCTTGCATATCGCCATAGAACCTTCATCTAGCGATGGATGGAGATAGAGACAGAGACCCACACTGGAGCACCGGACTGAGCTCCCAAGGTTATAACGAGGAGCAGAAGGAGAGAGAACATGAACAAGGAAGTCAGGACCATGAGGGGTGCACCCAACCACTGAGACAGGGGGGCCGATCTATTGGGAGCTCACCAAGGCCAGCTGGACTGCTACTGAAAAAAACATGGGATAAAACCGGACTCTCTTAATGTGGTAGACAATGAGAGCTGACGAGAGGCCAAGGAGAATGGCACAGGAACTTTCATCTGGCGATGGATCGAGAGAGAGACAGAGACCCAATTTGGATCAACCGTCTGAGCTCTTAAGGTCCAAATGAGGAGCAGAAGGAGGGAGAACATGAGCAAAGAAATCAGGACCACGAGGGGTGCACCCACCCACTGTGACAGTGGAACTGATCTATTGGGAGCTCTCCAAGGCCAGCTGGACTGGGACTGAATAAGCATGGGTTGAAACTGGACTCTCTGAACAAGGCGGACAATGAAGGCTGATGAGAAGCCAAGGACAATGGCACTAGGTTTCGATCCTAATACATGAACTGGCTTTGTGGGAGCGTAGCCTGTTTGGATGCTCACCTTCCTGGACCTAGATAGAAGCGGGAGGACCTTGGTCTTCATGTAGAGCAGGGAATTTGGACTGCTATTCAGTATCGAGAGGGAGGGGGAGTGGACTAGGGGGAGGAGAAGTGGAGTGGGGATAGGGGGAGGGGAGCGGGGGGAGGGGGCAATATGTGGGAGGAGGGGGAGGGAAATGGGAAACGGGGAGCAGTTGGAAATTTTAAGTAAAAAAGAATAAAAAAAAAGAAAATAAAAAAAATAAAAAATAAAACATTTTTTTTTAAAAAGAAAAAAAAATCACATCTTTGTGTGTGTCTAAGAGGGAAACATAAAATCAAACAGCAAGCAAACTTTGGACAAGTATAGATGTTTAAATGCATGGCTAGATCTAATGAAAGAACAACATGGCTGTTGTGTAGTAAAGTAACAATTCATCTGTCAATGAGAAGATAAAGATGACCCAATGCGAGCAAAGGCACAGAGGAGTCCCTAGCTTGGGGCAGTGGGACACCTGGGCAGAAGCAGAAGGCCACAGGCCAGTGCCCCAAATTCTCACATATTGGAGCCTCAGTACACACGTCTTTGCTAACTGTAAAGTTAGTGGAACTTCTAATTATATGAAAATTGCCCTATACTGGGCAGGAATAGGAAATAAGTGAGATGTCAGAATCAAGTAAATTAAGACAGATTGGGATGACTGATTAATATTCAAAATTATTGTTTACTATGCCTTATATTTTAATGGTCATCTATAGCTTACAGAATGCTTTCATGTGTCAAATTTCATTCTCTTGCTCAACAAACCCCTCCGAGAGAGACCTGGGACCTGGGTCAAGGTCAGCCCACACAGGTGTGCCCAGGGGCCCATCTTCTGGATGATTCTAGATTGCATCAAGTTGGCAATCAGCACTAACCACCAAACTTCCTACCCATCTGCATGCTTATACTTCTTTTTGTGAAGTGTTAGGGGACAAACCTTAGGCTTCATCCATATAAGGCAAGTGTTCTACCACAGAGCTGCCTCCTGACCCTTCATGGGCACACTAAAGAACTCGTCTGTAGAAAGATCTGGTGTGTGGCGAGGGGTAGGAAGGACATGTCACCTTACACTATGGGCTTGGTTTGAAGGAAGACATGTCCGAGAAGACATGGCTACGAGGACTGCTGACCCTGGAGAGTGATGAAATATGGCTATGTGGTTAGTATTAATTTCTCCATAGAGCCTTCAAGGACTTAGAAGCTGGTTCTGAACGTGTCTTCACTCACTTGGTAAGACATATCTTCTCCAGGCTTCTGGTTCCCAAGCAGGCTTAGGTATGAAGGGTATTTCAAAAGTATGAAATATTTTATTATATATAAAAAATAGGATATTATGAGGTATACAACCACAAACTATAATTATGAAGTAATTATGAAATAATTCTAAGAGCTAGAGAGGGAAATTGCCCCAAACTGGTCTATATAGCAGAAAGAAAAGCCCACTGGTTTGGGAAATGAAGGCTACGGACTCAAGCTACTTATGCTATGGTTTGGGTGTGTATCTTTCCAATGGTTGATATAGTGAAAGCTTTGGAGCCAATAAGGTGACATGGAAGGGGATGGGACCTTGACAAAGTGGAGTCAGGTGGGAGGTCAGGTCACTAAGTCATTGCAACTGCCACACTCAGAAGGGATGCTAGTTATGAGTGAATTCTCATAAGAGTGAGTATTATGAGTTAGGGAGGGACGTGGCTCAGTGGTAGAGTGTTTGTCTAATATGTATATATGTATATTCATATGTATGTATGAAGCTCTGGGTTTGCTCCATGGCAACGCAGTAAAGTTACAACAGATGGGAGATAATGGGTGTCGGCCTCTGGGCATGTCTGCGGTCTGCGGGGGTTACCTGGATTACACTGAGGGGGAAGACTTGCCTACTGTGGGCGGTACCATTCCCTGGCTGGGATCCTGATCTGCAGCAATGGAGAGGGAGCAGAGCATCAGACTGCATTTATTGCTCTCTGTTCCCGGTTGTGGATGTGATGTGACCAGACACTTCAAACTCCTGCAGCTATCAGTTTCTGATGAACCACACCCTTGAACTGTGAGTGCAAATGCCATAATAATTGGGAAAAACTAAGACAGAAAGACAGATAGAGACAGTGAGTGAGCCTGGCACGGGTCCTGTCTTTGGGTGTCCTGTCTAGCTATGTGATTAGCTGCTCTCACCTCTAAGTCTGCCACGATTTTATTCAGTAGACCCCTACTACACGTCATGCTAATATGGCTGGCGGGACTTATATATAAATCCCTTGATTTCTTTTTAAAGCATCCAGCCCAGGTATTTCTTAATAGTCACAAATGGTCTAATATAACTACAATGTATATTTTGTTCATGCCCACAGAAATAGGGAGGGAACAGGTTTTTACCAAAATGTAAGAGTTAACCTGCTACTTCATTTCAAATCCTTCACTGGAACTGCGAGTGAATATATCATACCAACTCTTACATAAGCACAGGCTCCTCTCCTGGCTCCTTCCTCCCTTCCCAGGCAAGCTGCAGTCCATATTTCTGGGTTTAAATGGTGACCTGAGCTGCGCAGCACTGCCTAGAAATCTGCAAAGATGTCTCTAGGTCTATTTATGACACCGAGAGAATTAAGAAAAAAGAGGTAAGAGAGGATTCCAGGAAAGTCATTCTTCACTCCCTTGAACTGAGTGGATTTACCATAATTTAAATCAATAAAAATGTCACAATGATTAAGTACCAGTAGATGATAATGAATTTATTGTCTCAGTTTCTTCCCTCTAACTCAGAACTTTCTGAGGCATTCAACACTAAGTATTTGATGTTTTATTTTTTTTTAAATAGTGGGAGAGTATGTGCATTCAAAAAATGTACTTAGTCTTAAAACTAAGTTTGAAAATTCGCTTTTATTTATAAATATCTCTATAAGATTATTTTTAGTTTTGAAAAACATTAAACAAACTTCATTAAAAATTGAAAACGTAAGTTTAAAAAATATAAACACATGTCGTAATTCTTGCTCTGTTGACTTCCCGACTTTCATCTGGAATCATAATAATTTATGCATCTGCTATAATTTCTTTTAATATGCTGTGGCTACAGTATCATAATTGTGAAGTCTACCTGGGTCTAATCCTAAATTCAACACTAAATGATTTGTGCAACCTTGGCAGAGCAACTTCATCTGTGGGAAGGAAGGACGTGTGTGTCATGGGTTACTGCAGTAATCACAACTGCTGCACAACAAAGTAATCACAACTGCTACACAACAAAGTAATCACAACTGCTACACAACAGAGTAATCACAACTGCCACACAACAAAGTAATCACAACTGCTACACAACAAAGTAATCACAACTATGCACAACAAAGTAATCACAACTGCTACATAACAAAGTCCCTTGCACAAATCCATACCCGTTCTCTCCTTCTCCTGGGGTTACTACACAGGAGCACCCAGTGACAGCTATGCCACTTACTGGTTAATGTGAAGCAAATGCACCGTCTTTGCTTGGTCAAGAGAAAGAGGGAGCACAGGCTATGAAGCCCAAAACATAAAGGTCTTATTTACACGCTTCGGAACTTCTAGTTAACACCTGTACCTATGTAGCATGGGGTGAGATTGTCCCCCAGGAAAATTACAGCAAAGAGCAGAGAAGGGAGGGGCAAACAGGCTGCACAGCTCCCCTGATGTGGTTCCCCCAGATGGTTTTACACTTCCATGCATAGTTCCACTTACTGAGTTTGTGACTGCTTTCAATATTCCTGCGCTTCTAGATTATCCACAGTGCTCTGGATCTGGGCTTCTCGTAAGGACTCTAAATGCATCCACATGTGGAATATCGAAACCATGCAAATTATGAAAATTAAACTAATTTTTAGTGTTTTTTGCAGGTAGAATACTTAATACTTCCAAATAATTTCCTTATCTTGACTGAACAGACTGAAGCATTTCTTAGGCCCTTATGTTTCTTCCTCAGTCTAAGAATTCTGTACGAAAGGTTATCTGCATTTCCGGGATTTTATTTGGACAGCACGACCTTTGGAGCAATTCCATGATGTACAGAAGCTGCTGGTTGTGGTAACATACACCTTTAATTCCAGCACTGAGATGGAGAGGTAGGAGAATCTCTGTGAGTTCAAGGCTCTATGAGTACCAAGGGCTACATCAAGAGACTCTGTCTTTCAAAACAACCCCTGGCCCCCAAAAGAAACCAAAGCAAAACCCAAACCAAACTGAATCAACTTTTAAGGATCTTATCAGAAAGGTAATGTTAGGGAATCATCACCTCTGGGAAGCAAGAGGTCCTAGAGCCACCCAAACAGGTCTCCACAGCGGGTGACATGTCTCAAGGGCTTGGTAGGGATGTTCCAGAGTCTGAAGCAAACAAGCAGCAGTAAGGAAGCATGGGCAGGACAACACCCATGGGGCTTTCTGGGAGGCCAAGCCACAGCACGGCCTTAGCACTGAGACTTACTTTTATGAACGAAAGAGTGCTTCTCTTTCCTGTGAGCCAAAAATATCACCACACACTGCGCTTGGTCAAAGGTCTGCTGCCACCCTGAAGTCATGGCTGCATGTGTCTAAGGGAGCGTTTCTAGGCACACACAGGGTGGAGGCTCTGGGAAAGGAGCTGTGTCTTATGGCAGAGGGTGAAATTGAGTTGGAATGAGAGTTGCATTCCCCAACACAGCCAAAGCTGTAACAAAGAAACCAGGATACAAAAAAGACCTCCTGGCACACAGAGATTCCATCAACCAACACAGACATCAGGTGACTTCCTGAAGCTGCATCGCTAGGGGCTTCTACCCGAGAGGCTCATATTTGCTGTCTTGCTGAATAAAGATCTGAAAAAGATGCTGGTCTTGGCCTGAGGATTTCATCTATAGCCGAAAAAATGTTTCTTTAAGAGGAGAAGGGAGTGAGCTGGGTGGTGGTGGCGCTTGCCTTTAATCCCAGCACTCGGGAGGCAGAGGCAGGCGGATCTCTGTGAGTTCGGGGCCAGCCTGGTCTACAGAGCTAGTTCCAGGACAGAAATCAAAAAGCTATGGAGAAACCCTGTCTTGAAAAATCAAAAAATCAAAAAATAAATAAATATTAAAAAAAGAGGAGAAGGGAGATGGAGAAGGAAAGGAGACAAATGTGGGTGGGGGTGGGGGTGAGATAGGACAGGACAGAGAGAGGGCAGGGGAGAGCCAAGAAGACAGAAGCGTGACATTCAGTAGGGCGCAAACTGCTGTGTAAGCCGTTCCTGGGTTTCTTACCTCTGGAGTGCTCCAAGAAAGAGTAAATGTTTACTCTCAATTTAGAAGAAACAAGGGGGACAGAACGCTTTTAAGCTGTCTGCATTTAATTCATGTGACAAATATTTAATGTGTGCAGTCTTTGTGTGTGGCAGGCCCATGCTATACATATAGCAGTGTATATGTATGGCTATACATACATATAGATATAATATATGTATTATTATTGTCTCTGAGTTCCTAGGCTTCTCACTTTAGTGAAGGAGAGCAGTGGATTCTCTCGCCAACAAATAAGTATTGTAATTGTGACAATAACCATGAAGGGAAAGTGAAGGTCCCCTGAGAGGGGGATGGGACACCCAGTTTAATGTTCATGGGGAAGAAGTTTCTCAAGTGATGAGGCCTTCAAGGGTATGAGTGGGGGAAGAATGTGTATTTTGATATACATAGGAGTTAGAGAGTAATTTCTTTGGAGGAGAGTATTTGGTGTTATGAAGATAGAGTTCTGACAGGCCAAGGAAGAGAAGTGCTTCGCGACTGGAGGAGCATGATGGGAAGGCCGCTCCAGGGACAGTGCCTTCTGGGAGTTGTAGGCAAGGCTTGGCGCTGGTGATGAGGTAGGACTTATGCTCCCACTCAGGAAGGAGAATTTGAGTGGGAGTGGCTTGAGGGATGGAGGTAGACACAAGGTGAAAGGATGGCACTTCACGGACAGATGGAGTCTAGGAGTGCGCGTGCAAGTGGGTTGTGTAAGGCAACAACCGTGATCAGACAGCAGTGAGGACCACGTGTAAAGAAAGCCCTGTGTGAGCGAGAAAGGGAAGGCTCAGTGTGCCAGGCTTTTCAGCTGGAAACTGCTCCATGGAGGCACTTCTGAAGAAGAGGGAAATGAAAGAATCGGCTCCAGGGAAGGAACAAGAAGAGCTGTTCTACACAGACCGTCAGGATGATCTAGCAGGTGCGGCAGGGAAACTGCTCCAACTGATGAAATTGCTTTTTAAGAGAAAGTTCTGGACACAGGCAGAAAAGTTTGTATTCTGGTTTTCTTACCTTCTTCTTGGGCAAGTCCTTGTACTTCCTCTCAAATGCTGACTTATCTATTTAAGTAGAAATCCAATCTGCTAGCAGTGACATCGTATTAGAGATAGGGTGGAGTTCCGACTACCTCTTAACTGTGTCACCTAGTGTTTCTCTTTCGAAAACTAGCTTAATTTGCGCCTTTCTTATTTCTCGAAGCTCCTAAGGGCAGTGACTGAAGCCTCAACATCTTTGAGATATCTCAGCTTACAGCTCCAACCAGTAAGGATGAGAAGCTGCGCAGGAAAGGCTCTGCCTGATGAGAACAGACGATTTGGAGCGTTTCTAGTCTATGCCCACAGAGCTCTGTGAAAAACAGGTGTGTAAACATATGGAATTTTACATGTGGATTTATTTTAAAATATTGGTACCCCTTGACAGGAGAGCACACACGGCGTGTGCAGATGGCCTGAGTTTTGTTCCCAGCTCCTATGTCAGGTAACTTACTACTGCTTGTGGCTCCAGCTCTGGGAGATCTGAAGCACAAGTCTGGCCTCCGAGGGCATCTTCTCCACTAAGGGAACATACCCACAAGTGGATGCACAGGCATATACACAATTAAAAACAAAATCTTAAAAATAATGGTATTAGAAAAGAAATACAGCATTAGGTAATGCTTAAAGGGAATATTAGGGAATATTCATGAGATATTCGCTGAGAAAAAGCAAAAATTTCCTAAAGATTGTGTACTTTAAGGCTCTTACAATGGCTTCTAGATGTGCACCTTTTAGCACTGGACACTGAATATCTGTGACAGTAAAGCCTATAAAGTCTTGTATGTTTGCGTAGAAAGTAGTGTTTGTAATGCAATAAAAATTTAAAATAGCATGCATATAATATTTGTACACTGCCACAAGAAATAGATACAATATTGATTACTAAATGCACTTGAAATAAAGCTGCCAAAATGGGCAACCAAAAAAGAAAGAAAGAAATTAGTGTTTGTTCACTTTTGCAAATGGACTTACCAGGCATGTGTGAATCTCCCTGTCATGGTAGAAAACACATGGGTCCTCCCAATAGTCAGAGTGTGCCAGACTCTGGTGACTAATACGGTCCTCTTAGCCATTCACCATAGCCAAGGAGGAGCTGATACCTTACCAGGCTATCACAACGGGAAAGCAGAATGAAGCTTGTAAAACTACTGGGAAAACTAGAAACATACGAGAAACTATTTTGAATATTATTGAGTGTGGGAAAAACATACGCTCAATATGAATTATCCTCATTTGTTTCTTTAACCAACTCCAAACTCTACCATCGCTGTTTAGAGGGCCCCACAGAGGACAATATGGGTAAGGAGCCGCCCCGTCCTACAGGAGGAGAGCGCTATGCACAGTTGCAAGACTACTATGCACAAAGGAATGGGAAGTATAGGAAGCATATATCTAGAACACGTTATAGAATTAAGGGATAGAAGGACTCTTTATAGTTAGGTTTATAAAGTCTACCTCCAAAATTAGAACACACTGGAAATATAATACTAGCAAAGTGAGGAAATTCACCTAACAGCAACAATAAAAAAAACAATAAAAATGGGATTTTTTTAACTTCTGTGTGTGCTGGGTATTTTTAATGTATTAAACAAATTTAGTTATCACAGCAACCATGGCAGAGTTCCTTGTACAGTTGAGAGGACATGAGACTTAGGGAGATCACACATCTAGTATGTTGCAGAGTTCAGAATCAAGTGTGAATCCGTTGGATCATTATATGCTAGTGTCCCCAGGTCAGAGGAAGCACGCACGCTGAAACCTGGGCCAGGAATCAGAAGCCAGACAGAGAGAAATCTGGAGAGGAGTTAGGTTGGGTCAGTGTCTGCATTTTATTTCATTTTCCAGCAAATGGACAGATGTTTAGAATGAGACGATTGTGGGAATTGTGGGAATTGCTGTCAAGGTGATGAGGTGCGTGGCAGGTTTTCAAGTGTTCTTATTGTGCTTTCCTTGTTTTAAAATAAAGCAGTTCTGTAGAGGAGGTGGCCTATGTGCACTCGGTCTTTCAATGCTCCTTGTAGATGACTTCTCTGAGGTCACAGCAGTTTAAAGGGGGGACCTCTCTGAGCCACAGATCTCCATAAAGATTAGACAAGAGCCTTCTACCTTGTCCCTTCTCCTACTTTATGGTCACCCACATCTTTTTTTTTTTTTCTTTTTCCTTTTCTTTGGTTTTTCGACACAGGGTTTCTCTGTGGCTTTGGAGCCTGTCCTGGAACTAGCTCTTGTAGGTAGAAAGAACAGGTGCTTCCACAGAAAGAGAATAATTCACATTGGTGTTTCTACCATGGGGACTTCCACCTGCTTCTGAGAACTGAATTCACAGCTGAGAAAAGCCCTTGTGTAGCTGACTAGTAACTGAGAAAGTCCTCACCAAGATGTTCCAACCTCAAGGAAGTTTCAGAGTATATTGTAGGGAGTAGACGGAGTTCTGAGAGATGTGTGCTGTGGACATCAGCATGGTCGTGCCAAGGACCCATGCCTCAGACCCACAGGCGCGGCCAAGTCATCCCCGGGTGAGGGTCAGAGGGCTGGCAAAGCTTTCCCTCCAAGTTCAAGTGTGAATGTTGACAGTGTGTTCAGAAGATGTCCACAACAGCTTTCTTCCCTGGATGTCTATGGTCTGATGACTGCTCCCACACTGAGACTTATTCCAGCAAGATTAGCTAGACCCGTCTCTGATTCAACTGTATACCATAAACCCCACCTCCTTTTTTATTTGTATATAATAACCTGACTCCTTGTTCAGCTGGATGCATTAACCCACCTGCCTGTATATAATCAGCATGCTGATATTCCGGGATGCTGCAGCTTCTCTGCTCGCAGTCCAGATAACCTGACCCTACTTTTTATGCGACCATGTGTCTAGCATTTCTTCACTCCCCCCTCACTACCACTAGTTAAGGTACCAGGACCCAAGATGTTCAAGAAGTAGAATCATGTGTTTCTGATTCTGTCACTATCCCTGTGGTGACAAAGACTAGTCATGTGTAAGTACTGCCACTGGGTACTTCAGTGGGCAGTCCAGGGGCACAGTACCATGGTGGTAAGGCTGACAGTGTTAATGGGGTATGTTAATGTGATATTTGAACAGCCACTGGCATGGAAGAATTAATAAAAATAGGATCCTTTTTACTTATGGCAGACACTGAAGTAAATACTTGTTTGTCAAAGAGAGCCAAAGCATTTGGAAAAGGCATAGAAGAGGGGCATGCCTGACAGGACTCTTTCTGTCTTTGACTTCCTTGAAGGTTACAGCTTACCAAACGTGCAATAGTGTTTCAGGGAAATATTTTTCCCCAGTGATAGACAGTGTGGAACTGGTTTCATGAGCAAAGGAGATACAATTAATTTATCTCCATGAAGGGAATAATCTTGATTAGTACTTTGAAGGCAGACAACAAAATATAGGCCCAGACTGACATTATGATTAATAACCAAGCTTGTCTGCATCTCATTTTTGAAAAGGAAGAGCCAGTTTAGAGTAGATAATACATACACATAACCTCAGAGAAACTTAGCACTTAAAGGGAGAATACCCCTGACTGAGCTACTGCTCATCTTCCTAAACTGTGCTAAAATTGAAGGGCTACTTTGCCCTAAAAGGGGATACTTAATGTTAAAACATCATGTACAATCTGAAAATGAAAGAATTTTGGCCAAGTTTTGGTTAATTTAATAAATGTCTCAGAACACCAAGATCAAATTCTTATAGGCAGGGACCGTATGCTGACCACAGGGGCAAGGGATGCTGAGAGGCATTCCGGGGAATTTGCAACTATTGGCAGCACTACTGGGTCTGAGATAATGACCAATCAATGGCCAACTTTCTTATAGACAGTGAGGTTAACTGTGACCACTTCAATCAGTTTAAACTAATACGAAAAGTTATTTTCAAGTGTAGAAGTTTTAGTTGGGGTTTGTGGTTTCAACAATAAAGGAAGGAGTGGTGACAGGCTTTAGAATATTTAAATTCAAAGATGTCGCTCAGTCGAGGGGTTGGAAGAATCTCTGAGATGACATGGTATAGTCCTAAGTGCAATTATGGAGTAGTGTTTAAAATATGCAGAGACCTTTGTGATTCTCTCACGAAAAATTTCCCCTAAATATGAACTCTTTTTATATTTAGAAATTTAGAGGATGAACTATTAATGTGATACCCTTATTCTGATACTCGTTTATCACCTTAACACTTACTATTCTCAGCTTCTAGAAGGAACTAGTGAGTGACTCTATAGTGTTTCATACCCTCATGTTAATATTACTTACGTATTTAAGACTGTTTATATATACCTTTTACAATAGAGTTAGACTACCAAATTACTTTATGTTCTAGGAGCCAACGACTAATGCATTATGGATGAGGCTTTGAGAGACCAGCATGAGACAGCAGTGTTACCTGGCTGGGAACAGAATAGAGAGCCGTGGTGGCTCACCCACAGGACTGGGAGAATGGACCACACTAGCGCTCAGGAGCCACACTGAGCATTTTTAGTGCTTATTTCTGCCAAATCTTCACATTCCCTTGAAACTACTTGCAGTGGTGGTCTTGTTTCCAAAAGAATCCACAGACTGGGAGCTGCTGGGACTCACCACAGGTCTCTGGTGTAGGAACTTGATTTGAGAATGCCAAAGAGAACATCTGCCATGCAAAAGGCAGTGTGAGATTCAAAACAAGCTGGTCTTTATGCAGAAGGCGCTTAGCACAATAATTAAATGTTAAGAGCATCCAGATATTTAGGTTTATTTTAAAGCAAAAGCCTTTGCTTCCTAGTGTCATAAGATAATCCCAACTCTTCAAGAGCACCCTGAAGACCACAGTATACATCCACGTTGAATACCTGTGTTTTATAATAGTGTACTGTCTCTTTAAGAGGGTTTTTTTTAAAAGTATGGATCATCCTGTTGTATGTAGTGAATAGAGAATAGTGAAATATGCAGGTACTGCAGGGGTTTTCAACCTGTGAGTCATGACTCCTTTGGCAACTATCTCCAAAAATACTTACAATACAATTCATAACAGCAGCAAAATTACAGTTGTGAAGTAGCCACAAAAATATATTTAAATTTGGGGGTCACCACTACATGAGGAACTGTGTTAAAGGGTCACAGCATTAGAAAGGGTGAGATCCACTGAGTTACAGCAGCAAGACAATAAAGTGTTTCAATCTGCAGCATTTACCAGTAGAATGACTCTAAAGGGAATCACGTATGGACCATGGACCAGCCTTTACACCACTGGCTGGAGCATTGCTTGATCTCTACATGACTATGATGGGGGATTTTGGGTGTTAACGTGATTGGAGTAAGAAATGTAACGTGTGGGACTGCTTGTTGGGGTTTCTGTCCTGCCCAGTTTCCACAGTTGTTAGGTCCCAAAGAATCACACAGAAGGTCTCCATAAGTTATAAACTGATTGGCCCATTAGCTCAGGCTTCTTATTATCTCTTATAACTTATATAGCCCATTATTCTACTATATGCTAGCCACATAGCTCAGTACCTTTTTCAGAGGGCATGTCACATCCTGCTTCTTCAGTGTCTGGACAGGACTGCGGAGAAAGCTTCCTTCTTCCCAGAATACTCCTGTTCTCATTGCCCTGCCTCTACTTCCTGTCTGGTTGTCCCACCTACACTTCCTGTCTAGCTATTGGCCAATCAGCGTTTATTTAAAATGCAATTGACAGAATACAGAATTGTCCTGCACCAAAGAAAAGTCTGGACAAAGAATTGGTTCTTCACAAAAATCAACAATATAGACAAAACTTTATCCAAACTAACAAAAATTGCAAAGGAATATGCAAATTAACAAAATTAGAAATGAAAAGGACATAACAACATACATGGAGGAAATTCAAAAAATCATTAGGTCATATTTTGAAAACCTGTACTCCACAAAATTGGAAAGCTTAAAGGAAATGGACAACTTTTTGGATAAATATCACTTAACAAAATTAAATCAAGACCAGATAAGCAAATTAAATAGACCTATAACTGCTAATGAAATAGGAAAAGTCATCAATGTCTCACAATCAGAAAAAGCCCAGGACCACATGGTTTCAGCATAGAATTCTACAAGATTTTCAAAGAAGAACTAATACCAGTATTTCTCAAATTGTTCCACACAATAGAAACAAAATAAACATTGCCAAACTCTTTTTATGAGGCCACAATTACCCTGATACCCAAACCACATAAAGATATTACTAAGAAAGAGAAGTACAGACCAATCTCACTCATGAACATTGATGTAAAAATACTCAACAAAATACTGGCAAATCGAATCCAAGAACACATCAGAAAAATCATCCAGCATGATCAAATCAGTTTCATTCTAGAGATGCAGGGATGGTTTAACATATGAAAATCTGTCAACATAATCCACCATATAAACAAACTGAAAAATAAAAACCACATGATCATCTCATTAGGTGCTGAAAAAGCCTTTAACAAAATACAACATTCCTTCATGATAAAGGTCTTGGACAAAGCTGGGATTCAAGGAACATACCTAAACATAATAAAGGCAATATACAGCAAGCCAACAGCCAACATCAAACTAAATTGAGAGAAAATCACAGCTATCCCACTGAAATCAGGAACAAGACAAGGTTGTCCACTCTCTCCATATCTATTCAATATAGTTCTTGAGGTCCTAGCTAGAGCAATAAAACAACAAAAGGAGATCAGGGGATACAAATCGGAAAAAAGAAGTCAAACTCTCACTGTTTGCTGATAATATGATAGTTTACATAAATGACCCCCAAAATTCTACCAAGGAACTTCTATAACTCATAAGCACTTTCAGTAATGTAGCAGGATACAAGATTAACTCAAAGAAAAAAATCAGTAGCCCTCCTTTACACAGATGATAAATGGGCTGAGAAAGAAATCAGAGAAACAACACCCTTTGCAATAGCCACAGATAGCATAAAATATCTCAGAGTAAATCTAACCAAACAAGTGGAAGACCTGTATGACAAGAACTTTAAATCTTTTAAGAAAGAAATTAAAGAAGACACCAGACAATGGAGAGATCTTTCATGCTCCTGGGTAGGTAGAATTAACATAGTAAAAATGGCAATCTTACCAAAAGCAATCTGCAGATTCAATGCAATACCCATCAAAATTACAGCAAAATTCTTCACAGATCTTGGAAGAACAGTACTCAATTTCATATGGAAGGGCAAAAATCCTAGGATAGCCAAAACAATCCTGTTCAGTAATAGAACTTCTGAAGGCATCACAATCCCTGACTTTAAACTCTACTACAGAGCTACAGTATTGAAAACAGCCTAGTATTGGCATAAAAACAGACAGGAGGACCAATGGAACCAAATCGAAGACTCAGCTATTAATCCACACATCTTCAAACACCTGATTTTTGACAAAGAAGTAAAAAATATAAAATGGAAAAAAGAAAGCATATTCAACAAATGGTGTTGGCATAACTGAATATCAACATGAAGAAGAATGAAAATAGATCCATATCTATCATCATGCACAAACTTCAAGTCCAAATGGATCAAAGACCTCAACATAAAGCCAATCACACTGAACCTTATAGAAAAGAAAGTGGAATGTACACTTGAAGGCATTGGTAAAGGAGACCACTTCCTAAATATAACCCCAGTAGCGTAGACACTGAGAGAAACAATTACTAAATGGGACCTCCTGAAACTGAAAAGCTTCTGTAAAGCAAAAGACCCAGTCAATAAGACAAAATGACAGCCTACAGAATGGGAAAAGATCTTCACCAACCCCACATCACACAGAGGTCTGATCTCCAAAATATGCAAAGAACTCAAGAAATTGGTCATCAAAAGAACAAATAATCCAATTAAAAAATGGAATACAGATATAAACAGAGAATGCTCAACAGAGGAATCTAACATGGCTGAAAGACACTTAAGGAAATGCTCAACATCCTTAGCAATCAGAGAAACAACTCTGAGATTCCACCTTACACCTGTAAGAATGGCCAAAATCAAAAACACTGATGACAACTTATGCTGGAGAGGTTGTGGATTAAAGGGAACAGTCCTGCATTGCTGGTGGGAATGCAAGCTGGTACAGCCCCTTTGGATGTCAATGTGGCAATTTCTCAGAAAATTAGAAAACAACCTTCCTCAAGACCAAGCAATATTACTTTTGAGTATATAGCCATTGGATGCTCGATCGCACCATAAAGACATGTGCTCAACTATGTTCACAGCAGCATTGTTTGTCATAGCAAAAACCTGGAAACAACCTAAATGCCCTTTGACTGAAGAATGGATAAGGAAAATATGGCACATTTACACAGTGGAGTACTTCACAACATAAAAAAATGACATCTTGAGATTTGCAGGCAAAGAGATGGATCTAGAAAACATCATATTGAGTGAGGTAACTCAGACCCAGAAAGACAAATATCATATGTACTCACTCATAAGTGGCTTTTAGACATAAAGCAAAGAAAACCAGCCTGCAATTCACAATCCCAGAGAATCTAGACAACAATGAGGACCTTAAGAGAGACATACATAAACTTAATCTATATGGGAAGTAGAAAAAGACAAGATCTCCTGAGTAAATTGGTAGCATGGGGACCATGGGAGAGAGTAGAAGGGTGGGGAAAGTAATGAAGGGGAGCAGAGAAAAATGCAGAGCTCAATAAAATCAATAAAAAAGGTTTAAAATGTCTGGAGCATTAACAAACATCTCCACAGAGATGTTTGTGAGGGTGTTTCTAGGGAGGACCAGCTGTTGGTGGGGGACAGGGCTAGCCCTAAATGTCGGTGGCACCATTCATTGGGCTGGGATCTAGGACAAACAAGAAAACAAGCATTCTCTTTTCTCTTTTCATAATCCACTGAGCTGCTGTCTCCCACTGCCTCAGGGAGGAGCTATCCCTGTCACCTTGCTTTCCTAGCCATGACGGACTTATAGCCCTCAGCCCCTAACTGTGAGCCAGAATAAACACTTCCTGTCTTACGTTGCTTTTTTCTGGGTATCTGGTCACAGAAACGAGCAAAATAACCAATACAGTGGGCGTAGCAAGGTGACCAACGCCATTGTTATCCATGTACCTGGAGCAGTCATGTAGACCGTGCAAGAGTTCAACATGCTCTTGTCCAATGAACTTGGTTAAAATCTCAAAGTTGGTCTCTGTACACTGCTTCAGAGGGTCACCTTCCATCAACAAGATAGAACACAGAAATAAAAAAAATATTGATGTTCCCTATTCTAGACAAATCTCATATATTATGTATATAGTTTCAAGATACTTTACCCATTTGCTTAAAATATGTACAGAAATGTGATATAATATGCAATATAGCAAGCTATGGAGATGAATGGAAACTCTGAGAGTCACATACTCGCGTATTTGCTCAATAAATATGGCAGAGACCTCACTTTGTGCCTGGTACTTTGCTGGGCACCGGAGTTAGTCTGGTTTCTATTGCTCATCTTTAATTGGCTGTTTTCCTGCTGTATTTCTTTTCTAGTTTGTTTGTAACCATGTTAGCTGTGGTGGACAGTCTTTGCAGGCAAAGCTTATGAACTCACATGCCAAGGATTTCCACACCCAGTTCCCAGATCTAGTGAACGTTGTGTTTCTTCCATGATTTCATTCTGTCACGTCACAGATGACCTTAAAAATAGGGTGGGATGATCTTGGAGGTCTAATGCAATCAAGTGAGTCCTTAGAAGTAGAAAAGCGTCTCACATTAGTAACGAGGAAGTCAGTGGAAGAAATCACTGGGAAGGACCACACATAGCATTCCCCTCTTGTTTGAACCCTTAATAGGGAATGCAGTAGCGAAAATGATAGTATTTCTTATGAGCTCATTTTAAGATGGCCATAGTGTCACGCCTTTAATCCCAGCACTGGTGAGACAGAGACAGATAGATCTCTGTGAGTTTGAGGCTAGCCTCATCTACAAAGCGGGTTCTAGGACATCAGGGCTGTTACAACAAAGAAACCCTGTGTCAACATCCCCACAAAAGAATTCATTTCTAGATAAAATTGTAAAAGACAATATAACTATCAGTTCATAAAAATAACATTCTCAAGAAAAGACTGTTAGCATTTAAAAATTATGTGTGTGTGTTTTATGAAGGATACTCTTGGCTCCTGTTTTGGTATCTTCTAAGAAAATAGAAAAGTATGTCAGTGACAGGCTCACCAAGTGGCACACTGTGACTACTGAAGGAATCCTTGCCATGCTCCATTTTTGGTCAACTGAGGACACATGAGGCAGCAATGGAGACATGAATATTGTCTTTGAATATGAATACTGCCATCATAATTAACACTTATGGATTTGTAGCCGAGAATTCATAGGTTGTATATCCCGATTCTGATATTTCAGAAAAGCAAATGCAATGTCAATAAACCTATGATTTGTGAAGACAAATCCATCATTTTTAAAGGTTTGCAACACCCAAATATATTTCTATTTAAACAGTTGCTCACAAATTGCTATTTGCATTTGCTCAGGATTGAATGCATGTAGGTAAGGACTCTCCGCACGATTGCACAGAGATGTAATGTCCTGGGGTACTTGGAGTGAAACATTAATTTCTCTTCTTATTAATCTTTAGTTCTTCATGCTACTATCATCTAACAGAACATAATATAGGTTTGAATATGAGCATATAAAATGATACCTAGTTTGTCTTTAATCCCAGCACCTGGGAGGCAGAGGTAGGCAGATCTCAGTGAGTTAAAGGCCAGCTGGGTCTACCAAGTTAGTTCTAGGATATCCAGAACCATTACACAGAGAAACCCTGTCTCTCAAAACAAAACAAAAAATTAGTATCTAATGAGAGAGTTAAAGACTTACAGGATTCAGAAAAACATTGTGGGTAGTTTAGGAAGTATTGAGATTCAAAGTTTGTGGATGTTACACTGCATTGTAAGACAAAATCATAGATCACAAAATAACTTCATTTTGAACATGAAGCATAAATATTGATGTTTTGGTACATTCTACAAACACCCACTTAATAATGATTGGTCATAAGGACAGCTAATCTATAAGCAAAATATTGTGGGATCTACAGTTGTCATCAAGAGCCTTCCTTCTATGCATACCTGACTTGCATGCTTTCTTGGTTAATAAGGATTGTCATACCCTGTCTTCAGATTCACAGTCTGATATTTTTTTTGAAACTATATTAACATAGTGTGGGCCCTAAAATTAGTTTGGGGTTGATGGTAAGTAGTACGAGTGGGAGGATGTGAAGGGCTCCCTGTGGGGTGTAATGAGAATAAACAAAGATATGCTTAGTGTTTCCGCCGGTCTATGGAACCCTGTGTCACAACACACACACACACACACACACACACACACACACACACACCCTTCAGGCAAATGTAAATGTAAATACCCCTGGAACGTGTCCGGAAGGGAAGAGAGTGTCGAGTGTCTTCCATTCTCATTCAAAGGGGGAATAAAATGAGAAGATTGAGTCATCCAAATGCATTGCACCAATGAGAAGCTGGGCTTGACCTGAGTCTTGGTGATAAACACTGGGCACAGCCGTGGGAAGGGTCAGGGAAACTGGGAGGAAGACTGTGGTTGACTTTTTCCATCTTTATTATCAACTACAATAATTTGTTGGCTGTATTTGAAATTTACCAGATCTGTAGTCATTATCTACAGTATGGAAAGAAAACGTTTATATAATACAACATGATTTTTTTTTTTTAGCTAGCTAACCAGAGCTCCATGTTCACTGATGACTACCCCCAAATTGTAAAGAAAGCAACTATTAGAGAATCATTAAGTGTTTAAAAATAGCTAAGGTGAGTTCTAACTCACAACAGATTTGGTGAAATCTTTATGCCCTTTGACTCTGTAAAACTGACCTAAACATTGATGCTCAGAATCCTCTTATTTTTAAAATATTTATTTTCATTTTATTTGTATGATTGTTTTGTTGCCATGCATGGAAGTGCACCACATGTCTACAGAGCCCTCAGAGGTCAGAATAGATAAAGGTATTCATGGAACTGGAATTACAGACATCTGGGGACTATAACCTGTGGCTTGGGAACAGAACCGAGGCTCTCATGTTTGAGAACCTTAATGTTCCTCTGAATGTTTGGGTCTCCTCTCCAGCCCCAGCACAATAGCTATGAGATGACTATGCCTTACTTTACTAAAGAATCTAATACCAAAGTTAATTTGCATACTCAGAAATATATTCTGAAAACATTGTCAGCAAAAGCATATGAAAATAAGCACTTGTATAAACTTTTAGAAAATAAAACAACCCAGGCTGTATAATTTCCCAGATAGTCCTTTGAGAAAGGATGACATATTTTCATAAACTAAAGCAAAAGCTGTATTTTAATCCAGGGCAATGAGAGACTTGAGATTCATTTTAGAGACATGGAACACGGAAAACTCAACTTTTATTTCCTCATGGCTAATAATAGTTGGGTTATGGTGAGCACTTTGCATGTATTTGTTGGCTTAATACATTCACCAGCATTTAGAAAAACTATTATTTCCTTGCCTTCCCTATTTAAGACATAACTTTCTAGACCAGCTGGCCTGGAAAGGTGAAATAATTTGTTCTAGGTCAACAGAGGCCAGAACTCAAAACGAGTTCATCCAAAGACTTTGTATTCTGTTAGTGTTAGGGCCTTTTTTTAAAGAAAAATTTTTCCTTCAGTCGCAGGCTTCCCTTGTTATTATATTACTTTTCTAAGTGCAGGACCCTCAGGTTTCTCCTAATCATTGATAATATATTTCAACAACATCAAAACGGAGGGATTTTTTCCTTGTAAATATTTAAAATAAAAGGCATTTATTAAGTACTTTGATGTGTCAAGCACCACATATGCATGGACCATCAGACCAGCTTGCAAATGCGATAGTGGGAATCTCATCATTTTATACAGGATGTGCTTGTCTGAAAGAAAATGTCCCCCAAAGGCCCACAGGAAATGTCACTATTAGGAGGCCTGGCCTTATTGGGGCAGGTGTGGCTTTGTTGGAGGGAGTGTGTCACTAAGGGGATGGGCTTTGAGGTCTCAGATGCTCAAGCCAGCCCTAGTGTGGCTCACTTATTGCTCCTGCTGCCTGCCAATCTGGATGCAGAGCTCTCAGCTCTCTTCCAGCACGATGCCTGTCTGCACACCACTATCCTTCCAGCCATGGAGATAACGGACTAAACCTCTGCACTGTAAGCCACACCAATTAACTCCTTTATAGGAGTTCCATGGTCATGCTGTCTCTTCACAGCAACAGAAACCCTAACTGCGACACCGGAGAAGTGTGGCCTCTATGGTTCTAAACTGCCTAGGTTCACGGTGCCCAGTAATTCACTCGTAGCTCATCTCAGATAATAATATATGTCCCCAATTTAACATTCCAAACTGAATCCTTGCTTTTCCTGAGAGTCGTTCTTTCTACAATCTTGTTTGTTTCATTAAAATGTTAACACAGTCTAAATACCGCTCCAATTAATTAACTTTTTCATCTTCAAAGAATTTTTCAAGTAGGTCACTGAAACTTCCCAAACCTTTTAATCTAAAATTTATTAACAATATATCTGATTCTAAGATGAGATACTGATACCAAAATTGTACACAAACATACACATTTCCTAAGACATGATCTTCCACTGGCAAATGGAAAGGTGCTTTATGTTATCCACCCAGGAAACATGTATTAGATGATGTACAGTGAGCTCCCAAAGCACACACTCTGCAATGAATGGCATGGAAAAGACAAGAATGCCAAGGGCTGGGTGAAGAAGGGAAGCAAGGGAAATCCTCACATGCTTTCATTGGAAATAAAATGTTTTATACCTAATTACATCACAAATGAACACCTATTATTTTCTTTGACTACTAAATATAATCTACTTGGAGAAATAAAAACCTTGCTGGTTTATGTCCACTATGCATATAGTCGATGAACACACTGCCATTCAAGTATCATGCAGTTTGATTATAATCAACCAATATTCTCTCTCAATCCTCCCCTTGGCTATCTCGCTTTTTCTTTTTCCTCTCCCTTTCCCTAAGTAGAACTTTTTCCACTTTAATACACACACACACACACACACACACACACACACACACACACTCTATACATGAGAGGAAGTATATGATACTTTTCTGGGTCTATTTTGCTTATCACAGAGATAGTTACACATCTACATTTTTGTAACATTATTTACAATAGCAAATTAAAGATTCATTGAGTGTAAACAGTCAAGTGGATGAAGAAAATAGATGTATATACACACATGTGCACCGAGTTATTCAGTCATAAAGAAGAATGAAATGATGTTGCTTGTGAGAAAATGGATGGATGTGTGCATTGTGAGAACAAGAGCTGTCCTAGAGAAATATTATTTCCCTGTCTCATTCAGGCAGTCTCGTCTCCCCTACAAGCACAGAGTGGGCCATATTCCTACACACAGTGATTCATGGAGTCGCCAGCATTTACTCTGGGTTATTAAAGTCATTAAGAGAGCCGGGCGGTGGTGGCGCACGCCTTTAATCCCAGCACTTGGGAGGCAGAGGCAGGCGGATCTCTGTGAGTTCGAGACCAGCCTGGTCTACAAGAGCTAGTTCCAGGACAGACTCCAAAACCACAGAGAAACCCTGTCTCAACCCCCCCCCCCCAAAAAATAAATAAATAAAGTCATTAAGAATCTTTGAGGAGAAACTCAGTCCGGCTTCTTTTCTGTCATTTCACTCTCAAGACTTCTGGCTGCTAGGGCTGTCTTGTAATGATATGAAAATAAGAAAGCCAGAACTCAAGTTTTATGATATTGGAGGTAAAAGGTAGTTTACTGCTGTTTTAAAATTTAAAAAATATTAAAAAATTAATTTGTATGGGAGACACGATTGCTAGGTCAAGCCCTGAGAGTACACAGCTTCATAACTAAAACTGTGGACATGAGAACTCTGCATCACTGAAAAGCAGCAGCTACCTCTTCCTGAATGCAGAGTAAAATGCGCACCGTGACACCCCAGCTGCTACGAGGGGGCGGCCAGTCACAGCTACCCCAGGTGACTTTGCAGATGACAGCTGACACAAACTAGAGCTTTAGAGGTCACACCCTGGGGGCTTCCAACATACCCATGATGGAGACATCATATTCCAACATACCCATGACAGAGACATCATATTCCAACATATTCATGACAGAGACATAGTATTCCAATATACCCCTGGTGGAGACATTGTATTCCAACATACCCATGATGGAGACATTGTATTTCAACATACCCATGACGGAGACATCGTATTCTATCAGCAGAGTTGCTTCTTGTCCACACTGTTTAAGAATACTCATGGCCTCAGCATGGGTGCTTCCAAGAAGCCGAATTCCATCCACACTGAGCAACCTGTCTCCAGGTTTGATGGTGCCCTCTCTAGAGAAAGAATAAAGGAGCGGTCTTGAGTAATTCTGCATAATGGGGCCCAGCTTTAATAGCCTCTTAGCCAGCACTATGCTTCCATGCGCATGCTTGCTGCCATCCATCCCATTTGCATTCTTTTCAGCATCAAGAATGACAGTGAGAGTGTAAAGACCCAACCCCGAACAGAAAATTGCTGTAATACAAAAACCAGTAATGAGAAAATAACCACACAGTAGCAAATAACCTGGTCACCCACAGTTAACTTGTGGAGGACAGAAGTACGAGAGGCACATTTTCCTGCTTGTAGGCTTTCACTTGAAGTCTAAAATTGATTTATTGGAGCCCGGGAAATAGCATTCACCTATTTTTCCCCCCAAAGTCAGGTTGAACAGAGAAGCCTTCTAATTTCAGCCCATTTATTAGCCGTGAACCCAAGAGGAATAGGGAGTGTGGGTGAGAATTTCTAGTCTATACATTTCCCTACTGAGTTATAAAGCCATTTAGCAATCATTATGCCAATCCAGCCTCACCTGCCTTAGATGAGGCCAGCCAATAATAGTCTCCCTACTGTGAACACGGAGACTCAAGGCACCAGGAGGTGATGATAAGACATTAGTGACACCATGGGGCAGGGTCAAAGACGCCTCTGCTGGGGGGAAGGGCATGAGGTGAGAAAGCCAAAAAGCAGCCTGACAAATGTGGGATCCAGGGAGGATTGTCTCCAAAACAAACATCGTTCATCTAGATAATTCTAAAGTTTCACATTCCGTGCTCAGGTTTCTTTGGATCCTAATTTCATTTGACAATAATCTGCAGTTTGCTCCTGACGTCCCTGCCAACCCTAAGAGTGAAGATTAATAAGAAATGTGTATACGATTATTTTCTTTAGAAAGAGCAGTCCCCAAGTAGAGCATGGGAAAGGAAAAAGGTGAAGCTCTCTGATATTTGTATTTTGTGCTGTCCTCTGCAAAGGCAAAGAGCAGCTATCTGCTGGCACAGCCGAGAATCCAATAGCTCTTCATGTTCTTATTTTACAGGAAATATTATCTGCCTTAGACAGGAGCTCACGGCATGAGCTCTGGAGGACCATCACACCTGAACATGTGCCCTAGTTCTTTCTAACGTCTGTCTTAGCCATCCTGGGCCGTGGTTTGATCAACTGGGAGAAAATAAGAACGCTTCATTTATAGGGCGATTGTAAGGCTAAAATAATGTGATAGTCACCACACATGTAGTGTACTTTCTGGAATGTCGAAAGTCGCTTCATACATAAATAGTATTTATTGTGGTAACTTATTTCCCAAACATTTAAAAAACTGTCTTGATTCTAAATGGATAGACAGAAGCAGTTAGTGTATCTACTTCCTACCCTTTAGCAGTATCTATGGAAGAAGTTGTGTTCCTCCGTTACTCTTGAGTTCACTTTTGCCATCAGAAAACAACACAGACACAAGCATCTCCAGACACCTAGATTGTGAGTTTACTTGGGACCCAAAAAGGCTCATGAGAAGGCATACACAAGCACTTTTCCTTAATATACTCAAATTCTCAAGGAAGGGAAATCTCTAGAGGTTGACAAAACTTTCATCTGAGTAAATGTCACTCCTCAGTGATGGACCCGGTCACCACCACGAGGTGACGCCACAGCACCCGCCCGTGTCTTCCCATGGAATATGGCAGTGCAGAAGACACAGGCCAACTCTCTGCCTTGGAAGAGCCTGCTTCTTTCCGTAAGTGCTTCTGGTGAGTCTGGCCACCCAACACACCCTTTGCTAAAAGCAAGCAACCCTGAAAGGTTGCCGGTGTTGTCTGTGTCTATGATGAAGGAATTGAGCTCAGACTGCGGACTTGCCAGAGAGAAAGCATAGTAAAGGAAGGAGGAGGAGGAGGAGGCAACACCTTCCTTTCTCTGCTCCCTCAGCTCAAGCCTCACAGCTTCCATATTCTCACATATATACTCGACATCCAGCTGTTACAATTGGTCGTTCTCTCTTTCCGAGTCCCCAGCTGTATCCAGTCTATTCTGGACAAGGATGAAGGAAGATGGAATTTACCTGTCAGCAGGCCCGCCAGGACGGACGCAGGTTATCACAACCGGGCGAGACTTATTTCTGTCATCATGAGCTCCCCCTAGGGCAAAGAAAAAGAAGAAAAGAGGAGGGCATCTTTAAATACTCTCATTGTTACCTTTATAAAGAATTACTTACAAAGCACCAGCGGAGATGTAGCAGTGTACTTATGGATATACGGAGGAGAGGAGGATGTGCAACATGCCCTCTGGCATGGAAAACCCTTAAAGGGCTTATTCAGTTGGGCAGAATGGTTTTGAAGACACTACTTCTCCATCTCTCAATGCGCATAAACAGTAATCATAATGATAGAAGACATTTGATAGCTGGAATGGCATTGGGCTTACTAATTGAAACTACTGGTCCAATGAGGACATCTGCCAGTCATAAACAATGCTCAGGTACGCACACCTTATGCTTAGCATCATGGGATAAAGTAGAGATGAAGAAGCAAGTCTCTGACTACATATGAAAGAAACTCAAGAAAAGTGCCAAGTGGTTAAAGAGAGAAAGAAAGAAAGAAAGACAGAAAGAAAGAAAGAAAGAAAGAAAGAAAGAAAGAAAGAAAGAAAGAAAGAAAGGGAGGGAGGAAGGAAGGAAGAAAGAAAGAAAGAAAGAAAGGAGAGTGTGTTGCTACACATTTATGATACCTGCACTTGGGAAGCTGAGGCAGGAGGAATCCCCATGAGTATGAAGTCAGCCTGGTCAATGGGCCATGTAGTGCATTCTAAGCTTGCCTGGGTAACAGAATATGATCCTGTCTAGAATGAAACAAAGTGGCTCAAATGGCCACTATCAAAGGCATAGCATTCAAAATATCGGGGGAAGACTTGGCAGGGCTTGTTGCACCGAATGCAAATGGGAACTCGAATATTTTGCATAAGATAAATTCCTCTAGGAGTTTGTAGAACTATCACATAGAGCTTTAGGTGGAAATTCCCATAACCCATGGGAAATTTTCCTTTTGATCCAGGACCAGTTTGTACAACTTCCTTTATCTGTGCTCCCCAGCTTGTGCCTGTGCCCCCAGTGACGAACCAACGCTAGGTCGGAGGCAGTCACTCCACATCTGGACAGGACAGAGTTCATAATCTTTTTCGTAGTAGTCAGCTGACACCTTTCAAGTCATACATTGGTCCTTGTTATATAGTCTGGAGTATACACACATACACACACAAACACACACACACACACCTCCTCTTTAATGAGTGTGTGGTATAACAGACTGTTATTTTCCAATCGTGGCATAGAGGAAGTAAATGAAAGGAATCCAGTCCAAGAGAAAAGTACCATTTGCTTTTGCAAGGTATTTCGCAAAGGTCCATTTGCTCTTCTATGACAGAACTGATTTAGAAAAGAGGGCAGGCTGAAGCCAGCGAGAAACCTTCCCGCGATTTTTCTCTGATCCAAATTTAAATATAAAAACACTGAATGCATGTTAATTAAGTTATGAACTTCTTAGTAGGTGACATCTTATCATCTTTGAAATAATGCACTAAATAAGATTCTAGGAGTTTGAGCTTGCAAAGCAAAATCGGCCGCTCAGACCAGCGATGTTCACTGGTTATAATATTTAGCATTATTGGCGATGCTTTAAAAAAATGTTAGAATCTGGGCTGGAATTGGAGTTCAAGGTACAGGAGCTTAGCATGTATGAGACTCCAGGTTCAATATTTAGCCCCAGAAAACAAAGCCAATGCCACCATCACAGTAGAGACCACATGTGAATATCATGCATGTGTTAGAATGAGCAGAACTCTTTACTACTGTCAACACGGGAAGGGATAAGCTTCCTTGTCCAGGGTATCATTGGTGATAATGACGCTCTCTAGAAACAGATTTTGTTCTTTAAACTGTTCAATGTTTTAAGTTGTTTTAGTGTGTACATGTATGTGGAGATGGGAGGATAACTTGCAGAAGTCAGTTCTTCTTTCTACCATGTGGGTTCCTGGGATCCAACTCAGGTCATCGGGCTTGTTGGCAAGCACCATTACTGACTGAGCCATCTTGCTGACCAAGAGAATGTTCTTTGGTTCCAGGAAGGAGCTCTCTAAAGTTCACATGTTTTGTTCTATAGCAAGAATATTTATTCTCGGGAACCAAGATTTTTTTTTTTTTCATTTGAAACAGAATTTCACTCATCTGCTAACAAAGGTCAAAGTTCTATCAGATGAGGGGAAGAATAAACTCTTCATCACTGAATGGACATGTTCTGTCTGCAATGCCCACCTTCATCCTGATTTATCTGGTATTCCCACTGACCCAAATTTAGCTGAAATTGCAGCTATGTCAAAACCATAAGATGGACTAACATTTGCCCATCATAGTGCCTAACTCTGATCAGCCAGTGACCCTTAGTGGGTGGGTTGTGGCTGCTCATTGAACAAAGAAACTTTCTAGAGACGGACCTCAAAATGATTTTAGAAACGCAAAATTATGTAAAACTACAAATTTTTATGTTTAACCAGTGTATCAAGGAAGTTCCTCAAGTCTCTACAGATGTGGCAGTCATCAGCTAAGCCTGGTTCACTACTATAAAGACTTTATTTTTTCAGAATAGTTCCTATAATCATACAAATTCAATGAAAGAACACTCAGTTCATGGTTCACTCATTCCTGCCCGAATGAAGTGCTACCCGAGTATCAGCAAGCGTTTCAGCTTCTAGAGATCTCCTTGTGCGTGTACACACATAAACTTTTGAAATTCCTGAAATCTGTTTGAAGGATATTTTGGGAATATTACATTGGAATTCAGTTGCATCTGTTCACTTTCTTTTGTGATGATGAATTGCTATTGGCTCAGGTCTTTCATTAGCAATTAGATTCGCTATCAATTAATCTTATAGTAACTGTGATGGATATGTACGGCAGCAGTAATCTTGGCTGCAGTTGTTTGATAATTAGAAATTTTGGCATGTGTTTCAAATGCATTTCCCTTATGGTTTTAAGGAAAAGAAGATTTGCATACACCATCCTTTAGCCTACGTACCTTGTAGGGAGAGTTTTTACAATATTTGTCTAATTATTTTTTATAAGAAATTAAAAAATGGTTGTGGTTAATAACCTGGCCTTGGAACCTATTGAGACTCTTAAAGATACAGTCTGGCCAGAAAAGTTTTATAACCAGAACACTGTCGAAACCACCAAGCCAAACCATATAATAAACTCCTAGTTTTGCTCACTTAGTGGAAACTATCAACTTGTGTTTCAAGTTCATTGATCTTAATTCCTTGAGGTAGGGTCTTTGTCTTAAGATGCCACAGAACTTATTGTCTTACTGGCATGTGGATATATGCTTAGTAAATATTTCATTGAGTAATTTGTTTGCTGAATGACTAGACCATATTAGAATTAAACATTCAGAGCTCAGCTATAAAGAAAAGCTTGTCCGAGTGAACAGAACTGTTTTAGTGTCTGGTGCATATATAATTACTAAGATGCATGCTAATATTGGTTAGTCTTTTATCAGTCATGTGGGCAGAAGTCTTACTCTTGTAAAGTGCATTGTTATAGGTCATAATAGCAACAGAAAAATTCCCTCCAAATTTGTGGTGTTAAAATTTCCTGATGCACACATAATTATTGACTCTCATTATCACACTATTGTTTAAGAGCTGATAACATTGCAATAGTCTTTCAGGGGTAAAGTCACTAATAAGAAAAACAGAGCCATAAAAACTTAGAGTCATAGTTCAGAATTAATAGAGTCACTCGAACTCTTCAGTATCAATGCCATTTTATAATGAGATCAGGTGAGCCAACACAGAAGGGTGCCCCAGGGTTAGATTATCATTGGTCCATTTTTAGAAAGCTGCAAGAATAAAGTGCAGGTCAAAAGAAAGTAATATAAACAAAGTTGCTTAATTCCTAAGTATTGAATCAATCTATTCTTATCAATATTTTTTATTCCGTAATACAGACCAGATACAAGGACAAAGAAACATTAGAAAGTGCAGAGTCAGTATGGTCCCGGGGAACTGACCAGGTCCACTAAGAGTAGCTACTTGCACTGTATTACTGAGCTAAGAACAAAATTGAATTTGGAATCTGTTTGAATTTTTTTCATAGTCTTCTTTGCTTGATGATAATTTTACCCTATGGAAAGATCAGATCTTAAGGATGCCTTCTGGTCTCTCACCGAGAAATTCTCCAGGAACATCTGAAGGCCCGCAGTTGCTAACCATCACCTACCTCGTATTACAAAACCAAAAGTGTTGCCTTCTTTGTGCAAAGTGATCTCCACCGTCCGGAACATAACACTCGATCCTTGCACAGCTGCATACGGGAATGAGATGGGAAAGCGTAAGTTTAAGGTTGTAATAACATTTCTATTATAACTTTTCAGTGTGATATAATAGGCTTGAAGTTCTGTTGCAAATAATTTATTTTGAAAACAAGTAATAAATAGTACCAATAAAGTCTATGAAAAAAATAATTGTAATGACATACAGAGACTATGAGTAGTTACCCATATAAATGACCCATATTTTTCCAAGTAGAAACAAAGTCATAGCTAGATTCTTTCCTTGTGATGAGACATATCCTATATAGGGGGTGATAATCATGCTGCTTAAACTCTACAGAGCACGGAAGCCAATCTCCAGCAAACAGAAACATTTTTCTTTGTGGAATACAAAAGTAATATGATTATTGCAAAGCTTATGAAATAATTCCTGCACTCATTTCTAGTTTTGAAGCTGGAAGATGAAGAAAACTCATTCTTCTCAGCTTACAATCAGATTGCCTATGCAAATAGATGTTCTGACACATAGACAGCTGTTCGGCAAACATGCCAGCGGCCCAGATGAAACACGGAGAGCTAAAGAAACCCTAAGCACATTCAAAACGTGACGGGCAAGAAAACAAAGATAGGCTTCAATTTGCCTATTATCACCGTGTTCTGTGGTTTGCCTTTATTGCTCTCATTTCACAAAATGAAATTGTACTGCCAAGCTGCAGTCTCTAATTACATTATACCACACACGCGAGTATCCGTCACGTAAGGTATAGTCAATAAAATATTCCGAGAAAATGCTTTTGGGGAATAGTGAGTGATTCTGATTGTATAATAAACTATTACTACATGAAAAAAAAATTCCCAAATTAGTATTTTAACGTGATGAGTGCTGGAATGACTTTGTTGGTGGACAAAGAAAAACTTGTGTGCTGTACAGAAGTAGATGGTTCCCAATCCTTTAAAAAACCTGTACAGGGGAAGCTGGGAATGGTGGAGCATGCTCGTAACCACAGCTCTTGGGAGGCTGAGGCAGGAGAATTACAAGTTCAAGCCTAGCCTGGGCTAGAGCAATTTAAAGGATAGTCTGGGTGTGAGATCCGATATCAAAAAACATACAATGTCTACAGCCATAATTATTATCAACAACACATTTTATACTGTTATGAGATCTTAACATGTTTCTTACATAAAGCTATCAATACAAAAAGCATGGCTTAGGATGCTTGAGTTAAAACAGGCTGGCTCTACTGTGGTGTGGAATACACTCAGATATGCTTCGCTTTCCCTCTCTGTGGGATATTCAGCAGAGGATACGAGCTAATTGGCATTTAATTTATATAATAAGCCTGTGCTAATGCTTTTACCAAAAAGGAGGCTAATTTAAGTGGCAAGAGTCCATTTCCAGTGGGTCAGGCTGAGACGTTTGGTTAGGATTATTCAAAGGATTGCAACTTCACAACAGTTTCACCTCCAGACGGATGGGTTTCGCAAGACTTAGCTCCATCCAAACTCAAGAAGCATCTTCATATAGACAATTGTAAAGACCCATTAGAAATTACTCTCTTCTTGCCATCTGTACAACAAGCTAGTGATTTAAATTAAACATTAACTGTATTTATTTTTAATGGTCAGAAATTCTAGGTTTAGCATCTAAAGGGGTGCTATAGGAACAATGGCAAAAGTTAAAAATTTAAACTCACAGAATTAGACTGGTACCCAAAGTTGATCTGCCGACTACCAGGCTGGGGCAGAGAGTACAGGAAAAACCTGGATATGCTGACAAACAGCATACATGCACAGTTGAACAAATGTTTTGCTACATGGCTGATTTAATTGAATGCCATTGCCTGGCTTTTCAGGGAATTTTAGTTTAATCAACTAGGGACAGTACAAGTTTTGAATATAATATTTTCATTTTATTGGTGTGAGGAAGGCAAAGACACGGTGAGAAATACCTGACGAGCATTGACTGTGTGCCCAGAACTCAGCAAAGCGGTTTGCAAATATTATCTTATTTAATCGTTACATCATCTTTCAATTACACACAACCAAATTCCAGCTCTGGGCCACCTGTGCGTGTCGGCTGGATGTCTGTCCTGGGAATGTTAAGTACCAGAATTTTAATTTTGTTTTAGCTTTCTATAGCTGACCACAAAATTCTTATAGTCAAATCTCATCTGTATGAAGACTTTGGGATTACCCACAGCTTCAGAACATCCGCATGCTACTTTACGTCATTCACAATGACAGCTGCTACTGTTGGCAACATCTTAATACAATTAACAAAACACATTGGATCTTTATAGCTTTTATTCACACAATTAGCCCTAGCTGATTTTGTTTTCCCACCCAGTGTCAGAACCCTGGTGTTGACCATGTAAATGTTACTCATTATTCCACAGAGATGTAATGAAGAGACTTGGCCAAAGGGTTAGAGGGCTAGGTAAGGTCTCCCTCAGTATTTTAGTTGGACTGTGGCTCCGTGTTTCTGTTTGTGAATGTGCGTGTGTTTCTGGGAAGCTGTTTTACTATGGTAGATAAGACTGCACCAAGTCAAATGTTCCATGTCTCTTCCATCCTCATTGCCTTGGCAGAAGACCAGGAGTTGAGCTGCCTTCCACTTGCCCATGTGCCTCGTTTGTCTCTGAGGCAAGGGGATGCAGGCAGAGGCTGGGAATGCGTGCAAGTGGGTGGGGCCACCTTCTCACCCTCTGCCATTGGGAGAACTCTCGAGAGCACTGCTCCTATCTATAGACTCTGACCCCAGAATGCACTGCATGGAGGAAATCTTCCAATGCCCCTCCAACTTCACCACGCCTACCAGGAGGAGCACAGGGTCAGGACAGATGGCCACACGGTGACCTGCCTTCACCCGTCTATTTGAGTGAAGAAAGGATTCCTTCTGTTGGACAGCTGGGCTCACTCAGCTGGTGATTTAACAGGAACAAAAAGGGCCTGACAGATTTCTCTTTTTAATTATTAAAGAGGGAGAATCTGTAGCTTCAAGGTTTAAACAGAAGCACCATTTAAGTAAATAGATTGTCCCCAAATCACATTCTTTCTCATTATTTAAGCTGATGATAAAATGCTAACTGTCAACCGAAAATGGCCGAGAATTACTTAGCATTTCAAAATTCCATTGGGGCTATGTGAACAAAGTGTGGACGTATTTCTGGGTCAATGTTTAATGCATAAATAGCGAGGATACACTTTGCTCATAATCTCCCCAAGTAGGTCTGCAAGCAGTAGAAAATTTTCAGTTAAAATGAAGTATGGAGCACAGGTCAACCCGTACTCCATTTCCATACGGAAACCGAATCTGAGGAAAAATAAGTGGATTGCCCATCTCTCACATCACAGACATACATACCAAGCTTTCTCTGAGCCCTTGAGTAAGCTGAGACTCAGACAGCTGTGTTCTGGGTGTGCGGTTCTTGGTGTTGGAGGGACAGAGAAAAACTAGCATGGGTGGTAGCTGTGATGACCTGGTTAGTTTCAGTGCTCCAAGCTAAGTACAGGAGAGGCTTGTTAATGCCTTCAACCTTTCTGAACTCCTAGGTCTTATTAATTTTCCAAATGTAAGAAAAATAGATAGAGATTATCCTTGGAGGATAGGCCTCTTCCAACTGAATTCTATCTTGAAAAATACTTTGGTGTTTAAAAGCATATTTTCTTTTTTTCCTGTCAGTTTTATTGCACGGGGAAGACAAATCTATTTCAGCAGCAAGCCTCAGCAGATTTATCACCTAAACATGTTGGGTACCAACCTTCTCTGTAACTCTGTAGATGCTGTATAGGCCAAGGATATCTCCTGTCTTGGAAAACAGTAACAGCATCTGGCCCATAGGTTAGAGGACCTGTTTGGACCTAGTTTCCATTTAGTTTCTAAAATAATAACTTGAAACATGCTGGTCTGACGATATGGTTTTTCAGAATCCCTTAAGGATTGTTCAATACCCACATATTCCATGGGGCCTCACCACTTGATTCCTGTTGCCTCACTGGCTGCTTTCTATCCTGGACATCTTTGCCTTTCATTTCTGCTCTGACAATCCCACCCTGTCCAGCCTGAGGCCACTGTAAGCTCTTACTCTCTCGCTGGACCTCTGCTCAGTTTGCGTCATCCCTTCCCATTCTCCCCTAGCCTTAGCTCTGAATCATTCATGATACTGGACAAAGCCCCACTCTGGGCCTGACCCTATAATCCAGATAGAATTCCTTGAGGAAGGGAAGGTGTTTTACCGATACGCACACCCAGTGGAAGGCAAATGTATAAACGAGAGACGCATCTCTGTAGAGTTGGTTTTCTTAACCTCAGGCGATGCTTTGAGATAACGATTTAAAGGCAAACTGACTTTCATCAAGTTAAAGAAACCACTGTGCCCGTATGATGATGATAATGGCTAATATTTGCCAAGGGTGTAGCAACGGTCTAAGCATGTGGTCTCACTGCTGAATTCCTACAGCGTACACCCAGCAGTGACTGTAGCCAGTTACAGGTGGGCATACCATGGCTCAGAGAACTTGACGTAGCCTGCTGGTTTCACCTGGTCCCTGAGTCTCAAATACCGTTTGTATTACCCTCAATCTCAATTTATAATGAAATCACTTGCCCACATTGCTGGCATCTTCTTTACTATTTCTGTGTACTTGACAAATGCATCTCAAATGTAGTATTCCGTCTTTCCAACACATCAGTTCTCCCTGCAATCTTGCCCAGTTCCGTGGCAACTATATCATTTTAGTTGCTCAGGCTCAAAACCTCGGGATGACCCCGAATCTATTTTTGCACAGCCTGCCTTGGGTTCATTAGGAAACCCTGTAGGCTCCTTATTCAAAGCACACAGGCTTCATTTCCCACCTTCCTCACCACCATTTCTCATGGAGCCTGGCAGTGTTCTCCAAACACGTCTCTTTCCCTTTGTCTCCAGTGGCCATTGCTTCTATTTAAGCCCAGCCACCAGGAAGCCGCTGCAACTGTGAGATTACGCTTTGCCTCAGAAGCCAGGCTTCCTGGGTCATTCAGAGCAGAGCAAGAGTCCTCCCAGCGACCCATGAGATCACTCCAACTTGCATTTCTGACCTTGTCTCTTAATTCTCTTCCTTTTCATTCCACTCTTGCCACACTGGCCTCCATGTTTCTAGAACAACCACCGGCATTGTTGTGCCTTTTGCTCTTCTCCCTGGAGCCTTCCCTTCAGAAATTCATATGGCTGCTCCCCTCACCGCCTTCAAGTTCTGGACCTTGTCACCTTCTCAATTATTGTTCCCCACCTCCCTATTTAACACGGTGGTCTGATTCCGATCCCTCCCCACCCGCAATTACTTCTGATTTATTTTCCTCATATTCTCCCCATCCCTTAGGATACAGCATGATTATCAGGTGTAGTGATATAGCCCCACCCATTGGGGGCGTGTTTGCCTCGGGCTAATGTTTACGGATAAATCTGCCGGGCGTGATCCCAGCAGCCCCCCCCTTTTTTTTGCTCCGCTTTTCCTGTGCTCCGCGGGAACCTGTGGTCCTGTAAGTCTATTTCCTTATTAAAGCTGTATATATCTATATAAAAAAAAAAAGAAGAATAGGAAGAAGAAGGGGGATTAACTGGTTTTTTGGAATGATTGATATTTGTGAATTACTGTTTATAGAAAATTGTATTGGTACTGTTTCTTGTATATTGATATGTTGAATATTGAATGTGAGTGTTCCTACCTCTATTTTTGTATGAGTATGCTTATAACTTTGTCTATATTGTATTGATACATCTACCATATTACATTGTACATTTCTACCTCTGATACTATGACATTGTTTACAGTTGAAGATCATTGTCTTCATATATTGCACAGTTGTTTATTCTTTTAGTCTTCAAAGTTAGATAGGTATTGAGAATTATATGTTTGTCATATTTATTTTTAAGTTAATCAGGTCTTTTAGTTACATAGAGATTATATTTAGTATAGATAGTATGATCTTCAGTCTCTTCGAAGAGCTGTAGAAAATGGCCTTTAATCTAACCTAAAATTTCTGTGCCAAAGAGACACAATTACTCCTGGCAACACCACTCTACTCCCGAGAGAACGTTGAGCACCAAAGACACTCCACTGGGAGCTTGTCTTCTTGGCAGAACTGGCCTTTGGGTTAAGAAAAGCCCATACCTCAATTTCTGACAAAGATACAGAATATCCCTAAGTGGATGAAACAGGATTGTCTTATCTTGCCAAGACAGGGTAGGATAGTCCTAAGAAAGTTCCTTGCCTTTAATAATGGTATGCCAGTTATGTTAGGCCTTAGCCAAAGTTGGTTGACTCAACATTGCAAACGAGACTTTGGGTGATTGCCCAGGTAGTCAGTTGTCTCTGTCAATTGTTGCACATTTTGGATATCTCTAGATTGTTAAGTAATATTTATTCCCTTCTCAGATCTTTGACAGAGTTGAAGATTATATAATTGTAGTTACTCTCTATGTTTTTTAGACTCCTTGAGATAGAATGTTTAGCAAAAGTTTTGTTCTCAATATTGTTTGTTATATTTATTATTTGTTATTATTGTATATAGTTGTATTTGGTTTAGTTCTATCTTATTTAGACAAAAGGGGGAGATGTAGGGATATAGCCCCACCCATTGGGGGCGTGTTCGCCTCGGGCTAATGTTTACGGATAAATCTGCCGGGCGTGATCCCAGCAGCCCTTTTTTCTTTTGCTCCGCTTTTCCTGTGCTCCGCGGGAACCTGTGGTCCTGTAAGTCTATTTCCTTATTAAAGCTGTGTATATCTATATAATCTGTCTGCATTCATTTGCGCCGCCACAATCAGGGCTTTTGCTAGATACTGTCTCACCCTTGCAGAGAGTAATCTCCACTGATGTCATGTTCTTAGAGTGCACTCATGGCCGAGGCACAGCAAATACTTGTCAACTCATTGCTAAACATGGATTATTACCAGCTGTTTATAATAATCTAAGTTCTCACTGGTAGGAAAGAGCAATGAGCTGGCTAGGGCCATATCCCTGGTGACAGCTCACCAAAGGAGATGGGAAACATAGCTTCAATGCAAGGCAGCCATAACCAGCAGAAGCCGTACTTCAAGAGAGTGAGACACACAGGCTGGGTTCAGATATTAACCTGAGAAAGCCTTGCCTTGCACCTTCAAAGACTGAAAAGAACAGACGCCTATCTTGTAGTTTTGATTAGTCGATGTATTATTTATTAAAACTCGTAGAGTGTCAGGCCATGTTTTAAGTGCTTTATTGATGCTAACAGCAATTTCTTGTGGAAAGCAATAATCTTCATTTCGCAGATGGGAAAACTGAGGCATAATACTTAAGCAACCTTCTCAAGGACAGGTGGCAAGCGAAGCCGGATTTAATAAGTTCTCAAAGTCTGTCTACTGCACGTATTATTATTTTCATCATTTAACAATAATTAGATACGATATTATCCTTAATGTTTTCCATGAGCTTATGTACTGAAGAGTCAATATAAAGTACATCAACACGCTTTTCCTAAATCTAAGCACAATATTTGGATATGTAAGGCAAGGATTTAAAAAAATTATGTTAACTGTTTACTAAATAAAGTAACTTAAATGACAACAATATCCACAGATCACTTTTCTAGAACGTGGCTCCTAGATGCCTTCATTGCCAACTGTGCGTTCTTAGTGCTTTCTAAGGAGACGTGTAGCCTCCCATTTCAAGTTACTCTGAAATAGGACGCAGCTGCTCTCTGCCTGCTGTAGTGACATTGACAGGAAAGAGAAAAAGAGAAGCCAGCAGAGGTAGGAAGCTGTGGCCGGCAGTCCTCCCTCCGGGGTCGTCTTCACTTACAGACTGGCGGCAGCTCATACTCGACCTCCAGGACCACTCTCTCCCCCACATTTTTCAGCAAGCTGATGATCTCGTCGTGGCGGAATTTGGCCAGGTTGATCCCGTTCACTGCTTTGATGTAGTCACCCACATCCAGCTGGTCACTTCTGCAAAACAATGCAACCACTACGGTGGACACATTTCCCCCACAGGGCAGTCTTCTATCTTTTTACTTTCCCTCATCTAGCTTAGCAGGGAACATAACAAATACCCAGCTTCCTCTGACTGGAACCTCAAAGGAGTGTGACTGAGCACGGTTGGGAAGTGGTAGAGGTAGCCTACTTACCCTGCCTGTTACGCCCTGCTACACAGTGGTGCCTACCATATTGTCTTTGACCTGTCTCCAATTGTTCCTCAAACCTTTTACCTCTTTTAGTTTTAAAACATCATAAAACAAAACAAAACTTAAAAACATTAGTTGTTTGGCCCCCCAGCATTGCTTCTTTAGGGATCCACCATGATCCTAGAAACTTCAAACCTTTCCATCTTCTTCCCTCTCATTTTTGACACCTGCCCTTTGGACATTTCAGAGCTTTTAATGTCTTTGTTGGGAGTGGGACCAGAGTCAGAGCCAAGGAAATAGCATATTTTGTTTCTTAGTGTTTGCTCTTCAAAAAAAATAAAAGTTGTCCACTTCATCACGACTGATAAAAAGAATATCAAGGAGTGATGTGTGATTCCCCTCTGTATGCTGTGAATACCATTGTTTAATAAAGAAACTGGCTTGGCCTGATAGGGTACAGTAGAGCTAGATGGGGAAAACTAAACTGAATGCTGGGAGAGAGAAGGCAGAGTCAAGGAGAAGACATGTAGCCCAGCAGGAGACAGCCACCAGAACCTGGTAAGCCACAGCCTCGTGGCGATACACGGATTAAAGGAGATGAGTTAGTTTAGCATATAAGACTAAGCCAGAAATACGCTTAAGCTATTGGCCAAACAGTATTGCAAGTAATATGGTTTCTGTGTCGTTATTTTGGTTCTGGGCAGCCAGGAACAAACAAGCAGCTCCTACAACAGAAGAGGAAGAAATTCTAGAGCAAGATGTAACTCTCCAAATCATTCCCATCATCCCTTGTGGCCACAGAACCCCCCATGCTCTGGGCTTTACCTACTAGACAGACTTCCAAACCAAGAGCAGGCAATGAGACCACTGGCTGGGAGTCAAAGTATCTATCACTGGACACAAAGACAAGACGAGCTTCCTGCTCAGTGTTTCCTCTAGGAAACATCTTATATCCTGGTGAGAAAGGAAAGTCTCCTTGCTAGAAAAGTAAATACTCTGCCTAGAAACTGGAGTTGTGCCTCCCTCCCTCGCTCCATCACCAGTTTACATCTTACGGGTCATCTGCTACACATTTAGGAGATCCGAATGTCACTTTTCCTCTGCGGCCCATTTGCTCTCCAGAGGCACAGTCAGACCTTAAGCAATCCTGTCGAAATTAAACCTGCGAGATCTGGGCTGCTCTTGAGGGGACACGCAAGTCCCCAGTGGCTTCAGCACAGCCCAGACAAGCCACTGGCAGAGCTGGGGAGCCTTTCCTGAAGCATACCCGCTGTGCTTCTGTGGGGAGGCGCTGCCTGGCAGACAGCAGCCGTCTTTTCTCTATCAGTGACCTTTTCTGATGAACTCTAATGTTTTGAGTTAATTATACCCCTGTACCCTTTTCTCTATTTCCCAATGAAGCAGTTACCTGGCAGCAATTCCTCCCTGCCGCAAGTTGGACACTCTCGGTTTGCCATCTTTGTCGATTCCTCCTGATACCGTCAAGCCGAGGGTGGTGCCTTCCTTCTTCATCAGCTCCACCACGGTGGAGCCCTTGAATTCCTCTGTAAAAGACACACATTCAGCCCGTTAAATGAGAGAAGAACCAGGGATGCCAGCTGCATGGTTACATGACTCTACTCCCTGCATTTCCCCTACTTCTTCATTTATGAGAAAAGACCTGGTCATTGCAGTGGCTCATGATGTTGGGTGTGCAGATGGCACCATGAAACGCCTTCTGGGAGAGGTGATTAGCCCAGCACCAGTGGGCTAGTCCACTCTGGTTTCACATACATAGTCTCAATCCTCTAGTACCAAAGACTGTATTCTGTGGATTCTACCATTCAGTAGAGAATTGTTTTCTATTTTTATAATTCAAAGTACAGCGCAATGTTGTCTGCTAGAAGGAACAGAAATTTAAATAATCACATAAATGCATAGGACATGGCGGCCAGCTCACTGTTTCCCTTCTTAGCTGAGGAAGCCAACTGCCCAAAGAGTGTTCAATATAGGCTTGAGAGATATTAACAATATTATTTCGTCTTTAAAAACCCAAAGACCATGGCTCAGGTGGCAGTTTCTATCATTTCATAAAGAATATGTCATCACATAGAAAGGCAGCATTGGTTGGTCTACAGGATTTTGGGATAATCGCCATAAAACTTTACTATTGAGGGAACACAATTTTTAAAGTTCATGGATTTTATGGGAATAACATCTATATACTAATCAGGAATTCAAATCTTTTGATTTTAGCCAAAGTAGAAGGTAGGATAACTTTAGAAATGTACTTCTTTTTGGTTGGGATGTATTGCATGAGTGAAGAATCTATTTTCAATGAAAGAGAGAGAGAAAGAGAGAGTCAACATTTAACTATGTGGTGGCTAACTGATAAACTCTGTGCTGGAGGATCCTGCCATGTTATCTTCTCCTGTTACACAAATACATTCTGGATGTGGCTGGGGAAGCCATACGATTTTCCAAATTAAGCTGAATCCAGTTATGAACTTTAGGGGTCATGCACTTCTAGAACACCAAACATACATTAAAATAGAAGGACAGTTTTGTTTTTATTTTTTTTAAAAAAGATTTTTTTATTGTTTTCCCTTTAATTTTACATTACAATTATAATTTCAAAAATCCCTATCAATGCTCATCATATAGATATTTAAACTGTTGCTGATAAATTATCCTATCAAGATATGAAAAAAACATGTTAAGGGAAGAAATAATATCTCATGTCATCTAGTGTGCAGAACAGACTCCCCAGTGAAAGAACACCAGAGGTACAAGGGTGCTAACTTCCTCTGACAGAGAGAAATGCACCCCAATCGGGACTGTCAGGATTGCTTGGTCCTACGACTGTAACGCACAGCCATTCCGGAAGTCAGCTTTTCTATGGCAGCCGCGTGAGGTTGCACTGTATCATTGCATGTTGTTCTTTATCGCAGAGTTTGGGGGAGAAGCTAAGAGTGCACACTGATGTCAGCTTTATCCACAGCATTTCATGTGAAAGAGGAGCTAGGGGCTGAAACTCAAGAACCGACGTTCTGACCAGCGGCACACCTGTCCCAGGCCCTTTATGCTATTTCTCAGAAACTTCTGTACCTAAGTCTGTTAGTATTTGCAAAGCCACTTGTGCCCACCTAAAACAAAATCTACCACGTATACAAGCCATTGATACCAATATGGGTTCAACAGTATGGAAGAAATCAACTTAAGAAATAACCCCACAGTCTTTGCTCATAGAAAGCAATGTTGCAATGTTAAAAAGATAAGTTACTAATGAACTAATATGAAGTAGTAGTTGGTGCCTTTCTACATTACAGTAAATGTAAATATTCCCAAAAACGTTGGTCAACAAAAAAACCTCTTTGTTTTTTGAATATGCAGAGTGGTTGTATACACTTAAACATCTGATTTTGACCTTCAAGTGTTTCTCTGGAAATTTCAGACAGTGTAATTTGATCATACTAATCTTTCTTCATTCTTTCTCTAAGTATTTTTAGATTACTGCCTTTTGCTTCACAACTTCATGTTCTTGGTTGTTTTTTTTTTTCTTTTCTTTTCAAATAAGCTACCCAGTTCACTTTGTGCTGCCCGAATAGGCAAGGGTATGGTTATCCACTGGGACATGTTTAACTTGCCATGGGACACACCCTTAGAGAAAACTCACTCAAGTCGGGCCATGGCGCACACCTCTAATCCCAGCACGCAGGAGGCAGGTGGATCTCTGTGAGTTCAAGGCCCGTTTGGTCTACAAGAGCGAGTTCCAGGACAGCTAGGGCTGTGACACATGTTACATAGAGAAACCCTGAAACGCTGTCTCAAAAAAAACAACCCCCCCAAAAAACCAAAACTGATTTGCTCTTCCCAAGCAGCAGTCAACTGTCAACAGCACCTCAGTTTGGGGTGGGGGATCATGGGCCTTTCCCTTTCTTGTGTTAGAATGTTGACCGACTTGATCTTGTGTAGTGTGTGTGTGTGTGTGTGTGTGTGTGTGTGTGTGTGTGTGAGAGAGAGAGAGAGAGAGAGAGAGAGAGAGAGAGAGGTCCAATTACTTCACAGTCATATTGACCTGCTGTCAGTTTCTGCTGTCCACTGCTAACAATTATCCCCTGCACAGAGACTTCTCTGATGAGGCCTGGGAGCTGCACCAATCTAAGGGTGCAGAGGGTGGTTAGATACTGTGCGCACTTGACAGAATAAGGGTAGCACGTTTATCCCTGGGACCTGTGAACTCCCCAGCTGTGGGGTTCTTGGCCAGATTTCCAGTATCAAGCACGTATTTCCTCCCATGGAGCAGGCCTTAACTGTAATCAGAAAGTGGTGGGTTACTTCATAAAATTCCTGACGTTACTACGCCCAGGGGCACATATTGCCATGCCGATCATTGGTGTAGTTCACCGGGTTCACAACTGGGTAAGATGTTTGGCCAATTCTTCTTCCGCAGGTCTGCACAGTGCCTACCAGGACTGTGAAAGCGAGTCAAAGAGACGAGCCTTCCTGACCAATAAGAACTTAATTTCTGCCTGCTTTGTGACAAAAGGACACATGGAATTTTTATTTATTTATTTATTTTTTGATTTTTTGAGACAGGATTTCTCCATAGCTTTTGGTTCCTGTCCTGGAACTAGCTCTTGTAGACCAGGCTGGCCTTGAACTCACAGAGATCCGCCTGCCTCTGCCTCCCGAGTGCTGGGATTAAAGGCGTGCACCACCACCACCCGGCCGCACGGAATTTTTAAATGGTCGTGTCATGCCTGCCATGTGGGACGTTCCAATTCACTGAAGCTTATTCCTCCTCGCGTCTCCAAGGATGTGCGCACCGCGTGAGAAGGGTTTCTGATCACACCGTGTTCAGTCCTATGGGAGGAAGCCATGTAGGTTTGTCTCTGCGAGGAAACTAGGTGCCAGGTCCTTCTCAGGTTTCTGGATGAATACCAGAAATCATGAAAAACCCAATTCCTTCAATTTAATTTTTTCTTTGGAATATAAATCCATTTATCTGGGTACTTTAAAAGCTGGTAATAGTCAATTACCCTCTCATTTAAAAATATTTTAGGCCTTTCCCTAAGAACTAGTTTTAATACCAAGAAAGAAAACATTCATGTCCCAGTTAATTAAGTAATTTGTACAGTCATTAATTCTGTGCGTCACTGAATGCTGACAATGAGCCGAACAACAGAACTCAAAGATGGAAAATGATCAGGCTATCATCCCAAGATGCTCAGACTAGGCACAGAGGCAAAGCCACAGGGTGGGGTGAGCAAAGGCAGACAGAGGAAATCATTTTGGGAACAAGGTAAACGAGAGTGTGTGTTTCCAAATGCAAGAACCATTTCACAGCGCTGCCTCCCGAACAATCTGCTTGATTTATTGATTAGGATTAGCTGAGCAGCAGCCCAGACCAAAGAAGGAATACAAATTAAGCAAGGCCCAGAAGTAAAGGTGGAATATTCTTGGAAGAAGATGTGCTGAATCACAAGGATGCTGACTACCAATAAGAACCTTTAGTCTCAAAGGAACTAATTCAGTCTGATTCGGGGGTGTTGTCAAAAGGAGCGGGAAAGAAGAGGAAAGAAGAGGGCGGGACCTGCTTCTGGAATTTGCTTCCTGCTAACCTAGAAGCTCTACTCAAACCATCAATCATTTCATGTCTTTTTTGGTGTTTAATGTTTGCATAATGATGCTATGCCAAAGAGGAATGAAGACAGATGCCTTCATTTGCATGAGTTCGCTTATATATCAAGGCTTCCTGAACAAACACGGCAGTGAAACGGGGGTGGGGGTGGGGGACTTGGGCAAGTCAGTCTATACCAGCAGTTTCTTCCCTTTGTGATTTCAACTGCAAATGTCTGCCCACAAGAGAAGACGACCTCATAGCAAATACAGCACACTCAGATTACCAGCAGCCCAGGGAACAGATGATGCCGAGCTGGCAAGGAAGAGATGGCTCAAGACTTGAGGTTGTCCTCATCACCACAATTAATTATCATTCAGGAAAAGAAAGAAAAGAAATGGCAGGTTTACATCTGTGTCACTGGTCAACATACCCCAAATAAGTCTTGCTAATAGCCTGAAATCTAGCTGTTTGCTATTTTTCTTTAGGTTTATAATTCAATATTTTAAGACTAGTAGAAAAGGAGTAGCTATTATAGGGGCCGGATTATGCAGTCCATATTCCTACATTGTATGGCAGTCAGAATTCTGAGCAACCTGGCACGGCACAGTTTGCACCTGCCAGACAGAAGGTGGTCACTTAGCCGTTTGAGATAACCTGATGCCAATTTTGCTGGGTCCAGGGGTAGGTTGATCCCAATTTTTCTGAGAAATCGCCACACTGATTTCCAAAGTGGTTGCACAAGTTTGCAGTCCCACCAGCAATGGATGAGGGTACCCATTTCTCCACAACCTCTCCAGCAAAGGCTATCCTTGGTGTTTTTGATTTTAGCCATTCTGACAGGTGTAAGATGATATCTCAAAGTTGTTTTGATTTGCATTTCTCTGATCGCTAAGGAGGTTGAGCATGACCTTAAGTATCTTTTGGCCATTTGAACTTCTTCTGTTGAGAATTCTCTGTTCAGTTCAGTGCCCCATTTTTTAATTGGGTTAATTATCATTTTAACGTCTAGTTTCTTGAGTTCTTTATATATTTTGGAGATCAGACCTTTGTCTGTTGCGGGGTTGGTGAAGATCTTCTCCCAGTTAGTAGGGTGCCTTTTTGTCTTAGGGACAGTGTCCTTTGCTTTACCCCTGGACCCAGCAATACCACTCTTGGGAATATACCCAAGAGATCCCTTATCATATAACAAAAGCATTTGTTCAACTATGTTCATAGCAGCATTATTTGTAATAGCGAGAACCTGGAAGCATCCTAGGTGTCCTTCAATGGAAGAATGGATGAAGAAAGTGTGGAATATATACACATTAGAGTAATACTCTGCGGTAAAAAACAATGACTTCTCGAATTTTGCATGCAAATGGATGGAAATAGAAAATACTATCCTGAGTGAGGTAACCCAGACCCAAAAAGAAGATCATGGGATGTACTCACTCATAATTGCTTTCTAGCCATGGATAGGGGGCCACTGAGTCTATAATTTGTGGTCCTAAAGAAGCTAAACAAGAGGGCAAACCCAAGGAAAAACATATAGTTATCCTCCTGGCTATGGGAAATAGACAAGATTGCCGGGCAAAAAATTGGAATCTTGGGGGTGGGGTGGGATGGGGGTGAGGGGAGATGGAGAGAGAAAAGTGTGAAGGAGAGGATGAGGAGAACTTGGGGAAACAGGATGATTGGGGATATAGGAAGGTTGGATAGGGGAGCAGGGAAACTCATATCTTAGTTAAGGGAGCCACCTAAGGGTTGGCAAGAGACTTGAACTTGGAGTGGCTACCAGATGCCCAGGGCAATGTCCCCAGTTAGTTCCTTGGGCACCTGACGATAGGGAACCTGAAATGAACCTATCCTATAGCCATACTGATGAATATCTTGCATATCACCATAGAACCTTCAACTAGCAATGGATGGAGATAGAGACAGAGATCCACACTGGAGCACCGGACTGAGCTCCCAAGGTCCTAATGAGGAGCAGAAGGAGGGAGAACATGAACAGGAAGTCAGGACCACGAGGGGTGCACCCACCCACTGTGACAGTGGGGCCGATCTAGTGGGAGCTCACCAAGGCCAGTTGGACTGTGACTGAAAAAGCATGGGATAAAACCGGACTCTCTGAACATGGCGGACAATGAGAGCTGACGAGAGGCCAAGGACAATGGCACGGGGTTTTGATCCTACTTCATGTTCTGGCTTTGTGGGAGCCTAGACAGTTTGGATGTTCACCTTCCTAGACCTGGATGGAAGGGGGAGGACCTTGGACTTTCCACAGGGCAGGGAACCCTGACTGCTCTTGGGACTGGAGAGGGAGGAGAAGAGGAGTGGGAGGAGGGGGAGAGGGGCGGGAGGATGGGGAGTGAAATGGGAGGTGGGGAGGAGGCAGAAAATTTTTTTTTTCAATAAAAAAAATTACAGGCTTTAGGCTCCACCCAGTTAAGAAAATAATTTATTTCATAATTTAGGACTCTAAGACCACAAGGCTCAGTATAGAACAACACTTCCTAAATTTGCTACAGGTTAAAGTCATCTCAACAGGGTACAGAGCACTCCATAAAGACAGCCAATTCCTTTATACAAATTTAGACCCTCAGGTGCTTGAAATAAAGAATAAGAATTTTTAATATTAAAAAAAAGAGAGATAACCTGATGCCATCAAAGCAAGTGGTCAGGATATGCTAATGGAATTCTGCTCCTTCTACTGTAGTTTAGGAGGTTGCCTGGGGAAGAGGTGTTTTTTTTTTTTTTTTTTTTTTTTTTTTGGTTTTTCGAGATAGGGTTTCTCTGTGGCTTTGGAGCCTGTCCTGGAACTAGCTCTTGTAGACCAGGCTGGTCTCGAACTCACAGAGATCCGCCTACCTCTGCCTCCCAAGTGCTGGGATTAAAGGCGTGCGCCACCACCGCCCAGCGGAAGAGGTGTTTTTCAATCTATATGACAGAACAGGCATAGATAGGAAGACAAAATGGGCATAGATAGGTGTGGATGTGACCTAAGACATTCTCCCTGTTACCTAGGAAACAGAATGCTAATGAACTTCCCCCTCAGTTTATGCTTTGATATAAAAGCTTTTTGGAGAATAAACGTGGGTGATTTTTTTAGGATGTGAATTCAAGATCTCATGAAGGATCACTGAAAACTCGCTCCTGATAGAATCACATGGGTTGTGTTTTCATTCCCACACCTCCACTCTGGAACAAGAAATGGTTTGTGTCTGGGCCTGACCCTGACAAGCCATGGTGGAGGAAAGCAAAATGATCATGAAAAAGTTTTTATGAATGATATGAAAATTTAGTAACATAGGTGTTTACAAAAGTAACATAAATGATAATGCACATATAGCTTATGTATGGGTGAGTTTGTGTCTGTGTCTCTGAGTGAATGTGCACATGTGTGTTTGTGCATGTGCTAGCCAGCGGTTGACACTGGTTATTTTCTTCAATTGCTCTCTACCTTATGTTTTATTTAGCACTAAATAAAATCAAAAACAAAAAACAAAACAGGTAAAAGACCTACCATGCATCAGCTAACACTCCAATAGAGAGTACAAGCCACCACAAACGTGTTCATTTTCTCTAAATTAGTCTATAAAGTTGACAGTATCAATAAAAGCACCAATGTGAGCCAGGCGATGGGAGCATATGTGTTTAATCCCAGCACCCGGGAGGCAGAGGCAGGCGGATCTCTGTGAGTTCGAGGCCAGCCTGGTCTACAAGAGCTAGTTCCAGGACAGGAACCAAAAGCTATGGAGAAACCCTGTCTCGAAAAATCAGAAAGCATCAATGTGATGTTTGGAGAATGTGGCAGAGTTTATATAGCTATAGAAACAGAATATGTGTCCTCGTGGCAGTTCTGTGGGAATTTCCCGCAGGATCTAGCTTGTTCTTCAGGATTTCTGGGGGAGAGTAGGAGAAACCCGCCCATCATGTCTCCTTGACAGAGGTCATGGAACTCTGCCTGGATGTCACATGTCCAAAGACAGCTCTCAGAAAGAGGGACCTGGGGTAGAGATTCTGGCGAAGCCCTCAGTGCCTGCCTCCCCAAATTGCCAAGACTCTGCATGCATTTGTATACAAAGAACAAATAAAACAAAACACAAATTAATAAAAATATAACAAAACAACAGAAACGAATAATGGAATAGTGCATTCTGAACCCACAGTGGACCATGTCCTACCTTATTGTGTTCTAAACTGCTTTGCAGAAAGGCATGCATGATAATGTTTTGTTCTGTAAGCCTAGCTTTCTAGATACTCCTATCTCATTGTTTATTCAAAATTAATTATTAAGCTTAGACCAGGAGAAGGGAGTTGGTCTTGACTTTCTGAAAGGGTGCTGAATTTGACCAAATGAAGGAAATTACCAATGTTATGAACATGGCAGAAACTGGGGAAGGGGTGGAAGTGATGCTTGGCTTAGGGCTAGGGTGGTAACCGCCATGACTAGTAAGAGATGATAGTGCTGAAGCCTACGAGGGTCCTGTTCGGTGTGGGAAAGCGGCATTCTGGATGGTTCTGAGAACCTCAGTCTTGGAGGCAGCCCAGGTTGTGGGCTGGAGGCGGGGGAGGGGCTAGAGCCCGAGGCTGCTGGCATGTGCCAATCCTTCCAGCTTCTTAGTTCCACCTGTGCATCAGGGAAACTTTGAAGGTACCAATTCCCAGGTCTTGTCACGAACAATTGAACCGGAACTTCTGCTGATAGGATTGTTTGATATTATATTTCTTTTCCTGGTTAATAAATACATTAATTCAAAAAAATTCTATGTAGAAAATCCAGACACCCACATTGTGACTGGAAAATTACTCAGGGGTCTACGGTGTATCTGTGTCAAGCTTTTAATGATGCTTTGAGATCATTGTTGAGTCACATGCATAGGGAATAATAGTGAGGGCACTGCGCCTAGCATCTTGTAATGTTGTCAGACATCAAACCCAAAACAGCAGCATCAGTGAAATCAAGACACACAAATCTTCTGTTAGCATAAGGGATAAGCACATTGCTTTTCTATAGACATACCCCCTTTCTTAACCTCTGGCCACCTATAATTTCTGTTTTTGTAGCTGTGATGTTTCAAGAATGCTAAATAAGTGGAATCATGCACTGTGAATGGGAAGAAACCCTTCAGGGTTGACCGCCCATCCTCCTCTTCCTCTTCCTGTCTGACATTTAGCATTATTCCCTACCGTTTCATCCAAGCTGGGATTTTTCTCTTTTTTTCTTTTTCTATTTTCTTTTTTCTTTTTTTTTTTTTTTTTGCCTCAGTAATCTGTGAGAACTATTCACAGTTGAAGCTATACTACAGTTTGGGTGACTATTACCTGTTGAAAGTCATCTTGTTTGTTTCAGATCTCGGTTATTATTAAGGAGGTCACTCTAAAGATCCATGTGAAGGTTTCACGTGAACATAAGTATTCATTTTTCTGGAATAAATTCCCAGGAGTATAATCTGTAGGCCATAGAGTAGCTAATATTTAGTTTTCTTACAAACTATTCAACTGCTTTCCAGAGTTCTCACTGTTATGTCTCTATTTGTAGTATATAAATCATTCAATTTCTCTGTGTCTCACCACGTAATTGAGATTGTCACTGATACTTATTTTAGCCCTCGGATAAGCGTATGTGTATTTCTAACTCCTCACTGTTGAGCTGGGGATCACTTGGCTGCTACAGACAGGAACAGTTTGCTCTGCTGAACAGCTGCTTACAGACACTCCCTCACAGGATGGAAACGGTCCAGCTTCTTGATACGGTTTTCTGTGGAGGTAAACACTCCTAATGTAAATAGAGTCCGACTGGTGCACATTTAACAGCATCTGCATTTGTCAACGGTTTTGCTCTTGCTCGACCCACAGTCTCCGAGCTTGCTTTATGGCCAAAATTATGATTTATGTGGAAGTCTTTGACCTAATTGTAGTTAATTTTCATACAGGGATTTTTCATTTTTTTTTTTTGCCTAAAGATGTCCAATTACTCAGTGACATTTTCTAGATGTTCACATTTATGAAGCTGCCTTTGCATCCTGTCAAAAACACGTCAACCTTAGTGACACGGTCCATTTCTTGTACCCTGCTTGCCCCTGTTGCTGATGTGGCCAAGTCCCCATTACTGTCCTCTGGTCTTAGTGCAGCTTTATAATGTATTGAAATTCAGTAGACAGATTGATTCCTCTTATTTTTTTCAGTTTCTTAAATGGTTCTTTTTTTCTATATAATTTTGAAAATAATCCTTTCTATAGTTATAAAAATGATCCTGAGACTTTAATGGGATGTGACAACCTTATTCAAAGATTTGGAAATAATTAAACTCTTTGTTGCCCAGACATTTCTGTTTGGTAAAAGATAACAAATTTATCGAGTTTTTACTTAATTTGTTTCTTTGCTTTCATTCACAAACATTGTCCCAGTTTTGAACATATAAGTTCTATATTGTTTTGCTAGTTTTACATCTAAGCACTCTCTCCAGTTATCATAAATAATATTCTATTACTGAGTTCAATAAACATTGTTCCTTGCTAGGCAATAAGCATATAACTGACATATATATATATACAAAATATAATATACAATATATATAACATAATACACACACACACACACACACATATATATATATTATTTCCTATTATTTGTGGGAGTCGTTTGTGAGTTTTGGGTGAGTTTCCTTAGGGCATTACGATGTGTGTCTTATGCACAAAACTATTTCATGTATAAAACATAGAAAAAAATTTTCTATGTTTTCTTGTTTTCCACATACATGTCCTTATTTTCCTTTCTTGCCTTAAGTTATGGTGAGTTTCTAACTAAATACTGGATTGAAGTATTGAGAACAGTCTTTGGAAGAAAGGCATTTGGGGTTTTATCATTACACTAGCTATAGCTTTTTGTATAGACACTCTATTAAATCGATGAAGTTAATAAATGTTTCTAACTTTCAAAGAGAATTTTAAAGCCATAAGTATGTTATATTTTTTCAATTGTTTTGCACTGACCAATATGATCTTGTAATTTTTAGCTTGATAATATATTGAACTACAGTAAGAAATTTTTCTAGTATTAAGTAAACCTTATATTTCTAAAATGAACACCACTTAGTCATATGTTATAATATTAAAAACAAGTTGTTGAATTCTAATGCTAATATTTGTATTAATAATTACTCTATTCATATTAAGTAGTAATATATGTGTCCTCTTAATTTCTTTTTTGTGTTGTCTTTTGTTAACATCAAAATGGCCTTAGCTTTCTTTCCTTTTTTTTTTTCTGAGACAGAGTTTTGCTTTTGTTGACAGTTTATTATTCTGAAGCTGAGACTTTCATTTATTTATTTATTTATTTGGTGGATGCTATGATCCAAGCAAGATCATGTGAAAATCAGTGTGGAACAGAAAATACGTTTGCAGACATTGATTTGGTTTGAGGGTCTGGGAAGTCATACAATGTGTAGCAAGCACACTGAAATAAACTTTGTTATTTTATGTTTTTCAGATAGTAACTAAGTTGTTGGGAGAAAATATGCATTATATTATTTGAACTTAACTATAGAATCAGTTTTGGAGCTTCATTTGGGTCATGTGACATTACCAAGACTCTAAAGAGTTCATAAAGAGAGAAAGTTTGCAAACTTCTGCCATGGCTTTACTTATCCCAACTGCATCCAACAAATAGAATGAGAAGAGATTTCCTGAAAACCGTCATATTTCAAGGACAGCAGCTCATTTTCAATTCATACCTAACTTCAAAGGAGGCTGAGGACTAGAGTGGAGAGTGTAGAGAAATACCCAGACAGCTCAGTCAGAAGATTCTGGTTCCAGGCGGCTATGCTCCACACAGGCAATGTGAGAACCTGAGGTATTTCAACATTTATGCAGAAGGCACAGGCTTTCGATATACCAATGGAGAGGAATTCCTGAGTTAGAGATGGATTCAGATTGTGAGGAAGAGGAGGCCAAAGAGGACCAGCATTTTCAATTTTTTTTTTAACCTGGTAGATATTGGTATCTGTACCTAAGAAAGGAAATCTAGAAAGTAGGAAATTTTGGTTTCTGGGTGACTGAAGTACAAAGAATCACATATAAGAGAAACTTATGAGACTGAAGTTACGGAGAAAGTTTTAACTCTTTAAAATTTTATCTTATGTATATGGGTGATTGGTCTGCATGCATGTCTGTGCAGCAATGCATGCCTGATGTCTGAGGAGGAAGTCTGAAGACGGCATCCATGCCCCTGGGGCTGGAGTCATAGACAGTGTGAGCTGCCATGTGGGTTCTGGGAATTAAACCTGGATCTTCTAAAAAGTCAACCAGTGTTCTTAATCACCGAGCCAACTCACCATCTCTCTAACCCCGACTCGGGTTATTCTGCTACATCCCAACGTGCTCTATAAGACCCTCATTCTAGCAATAAAAGAGAAGGCATATTGTAAGAGCCCCAGGAAGCGTGTTCGGCAACATAGATGCTGCTGAGGTGCTTTGCCTCTTCAGGTTTCATGAACGGCTTAGATTAAACACAAAGCAACAAAACAAAACCTTGAACAGAGAAAGAAACGCTATTGATGAGAACTCCATATATAGGTCACACATTTGGAAATACTGGGGTCAGAGACTGTTTTTGTTTCCTTCTGTGTACTTACTGTGGGTAACAGTGGCTTATACAGTAGCAGATGTGTCCTGGTACCTGCTGGCTTGTGGCTTACATGATGAAGGAACAGGCAGTTATTTCCCAAGGCTTATATGACTGGATATTATTATTATTATTATTATTATTATTATTATTATTATTATTACAAATGCCTTGGTAATGGGAATTGGGGTTCACATCCCAGCACCACAGACATATCTGTGTGGCTTTTAGAAAGGATGTTATCATTCATGCTATGATTTGATCTGTATATTACTCATAGCAAAGTCACTAGGACACCTATCCCTCTCAGGAACTACGCAGGTGCTTCTTCCAGTATTCATTACAGGCTCTCCCCAGCATCACTGGGTTCAGCAAAACTGCAGGGATCAAAGCTGAGCTGCTGTGATAAACAGCTGCATCTTCAGTTTTAGTTCTTGCCCCAGTCTCGCAGAATAAAGTCTGTTGGCACTTTCCACGTCTGGGTAGTGGCATGAAGAATCATGCCAGAGACTCTCGCACCCTCTAGGAGTCAGAGTATGAAGTAGATTTGTGGATGAGCAGCATACGAATAGCCAGCGCGAGCGTCCGGGTGAGCTACAATTATGCTCAGGGTTGATTTCAGCAGTGATTGGGACAGTCAGATTCATACCTGCATGTTTTTATTCTTGGAGTACTTAAAAAAATGTATGTGTGTGTGTGTGTGTTGATGAGTGTGAGCATGGGTGTGTAAGCACTTCCCTCATTTCAAAAATAGGGATAACAACACTATGTGTCCTATAGGGTGTTTGGAATATTCAGTGGGAAAGTTCTCATGAGCAGTTTACAGCATCTGTCTTATAGAGTTTAATCTCGTGTGTAGAATACAGTGAAAACCGTGGGCCTTCAATCCAAGACAGCTTTAGAGTCGTTTCAGAGGAATTCACTCTTAAACACTTTTCAAAACTTACGTAAGAAATTAGGATCTCTAGAGCAGCAACCTGTGGGTTGCCACCCCTTTGGGGGTTGCATATCAGAGATCCTGGATATCAGATACTTACATTACCATTCATAAAAGTAGCAAAGTTAGAGTTATGAAGCAGCAGTGAAATAATTTTATGGTTGGGGGTCACCTCAACATGAGGTACTAGATTAAAGGGTCACAGCATTAGGAAGGTTGAGAACCACTGCTGTAAGGGTTTGAGCAATGTGTCAATCAAAGAGCATGTCAATTGATAACATGTATGCATGTTAACTACTACAAGTTATAGGCCAGTATGGAGTACCCAAATCTACCAACTGCCTAACAGTCTAAATGGAAATATGTCAGAGACAGGATGAGGTCCATTGATCTCAAACTTCTCCCCTTACCCAGCTCTGTGGATGCTGACTAGACATTTAGCCCTAAGAGTTCATACGGTACAATGGAAAAAAAAAGTCAAGCAAGAGACCCAGTAATTTTACTGGTTGAAAGAGCTCCAAGCAATTTCCCTTTGAGAAAACTCAGCATCCATTACTTTCAGGTCAAAGTGGTTAATACTCTCGGTGAGAGTTGTTGACATGATCGAGGAGTGGGTATTCAGAGTTAAACTCCAGCAATCGGCCAGGCTAGCTTCAAAATTACTCTGGCTCCTCAATGTTCCCCTAAGGAAGGTAACTACACTCTTACAGCTACTTGTGGACTGTTTCAGCCCAGAAAATATTTTTGGAACATCTGTAATTGCCAGCCTCTGTGCCAGCAGCTAACACAACGAAGACTAATAGTTGCCACCTTTACTTTTCTGCAGTTCACGTTCTAAGTGTCTGAGACAAACGTCCCTACCGAGGACATTAGTGAACAGTCAGCAGCATGGCCTGGGAGCCTACCATGGAGCAAGGGTCCGACACGCTGTCCTGGGGAAGAGCTGGCATTAGAGCTCGAGGCTCCTTACACGGGAACAGCAATCTACTTACATTCTCACTCTCATTTCCATGTAAGAGAGAGAGAAAGTGACCAGAACTCGTTCAGCTAATTCATGATGCGTCATTAAAGGAAATAATTTGTTCCACCTATCTGTTTCAATACCCATCTGTTGTGATATCTTGTATCAAATGAACAAATTCTCTGGCCTGAAAGTCCAGTGAGCAATAAGAGATGGAAGATTTGTCTCATTTAGCAGGATAGGTGAGGAGAAGGAACTCTCAGGAGGATGAACCCAAGGTACAGACATGATCGGATATGCAGCACACTTCTGAAAGCCACCTTTGGGGGCTGGGGCAGATGACCTACAACCTGAGAAGGAGGCTGCCTGCACGCCGGGGCTCTCACTTCTTCCAGAACAATGGAAAAAGAAAGGGCTTTGAGATCCCTGACGTCAAAGCAGAGACTCTTCCCATAATCTTTTGCAAGAACTTAATAACACACAGGTTTGGTCTTCTGCTTCCACAGGCACCTAAGAACTCATACATTCCGATCCCTTGATTGAAATGGTACATTTAAAAACACCCCCGATACTTTGAAAGACTATCCAGTATTTTCAAGTAGTTTATGCTCTTTAAGATGTTCCCACACCTACTACCTAATTTAATTCTCAGAACAATCCCAGGAAGAAGATCACAATCCATTTCTGAATCCCAAAAAGCCCCCCCACCCCCCAAAAAAACCCTTAAAAAATCAGCTTTTTTTTGTTGTTGTTGTTTAGCAGAATTTGTATCCATTCTACATATATAGAGAGTTGAAGCTTGACAAAATGGAATGCCAGACATTTTCCGAGTCATCAAATAGCAGATACTAGAATATGTAACCAAAAGGTGATTGGAAAAGAACTGAAAACCAAGGCAGGCTCTGGCTGGCTTCGACCCACCAGGCAGACAGTAAATCAGTCACTTAATCTTGCGACAGATGCCATATGTCAGGGCTGTGGATTTGACTTTCCTTTGTTTATGAGACTCGATCCATTTCAAATAAAGGGACAGATGGAAACTAACAGTGCAGTCACAGCAGATAAACAAGAGGCGGGGCACCCAGGGAGCTCGGTGAGCTCTTCATGGATAAACCCCAAGGCCGCTGCAGACAGGCTGCATTTTATTATAACTCTGCCTAAGACCCACTGGGACTCTGGGCTGGAGGAGCCTGAAGTGGCCATAGCAAGGACAACTCTCATGCCCTACTTTGGACTTCTCCCACACTAACAAGGAGGACACCACTATCTTCTGACCCCCAGCATGGTCCAGTTCTTTTCTCCTGATCCACAAATTCAAAAACAAAGCAAAAGTCTAGATTATTGCTCGTTGTTAGGGTAAACAGCATAGTAACTAACAGATCAGCATTGCTTTGGCTCCATTCTTTAATCCCGACCTCAGCCTCACTCTGCATGCTTCAGCTATCTAAACCCATCTTCCATCATTCCATCTATTCATCCATCCACTCTTCTTCCACCCTCTCCTTGAGTATCTACTGGTCATTTTCTGCATGTCAAATACTTTACTATCAATCCAAAAAGGCAAAGTCCTAGCTTCCAAGAAATTTTTGTTTGAGTAAGAAATATCTTAGAACATTAAAAACCATACTAATCCAATCAATGGTCACTAGCAAATCAGAGGCTTAGCCTGGGGCAAACCAGAGATAGTAACTTGAAACATATTTACCAATGGTTTATTGTATCTCAGGTAAACCATCTACATTGCCTTGAGAGAGTTATTAAGTTCTTATTGTGACTTGACTTCTGAACTATAAAATCAGAAACCTAAATACATGGTTTGAACTCTCACCATAGCTCATTCACTTTAAAATATCACAATGTCTAAAGCAGATACTATGCTGTCAACTAAATTGTAATTTACTGCCTTCTTATTGCTAAAAGTTAAAAAATTTTGTACTTATGAAAGAACTCAAAATACCTACATGAGCAGGAGAAGCAAGTGAAATAAATTAGCTATGGCGTTTCCTGAAAACCTCAGCATTCACTGTCTGAACCAGTGTTTTCTTTACAACATTGTTCTCTGGGCATCACGAACCTGGTGATGTAGCATTGCCCAGGCCAAGCCCAGTTTTTGTTTCTTGGATTTTCTTTCAACCTGATGATATTCACCTTCAAGTTTTAATTCTTATTATTATGGTGAAGTGACCCCAGAAGCTTACATTTTGAGTGTTTTGTCTCCAGTTTTGCGGTGCTTAATTTTAAAATAAAAATGGACATCAGGACTGTGAGGGGTGCACCCACCCACTGAGACGGTGGGGCTGATCTATTGGAAGCTCACCAAGGCCAGATGGACTGGGACTGAAAAAGCATGGGATCAAATCGGACTCTCTGAACATGGCCGACAATGAGGGCTGCTGAGAAGCCAAGGACAATGGCACTGGGTTTTGATCCTACTGCATGTACTGGCTTTGTGGGAGCCTAGCCTGTTTGGATGTTCACCTTCCTAGACCTGGATGGAGGGGGGAGGACCTTGGACTTCCCATGGGGCAGGGAACCCTGACTGCTCTTTGGACTGGAGAGGGAGGGGGAGGGGACTAGGGGGGTGGGGAGCGGAGAGAGGAGGAGGGAAAAAGGAGGCGGGGAGGAGGCAGAAATTTTTAATAAAAGAAAAAAGAAATTATTAAAAAAATGGAAATTTATTTTTGAGACAGAATCTTACTGTGTAGGCAGGGCTGGCCATGAATCTTTGTAGAGCAGACTGGCCTTGAACTCACTGAGATCTGCCTGCCTCTGCCTACCAAGTGCTGGGATCAGCTGATCTTGATAATGAGAGACACGAATACACTGTATTTACATCATTTCCACCCCTCTCCTTTTCCCTTCCAATTCTCCCCTTCCCTCCACTGTTGGATTCATCTCCTTTTATAATTATTGTTGTTATATATCCCCCCCTCTCACACTCACATGTATGCACACATCACACACATGCACACATCACACTAATGCATACATGCAGGCTCACAAACACAGCTACATGCACAGGCAGTGTTGCTCATACGTACATGTGCTTTGGCCTGAGCATGGAACTGGTATCATATCATGGGTTTCATTTCTTTCAGCAGCCACTACCTGTCTATAGTTTTTCAACCAGAGATGGAATCTGGTGAAATTTACCCCCTTGGCATGTCAACTGGTCCAATTAGCATGAAGATCTTGTTTTAGGCAACAACATTATTGACACAACATCTCTGTCATTTCAAGAAAACACTATCTAGTAGCAGGCATCTCTTGATCCTCTCTAACTTTCTGCTTCCCCTTCCTCAATATTCCTGGAGCTGTAGGTATGGAGGTTGTGTTGTAGATCCATTAGCTGTAATTGGGCTCCCTATGGTCCATTATTCCCTAGGTCAGTGGTTCTCAACCTATGGGCCATGATCCCTTTGTGGGGGTCAAATGACCCTTTAAGGGGGGTTGCATATCAGACATCCTGTATATTAGATATTTACATTACAATTCATAAGAGTAGCAAAATTACAGAAAAGAAGTAGCAATGAAAATATTTTTTTATGACTGGGGAACATGAGGAACTATACTATAGTATACTAAAGGGTCATAGCACTAAGAAGGCTAAGAACCACTGCTCTAGGAGCTGCTGAGATTACCCATCGGATGGTAGTTCCCAGAGGCATCATGACCCAAGAGTAATTATACCATCAAGAATTTAATCAAGCTGGGCGATGGTGGCGCACGCCTTTAATCCCAGCACTTGGGAGGCAGAGGCAAGCGGATCTCTGTGAGTTCGAGACCAGCCTGGTCTACAGAGCTAGTTCCAGGACAGGCTCCAAAACCACAGAGAAACCCTGTCTCAAAAAACCAAAAAAAAAAAAAAATTAAAAAAAAAAAAGAATTTAATCACAAAGAGTCTGAACCAAGCCATCTACAGCCAACACTGATGAAATTACAAATGCTAGAGGCTTAAGAACAACCATAGAAATGCTTCATGCTTTCACAGATGTTGAAAAGCATAGGACAGCAACTGGGTGGGTCATGGGATAGCTCGAATATAGTATGTTTTCCCAAATTGTATTTTCAAGTGGAATTTTCAAAGCACCCAGGGAGAAGGAGACCAAATAGATATAACTCTGAGTTTCTGGTCCCAACTTCATCTGTTCTTGCCCATGTTCCCTGCTGTAAGATGCTGTGATACACATACCTATGTGTGTATCCTTGTCCACGGGCAGGTGCAGCCATCCCCAGCTCTGGCATTCTGTAGTCTGTGATAACAATGTACAAGGGAAACAATGCTATAATCCATGTGTGTATCCTTGTCCACGGGCAGGTGCAGTCATCCCCAGCTCTGGCATTCTGCAGTCTATGATAACAACCTACAAGGGAAACCACTGACACACTTCTGAGAATTTCCCTGGCACAGGCACCTTCCAAAGTCCTGGGAAGAATCCATATCTTTGTAAGGTCTTGTTGGATTTTGAAAAGTGTCTATTTTTCGTTCAGATGCCGCAAGGCCTACATCTTCCATTAGTTTGGTTCTCAACCTTCCTAAAGTGACCCTTTAATACAGTTCCTCACGTTGTGGTGACCCCAACCATAAAATTATTTTCACTGCTAATTCATAAGTGTAATTTTGCTACTGTTATGAATTGTAATGTAAATATCTGATATGCAGGATATCTGGTATGTGACCCCAGTGAAAGGGTCATTCAGTCTCAAGGGGTCATGACCCACAGGTTGAGGACCACTGCTTCAGTCATTTCTCATCTGTATAGCACTTAGCATGACCTGGTCAGACATGCATTTGATTCCGATCAACATCCAGGAACTGTTGAAATGCATGAAGATTTCCAAGGACAGATAATTTGCCTAAGGGCCCACATCGGGAAAATCTGTTAGAACTTACAAACATTGGCTGTGATTTAAAATTCCACCTTCTTTCCATGGTGACATTGTCTAACAAGGACTGATCCCACTGTTGATGGGATGTCTTATCAAAAGAAAGCTCTGGGCTCCAGCAAAAACAGTTCTAAGCCTATTTTTCTTCTGCTTCTCGAATGTAGACATGAAACATTAAAACAAATTGCCTTTCCAGTGCGTTTGGTGAAAGTGACTTTCACACAACGGATAAAAGAATATTTGGGGATTTGGAATGAGTTAGCGACTTGTCAGACTCTTGTTTGGAGGTTCACATCAGTTCCGGAGGATAACATTTTGTTTTAAGATTCTGGGAAAACACATTTAAAGAAAGGCAGTTACCTCTTTACTGTTTTAATCTCTGTTCAGTTCAGTGATTGATGTATGCACTGGCGTGTATTTTCTCTTATCTGAAGTCTGGATATATATTTCCTGCAAGTGCATTATTTCTGCCTTCATGTGTTTTCATCTGCACATTTCCCTCTGACAGTCTCACTGTGAGGTCTGAATGTGCTGCCCGCTCTTGTTCCCAAACAGGAAGTGGATGGAGGGCAGCTTCCCTTCAAAACCACGCTGCCTTTAAAATCCATTAAAGGCTATCTCGGGAAGCCTGCAAGAGCATTACAATAATTGCTTCTCTTACCCAGGTGGAAAAAGACATATCTGTCAACCAAAGAAGTGCAAAAGCAATTAACACCTCTATATTCTTCTGGGAAATTGCCTAAATTAAAGAAATAACAGGGTGGTATCACAGTTATTACATGCTTAATATTTCATAATTAGCATAGATGTAGGGGTCCTCAGAGGGTCCCCCATGTGCCCTCCCCAGGCCACCAGAGCCTGGCTAAATATGAACAGGACACAGAGCATATTTGTTTACATATGTGTCACCTGCGATTCTTGGGTTACATTTTTCAAAAACTTAATGCAGACCTGGGATTAGACTATGCACTGATAAACTTAACATGCAGGTCCATATAAGTTTCCAACAAATAACGTCCCATGAACAAGAAGCACACATCTGGATTCTGTGATGCCATCCACAGACGAGCCTTATCGGGCTTCCTCCGGGGCTGCAGTGCCATACAGAAAGTTTACACATTTCAGAGCTTATGTGCACAGAATGGGGGTGCACGAAGGAGTCCGAGAATTAGATGGGTGTGAATGCCCCATAACAGCCGCTGATCTAGTTAGCACAGAGGCTCAATCTTTCAACGTTTCTTTCCCAAAAGATGGCATGTGGTCCTTTTGCATGCAACACAGACAAAGAAATCTGGTTAGAAATTTTGAGACATAGAAATACAGAGCCTTGACAGATCTTTTCCTTAGGAGATAAACCAGCATGTCACAGGAGAGGGAAAAAAGTACTTCTATTTCTTGAGGTATAAAGATAACTCTTGGCATCCTCAGAAACACACACACGCGCACATGCATGCACCATGCTCCAGTTTCCTCTTTGGCAGAGGCTGGCCAGGTAAAGTTGGAACTACGGAGCATACAAAGAAAAGCACTGTTGCTTCTGAAAAGATGCTTCAAGAGTCTGGTGTTCATTCACTTTGCTCCGCAGCAGAACAAAAGTCTCAGGTGACCTCCAGGGCCTGCTGACTCATGACCACCTACACATGCGTGTCTTCCTGTGTGCCTACCGTCACCACCCGTATCGTGTCTGAACAGCTCACTCACTCCCACGTGAGAAACTCATTCAGACATCAGCTCCGATGAATAACTACTAGTTAGGAAGTCCTTTATATGCCTGATTTCATAAGCAGTAGTAGACACAATCTTCTGATTCTCCAGGGTCCATGACTCCTGAGGCCCAACTCCCTGATGCTGTCCCCACACTTGTGGTTTAAATCTGAAATGTCTCTCAATGGGCCTGATTTAGGATGCTCAATTCCCAGGCAGTGGTGCCGCTTGAAATGACGTGGGGCTGTGTTAGCATAGCTAGCTTACCAGGAGTGGGCTTGAGAAAGGACCACATTAACAATGAAAACACTTTTAAACTATAAACTCTTTTCCTCCCTTATGAGGTACCTGATGGGTATTTTGGCTACAGTGATGCTAAAAACCCATCTTGAGGAGATGGGTGTGGCCTGTGACTTGTATCTAACCAGGAGGTTCCAGATGTATGTTACCGAATTTATGTGCTGAATTCAGTGCCCAGCCTCCTGGAGACTTCCTTCCTTTGTGACCAATGCGGTAGTAGAGAGTAATGGGGGCTGAAGGTGACCTCCAGAAAACACAATTAAGGTTTTGTACTTAAGTCTGCCAACAGACGGAGTGAATGAGCTTGGGAATAGATTCCTCTTTCATCAAACCTCAGATAACACTCTGGTTTTGTAAGACCCTAGGGAGGGTAGATAAGCCACATTCAATATCCTAATATACAGAAGCAGAGAGATAATACATGTGTATGGTTTTAAGCTGCTGGATTTGCGGTAATATTGTTAAGCAGAAGTAGACAATTAACATAGATGCTTCGTGTGTATTAACTTGTATAATCCTCATTGTAGTCTCATTTTGCACAGCGGGAATGCTGAAGCATGAAACCTAAGCAACCGGCTTATTTCCACAGAGCAGCAGGTAGGCGGGCTGCTGACACTGGAGCAAAGCAGGGTGGCTCCAGAGCCTGCTTCTAACCTAAGGAGCATGGCCTTAAATCGCCTCCAAATCGCATTTCCCATACTGTATCCAACTAGCATGAGCCAAACATCCAAACAACACGCTAGACATACAAACCGGATGAAGGAACTGTGTGTAACCTGATCGGCCAGCAGAGAGCACGGAATGCAGGAAGAGCAACAGGCGTTGCCTCTAAGTATTTTCTGGCAAAACTAAAACACATCCATGGCTGCCCTGTACCAGGGGAGTAACAGTGGCCGCTAACTGCTTGTGTATGAGCCCGATTTCTGCCTTTAAAAACACACACCCCTATGTTCTTATGAAAGGAAGTATTTAAAAATATCGACAACTTTTGGTTCAAATGGTGTGCTGTTAATTGGCTTAGCGTGGCATCAACTGCATAAATGCCTCCACTCCTCTCTTGTTTCTCCTCTGAAAAACTGAGTGTGATCTGTCCATCAGTATATGGTACTTTCAGGCAGTGCCAATTTATTGATATTATTCCTGTTATGATGTCTGTAGAGATTTACCCTTCGTAAAGATCTCTCTTAACAACCTGGGAGCTGAAAGGTTCGAGCTCTGAGGCGCATTGAGACTGACACCCAAAGCCTTCCTAGGAGAGAGTTGAGGACTTGGGATGGGACGTGGTGCTCGGCTTTCAGCAGAGTGACGCTTGTCATTCTTAACATCTGTTAAGTGTTTGTCAAATTTGTTGCTAATTCTCTGCTAAGTAGAGCCGTATATTGTGCAATAATCAGGAAGACAGTCTACTTCCAAGCTACAGCCTGAGTAAAATAATTTCCAAGTCAGTCTTCTGCTAAGAGATAAGAGAAGACACTTGAGACTACAGGACCACACACACACACACATGCACACGCACACACACGTTGTTATTGAATATAGTTTGAGAGAGCTACTTCAGCCTCTGTGAGCCTTAATTTCTTTATCCATAAGACTGAGTTAATTCTTTTCTTTTTTGATTAAAAAAAAGAGAGGCTAGATTTTTTTTTTTTTATATCATATGGATTCCTAGAAGCTTCTTCTTTCTCTTCTGAAACCTAGATAAATAGCATGGAAATAAATATTCAGGACAACTGAACAAAAGCTGTAGATGGCCTCGCATTATAAGGAGCATGGCTGACAGGAGAAAACCTAGCCTCCAGAAGTCATGAGATCAAGACCTGTGAGTTTTAGCTGACAGTACGATCAATGCAAATATCCCTTCACCTAAAAGTGCAGCCTTAACCTACATCACCAGGCCAGGGAAAGCAATGAGTTGCTCGTACCTTGTTCTCTTCACAAAGCCGTCAAGGGAAGGTATTCAGTTTGGTCACCTCGAATGCTAAAGAGCATTGACAATCTGAGAAAGACTAGCGGAGAGTGGAAATCACATCGCACATAACAAAGGACTTAGGGAGGAATGTGTCTTGCTTGGTTTGAAAGCAACAACAGCAGGAAGAGATGATAAATGCATTCAAGTATGCCCATGAATGGCTGGAAGAGAGAGCGGAATAATTAGAACAGTCAACAAGTGATGGCTTGAGGTGGAAAATTCAGTGCATTGGCACAATATAAATGCTCAATAGGCAGAGATATGAAAAAAGTGGGGACTGCTGTGCAACACAGCCAGATCTGTGTACGCAATCATATTTAAGTCAGACAAATTGAATATAGGATTTTTAATATTGAAAGCAGAATGTAGAAGAAGAGAAAGTGTGTGTTTGACATATAGTCATTAAAGTAGCCTGTTGTAGAATATTCCTTTACATTGCATGACAATATGTCACTATGACTCGTTTAATGAAAAGATAAATGGCCAATAGATAGGCAGGAGTTTGGCTGCAGACAGAAAGTTGGGAAGAAGGGCAGAGAAGCCAGACAGGTAATGAGTTGGACACATAAAATGAGATATGGTTAAAAGTCACATGATAGAATGTAGATTAATAAAAATATGGGTTAATTTAAGTTATAAGAGCCAGTTAGAAACAAGTCTAAGCTATCAGGCGAACTTTCATAATAAGAGATCTCCATGTGGTTATTTGAGAGCTGGCTGGAAGAACAGATAAAGACTTGCTATAAATCTACTTATAGTAGTCTGAATCCTACTTCTACCTCACCCTTTATAAGGAATGATTCATAAAAATTACGGGATCCTAATGCAGACAAAACAAACCCAGACCACACTCAATTGAGAATCCTGTGGTGGTGGTGGGGAACTCAAACTATTTAAATGGCTGGTTTGGGGGGAACTTTTATATTTATTTATTTATTTATTTATTTATTTATTTATTTATTTATTTCTTAAAGATTTCTGCCTCTTCCCCGCTACCGCCTCCTCCCATTTCCCTCCCCCTCCCCCAATTAAATCTCCCTCCCTTGTCAGCCCAAAGAGCAATCAGGGTTCCCTGTCCTGTGGGAAGTCCAAGGACCACCCACCTCCATCCAGGTCTAGTAAGGTGAGCATCCAAACTGCCTAGGCTCCCACAAAGCCAGTACATGCAGTGGGATCAAAAACCCATTGCCATTGTTCTTGAGTTCTCAGTAGTCCTCATTGTCTGCTATGTTCAGCGAGTCCGGTTTTATCCCATGCTTTTTCAGACCCAGGCCACCTGGCCTTGGTGAGTTCCCAATAGAACATCCCCATTGTCTCAGTGTGTGCGTGCACCCCTCACGGTCTTGAGTTCCTTGCTCGTGCTCTATCTCCTTCTGCTCCTGATTTGGACCTTGAGATTTCAGTCTGGTGCTCCAATGTGGGTCTCTGTCTCTGTCTCCTTTCATCGCCTGATGAAGGTTAATATTCAGGAGGATGCTTATATGTTTTACTTTGGGTTCACCTTCTTATTTAGCTTCTCTAGGATCACGAATTATAGGCTCAATGTCCTTTATTTATGGCTAGAAACCAAATATGAGTGAGTACATCCCATGTTCCTCTTTTTGGGTCTGGCTTACCTCACTCAGGATAGTGTTTTCTATTTCCGTCCATTTGTATGCAAAATTCAAAAAGTCATTGTTTTTTACTGCTGAGTAGTACTCTAATATGTATATATTCCATATTTTCTTCATCCATTCTTCTACTGAAGGGCATCTAGGTTGTTTCCAGGTTCTGGCTATTACAAACAATGCTGCTATGAACATAGTTGAGCATATACTTTTGTTGTATGATAGGGCATTTCTTGGGTATATTCCCAAGAGTGGTATTGCTGGGTCCAGGGGTAGGTTGATCCCAAATTTCCTGAGAAACCACCACACTGCTTTCCAAAGTGGTTGCACAAGTTTGCATTCCCACCAGCAATGGATGAGTGTACCCCTTTCTCCACAACCTCTCCAGCAGAGGCTATCATTGGTGTTTTTTTATTTTAGCCATTCTGACAGGTGTAAGATGGTATCTTAATGTTGTCTTGATTTGCATTTCCCTGATTGCTAAGGAAGTTGAGTATGATCTTAAGTGTCTTTTGGCCATTTGAACTTCTTCTGTTGAGAATTCTCTGTTCAGTTCAGTGCCCCACTTTATAATTGGATTGATTAGCCTTTTATGGTCTAGTTTCTTGAGTTCTTTATATATTTTGGAGATCAGACCTTTGTCAGTTGTGGGGTTGGTGAAGATCTTCTCCCAGTCAGTGGGTTGCCTTTTTGTCTTAGTGACAGTGTCCTTTGCTTTACAGAAACTTCTTAGTCTCAGGAGGTCCCATTTATTCAATGATGCCCTTAATGTCTGTATTGCTGGGGTTGTACATAGGAAGTGTTCTCCTGTGCCCATGTGTTGTAGAGTACTTCCCACTTTCTCTTCTATCAGGTTCAGTGTGTTCAGACTGATATTGAGGTCTTTGATCCATTTGGACTTGAGTTTTGTGCATGGTGATAGATATGGATCTATTTTCATTCTTCTACAGATTGCCATCCAGTTTTGCCAGCACAATTTGTTGAAGATGCTCTCTTTTTTCCATTGTATACTTTTAGCTCCTTTATCGAAAATCAGGTGTTCATAGGTTTGTGGGCTAAAGTCAGGGTCTTCTATTCGATTCCATTGGTCGACTTCTCTGTTTTTATGCCAATACCAAGCTGTTTTCAATACTGTAGTTCTGTAATAGAGTTTGAAGTCAGGGATGGTAATGCCTCCAGAAGATCCTTTATTGTATAAGATTGTTTTGGCTATCCTGGGTACTTTGTTTTTCCATATAAAGTTGATTATTGTCTTCTCCAGATCTGTGAAGAATTTTGATGGGATTTTGATGGGGATTGCATTGAATCTATAGATTCTATAAGTTGCCTTGGTCATGGTGCTTTAGCACAACAAAAGAAAACTGACTAATACAATCACCAGAAAGTCCCAAAGATTTCTTACAAAGCATCCTGGGAGCTCATATGAAGAAATAATTGTGGCAAAGGAAACAGTGGGAGTCACCTGCTGAACCAGTGTACAGTATGTGGGGAGGACACGGGTGCAAGGTCAGAAAAGTAAGGCTAGTTCCTCTTTGGATTGGGGAGGTAGGTTTTGTGAGAGAAGGGTTACGCATTCTATACTCTGTGCTGATTCCCTAACATGGCCCAGGAAATCCACTCATCCAGTCTTTGAAATGACATCTCTTCTCCTTGGAAGCTTAGCATGCCTTCCCTTCACACTGCACAAAGGGCTTCACCTCTCCTTTCACACACGTTTTCTAGTAAGGAGCTCTGCTATCCTGCAGCCTCCACGTTGTCTTTCTTCTCAGGGAACTCTGGTCTCTTCACGGGCTGTGAGTTGCTTTAATCCCCACTTGCTCCTGCAGTAACCTCCCACTGAACAGGCAAACCTGACTAGCACACAGATTTTTGTCTTCTTTTCTATTTATACCACTATATATCTGTATTGATCTTTGATGCAGTATTTGACACCTGCCCCAGAGGTCTATGGCCCTTCCTGGGATGTAGCATACCATACTGTCTTAACTTTCTAATGTCTCACTGCTTCTGTTTTTAACATGCCTTCTGTTGAGATCTGTCTCATTGCTCAACCCTGAGACCTGCTACATCCCAGGTTCAACTCAGGATGTTGTCTCCATCTGCCTGAACTACCTAGATGATTTCAGTTACTCCCCAAGGCACAGATTCCACCTCCACACTGACAAACCCAGAGTGTGAATTTCTAGCCTTGATCCCCTCCTCTAAGGTTTTAGGGTTCATTTCTCATGTATCCTGTGCCTCCCACATCTGTTCTTGATTGAGGTATTGTGTTTGTGTAGCTCATTTAGAAATGCAATGTATAATTAGGAAATATAGGTTAATAGATAGTCATCTATAATAGTCAAGCTTGTAGTCATGTTAGTTAGGTTTTCTAGATATACAGAAATATATTTCAGTTATATAGATGTTATTCAAATCTTTCAGAGACCTTCGGAATATGGCATTTAAAATGTTTAAGAATTTAAGACTTTTCATGACAGTGAGACACATCTGCTCTTGGTAACACCAATTACTTCAAGAGGATGAGGGGCATCAAAGAGGCTCTCTATGTTAGCCATTTGGGGAAGAAAGTGCTCTTGCCTGGACTGCTTGATGGTATACTGTGTGAACTGGACATGCAGGACCCACAGAGAAATGACCGCTGAACTTGCCTAAATGTGAGACAGTCCTTCAGTGTTTCTGCTTCATGAAAGAGTCTGCCAGAAATTCTGCAGGACACAGAAGAAAAGTGACTGATAAGTGGCCAATATTGGTGGAACTGTCTTTAAAATTTCCTGCTTCATAGCTAAGTGTGCCAGACACTATGGGCCTATAGGCTCAAGATGGATGCCCCAACATTACAAAGAACTTTGTGACTGTTCAGGCAGCAAGATGTCTCTGTCAATTCTAGAGTTTTGGAAGTTGCTTACAATGCACTTAGGTAATATTATATCCTTCTGGAGTTTGATGGAGTTGAAGAATATATAGTTATAGTTTTCCTTAGTTATGATAAAAAGATAAAGTAGATATAAATATTGTCATTATAATTCTTACTTGATACCTGTTTTATTATATGTGATTTTACTATGTTAAAGTTAAAACCTTCCTTTTTATTTAAACAGAAAAGGGGAGGTGATGTGGGATTTTCCTCTGTATACTGTAAATACCATTGGTTAATAAAGAAGCTCTTTTGGGCCTGTGATAGGGTAGAGTAGAGAGCTAGGCAGGGAAAACTAAACTGAATGCTGGGAGAAAGAAGGCAGACTCAGAGAGAAGCCATGTAGCCCCAAGACAAATTCTGGATGGAACCTTACCTGGTAAGCCACAGTCTCATGATGATACACAGATTAATGGAGATGGGTTAATTTAAGATATGAGAAATACACTTAAGCTATTGGCCAAACAGTATTGCAAATAATATAGTTTCTGTGTGGTTATTTTGGGAGTCTGGGTAGCTTGGAAATGAACAAAAGGCCTCATACTACACTACCTCAACCCCATATTCATGTCTTTCTACTCCCACATTAAAAATATCACCATTTTCACAACTTCTTGACTGGTCTAGGATGTTACCATTGCATGCATGAAATACAACTTCTCATAGGCCTCCCTGCTTCTGTTCTTGCCTACCATGAGGTTAAAAGAAAGAGAAAATTTCGTCAGTTGCTTTAATTGCTACAGGCCTGCAATAGCTTCTGTCAGCAGACCCCACGTCCAGGAGTAGACCATGTATCATACAATACTATCATTTTAGGCCATGAGGGATACTTTTGTTTTCTTCTGTCTTATTTTGTTATTTTTTTGTCCTATTGGTTTTTCTTTTGTTTTATTGAGTGAAATGGGGAGGGTGAAATTGTAAGAGTCTGCTCTTTCATTCCCAGTCACCCAGACCTGAATAATCACACAAAACTATATTCATTACAACACTGTTTAGCCAATATCTTAAGCATATTTCTAGCTAGCTCTTACATATTGAATTTATCCATTTCTATTATTTTATAGGTTTGTGGTTTGTTACCACTTACTTCTTGGACAGCTACATGGCATTTACCTCCTTTGACAGCTACATGGCATCTCTCTAACTTTGCCTACTCTCTCTCTATCCCATCCAGCCTGGCTATATTCTGCTCTGCCATAGGCCAAAGCAGTTTTATTCATTAATCAATAAAAGAAACACATATACAGAAGGACATCCCATATCATGAAATCAGGAAGATTGGTGTGCAGGGCAGTAGGGAGGACCTGGGAGGAGCTGGTGGAGGAGACACATGATCAAAATATACTGCATGAGAAAAATTTTAAGGAAAAATGTCTATGTAGCCAATTTTAATTATTTTCCTTGAGCTGGAAGCTCTGAAAATCACAATACTTTATAATAGCATACTATATTCTATATAAATAGTATATGATACTATATAGTATATTATTAAATGTATTATAGTATTGCGTGATACATGGTATACTACATATAGTATGTAATTTATAAATGCTATAAAACCTATCATTTATATAGCATATATGTAGTATATACCTTTATATATAGCATATAGTTTATATACTATATAATATATAATTTATATGTCATATACACTATATATCGCTACTTAAATTTATTTATTTATATTTAGGGATATATAGTTATGTATTCCTGTACATTTAGAGATATATTGTTATAAATCCCTATATATCTAGGGATATATTCTGTATCTATCTATCTATCTATCTATCTATCTATCTATCTATCTATCTATCTATCTATCACAATAATAAATATAATATAATATTAATATTATAATATTAAATATAATAATGAATATAACAATACATTTACCTCCTCAGTTCTTCTAGGCCTTAATACATGGGAAAAGTATTATATGAGCCCCAGGGTCTCAAGCTATTGCTCATTAGCCCATGTCTAATCACAGCACCCATCACTGAGGACTGAGAAGGATACATGACCTGGACAGACAGGACAAATCTTCATACCCTCTCAGAGCCTCAGAGAAGAAGTTCAGTTGGTCTCTAGAAGACGAAGTCTTATATCTCATTATCAGTAAGAATTCTCTCTACCACCACCATCAACTGCTCGTCGAGACTCTGCTCAAAACTCACAGTAATCTAGAATTTATTCAAGCTTCCTACTTGTAACCTTGTGGCCTTCGACAAGGGACTTTCAGCTGCCAGAACATCAGTTTGGTCATCTCTCCGGAGGATACCTAAACTTACTCTGAGATGCCCAGAAGAAATGAAGTGCGGTGGGGCTGCGTCAGCACTTAGAACACAGCAAGTGGTGAGTGGCAAGTCCTCCTGCACTGCCCACTGCTGGTCCACCTGTTCTCTGTCTCGGGATCAGGCTGGACTGAGGTCACTTCATTCTTTTAAGTCCCTATGCTTGGGGTTCACTTTGCGCAGGATCCTCTTTCTCATTCTGTGTTTCTTTTCCTCTTTAGGCAGAAGCCCCACAGGCACTCCATGTCCATGTAGTGACCTTTTCGGTGCCATAAATCAGCTGCCCACTTCTGTACCAACGAAATGCCAAGTATTAGGAGTCTCAAAGTCACTTCTTGGAAGACTCTCATTCCAAGCTACTGTCTCCTAAAGTATGTGGTATAAAAACACTGGTGGATCCCAGGTGCTTTAAGGGGGGGAATATATAAACTTTTGTTTAAATTTGTAGCTGGAAATTTATTTATATTATAAAAATAAAATTGGTATATCAAACCCAGATATCAACGTGTAAGAGAAAACCAAGAGAAGAATCAGTTCAAAAGTACTTGAAAATTACAGTAATTAAGTTGGTTTTATACCATTTTTAACTGTTAAGTCTTTAAACTATCCTAGAATGAAATTACAAACTTCAGGTGGTTTTTAAGAAGTTTTGCTTGACCTTGCTTACGCCCTTCCCCCAAATCATCTTACAAAGCGCTGTTAAATAGTGACAGCCTCCAGAACCTCTCATTTTGTTTTGGGCTCTCTGCCTCTTTCATGATGCTACAGCAATGCTTGGGAAAGGCATGGGATGTGGAAAACAAGGCTTATTTCATCATTTGAACACATCAGAACTAAATATATTATGTATGTAAATAAAAAAACTCAGAGTTTCCAAAGTGGATATAATTTGCGCAGCCCGGTGTTTGATATCTAGATACGCAATTTTGCCCGTGTACAGTCCTTACGGAGATCTGACCCCATCCGCCTTTACGAACAGTTAGACATGTCAGTCAATCTAGATTAAAAGGTAAAAGCAAATCCCACCTCCATTTACTCTTTGCACTTAAGTTTCATTCAATATCAAAGGCAGAAATTGAAGGCCTTCGTGGTGTCTGGATTTTAAAGAGCAAAATAACAAAAACACTCAGCTTCAGTTTTCCTTTCCTTGTTTTCTTGAAAGAGGCTGGATTCCCCTCTCTGCAGAAGTATGAAAAAGCGAGAGCCCTGACTTATGCCTCTCCTCAGGCTTCACTGATGAGGAGCATTTCAAAATAAGTGGGCATGTTTCGTTTGTTTCTTTCTTTCTGATACAGAGTTTCAACTATCCCAGGTTAGCCTCAACCTAGCTACGTATCTGGGGATATCCTGAATTTCGATCTTCCTCCTTCCATCTCCCAAGTGCCACCATGCTAGGCACTCACTATACTCAGTTTATGCGGTGTCAGGGGTTGAACCCAGAGATTTGTGCACACAAAGCAACTTTCAATTAACTGAGCTTCTCCTTATGTTTTACTCAGTAGCTCAGGATGACCTCACACTTGGGGTGATCTTCCTGCCTCAGTCACCCAGTTGCCAAAATTGCAGGCATAATTCACCGAACTCAGATCAAAGTAAAATATTTTATTTTATTTTATTGATTTTTGTTGAGCTCTACATTTTTCTCTGCTCTCCTCCCTGCCTCTCCCCTCCCCTTCAACCCTCTCCCAAGGTCCGCATGCTCTCAATTTACTCAGGAGATCTTGTCTTTTTCTATTACCCATGTAGATTAGGTCTATGAATGTCCAATTCAAAAAGTGAAGAAACTAATGGAGAATAAAATAATTTGATAATTTAAAAAAAATTACAGTAATTATACCACAAGCAGAGCTGACTGATATAAGAAAATGTGCCAAGCGAGAGCCTGAACAGGAAGCGGTCTGTCATTTAAGGCTGATGGATAAACATGGAGTATCCATGGCCCCAGGGCTCCGAGCTATAGTAAATTACAGAAAGTTCTTCTGTACTCTTCTCACATGCTGGTCAAGAAACATAGCTTTCGCATCCCTGATTTTCTATAATCACTTCATTTTAAACCCTGAATTGGAGGTCCCTCTGACTTGACGAATGGGACTATTGATTTTTCCTTCGATGCAAGAGCTTTAGAGAGAAAAGAATTCCCTCTAGTTCTTAGATGCACATCCCTTACACAGTGTTTCTCAGACACTGCAACGCTGCACTAGTTGTGGTGGTCAAAACCAGTCCTTCTGACCCCTGTGCATACCTAGAACACGGCATTGCCCAAACACCATCACCCCGATAGCACAGGAGATTCAGGAAACATCACGGTAAAACAGGAAGTCCCTATAAATAATCTCCTCTTAAATTGCATGCAGGGGAAGCATTATTGGGGAATCACTCGCTGCATATGCACCATTTTGCTGCAGTTCAGCCACGTTTATTCACTGGTAGGCCCGGGAGACGTTCAAACACAAGAGGCTGACATTTCTGAATTGCTAAGGAAGGCTCCAGCGCTGAGCACACAAATCAAACTGCTCCTTTCACTAGGTGCTACTTGAGAATTCAGTCTGCATCCCAGTCACACACAGCAAACTGGATCAGCTCTCTGGGAGAAATCTCTAATATTTACCGGCCATGATAAGTAATGATTCTCTTCTGCACGATTCTCTTCATAAACTCTAGAATTTTTTTTACACGCATGTTAGCCCTTTTCTACACTGTAATAGTGAAAAGAATCATTGTCATCTAGTCAATTTTATTGTGAGATGAATTTAAATGGTTTCCTCAGGTGGAGGAGGGCTGTACGGATCTATTCTGCCCCACAGGAACAAATGGGCCAAGGGAGAGACCGTTAGAAGTCTTTGGTTTCTAGTTGATCGATATTTCATTCATTAGTTTTGGGAGGTGATTTCCTTAGAGATTCCATATTTGGTGCACACTCAAGACCAGTGTGAATATTTGCTGCAGATTAAAAGCATCAGTAAGTGTGACAACAGAGACTGTTGCACACTTTAGTAGGCCAAATGCCATGGACTCAGTCTTTGCAGAGATGGCGGCCTCAGAGTCTTTGCCCATTTTGACATTCTCTAAACACCAACTGACTACCTACTGCCTGTAAAGTCCCGTTCTGCTCACTAGCGATCAGATGGAATACCTATCTAATGTCACTTGCACTTCATTGAGGGCCTGAGAAGGAAAACAGTAATACATTTAACAATTGGTTTCAGACAGTGCTGAGTACTATGGCGGGAAAATCGGTAAGGGTAGACTTGGGAATGGCATTGCTGTCAACACTCTTGGCTATCATCTTGAAGCTTATTTAAAAGTAAACGAGACATTTTAGCTAACTTTGTGAATAATCAGTGGTGAAGGTGCATCTGCAGCACCAGGCATTTCCTGCATGGCATTGCGTGCTTGCAAGCTGAGCAGACTTCCATTTCCATTCTGGTAAGATTCACTCATTGTTTGGAGAGTTTCACTGATAGAACTAAGGAGCTGAAGTGACCTGATGCCCCACTCTGAGCAAACGGCCTTTGCATGCCTGAACACTGGCACAGCTCCGCAATCCTGGCGTCAAATCACACTAGATATTTGCTGCAATAATGAAAATGTGGATCGATGAAGCATCAAATTGTGTGGACAGCAACAGGAAAATGCTAAACAGAGACATAGAGACCTTCCACGTTTAGAACTGTCCTCTCTCCATAATTCAAGGCTGCCAGCTCTCCACGATGTCAAGGCATGATAACAAATGTAACTTGGACTGGAGGACTGAAAACTGGTCAACGAGCCAGTCAGTATCTTTTTAATATTCCACAAAGGAAAAAGCCGCCCCCCACAACTTTTTGTGACCCAAGTTTAGATATAGATCGAGACGATTTTTCTGGGTGCACTGAAGTTTTTGGAAAGATAATAGAGATGATATTTCTTAGCTCTCCACATTTGTCAGTAAGTAGTGCGGGTTCCTTGTGACGACCACTAGGGCCAAGGAAAGACCCTCTTTGGACAGGGAGAGAAGCCCAATCAATACAGCGCTAACTCCAGGACGTGGAGGCTGATGCAGGTTCCATCTCTTCCCTTTGCACGCAATAGACAGATATGATTAAAATACTTTCTTTAAGTTGGAAAAACACAAGCTATTTCAAAATCTGCCGAATCCAAAATGTGAGCAGATTTTAACTAATTTGCATGGCCCTTTAATCAACCTAAATCCACTTCCCCAGTAATCTGCCAATTTACGGGGCCTCTGATCGAAAGCTTTTTAATAAAACTAGATGTCACTTAGCTCTGAAAACCTTTGAACTTGGAACTCATCTTATCTTTGAAATAAGATTAAGACTTTGCTTCATTATTTATTATTATTTTCTTATTGAAGGTTATCCTTAAATTTTGTCCTTTATTGTCACAGGGCCAGTCACAACATCTTTTACTACCTTCACTGAAATTCACAAAAGCTTGTGAAAGTCTTAAAGAATCTTTTTATTTTATATTTTATGCTACAATAGACATGATTAAAATTAGGAGTATCCAAATAATATTAATAATGCATTTTCTCTTATCCAAAGCAAATGCATTTTGTTCCTAAGATATTTTTAATACATTGCTTTTTTTGGAAATGAAAGGAGGGGGATGTAAAGTGTTTAATGGAAGATACATATTTGACTTGTGATTATAAAGTAATTGCTATACTAATTTTGAGTTTACATGGAGATACTGGGTTTTGAAGTAAATGGAAAGCAAATTCTATTTCTGTTCAAACATCCAAAGTAACCCCTTTGGTACAGAGCTGCTGGAAGATGCTGTCTGCTAGGCCATGAAAATTGTGCAGCCACGTTATGGAAACCTCCCTATGTACTAGGTCTGTATTTATAAAATAACGTTCAAAGGCTCAATTGTCATAAACCTTTCACAGACAATCTTAAGATACCTTTACCTACCTCATCCTCCCCTTCCACCCATCAAAGAAAAGGCTAACAAGAATAGTTAAATTCGATCATTATTTTTGGATGATCAGGTGTACAACTTTGCAGGCACACACGGAATATGCTTGCTCTTTGAAGGTTTCTGTCTCCTTATGTTGTCTCTCTCTGCAGGAGCTAGCCAGGTTAAAAGGCTCCAGGACAGCGCCTGCCTTGGGAGGTCTCTCTCTGCAAAGATCAGAAGCTGTCTGAGGAGCCAAGACTGCCTTCTCACTGACTCACTGTTGGCTGAAAACTTGCTCTGCTCAGAGGGTGGAAACAATGCCTCCAGGGAGGTGAGATTGGAAGGTGAGCACAGGAGAGAGAGGGAAAAGCTGCAAGATTGGACCCAGTTTAGTCCACAGAAAACCATGAACATGTGTTTACAGTCTTCTTGTCCTGTCTGTTTTCTGTCCTGGACTATGCAAGAGCAAATTCGGCAGGAGAACTGGTGGGAAAAAAGGCAGGAGAATTATGAAGATTCCTTGATGCTGGTTTATACCACTAAGTGATTACTTGCTAAAACTCTGGGGCTCTGCTGGTTTATCCACTAAGTGACTTCTTGCTAGGGCTCTGCCTGGGACTCTGCTGGTTTATCCGCTAAGTGACTTCTTGCTAAGGCTCCTGGGTTCTGCTGGTTTATCCGCTAAGTGACTTCTTGCTAAGGCTCTGTCTGAGGCTCTGCTGGTTTATCCACTAAGTGACTTCTTGCTATAAGGCTCTGTCTGGGGCTCTGCTGGTTTATCCACTAAGTGACTTCTTGCTAAGACTCTGTCTGGGGCTCTGCTGGTTTATCCGCTAAGTGACTACTTGCTAAGGTTCCAGGGCTGTGCCTTTCTTTTCCCCAAACAGCAGTTTACAGTGGCTGTGAAATGAGAGACCAGAGCAGCTGCAGAATTTCAAGAGTGTTTAGTTGGGATGGAGTTTGGGCAGAGTTCATTTTCTGTGTAAGTGGCAGGAAGGAACCACACCAAACATCTAGGTTCACAGCCCTCTGACTAGTGTATCTTTTTTCTCTTGAATTGTTTTGAAAATAGAGAAGATTTTGAAGACCTGTTCTCTCTGGCCCCTACTCTATGAGGGATGAGCACAGAGAAGTTTCTTTGTGGCCTACTTCCATGAGAATAACCAATGAAGCCTACAAGAAAATAATTTTAGTGACTTTACACACACCTGGGAGAACAACAATTCTGTAATGGAGAATCGCTTGTGTGATGTGAAGTACAGTTCTGATTTAATAATCTAACCCAATGTGTCAGGTGAAAACATGGCTCAGGGACTTTAAGAAAACATCTGTCCATTCAAGTTAGTTATAATAGTATGTGACATTAGCAAATCCTTGGAAGGAAATCATGGATAATAGCTTATGATATTTGTCATTGTGTTCACATACCAGAGATAACACCAGGGGGAAGAGGACTATGTTTTGACTTCTAGCTTCAGAGGTCTTAGTCTGTAGTAAGTTGGATTCATTTGTTTTAAGCTCATGGTAAGGAATCCAAGTGCAGAAAATCAAATGTTTGACATTCTTATCAAATATGGTAACCACAGTGTCATTCTTCAGTGGGCAAGGGCAATGGGAAGTCTCTCATCTCTTCCTAACAGAGAAATGCCAGGTATCAGCAAAGGTACAGAAGTCAAGGAAGCCAATGATATAGAGCTGACATTATTGACCTTGAGATACTGGGCACCACTCCCAGCCCAGAACACAACTTAGAGATGGAGCCGATAGTTCTTCTAAATGTGACCAGCACTAAGAATGATATTTCACAGAATGGAATAGAAATCTTGGCACTGGGTGATGCCAACCAATTCCGGAACTTAAATTACTTCAGAATCTTCAAAGCAGCAAAATAAAGAGACAGATGCATGTCTCTTTATAAGCCATGAATTTCCTAATAACCCTAAAGCTTCAAACAGGATGTAAACACAATCACAGGCAACTCTTAAAATACCAGACAGGAACCATGAGCCAAGTTTCCCACAAACTAGACTCATCTTGTTCTTATTCAAATGCAATACCTCCCTTTCATCAACTGATTGGCCAACCTATTCAACTTAATGTAGGAAATGCTGCTCTGTAACTCCCTAACTGCCAAAATTACTCTCATCCAAAGTCCTATAGATTATCTTTAGCTGTGCTTCATGAAATATATACACATTTTAAATGGCTTTTAAATCCTATTAATGCTTTTAACCCAGCTCTTACACACAGGTGTTCTCATCAATGCTTTTCTAATTATCAAGTTGAGATAGTATTTTGCATTTCCTTCCCTTTTTAATTTGACAGTGTACATTCTTTTCTGCCATTCTCAAATCCAAAACTTCAAAATACTGGCTTTGAGGTAGAGACATTTTAATATATTGCTCACAAATGTTTTGTGTGAAAAATGTCATTCATTGTATCACAAGAAACCGAACCATCTTCCCAGGGACACAAAGTCCCAGAGTTTTACAAGAGTCATCCAACAGAAGCCAAACTAAGTTGGAAGAGATGAGAAGAAAGGAGTCTCTGGTCTACCCACACCATCGGCATATGGTTCTGTTGTGCCCGGCACTTCAGTAAAGACACAGATGCTGCCGTGAAAGTTATCCTGCTGAAACCAGAGGTCAAGACTAGCAAAAGACAGAGCTGATATCAATTCAAGACATTTTACAAAGAGTTTTGCTGTAGCAGGCTTCAAGATGAATCCTCATAGGCCATGAGGTTTCCTGACCTCGTTTTTGTTTATTGTTTGTACAAGTCGTGTAGAATGCAGTCCGTGCTCTAGGAGAAACATGGGTACCAAGTTGGAACTATTTAGGACCACCAAATAACAGGGTTTCGCAAATAAGTAAAACAGCTGAAATATCCAACAGTCTGGTCTAACCTGGGATGCTCAGTCTCCTCACAGCCAATGCTCCATCAGGCGGCTTTGTCTGGCTGGCAGATTTAGTGTAGGGACTCTCATCTGCAACGGTACAATGAAGGGTTTGGTTAATTTCCATCCATTTTCCAGTGTAGTGAAGATCTGTAACGGATCACATCCTTCTGAGAGAGAGAGAGAGAGGGAGAGGGAGAGAGAGAGAGAGAGAGTAGTGAAGGGCAGGAGGAAGAGTTGATGATCTGAGCCCTACATTTGGGTAAGTTTTAGGATGAGTGGATGTCCTAAACATCACTTTCTTCTTGAGAAAGAGGGACATAGTTCTCATGTACCCTCATAGGGTAAGGATTGAAAGCTAAAATGTACATGGAGACATTTTAAAAGTGTTAAGAAGGGTGCTAGTAGGCACAGCAATCCTCCGCTGGTTGTCTACACCTACCCATAAACAGTGAATAGGTGGGACAGGAAGATAAAGACTGAACAAAATGGCTCAGCGGAACAAAGGAGAGAGATGCAGTATTTCAGAGAAGCGGATGAAAGAGCGTTAGTACCGCAAGAGAATCAAGACAACAGTTAGTAGGTTCTTCTTGGGAACACGAACCAGCATTCAGGGTAAAGCAGAAGGGTGGGGTCATTCCAGAGGTAAGATTGCAGAGGCTGAGAAATGGGGAGGAAGGATGGCTTGGCAAAAGGAGATGTGCATTGCAAAGGGCCGTAAGTTCTCGTTAAGAATGAGTTAAAAAAACAAAACAAAACAAAACAAAAAACCCACCTCCAGCAGAGCAATACAGAGAGCAACTGAGAAGACAGAGGGTCCAAAGCATCAGATGTGTAAGCGGTAGGGAAGAATCTGGGTGATGGCGATACTAGGTGTCAAGATCATGGAGGAGGTGGGCCCACCAGACTGTAAGTAAAGTGATTGGCCGAGGGTTTTCTGTGAGTAGGGAATGTGACCAGTGGTACAGGGAGGCTCATGGTAAGGGTTAGAAGAGTAAGGAGCAATGCTTCCAGTTAAGGATGGAAGCATCTGCATGAATGGGAAAGGAAATGATGGCGGGAGCAAAACCCTTAAGCATCTCAGGAATGGGATTGATATGGCTTGAGGAAAAGAAATCCTGTCAGACAGTTCCCCAGCACGCTCAGTCATCTGGGTGACACAAGAACACACCATCCCACCCTGAAGCCCGTTCACTCTGCTGTCATTGTTCTAACTGCGAATCGTTAAAGGATTAAAAGGAATCATATTGCACATGGCAGACTATTAAAGACAACAAGCATTTAATTCAGTAGCAAGGTTTATCATCTGAGGGCTGTGCCCATTAATTCTCCCAGCTCTGTTGTGTGTGTTTCTGCAGCAAAGTGCTCATTTCTTCTCGACGATGTGTTTTTCCTGTAAACGGTTCAGGATTTCTTTATGAAACGAGCAATGTCTCTATAAGCAACAACAAAAGGAAAGATTAACACTGCTGTAATGGCAATTAATTTGAAAAACGGCAGGCACCGTCGCTTCATGTTCACATGCCATTTATCACACAATTCTGTTCATTTTTCCAACCATAACAAAGCTATTGACTTTAGGGTACCGAAACGATCAACATCATTCATGCTGCTTCTGAAATAGCAACGTAAGTCTTCGACTCTTCTCATTGCAAACACGGTGTTGACAAATAAATTTCACAAAACAAATCTAAGCATTCGATCATGAAAGTGGCCATTTGTCCCACCACCCATCTTCCCCCTACCGAAGAGGCAAGTGAGTATTCCACGGTGTTAGTGTAATAACCAGACATCCACTTCATACAACTGTCATACAAACAGGCTGCTTCTGTGCAAAAATCTGAGACTCATAAGGCTGCTCCAATATTGTGTTTCCTTTCTTTAGCCACGATTTGGCAACAGTTCACCTATAAAGACACTGAGCCAAGGGATGTCAATTACACACCCAGGTCCAGGAACTGCAACTTAAGGCTTCTTCAGTTTTCAATTCGTCAGTTAGGCCCTGGGTTGAGTGTAATGCTGGGGTTTCTTAAAGAGCACCAGAGATTTTCCCAGGGGACTCTTGGGTTACCTTCTTTTCGTGTATTATTTCAAGGAGACCATTTTTTAAAAAAAAAAACAAAATTCACCTAGTTGGCATTATAGAAGCAGTCAGCCCCGTTAAATTGTTTTCTCATTTATATTTGAGAGTGACTTCCTTACTTTAGGCCTGAGATCCTCTGGTAAAAAGGTTGAAATTGAATTATAGATGGTCACCTGACCAACACCTGTATCACCATTCCCGTGCCACACTTCCCTCCCAGAAGCACGTACATCCTTCCCAGGCGCATGGGAAAGAAAAAGCTTAGCCAGCAACCGGAAGCTGTGTCGGCCAAATAATCACATGGGAAAAGCTCAATATCAGCTAAGAATAGCTTGCTAAAGATGCAAGGGTGATGGCTACAATGCCTGATGGGAGTGAGGCAGGCATGAGTAGAGGAGATGCCTGGTACAACCTAATGGAGTTACTAGGAGACGTCGCGAAACACTGGCTCTTCATTGTTTCCAGAATGGTCCTAAAAGAGCCTTTGGATTTCTTTTAAGAAACATATTAATACTTTTATTTCGTTTCATTAGGGAGGGAACCACTTTCACACAGAAAAGAAACATAGATCAAATAATGACATATCTGAGTCATAGCAATTCTAGAACAGCACAGCACATGCAATAGGCGTTCAGTAATATTTTGTTGATAGACTATGGTATTATAAAAAAGTACATGAGCATATTTCCTCCCACCTCTGTTTTTCTCTTTTCTTTTTGGGTGTGGAAGGATTCAGGTTTATAGACTATCCCTGTTAACGTCACATCATAACCCAACTGTTGAGAACTGACAGCCTAAACCACTTTATATGATTTTGTGGTTAGTACCATGGCAAGCTAGAAATATGTAACTATTTATAAAATTGGTATAAATATTCATTTTCTTTTGCATTTATTCATATTTTTAAAACAATTTGTCAAACAATTGTCAATTTATTTGCTTCCTGAAACAGGGTCTCACATACCCACATTGCTTTTGAATATGCTAGGTAATTAAGATGACGTTTAACTCTCGATGTTTCTGCCTCACCACCTAAGGACTGGCATTACAGATGTGCACCACCAGCCAGAAAACAAATCTTTCAGAGCATTCCTCTGAATAGAGTCTGACTTTCAAGTCACACGCAACTTGGTTACTGACAGTCCATTCCATTCACAAAGGGGTCCTCTCAAAAGTCACCTTGGAGGCCAAACAGACATTCAGCTGGTGAGCCACTGCTCTCTGCCTCAGTGACAGAACATGTTGTCTAGGGTGTCAGAACAGCCAGGCATCTCTGCAGCTAGACAATCACTGTCTTAATTGATGTCCCCCCTCTCGCCGATGGACTCCAAGACCTGTGTCAAGTTGACAGCACCCTAGCCTGCCCCTATTTGGCCAGAGCATTCACTTGCAAAGCACAGGAAGCAAAAACCTGTTTTTCTGGTTTGATCACTTATTCCAGGTGAAGAATCTATCAATTTAAAGACAGGAGTCATCTGACTGTGCACCATAGCCACAAGCCTACACCGGACCTGGGAGAATCACAAGGTGAGGAGTGGGCTCAGGTCCCTCCTGTTATCATACCCTTCAGGGGTTCCTGATTGCCTTTCAAACAAAGCCATTCCCAGGATCTGAGCTTCTCAGCCCTGGATGTGACCATGGTTCAGGACTACTCTGACTGTCTTCAGGGCTTTGTTGAAGAAAATAAAATTTAATTTCCTTTAGCTGAGACTAATCAGCCCAGGCTAAACAATTCCTAGCAACTAATTATGCAGAGTGGATTTACCTGCTAAGCCAGCAGATCTCTAAACTCCTTGATTAGGGAAAAAGAAAAAAGATATTTGGCGCACTTAAACGTTATGACCACTTCTTAGCAGTAGGAGACAGGCGTCTCATGCGACAAGGCTCCCATGTGCCATTACAGACGCAGAAGAAAACACTGCTTTCCACAAGGAACACAATGAAACCCACTGCAAAGAGAGTAACCTGTCCCTTGGATCCAATTAGCACTCACGAATGTTAGCGTCTACTACGTGCACACTGAGAATGGAAAAGAATAAAAGATAATGGAAGCATAGGAAGATTGGCATCGGCAGAGTTCCTTTTACCTCACAGGCTCCACTTGCAGAGTGGAATATGGTGCTTGATTCTCCTCAGGGGGAAACTAAGCCTGTGCTCGAGGGAGCTGGTTAGATGGGGCCTGGTAGGACAGGGAGAGCCACCATCACGGCTGGAAAGAGAATATTGTGATCTGGAAAAAAACCAAATTCATCTTTTGCCTACATGCAATGTTTTCTAAGCTTTGGCTCTGTAGATGTCACTCCTGTTCCACTTGAATCTACTATGGCCGCTTCCTTCTCCCGGGCCTCCACCTTCCAATTCAGGGCAGTGCCATGGTGGCTTGATGAGGTACTCGAACTTCTAAGAAAGATTCCTTGAAGATAACTTGGAAAAAGTCTTGGTGACAGAAGGGACTTGCATCTTTCTCTTCTCGTTAAGGTGATGTGTATGGTGAAGCCACCATATGGTGAAGTTCAAGCTCAAAGAGACACTCTCAATTCTCTCCCCAGTTCTCACCCATTCTTCATTCCCAGCTAAACTAATCCTGTTTTGCTTGGGACACGTCAAAGCTACACGGTGCATCTTCCGCTGGACAGAATGGTCTGCAGTTTTCTGAGTTTGCACAGGTTTGAGCAATATCGCTTAAACATGTGGAGCCTACAGCCAAGGATACCTACTGACAATGTACCATTAAAAAGTGAGTTAATCGCATCTCCTTCACTAACCCGATTAAGCAGTCCACACAGCTAGTTTTAAAGCAGAAGGGGACGGTGATGAGATGAGTTTGATGGTAGGGGTGAGGTAGGAATCTGCCCCATCACAGTCTTTCCTATTAAGAAGAGATTTTCTCTCTCCATCCACCTCTTCTCTCTCACTATCTATTTTACATCTGCATGACATTAATGTCTATCCTGAGTTGGCAGGTTTCATTATAGTTTCGTAATTCAGAGACAGATGTGCTTTATAGTCTTATGGGACCAGGGTTTATAGTTTTAGACATTAAAAAAGTCTTCAAACAGCACAGCTTCATCTTAAAAACAAAGGTACCACTAGACAGGGAAAAGCCCAAATGAGGCCTCAACGCTACACAAAAAAACTATGAGCAAACAAGTAAAGCTAGGAGCAGGAGATGAGAATTCTCCCCAGGGAAGAGCACAGCGATCTGGTGTCCTGTGACAAATGCTGCCCGAGAACATACAGGTAGCATTATAGAGACTTAATAGGCTATATTGGGAACATATGATGATACATATACATCACATACACACACAAACACACACACATGTTGAAACAATGAAAAAAGAGGCCATAAAGTTGAAGAGATCAGAGAGAAGTGTATGAAAGGGTTTGGAGGGAAGACATGGAAGGGAGATATGTTGTAATTAAATAATCTCAAAAATTAAAAAATGGAAAAAAATTGGTGTGAAAAATTCTTCATAATGCTAGAGTGTCTTCTAAGCTGTGTTACTCTTAACCATATAGTCACTTGTATGATTTAATGTGACATGTGCCCCATGGACTCACACACTGGGGAAATGACTACTGCTTTCCTGGCTATAGGGAAGTGACTGGATCCTGACAAGGCTGACCGATCACTGGATAATCCTTTGCTAAGTTCATGCGATGGTCCCATGACTGGAAGGAGATAAAAATAGCAAGTGTGGCCTTACTAGAGCTAGGAGGTCACTGGGAGATGGCAAATCTTTCTGCTCCATGTCTTGCTTCCTGCCAGCCATAAACTGAGCTGCTTTGCTCCACCATGTGTTCCAGGTACCGTGGTGTTCTGCTCAAGCACACAGGACCACATACAATGCACTAAAACCATGAACCCAGACAAGCATTTCCTCCACTAAAATGGTTTCTCCCAAGTATTTGTTATGCCAAAGCTAACACTACTCCTACTAACACGACTAGGGACATAGGGTAAAAGCACTGTCTCCTTCACCTCTTGCCCTCCTGTGCATAATCAGATCAGTATTATCCAACATACATCCCAATCTCAGAATGGCATACATGGGCAAAGAAGATGGTTGTCGCCCTGGACATCTGGTAGACCTCATGGAAGGGGTCTGTGGTAACTCTGCTCCTTAGTGTTTGCAGGCCTTCTGGAAGAGGGGCCAGATTAATTTGTAAATCCTCTCTAAAATTAATGAGCATGAAATTGCATATTTTCTGCCACTGGCATTCCCACTGCTAATGTGTCTGAGGCACAAATGAGAACTCCCTGCTGCTTAACTCCCCAGTAAGGAGAGAACCATAGTTGTGCCTTTGCAGGCCTGTCTCAGCACAGAATCAACATCTACAGAAGGCTGCATTCTTTCCCATAAGATCCATTTTCTTTAATATATCAATTCTTTCTTTAATATCTTAAAGTCAATACTTAGTCACCGTCCTTTGTAGGAAGGACTTTATAGACACTTCAAACCTTGACTTATCTGTTACAGGATCCCAGGTGACATGCTCAGGATTCCCCACAGTTGATGAATACACAGAGTCAAAGGAGTCACATTAGAAGGATGAGTGGATGGGAAATGGAATTGCCTCAGGGTAGCCAGTGTGGGCTAGTTAAAACTGCATTTTAAATTTATGTTTAAGAAGTACACCACTGTTTAGGAAAAGAGGTATGCATTTATATTGATACAAACAGGTTTGACCCAGCTGGTGAGATGACTCAGTGGGTAAAGGCCTGGCTGCCAAGTCTGACACCCTAAGTTTGAGTCTGGAAACCCACATGCACATACAGCAGGTCCCCTTCCCCAACAAATAAGTAAATAAATTTAATAAAAAAAACCTATAAAAACATTAGGCACTCACTATATACCAGCACAAATCTAAAACCTTTGTATGAAATTGAGTTTTTATTTTTGGCCATGAGAACTCAATTCAATTTCAAACTGTGAAATATATAAATTAATTTCACCAAAGAAATGCTTGGCTTAAGGAATAACTTGTCATCATTTATCCTAAATTGTGCATGACTTGGCGACTTTGACAGGAAGCTACTCTTATATCAACTGCTAGGGCAGTGTGGGTATATCCTCTCAGCACTTAGGATTTCATCAATACTCCAAACAATGTTTGGCATGGGTACAGCTGCACTGCTTGACATCTGAAGACATGGAGCTTACACGGATAAAATGTTGTGCCCAAATTTACTATGAGGCGAAGAACAGAAACAAGGCTTTTTACATACATGGCTTATGGATTTTACACATGCTTTTTTTGAGGGGGGGGATTCTTTCTGTGTGAATAAAGAGATGCACACCTTCACATGGTAGCAACCACTGTGAGTATTGTGTGTCACTAAGTGTCGCAGATACAGGCACCTGGAACAGTGTTTGACGATCTCTTGAAATTTTAATTCAGGAAGGGAAAAAAAAGCAATCTCACTAAGCTTTGGGATCTTACATCTTGTCACAAAGTCCTGATTTAATTTATGATACAAGAGTCAAGGATCTTTCAGGACATAAGCAAACCTCTTGAAAGAATACCTGTTAGCCGAGAGGCTCAAGGAATTCTAAGAGATGAAATCTGTCTAGATTTACTCCTCCTGCTCTGTGTCTGCTATTCTCTACTGATGGAGCATTGATGAACTGTTTCCCACAAGTGAATAAATACGAGGGCACTCTCTTTTCTCCTTTGTTATTCTAGATGCTGCCCATAGCCTTTTAACTACAATATTTCAAACCTTTCACAAGAGCTCCTGAAGTCAGAAGTGTAAATAAATCTTAGGCCAGGTGTTATCTACTAATGGCATGGATAGCTTGGACAGGGAGATGTGGTCTGCCTGTCCTGTCTAATCTCAAGGGCCAGGACCGGAGCAGGAGGACTGTCGCCTAGCCCGAGACTCAGGAGTCATGCATGCAGCTGAATCACTGAGCAGATCACCCTGAACTCCAGCAGGCAACATCTGCACAGATCGTTAACACCTGAGGTGGTCATTTTACCCCCAAATTGTCTTGCCTGTTGGTTTTGGACAATTGCAGGACTCATTTCTAAATTTATTTTTGGTTCTAAATTTTTTTTTAAATATGATTTGGAGCTAGAGATGGCTCTGCTGCTCTTACGGAGGGCCTGAGTTCCATTCTCAGCATCCACATGGCGGATCACAACTGTCTGTAACTCCAGCTCCAGGGGATCTGATGCCCTCTTCTGCCTTCCTCAAGCACCAGGCACACACGTCATGCACTTATGTACATGTGGGCAAAGCTCTCATACATATAAAATAAGTCAAGCTTTAAAATAAGAAGAAAACCCCCAAACTGAAGGCTAGTTTCTAAGTGTGTGTCTGTGTCGCTGCATCTGCTTGCCCAGGACCAGCGAACGGGGCAGAGATCGCAGCAAATGCCTGGAGAAGAACGCGTTCCACACAGCCAGGAACTGTCACGTCGTTTTCTTTGCTAATTCATCTCTAGGTCAAGCCAGGGCAGACGATGGCTTATCCAACAGATGACATGTGTCTTTAATGCACGGTTAAAGCAGGATTTACTCGTCTGTCAGAATCCAGGCAGTCTGGTTTCTGTTATCTAAAGCTTGACTTTGGATACCCTCTGGTTTTACAGTAAGAGACAGTGATTATACAGATAAAACTTCACAAGGGTGTGAAATAAGTTTTTTATGGGAGACTCAAAAGCCATTTATAATTTAATAGAATTTCCTTGTAGTGCAATAGTGTGGGTTGCTCCGTGTGTGGTCTTACGTGAGTTTCTAGTTCTTCAGGAGCTTCAGCTGCCCCACTTAGTAAACGCTGACGTCACAGAGAATTGATTAGAATAGTCTCAATAATCTACCCAGATTTTTAACTACCACTTAGTAAACGCTGACATCACAGAGAATTGATTAGAATAGCATCAATAATGTACCCAGATGTCAATCACCACTGCCCAAAGGATAAAAGACCCTTTCCAGTGGAAAAGGAACCAGAGTGACCAGCAGGGCCCAGTGGCATTCTGTTATAGCCACAAATATCTTTTCTGAACACTACCTTGTAATGTGAACTCTTTGAGAGTGTGGATTTAACTTTATATTCATAACTATTATTGTGTAGTCATAAGTATTATAACAAGCCCCAGTTATTGAACATGAGAAAAATTTAACCTCTGGGAAATTAAAAACCTACCAGAGGTCAAACAGCTATGAATCCAAGGCTAGATTTGAACTCAGCTCTGCCCAACTACAAAGACTATTGTTTTCTCAAAGCTGCCATGATGAATCATTATAATGAATTCACATGACAAACAATGCTTGCAGAATAGAAAAAAGGTGGAATATTACAACTGTAGACTAATTTTCATGCTGCCCAATTCAGTACCTCTACATTCCATCTTGAAAATGAAGATATATGATATATATATTTAATGCTATGGGCAAACTGCTTGCTGAATTTTTAGCTGGAAAATTCATTCGATATTAAATGGTCTATTGTAACTCAATTTGTCAGTAGCAATGTAAAAAATTAAAATCCAGGTACCTGGATTTAATAGCCCAAAAAATTTCAAATTATCTTCATTTGCTTCTGAGACAAATTATTCAGATAGACAATTTCCCTCACGAATTACTTGCTTGTCTGATTTTCCTTGGGTTATGTCTACCTCATCAGCTTCACTGTTTCTTTCCATAAATCTTGCCCAAACAAAGATTTAGCTTTTATACTTAATTAGGATGACCGGGAAAAATGCATTCCAATGCCACTGAATGTGAGTGTTTAGTTCGGAACTGATTCTGCCGCATTATTTCCAGTAGCACCCTTCCAGGTTTCCAATTAACAGACTACCAACAATAGCAGACATGCAGAATAAAGACCCTTTGTGCTCATCATTCCTTGTCAGTTTCACTACTGGGCTCTGAGTCTGCTTTGGGACACTTCAATTATGAAAGCAATCATGTACAACTCTATCGAATTCTATTAGCAGGGATACCTCAGAGGAGGGTCCATTTGTGAGCACTGAAACTTCCCTGACTCAATCTCATATGCCCTGTCACCTGCCTTGAGGCGTTTCAAAATTACAAAGTCAAACTTTACAAGAGTGCGCCTGCGCATGTAAATTCCAGTCACGTTCTAGTACGAAATCAAGAAACTGCTCTTTTTAAATAGCAGACAATGTTGACAGGCGAATCATCCGGTGCCTTTGGCGCAAACATTGTTTACACTTGGCAATAAGTCGTGCATCAGTGTCATGTGAGAACTGCGGGAAGGGAAGAATACATTATAGATGTGTGCACATGTGCACATAAAACAGATACAAATCACGCCTAAACAGCTCCATACATATATATATATATATACATATATATGCATATTTAGTATAGATTTAGTATAGCCATCTACATATCTCTCTATTTTCAGGCAGTACTAAGAAAAGTAGAGTGGAGTAGAGGATTCAGGAAGGGCTCTGAACTCCGATATATTCCTATTGCCCCCTTTTAACAGGACAAGGCACAATGGGCGGAAACTGAAAACCACCATCTTCATCCTGATGGCTTCTTGGAGTCCTGCAGTAGGGAGTTCAAAGCAATCAGCAGGAGACTGTGACCTCCCATGGTATTCTAAGAACTCCCAAGTGGCAGAAAACATATGAGAAATTTACATTGTAACTTACATAAAGCAAAGGCATTGGCATTCTGCATGTAATATTTCCACATGATATCCCGAGATGCTCCATTAAAAAAAAAATTCAGCTTAGCTTAGGGTGCAAGCCCTCTGAAATGAAAGTTGTGCAGCAGGGAACGGTTATGCGAGGAATCAGCATCTCGGTGACCAGATGAACAACTGAAGTACAAACACAGCAGGTGCTGTAGAGAGGGGGGCATGACTCTCCCATGGAATGTTCCTCCCCACTACACAGGAGTAGCTAGAAAGGGTACGCATTTGTATGTTGCCCTGCTGAACAGTTTGGGTACTGCTTTAAACGTTGCCCTGCCTCCACTTCTCTCCAATAGAAAACTGCAGCCTTTATTGACTTCTATTTTGCTTAAGACAAGTTTAAGAAAACGTTCAGTATTTATTGCGGTAGAAAGAGTAAACACCATATAATGGCTAATGTAGGCACAGTAAAGTTCAGATATCGGCTTCTTTGACAATTAGAGATGTGTTTGCCCATTATCTGAGAACTGCCACACTGATGTAATAGATGTCATAAAGCTGACACAGGTAAGGAGCATTGGCGCTGTTCTGCCAGTGCCGTCCTGGAGGAGGTAATTCCCAGGCATATCCCTTTATTTCTGTTTCTTTTTTTTTTACTGTAACTAGCAGAAATTTTAACTAAAATCAGTTAGGCTAAAAAAAAATCTTGTAGAAAAGAGTAGAAAGCTCTGACATCTTTGTTAAATATTTACAAACAGAGTAAAAATAAAGGATGTTAAACATGACAGAAATATGAGAAAGCCTGAAGCAACTTGCAGAATTAAACCATCCTTTTCCATTTCCTTTAGTTCCTAATTCTGACCCTAGATCTTCCTCCTTGCTCCACAGGCATGCGCAGCAGAGACGGGCTAAGACAAAAGCTGTCTGTGCATCCTAGAGGTGCCCAGAGCAGCACTAGCTGTTCTGGGAAGGACCCGGGATCACATGCGCACCCACAGTGCGATCTCTTCTCATTTAGATTGCCAGGTATATACAGCTAACACAGATGCCACACAGCAAGGCCGCGTGCTCACCACATGTACTTTTTCCTGCCACCAGTGTCGGTGAGCGAATCGGAGATACGCGAGAGAAGTAGTTCCTTATTTCACACATGTCTGATTTCATGGCATTGCACCAACAAGGTGCAAGTGTGTGTTATATACCATGTGTAAGCACTGTCTAACGTTCCTCAGCTATCTCAGTCTAGACTGCCTGCAGACAGTTTGAAGTAAGAATATTATCTCTTTCAGAGAGAGCCAAAACCCAAACAGGAGAAGGCACATGTGCCTTAAGTTCATAACTTTTTCTAAACTGTTCTCTCCTTTTACAATGCTAACAATTTTCTAAGCCTCAATTTTCTCAACTTTCAAATGGGATAATAATGTGTAGTTTTATACTAGTGGGAGCTAATCAGGGCAATATGTGCCAGGCCTTGACATACGCTATTGGTTACTAAATGCTAACAACTCCATGATGCCTTCATCAGTTGACAGGTGAATTAATCATATTTGGTAGAAACTTAAACCATTCAAATGGAGGTCTTTTTTTTTTAAGCCTAGAGTTTTCTTTTGCTTAAGTTTTTATCTTCTGATAAGGGAAATACAGAACCTTGATGGCAGAAGAAAACAATTTCTTACACATGATAACTAGAATGAATTAGAGTTTTGGAGAGACTAAAAATTACTCCTTCCAAAGTGATGTGGGAGTCTTCTGTTTTGTGTTGATTTCATTGGTTAAATAAAGAAACTGCTTAGCCTTTGATAGGCCAGCCCTTAGGTGGGTGAAGTAGACAGAACAGAATGCTGGGAGAAAGAAGCCGAGTCAGGCAGTCGCCATGATTCTCCTACCAGACACAGATGCAGGTTAAGATCTTTCCTGGTAAGCGCACCTCGTGGTGTTACACAGATTATTAAATATGGGTTAAAGCAAGATGTGAGAATTAGCCAATAAGAGGCTAGAACTAATGGGCCAGGCAGTATTTAAAAGAATACAGTTTCCGTGTAATTATTTTGGGTAAAGCTAGACGTGCAGGAGCTGGGTGGCGGGAAGCGACCCGCTGCTCCTCACTATACCAAAGACATTTAAATAACCCCACCCAATACATAAGAAAACTTATTAAGCATAAAACAGATCTCTAGCATATGATGTGGTAAATCCTCCCATGGGTATAACTTATTCCCTGAAAGCAGGCCCATCAGACGGGCAATGCCAATTCTTTCATGGTACGAGGAGACCATTTATTAAATTACCACTTTAATTGGGCTCTGGTGATCCCAGAGCTAATGTCCCTTGCAAAAATTTAAGTTAGAATGAGGGAAAAATTTGTTCACCTGGTCTTTTATGCATAATTATCACTAATTACACAAATCTGATTTGTCTCTTTCATTAAATACTTCCAAAGATGTTTTCTGTGTCAAGCCGGACTCTAAAATGCACAGTGGCTGCTCAGATTCCCTGCGTGTTCCAATGTGGTTCAACATTCTAACTGGGCAGAACAAGAGGCAGTTGAATCACGAGAACCTGCAACCTTTACACACTGGCGGTACGCCGCTCTTCCCGCTTTCCAAGACGAGCAAGGACAAACGACAGGCTGCTGCCATTACCCAGTTTGGACACAACTGCTTTTTATTTATTTGTTTAAAGGAAGTTCCTAATTCGTTTCTATAAATTTTTATTTTAAAAGGTGAAATATGGCAAAAGGCAAGTAAGTCCTCCTGGGTACCATCAATCATCTCCCAGCGAGCTTGAGAATCTCTGGGAAGGCTGCCCAGGGCACACCGATTTGTTCTCTTTTCCTTCAAATCAATGTTAAGGTGCAATTTCTTTTTTTATTGAATTATGTTTATTCTGGACAAATATAAAATAAAATGCCACTGCACCCTGGAGTGTAAAACCACAAAAGTAGCAGGCCCCTGAAACCCAGCGGAGGCAGCACTCACGTCTAGCCACAAGCTTCTGCAGGAAACATGCCCAGGAACACATCATCTTTAATGTTGTTTGAAAAGCTACGCTGATCTTCACGCTCAATATTTCAGCAGAATGGCAGAGTTGATTCTCTTCTGCTTGGCTTGGGGTTCTCCACATGCCTCTAGCCCACTGACAATACTTCAGCCAAATTGTCTGTGCCTCCTTGGCCATCTCCTTGTTTGCAGACTTGCAAATAGTGACATACATCAGGACTTGGCCCTCTTCTCTCGCCTATACTCCTCATTTCCAGGCTAAATGTCTGCCATTAGGACTTTCCCCATAAACTCTAGACATGGAATATATACCCTGTGCATGTGGTCTACCTGCTTCAATATTCACACAATGGTATGGACACCCACAAGGCACATCTACAGTCTCAGTATGTCCAAAACAGCTTTGGATTTCCCCAACACCACCACTCAGACCCAAAGCATCTTCATTAAGCTTAGGTTAAAATTCTTGAGTTATCTTTGAACCATTAAGCTATATATTTGATAACCCATGTGTAATTCTGCTGGTACTTTCTTATAATACACAAGAAATCCTTCGACTTTTTCTTGATTTTTGATGGACTATTGCCCAATTATACTATTGGACAATTATTTCTAATTTGTCCTACTGTCTAAGTTGTCTATTATAAACTTATTTCAAATTTCAAATGCACTGGGGAATAGCTCATTGGTAAAGTGCTGCTTTGCAATACTAAAGCAGCAAAGGCTTGCAGTTCCATGACTGGGGAGGCAGAGAGGGATAGATCCCTTGGATTTGCCTGGACATCAGCCTATCCCATTTGATGTGTTCTAGACAGTGAGAGACAGACACTGTCTCAAAAAAGGAAGAAGAGGAGGATGGTGATGGTGGTGGATCCTGAGGTCAGAGAAACAACAACCCAAGTTTTCCTCTGGCCTCTCTATACACATGCATACACAGCTGTATGTGCACACCCACCCCACAAACGTACACACATATTGAATGAAGATGCACACACATATATACATTCTTGAGTTGACAAGAGATTGCAATGGCAACTTCCTTGCACTAGCTTCAAAGGCATCCAAAAAGCCCAAATAATCGCCACACAGACCCAGGCATTTATGACAGGGGAAGAGTCCCTTCAAAGGAGACTCCGAGAAAGCTATTTTAAAAAGATTGGGTTGAAGCCTAAGCTACCATGGAGACCACAGAAAGTTGAAATCAGTAACATGGAAAGAGCTACAGCCAGTTCGGGAGAGAGACTGTTTAGGATTGAAATGAGAAAATGGGTAGACTTGCTCAAACTCTTCTGAGCTCATCTGAAGTCACCAAGAAATGTGGGATTATTTATTAAGATGTCTTTTCCTGACCCAGTGGCCCTTATTTTGTCACCCACAGTCCTGCATATTTGGCTTCCTTTGCTTTCTGCCTCAGTTCTTCTTCAAGTAAGCAGAGTGGGGACAGAATGATGAGGACGGGGAGATCTTGGGTACTGAAAGTCAACACTGAAGTTGAGATAGTTTAGGGATTGAAAACCAATCATCCATCCAACCGATCATAAAACAATAGCAAACCCAACAATGAGATTATCCTGCCCTTCATCCATCTCCTCTCCACTTCTTTGGAGTAGTGTTCGGGAGTCACAGAAACCACGTCCCGACATGTGCCTATCTCAGGTATGGCCGGAAGCCAAACGGAATTATCTGTGTGATAGAGCAAATCTGACAGTTTTCCAAAGTTTGCAGGTATTTGTTCTGAACGATCTGTTTCCAGGAGTCATAAAAGGAGAAGACAAAAACACAGCATCTCTTTCCCTCACTTTGGGGAACAGCTTGATAAGCCATGTGTGGAGCACACAGAGAGGCGGCGGTGGTGAAGGTATGGGCAACTTATGGCTCCTTTCTACTTCAGTAAATCATCCCCGCAGTTGGACTGTGAAATAGCAGCTTTAATTATCCAAAGAGACGCCATTGCAGGTCTGGCTACTTCAGCCACATAGCCAGAGACAAAGAGCTGCGTGTTAATTGCTACAATTCTGGCCGTATTCATCTTTTTTAAGACACTGCCTATCTAACAAGTTCTAGTTCTTAATTATTTTTACAAGAATGATGTTTAATCAAAGATAATGATATCAAGGCACTTGATTCTCTACAAGAATTAATTCAGCAATAGAAATGCTCCGTCACATTCTTTCTTCACTTTTTCCAATATTAAATAGAATCATTTCCCCAAGAAATTAGAATTCCCAGGGATGGTCAGGACACGCACTCTTCTACCCACAGCCCAGTCAACCACAGAGACACTGACTTTGGTTAAAGATTAGTTATTAGGGATTCATTTAATCAAGGATATTTGCATATTATAACTTAATGTAAGCCAAAGTCCAATAAATAGGCTTGTGGTATGATTATAAAAAAATCACAGAATTGGAAATAAAATGCTTTTTCTAAGACAAAGTCTTATTACATAGTCCAAGTTGACCTTGAAGTTCAAATTAGATTTATAGGCATTCAGCCCCAGGACCAGTTACAAATTACCCTTAAAACTAAACCGTTTATCTCTGTATATGAAGAATGCAAACTAAGGTATGATGAAGTCCTACCCCCCTCCCAGATTAACAAAAGTCTGCAAATTGGCTGACTCAGATTTTCAAAGGTGTGGTGAGACGGGCTCTCACACAAAGCAGGCAGAATTTGAACCAGAATAATCTTTAAAGGGGGCAATTTGTCACCAGTTATCAGTGTCGTCAGTGTGTATCCCCTTTGTCACCAGTTATCAGTGTCATCCGTGTGTTTATGCCCTTTGGCCCAGAGCTGCATGACTTTATCTTTTAAAGATACACTTTTGAGTCTTGTGATGGTTAATGCTGATTATCAACACAGACTAGGAGATAAACATCAGGGCACATCCCTGAGGGATTTTTAGATTAGGTTAACAGAGGTAAAGAGCCCCACCCTAACTGTAGGCAGCAGCACTCTGTGGGCAGGGTAAAGACTGAATGAAAAGGAAAAGGCAGGCTGAGCAAGAGCATTCATTTCTGCTTCCTTCACTCACTTGACCAACTGTCTCCTGTTATTATGATGTCTCTGCCATAAATGATTATACTCTGAACTGTGACCTAAAATAAATCCTTCCTTCTTTAAGTAACTTTTGATAAATATTTCTTTCATAGAAATAAAAAAACTAATCAGCATCTCTATGATAATACATGTAATTTCCTAATAGGAAAATATTGAGAATAACCTAATTTTATGAATAATGATTGGTGATGACTCATATATTCGCAAAATGCGAGATTCTTTAATAAGCATGAGTATACAAAGCACATCATGCAGACACAAATTACGTTGAACCGTCTGTTTGGTCAATCTCGAAATCTCTCTAAGGCCTTTCCAGCAAAAAAGCCCTGAGTAGAACGGTCACACGATGCTGTACTTTGTAAGAAATTTTTACTTGTTTACATTTACTTAGGAACATCTGGAGGAATTCTCAGGAACTAGTGGACTTGGTATTCATCTCACGTATGGAGTGGAGGGAGGATGGGTGGAGGCTGGGGAAGGAAGGGGATCTTAGACGCTGCCTCTCCTGAAGCTGCCTATTAAAAAAATGTAAAACAGATAGCATGACTGATTAGGGTGCCCCCATTTCTGAATTGTCCTGGACATGCTGTGTAGTAATAAGAGCGGCAGGGCTGCGTCTCCGGCACCCGGCCGCCCACATGGCTAGCTTATGCCCTGAAATAATTACATGGAAACTGTATTCTTTTAATCACTGTCTGGCCCATTAGTTCCGGCCTCTTATTGGCTAGCTCTTACATATTGATCTAACCCATTTCTAATATTCTGTGTAGCCCCACAAGCTGGCTTACCAGGGAGATCTTAACCTGCGTCTGTCTGGAGTGGGAGAATCATGGCGACTCCTGACTCAGCTTCTTTCTCCCAGCATCCTGTCTGTTTACTCCACCCACCTAAGGGCTGGCCTATAAATGGGCCAAGGCAGTTTCTTTATTAGTTAACCAATGACCTTCCTCCATCATTGCTGTATATTTATTACTGAATACACATTCTTTTCCCTCAGTAACTTTTCTGGCTAAAGAAGGCTCACAGCTGTGGAAGGCAAACACTGAAAGGCATTTCACAAAAGCACATGCCCAATGAGACCCTGACAGAGACCCACTAGCATACACAGAGAAGTAGGCTTCCCCCAAATTAACATGGATTAACTGTCATACTGCAAAACTAGGAAGTAAAACTCATTGGATGGAGTCAATAAAGTCGCTGAGAAGAGACAGTCTCTATTACCATCTAGAGTGACAGAAAAAATCTAGGGTGTTCAGGACCCAGCGTAGATAATCCCAGGAGAAAAAAATAAGAAAAAAAAAAGATATATCTGTATTACCCAGAAATTCAAATCACTATGCACCCATTGCCATCTAAAATGATATTCAGACAAAAGACAGCCAGGATATCCATGATATGAATAGATGATATGGGCTAGGGGATCGTTCAGTCAGTAAAATTCCACACACTAGCATGCAACACCTGAGTTAGCATTTTTAGGACCAGTTAAAAGAAAGTGGGTGCAAGCCTGCAATTCTAGTTTGGGGAGGCAGAGACAAGAGGATCCTTTGTGTTCACTATCTAGGAAGTCCGGCCAAAGGGGTGAGTTTTAGGTCCAGTGATATACCTTTGTGCCTTAAAAACAGATAGATAGACAGACTGATAGATGACAAATGGCAGATGAGAGACAGACAGACAGACAGACAGACAGACAGACAGACTGATAGATGATTGATGGAAGGTGAGAGACAGACAGACAGACTGATAGATGATAGATGGAAGATGAGAGACAGAGAGACAGACAGATGGATGGATGGACAGTTAGACTGACAGATAGATGCATAATACAGTGGACAAGCAATTGAGGACACACAGCATGAACATACACAGTGTAAGATTGGCTATAGATATTTTGTTATTATTATTGTAGACCCCATTATTAGGCTCTTCCTTAGGTAATAACAATGCAAAGAAAAAAAAGCCCAAGGCGCTAAGATCAAAACACAAAACAAAATAGAATGGATGTGCACACACTGAATAGGGAAACATTTGAGGAGCCACGTGTAGACAAGTAAGTTGTACTTGAACAAAGAGGTTTATTGTTTTTTCAAAGAGGGAGCAGAACTTGTGTACAAAGCATTTGGAGATGGGTACCTAATGCTCACAGTTCAAAATTTAGAAAGTGTACGCTGAAATCTAGATACTACATTGTAAGAGTTGGGCAATCTTAGAATCAAAATGGGAACAAACAGAGAAAGAGATGCTGTAGGTTGTTTTCCTTCAACCTCCTGACTATGTAGCAGGGAATTCTTATTTTCTTTTTGGTGACATCTTTGCAAAATTATTATCACAATCTTTATGATATAAGTTTATGACATAGAGATTGTGGCAGTGGGCTTCCTGTGTTCATCATGAGTCCGGAGAAAAGATGGCTCTTATCATCATGAACACTGAATGGCTCAACAGAGTCTACATAATGATGGATTTACTGGACACTTCCAGCTTATTACTTCTGCAAGAAAGCCAGTGGGGAAAATGAAAGAAGTACAAGGGCAAGTATTGATGGAGGAAGGTCATTGGTTAAATAATAAAGAAACTGCCTAGGCCCTTTGATAGGCCAACCCTTAGGTGGGTGGAGTAAACAGAAGAGATTGCTGGGAAAAAGAAGCCGAGTCAGGAGTCGCCATGATTCTCCCACTCCAGACAGACGCAGGTTAAGATCTTTCCTGGTAAGCCAGCTCATGGTACTACACAGAATATTAGAAATGGGTTAGATCAATATGTAAGAGCTAGCCAATAAGAGGCTGGAACTAATGGGCTAGGCAGTGTTCAAAAGAATAGTTTCCGTGTAATTATTTCGGGGCATAAGCTAGCCATGTGGGCGGCTTGGTGCCGGGGACGCAGCCCTGCCGCTCATATTACTACAAAGTATGGAGTGAGGTCATCTAAAAATGGTTGTAAGAGAAGGTGACTACATACTGTTCATCCATTTTGATCCTTCAGTGACCCAGCAACTTCCAAAGAAAGCTGTGTGTGTATAGAGCACTGTGTGTATAGAGCACTGATGTGTATAGAGCACTGTGTGTATAGAGCACTGTGTGTATAGAGCACTGTGTGTGTATAGAGCAGTGTGTGTGTAGAGCACTGTGTGTGTAGAGCACTGTGTGTATAGAGCAGTGTGTGTGTAAAGAGCAGTGTGTGTGTAGAGCACTGTGTGTGTAGAGCACTGTGTGTGTAGAGCACTGTGTGTATAGAGCAGTGTGTGTGTAAAGAGCAGTGTGTGTGTAGAGCACTGTGTGTGTAGAGCACTGTGTGTGTAGAGCACTGTGTGTGTAGAGCACTATGTGTATAGAGCACTGTGTGTGTATAGAGCACTGTGTGTGTATAGAGCACTGTGTGTATAGAGCACTGTGTGTGTATAGAGCACTGTGTGTATAGAGCACTGTGTGTATAGAGCACTGTGTGTGTATAGAGCACTGTGTGTATAGAGCACTGTGTGTGTATATTCAGAAACGACATCGGAAAATAACCTCCCTGGTAGATGGCTTTGACTGCTGGATGGGGGCTGGGGTGGGTAGAGTAATCAATTGGGGTTGAATGTCTGTCTTTTACACATTTCTAAGAGAAACTCTTACTTAGAAGCTCTCTACAGTGTTGGGAGAAATGCACATCTATAATTTCACTTGCAGATCATCCCTAAAATACACACAGTGTATGGAGTCGATGTACAACACTATACACCTGTTCAGATCACACAGATCAAAGGCACTGATGCAGAGTCTCAAGCCCAGTTCATGACACTGCAGATTCTATTTTCCTGGTTCCACAGAACCTAAAGAACATGAATATGTGCAGGAAACAATACCCCAACTGCCTCAGAAAAACATAATCGCCAGTATCCAAGCACCCTGACAGATTCCCTGTGAGTTTGCCATCAAGGCTAGGGGTATAGGTCAGGGCTAGAGTGCTTGCCTGGGGTCCGGCACGCATGAGGTCTAGAGTTACCATGGAAAATAATGAAATTTCTAGAAACTTTAAAACTGATGATATCCAGTTCCGTTTCTTACTTTCAGTGCCTCTGGTCTGAGTGTCATGGGTGGGAAATCATTACAGCAATCCCTTCTGAATAACGTGGGTACCCCTTCTACGCAGAATCGATGTGTCCCTCTACAAATCACCCTGACTTCAAATCAACTCCAAACAAACCAAACTCGCTCCTCTGAAGTGACAGCCTAAAATGGTGTCTTAATGCTGAGTCCTTCTAGTGCTATTTCACTTGTATTTTAATAAATAAAGCTCGCCCGAAGATCAGAGAGTAAAACAGCCTCACTGGCCAGCCTTACAGACCAGGCAGCAATGACACACACCTTTAAGCCCAGTCACCACATTAGTTGCCATAGAAACCAGGTGGCAGTGGTGCACGCCCTTAACCCCAGAACTACAAAGGAGTATAAAACGGGAGGAGACAGCTCTCAGACACAGTCTCATTCTGAGATTCCTGGATGCAGGATCTCGCCATTTTAGACTGAGGTAGAGGTAAGAGCCAGTGGCTGGCTGTTTTGCTTTTCTGACCTTCTGGTTGAACCCCAATTTTTGTCTCTGAGTTTTTATTAGTCATGCTTCAAGCTCCTTCAGAGAAAATCTGCAGCATGGATTTTCTTTCCCAATGGGACCTCCCGACTTTGTTGGCCTCGTTCTCCCTTGCCATCCAGCTCCTTGAGTCTTGTTCTCTGAGGCACCCTACACAGGCCCAGCTCTCTGCCTTCCTCCTGTGTATGCTTTGACTCTCGGATCCGTATTCCCCTCTGCCAGGAAGACTTCATGTTCTGTCCCCTTCACACCCAATATCCAGCCCTACGAGGTTGATGGTTAGCTCTGGGCCTAGAGGTATCCATGTGTGGTACCCCGCCATGATATGCCACCCAGAACTGTTCAGTATTCTAATCTCGTCGGCTCCCCCTCTAAATTTTGAATTCTCTGAGGACATCAACTATGACTCTAATCACTGTATCCCAGGTTTCTGGAATGATTCCTGAGGAAAGAGTAGCTGGTCAGGAAACACCACTGGGGGGAATGGATGAGTGAGACTGGAAACATTCTGATGCAGAGGTCTGAGTTTTATACGGTAAAGCAGTTAAAGGCAATGTTTTCTGGGAGAGGCATTACATTTGGAAATCTGACCCAGATTTCCCTGCTTCCTCTTACCTGGCCTGTGAAGCTTCCTTAACAAGTCTCTGATTAAAGTGGTATCCTAAGCACTTCACAAGCAATGGGCTGGTGGAACGTTAATCTTCAGCGTCAAGGAGACGGAAGCAGCGATGTGCAGAGACTGCGGATGCCCACACAGTTGGCACGGGAGCTGGGCCTGGACCTACCTGTCTTCGCTTGCACAGTGAAACACACACCCGAACGTTTCTGAATTATAAGAATGGCAAAGTCCATGGTATTTGTGACTTTTTGGTGACATCAGGGATTGAACCCAAGTCCTTGGGATTGTCTGGCAAGCTCTCTACCACAGAGCTTCGTGACCTGTGCCAAATTTAGTTTCTAAACTTGGCACACATCACCACAGATTTAGTCTTTTTCCTCGTTTGCAGCCCAGGTTTACTAACTGCTGCTGACATACCCTTTATCTCCTGAGTAGTTTCCTAGCTCAGAACCTTATCTCAGCCCCCCCCCCCGTTACTTCTGAAAGCCCCACTATAAAGTGACCCGTGTCTTCTTGTGAACACAGAGTGTTTCCATCTAACTCTCCAATAGCTGTTTGCCTTCACATTTATAGTCAGAAGATCACCTAAAATGACCCTTAGGTCTTGTCTCAGTCTTAGTTGGTAGCAGCCCAGCATATCAATCTAAAGCATATTTGAAATTTTCCTTTAAAATGTGTTACTTTTTTGGTCATCTTCAGTCAAAGTCAATCTTTGCCACATCCGTCCAATTGTAGAAGCAAGCATCTGCTTCAACACAGCTTCATCCTCCCTGCTCCCTGCTTGCAGGCCTTCCTTCCTTGCTTCTTCCTAATTAATCAATGAATTCAAATACATATTCAATAAGGTCAAGGTGCACAGTGATAGGACAGTCAGTAACAGTACGGTTTGACGCCCCAGCACTCAATGTCATCCATCTAAACTCTCCTCTGTTGTCATGGAAACACAGCACTATTTGGATTTTGGATAGGCAAGAGACTTTATAAGAGAAAAATATTTTACTAGTTCCTCTTTTCCCATCTTTATATTCACCCTCTCCGAAATATCGAGATTACATTGCATATGGGTCAGTGGCATTACTTTGACTTGAATAATTAAGCAAAACGCCTTATTTCAGATGTGTGGTACGTGACTGACAATTTTAAGTCAAAACTCTGTAATAGGTTGCTATAGTTACGTGCTAATCCCCAAAGACAGGGCAAAATTGCAGCCAAGTAATATTCTAAAGCAAAATGGATATATGAGAAATTCACCATCGCATAGATGATAAAATGTCTCTTGCCTCTGCATAATAAACATAATTTATTGATTCTCTCTGAATATATTAGAGAAATAATACATTTAAAATAATCATTTATGCTAAGGATATACAACACAGAATCAAAATCGCTCTCTGTAGCACGCGTTGGGCTGACAGCTAATAGCACACACATTCATTTTCATACTCTTGCTCTTTTTCATATATCCCTGAGGAAAGACATCATTCGGTTTTCCGCACACGAAATTTCTCATACAATAGAGCAAACGTTTAAAAGTTACGCGGAAAGTACATTTTTCTTTTGAGATTCTCATTTGTAGCGAAGCATGCTCGTGGGTATATTTCATTTACTACAGACAACATCCGCAAGTCAACTCGTTCCAGAGAACCTAACATTTACAGCTAATTTCTGACATAACATTTAGAAATAGCTCAAAGTGAAAACCTATTATCGGTTTTCGCTGTCTTTATGAGCCAAATGCAAAGGAAAGAAGCCGATCTACTGCATTTTACTTGTAGATCATACACTTTATCCTTTCCGGAAATGTGAGCTCAGTGTAGGTAGGGGGCCTGTAGTGCCATTGTCTGTTTAAAACAAAAGCTCATGGCCAGGCAGGGATGGCACACACCTTTAATCCCAGCACTTGGGAGGCAGAAGCAGGAGGATCTCAGAGAGTCTGAGGCCAGCCTGGTCTACAAAATGAGTTCAAGGACAGCCAGGACTGTCTCACAGAGAAACCCTGTCTCAAAAAAAATCCCACAAAAAGGAACAAACAAAAAGCACAAAAGTCTGAAGAAGAAAGGTGCACGGCTTGATCTCTGTCACGATCCTTCACGCAACAGTGTGCAGGTGGAGACAGGTCTTCAGATGCCTGGGTGGCTTGCTGTGGTCTCCGCTACACACTCTGTATCATAACAGCTTCATTTTCTTTTGCCCAGTTAGGTATGATTTGTATGAAAAACGCCCCTATAGGTTTCTGGGTGTAAACACTTGGTACCCAAATATTGGCCCTGTTCTTGGAGTTGTGGAGCGTAGTGGGAGGAAGAGGGTCACTTGGGGATTGGCCTTGAAGTATACTGCTGGGCTGTGGTTCCAGCCCAGTCTCTGTGCTTCCTGACCCACTGAGAGGCAGGCAGTTCCAGCCACACACACAGACACACAGATGCACAGACACATGGGCACACATACACAGTGTTCTCTCATATGACCTGGTAACCAGTGGCTCTCCAAGCATGCTTCTATGAACGTACAATGCTGTGTGATTACACCAAACTGTGAAGGAAGTCACAATAAAATATCGACAGGTTAGACTAGGACACAGCCATGTATGCTATTGCACAGAAAATCATACTTGGTGTTGTTTTTAGTACTAGTACCCTTAAAAATCTGCAACAAATTAAAATAAATCAAAATTATGAAAGTAACACTGAGGTGTGAGCCAATATAAATAGTTTTAAATGGGGCCTCTAGGAAGGATGAAGTACAAGTTCATCTAACCCATGGATAGGAAATTAGATATGAAAATCTCCAGCAATAGTAGCATAAAATACACAGAGATATTTGCAAATATCTTTCCTACAGGGTCAATCCTGCCACTTATTATTTTCGGATACTGGGATTTCTAATTAGGAGGGAAGATGAAGTAGGAAAGGACCTGCAGATGTGACAAGGACTGGGACCTAAACAAGAAGGACTCAGCTCGATCCTTGGGAGGTGTGGTCTAGGCAGAGGCAAGAGACGCACAATAAAAGTAGATCCATTGTAAAATCAGAAGCTCGAAGACTCAAACAAAAGTTCAACTACTTATTAATGCATTATTATTATATATCTGTGTGTTCTGAATATGAAAACTAAATATGGGTACATGGATAAACAGAATTTCTTTTTTTTTCTTTATTATTTTTTTTTTTTTTTTTTTGGTTTTTTGAGACAGGGTTTCTCTGTAGCTTTGGTGCCTGTCCCGGAACTAGCTCTTGTAGACCAGGCTGGCCTCGAACTCCCAGAGATCCACCTGCCTCTGCCTCCCGAGTGCTGGGATTAAAGGCGTGCGCCACTACCACCCGGCTAAACAGAATTTCTTTAGAGAAACTTGCTCTTTCTTAAGTTTTGAATATAAATTAGTAAAAGTCAGGAATGCCTGTACATACAACTGAGACCCTAAAGACCCCTTCCAACTCCTCTTGGTAAATCTGCCTGTTCTTCCTTTCTTCCTGCCCATGTGTTACATTTTATGTCTGTCCTAGGGGAGCTGGAGGAGGCAAGAGGAGCTTACTAAGAGGTGCAGAACATGTTACAACCCCACACTCTACACCTGGAAGTGAGCACAAGATGCTGAGGAGAAAGACCTTCTCTCCGACACAGGTGACTCCGCAGGTGTCGGGAAGAAAGGGCATTGAGCTGGTACATGTAGGAACACGGCGTTGAGGTGATTCGGTCAGGATTCACGCCTTTGTGCTCCTGGACTCTCTGCCTGGTTGAAATAGCTCATTTGCATGAGCATTAAGCTACAAATGGTACCACACTCGGTGCTTTCCCCGTTCCTAACCACAGGTGCTTACGGATCAGGCTGAACCTGGCACTGGCAGCCGCTCCATCACAGCCCCACAGAGCACCAGAAGGGATGTAGTTCCCTCTGATGGAAAATCCCAGCATCCATTCTCATCACTCACGATGTGGCTCATCTTAGGAAGACTACTGCGTCTTTGGGAGGGGATTTCCTTGCAGCAGACAGGGCTGTTTTGCTCCACGACGTCATGCTTCGGTAACGCAAAGGAGACCGCAATCCTGAACTTTGCCACAACAACCAAATTAACCAGACCTCTGGCTTATAACCAAAAGATTCCTAACTAATCTTCCTAACCCTCCTTCATTTCATCAGAGTTTGAGCTACAAAACAAAAGGAAGCTAACTGCATTTCTTCCTTCATGCATGAGTTTAGCAGCTGCCCATAGTATTTACTGGATGTTTTCCATGAATCAAGCACATACCCGGCAACTGGGAAGTCAGCTGCAGCCAGGGTCGCGCTGTAGCAGGGGCAGGTTCAATACTGTCAGAGATGTGGGAGGCAGCCATGTCTAACTAGAAGTTGTTCTTGTTTTCGTCTTGTTCTTGTTTTTATATTTTTTTATTTCTGGATTACCTGGGAAATATCTCTGCTTCATATCCTGAATCTGTGCCATCTAAGTGGGGTTAATTCTGTGTATTTGGAGAGGGCCTTGCTGAGGCCTAATTCTAGCCAATCAGATTCCAGTGTGTCTTGTAGGCACAGTACCAGTCCACGAAGGGTCTTGTTGGGAATGGAAGAAAGGATGAAGTATATACAAGACTATGGTCATGACAAACAAAGGACCATGCTCTGTGCCTGAGTATGTAGTATGACTTCAACAAAACAGCCAGAGTGCGTCCATGTACTGTCTGCACAGGAAGCATGAGATTGTTCATAGGGCAGCAGGGCTTCTCTGCCCTAAAGGGGATCCCACACATAATACAAACAGAGAGCCCACAGAAAGAAACCTGTGTTGTGTGGAGCGGCGGGCTGCGTCCCGCCACCCCGGCTCCCGCATTGGCTAGCTTATGCCCCGAAATAATTACATGGAAACTGTATTCTCTTAAACACTGCTTGGCCCATTAGCACTCCCACATCAAACCTGAGACAGCTCATTCCTTTTCTCAGTCCCTGGCCCCCTGTTCCCAGTCTACAGTCAGACTGCAACACAGTGCCCCCACGCTTCTTATGGAACAGTTTTCTCAGCTTAGGTTTGATTTGCTTGTTCTGTGCTCTGAAACTGCCTGAAGTTTTGTTTTGGGGGGGGGGACATCTGATAGCACCCTGGATATTTTTGATTGTCACAACTGGGTGGGCGCTTGGTGTCTGCATCTTGTGGGTAGAGGTCAGAAATGTTTAATATTCTATAATGCACAGAAAGCACCATCCATTGAAAACTCATCCGGTTTAAATGTCAAAGGGGCCTAGTCAAAAGTTATATGGACTATAATAATTTAGAACTAGTCATCTATTTTTGTCATTTAAAATATTTTCAATACCTTTATTTATTAAGTGTGTGCATGTGCACAGATGCGCGGTGATATTTTGTTTGTGATCTAACAAATAAAGCTTGCCTGAAGTTCAGAGTGCAGAGCTAAGCCACTAGAGGCCAGACAGTGGTACCACACACCTTTAATCCCAGCACTCTGGAGTCATAGGCGATCTCTGTGAGTTCAAGGTGAGCCTGGTCTACATGAGATTGAATCCATCTAAAAGAGAACTAAAAGAGAAACAGAGTCAAGTAGTGGTAGTTCCCACTTTCAATCCTAGCACTAGGGAGATAGAGACAGGAAGTGATGTGGCTGGGCAGAGAGAGGAATATAACGTGGGAGGAGACAGGAGCTCAGGATTCAGTCTGAGGTTTCGTAGAGATGGCATTCAGTCTGAGGACAGAATATCCCATTTGGTCTGAGGATTTCACAGAGATAAGAACTCTAGTGACTGGCTTCTCTGCTTCTCTGACCTTTCTGTTTTCACCCCCTAATATCTGACTCCGGGTTTTTATTATTAAGACCAATTAGAAATCATGCTACATAGATGTGTTGGTTTTCTCCTTCTCCCATGTGAGTTCCAAACATCGAACTCAGACCCACAGGTTGGCAGCAGATACCTTTACCTGCTAAGCCATCTCATCAACCCCCATTTTTTAAAAAAAAAAATTCTTTCCTACCACTAAACCGAGGCAGCTTTCCACTGTTAGATTCCCAGGAACACCTAGTAGGGACCCAGTAGTCATTTGCCGAATGTCATCATTTAGAAAATGCTAGAGCAACTCTGACAGAAGACAGCGTCCGAGTCTCTGCTCCTCCTTTATTCCACACATATGCACCAGCAAACACAATTTAACTCCGTGTCCATTTTTCATATTCTACAAGCAAACATTCAGGGTTGCACGGTAGTATTTTGGCCTATATGAGGCAGCTTACTCCATACGGAAATATTGGCCTTAGGATATCATCAGAATGCCCACACAAATTCTTAGACGGCCCACTGAAGTCCCTCCCACTCTGAGCTGGCATTGCTGACAGGCCTGGGTGACACAGCTGGGTGAAGCTGAAGCCACTGAGGAGCTGCCTTCTCTCACGGGAGCTACTAAGAATGGCCCTGCTGAGTTCTGCCCAGGGCCACAGAGGACAGAGGTTCCACCACAGCAGGCTGCCTTCCCTCCTCACACGAGTTTGAATTCCTCTAGGCTGTGTCTTTAGTCACTAGGACTTCTTAATTATAATCTTCAGTCATAATATTTGCTTTGAAGCTTTAATTCAAGTGAACATCCAGCTAGAATCTTTTTATATGGGAGACACTTTCCGGAAAAGAGCTGCAATGTTAAGAGGGAAAAAAAATGCACGTTGGGAAACTGCCACAGTTAATTATTAATCCAAATCTGAAACAATGCTCTAAAATGTATTTCTTATAAACAATGAAAAGCACTTGACTTATAGGCTGAAAGCAAATCCTGAAGAGCTAGTTACTAAGCCACGCCAGGACTATTTTCATCTAGAAACGCTGACCTTCTTGCACGAGGCAGCGAATGCTTTAAATATACATGGAGCCTCCACTTAAAAGCTTGCAAATTCATTCATCTTTTATATTCCTCCATTGAAATTCCACGTGGACGATGCTCTAAGATTATCACTGCATACAGTGCAGCTTAGGTTTAATTTAGAGTGCTTGTCCCTCCAAAGTCCTTCAGTTTTCGCCTCTTACTCTGTCAAAACATAGGCAGTGTTTGTAGAGCTTTGGACACATTTCTTCTCTCTCTCTCTCTCTCTCTCTCTCTCTCTCTCTCTCTCTCTCTCTCTCTCTCTCTCTCTCTCTCCATTAATTTGGTGACTATGCCTATTGGCTAGGTACTGAGGAGGATACAAACACTTCAGAATCCATCTTCTCCAACCCAGCTTCTCTGGGATTTCCCTTCTAGTCTCTTGATTCAAAGAACAGAAATGCTTGTGATATAGGAAAACACAGACTTTGGATCTTAGGCCAAATAAAATATGTGTGAGCAAGTGAATGAATTCCATGTGATGGATGAAAGGCGAGGCCCCAAGAAGTCAGTTGGAAGCAGAATGACAGACGCCTTCCTGAGCTCCCTGGGAGTAAGCACCCTAAATATAGCTGGGCGTAGCTGTGGCACCGCACAAGCCATGAGAGTACGTGGAAGAGAGCCTTGGAATGGTCTGGTAACTTTCAAAGCATACACCAAAAACTGCTTAGAATCCCATCACTCCGTTAATGTGGCTACTGGATGCTCTCAGATAGGAGAAATAAATGCCTACTCTAAAGATTTTGTAAGAATTACTCTAGAGAAGAAAGTGCCTAAAATGCTTCTCCAAAATAAAAGCCCCATACATGTGGGAGATGTTTGCTGGGATAATTCTAGGAGTAAACGGAAGACCTTCTATTGCTGTCATGGAGTAGTTGAAATTTCCGTGGGCACTGAATTGACTGGGAAATCACCAGATCTGGGTTATTTCTCATTCACCTTTCTCTCATCAAGCATCTTACATCTCAGAGGTGCTTAACAAGTATTTTCTCATTGATGCTGCCTACTGTCCCGATAAAAGATATTAGGGGTGGTTTTCAGATAGGACCCAGAAGCTCATTGACAAGGAAGAAATTTCATCTCTCTCTACAGTCTTTGTAGTGACTCTAATAGTCAGATCAAAGGCATCGATAGAGTATAATTGCTTTTGTTGTTACAATTGCTTCCCCCATTGACTAAGCCCTAGAGAACACACTTCTCTCTATTGTTAAAACAATGCTCGAGTATAATGGGCATTTGATTTTCAATGTCACAAAGGAAAAGGGGCATGCAATAATATCATTACTTCAGAAGAATGGACCCACTGTGTGAACCAGCTGATTCTGAACTTCCTATGACAATGCAAAGGGTGACTGTTTGAAGTGATAGCATGAAAGCCAAGCACATCAACCCAGATGATATGCACTGGGCTATAAAGTATGTCCCATGTCTTGTTTTATCTCATCCTATGCAATCTTCGGAGGCAGGCTTGAAATGAAAATAGAAGGGCAGTTCTGTGAGTCTCTCAGGAGTCTCTCTCCTGTCAGGACTTCCAAAGTGACTTTCAGTATCACAGTGACTTTTAACCATGGCTCTCGGATCAAGAACCCATTGCCGTTGTTCTTCAGTTCTCAGTAGTCCTCATTGTCCATTATGTTCAGCGAGACCGGTTTTGTCCCATGCTTTTTCAGTCCCCGGCCAGCTGGCCTTGGTGAGTTCCCGATAGAACATCCCCATTGCCTCAGTGTGTGGGAGCACCCCTCGCAGTCCTGAGTTCCTTGCTCGTGCTCACTCTCCTTCTGTTCCTCCTTTGGATCGTGAGACTTCAGTCCAGTGCTCCAATGTTGGTCTCTCGTAATGGCTTTGTGGGAGCCCAGGTAGTTTGGATGCTCACCTTAATAGACCTGGATGGAGGTGGGTGGTCCTTGGACCTCCCACAGGGCAGAGAAATCTGCTTGCTCTTTGGGCTGAGGAGGAAGGAAGACTTGATTGGGGGAGGGGGAGGGAATGGGAGGTGGTGGTGGGGAAGAGGCAGAAATCTTTAATAATTAAATAAATTAATTAATAAAAAAACTATATACACTAGGAACAAATATCAAGTATAATTAGAATTACAACCAGATTAAACAATATTAAGCAAAGAATGTATGCTAAATGTTTTAATAAACATTCTATCCTAAGGAAAAAAAAAAAAACCATGGCTCTCATTCTGGTCCTCTGCTTGCCTGTGTGGGAACTTGGGTTGTCAGCACACCAAGAGTGTTCCATTTATAGGAGGTGAGAAATGTATCAGAGAGCTGAGAGAACCAGTGCCCAAGGATGCTGATGCAGGAACAGCCTTGTTGTTACAGGTCCAAGGATAATTGCATTGACAGACAAGACATGCTCACAGCTTCATGGGTAATGAGCAGATGAATATAATGGGAACCTTAGGGGTGGTGATACCACTGGGGTTAAATGCTAAGATGTCCTCTCCCCTGGGAGGTGCCTAGAGCCACATCTGTCCCCTCCCTCCTTGACTGCTTCTGGGGAGAATGAACCCCATGCTGATAAACACTATCCACATTAAAACACTGGGTCAGATGTTACTCAAGCCACAAACTGCTGTGAGAGAGTTCTGAAAGATGAGGATTTATGGAGGAAAGCACACACACAAACAGTTATGTGTAGTTTGAAGTGATTTTAAGATTCCAGGAAATACACAGTCAAATCCAAGGTCCCAAACTTTGACATAACTGCATATCCCTGCTCTTATCAGTTAACGCATGGATAAAGTTTAACACACATGGTCTATGAAGGGACCTATGCTACTTATGAACTGACACCGATTCATTTTATACACAAGGAAACTGAAGTTCAGAAAGTTTAAGGAACAAGTTCAAATAGCCCCTAAAAGGCAAAGTAAAATCAATGCTTCTCTATAATGGAAATAAGCTATATTAATGTTTAAGATCACTTTTAAGACTGAAAAATTCTGTGTCCCAGCAGAATTCTTCACAGACTCGAAAGAACGGTACTCAACTTCATATGGAAAAGCAAAAAAATATCCAGGATGGCAAAAACAATCTTATACAATAAAGGATCTTCTGGAGGCATCACAATCCCTGACTTCAGACTCTACTACAGAGCTACAGTACTGAAAACAGCAAGGTATTGGCATAAAAACAGACAGGAGGACAAATGGAACAGAATCAAAGACCTGGATATTAATATACACACCTGATTTTTTACAAAGAAGCAAAAACTATCAAATGAAAAAAAGAAAGCATATTCAACAAATGGTGCTGGCATTGATAGCCATTGGCAAATGGATATCAACATGTAGAAGAATGAAAATAGATTCATATCATTCACAATGCACAAAACTCAAATCCAAATGGATCAAAGACCTCAACATAAAACCAGCCACACTAAACCTCATAGAAAGTGGGAAGTATACTTGAACACATTGGCACAGGAGACTACTTCCTAAATATAACCCCAGCAGCACAGACACTGAGAGAAACAATTAATAAATGAAACCTCCTGGAACTGAAAAGCTTCTGTAAAGCAAAGGACACAGTCAACAATACAAAACTGCAGCCTACAGAATGGGAAAAGATCTTCACCAACCCCACATCAGACAGATGTCTGATCTCCAAAATATACAAAGAACTCAAGAAATTGGTCACCAAAAGAACACATAATCCAATTTAAAAAAAATGGAATACAGACTGAAACAGAAAACTCTCAACAGAGGAATATAAAATGGCTGAAAGACACTTAAGGAAATGTTCAACATCCTTAGCCATCAGAGAAATGCAAATCAAAACAACTCTGAGATTTCATCTTACACGTATAAGAATGGCCAAGATCTAAAACACTGATGACAATTTATGCTGGAGAGGTTGTGGGGAAAGGGAACACTTCTGCATTGCTGGTGCAGTATGGCGATTTCTCAGAAAAGTAGGAAACAACCTTCCTCAAGACCCTGCAATACCACCTTTGGGTATATATTCAAAGGATGCTCAACTGTGCCACATAGAAGCATTGTTTGTCATAGCCAGAACCTGGAATCAACCTAAATGCCCCTCAACTGAAGAATGGATAAGGAAAATGTGGTACACAATGGAGTACTACACAGCAGGAAAAAAAATAAAGACATCTTGAAATTTGTGGGCAAATGGATGGATCTAGAAAACATCATACTGAGTGAGGTGACGCAGACCCAGAAAGACAATTATCATATGTGCTCACTCATAAGTGGATTCTAAACATAAAGCAAAGAAAACCAGCCTATAAATCACAATTTCAGAGAACCTAAACAACAATGAGGACTCTAAGAGAGACATACATGGATCTAATCTACATGTGAAGTAGAAAAAGACAGGATCTCCTGAGTAAATTGGGAGCACGGGGACCTTGGAAGAGGGTTGAAGGAGAGGGAAGAGACAGGGAGGGGAGCAGAGAAAAATGTAGAACTCAATTAAATCAATAAAAAAGAAAAGACTGAAAATTCTAGCATAGTAATAATAAAGAACAATTTTTCTAAAAAAAACACATATTTTTATTTATTATTTGGGAATTTCATACACACATTCCACATCTTTTGATTATGCTTGCCCCAATTTTCTACCCTTCAACTCACACCCCTAAGTCCCTCACTCAAGTTCATGTCCTAGAAGGATAAAAAGTTCTTGATGCTAAAGACATCGCTGCCATTTCTAAAGCTGCCTTGACGGAATGAGATTTGAACTCAGGAATCTGAGACACTGGGTTCCATGGGTGATGTCCTTACCGTCTCTTCAGTGTGGCCTTTGACCACAATTTACACAATCTCAGTCTTCCTCCATCTCAGCAAGACGATCCCCAAATGATGCTCTAAGCACTTTATCTGAAGAGCTTGAACTTACGTTCAAGAATGTCAAAGCTCAGGGCCACCCTCAGAGGAATGAAAGGCACATACACGATTCATATGCGTTCATTCAGGGTTTCAGGAGGATGTGAAATGGTTTAAGTTTGACTTTAAAAATGGGCCGTCTTTGCATTTCCCCTCCGCGTTCTGCTACATTCCATTAAGTAGGAACGGCTTCTCCGTTTCCTCTCCTGGTAACAGGGAGTGATGAATCACAATCACCTGCCACCCTTAATTTAAGATTCATCCCATGAAAAGATTTCCACATGCTCCAAGGTAGAAATTTACATTTTAATATCCATAGATAAAGGGCTATGGCAGTTCGCGTTACATTTCCCCCACTAGGAAAACCGTCTCCAGGAATTTAGACTGTTAAGTAATCGTTCTTTTTATGAGACCAGCGTTAAAGATACATATAAATTCTGAAATCTATAGTATTACTTAGCAATTCGAGTGCTTTGCTCTCTGTAGCCAACCATGAAAGGCTGGCTTCACAGCCTTCTCCGCAGAGTCATCCGAGTTAGAGCGAGAGCCTTCACAAATGGCTCTCCATTTACAAGTGCTTTGGTTGGAATCTGAAGTTGGTTTTATTTGAAATGATGAAAAATGACTCTTTCTGGGCCATAGACTTAAGAATCAGGTTCAGAAGTGAATTATGCTCTTTTGTCTTTAAGAAAATTTTAATGTATCATCTTCTTTGATTTTGAGTTGTCTTTCTTGAGAGATTTAATATAGCGAAACCTTTCAGATGCTCAGAATCATGGGACGTTTTTAAGATGAAGGGTGCATGCAAGTTATCGTATTTACTGCACATTCTCAGCTGGCAGCTACAATGATCCTCACCCAGTTTTCAGAACTTCTGATAGATTTAGGCTGGGAACTCCTATCTGTGGGACCTCTTGTCTCTGAGTCACACTTTGCTGACAAGTGTGTATTATCATTTACTTCTGACATAATCCATGCAGGGGCGAGACTTCTCAATTCTCCAAAACAAGACTTTCTTTTTCCTACCCAATCATGGCCTTTAGTCAAGCAGATATGATAACATTCATTCACTTGGTCATTCGTCTTTCTCCACCATAGACTGTATGTTCCATGAAGCAGTGATGAATCTAACAGTATTGGGCACGTCACATAGCATAACCCAAGAAATCAGTGTTAAATGAATTTCCAAGTTGAACATTAAACACTCTCGTGTTCTTTGACTCTTATTAAATGGCCATGTCTGCTTTAACTGGGGATTAAAAATATATCTCGGGGGAGGAGAGGTGGCTCAGTGCTGAAGAACACTGGCTGCTCTTTCAGAGGACAACAGTTGAGACATCTAGGAAGGTAAGAGAAGCCAATCATAAAAACAGAGGCCCCATATGATTTAAAGGAGGGTTTTAAGAAAATATATGTACAATGGTGTTCATAGATGAATTACTTACAGCAGCCAATCATGGAAGAAATGTTTCAGGGCTAGCTTAATAGATGTAGAGTTTGAAATGGAATGACAGTAGAATATTATTCAGATTAAAAATGGATGGCCCTTGTAGACCATAGGCTAAGTGAAATTTCCCAGGCACTAAGCAACAAATATCACATGATTATTTATTTTGTCATAAAAAATAGTTAAATCCATAGAGACAAAAAGCAGGGAAGGAATAGTCTATAGTCTACGCGCTTCAGTTTGAGAAGATTAAGCAGTTTGAACACAGACTGTGGGGAGAGCCACACAACAATGTATGTGTGTCTAAATGCTATTGGATTAGAAACATAATCAGTTCAATGACAAACTATTTATAGTATTATAATGAAAGACAAAGCAAATCAAAGCGAACCTCCAGCAGTTGCAAGTACTTGCAATTGATGTGGACTGAACTGTGCCTCCCCCAAACCCTAAATTCATATATTGGCAGTCTACCAGCCCCACCCTTCCATGTGGTTACACTGGAGTTAGAACCTTTGAGAAGCTGACTAAAATTAAATGAACCCACCAACATGGTGTCTGACCAAAGAGAATCTTTGCGCTCATAAAAGACAAGCACCAGAGACTTCTGCCTCTTGAACACATGAAGAGAAGGTGATCTTCTCATGAGTCAGGAACAGAAGTGGTCTTGCTAGAACTTGATCTTGGACTTTCCAGCATCCAGAACTGTGTGAAATAAATCTGTTGTTTAGCCACCCGTTTGATGGACTTTTCCCACGGCAACATGAGCAGAGTAAAAGCTAAGAGTGGCCCAATGCTGATGCTGAGAAATCGCTGTGCAAGCTGGAGGAGCGGCATTAGCTGTTCCAGCACCTATGGGGACACTCATGTCTGTGATTTCATCTGGGGTGGAAGACACGGACAGTTCTCTGGAGTTCACTGATTAGCCAGTCTAGCCAAGTTGAGCTCCAACTTCAGTGAGAGACTCGGTCTCAAGAAATAGGGTGGAGAGAGACAAAAGTAGACCAGACATCGACTTCTGACCTTCACACATCTGCTCATACATGTGTCACTGAACCCGTCAGACATGTCATGTGCATACCTAAAGAGCAAAGAGACAGCAACCACGTACTGTTGAAGAGTGTGCACAGAATACAAGCAAAGCCACAGAGATCACACCCACCCAGCAAGGCCACCGTGTGGTATGTGCCCTGGAGAAAAACTCTACGGCACAACAGATAAACAGTGAATTTAAGAGCAGAATGCAAATAGTTGGGGAGCTAAAAGCGGATGAAATCCTTGAGAACTACAGGAGGGCTTCACCTGCTTATCAACAGCATAGATTTAGAGTTGGGTGCAGGTTCACTAATATCCTATTAGTCTTTAAAGTACGTATAAGCACCTGTATATAATAATACGTTAACAATCAAAAGTTAAATTGACGGCAATATCTGAAGTTTATATTTCCCTTGTTTTGTTCATCACACTTCAGCACTTTCTGCTAACAACCTCAAACCTTTCTTCCTGTGCTCTTAGGAGTTTTTGAAAAATTATATAAAAGGTGGGAGAGTAAGTAATTTCTTTTAATTTAATGATACCCCACTTTTATTTTTCCATTAAAAGCCAAGGCCCCTGGGAACCAACTTTCTAGCAGGGCCTTGGAAGTCTCTGTGCATCTCTTGAGCTCTCCTGGTCCTATTAGCTTCTTCATGCAATCTCCCAAAGTAAACAAATGTCTATCATATGACAATGCAGAACAGAGAGGAATAGGAAGAACAAAGAGTGTAAAATTTCAAGTTTCAGCTGTAACTGGGATAGATAATTAAGCCAAATTCGGACACAATACATAACTTGTACTGCCTCAGAGAGTGGATACATAAATCATAACGTCACTAGAAGTACGACACATCCCATGTCAGTATAAACGCACTGTGAACAGTAACAATATTGTGTTGTGTAGTGCAACCAGTGTTCTTCATTGTATAGGTTAGGTCTTAGGGCCACGTAGGCCCATGCTGCGCCCGATATAGACGGTTTTCCCAATACTTGCGATGAGGAGTTGTCCTTATGAAAACATAGTTGTAGGGGGCTGGAGGAATGGCTCAGTGGTTAAGAGCACTAACTGCTCTTCCAGAGGACCCGGGTTCAATTCCCAGCACCCACATGGCAGCTCACAACTGTCTGAAGATCCAGTTGCAGGGGATCTGACACCTTCACACCAATGTACATAAAATAAAGTTAAATAAACCATAAAAATATTAAAAAAGAAAACATAGTCGTAATTGTTATAGAATTGAGGGAGAGGAAATAGTTTTAAAAACATCCAAAGTCACTAAGAAATGCTGTATATTACATTTTATTCCACCAGGTGAACAGATAATTCTGGGGAAGGTGATGACGTCACACGTACCATTCTGAGTGTGTTCACATAGATCATTTAATTTGCAGCACATCATCCTTGACTGTTACTACTTTCTCTGCTTCATATGAGAAGAGAGAGCGAGACACTAAGCCAGCTGGCTGGAGTTACCAGGCAGGCAGAGTGTGGGAACAAACCCAGGTTAGTTCTCACTCAGAGTCCAGTGTCCTGAGAGCTGCCCTGTGTCTGTGTCCTTCTTTCCTGTCTTAAAGGTTATTTCAATAATAATAATGTTCTCAATAGTTGCCAATGCCAGAGTTACTCAGCCAGTTCCTTGCTGTTCCCTACAGTTTAAAGGCTTTTCTTCTTATTATTTTTTTTTGGCTCAGCTCCTGGTCCTTAATTGAATTTTATTAAGATAAACCAAGGATTAAGACATGGCTTTGAGTCTGTCCACTTGTGACCATCTTTGAAACTCAGATAATCACGTCTACAATGAGTCTCAGGGTATTTTCTCTCTGTCTAGTGTTGGCCAGAGTAGGCACAGAGAAGTTGGAGTAAAACCAAGGGGATTATCTGTAGCTGAGTGCTTCTTGGCATTTTATATATCGCCTCTCCTTGGAGTTTCTCTGTAAACTTAGAGGTAACACCTCACAGTTTGGTTGTGGGAAGAAAATGGCACAATGTGGACTTAATACACAGTAGTTCCCTGACACACAATAGGAGTGAGACAGAGCTATTAGCGTTATATGACTAGGCATGTAATATACATGATATTTTATGATATGCAGAGATGGCAGTATGCAGAGAATTGGCAGTAGGCAATTGTATTGGCTAGATTTGGGTCAATTTGACACCATCTATAAAGGAGGAAATCTCAACTCAGAAAATGTCTCCAGAAGACAGGGCCATAAGCAGGCAAGATTGTAGGCTTATGCTTTATTAATTAACATAAATTACATTTTCTTAATTAGCGATTGATAGGGGATAGCCCAGTCCATGGTAGGTGGTGCCATCCCTCAGATGGTGGTTCTGGGTTCTATCAGAAAGCAGGCTGAGCAAGCAATAAGGAGCAAGCCAGTGAGCAGCACCCCTCCATGGCCTCTGCATCAGCTCCTGCCTCCAGGTTCCTGCCTTAGCTCAGTTCCTGTCCTGACATGATGAGCCAAAATACCCTTTCCTCCCTAAGCAGCCTTAGGGAACTTAACTAAGGCGGCACTGAGGCCATCACTACCAGGAGAGGACACCGCTATAAGGATACTTGGGTAGCATGGCAGGGTGTTAAGCGTGGAGGAAGAAAAAAAGTTGGAAGGTCTCTCAGGAGGCTGAGCTTTGCGTTTTGAAGGGTGATATGCAATCTGGGCAAGGAGGGAGAATTCCAGGAAGTGGGCATGGAGTTAGTGAGGGCACAGCATGTGAGAGCAGGACCTGCAGCACAGATGGAGTGGCGGGAGAATAGTGGCACGGGCCCACAGGAGCTCCTGCACAGTGGTGGAGCCCAGCTGAAAGGGCCAAGAAGGACTGGTGGCGAGCTGAAAGTGACTTTTGCCATTAGCAAGGCCATGGAAAGCTTCAGCCAGGATTCTGGAAGTTAGAAGAATCCATAGGAAAAGAGTGATCAATAACCCAGTCCAAACTGCCCACATGAAGAATTCTCAAATTCTTACCTATTTTTGTTTAACACTTGCATCTTCTAATATGAGAGCCTAAGGTGTCCGAGATCAAGTGTATAAGAAACATCGGCAGCCAATGTCCTTGTGGCTAGCTTTTCTACTAAAAACTCATGAAAACAAGCAAAACTGTGCAAGAAACTGGGTGAATATAGAAGTAGACTAATATTAGCAGAATTAAAATAGAAGTTGAAACAGCCTTTCAGGAGACAGGAATAAGCACCTCCTACTTTCTGCCCATCTTCTGTCATTACCATCCTCTTGTGTGTGTGCACGCATGATGGCTTCTCTGTGTTATGCTTTTGTGTGTGTGTGCTGGCTTCTTTATGTCACACTCTTGTGTGTGAGTGTGTGTCAGATTCTCCATGTCACGCTCTTGTGTGTGTTTCTGTTTGTGTGTGTGTTGATTTCTCTATGTCATGCTCTTGTGTGTGTGTATGTGTGTATATGTGCGCGCGCACACGCATGTGTGTGTCATTGCTGGCCTCCTCTGTCATGCATCTCTCCCGGGAATGCTTGCATCCATTATCTTTTAGCATGCCATCTTCTACTTGGCTTTCACATTATGGCAGGACTCATGTATATATGTATATATATGGAGTTTCCCACTCTGCATCCTGGTGCCGGTCTCCGGCTCCAGAAACCCCTCATATGTTTCCCTGCTGGTATTTACTACACTACAATGTATGTATGTTATGACTGTATCTGTCATGTTTACTTAAAATTTCCTCAAACCATGAGGTCTTCGAAGTCAGGGATCATGGCTGTTCAGAACAAAGACCATGATTGCCTGTAAGTCCACACCTGTTACTTAGTATTCCTTAGCTGTTACATCCAGGGGGCTTGTCAGTTCAGCCTCAAGGGAGCGTAGGCTGGAAGTTAATGTATCATCTTTAGAATAATAAGATGACTTAAGAACAGACTCTATTTCTAAACCACAAAACTGCAAATAGGTTACAGGACAGATTGCCCCGGAGCTATGAAAAGTAGCATGAAAGGCTCAAACAGACTCACAGCTGGTTTTAAGAAACGCAAAAACGTTTTTTTCTATACATCCATTGACTCCCTATTTTGGCTTGCACATCAGTATACCTTCAAGTCGATAGTTATTTTTATTATTGTGGAACAAGAACAACCTTCTCATCCTCACAACAGGCTGCTAAAGCACTGTTGGATCATTTTCTTCGGGCAAGAGCAAAAATGCTCAGGGAGGAGGATTCAAGAGATTAATGTTTCAGGTAAAAGGCGCTCACAGTTTACCACAATCTTCTGAGAGACTCCTCCTTCTAGATCTCGCAAAGCACAATTTTCCAGCAAAGGAAAATCATTTTACTTCTAAGAAAAGCAGACAAAACGTTCCCAGAAAAAGTATGCAAAACCCTTGATGGTGTCGGAAGAAAGTTCCTCAGACAAGACAAGGACATGACAATGAATGAAGATGATGAAACTTCAAGATAAGTGTATCTGACTTCTTCCCAGCAGAAGCCCCAAATTTCTATGCAATACTTGCAATATGTCATGAGAAGCCAGTCACTAGGTGCTCACAGTAGACACAGTAATTAAAGTCCATGTTTTAGACAAACACAGCCTTATCTGTCACAGCAAGAGATTAATCCTTCAGGGTAATCTGCCAGTTTAGTTCCACTACTTAGTTACACCAGCTTGTGGGAGTGTTAATAACTGAGACACTGGGGGTGACTCATGAAAAGACAAAGTAAAAAAAGACATAGAGATCAAATGTGGGACATGCGAATATTTGTGAAGATGTTCACAGAGTACCAGTAGGGAGGTCAGAACTAGTGGGGCTGGTCTTTAGAGATGGCTGAAAGGGTTACTTTTCTTGTACCTTAGTAAGATACCTCAGCAAGACACCATGACCATGGCAACTTATAAAAAAAACCCATGTATCCAGGTGGTGGTGGTGCATGCCTTAAATCCCAGCACTTGGGAAGCAGAGGCAGGTAGATCTGTAGGTTCAAGGCCAGTCTACAGGGTGAGTTCTGGGACAGCCAGGACTACAAAACACAGTAAAACCCTGTCTTGAAAAAAACAGAAAAGAAAAAGACAACATCTATTGCTACTCACAGTTCCAGAGGATTACAGTTCATGGTCAACATGGAAGCATCATGAATGGGAACATGGCAGCAAGCAGACAGGCATGGCATTGGAGAAGTAGCTGAGAGTTTATATCCTGATCCACAGGCACAAGTCAGAAAGATAACTGGGAATAGCCTGGCCTTTTGAAACCTTAAAGTCCACCCTCAGTGAACGGACACGCCTCCTAATCCTTCCCAAACATTTCCACCAAATGGAGATCAAGCATTTGAACATAGGAGACTATGGGAGCCAGCCTCATTAAACCACCATAGACATCAGATCAAGGGAAGGGGAGCTGGGCATAGACTTATGAGAAGCTGATTTGAGGAAACCCTAAGAGAAGTGTTTCAGGAAGAACTGAGGGTGTTCCCATTCTCCCTCATCAGTGTCACTTTGGAGATACCTGAGAATGTCCTCAGCTTCAGCATCTGGCACCGAGCAGACCATGTTGGCTCAGAGAAGTACAAGTACAGAATAAGTAAGTCAAAATATACCAGCAATTTAAACAATGCAGAGGAAAGTGAACATTTTTTTTAAACAGTATTTTTATTTAGTCTTTGAAATTGTCATATGTGCACCCCCACTACCTCCTTCCAATTCACCACTGGGTCTCATTAACCCATCTCCGTCATGACTTCATGTCCCCTTTTATTACTATTATTACTGTTCATGGCTTCCGAGTGGAGAGCAATAGTTATTACAGAAATACTTTGGTAGAAATGCGAGTACCAATTGAAGGGGAAGAGAAACCAACAAATTTGTGTGGCTGTAGACACAGCAACACGGCATGGGAACATCGCTCCATTCTTCACCCAGAACTGACCGTGCTACCCCAGGGCCAGTCCTACGAAGCAGCAAAACAAACAAGCAGTTCCAACAAAACTGGGAGCTTGATGGCCCCATCACTCCACTGAGGGAGACAAGCCAGTGACTAGGCTCTTATAATTCAGTGTTAAATGCCATTCTATGAGGTGTTACAGGCACTAAGGGGAGGCATGGGCATAGCAGGAGCAATAAACTAGACATTGCAGGGAGGAGAGAGGTGTCGGGGAAAGTGACATCTAAATTGAGGTGGAAAAGAAGACTGCTAGAGATTGGGGGGGATGGGAGAAGAGCACTCTAGCCAACAAAAACATGAGACAGACAGACAGACAGACAGACAGACAGACAGACAGATGGGCACCTTGTATCTGGTGTATCCCATTGGCTAGATGCAGCTTAGTATGGAAAAGAGTCTCGTGTGTGTGTGAGTGTATGCATGCATATGTGTATGTATGCATGTATATGTGTGTGCTCATGCGTGTGTGTATGCATGTATATGTGTGTATGCATGTATATGTGTGTATGCATGCATATGTGTATGTATGCATGTATATGTGTGTGCGCACGCGTGTGTGTGCACGTGTGTATGCATGTATATGTGTGTATGTATGTATATGTGTGTGTGCAAGTGTGTGTGTGTGTGTATGTATTTCTGTAACTGAGAGAATATGAAGTGGACTGTTAAGCAGGAGCTAAAGCCAAGTCTTACATGGAAGACAGTGGATTATTACTCACAGAAATGCTGCAGATTTAGGCTTAGCGAGTTCTCCCCAGCTGAAGGAAAAAGAACTGGGTTGGAGCAATGTTGGAGGGGATCAAGACAGGGCCCATGGGATCTAACAGAAGGAACTCAGAAACCAGTCTTTGAAAGTTGCAAAGAATGGTTTCAACGTCCATTTGCAAGAATTAGTGAATATGTAAGACTCCCAAAACTGGCAGTCCAGTAACCAACTAAGATATTCAACAGTTACTGTAATTAAAATAATGAGGATAGCGCAGAAATGATACATACAGATCATGGGATAAAAATTCAGGCTCTAGGACTGAGGGTAATGGGGCTTTGGAATTTGATAACAGAGGTCACTGCAATTATTTTGCAAAGTAGTTAAGGAGCCGCCACATCTATTGACAACTTAATTCTGGATGAATTAAGGGTTTCAGGGCATAAGCATCAAGTGAGACTAATATTAGGCATGGACAAAAGACTAAAAGCAAGATGCTAAGCAAACATAGTGACAAAATTTACTCAGTGAACTGTCAGGAAGTAAAGGGGCTCGTGGCATCTATGGAGGTGGGAATGGGGAATTATCTGTGGAGGTGGGTATGGGGAATTAAAGTCCCTTTCATTCTTGATCAGAACAAATAACAATAGGTTTGTTTGTCCTTTCTGGGAAACAATTTGACAAAATAAATCTAATCATTGAAATGTACAGTCTTTTTGGTTCAGAAACTTAATTCTTAGAAGTTTACCTGAAGAAAGTACCTTGACAGCTTCATGAGCATGTAAAACAATAACAATGTGTAAAACAACCACGTTCTCAGGGAAAGAAGAGACAGTTCAGTGGTTAGGAACACTGCTGCTATCCAGAAGGCCAGGGCTCAACTCCCAGCACGTACATGGCCACCAGTGTTTAATAACTTGAGGCCCAGGGAACTCAACATGGTCTCTGGCCTCCACAGGTACTGCATACACATGGTGCACAGATACACATGCAGGCAAAACACTGTACATGTAAAAATGGAAATAAATCAAATCTCACAGACCGTCCTGTCAGGTACAATATAATACTATCTTAATAATATGAATCATAAGCATAAAAACAGATTGGTAGGGGAAGTAATAATAAGGAGATTCTATTACACATTTGAATGCCAAAGGGAGCAAATTGCAGAGAGCTATTGACAGTAGTTCTCACTAGCATGGGAATTATACTCATTTCTGTTTTGGGAGATTTTCTTATAATGAATCTACTTTCCACGTTTTCAGGAGAGCAGGAGGCAGGAATTGCATTTTCCTTCACAATGCAGTGTGAAGGCAATGAAACCCATGGAGCTAATAGCTCAGGAGCACCTAGAGAAGACGAGCTGCCTGGGAGAAGCCCTAAGCAAGTGCCAGCTACCCAAGCTCTTCACACCATTCAAGGAGAAGAACTGACACCGAAAACTCTCTCTACCAGAAACTTCAAGAAAAGGACAGGAAAATCCTTGGAAAGAAAAGCAGCAGGGTTGCTGAATAAATTACAATATATTTTGCAATTCAATGGCATAGATAATATAGACACTTAACCATGCTTTCACACTCAATCTCCATGTCATTTCTCCCCACTTATGAGACCATGTCAAATACTATAATCAGAGAGTTAGCATAAAGAAATGTAGTTCCTTGTTGTGTAGGACCATGTCTCCCCTTGTGCATCCTCCCTGAAAAACATCAGGACACCGGTTTATCTGTTCTAACTTTGCAAAGCTCAGGGTGCAATAAATGGCAAATCTTTCCTTAATGGTCTAAAACCGTTAAGAGGTGACAATAAATACCACCTTATTTTGGTAATCAAAATGTTTTGCATAACGTTCTGTCATTCTTTTGGGCATACTGACTCATGGTCTTTAAAATACTGGATTGGAGGAAGAACAGACATTTTTCCCTATCAGTGGCATTATTGCTGTTTCTATTCATAAAGATAAAGAAGCCGGGGCTGGAGAGATGGCTCAGTGGTTAAGAGCATTGCCTGCTCTTTCAAAGGTCCTGAGTTCAATTCTCAGCAACCACATGATGGCTCACAACCATCTGTAATGAGGTCTGGTGCCCTCTTCTGGCCTGCAGGCATATATTGTATACACAATAAATAAATATTTTAAAAAAGATAAGAGCAGTCAAATACTGAGAACTTTATTTCCCTAGTTCCTTCAAAGCCAACCGCACATTTAGAGTCACACTTGGGTTTAATGTCATGACAGAGTTTTGTTATCTTCTTCAAATGCCACTTTTAAATGAGAAAGGTTGATATACTGGAGGAGACCCATGTGATTTTCCTGCCATCTACATAATATAGCTTCAAAATTATGGCACTCATAATGTCCAACGTACTCATCTTATTGACAAGAAAACTAAAAGCAGGGCTTGAAAGGCACTCTTCTTGACCTAGCTACCATCAGCAGGGTGGAAACCAACCCTTGAGGTCACCGGACCTCTGTGACAGCTTCCTCTTTTCAGCATCTGCCAGAAAAAAAGTCAACAGTAGTGTAGTGTTTCACCCTTCCCTTAGGTCCCTCCACAATCAGGGAAGTACAAGTTATGACAAAGGAGACAATTTACACAGCTAACATTTCAGTCACAGGGCCCAAGGATTCAGGCTCTAGAGGAAGAGCTTCGCCTGTCTACAGCTAACACTGCTGTGGAGCCTTGTCCTCTGTGGACGGCATGGACCACCAGCTGCTATGATTACCCAAAGGAGCACTGCACAAGATTGGGTTCATTATTTTTCTGTCATACAGGGGTGGAGGACTCAAGGGTCACTGGAAGAGTGACCTCAAGAGTCACAGGAAGTTAAACCTGCTGGGGGAGGAAGTCGCTAGACCACTCCCCTACTGGGAAGTCACTGTTGCTGGAGGGGAAGAGAGATTTCCCTTACCAGTGGTATAGCTGCTCTGAGCTGCCCATGCTCCGACTAATCCTGGACCCGGGCTCCCATCAGTTGCCCTCATTGCACTAAACGTTCACCAAGCCAGACTTGTGTGGCATCGCATCTTTGGCCTGTCCTTGGTTCACTACCTGCAGTGAGATGTGTGTTTACTTCCCCAGGAAAAGTTCATACAATAAAGGCATTGATTTATTTACTGTAGCAACTCTCAAACCAAAAGAACCCAGTGCTGGAGAAGCTTGGAAACTGTTAAGATTTTCCCGACAGCTTTACAAAAAGAATGACAAATTGTGAACAGGGGAGGACCCTTCAGAGACTAGACCCGCGTGAAGCATCGGCTTGCTATAGGAACTTAAAACCGAACTCTGAGAATAATGAAAGCTTACCATTGTTGGGCTTAGCCCGTAATTCAAGAGGGCTCTGATCCGCATTAACCTTTGTGTCATTAAGGTCAGGAAGCTCACAGCTTAAGTAAAAGTCATCAATGTAAGCACCTAGGGCCTCAGATGCAGAGAAATAGGACTTTTCTTTATATTGGATGGACCCGTCGGCATTAAAGATGATGCTCCTCATGATCCAAGCTGCTGGAGCAGAAGGCGCAGGAGGGCTAAACTGATGCTCCCAACAGACCTTGCCACGGCTTTCTTAAAATGAGCGGCTATGTCCATTCATCTTTCCAAAAGCGCTAAAGACAAAGACAGGCACACAAGGCTTCAGTTAGCAGGAGCAGGTGGCGATCCTCAGGACTCTCGCTCATTTCTCATCATGCATTATAGTTTGTAAAGTCAAACTACTCTTTCTCCCTTTTTAGGTGCTGTGTATACTGAGCTTTCAAGCGGTGTTTGTCGACTGAATAGTTTCATTGGCATAGCTATGGATTAAGCCGTATTTAGAATATTATTATGGGATTCCAAATATGAGCCTCGTGAGTAAGTCATGGAGATGCTTCTTGCCTTTGCTTTTGGTTTTACAGGGTTGTCTGGGTAGTTCTGGAGGCCTGAGATGTTTTTGCTTGCTACGTTAAAACAAGGAAAGTCTCCTGAATCTTCACCCCCTTCCTATACCTGCTCTCACTCCATTGGTGGGATAGGGAAAATAATATATACGACAGGGAATTCAGAAGAAGAGCAAGGTCCCTGTGGTAGCAGTGATGGCAGAGGCAGGAGAGCAGGAAGGAAACACTAGAAACGTTCAGTGGAAACGCATGGCCCTCTGACTCATGGGTGTGAGAACTGAGCAGCTATGGGCCTCCTCTTCACCTTCATGCTCTTCACACATCCATGTCCCCAGCCAAGAAAACTGTGGGACATGGAGATGGACCTAGCCAAAGCAACAGGATAAGCAAGCAATGGCCGAGCCTGAACCTTGGACCTCAGTCATGAACTTGACCTTAACCACTACACCTGGCATGGGTACCTGGGTGCTGATCCATGACCTGTGACTTCTAAACGTTTGCCACAGCTGACATGCCAGCTACACTAGCTAAAGCTGGCTGCCTAGCTTCCGTGGGACTCTAGTTTGCATAAACTGCTTAGAGTGTTCACTGATACAGGGAAAGGAGAACACCACCCATTGGATAATGACACATATCTAAGTGCTGAAAAGCAAATACTCACTGTTTACATCTTTTGAGACTCAAGTGGGTGTGATGTTTTCAGAATGTTGCATTTTATGACATCATAATATCCCTGAATATACTTCTCTAGAATACCTTTAGTTCCTTTAATATAATAGAACTGTATAAAAGTCTTGGAAAATTAGGGGAAAACCTTTGATTTACTTTCCTATGCACATGGACCTGGATAGACACGGAGTGGATTCTGATTCCTGAAATGCAGTTGTGGTCCCTGGGCATCTAAATCTTAGATCAGGAACTTCTTCTGGAACAAATATATTTTTGAAGGTGTGAAAAGAGAGGTAGGGACAATACAGTAAGCAGAAAAAGAACAGAAGAGTTTTTATCAGGAATTAAACTAAATTCACATATGTATGAAAATATTAAAGAGCTTTTGATGTGTGTGTGTGTGGGGGGGGTCAAACCCAGGTACCTACAAATACTAGGCAAGTCACACACGAACATATTTGATGTTAAAGACCCAACTTCTCATCCATCTTTTTTTGAATGGTTAATAAGAATTAGTTGTTGTTACCCAAGAGAGACAATGGGTTTGGATGGAGGGAGACAAGAGTTAATAGGGTTCAGTGTTTTGGAGCTCAGTGCCTCAGTCCCTTCTACTATTTGACATCTTCATTTTAAATGCTGTTTAATGATGCACAGCTCGGGAGACGCCAGGCTTGATCCCTGGCTTCCTTGCAGAAGGAAGGATCTACCAGGGGAAGTGATACTAAAAGTACTTTCCAAACTGCTTGCAAAAAGGAGTCCTTCACCTGCTCCCCACTCTTCCACCACTGCCATTTTGTTGCCCAAGTCAAGGCTTGTCTCTCTTCCCAAAGCCCTCACATCTGCTCATGATCCAGCTGCTGTCTGCAGGAGCCTTCCCAGACCACAGGTAAGGCCAGTTTGGTCCAGTGCCAGGCCCTTCAGCCTGGTAAATATCTTGAATATTGTCCCTGATAACACACGGTCTGCAGTAAGTGCTGAGTCCTCCTTTTCCTTGGCTTTCCATGCTCTGAGCCACTCTGAGAATCTGTCATGGGTTAACCTAACATGATCACTGGCTACATTTCCCCTTCCCTCTTTAAACTCAAAACAAAACAAAACAGAAGTAAAACCAGGAATAGATGAATGAGTTTCTTCACTGTCCAGCCTGTGGCAGTTGCTCTATAAGTTGCCAAGCTGAATTCTGCTAAAATGTTCCACTTTCTTTACAAAGTATCCCAATGTGGGGGTATAGCTCAGTGGTAGAGCATTTGACTGCAAAGTATCCCAATGTGATTATGGCAGCCATTCTGAAGGTTGAATCTTTTGAGTTTCTTAGCTCTTGAGAAGGATCAAAAGAACTGAATACAGTAACACATTCAAGTCAAGGATTCAGAGAATGACTGAGCACGCCTAATAAAAAGTTGACGAAAGTCAGCGAGACCCTCACCCACACTTGTAATAATTTGATGGCCCATTTACAGCAAACCTTTGGCACCAGACCATGCAATGTGTAGCTGCAGTCCATATATTTGAACATGCTTCTGCAACTACCTAGTTGCATTTGGAAAATAGCATAAAGGAAAGTTAGTAATGAAAGATTTATAAAACAATCTAGGAAATCAGTATGGGAAGTACACCAGTGGTTCTAAAAATTGAACACTATATATATATATGAGAATTTTGTGATTTTATTGTATTATACTCACAGAAAATGCAAATTTTATTTTATTATACTCACAGCAAAATGCAAATGGTTTTTCACGATGTAGGCTCACAGAGGGCTAAACAAAGAGAACAAACTCTCCTCTGGTTTACAGAGAAAGAAAATCATATTTAATGACTAGGAAGAAAGTCAATACAAGTCCTAAGTGTAAATCAAACCATGGACTGTTTGGATATTTCCCCTTGCAATTTCATCTTTGAAGTTGGTCTGGCTTGATTGTCTTTGATAGTGCTTTTAAAAATGTATTCAATCTCTAGAGTCCTCACGGTGGACCATCTAGTAGGAGGCAACCTGATTCATGAAGGATACACAGTTCAGCAATAGGAGGACCAGGAAAAGCAATCCGTTCTCTTCCACTCTTAACATATTAGTCGATGCCAACCTCAGGCCTGGCTGGAGAGAAAATTCCAGAAATTTGCGCAAAGTTCAATCTCTCTCTCTCCGATTCGGTTCAACTAAGCACAGAACTGTTGGCTCCCAGTGTGTGCGAAACCACAGTAAGTACCATCCTGGGAAACCAGACAGACAGTCATCGTTCTGCTCAGCAGGAGCCTGGAGCACAGTAGGAAGGATCAAAGTAACACATGACACAACCCAGGCAGGACACGGTCAGCGGTCTACAGAGGTCCCAGAGTGTCTGGAACACAAAGAGAAATGATGATGGTGGTCGGACTGGGGGAGGTTTCATCTTAGGCATTTAAACTAGATCTGGACAGAGAGGTTCCAGGCACACAGAAATGGGGAAAATGGTTGTGTCAGGAAGAAGGAATGCAAGGCATTAAAGAACAAAAGCACACACGTTAACTCTGTGGAGACCTCAGGTTTCCTTGAGTCAGCATGTGCTGAGAGATGCTGCCAGAGGGGCTTCGCTGTGAAACAGTGGCGTTGTTAGAGCTGTGTGTTTGTTCTGTCCTACAGAAGAGGAGGTGAGGGCTGTAGAGAGATAACAAGGAGATCTACAAGGATGTGTACAGTGAGTAATAGAACACACCTCACCACCCCTCCGCATCTCAGCTCTGCTTGTCATTCTCTGATGAAGCAAGTATCCTTCCTTCCTCCTTCTTTAACTCTGTGGTGGGAAACTCCGGACCAATGTCAGGGTTATCGAGCCCACCTGCGCAACTCTCAAAACTCTGCAGCTCATTTTAAACCATTGATAGAATGATCCTCTTGAAGACCCCTGGAGACATCTGGCCAATGGAATTTCTGACCGGCCCAGATCCATCTTTACCAGTGTTAGCCAGATCTCAGGTACTGTTTACTCATATCTAGGAAAATCAATTAGAGAGGAAAGATTTATTTCACAGTTTTGGATGCTTCAACACATTGTTTCCAGACTCTGGGGTAAGCAGGAAGTCATGATGGGGAACAGCGGACTGAACCAAGTAATTTTCAGCTCGCTGATGCCAGGAAATGAGAGAGAGGAAGAAGGCCTAATGTCCTAATACTTCCTTTAAGGAGATGCTCCAATGACAACTTCCTTCCATTAGGTTGTATCTGTAAAGGTCCCATCAGCTCTCAATAGCACCAGGAGCTGGGGTCCAAGCTTCAATATGATATTCACTACCCATCCCTAAAGCAGTCTTGCTAATAACACCCAACATATGGGCGTAGTTGCAGGATTAAAAGGGTTAATATGTGTAACATGCTTAGAACAATGCCTAACACGTAAGGAAAGCACCTGACAGTTAGTAGTTATATGTGAAAGCCTTCCCTTCCCAGCACCTGCTAGGACATTTCTAGGGAATTATGTGCTTGCAAGTTAAAAGGCAACATTTCACCTTGGCAATATTAGCACCAAAAAAAAAAAAAAAAAATCTAGAATTTTATTCATTGTCTTGCTAATCTCCTTAAATTCACATTCCAGAGATAAAGAATTATTCTGAAGCAGGATCAATACTTGGTACAGTTCCCATCCCAGAAGTTCCTTTAGCGCCCAGGAAAGCCCGAGGCTGCAGAAGAAGCATCAGCAAAATGTAAATTATTTGTAAGTCTTGAGCTTCAGGAGTCATTGTGTTCTCCGGTAGGGATGCATTTCTCCCCGTGTCATTTAGCATTTTCCTCAACATTCTCAATATCTCTTTATTTCCAAGTCCAAATGCTCACAATCACCGTTCCTCTAATGCGGAAACAAGCATTTCAGCAGAAATAGCTACCGGAAGATGTTAAGCGATTTCATTCACTTTAATACGCTGTGACTAATTGGGAAAGCAGCAAACAGCACGTTGGGATTGTGTGTGAGACTGTAACCACTCACTGGCATTGTGGCAGCACACGTTAGATAGAATTTTAAAATATTGGATACTGAGGGGGAGAAAGTTCCTTTGCTTGATGAAATCTCTACGGACATAGTTTAAGGGAGGAATGGGGGAGACTTTATCCACTATTTCTAAGTGGCTGACCATTTCTGAATCTACTTTCTCGTTAAGAAAAATGAGTAGTGTCAGGAAGGAATGCATAGGTTTCCCAAACCCATTTCCTACCATAAGGTATGTAATATTTTAAGAGCTTTCTTAGCAAAGGTGGTAGCACCTAGAAATTAATGTGAGGAGAGTTTAAATACAAGGAAACGACCAATGCCCTGCACCACGTGTCTTCCTTCTTTACAGTGCTGAAAACTGAACCTAGGGTTTTGTGCAGACTGCGCAAACAATCTTATGTTCACGGGCTCCCCATTCATTAGTGCTCATGACAGATCTCTAAGGTTTGCCTCAAACTTGTGCTCCTCCTGTTTCTCATTTGGGAGCAGGCATGCACCACCAGGCCCTGCTGAATATGTTTAATTCAACAATGGAAAGTACCCATCTCCTAAGAAAGGCAAAAAGGTTTTCTTAAGAAATGTCAGATGATATGAAATCGGTCCCTTCTTTATGTGAAGTCCCACAATGAAAACTTTAGGGACAAACACAGAGATGTAGCGCAAGCACTCTGCTTCTAGGGAGATTCCAATGCATGAAGGAACGGGAAAACATGAGTGAAAGGGTCTGTAGCCTGGGCTATTAGACAGCAGGAGTCGATGAGGGGCTGTTAGTGTGGGGAGGCTTTGTGTGGCTCTGCATGGATCTGCGTGGCTCTGCGTGGATCTGCGTGGCTCTGTGTGGCTCTGCATGGCTCTGTGTGGCTTTGCATGGCTTTGCGTGGACCGTGCATCTCTCCCACTACCATGTACCCTCCCTCCTAGATGAACAAGGCTGATTCAAAAACCAAGACATCTAGCATTTTCTTCTAGACAGAATAGTTCCCCAGCCCCAAAGGCTTCTGTCTGAGGCTTTCGTTGGGGATACTGCATACAAGGAATGTGACGGAAAGATCCAGAGCAGAATTAGGGACAGGCTGTAGGTATCCACCTCTGGACCGTCTGAACCAGTGAGGACGAATGTCATCTTACTTGAAAAGTGACAGAAAAACAGAAGACACTGGTTATTCTAGGATAACTCTTCTACTGATGACCAGATTGAACTAAGAAATCAAGGTTCATCAAATGGCTTTGCCGTTCTACATAAAGCCTAAGCCCCTGGATTCTTTGCTTCTGACGTGTTCGGGACCTCAGATTCTCTCTTCTGCATCTAATTTTCACCAAACTACTCCCACAGTTGTTAATATGCAACTGAAACAATGACTACTTCATTAGAACATTATATATATATATATATATATATATATATATATATTCCCTTTTGGGGAAAGTAACAAATAAAACTAAGACTTGGCTCGTTGTAAACTCTGGGTGCCCTTCGAAGCTCAGCTGCTCACGTATTAGCGGAATATTGGATGGTGTCGTACTACAACCCTTCCCCCATGAAAATTTCACATGGACTGGCAATAATTTGGGAAATATAAACAATATATCTAAAATCATTTGATTAGAAAATTCTCCACTCAACTGATTTAGTAGAATAAATGTTTTGCCCTAAAATTGCTCTTCCTTCAGGTTCTCACAATACCTGTATGTGGCAAGACAGGATTTCTGTCACTATGAGGAGATATAGAAGCCAAGGGACCAGTGATATTTGCTAGCTCAGGGAGAAAGTACTTACTGTGGGAAGCTGTGGGATCTACCATGAACCCCACCCAAGAGAATGGCTTGCCTCAGTTGATGGAGGATACAACGGAATCCAGCAATCCCGCCTTTGAAGGTGGTGGCTTGAGTCTACCCAGTATACACCACACACTAGCTGGTCATGCTAAGCACAGAGTAACAAAAACTGGTAGGGACATCATGGAGACAAAGACACCTAGCTACAGGACAGACATGTTTGGCAACAAAGTTCTGAGGTGGAGTGTAGGCACTGGACAGACACCGGGCTGATGCAACCACTGTGCTCAGTAGTCTCAGCAATCCTGAGGCTACTGAGCGATCCTGAGGCTACTGAGCATGCGCAGGCCCAGAAGGAGCCAACAGTAAAAGCCCTTCTCATGCAGACACCGCCGGTTAAAGGACAGTGTGGAAATGAGTCTGGAGGAAAAACAAAAATAATCTACTGAAGTTACATTTTTGTCTTTTTTTCTAATTTGTGATAACTATTTCTTTTATTCTTCTCTCATGCATTATATCTCGGGTACAGCCTCCCTTCCCTCCACTCCTCCCAGTTCTCCCTCGACTTTCCCTCTCCCCCAGATCTATTCCTCCTCTGTTCCCCCCCCCCAAAAAAAAAAGAGCAGGTCTTCCAGGAATACCAACTGAACATGGCATAACAACTTACAAAAAGACTAGGCACAAACCCTCATATCAAGGCTGAACAAGGCAACCCAGCAGAAGCAAAAGGGTCTCAAGAGTAGGTAAAAGAGTCAGAGACACCCCAACTCCCACTGTTAGGAGTCCCAGAAGGACACCGAGCTACACAATCATAAAGTATATCAGAGGACCTAGCTCGGACTCAGAGGATCTGCGATTGTTGCTTCTGTCTTTGTGAGCTCCTATGAGCCCTGAGCAGTTGATTTGGTGGGCCTTGTTCTCCTGGTATTCTTGACTCTCCAGGCTCCTCCAGTCCTCCCTCTCCTCTTCCGCTGGGTGCCCTTCCTTGGCTATGCCTAGAGTTTGCTGTTCACTGTTTTAACTCTTGTAAGCAGGAACATTGAGAAAACATGAGAAGTCTAAGTATGCATCACTGAGATGTCAAAGGACTTACGTTGTCAAGATTATAGCAGAGTTTTTCCCAAAGAAAAAGTATTTCAGATATGCATTAACTTTCATCTCATACCCATTCATCCTCTGTCTGGGGTTAAGCAGGATTATCACCTAACTGCGCTAACATTACCTAGTAGTAGTTTTTATGTTTTCCTCAATTTTGGCTCATACCCAAGGAGGCAAGCAGAAGGTGTTGGATCCCCTAAGAATGGAGTTACAGATGGCTGTGAGATGTCAAGTGGATGCTGGGAATCTAGTCCAGGCCATCTGGAAGAGCAGTCAGAGTCTTAACCACTTAGCCATCTCTCTGTCACTATAAGTTTTCATGAACAACAATTTAAGTTCACAATAAATGAAGAACAATGTAGAGTGATGTCCTTTCTGCTCCTTGCCCCTAAACAAGCACAGCCTCCCCCATGACCAGCATCCTTCTCTAGAGACTTACATTTCTTATAACTGATAACCTGCAGTGACACATGTCCACCCCACAGAGACAGATGAGAGTCTGTGGGTATCGATTTAAAACCTTTAAACAAAGGCTTCCATGGACATTCTACACAGATGGAAAACTGGAAGCAACAGGAGACATTTGAACTACAGGCACATTTTGCTAAATGATAGAGGTTTTCATTCTTTTATTTTTATTTCAAGATTCAGATCATTCCTCTTCAACAAAGGATACCTGATGACACCGGACTTGTATTTCAGCCCAGGAAGAACTAAAGCAGATGTAGCTGGCTTCAGAGAGACCATGCACGTGCAGCTTGTTACCTCTCTTCCCACTGCAACAGTCAGGACCAAATGCCACAGTGAACTCTTGTCACACAGCTGTCTTACACAATGTAGGAGATGCTGCACTGTATCCAGTCTCTAAGATGGAGGGGACCAATATGAAGACTGACTGGCGGGATCAATGAGTGTTCCATGCAAAGCTGTGAAGAATATTGATTTGAAAACTTGATGGCTGCCTATGTAAGGGCTTAATATGCAGTTTTCCTATGTAAGACTCTCTAGCATGCAGAGACAGCGTCTATGTGTTTATTAAATAAGCAAAGGAAGTCTGATCCTGTGAGCCATTTTTGTTTGCAAGAAAATCTCTTCTTCTAAAATACTTTTAGAAATGCAATCTTTACCTGACCTTCAAGATGGGAACTCTCTCTCCTCAGCGTTTTACCACCCATTGTCTAGTTTTTAATCCCTGTGGAAAAACCTCTCTAGACACCTGAGGGCTTTCTAATCACCATCTTGTTAGGTGGTTCAACAGGACTGGTGCCAACTCTGGCAGAACTTATTACACACACACACAACGCTCCTAGAAGTTGGCATTAGTCTTCTTTTGATTTAAATAAGAAAGAATAGGTAGGGTTCATCCTGATACTAACACTAGCACATCTATAGAGAATTAAGGGCCGATTTGCTTCCCTAAACTGTTCCTGTTAATGATCCAAGTCAGCTCCCTGAATGATTATTTCCCAATCAAAGATTGTTTATCAGCAAGAGTCCTACAAGGAAGAAGACAGCAAGATGCACCTGTTACTCTAGGCTGTAGCCCTTAGGCAAAGTCACCCTTAGGCTTTAGGAAGACATCCAAATGCTGACTAGCTTCCATCTTTGGGAGGGAAGATTGAAGCTTTGGTTCACAGCCAGATAAAATGTTCTCAGCCCTTATGGGCAGATGCAATGTTCTTGACCCTCACAGCCAGATGATATGCCCTCGATGCTCACACTCATCTGCAATGTTGTCGATCATCACTGGCAGATGTGCTCTGGGATAATGTTCTTGTACCCTGTAAAGATTTGTCACTTGTATTGGTTTAATAAAATGATGATTGGCCAGTATCTAGTCAGGAAGTATATGGTGGGGAACAGACCAGGAGAATTCTGGGAAGAGGAAAGGCTCAGTCTGCAGTCACCAGCCAGATGCAGAGGAAGTAAGATGATAATGCCTCACAGAGAAAAGGTACCAAATCACATGGCTAAACATAGATAAGAACTATGGGTTAATTTAAGTTGTAAGAACTAGTTAATAATAAGTCTGAGCTAATAGGACAAACAGTTTATAATTAATATAAGCCTCTGTTTCTTTGGACCTGAAAAGCTAGGGGATCAGGTGGGGCAAAAACATTTATTTACATAGATGCAATGTTCTTGGCCCTCTCAACTAGATGCAATGACAATTAGAAAATGTGGTAGGTGTGTCTTTATGTCCAAAACATGATGTCTAGTCAAGCTTTACTCCAATATTCTGCTTAAATAACACAGATCCTCTGATCTTTTATCTTAGCACATTATCTTTACTGAGGAAAATGGTGAATAGGGCATGTTTATTAGACATAGAAGTGGGGAAAGGAGTGTTACTGGAAATAAAATCCTATGCATTTGGACAGTGGATTTTGACCTACAAAAGGCTCTGTCTCACTATAATTTACAATTTCCCTCTACACCCAGACTCTCATGAGAATATGATGATGTATTCAAGGCAAAATGCCTGTGTCCTAACTGTCATGAGAGGGAAAGTGCAAACTCTACGCTGAAACATCCAAAGACTTAATGTAAATATTATCTACTCCAGAAACACGAGTGACAATAAACAGCTTACATTCTCTAACTCTTAGGGGGCATCTCCTTTCTGATAAACTCAAGATTAACATAAATGTACACAGTTGGTTCAGTAAACAATTATTTGTAATTGGTAAACAATATATGAAATGAAGAATGTTTCTCCAGCCACGTGTTCATGTAAAGACAAGTACAAAGAAACCAACAAGATCAAGGCAAACATGCATGAGATGCTCCATACAATTGCCCTTACTGTGGCCTGGGATGAGGGCTCTCTACAGCTACGGAAGATCTGTGCACGTGTGAGTTAGCGTTTATATTAAGTAAATGTGTAGTGTTAAGATCCACATTTTGGGACTTGCAGTAATGACTGCACTTGTTCATAGGAACAGTCCATAAACATCTCCCAGGGAGCAACAGCTCCTGGACCTAGCATTGCTCACACTGCTCCATCAACAGCATCCCAGGACATTCTTTCCACACCATGCTTGTTTCCATGCTTTTGCACATGTTCTTCACAGCACCGTCTTCCTGTAGATACGTGGGTGCCTTCCACCCATGGTCACATCCCAGGCTGTCTCTGACCACTCCAGCTCAGTTCATGCTTCCACTCCACTCTGCGGCCCCACGACTCCTTTTGTATGCATAACCCAGAGTGTGTTTCCTTTAATATTGCTGGCCTCGCTTGCCCTTAGAAATAAACTTGCACAGATGCAGACAGTGTCTGGTTTGTCTGCTTCTGTATAACCCTCCTCAGTCCAGAGCTTTATGTCACTCACAGTATCAGGAGCCCAATATGTGAAAATGAATAACTGAAGCTGTCATTGTGTGACTTGCTACTACTTCCTACAAGACAGAGCATTTAACAGCTACATCTCCACCTGAATGTGGCATACTGTGACATACCTTACGGATGGATCATACTTGCTCTTGGAAGCTATGTAAGGAGAATACATGTACCAGTCTCCACACAAATTTTAATTTAACATCAAGTACAAATACAAGTGCCACAGTGTTACAGAACAGCATTTTCCCTTTCAAAGAGTTTTATCCTGACATGCATCTAGTGTGTCTTTGCAACATGGATATTTAAAAGATATATTCTTTGAAACACTCAGCTTTGTACCACATACCCACCAGAGGCTCAATAACTGTTAACTCCTGGTGAATTGTGTCTTGCAATTCTCCTGTAAACCTTTTCTAGTAGAAAAGAAAAAGAAGTCCTACCTTGCTTTTAGACCAGAAAAAAAATGATCATATACATTGTAAATTCCACAGATATATCTCAGGCTAACATACAGGTTTATACATACAAAATAAGCAAAAGATTGTTTTTCTATTAAAATGATTCTGTTTGCTCTACCAAGGCAGCAATCAAAACAAATCAATGCTGATACTTTTCTAGAGAGAAAAATGGAACTATTTTCTCTTCCCTGGGATTCTCCTGGTGATGTCTAAGCTACATGAGATGCATCACAGCATAAATATTCTCTAGGAAGCTGTTAGCCATGTTTGAAGTTAGAGAATCAATCCAGTATTAGTGTTAGAATTTTCATAATCTATATTTGTCTTTATTTGGCTATTCAGATATCATATCTATCCCACAACAATACCTAAGTATTAAATATTATAATCAATAATACAATATAACATACTTCCCATTATAAGGATACATCTCAATACTCAAATGAATGACAATATTCCAATACTAAAAAAGAAATTTATCAACTTGTTCACATTGTGTTCCATCCACGCATTCACTGCAGTCTAATAAAAGGAAAAATGATTTCTTCCTACAATTTATGCTAAACTGAGAATGTAGCCCTCAGCTAGTGAGCTCCTATCATTAGTTATTATTAGTCTTGGGTATATTATTAAAACAATAGATGATTGCATGATTTTACTATTTCAACTGCAATGTTTGTTTACAAAGCAATTTCATCAGCTGTCATTGCTCACTGCCTCACATGTGACGCCGGCCAACATGTTTCTGGTTTCTCAAGTGACATACAATTTATGCTAAACTGAGAATGTAGCCCTCAGCTAGTGAGCTCCTATCATTAGTTATTATTAGTCTTGGGTCTATTATTAAAACAATAGATTGCATGATTTTACTATTCATCAGCTGTCATTGCTCACTGGCTCATATGTGACGCCGGCTGACACGTTTCTGGTTTCTCAAGTGACATGCAAAGCTACGTCACTTGTTTGATGATTACCGATTCAGTTCCGATTCGGTGGCCATAATTTAGTGATGGTCTACTATAAAATAGGTGTTGAAAATATGAGCTATGAGCATCAGAGTAGTGGTGATGTAAGTGTGGAAAAAATAAATATTTCTGCACGGAATTTAATAAATATGTATATGTGTAAATGTTCATATATGTACACACAGTGAACATTCAGCGTGTAAATTATCACACAAAGACACATACACATGCCTTATATAACTACAAATTATTTTGCTACATTTTTATAAACACATGAATTTTCTATCATATAAGTCACATGTTATACGCTAAGCATTGGTAAATACTCAAATTGACATAGGCAATTATATCAACAATTTTTAGGAAAATGAATACTTAATATAGTGATAGGCTTTGGCATTCCTAGAGACGTTAAAAATACATCCAACTCTACAGCTAATAAATAGAGACTGAATGATTTCTGAGTAAATTACTCGAAAAGTGGTAATGTAGAAGCAGCATTATCAGAGCAGGAAGCATCCTTCCTAAATAAACTGATCTTTTGTTATTACTAATTTTAATCTAATTTATTTGTTTTTTTGTATGTCTGTTGTTTTATATTGAGAAGACAGAGAAAGAAGGCATGGAGTTGGTTGGGTGAGGGGGTGGAGAGTCTGGGAGGAGCTGCGGTGGGGGGGATGCCATTATCAGAATATATTGCATGAAAAAAATATTTGCAATAAAAACAACAAGAACAAGAATTCTCTTACTGGGGCCAGAGACTTGGTTTGAAAGGACAGGTATTAGCCATACACATTAGAACCTTCAAAAGTGGGAGTGAACCAACTCCATACTGCTGTCCTCTGAACATCACATACATGCTGTGGCAGGTATACCCTCACACATTTATCAAGCACACATACATTCACACACACATTCTCACACACATTGACACCCACACAAACATGTAAATATTTTTAAAACTCTCTAAGGTACTGAAGAAAGAGCTCATAAAACTCCTTGTTCTGCCAGAGTAATTGTGATTCTAAGCCCCCTTTCTTCATCAAAATAGAATGGTCGGCCAGAGTGGCTCAATCTAATGGTGTGTGCTAATGAATCTCTGTTGAGTACTGCCCCCCATCACAGCAAGTGAATGTTAGGCACACCTTCATGTTCACTGATCATTTTGCCTTTGATGCTACAAACAGGAATTATCTGTGAGTCAAACTGTATGATCTTGGACTGAAGCCCAGGCTATTAATGCGCTCTCTCTCTCTCTCTCTCTCTCTCTCTCTCTCTCTGTCTCTCTCTCTCTGTCTCTCTCTGTCTCTCTCTCTCTCTCTCTCTCTGTGTCTCATTTTATGTGCATTGGTGTTTTGCTATGGGTGTCGGGTCCCCTGGAACTAGAATTACAGACAGCTGTGAGCTGCCATATGGGTCCTGGGAATTGAACCTGGGTTCTCTGGAAGAGTAGTCAGTGTTCTTAACCACAGAGCCATCTCTCCAGCCCTATTCATGCTTTTTCAAAAGGTGTGCCATCATACTCCTGTCAGAACTGGAGAAGAATGCTTGTCTGGCCGACCAAGTTCTAATTACTAAAGGATGGTAACCCCTCTTGTTCACCTTCATCAAGGCCACAGGCCAGTCATTTGAAATCAATTAGGATAAGGTCCCCAGGCTCCACCAAACTGAAAGATGACTATCACCAATGCCACGGTTTCACTATCAGAATGTATTGATTAATTATTGTCCTAAAGAACTAAGCAGAAGACTAACTATACAAATATTTCTATTTGACAAGCGTTCTGTGATATAGAAATGAAACGCTGGACTTTGCCTGAAGTCTTGTATCTCACCTGGGTGTGGGTACCATGTAAAGAACTCTATTAGCCAGGTGCTTCAGGGAGCTGTTGATCTTGGAGGTGGACGCCAGCTGAGGGTCATCTACATCTTTCATAACTGCAGGGATTAGGTATGATAGCCGCCCTTTAAATGCTGCGAAGTCAAATCACCTCTATTGTGATTTATGGGAAAGAACCGAAGGGGAAAGAAGTTGAAATGATTGGGCGGGCGGGCAGGCTCACAATGCAGAGAGCCCGGAACTTTGGAGGCCATGCTGTACGAAGGGGGTGTGGCCAAGTGTCGGCATTGCTGCAGTTGAAATGATTGGGCGGGTGGGCTCACAATGCAGAGAGCCCCACACTTCGGGGCCATGCTGTGCGGAGGGGGTGTGGCCAAGTGTGGGCATTGCTGCAGTTTATCCCCTTGTGGATGCATGGGGGGACGCTTTGCCTAGGGACGACTTTGCCAGACTTTCACACCTTTTGTAACCATGCACACCTTGCCTTTCATACATCTTGACTCTAAATCACATGAGCCCAAATTTATAAACAATACCAGTGAATGTTGGCGTTAGAGGTTATTGACAAAATTTAATTGTGATTTTTCCATTGTTCAGGTCTTGTATATCTGAAAATTCTGGTGTAGATGATTTACCAGGGCAAGATCTGCTAATGACTGGTACATTGATTTTCCAGAAGTTCTGACATGCATGGAAATAAACTAATGATGCTTAAAATCTGGCTTCTGTTGTGCTAGTCGGAATTACTTGGAAAACAGACCAGTCACCAAATACAATAGGAACATGCTGCACGAAATGAAATTAATTTGCTTCATTTTCCACTTTTACGTGTCTTTAATGTGTAAGATGCTCATAAAATTTTGGATCTGTACAAAGTATACAGTTGGCTATGCATCCCAAAAATGAGCTGCCCAGCTCATTTTTAAAGGAGGAACTAATAACATCTAGCAGAAGTAGTTTTAGAAAGGGCAGAGGCTAGGAAAGGCTGAGGCAGAGCTCCAGAAATCAATACCCCAGACTCTGCCATCTGCATTTCCTGCCTTGCACAAGGTCTGTGATGCCGTAGTGATAGTGCCTTGCACATGGCTCTGTGATGTCGTACTGATAGTGCCTTGCACATGGCTCTGTGATGTCGTACTGATAGTGCCTTGCACATGGCTCTGTGATGTCGTACTGATAGTGCCTTGCACATGGCTCTGTGATGTCATAGTGATAGTGCCTTGCACATGGCTCTGTGACGCCGTAGTGATAGTGCCTTGCACATGGCTCTGTGATGTCATAGTGATAGTGCCTTGCACATGGCTCTGTGATGTCATAGTGATAGTGCCTTGCACATGGCTCTGTGATGTCATAGTGATAGTGCCTTGCACATGGCTCTGTGATGCCGTAGTGATAGTGCCTTGCACATGGCTCTGTGATGTCGTACTGATAGTGCCTTGCACACACTGCCATCAGTATTAATAGTCAGCATGTCTTTTAGACTTCACTGCTGGGCAAGGATAATGAACTCTTTCAGCTTCTAAAGGGGGAATGAGACGGAAAACAGAATGAGACGGTCAGAGCGGCAGCTCAACACATAAAGGTGCTTGCCTCCAAGCCTGACAGCCCGGTGCTGTCCCTAGGAGCTACATGACAGAATAAGAAAAACCAACCCTGGTGAGTTGTTCTCTGACCTCCATAGGTTTGGTGCGCTGCCGCGCCAGCACAGCAACTGTCGTTCTGAGCAAGGGACATCGGAATTAACACGCAACACAACTTCAGGTTCTGCAGACAAGCCTTTTATTCCACTTTCTCACAAGTATATATAGCCCTCAGCAGGGGAGGCTGAGCCAGCAAAAGCAGGAAGCTCATCACCGTAACTTAATGGATTAGGGGTAAACATCCTTAGAAACATTGCTGAAAAGAACAGATTGTTCCTGTTTTTGTTCCTGTTTTCAACCAACTGCAAGAGTGCAAAACAGATCAAGTTGGGGTGCAAAGGCCTATCCTCTAGGGACCCAACAGTGCGCGTGCATGCACACACGCTCACACAATTACTAAAGTGTAATAAGGTTTTTAAACAAACACCATGAAAACAGCCCTTCCCCAATGCACTCTGGCTACTGGTGAATTCAAATGCAAACTTGCTTAAAACCATGAAAACTTTTTCCTGAATAATTTTTTATCCTCCTTATTATAACTGGGAGTCTTGGTGTTTATCTCCCTTATCATTAGAGCTGGGTTAATAAGCGCCTTCTTAATAAACGTGGAGAATCATACGAGGTGTGAAGATTTAATTGAGATAAGTAAGACAGAATATTCAATTTGGCACCTCGGTGGTGGCAGGCTGGAAGAAGAGGTGGCTATTGTTGGTGGCAGAAATAACATCCCCTGTTGTTTCCTTCTCCCCGATTTCTATCCCTCATTATGAAAATTCTTTACTGTTCTGGTTTCAAACCTTAGAAAAAATTTTAAAATAAATGCTATAATTTATCCATTTTAAATTGTGTTTGTCCAATGGAAGAAAATGTTTCATTTATATAATCTGTCAGTTCTGGTAGGTATAAAATCTTCTCATGGCTGTGCTGATAAAATGAAAATAATAACCCAAAGACTTACTTATTTATTTAATATATTTTCTTGTTCTTGTTGCTCAGGCTGACTGTAAAATCCCTCTGGAGCCTAGGCTGGCTTTGAACTTCAGTTCTTTCTGCCACTTTTCCCAAATAACAGGTGAGCACTTCAAGTCATGTGTGCCTTCCTAAGGATATCATTTTTATCTAAACTTTTGACTTAAAAAATCCTTTGATTTAAACATAGTACACATATGCAAAGGCACACAGACCAAGAGTGAGAACCCGAGTCACTTTCAGAAACCAAATACACCCAGCATGGGAATCACAGATCAGATTAGGATATAGATTCGAATCTGCGTGCCTCAATGCTCCCTCTTCTCGCCTCTCTAAGGTCAGTAGCTATCCCAACTTGCATTCCTACAAATTAGGTTTGATGTCTTTGAACCTTTAAAGAAACTAAATCATATACATTTTTGTGTGTAGCTCCCTTGACTCAATATTATATTTCATAGTCACTTTTTGCTGTATGTAGCAGTTAGGGTTTTTTAATTCTACAGAGCATGCCGTTAAATATTAAGATGTGCTTGTTCCTTCTTACAAACAAGAGGAGAAAACTGGATAAATTCACACATAAAAACAACAGCAAGACAAAAGAGTTAGATTGAAAGACCTGGATAAATCCACACCTCCCCAGCAGGAAGAAAAGAGCCAAAAATCCAAGCAGGAAAAGAAGAATCAGAAATCTAGGATTAGCCCGTTCGTGACTGTGTTTCAGGAACTAGCTGAAGATAAAGGTAGATTGTGATCTTGAGAATAATCTTGAGAAGCAGGGAGTTTCCCCCTTGTGATTGTCATTGTAATGTGTTTTAAGAACTAGCTAATTATGACCTTGGGAGTGGTCCTGAGAGGCAGGGGATTGCCCCCTTGTGATCTCCACTGGTATTTTCAGAATTTTCTGTGACACACTCCCTGCCAATTCCGGATCACTGGGCTGTGGTTTCTTCCCTTAAAAATCGTTTCTCCCGGTCACTCGGGGTCGAGCTCTCCCCCTGCGTGGGTTATGAGTCTCGGCCCCAGTGCACTGGTTCCCGTCTCATCTCCATCATTAAAGCCTCGTGTGACTGCAGCAAGGACGGTCTCTCGTGAATTACTGGGGGGGTCATGTTATCCCGAGACTTGAGTGAGAGTCTCCCCAGCACTGGGGGTCTTTCAAGATCGTAGATTAGTGAGCACAGGTTACAATGCACGGGTTTCTTGATCAATCTTTCCTAGAAATGGCAAGCAGGGTCAGGTCTTATTGGAGGGTCTCGGGCAGCCCACAGGTCACAATGTAAGCAGGTTACACATTTGCCTGTCCATCACAGACCACCAGAACAGATGTTCTCCAGAGGGTTTTTCTGTGGGGGTCACCATTTCTGAGACTGTCCTTCTAAATATGATTATGGAATATCATGGAGGGTGAGGAAGGGTGGCATTTAACTTCCCAACCTGCTCCTTCCTTAAAAACAACCTGACCCTCCATCTTCTTCTCCGAGTTGCTGTGCTCCTCTATTTAGACAAGCTTTGCAGCTTGTCTATTGCTCCACTGCTAATTCTTTCTCCCTAGGTAATTTTTCTTATGTTCATTCTGGGCACCTGCTTATATCTTCTCAAAGTCTCTGGATACTTTGTGTCTTGTAGTTTCAGAACCAACATTTTTCCTTCCACATTGTCAAGGAGGTAAACCAAGCAATTGTGGTCAGAGTACCTCTGGTGGTTAACTCACATACAGATTTTAACATTGGAGAGGCGGGCGATTAAATCAAACAAATAAGCAGCACCCTACAAAATACATATGAGGATATCAGGAATTAATCACTCTCAGAAACTGAATTGATTTATATACCGGAATCTTCACAGTTTATGAACCAAATTTATCCACCAACCATAAGAAAACAAGGGCACCAAATGAAGCTGACTCCTGGTCTGTATAAGTCACCTTGCTCGGCAGAAGAGAGAAGACTCAATTCAATCAGAAACTCTGTGGGGCCCTAAGTATTCCTCAGATTGAATTCAATCGGGAATTTTGTCATGCAGAATCTAACAATAGTTTGTCCTTCAGCCTCCAGCTCCCTGGTGCTCCTGGACTTCTGCCAGACCCTTCCTCCAGACAGCTTGAGCAGACATGAAGAGGAGGAGGGGAAGAAGGAGGAGAAGCAACACCCTGCTAGTTAAAGGGAAATTGGCAGGGGTAGGGAGATGGGCGCCATCATGTGATCCTTGGGAGTTTATTCCTCCACTGATAACAAAACCTGAAACGCCACTTTAAAAAAAAAATCACGTGACGTTCATTGGGTGGCACAGACCATATAATGCGAGCCAGATGAGAGGCAAATTTGGGGGAAGTTGCATTTTTTTCCCCTTAAATAGAACATCAAAATGGAAAGAGAAACGTAATAGGAGGGAGATGGGAGGATGAGAAAGTTCTCCACACAGTCTACCAGAGGCTTTGCCACCTGCCTTTCAGCTGGTCACTCTCACTCCCTCTAGCCCCGCCCCCATCTTTCTCTCTCCTCCTCTTCTTTTCATCCTCCCCCCCCCATACTTTTTGAGAAAGGCCTCCTGTGGCCCAGTCTTGCCTTGAACTCACTATGTTGTCAAGGTGAGCTTTGAACTCCTCAAACTTCCTGTCTCTACTGGAAGAGTCTTGGATTATAGCCCTGCATTACCACACCTGTCTTTGGCTACTATCTCTTTCAAGAACTTCCTGGGTAAGGAAACAAGAAGTCAGTGGGCCCTAAAATAGTAAAAACAGAAATATCAAACGACAATAAAACATTCCTTCCCAGAGCTTTCTGGACAGTTCTTCTGGTTTATGACTGCCAGGCGTTGACGACTTTGCCAGTGGACCACGTAACAAGGGGAGCACGGGAATCACTAAAGCAGCCCTGCCCTGATCACACAGAACCCAGGGATCACTTGGCTGATGCTCAGCTGTGGTTCCAGCTGTGTTCCCAGAAACACGACTCAGGAGTGGACATGAGAGTGCGTCAATCACGATTTAAAACTAGATCTTGCAAACACATACTACAGTGTCTATAGGTAAAGGTGATAACGCACAGCACACTTCTCTGCCATGTCTACATGCCAGTGTGATAATACATTGCATAGGTGTTTTTTTTTTTTTTTTTTTTGGTTTTTCGAGACAGGGTTTCTCTGTAGCTTTGGTGCCCGTCCCGGAACTAGCTCTTGTAGACCAGGCTGGCCTCAAACTCCCAGAGATCCACCTGCCTCTGCCTCCCAAGTGCTGGGATTAAAGGCGTGCGCCACCACCGCCCGGCTGCATAGGTTTTTGTACACATGTATTAGATATATGGGTGCATCGATTAAAGAGTCCTCTCACTCCCTCCCTTCCAATTCTTCCCTCTAACGGTTTTTCCCAACCAATTCCATGTGTTCATTCTGAAAAACAAAAGCCCACTATGTTGCCACTATGTGTATGCATGCAGGACCAACTACAGATGCATGGTAATCTCTCGGGGGCTGTACCCTTGAAGCAAACGGACTTTTTCTCCCTCAGAAGCCATGGGTTACAATAGCCCCCCCCCAAAAGGTGGGCTCATCAATCCTTCAGCCCATCCATGCTGGAATTTTGCCTGACTTGATCTGGCGCACGCAGTCGCAGGCCCCGTGGACATGCCGACAAAGGCCCCGGCGTGTCTGGAAAACACTTTGGCCCACCCCTCTACAGAGATGATCCTTCAGCCTTGGCTCAATATAGATAATATATATTTAAATGGGGCTATGATATAGATGCCCCATTTAAAGCCAATATTCCATAGTCTCTTATTCTCCATCTGCCATCTAGTGCAAAAAGAAGTTTCTCTGATGTGGGTTGAGAAGTGTACCAATCCGTGCTTATGATGAAAAGTATGAAGGGAGGGGTTTAGCAGAATAATAGTAGATGGGTTTTCCCTGGTGCCTGTGGCCTATGGAGTACTCTCAGTCCAGTTAACGGTGCCAGTCCAGAACTCCATCTTGTACAGCAGGCCTTAAATCAAACAGGTTGGTTCTTCCCATAACATTTGTGCCACTGTTACATCAGTGGGATACACTGTCACGCCAGTCATACATCAGTGGGATATACTGTTACGCCAGTCATACATCAGTGGGATACACTGTCACGCCAGTCATACATCAGTGGGATACACTGTCACGCCAGTCATACATCAGTGGGATACACTGTCACGCCAGTCATACATCAGTGGGATACACTGTCACGCCAGTCATACATCAGTGGGATACACTGTCACGCCAGTCATACATCAGTGGGATACACTGTCACGCCAGTCATACATCAGTGGGATACACTGTCACGCCAGTCATACATCAGTGGGATACACTGTCACGCCAGTCATACATCAGTGGGATATACTGTCACGCCAGTCATACATCAGTGGGATATACTGTCACGCCAGTCATACATCAGTGGGATATACTGTCACGCCAGTCATACATCAGCAGCCATATATCGCCACGCCAGTCATTTTTATAGATTTCAGCATTTGTACCTGGGTAAGGTTGGTAATTACTTTTCTGCTGCTACTGTGTGTAGTGCCTTCCGGCTCTGTGGACGCTGGTCAGTGGGAACAGAGCGCCCAGGTTGGTAGCAGCTTGATTTCTCCATCTGCTGAGACTCAAAAATGTACTTTGCTCAGCAGCAGGTTCTGAAGCGCAACCAAAAGCGACAGTGATGGCTTGAGATGACTGGTGGAGGGGTTTAAGGGAACAGTCTGATAAACAGGTCACAAAGAGGAAACCCATACCTGGCACTGGGGTTTTTTATTGGTAGCCTATGGTATCTGGCAGGAGCATTGCCCTCTCTTCTCCCACCACCATTCTAGGGTAACTCCATATACACCCATTTTAACTGGGCAAATGGGCACGTGCTTTTAATCCCAACACGTAGGAGGCAGAAGCAGGTGGATCTCTGAGTTTGAGGTCACCTGGTCTACAGAGTGAGGTCTGGGACACCAGAAGCTCATAGTGAAACCCTGTCTCAAAAAAGCAACACACACACACACACACACACACACACCATTTTGCATATGCGCACATATAATATACATTTCAGGAAGCTTCTACAACAGTAGTTTCCATATGTCTTTTTCAAAGGCCTCTGATGTTAGTTGTCCCTCCGCATGCTCAGTCCTCTCATTGCTCTCCCATCCGCCGTCATTACGGCTTCACGCTGAGACTTCAGCAGCTTCACTCATCTCTTCTGCTTCTCCATTTTGACTCCGTTTAAATCTGGGCTCCAGGCAGCTCCAGTGGTCGTATGCATCCTACTTCCTCCTCCTAACAGTTAGGGTCCTGGGCTTCTGGCTGAAGTAAACCAGTTCCAAAGACTATGTCTACACTAAGACGCCTCAAAAGTTAGGTCAGGGCTTCCAAACGCCACACAATTAACATCAGCTGAGGAATTCTGCTAGCAATCTAAAGTATAGTCTACTACCCAGTCAATCAAATCATAATCTCCAGACAGCATTACATTTTAAGGTCTTGGGTAATTTCAATACAGAGGAATATTTAGGAACTCTTGTATTAAGGTTTTATAGACATACAAGTTTGGGGACTCAGAATTTACCAATAAAGTTAGTGAATACCCTTCATGTGTACCTGAAGTAGTCCCAAGCTGCCCTGGCCTATCTTGCCTCTGCCTGCATCCTGGTCCTCCCTGTCACCCTCACCTGGCTTGCATTGTTCTAGGAACTATCACTCCTCAGTTTGGACCTTCTATTTTGTCCTTATTCTACCTCTTTCCCCCGAATGAAGCAACAAACAAACAGAAGAGTCAAATCCTTCCTATCCCAGGACAACGTTCTCTAGTCTCGGGGACCCTATCATCTACTGCCTCACTGCCACCAGCCCAGGCTTCCACTCTCAGCCTTGCTAGGATGATGCCATGGCCGAGCCACTTAGGCTGTACCTAAAATCCTCACCGCTTGTCCTGGGCAGGGTTTGCCTGCTGAAGCTGTTCTCTCTCAGGTCAGTAGTGGCCTGCTTATGAAACTCCTCTCCTTGTGTGCCCCCCTCCTTGGTCTTTGGATGGTCTGGCTTCCAAACACTATTCCTCTCACTGTGTACAACCTTTGGTGTCTAGAGAAACAGTGAACAAAGGTGTAGGTTACGCCTCCCATCGTCCCTTAGGAGTTAGGTATCAGGACGACGAAAGCGAGACCACACAGATGTCCCTCTCTGCAGCACGAGTGGATGCTTTGGGGACATCCACACCCTTTATTAGTGTGGAAGAGTGGAAATGCCCCGGAGACGTGCATCATAGTGTGATGCAGCCTAACGAAATGGCGCACCACAGAGATGATCAGAGCGCATGCTGACATGCACAGGAAGGAACATGGAAGAGTATGGGAATATTGAGGCAAAACCATACTTAAATAGTTAGCTTAGTTTTAACTCTTACTCAAAATCACATGGATTTTTCACATTCCCACACACGCGGCACACAGGATAAACTGTAAATCTGTCTGTTCCACTTCCCTTTTGACCTTTACCATTTAAACCCAACTTTAGTGAAATTAGATATCTTCCTTTCCTTCTTAAGTCACACTTATTTTGAGAATGAAATTAAAGTTTACTCAGAGTATTTATTGTACTCTTAACACATTCAGTTATTAATCTGACTTGAGTCAGAATTAATATTAGTTAATTAATTAATCAGAATTCTTCCAGTTTCTAATAGCCCAGGAAACTTTGCTGAAGGTCCTATTGATCCAGAGAGCTCAGAACGGATTATTGCCCCTCTTGTAAAGCATTGGAGGGGTGAGCTAGCATTCTCTAGGATGCTGTGTGGAACTCACATCTGAGGGGTGTCTTTTCTCTGGGTTAAATATAATACTGAACCTTTAGCTTAGCTACAAAAGAAACTTGACAAACTGATTCCTTCTGTCTATAGAATAAAGCATAGACTTAATTTTATAATAAACATCTAAATCCTCATGTATATGGGGACAATATTGTTTAGAGATTAAAGGAGAACATGGAATCCAAATATGACCACTCTCCTTTTTAACACTAAAATAATTCAGAATGCAAGTTTTTTTTCTAGAAGAAAGCACCCATTTTCTCTCAAAATTTCAAAATTACCAAAACATATATTTCTCCTAGAAGGAAGTAAGTTTTACTAAGATAAATGTTAAAAGTGAATTAACAACAATATTGATACAGTTAATGAGCCTGTAGTCAAATAGAATAGTTTTCGTGTGTGTGTGTGTGTGTGTGTGTGAGCGCGTGCGCGTGCACTTGCTCTGGGACAGTATTACTATGTAGTTGCAGACCTGTACCCTTGACTTCTCCTGACTTGGCCTCCGACATGCTGAACTTACAGACCTGCTTCATCACATACAACAACCAACAATATCTACACATCATTTTTATGTTCAGATGAGAAACAGATTTGTGTGGATGATTGGCAGGTTCTATCATGTCTTGGCACCGAGAGTCAGATGGGCTCATATGTCTTATTCTCATATATATTCCATCTCCCGATACCATGTAGAACTGGGGAGGGGGTCCTGAAGCAATGCTTTGGTTGGTTTCCTTTGTGGTTCTCCTTAGTAAGTCCATTGTTCCCCTTCCCTTCAGGAGAAAAGATAATAGATACTGGGGTGTGGGTTCTTAACTCCACATCTCCTCCATACCTTGCAGTCTTGGAGACATCCTTCTCGTCCTCTGACTGCTGATTTCTCAGTGTCCGGTGGAGAAACAATAGCATTGCTATGTGTGACAGCTGTGTTCCTTTGCAGGAGGTGACTAGAGTAGTAACTGTCAGGCAGTAGGTACTCAGCAAGTATGAGCTAATATGACTTTTATTCTTCCTCTTAATCGTTTCTCTAAATGATATAAATAGCTGGAATACTGTTTTGTAGCAATCCACCCGTGTTAAGGTGGCTTGCCTTGTTGCAGTAATGAACCGAGTTTGTCATCCCCACCAGCTACAATCCTCTTAGAAGGAACTGAAATCCTTTTGCTCATTCGCAGAGAATTTCCTATAATGCATAACTGAACATTGCACATGATAGATGGGTGCTGAGTGGAAAGAGGAAAGCATTTCCAGTGTGCAGTTCCTATTCAGAAGATGGAGGCAAGATAGACACACTACTATGCGAAGCCTTAGCCTGCTTTATAGAAGAAAAATCTCCAAGCACTAGGGAATACAGTCGGCCAAGCCCTGTTCAATCCAAACATCCCAGCGACTAGTCAGAAGCTCAGCAAGATGTGTGAGAACAAAAACCCCTGACCAGGACTCTATTTCAGATTCTCCTGTCCAGGCGAGGTCTCTACTCGTGCGCCTTGTGCCCTAGCGAGAGCTCAAACACCAACTGCATAATGCATCTTATTTTCTGAAACATTTTAAAGTGAGTATACGTCTTTTAAAGTTTGTAAGACAGAATGAAAAACAAGTTAATAAATTCCCTTTACAATTGTGTGTTTAGGTAGGTGTGCACATTGTTCCTGCTTGTGGACGAGAATGCAAATGTGTGTGCATGGCTTTAGGTCTGAGGTAGATGACAGGTGTCTGACTTCATTATTCTCCACCTTAATTTTTGGATAGCTCCTTGAATCTGGAGCTCACTAGATTAGACTAGGTTAGACTAGCTGGCGAGTAAACTCTAGGTATTCTCCCATCTCTCCTTAGTACTGGGGCTATTAAAACAGACCCAGCTTCTATATGTATACTGGGGATCTGAACTCAGGTCCTCAAGCCTACTTGGCAAACACTTTCCCAATGGAACCATCTCCCATCCTGTAAACCACTTTTGATAGCCAAGGGGAGAGGTAACCGAGAAAGGCTGCGTTATCAGGTGAGATTTGAAAAGGGCTGGAAAATTAATGAGGTGGAGAAATTCAGTCAAGCTGTTCCAAATGGCAGGGTCTGACAGACAGGCCAGGAAGGCTTAGCAGAGGGATGGGCATGGGCAGACAGGAGAAATGAGATCCAGCAGAGAGGCAGCATTCTCTGCCCTGATGATAATCAATTCTGAATCTTATCACAGAGTAGGAGAGAGACCATTAAAGGAGAATGCAGAAGGAGTCATGAGACCAGGCGCAGATAGATGGAGAAGTGCAAAGGGATCTGCACGGAAAATTTGAGCCCATCATAAAAGAAGCAATCCCATGGAGAACAATGCCACTGCGCTCAATGACTGATTTGGTACAGCCTTGTTTGGAACAAGAGGCTCCACAGTTAAGAAGCCACTAAAAAATGTTTTCTTTCTTCAAGAAAAAAAATTTAAATGAATTATTATCTTTGATTGAGGTGAGACGCAGAAAATTAATTTCTTATTAAGGGTGTTTAAACACTGGATAAGGGTCAAAGCATCTCAGAGTCTAAAGAGACTCAGAGGTCGCCTGAATAATACTTCAAAAGATAAGCAGGGACGCCTCTGTGAGCCTGTCCTTGCAGGAGAGAATTAAGAAGAAGATTGCTGGCTATCTGAGGCAGTGGAGTTTCAGGTCTCCCTGGAGACAGGGCCTAGATTAATGTCTGACCTTACCTTTCAAGCACAGTCATTCCATGCCTGGGGCAGGCGTGCAGAGCAGAGGTGGGGACGAAGAGAACCCGAGTGTGGTCACAACACTCTATGTTTTGTTCAGAGCCAGTGGTCCAGGCAACAGGAAGGAAGGATTTTGAGAAGATAGACAATGAGGAAGAGAGAAATCAGAATACATGTCAGGGGAGAGCTGGACTCAGATGCCGTGTTGGTTCCCAGAGATGCCTGTGATCTGTTAATGGGACAGAGACTGACACCATTCATTCTATCCAAATCACAGGTGTATTTGTGAAGCGAGAGGAAGTGAAATCAAACTGAAGATAAAATAGCACTTAGGTCAGATGAAATGAAAAAAACAACATTGGAATCTGTGCATGAAGGCAGAGGTTCTGGACATGAGTTTTGGACTAAGAAGAATACAGAGATGGGCAATGGATGGCCACGAAAGCAGAGGAACAACTGAAAGGTGTCCAGAGCCATGTGTCCTGTGGAGTGTCAATAGATATGATTCTGCTGACGTTTACCTTGATTGAGTAAAACATGGGACTAGGACATGCCATGGTCAGCAGGACACCGAAGTTCAGGACTCTGAATAACAAACAGTGGCACCCGGGAAGGAAGTAGCATCAGACTAGTCACACACAGAATTGCACACATACCAGGCCAGAGGATGTCAAGGGAGAATGAAAACATATTCACGACAAGAAGACACGAGCACCCTCTTCTCAGAACACAGCCCCTTTGGAGGCACCCCGTGCCCCTTCCCTAAGAGCACCCTCTTCTCAGAACACAGCCCCTTTGGAGGCACCCCGTGACCCTTCCCTAAGAGCACCCTCTCCTCATAACACACCCCCTTTGGAGGCGCCCCGTGCCGCTTCCCTAAGAGCACCCTCTTCTCAGACCACACCCCCTCTGGAGGCACCCCGTGCCCCTTCCCTAAGAGCACCCTCTTCTCAGAACACAGCCCCTTTGGAGGCACCCCGTGACCCTTCCCTAAGAGCACCCTCTCCTCATAACACACCCCCTTTGGAGGCACCCCGTGCCGCTTCCCTAAGAGCACCCTCTTCTCAGACCACACCCCCTCTGGAGGCACCCCGTGCCCCTTCCCTAAGAGCACCCTCTTCTCAGAACACACCCCCTTTGGAGGCACCCCGTGCCTCTTGCCTAAGAGTCGCACTCCCAGGGAAGCAGCTGAGTAGGTGGACGCCTGCAAACCCTGTTGTCTCAATTAAGAAAATTCCTTTGCCACAGGTCTCTGGAAAGCTGAGAAAATGTTATTTTGGGATTTGGCTCCGAGGCTAGGGATTGAGTAGGCTCACTGCAGAGGGAGGGAGAAGGAAAAGATGGCATGCCTCCTCTAGATTTCAATATTAGGTGCCAGACTACACAGACAGTGGCTGGTCCTGTAGTGAGTCAATGTTCCTGTCACAATGCAGTGGCAGGTTTCGGGGTCAAAGGTTATTTTATTTGTTGATGGGGCATGAAAAGGCAATTACATCCATTTGTATTCGTTGTTTGAAGCCTTAATTAAAAAAAAAAGATTTAATGTCCAGATCCAAGAAGATCACTTGAAATATGTACCCCACTAAAGATTGTGGGGTCCTCATATATTATGTCTATGTGGGTAACTCAAAGATCTATCTGGAAGATAAATATAAGATTAATAAGTATATATTATAACACAAAGGGAGGAAAACTAGTTGTTACTCAATAATATGTTGGCTACAAGCGCTTGATACAGTCCGGGTTCTACTATAAAAACATCAGTTCTAGACAAAATCTAAGTTTCTGAATAGATACTTGCTAACTGGTCAACAGGCAGAAAAAATTGTAAAGATGAAACCAAGCACTAAGAATGTGGTGTATCCATATGGAAATTTTTCATTGAATTACACCCCTTTCTCCTTAAGAGGATTAAGAAAACATACAGGCGCCATAATTTCTTTTTGTCTGAGTGGGTCACCCATACATACCAAGGTAGCTTTAGAAACATCAGGCAAACCTGCTGCCGCAGGGATCTAGGTAGGCTGTACGAGGATCTAGCTATACGAGGTTTAATAAAGCTCTTTACGCATTTCCTAAGAATACCCAGAAAACTCAATGTTCTACCTCTTTCAAACAGACACATCTAACTCTTTAGAACAGACAGTTTTTAAGTATCTCCTATATACAGGGCTAAGCATCAGGGAAAGAAAGGATTGTGTACAGTCCTCAGTGGGAACAAGGCATGCATCCATTTGGGTACTGAGTGAGAGTCATGTGGATAGAGAGAGCGGGCAGGAAAGCAACCCCACCTGTACCTCCAAATATACAAAAGGGGGAATTTAAGGTTATAGCTCTATGTGTTTCTTTATTTTATTATGATAACCCAAGAGACAGTTGGGTTCAGGAACTCACTGAGTCATTTTTGAACAACAGGTAGCATTGTTGAGACTTGAACTTTGACAAGGCCACACATGACTGGGAAGGCAAAGAATTACGTTACTCGGGAGTCTTTTATTTTTGCAAGCATTTGAATGGATATCCAGCTAAACACAGAGAACAGCCTCATTATGGCAAGGTGAAACCCAGTAGAGATTTTCATGATGTATTGGATGTTGCCCACTAAATGTCAAATAGAGTATATATGAAGATATTTTGAGAAAGTATGAAGTAGTTCCTAGAAAAAGGGGGGATCTATATGTTGTTCCCCAATTGTCTAGGTATTTATCAACTATCTTGGAAAACAATTTAAATCTCTTTTCAATGCAGCAGACTAATGCTTCTGTAAGACTGGGGAAAAAAACGTGTAGAAAAAAATCAAGAGTTAAAAATGATTTGGATTCACTTCCTTCCTTGAATGCAGAACATTTAAGAAAATTTTTGATACATAGGAATAGAAATATTGCTTCATCATTTTAAGATCATTAACCTCTCAATAGCAAGATAAATAAGTGCCCAATTAGGAAAAGAACTTTTAAGAATAAGATGCCTGTCTTTAAGAATCTTAGCCAAGCTTCTAACACAAATGATAACCTTTTAATTATGATTTACAAACAAGAATTGTAAGTTTGAACCAACTGGAAAGGATAAAGTCAAAGATAATTTACAATCTTATGCTAACAGCCTTATTTGAAAGGGATGGCTTTCCCCTTCCTAAGGACCATTCTGCTAGCCACACAATTTTCAAATGCACCCAGTAAGTTAGTACGCAGTATTTATTCTCTTTCCTGTTATTGATGCCTGGTCTATTTGTCACTATTTGCTTTATGCTCATTCTTCTGCCAAATAAAATATTAATTGCATTTTTAGCTGCACTGCCGGTGATCAAAGAACTCTGATATGTCAAGCTAAACTGATAGAAATAGCATCCATTAACATATTTATAGGTTCAGGGCTTCTACAACATAATTACATCCATTAATTACTTGGCAGTACTCGATTACAGACTGAAAATGAAAGGCATTTCCAGCCACGTCTTTCTACACAGACCAAAGTTTCTTCTTCAGTAATGTTTTCTCTAAGATGTATCCAAGGGAAACAAGACAAGAGAAACTTGTCCTTCTCCACGTTTAGAAGGCCAAATTATTAAAAAAAAAATTCACTAACTTTGAAATAGAAAGTGTGCAAGGCAAACCAGAGGGTACAGCAAGGCTGATGTAAAGAAACGTGCGTTTGAAGTGTTGCACAGATATTTATACATTAGAGTTCTAAGAGAGACAATTTCAAGCTGATAAATTTCAATGTTAAGATATGAAGCCATGATTGTATTTTTACTTTCAAGTAAACTTCTTCAAATATCACACAGGACCAAATAATTTTGAATCGTCTACATACTTGAACATGTACTTCTAACACATACACACACACACACACACACGCAGAGGATGGGGAGAGAGGAAGGGAGAGAGAGAGAAAGAGAGAGAGAGAGAGGTGCAATTAAAACTATCTTGGGAAAAAGCTCATGAGATTTAAGAAATTAATAAACAATTATCCTGTGGACTGAGCAGCTGTGCAGGTCGCAAAGCTGCCAGGTGCATTTAGTATGTGTACCACAGAAAGGACAGCTATGCATACTCGACTCCTCTCGACCAGTTAATCGGCATGCAAAATGACGGTTTCCCGTAATAACTTCAGACCCAGACCCAGACACGTTTGCTTTTCAGCAAGGAATGAAGTCATTTTTTTAAAAATCACAGTAGTTTTTTTTTTTTCTTCCCCAATTTCAGCAGGAACCCAGGCAGGAAAGACCTGCAGGAAGCACAGACCTGGGAGTCTACCTCACAGAGAGATCTGCACAGATTTCTCCGAGTTCTTTGTTGCCCGACAATAAACTGTAAAAGGCAGTCATATTTGAAAGTAAAACCATTCGGCTGTGGTTCTGGGATGCAGACGCAGACACCCCGAGCGAATAAGAAGGAAAGCACAGTACCTTTGGTAAGTCGCCTTAGGATCTGACAGCGGCATTTAAAAGAGACAGCTATCATTCTCCCTCCCTGCTCTCTGGCAAAGTGTACTCGGGGCTCTGCTCTGGTGGCTGCGGCGGCGGCGGCAAGCAGCAGCATGTGAATTCCTTGCGCACATACCAGGAGAAAGGTAGTCCCAGTGGGGAGTGACACAGCTTAATTCCTCTAGGCTGATGCAGAGGTCCGCTCCATGTCATCTGGCAGAGCTGTGTCATTCACTACTACTACCACCGCCGCCACCACTGCCCGGCACAGCCTCCTCCCCCTGCTCCATCACAATGGCTTAGAAAGTAAGGCTGTTTCGATAGCAACACAGCACCAGATAGGAGCAGAGCGGGGGACAAGGCTGGGAGAGGAGCCGTTCCATAAATCTAATACTAAGCACGGTGCAATGCATTTAGTGGAGGGTACATTCCAGCCAGGGCAGGTCCCTCCACCCCCTTGCTTCTCGGCAGCAAGTCAATATCCTTTAGGAGCCTCATGCAATGTGAAAGCAAAGACGAGAGATGCTGTGCTCTGACTTTACAAGGAAATGTGTGTATCATACACTATATTCTCCCAGCAGTGGCATACAGGGAGGCATAGGAGCAGGGCAGCCTCAGTGAGGATTCAGGAGAGCATCCTGGTTTTGCCTACAGCTGAGAGGCAGACCTTGGATGTGCCTGGGAAGGTCTACTGGGCACTTCTCAGATCTCAGAGGGACAAGGCGGTGCTGGTTTGTGGATTTGGAATAGAAGAGAGTCTAAGGGAAGGATTCGAGCGAGTGGAGTTCAAGCCGATGGAGTCCCAAGTCCTTTCATCACTCTTACCAAAACAATGTCCTGGCGGAGGGCAGCAGAGTCAAGGCTGTTTCTAAAGATACCAGGATCAAAAGCAAACACGACTGAGCACTGCTATTTTCAATGTACCTTATTATCCTGTTTCTCAGACTGCCCTCCCCTCAGTCATTCTTCTCAACATGCCAATCAAACTGCCTTGCTACCCAGCAGATGTGGGAGAGGCTCTGCTCCGTCGACGAGGAAACCAAAAATCCCTTCACAGCCCATCCACAAAGTGACAAGAGGTGGAGCCCATTTCCTCATCTCCAACACCAGTCCACTCCCGACAGTCACCACAAACCGAAATCTGCTGTGGAATTTCCATCAGAATTTAGACATCTCTCCCAGGAGTTAACACAGACCTGAGGGAGACCCAGACAGCCAGTCGGAAACTTCAACAACAGAAGTTAGTCAGCCACTCTGAAAAAAAGACATCGATGTTTGTTTAAGCTGCTTCACTAATATTTCCAGGATGTGAATTGTTCATCTAATCTTATTCTCTACTCTTCAGTCCCCCTCCCCCACTCAAATAGATGATTTAAGGGTCAGCGAGATGGCTGGGTGTGTGAATGTGCTTGCTGCATGGGCCTGGCCACCTGGGCAACATCTTCAGGGCCATCATGGCCGAAAGAAGAAAACCTACTCCTGAGCTCCTGAGTGCTGTTTTCTGACACACACACACACACACACACACACACACACACACACACGCACGCACACGCGCATGCGTGCATTTCAATAATGTTTAAGTCTGTAGAGCTGGATTCCAAAATAACTTCTACTCTTTCAAACCCAGCAATCACATCTTCTCTTCATTCATAAAACCCATATCATCTAAAGCACTTCCCATTCATCAGTAGGGAATGCAAACACCTGCCTTTTGGAGGTCAATAGAAAAACAGCCTGTGTAAGGAAAACAGCTGAAAGGAACAGGATTCCTTATCACAGATGGTCCACCCAAAGCCATCTTACCAATAACCAACGGGAATGGCAAAGTTAAGAGAACTGTGGGACTCCTACATTTTAAAGAGCTTAATACCATAATTTTCAAAAGAATGATCCCTTTCTCACCTTTGTTCCTTTAAGGCCATCTCTAGGAATATTTTAACTTCCCTTATATTTTTTCTTCAGAAATAAACCTAGTTGCCTGAGGCTTGGATTATTAGTTAATGTGAGGTGAATATTTCTAGCTATCTCTTCTCCTGATCCTCTCTGGAATCTAACACCTTCCCCAAACCCAGGCCCTCAGAATACACAGCTGTCAAATGGTATTAACACAGTCTTGCTTGGGGAACATTGCTACTTTGGTCCCTTTTATTAATGTCTATTCAGATAAATCTCAAGATCTTACAGACTCTCTTGTCCCTCCTGCTACCACACAGCTTCAAATCAAGTTTGCTTCTTCTTTAAGGCTAACATGGTCAAAGAGTTCCCATGTTTACCGGCACAGCCAGGTTGTTTGTTTGTTTCCGTCCTCTAGTCCCAAGAAAGATCTTTGAAACTATTAAACTACTGGGGGCTGGAGGAATCGCTCAGTTGTTAAGAGCGCTGGCTGCTCTTCCAGAGGACCCAGGTTCAGTTCCCACCACCCACATGGCAGTTCACAACTGTCTGTAACTCCAGTTCCAGGGGATCTGGCACCTTTATACCATATGCACATAAAATAAAGTTAAATATAAAAAAATTAACTATCCAGTTTTCTTGGAGGAGAAACAGCTCATCCTGGAGCAGTCTGGGAGCCTCAGGCTCTCCACCTTAAGGGCTATCTTCTTGTTATGCTAATCCTAGCAGTCAGCTCAGGTTCTACACCGGATATGAGCCCCTTGAGAAAGCCATCTCCTGGACATAAGGGAATCTCCTACATTCTTACTCCAGAGATTCCCTGGAACAATTCCCAGATCGGTACATCTACACCAGTTAGGCACTCTGTCCTTTCCGACTGGTACAACCGAGCCTAGGGTAGTGAACTCCTGCACCAGCAGAGCCTCCCCAAGACAAACTTGTTCTGTCTCACAGCGTCTGTCTCAGGGACCTAGGCATTCTGGTAGACTCGTCCACAGCCTCCTCCCAGGAGCCTGCAAGACAGAGTGGCCCACATTTCTTGCATGCAAGTTTAAATATAGCTATGCATCTTTGAACCTAGTAAGCATTTGGTCACCTGGAGTGGCTCACCCTTACAGGTCGCTTGGATTTTACGAAATGCTTTGCTCCCTGAAGGGCACCAAGTAGTGGCTAAAATATTATAAAGCATCTAAATGGTATCCAATGTGTATCTGATGATGCTGTAGGATAATCTGGAGACGACTTTGTCAGCTCAGGAGTACTGCTGCCTTTAAAACAATAGCAAACCAAGCAAATGAACAAATGAACCCCCAAGCCCCAATATATAAAGACACGGGCTTGCCGGATTTGGAGCAGATTCATCCCTTGGAATGATAACTTCTTTCAGGGTTTCTATAAATGTCAGCTTTCTTCAGGCATAATGCAAGGGTATTACATTTACAGAGAGTTTAAAGCATCACCGGGGTGGCTGTGTTCAGGTTTTTATTTCAGGTACGGACTGGGTTCTCAGACAGATGACTCAGCTGGTGTACATTTAAGAGCAAGAAAACCCAAAATTCCTCACCCCTGCCGCCATCGCTCTCCACAGACGGAACCTAGAGGTTTGCATACGATAGGCAAGTCATCTTTTCCCAAGCTACATCCGGCCCTGGGTAGTCTTTCTATTTATAGTTTTCTTACTATTTCTCCTCTAACAGAAAATGGGAAGACCCTTTAAGGACTGCTACACATTACATCCGGCAGGGGGCGCCAAGAGACTGTTTCTCTTAGGCCTTCGGGTGCCCACTCCTGCCCGTGCCCACGTCAGAGCCACGACAGCCACAACCAGGTGTCTGTGGAGGTAAACACATTTCAGTGGGAGATCGTTGTAGGCCAAGTGTTACCGCAGTTGTACCTTCAGTCTGGCTTGTACCTTTTGTCACGATATTTTAAAATATTTTAATAGCACTGACTTCATAAGATGAGGTGGCAAGCGATAGTCAAAAATCAAAACAAAACAAGATTTTCAAGCTTGCTTATGGATGCCAGCGTTATTAAAATTAAAGTGACCATAACACATCAGAATGTGGACACAGAGACTGTATATGTTTTGTTGATTAAATTTTCACATCTCTTTATTTTTCTATGTCAAAATAATTTTTGTGTTTACGGATTCTTTGGATAACTGACAAGGAAGGGTCTCTAGTTTCTTTCCATATATATACACCTGGAAATTTTTTTTAAAAATTAAATAAAAAATGAGATCAACTATAGATAAATACCCCATTCTTTGATATCATTAGAATCAAGTTATAATTAGATTACAATATTCTCTCCTTCCTTTCAAGTGATTTCATAAATCTGATAGAAAACACAATTGAAAGATCTCACTTGTTTACTTGACAACTGACTTTTGTATTCCTCAAAGGCAATTGCCTCAACATGCCCAAAACATTCAGGTTATCTTCTAAACAGCGTAGGGCATTCTCAGCTGGCTCACAATGAGTACCCTGATTTCTTCCCCTCACAGCTAATAATGGTTGGCCCCAACGATACCCTTTAGGAAGCGTTATTCAGACAATTTATATTTTAAGATGGTAGCCCCAAGAGCCAGCCCTTGCGCCATTTGCTAACCTAGTCCAGACCCTCGTGCTCTTCACTGAGACAAAGGAATAATATTACTACATTTATCACGAGGAAGATGGGAACCCCAGAGTTAGGACTGCAGTGTCTTCCGCTAAAAGTGCATGGTGGGACATGTTCAGCAACGGACACGTGCGAATTAGGGAGGGCAATAGAAGAGGAGATAGGCTGGAAGCAAGTCACTCTTCCAATAGTCCAGGGTCAGTGTCACTCTTCCTGGAGGCACCGTGTCAAGAAGGGATGGGGAGCAGCCAGAAGGCACCGGCTGCCTGTGTGCCCTGGGAAGTCACTCCTCTGCTGTGTGATCATGTGAACAGCTAACAGTGACCGACTTCACCTGTGTCCTCAGGTCCAGAGAGCAGCGCCAGGCTCTAGACCAACCATGTGTTCTGTAGAAAGGAAATGACGCAGTCCAGCATTTGGTCACAGAACACACCTTCTTTCCTGTGGCTCTGGGTGAGAAGATGGATGGTCTCCCCAGCCAAATCACAGGGAAGTGGGAGCTAGGGCTTACAATACTGGCCCCTCCTCTTCTTTCTCTTAACCTTCCACGGTAGAATTCTCCCAAGCTGTGTCCTAACCTTGTAGGGAATTAACATTGTTTTAATTCTTCAGCAATTAATCCATTCCCAGGCTCTGGAAAAGACTCTTCCTTTTTGCTTATCAACCCAAATTTGATTTCTTATTCTGAAACCATCTTCTTTGATTCTTGATACTAGCATCTGTGGGCACCCATCACAGACATCTCAAATTAGACTCGAGTCACCTCAAGCTTTTTGTTTGTTCCTGAGCAGGAAAGCTGCTTTCCTATACGACACCATCACCAACTTCCTCCGTAGGCTGACACTATTGTATGAACTCCTCACCCCCACCCGACCCCTGCCTAGTTATGGTTTCTATGGCTGGGATGAAACACCAGGACCAAAGCAACTTGGAGGAAAGGGTTTATTCCAGTTTACACTCCCGGGTTACAGTCCATCACTGAGGAAAATCAGGGTAGAAACCTGGAGGCAGAAGCAAATGCAGAGGTCAGTAGGGGTGCTACTTTCTGGCTTGCTCCCCATGGCTTGTTCAGTCTGTTTTCTTATAGAATCCAGGACCACCAGCCCAGGGAAGACATTAGCCACCATGGACTGGGCCCTCCACATCAATCACTAAGTAATAAATGCCCTACAGGCTTGGATACAGCTCTGTCATGGAGGCATTTTCTCAACTGAGGCTCCCTCCTCTCCAGTGTCAACTCTCAAGTTGACAAAAAACTAGCCAGCAAGCCCTCGAAACACATTCCATTTATGACTGCCAAAATCCTAGGCCAGACCTGCACATTCACTGTATAGCTGAGGTTTGTTTTTCTTAGAAAGAAAGAACTGTGCGCTTGGTTCAGCAATTGCCTTATTCTAGCCCCCAGTATATGTGCACTGAGCAGGGGAGAACCCTCCTGTCTCAGGGTACAATCATGGACCAACACTCATGGCAATTTATATGAGTGTCCAAGCTACTACTTGAGCAGAGCATAACTCTTTGGGTCTTGTAATAATACTCAAAATTCTTTCTTTGTGCCCCATATGGGCTAAGTTAGAAGATGCTTTCCTAGAAGTAACCTCACTTGTTTTGGGTCAAGACCACAGCCTGAGTTGTGCTCTGTACTGTGACCTTGTGATGCTTGCTTGGCAGATAAGCCCATGATGGAGGAATAAAGAAAAGGAGGGCTAGCAAGAAACCCGACAACAGGAAAACTCCCAGGAAACCACAGGATGACCCCGGTTAAGATTCTAAGCAATAGTGGAGAGGACGCCTTCACTGCCCTTCCCCTGTAATCAGATTGATGACTACCTTAATTGTCATCATAGAACCTTCATCCAGCAGCTGACGGAAGCAGACGCAGAGATCCAAAGGGAAGCAGATGTAGAGATCCACAGGAAAGCACTGGGCTGAGATCCTGGAGTCCAGTCGTAGAGAGGGAGGAGCGATAACATGAGCAAAGGGGTCAAGACCATGATGGGGACACCCACAGAAACAGCTGACCCAAGCTAGTGGGAGCTCACTGACTCCAGGCCGACAGCTGGGGAACCTGCATAGGACCAAACTAGGCCCTCTGAACGTGGGTAACAGTAGTGTGTCTTGGGCAGTTTTGGGGGCCACTGGCCCTGGAATCAGTAATTATCCCTAGTGCATGAACTGACTTGGAGCCCGCTCCCTGTGGAGGGATACCTTACTCACTCTAGATACAGGAGGAGGGCCTAGGTCCTCCCTCAAGAGAAATGATTTTATTGATTCCCCACTCCTCTCTGAGCAGTGGATGGAAGTGGAACGGGGGAGAAGGTGTGGGGAGTGGGAGGAGGGGAAAGAGAGGCAATTGGGATTGGTATATAAAATAAAAAGATGGTTTGAAAAAATAAAATAAAACTGGAAACATCTTTTTTAAAAAAAGGAAAGTAGAAGATCTGATAAGAAAAAGATCCATAGCTCTTAAAATAAAATTCCTACAGACAAAATGAAACAATGATAGAGGCAGAGAGAAAAGCTGGCCCATGCATTTTCTGTACCCAGAGTGTGACGGTGGCCTTGTGTCCCAGGAAGAAGGCTGGAAACATGCCTGTTTACAGCGCCTAGCTAATGAGGAGCCACTGTGTGCAGGGAAACCAGGCCAGGTCAGGTGGGATCTCCGGAAAAGAATCCAGTGAGGCAGATCCTTCAAGATCTGCCTGTGCCCTTGGCCGTCAGACCGCCATTCCCTGCTTATTCCCTCCACATCAGTAGACACTATCCACCACACTACTTCAGTAATTGATTTGCTTACAGCTTCTCCCCACTCCCAACAAGGTTTTATGTTTTAATAAGGGAAAGACTTTTGGGGAAAAGTGTCTGTTTTATTCATTGCATAGACTCGCACATAACATATAGCCCATACTCAAGAAATTTACTTTAAACAAGTTACCGGAGGCTTCCTTTAGAATGGCCTGATTTTATAGACACTAGTTCTAAAGCTTGTATATAAGAGATATAGTGAAAAAATGACTTTAAATGTGAAACCAGAACCTCTCCACTGTGAGCAGAAAGCACCACACATATCTAAAGGAGTCTGTGTGTTGCCTGTTTGTGGAGGAAAGGGGCATGATGCACCCTGCGTGCCCCTCAGATTTATCTCTGGTGCTCCTGACAAGATGATACATCAGGGTTCTGCTGCTGCCCACTGTGAGGAAACTCGCAAGCCAGCTTGTTTTTCCCTGCTCTGAGGCAGCAAGAGCAACCAAGAGAAAGATGACCAAGGCACAAACCCACATTCACGCTCAGTTGGGCTCTGGCCTAGCATGTGCACTTACAGGCTGTTACGGCACTAATGCAACGGAACAGTAATTCCTGTCTGCTTTAAGACCGTCTCTTTGTGAAGCATGTGAATGCACCACTTAGTCATCCCACCTGCTCCAGCTCCGAACTGACCTCCTTGCTGCTTTTCTAGCGACTGTGATGGTCTGCATCCTGTAGGCCAGGAGCTAAGGTGTCCCCCGCCTCCAGTCAGAACACATGCACCCCAAGAACAAAGTACAGGGAGGCAGCTCATTTCAGAATACGTTAATATAGCCTCTAGATAGGCCAGAATCTAAAACTTAAGTAAAGGAGGGAAAGGTAAGTCTTAGAGCTACTGCTTCTGATCCAGGGAAGTGTACACACCCCACTGTTCCTCGGAGCAGGGCAAACCAGGGGTTGATACGACACATGCAATTCGGAGGCAAACGTTAAGTCACACGGATGACCATGAGGGGAGAGGTCAGGAGTCGGGGAGGTTGAATGTGGGACTAAGAAGACAATGGGAAAGGGATCGAAGGACGCACAAGTCCCAGTGGCAGGCTCCTAACACCATCTTGTGTGGCCATGACAACGAGCCTCCAGAAACAAGCAGAGAGTCCATTGACGGTGGAGACATTCTAACTCAGAACACAAAGTGCAGACCTAAATTCTACTTAATAAACGAAAGCCTGGCTCTGGCCAAACTGCCATTTCCAGCACATGCATTGGGTCAGTTGAGTATCATCGAGTCTCCTCTTCTCTTCTTTGAAGAAAACAGTGCTTTGGTTTACTCTGTCACAGCAATGAGCCAACGACCAGCAGAGGATTGTGCTAGCGTGCATGTGCGCCTTTGTATGTGCGTGTGTGTGTGGGAAGAGGCTTCAGTGCTGGTATGTAAGATGCACAGAAACATAAACAAGGAAAGGAAATGGCTCACTCGTGGGCCTCTCTGAAGAGATCTACATCTCATCACGTTGTAAAGGATTCTGTGAACCATTTCTTCTGTTTCTGAGTTCATTATCACAACTTAAATAAATGTCATCTCTTCCTCACTTAAACACTAGTGCCCATATATTTCACTTTGCTTTCCCTGAAAATAAACGAACTGCTCCTCGGAGATGTTCCGCAAACACTTCCAGTCACTGACCCCTGCCTGAGAAAACGAGGCGCAGACGGACGGCAGCCCTCTTTAACAGCGCCTTCAGGAAAGGGAAAGCTGAGAGTTCATAAAATCAGAAGAGCTGGAGAAATTAGGGGAAAGAGAAAAGCAGTCAAATTGTAGACATATCCTAGAATGAGATTACCCCCGTCTTAGATGTCTTAGCAACCGTGTGAGCCCCTGAAGCCAGCAAGGGCAGGCCATCTTGTGTACTGGGACCTCGTCAGGGTGGGCAAGTATCCGAGGGCAGCTGAGGATCAGAAGGAGTCCAGGACAGAGGTGCCCTGGCTGAGTTCCCATCTGATGACCAAACGCAGCCAGACCCCTAGAGATGGACTAAGCCACCTTCTCATCATAAAGCAGGGAGGATTAGCCTGCAGGAGCTCTCCACCCAGCGTGGTGATTAGCAATGACAAAGCCTGTGTCCAGAGCCGGGCGATGGTGGCACACGCCTTTAATCCCAGCACTCGGGAGGCAGAGGCAGGCGGATCTCTGCGAGTTCGAGACCAGCCTGGTCTACAAGAGCTAGTTCCAGGACAGGCTCCAAAGCCACAGAGAAACCCTGTCTCGAAAAACCAAAAAAAAAAAAAAAAAAAAAAGCCTGTGTCCACCCAAGAATTCAACAGAGAATCCAAGTGATGGGACCCGAGGCAGGCAATAGCCAAATTCACAGGTGAATGAGGAGGTGAAGAGCGGCCAAAGTGAGAAAAAAAAATAATAAAAGAAAAAAAAAACCAAAAAACTGGTGAGATGGGGGAGCTTGGATTCTGGTAAGAATTTGGGGAACCCACTAGGTCATGGTGCTGTTCCCCCACCCTGTGTTTATTGTTAATGCTGTCATCATCACATGTCTTGCATTTCCACAGAAGTCCCAAGTGCTGAGTACAGACTGGGGAAATTCATATTTTCTCACTGAATTCTCACAATAAAACTTTAGGCAAAAGGGCCCTCTTTCTAGGTTTACTAAGGTAAAAATGGTAAGCAAGATACATGCATATGTTCGAAAGACCAGCACTGATGGAGGTAGGTCATCTTTCTATCTGTTGTTTCATTGGTTAAGTAATAAAGAAACTGCCTTGGCCCCTTTAATAGGACAGAAAATTAGGTAGGCGGAGTAGACAGAACAGAATGCTGGGAGAAAGAAGCAGAGTCAGGAGTCGCCATGATTCACCCACCAGACACAGACGCAGGTTAAGATCTCCCTGGTAAGCCACCAGATCGTGGTGGTGCTACACAGAATATTAGAAATGGGTTAATCTAGATATGAGAGCTAGCCAGTAAGAGGCTGGAACTAATGGGCCAGACAGTGATTAAAAGAATACAGTTTCCGTGTAATTATTTTGGTGCATAAGCTCGCCATGTGGGCGGCTGGGTGCTGGGGACACAGCCCTGCCGCTCATATTACAACACAGCACCATGAGTTGGTTTGCAAACACACACGTCTTGTGAGATGTTTGGTAGGATGAATTGGCATATCCTCGGCTGCCCCGGTTACCTGGTAGGCTGATGACATTCAGCATCCACACTCCCCACAATACAGTGTTATCCTTGGGTCTTAGTCCTCTTGGGTTTTTACTCTTTACCAACATCCCATTTGTCTCCCAGGCCCTGGAGCCCACTGTCTGCTTTCTGCTTCCACGAGGTAGACTTTTTAGACTCCACAGACGAGCAGGGGCATAGATTACTCATCTTTATAAATTTTCCTCATTACACTTCCCGTAAAAATTTGAATATTGGCTGTACCACAAAGGTCCAAATATCAAAGGCCCGAACCCCAAGATGGCAATATTAGAAGTGGCGAAACTTCTGAAAGGTAGATCCTAAGGACGTGTGTCCTCAGTGGAACCAGAGACACCGGTCTCTTCTCTCTTTTCCACACACTTGCTGTCCACCCCTCTTTTTCTTTCTTATTTATCTGGATTGAGAACAAATCTAGCTCTTCCCATGCTAGGCGAGTGCTTGGCTTAAGCTGTATCCCTTTAGCTCCTCCACCCCCCGGTGTGCTACTAACTGCAGCTCAGAGCAGGAGACACATGATCACGTGTAAGAATATCCATCACTACTACAGCAGACCGTTCATGCTATGTCATTACAGACACAGAAAGTTTGGCACAATGGCCTTCAGCTTCCTTCGATTCCAGTGCATAGAGTGCACCTTCCACATCAGCTCACTTATCAATGGACAGTTAGGATGATTCTACATCCCGCCTCTTGTCAATCACACTGCAATGAACATGGCTTGTCTCTCACACTGCTTTCCTTTGTCCATGTAATTAGATGTGGAATGACCGGATTGTATGGTAGTCTGGGAACTTCTATGCTATTTTGAATAATCATACCATTTTCCATTTCCACACACAGCGTCAAGGATTTCTCTTTTCTTCCATATTCCTCTCTTTACCTGAACTAGTTTTATTGAAAGACATTCAGGAGCTTGCTTTATCCAAAGGGCATCCCAGAACGATGAAGCATTGTGCCCAAACACAGGCTAATGAAGAAAACCAGCCTGTTAAACACTACTTACAGGAGGAAACACACACACACACACACACACACTTGTGAACAGCGAAAAGCTGCAAAGTAATGGCCCAATTTCCCCCTGAAATACAATAAAATATCTTTTAAGTGGAATATTAGAGAACTTCTTGACATAACTCACAGCACAGGACATCTTCGGAGTAAATTTACACCCTGTCCTACCCCACCTTCTCTCCTTGGGTGTTCCATTATCAATCTCTCAGCAGGGTTTGGATCTCAGCACTGGCTTTCTCGAACAGAATTGGAAAGGATGGCACTCTGCAAATCCCTGCATGTTCCTCCGTCACCATCCCCTTCTCCCACACCAGACACGGATTTCTCAGGACTGCCGCAGATTAAAGTTAATTCTCTGTCGTTACTGCTGCAATCTATCACCTCTGTGTGTTTCTCTTGTCTAAATCTTTAGGACGCCTAAGGGGAGTTCAGACTCTGAGTGGAGAATCAAACTGTTGCTTTTTTTTCTTTTAGGTGCTTCCTGGGAAACAGCCCCCTTTGACTGCTGTGAAGACAGCCAGGGTCAAGCTTGTCAGGGGACAAAAGACAAGGCCATTTTTCACCATTATTTGGAAATCTCATTTAGCAAAGGATTTATGATCTGCTGGGTTCAGCGGAGATTAAAAAAATAAAACAGAGATTGAATAGATCATGCTTGCTGGTGCATAAAGATGAGTCGGATTTCACAGAAGACCCCAGGCAGATGGCGTCTGGTCAGAAGTGCCACGAACACACCAGTGCTAAGTGCCACACCAGGGGTCACTTAAACAGCACCCCACCTCTTGTGCATCTGATTTTGATAGGAGAGGGGGACAAGAATGTTAGGGCTGAAGAACAAGATTCTTAGAGGCAACAGTCTAGGATAAAAGCTGGACAGTATGGCGGCGTTGTGCCTCAGTTTCCTGAGTATTTCATAGGAGTTTTTAGGATCTTGAGTCAATATATAAACCTAGAAAACCCTGATTAGAAGGTAACTAATGTTCAGTAAATGCAAAGTTGGTGCCTCAAAATCCACAAATGATCTACCCTCATTCAACTGGTAAGAAGGCTAGAGAAGTTACTAAGAATATTCACAATAGTCCTCAATACAGGGGGGATGCTAGAGTGTGACTCACCACATCTGTTGCCGTGGCAACAATAATATCTCTTTAGTAGCTGTTACAGAGAGCCAGGTCTTGAACATGACATGTGAGCCTGATGTCTTAACTGGTCATCAAACTGGTGGCTTAAGGGACACTAGTGACCTATAAGTGCTCCGGTTTCACCCGAGAGGATGTTAGAAATGACAACTTAGCTACATAGTTCAAAAATACCCTGTACCTCTTTTTAAAGACCCTCTTGTGACGTTATCTTAGAGAATCACAGTCTCAACTCACCTAGGTCCTACAGTTTCATAATTCTCAGGAGGACTGAGCAGGACCCTCTTTTCCAAATGTGGAAATATATATGTTCCAGATCCCCCAGTCCTTAGCAAGTTTCTTACACTTGTTGTAACCTGCTTGGACTCAAGGGGTTCAAACTTTTTGTCCTCTTTCTACAAATTACTTTTAGGCTTTTTCAGGTGTTATACCCTTCTGATACCCACTCCCCCAACACACAACACCCTCCCCAACCCCTCCCAGAACCACCCCTAAGCCGTCTAATGGTGCCTTTTTAAAATTCCATCAAGTGTAGCTTGTGCTGCCCACACTCATGGACACGTGGCCTTCACTGCCCAACCCACCTGGGGCTATACTTTTGGTTTATTTGTTTGTTTGTTTGGTTTTGGTTTTTTGAGACAGGGTTTCTTTGTAGCTTTGGAACTTAGCCTGGAACTAACTCTTGTAGATCAGGCTGACCTCAAACTCACGGAGATCCACCTGACTCTGCCTTCCAAGAGCTGGGATTAAAGGTGTGTACCACCACTGCTTGGCCTTTCTCTTTAAAGTTGTTTTTTGGGGGGCTACACACTTAAAGAAAACTGGTTTGCCCTCTTGCAGCAGTTACCAATTGCCGATAGTTCCTTAGAAAGGGGTGGAAGTTCACACCCTCTTCTCCCCATTCTAGAATTTCGTCTGGCTTGAGCTTGGGTAGACCTTGTGCATGTTTTAACTGCTGCGAATCCACACATGAAACTGCCCCCACTGTGTCCAGAAAATGGTTGCTTCTGACCCGCTTACAATCTTCCCTTCCCCTTCCAGTGCATCTGCCAACCTCGCCAGAGATGCTCCCTTTTGTACTAGACATAACCATCAGAGAAACCCACAGCTGCCCAAGGTACAGAGGCCAGGTGACTGGGAAGTGCTTGGCCCTGAAGGAGGTACCTGTGTGAGAAGCCCTCCTCCCATGGCTCAGGGATCATCATGGGTGAAGAGCCAGAAAGAATGGAAAGAGTCAAACACAGTTTTTAAAAACTTCAGACTAACCTGAGGACCTGGCAAATGATAGAAGAGCTCTTTCTGGTAAAATGCTCACAAGTTCATGGCCTCGCTGTGTACAAAAATACCAGAGGAACCATAGATTTGCTAAAAATCTTACACAAAATGCTTCTTGCTTTGTGGGTTTAATCATGGACAGGGAAAGTCCTCCTCTTCCTCCGAATGTATCTCTCATTGTTACGGAGGTTCCACAGTTCATAAATACGTACCACGCTGCAGAAAACGAAATGATTAGGAGAAGTGGTGACAGATGTGAGGATTGGTGGCCCACTTCTTCAGAGAACACAAGCCCCTGCTATCTACTGCCAGGCCCTCAACTACCGTCCTTCCTCCACATTTCTGGCTCCCCCGGTGGCAGCACTGTGAGCATTAGAGAATGTCCCCTGTCATTCCACTGCCATCTGCTGGAAGAAAAGTGCCATGCTCGCTTTGACTGACTCATGAATGGCACCTTTAGGCTCTCTGCTCTGAGTAGACTACACCCAATACCCCCTGAGCCAGTCTGAGCGCTGCCCAGAGAAGTCACAGAAAGGAATTTCAATGAGCTCCCTTGTTTTGAAGAAAGAAAGGAAAAATAATTTAAGAATTACTTTTAGACTCAAAACAGAATGGAGTTTCTGCAAATTAATTATCTCTTCCCCAAGGAGGCTTCGTTCTGTGACTGTGAAAACCAAGGTTTGGATTCTGTTCTGACATGGTGTGTGAGATGGACCCCAGAACAGCTAGCAGTAAATGCTTGATATGGCTATGATTTTATTGTCGTGAGTATCTGCTAGAACCAGTTACTTCCACTGAAAATGAAGATAACAGGCGATACCTAGCGGCAAATCTTGTATTAATTACAGGGTGAGTGTTTGGTGCCACGCAATCAACAGTGATATTAACTGCTGTTGACTCCAGAGGTGATAACAATTATTAATGTTGCTTCTGTGATCTCATGTTCTTCCCAATCCACAGAAAGACTGCTATTCTAATTTTCTGTGTGTAAGTCTTATAATCGCTACTTTTGAGATATTTATATGTCACAGAGGTAAAGCAGATTCTGGATCACATAGGCACCCCAGTGAACAGGTACTCTGTGGGTGAGCGCAGAGCCAGTTCTAGGCTGAGGTATGGTTTAAACTTGTCACGACATTATACTTTTACACCCAAACTCAGCCTGATGTCACTCTGCAAGTCTAATAGATGGTCATTGATGCTACTGTATTAATGCCATAAAGGAATGGAAAAATCTTAGAATAAGGATAAACAGAAAGGTTTCTTACTCCTTCGTTTGGATCTCTGTCCTACTGACATCTTGGTGATTTCAACAGGAGAAATGAGCAGCTAAGAGTCAGCTTGTGGAATCGGCTGGGTTGTCTGAATGGAGAAAGGCACGGAGCATATGGGCAGAAGAGCTGTGCACCCTGGAAAAGGCTTCTCTACGCACTGCACACAGGACTGACACAGCCAGCAACCTAAGCCTTTTCTATCCAGCATCTGTTTATACAAACTGTGACCAGGTGGTAAACCCTTCCCCTCTGCTCTGGAGCAACCGGACATAGGACAGGGAACACCTGCTGCAAAAATGCACCGATTAACTGCAAGTTGGCAGGTATAGATAGCATGGCTCAGGGCCACACTTGAGGAGATGATCCTGCCGCCTTGTCAGCCATTGGCTCTGCTCCTGATCTTGGCTCTAGTCCACATCCATGGCTAATGGGATTGATCCAAGGGCATAAATCTCAAATCTCTGTCTGGCAAGTGAGAGGTTATCTTACTCAAGGCCACTGCAGGCTACTGCTACTCTCTAAGAGCAAATGTTTCCAAATGGAATAGGGTACTGGATACATAGGCATGGGTGTGATGCGCTTCACCCTCAAGCAGCCTCCAGGAAAAAGTGGCCCACTGCAAGTACCAGTCAGCGAATGCATGTTTCATAATGCCATTGATATATGTAGGGTTGCTTGAAGAAGGTAACCATAAGCGAGTTGGTGTGTGTTCCTTGGATGAATAAAGGCAAAAATCCAGGAGAATCTTAGGGGAGCAAATGCAAAAGAGTAGGCCATGAGGGACCCGTGGGAGAGCACCCTGGAGGAGGGAAATCTGCAGGAGGATCTTGGTGGCTGAACAGGAGTCTGTGCAGCAGAGAAGAGGTAGAAGCCCCACTGAGGATAAACAGCGTGCAGCATGGGACACTGAAGATGACGTCTGAAGGAAAAGGACAGAACTCAGTGAAGAAGGGAAGGGAGAATCAAGTCACCATGAAACTCATCAATGTGGGCGGACCTAATGAGATACAGGTTTATCATGGAAAAACCCCAATAAGGCAACACATCAAAGCTCTCATGGTTTTAAAGCTCCTTGTGGTGTCTCAACCATGGTCCCTCAACTTGACAGACGCACACATATGGGCAAGTCCATTTAGCTTTCTAATAATAGGAAAATTCTCACCCAGAATGCTGTCATGTTAATATGCTTCCTGACCAGCAAGCTGTCAGCCTAAACCAACCTAAACACAATTTACAACCGTCGTATAAAGGAAATTCCACGTGTTTTCTGTTCCTTATAAAAGTTAGAGGCCAGCATGAACATAAGTTGAAAGCAGAGAGAATACAGTCAAACATGATAAAGATGTTTAGAAAATAGTTCAAGACTGTTAGAACCAAGAAGGGATGCTAGGAAGCTTACAACCAATAGAATTTGGTGTGTGCTCAAAAAAGGCTCCCTGAATGAAGGTATTAATGAATGTTCTAATTTCAATGGGTCGTAAAGTACACTTCCTAGAGGTGGCTCTGGATTTTGTGTGGCAATTTCGGCTCTGAAACGAAGAGTCAACCTGTTGTGAGCGTGAGCACAAATGTGGTTCTAGTTCACTGAGCATGCATGATGCCCTGTTCACGGAGGAATGCAAGAATAAGCAAGATATCAATGAAGAGGATAATGAATGACTCAAACTTTAATAAAGTTTAAAGACATATTCATCTTCATTCTATGTGCCCAAACATTTAGCCTGTAGGCGTATATGTGCAGCATGCTCGTCTAGCGCCTGCAGAGCCCAGAAAAGGAAGGCAGAGCCCTAGGAACTGGGGTTATAGAATTGACTTTTCACATGGGTTCTAGAAACCAAATTTGATCTTCTACAAGAGTAGCAAGTATTCTTAACTCTTGAGCCCCAGAAATGAATTTTAAAGGCAAAAACAACAAAAAGCTAACTTTTCTCTTGACCTTCCTATATCTTATTTTCCTTGCACCAAGAGAATCATAAAAATGTCAGTGACCTTTGGCTGACTTCCAAAGGATGTGGAAAAGGATAACTATGTTTGGGTGTGCAAAGCTTCTGGAGTTCCTTGGGGAGGAAGTGCAGGTTTTAATTTCATGATCATAAGCTACCTATAAAGCAGTCTCACCTCCTAACGAACACTTGTGATGGCATCTTCAGTATCTTCAGATGGAGGAAGGGCAGGTCATGTGTCCATCGGCAAACTTCTGTCAATTCATCTGTCCTTTAGACTGGTGACCTCTGGGGCTTAGTGTGGGCAAATACAGAATCGAGTTTAATTAGGTTGTGTGGTGTGAGCTGGAGGGGCGTCTTCCTGCAGGGAACTGAACAGAGGCAGAATGGCACTGACATCGTCTTTCTCTGTCCTTTCAAAGCCCTGTGACTTGTATTAGACTCCAGTATAGAAGGAGGAAGGAAGACAGAAGACAGTGGATACGAAGCCTTTTCAAGCTTGTTATCTTTTTGCAGGAAGTTCTGACATTTTTAACACCAAACTTTTCATGTCACCATTGCAAACATACTGCTCTAATTAGAAAATGCAAATTAAGACCCCCCCAACCTCAATAAAGGGAAGCGGAATAAGAATAGAAGCTATTGATTGATTCTGTTGTTATTGATCCAGACAATCTATCTAGATTTGCCTGGAGTCTAGACATAGACACGTCTTCTGCACACACAGTTAAATATAGAAAGTAATATCTAAAACGTTTACTGCGATATGCAAAATAACTAGCGAGTAGGCACTGAAAACAGACACGCATTACTAAATGGGATGATGCAGCCTCATGATAGCTGTCACTATTTTTTAATTATTACACTGCCAATGTACACCTAGACCTGAGCATACACTGGGAGGAGCACATGAGAGAGATGACTGGCATGAGCAAAGAAACTAAAACCATAACTCACATAGATTAGATGCCAGGCTGTACCTAGGAACAATAGCATTTTTATTATATGAGGATATCCCATGCTTTTAAAATACTATTTCTCTTTTAAGAGAAGCTGCATCTGTGTTGAGTCATGGTCTTGTGCAGGGGCCACGCTAATCTTCTCTGTACCGTTCCAATTTTAGTACACGTGCTGCCAAAGCAAGCACATGCTACCGAAATGAGCACAAGTCATATTCTTATTTGCATGCACGGCACCAACACATGGAAGTCCTATGATCTCTGGTTCTGAATGACTCAATTACTTCTTCCCAGGATGGTTCTTCTTCGCCTGTTCTCACTTTGTCAATGTAGACACCAAACTGTTAGTCTCCTAAGCTCAAATCTCGGAGACATTTCTTCCTTCTCTTGCTTTCATCCTCGAGACCAGACCAGGTCCTCATTAGAATTGGGGGAAGAAGATATATTATTTACTTACAAAAAGTAGCTTTCAAAAGGTGAGGTTACTATGACTGGAGGTTGGAAGGGATACAGTCCACCATGAGAAAGAAGGCATTCAGGTAGGTGACTCCATGGTGGTAGGAGTGGACCAGGAAACAGCCTAGAGGGATGGCTCTCAGCTGGCTTTTTCCTTTTTCCCTTTTGATTCAGCCTGGGGCCCATGGGATAGTTTCACTGAGATTCAGGGCTGATCTTTCCATCTCACTCAATCCTCGTTGGAAAAGCACCCCCCCACACACACCCTAAGGTGTGCCTCATTATCACCTTAGACACACAAGTTGACAATCAAATTTCACCATCACAGGAGACACTGAGCTTCATTCGGGGGTAGTCCCTTTAACTTCTGAGCCTTGTTTCTCCATCCCTCCCTTAGTCGGCTCCAGAGAACCTTTCTACTTTGTCCTCCGGTGGCTTAATCTGAATCCAAGTTCTACCGAAGCTCAGGACATTCAAGAAAGACTAGAAGGTCACACTATCCACATCCTCTATTTACCATTTGTGTAGAAGTTCCTTCTGTTTGAGCATTGCTTTCATTGGTTAATGAATAAAGAAACTGCCTTGGCCTAGTTGATAGGACGGAACTTAGGCAGGGAAGACAGAACTGAATGCTGGGAGGAAGAAAGGCGGAGTCAGGAGAGCCGCCATGGAGCCGCCAGAGTCAGACATGCTGAATCTTTCCCACATGGCGATATACAGATGAATAGAAATGGGTTAAATCAAGATGTGAGAGTTAGCCAATAAGAGGCTACAGCTAATGGGCCAAGCAGTGATTTAATTAATACAGTTTCTGTGTGGTTATTTTGGGGCTAAGCTAGCTGGGCGGTAGGGATGAGCAAATGGGCCCTCCTCCAACATACCATGATAAACTTAATTCTTTATTTATTTAAAAAAAAATAAGGCACAGTTTTTGGAGTAGGACTGCCTGGGGTGAAACCCTAGAACAAGTATTTCTACTGTGTGACCATGGCTAAAGGCAAGTTTTTATAAATGTGTAAAGTTGTAACACCTAACTTTGAGTGGATGAGGCTGCTCTGAGGTGGCTCTGCAAATGGTGGCTGTTACATACTGATTATTCCTTCTGTCCCTATTCTCTTTATAAGGCTATCTCAGGATCACATCACTCTAGACCATCATAAACCTAAATAAGCCAACTCTCCCCCTTGATTCAGCAGTCTTTCCCTTGGATAAAAAATTATACTTACGATCTTGGAAGGAGTTAGAGAGGGGAGATGAATATGATCAAAATATGTTGTATGAAATGCTCAAGGAATAAATAAAAATAATATTTATTTAAAAAGAAACAATTTTTTGCTCTTAAGAATGTAAGTCCAATGTCTATAGATAATTACAACACAAAAGTGGAACAAGGTCGTACTGATGAGCCCTGGGTCATCTTATGACATTTCTTTCTCCTTGTACAAGACTAAGGACAACAGAGAGGGGTAGCAGAAAGGCAGAGAGTAAGCATAGTGCTTGCTGTCTATTATTACATGCTGGTGACATCAGACTTGCACTGCCAGGTTACACACTGTCATCAACAACTGCAGCCCTCTGTGGGAAGCCTGGGCCTCCTGTAGGACATAGGGTGTGAAGGAGTCAAAAGAGGAGGGGAGAGAGCTGAACCTTGTGAGATAAAGAAGACCTAACCACCCACCTCCTAAGAAAGGCAAGTCAGCAGGGAAGGTTGGAGCATATCTCTTTTCTTGCTCAAAGACATCAGCACAGAGAACTGTGCAGGGCAAGCAAATGCATAGTCCAGGCTGCGGCAGAATCCAGGAGCTAGAGAAGGACTCCCCAAGGGGCTTTCCAGGACAGACAAGAGAAAGGAAGAGAGAAAATGAAGAGGTTGTTGGCAGAGAGAAGAGCACTGACCAAGGTCAACAGCATAATCTGGGACCAATGGTGCTTTGATGCTGTCAGGGTTTTCAGTTCTATGAATTCAATGTGGAAGTTCCCAGGCCCAGTTCTGGGAGCTAGGCAGAAAAGGATTGGGTGCCCAGGGTTCCTGGGCCTTTATCTTTGGCAATTAGGAGCTTTTAATCTGTGTTTTCAATTGTTCATGTGGCTGAGAAGGAGATAATTGAGGAAGGTATTCTGATGCTTCAGATAAAGCCAGCAGGAGGTTGAGTCTCATGTCAGAGGCTAACAGAGTGGATGGAGTTGAGAAGGATTTTGGAAGTCTGACAGCCAAAGGCAGGAAATGCTGTGCTGTTGCCTGGGGCTTCCTCCCTCTTTATGAGCCACACTGAACCCTCTTGTTCTACCTAAAGTCTCACCATGTGCTAGGCATCACACAGTGTGCTGGATCTACATGTCCATTTGAAGAGTCTCCCCACAAGGCAGGTAGCTAAACTGTGGTTCAGAGACTGTGTGTCTAAGAAGGTCCAGTGAGCAGGTGACAAGAGTTAGTAAGAAGGTGAACCCAAAGAAAAACATATAAGCATCCTCCTGAATATTAACCTTCATCAGGCGATGAAAGAAGACAGAGACAGAGACCAACATTGGAGCACTGGACTGAAGTCTCACGATCCAAAGGAGGAGCAGAAGGAGAGAGAGCACGAGCAAGGAACTCAGGACCGCCAGGGGTGCACCCACACACTGAGGCAATGGGGATGTTCTATCGGGAACTCACCAAGGCCAGCTGGCCGGGGTCTAAAAAAGCATGGGACAAAACCGGTCTCGCTGAACATAACGGACAATGAGGACTACTGAGAACTGAAGAACAATGGCAATGGGTTCTTGATCCTATTGCACGTAATGGCTTTGTGGGAGCCCAGGTAGTTTGGATGCTCACCTTAATAGACCTGGATGGAGGTGGGTGGTCCTTGGACCTCCCACAGGGCAGGGAAACCTGCTTGCTCTTTGGGCTGAGGAGGGAGGAAGACTTGATTGGGGGAGGGGGGAATGGGAGGTGGTGGCGGGGAAGAGGCAGAAATCTTTAATAATTAAATAAATTAATTAATTAATAAAAAAAAGAAAAAGAAAAAAAAAGAATTCATGTCTAGACAACCTGACTCCAAAACCCTAGCAACTAAGATGGCCTCTCTTTACTGAAGGCCTCCATGTGGTCCTGTGCTATTGCTTCCCAGTATATCCCATCCTTAATACTGATGCTCTGAGCACTTCTGTCTTTCTGTAGTCTCCCCTCTTTCTTCCTCCATCACTACCTCTCCACAATTGCTGACTCAGCCGCTTTTCGATCACATAGTTCCCAAGTCGCACACCTTAATAACACATTTTTATTTTGTTTTAATTTTGTCAACAAAAAACACATGGATGAGACAAAAATCCAAATAATCTGAACATAAAGACAGTATTGTGTAGACCTTTCTGGGACCATTTCTCCAAAGGCAATGAGTGTTATGAGATGCTGGGCAAGAGAGATACAAGTCTAAGGAGTTACATACTATTCAGGTGACCCACAGGAAGAATTCTCACCTTCACTCCTCTAGAGTTTTACCATAATGCAGTGGTTCAGAATTGATCACAAAATTCATTCAAATTATTTTATAAGTGGTGGCTTGTATTACTGAGTGCAATGGATTTTCCATGTCCATCAATGTCCTAGACACATAGTATTCAATAAGTACCTGCAGATTAATTAAGGCTTGAATTAATCCATACTAGGTTAACTGGCACAATTCATGCAAACCTTGAATAGAGCCCTTGAGTACCACTTTTACATGGTTAGTTTTGCAATAGCATCTACTTAGTTGCTCATCAGTCTCTTTCTAGAACTCAGTAAAAACAGCTGAAAAGGATACCGCAATAGATGCTGACATTCTAATAACAGAGTCACTGAAAATTCAAATGCTCAAGATATTCAAGTCTCATTGCGCTGGTCATACAATGCAAATTTGAGGAGTCTGGGCATAATTGATGGGAACAGACAGTGCACATTTTTCCTGCATGGCCCTATTATTTCTGACATTTCCACCTATTTATGTGAGGTTATATACACATTTGAGCCAAATCTTAAATATTGGCTTTATTCCATTTGTAATATTTCATGAAAATGTAACCACCAAGACACTTCTAACTTTCAGGGGAATGAATCTCAAGTCATCTCCTAGGGAAGAAACAAATGCTTTTTCACATCACAACACAATCTTCGTTTAATAATGACATGGAGTTACATTTCCTCCTTCTGATTTGGCATCTCTTACGCTGAATTCATTTCTTTTGTTCTCCTGAGGGTTTCCAGTCATGATTTAAATGCCCGGAGTTCGGCTTTCAGGGCAGTAGCTTTTGATCTTTATTTGTAATGGCAGAAAAAGTTCTGTGAAAGAGTTCATGTTTGCCTCACGCATTTTCCAAGCTCAAAGAAAACCCACATTTCAGAGAAGGTACATAGCCAATTACTAGGAAATGGGTTATAACAAAGTGGTCTGGGTGCAATAAAGACAAGCTCAATTAACAGTCACCATAACGAGGCAAAAAGGAGGCAGTGCGATGCGCACTAATGGTCCATTCCAACGTGAAGGGTGCTGGGAAAGAGCGACCTCTTCCCTAAACAAGCCACTGAATCATTCTGTTTAACAAGAGGATGAGGAGAGGCAAAGGGTCTCAGCTGAGGTCAATAAAAAGTAACATTGTGAAAAATCACTTTAGAAAATTTTGTCCACTTCCATCATTCTTAAAGAAAGACTAAATGAATGAAGTGTGCCCGGGAATATCTGCTGTACCGTGTAGTGTGGGCTGTGAAGTAAACTGCCTCATCATAGACATCTTAGAGAGATTATTTAGTTGCACTGCAGCAGTATGACTTCTCTAAGATGCAGGAGGTAACAGTGCAGGGAGGACTACTAGCTCAAGGTAGTGGGGAAGTAGGTCAGGAGACATTTCTAGGCATAAGCAAAGACAGAGCACCATGACCAGGATTGAGAAACTGTCAGTGTGAATGTAAGCCAGTGTAAATGGACCATAAACTTGCCGGCAGTGTACGTCCATGAGTGTAAATGCACAGACCTGTGTAACTGTGTGTGTGTGTGTGTGTGTGTGGTAAGTGGAAAGCGAGTAGAGACTAGAGGAGCCAGAGCGGCAGAGGACCAGCAGGACAAGGGAATGGCAGACAAGAGAGAAAAATGTCAGAGAATCTGGGATGATAGTGTCATGGTTACTCTGGATGGCTAACTTGCTTGGATGGAGATCCACCTAGGAGAGACACCTCTGAGCATGTCTATGAACGCAGTAACAGACTGGCCTCAGTGTAGGAGGAAAGGAAGACCCACCCAGAAAGCAGGCAGGATGACTCTGGACTGTTTCCTCGACTGATCACCGAGGAATCTGAAACACCAGATTCGTCTGTTTCTTTACTAGAGGTGCCGTATGTGCCTAAAACCATAGCCAAGATCTCTCCACTGCACTTTCCCTCCACAACAGACTATAGCCTCAAACTATGAACCCAAACAAAACAAACTCTACCTTCCTTAAGTTGCTTTTGTGAGATATTTTTCAATGAGAGAAGAAACAATACTAATGCCAACCTTGGGTGATTGGGCAGTGATAGAGCCATGACTCCCAGCATCTCAGATAAACTAGGAGAAGCATTTAAAACAATGCCACAGTTCTCTATAAAAAGAAATATCTCAGGTGACGGAAATGCCAATTACTCTTGTCAAAACTGCAATCATTACTCATTTCCTACATGTATTAAAAGTGTCATGTTGTGCTCCAAAGATATGCAATCTTAGTATGTGCCAATTAAAAAGTAAAAACCATATTCAAACTAAAATAAAAGAACACTGTACTCACGTACAAACAATTACAGGAATAGACTTTGTGAGAGAGCTGTAGGTTGGGTGGCAGTAATTACATCAGGTGTTCACAAGTGCATTGTGATTTCAATCACTGTGAGGCTTGGGGTTATTTCTTGATATGTAAGGGGTTTCATTTGGTCATGCATAGTGTTGATGGTTCTATAACATCGTGGTAAACATACATGGTGTTACTGAACCATGGTTAAATAGCTGTAAAGGCAAAGTTACAAAAGGAAAGAAAGAAAAAGAAACAATCCACGTGCCAAAGACGTAAGGATATAAAGATGTATGAGCAAAGAGGAGACAGAATGAAGGAAGGTACCAGTATGCGGAAGGGTCTAGTAAGTGACAAAGGAATTATATACAAATACTGAATGTGCAGAGAGGAAAATCAGCTAAATTCTCCCCAAATAATCCAGACAATCTAGATATGTCACACGGACATCCCAATAAACTCCATTTGGATCGTATTATATGTAAAGAAATAGAACACAAAATTTAAAAGATCTGGGAAACCATTTAGGTAAACATAGCATTTGCTGATGGAAAATCTTCAAAGTGAAAACAATGATGGAAATACAGGGCCTTTTATGCTTAAAAATCTTAATGCTAAAAGAGATGATATAATCAGAAATGTAAAAAAAAACTAAACAAATATGGGAAAGTCCAGTATTATTCTCTAGAGAGTGTTTGGGGATCAATAACGAGGCCAATAAGATGTAAGTCTAGGAATTGATACATGGGGAAAGACATGAGCACCAAGGACCAGCATGAGGCTAGGGAGTTGACTTACTCTGCAAGGAGCTTGCCTCACAAGGACCTGAGTTCAGTTTCCAGCACCTAAGCAAAATGGCAAGTGTGGTGGTCTATGGCTGTATTTCAAAGCTGGGGGAGGGGGACAAGAACAGCAAAATTGTAGGAACTTTTCAGTCACTCAGTCTAGCAGAATCAACGAGAAACCTTGTCTCAAGAAATAAAGTGATGAGTATGTTTGAGGAATGCAGAAAAATCAATATCTGGCTTATACACACACACACACATCTGTGCAAACACATGAACGTGTATACATACATATCAAGAACCAGGGCAAACAATAAATAAATCCATGAAATATTTAGCATCAAACACATCAGACAGCTGCAAACCATAACAATGAGGAATGAGGGCTGGAGAGATGGCTCAGAGGTTAAGAGCATTGCCTGCTCTTCCAAAGGTCCTGAGTTCAATTCCCAGCAACCACATGGTGACTCACAAACATCTGTAAAGGGGTCTGGTGCCCTCTTCTGGCCTGCAGACACACACACAGACAGAATATTGTATACAAAATAAATAAATAAATAAATAAATAAATAAATAAATAAATAAATAAATATTTAAAAAAAAACAATGAGGAATGATTTCATCTACTTGGTGTTCAGTGTTCCCACCCCAGCACCCTGCACACTGCCTCTGCAGAGATACAACTGAGCACCGCTTCCCCACAGAACTCCATGAGGATTTGCATCAAGAGCCTTGCACACAGTTCTGTCCTGTGATACAGTGATTGCAAGGGAGGGATCTATCCTAAAGACATTTTCAGACAGGCGCGTCATCATAGCCTACTTAACGATATGCCAATGACACTCCCATGTCTCCCACGATGGCTCCATGTACTCCTTCTTCTCCTGCAGTGCTCAGCTGTCTCTAAACTCCAGCCACACTGCCATCCCTGGTACACACTGCCACACCATCTTACTTCCTCCCAGATAAGGTTCATGATGCTGATACCCTCTGCACTGCCCAGGTATCTTGTCTAGCTCGTCATCACCCTGAAGGTCTCTGGCACATACCCATCCCTCAAAGAGTCTTTAACCCGAAGTACTTATTGAATAAATACACAGATGAGTCAACAAATGAACGACTGCGGAGAAAAATACTGCACCTTTTTGTTTCTTTTTTCCTTTATATCCTAAAATTCCAAAATGATTTTCCTGGACATTTTCATACAGGAAGACTATAATAAATGCAATTAAAAAGTAGTTTCATTTTCTGCAGTTCATCTACTGAGTTAAAAATCAATGCTTCAAACTGTGAAATGCTTACTCTGTAGGATTTAAAACTAACAAACCACAGTCTTTTAAGACTTGTTTTCAATTATTTATTACAGGAAACTAAACTGAACCAAGCGACAGCAGTGAGCTGGCTCCCTGCATGTAAGTGGCCCAAGTGTGCTCCACTCTGCCCCAAAGTCAGTATGTTCTGGGAGATTTCCAAAAGCAGTGCTTTCGAGACCCAAAGCCATGACTTCTAAACCACAGCTGTTGCTATCAGAGTTTTCTAATTCTCTTTTAAATAGTGAATAAATAGTAAATAGCAATAATTATATATAGTATAAACAAACAGCATATAATTAATAATAATTACTACTATTATATTACTGCCGATTTACACATTGATTTTGATTAGTTAAAAATGCCAGGTAAAGCATGGGAGCTAAAGATGGTGTTCATGCCTGTAAGCCAAGAACATGGAGACTGAGGGAGGAGGATTGTTGCCAGTTCAAGGCTAGTATAGGTTACATAACCAGTTCCAAACTAATCTTGACTACAGCATGAGGTCCTGTCTCAAAATGAAAAGAAGAAACCCATAGAAAAACTAAAATCTAACAGGTAAAGGTAGGCTGTGCTGTCCCCGAGAAATAGGTCAGAGGACATTAAGATTCCAGCGATCTGCACATCTGCCACCACCAGGCAAACTTCCGTCTCCCTACTTGCTACAACCAGTGGTTTTCTTGATGAGTGATCCTTTTCACTGTAGTAGTCTAAGCTACAAAAGCCATAGGGTCTTCTGCCACCACACTTTCCTCTGCCAAGAACATTTTCCCTCTATCTCTTTCCCCATTTTCCTTTTTAAAGATGCCTTCTGTGTATTCTATCAATGAATGAAGCCGTCCCGTATTTATAAGGCAGCTTTGCTACCTGCCTGTCCCTGTCTAAATTCCTGAGTCACAGTGGATGTAATCCCACCTTGTGGTTTGGCTCTAAATTCTGGCTCCTGGCAGCCCCCATTTTAGCCTGGGTGAAATTTGTCTCCCAAATCATATCATCCACATGAACTCTTCAGTTGTCCCTCAGTCTGTCTTGAGAAGAAAACCTCGCTTGTTCTCAGTCTTAATTAAAAATAATAAGCAGTATTTGTTTTTGAAAACAGAAGCACGAACTTGCAAATTCTCTGCCTGAGTCAATCACTGCCTGAGAAGTGAAAGGATCTGAAAACTTCCTCTGGCCCTTTAGAGACCAACCACGTTGTGTCCCAGTCTGACACCAGGAAATCTCTCGGTTGGGCAAATGAGGGAAGGAATGCGGACTGCCTACTTCTTCTACCTCCTTCCTGCCTTGTTCTCGCAAAATTCAAACCTAGTAAAAGTCCTTAGAATTCAATCATTCCTGAAATTCTTTTTCATGCCCTCTAATGCTGTGCATTGACAATCTAAATGTTTTTTTCCCAAGATCAATCATCTATTAATATTATGATGTTATACTTTACAGTTAGACTTCAGGGTAAAAAAATGAATTTCTACTGATATCACAAGTCCATCAGAAATAGTGAACTACATCAGATTAAGACAAAGAAAGAAGGCTGGCCTGATGGAATTACTTGCAATCCTGTGTGTTGCGTCAGGGCCCAGCTTGGCTGGGAGAGGTTACTTGCAATGTTTAAAATAAAAGAGAAGAAAGGAGTGCACAGCACAGTGACAGTGGAGCTCCCTGTCTAAAGGGCACCCTCAGAGGACCCTCTAATGTCCTTTAAGGTGGGGTGCATCATATGGGCTCCGTGGCTCCCAGCAGAATGGCATGTCTGGGGACACAGAGCACACACAGTGCTCACACAGTAGGACACAGGCACAAGGCAACTCCAAGCCTTTTCACTCGATACTGGATAAACAGAACAGCATGCTGCACCCCAAAGACTACCTAGGCTGCAAGTTAAAGGTAATAACTCCGGTTCCTACCTAAAACGTTACTGCTTACATCTCTGGCATCTAAGGGAAGGGGTGCAATTTCCCAGCTATTAATTTGAGGTAGTGCTGAGGGTTTATGGTGGTTGGGTTCTAATTGGTAAGGGAATGTCTAATCTGCCATGCCTTCCTTCTGGGTCAGACCTTGCTACATCAAGGCTAATCCAGTATATCCCACTGCTGGACAAATACATTACTTAGAAAATAAAGCCAACTCCTCAAATATGCAAACTTCTGTCTCGTTTAATCCTCTCAGACCTTACCAGACAAAAGCATCCACCATCACTACAGTTCACTGGGCAGAAGAGCAGCCTACAGCTGGAGTGGGCACTGTTGCATAAAAGGGCAGAGGTGAAGAGGCTGGGTATGTGGCATAAGAAATTAAAACAGTCCGTCAAGCAGGTGGCACAGAGTAGATTTTTACAGTCCATCTGCCTACTGGGGTGGATGAACTTCTGACCTGGAACCAAGCATGTGCTTTGGACTTCCCTGACGCCCAGGTTTGCTACTGAAACCGTTCATATGTATCAGTGCAGCAAAATCAAACAGACGAACCATGAGGAGGAGCAGGGGCAGTGAGGCAAAGCCGGAAGAGCTGCTGGCTGATCCCTAAGTGCCAGGGCCTTCCTCCTGCAGGCACCAGCCCGCTTAAGAGCCATGAACATTTTTTTCATCTTAAGATTTCATAATAATTTCTTGGACAATGATGTCATAGGTTTAAAATTAAAACTTGATATGATTATAATGTAGGGTTTCTTTAGAAAATTAAAGGTTGTTTGTTTTACTTAATACCTCTTAAAATTAAGCATGTTTCTGTTTAGTAGATATCCCTGGGAGCCTGCTCTTTTATTTACTTATAGTTTTGAAGGGAAACAGAGGAGGAGTGGATCTCAGGGAGAGGGGAGGTGTGGGAGTGGAAAATGGGAGAAGTGGAGGTAAGGGAAACTGTGCTCAGGAAGTAACATATACAAAGAATAAAAATAAAATCAAATAATAAACATGTTTCAAGTTCATTTATGCCCACATCCCTTTAATGGAAATTAAAACAGCTAGTTAGGTAGGTAAACACAAGAATACAGATTATTATTATATGTTTATGCAACTAAAAATCTTTGTAGTCTCTCCACAAAGAGAGACTTAGGTTGTACTGAGGTTTACATTACGTGCGCACATTTACGAATTGTACACTTATGCATCTTGAATCCACGAAATGAAATCTGTATTTCTTTTGCTTTAACTACCTCTCCTGACTACATTTGGTTGCACCTGACTCCCTCTACTGGATAAAAACGATATTTTTAAAAATGAAAAGCCTACATTTTTTTCTTCAGATTTTGATACATGAAATAAAGATAATTTTTAAAATTTCTGACACATTAATTTCATCAAAACCAGAGGGAAAAGAAGTTTAACAAAAGACATAACACTAAGAATCATAATGGGTGAAAATAGGGAATGCAATTCCTGAGTATCATCCAACACTAAAAAAAAGATAATATTCAAAACAAGGCATTTTGAAACTAATTTTAATGCTTATACAAGTGTTCGGCAGTTGTCAACTTCCAGAATATACATGATTTTTAAATGAATGAAAAACAAAACAATGCAGAATGCGGTTTGAAGTCTAAGAGGCCAGTGACTTGAAAGATTTCTGAAGTATATTTATAAAGATAAAATGTTCCCATGCTGGAAATAAATGGCTTAGGACTCCAAATGGCCTTATTACGATGGCACAGTGGCAATGGGCAAGCTAAGGGACATCTTACCCAGAGTTCCTTGAAACCATTTTAATGGTCAAACCTGACCAGAGCTGAAGATGGGACCTGTCAACCTCTTTCTATCTTACAGGTTATGAATATTCATAAACTCCACAATAGTGATTAATTAATTGTGTGATTGCAGGCACAGTAATTAGTTGTGAGATTCCGTGACGCTGTTCCTGAATGCTTCTGGGTTGGAGTTGCCTTTTATGAATGCACAGGAAATATGAATAGGGGGTGTGCTATTTTGTAAAGGCTTAGAATCCAGGATTCCATTCTGCATTAAGGACTTCTCATAAGTGACGGTGAACAAGTACCACCACCATTTTAAAGGAAAGCAAATGTCGGTGTGTGGCTATGTGCAATATTTATATTAGATTAGAATGAGCTGTCTTCCCACTCCTTACCTGGTCATTTGATACAAGGTGTATTAGATCTTTACAGCAATGTAGAAAATAAAACACTACTGTCATTTTATACATGAGAAAACTGAGACTCAGTGTGACTTATGGCTGTTGTGAGCACAACCAGGACTTGAACTTGAGCCCTGATTTTGCAGAAGTCCCAAACCCAGTGGGACAGAAGCTGAGTCACCTTAATGACGTCAGAATAACAGGAAAGTGTTGCTAGGCAACAGGTTTTGCTGAGATGAGGGTAAGCACCAGATGCACACACAGGTGACTTTATGTCTAACAGCTAACTTATAATAGTGACATCAGTATGAATTCAGATTCAGTGCAAGGTAAGGAGGCCTTGCTTAATTTTCAGAGACTGCAAGTTCCACAAGGGTGGGGATACTGGTTTGTGCTCTTCATCAATACAACCCACGTGGTCGTCTCCACCAAAATTATACTGTCAAGTCATTATCAAAACGAATATTGAATTAACGAATGAGCTGATCGGGAAAGTAAGGCAGTGAGCCCCATGACCTTGGCTGCTTCTTGGATGCTGTGTGCAGCCTTGTATGTTCTCCTCTAGGGTTGGTGGAGCTCTCTAAACCAGGACTGCGCCATCGTTTTATTCCCAGCATTTTCTTTCATCAGTAGCACAGAACAGATGTTTGCAAATGGCAGGGAATGACTAAGGAAATAAATCTTAAGTGTTCTTCAAACTCTCTGTAGATTTACTTCTTGGTCTAGAGATAGAAATTGAGACATCTAGGGCTCAGACAGAACATCACCATGCAAGAATGATGGTGATTGTGTTATGTAGTGTACTAATTCTGAACAGCTAGACATGTGTCTAATGTTGAGATGAATCCCAAGAAATCTAACACATATAGTATACTTCTAAGGACACAGTGCTTATAAATGAGTTTCATGTGCACAGTTTAAAAACTGAATACAATCTTTATTCTAGAATAGTTTTTATAAAACTTGATGAATAAAAGACTAGGAGTTCCAAAACACTCTGCATAAGTCTGCCCTTCTGCTACTTACTACCTTCTGAGCAAGTGACAGCTTTGTCAGAATAATGAATGGGTGCTGATGCATTATTAATAAACTCCAGGCTCCTAACAGTTCCTTAGCGTTCACATTTAGTCTCTTTGGTCCCAGGGTTTCTCACTGCACACCATCACCATGTCTCCAGGTCCTCCCCTATCACAATTGCTCCAACATGCCTTGATCTTGAGAGTCTTGGACTATCCTCCTCAACTAGAATTTACCTGATGTTCAGCCATGAATAAGTGAAGATTATAAGTTGCTGGAAGGGAGGAACAGAGAGAAATGTCATTTCTACTGTACTATATCCAGGATGCAGATGCAGCCTCAGTTTCTGAGCAGCTGGATACAGAGGCGTTTGCCAGGTTTCTCTGTTGCAGTCTCCTCGCAGCTTCTGCTCTCTGCCCTGTGACTTTGGAAGGAGGTCCGTATCTGTGACTCCCTGGCGGAGCAGAGGCTTATGCTATAACTCTCTATAATGCTTTCCAGAAAAGCAGAGGGCCCAATTATGCCATACGTGAGAAAAGAATGCACTCTTCCCTGAAAACCGACTCTGGGAGCTCTGAAGAAAGAAGGATGGACGGCAAGAAGAACGAAGAGGAGGAGGAGGAGGTGATGGAGGTGGGTCATCTTTTTATCTGTTGTTTTATTGGTTAAGTAATAAAGAAACTGCCTTGGCCCCTTTAATAGGACAAAAAATTAGGTGGGTGGAGTAAACAGATAAAATGCTAAAAAAAAGAAGCTGAGTGAGGAGTCGCCATGATTCGCCCACCAGACACAGACGCAGGTTAAGATCTCCCTGGTAAGCCACCAGATCATGGTGCTACACAAAATATTAAAAATGGGTTAGATCAATATGTAAGAGCTAGCCAATAAGAGGCTGGAGCTAATGGGCCAAGCAGTGTTTAAAAGAATACAGTTTCGGTGTAATTATTTCGGAACATAAGCTGGCCATGTGGGCGGCTGGGTGCCGGGGACGCAGCCCCGCCGCTCCTTATAACAACAAGGAGGAGGAGGAGGAGGAGGAGGAGGAGGAGGAAGAGCATCACTGTCTAGCACATTTTCATCAGCTATACATCCTGTAGTTTTGCTTTCCAGTAAAGACAATGCGTCAATCATCTCTTAGATATATGTCTTGCTCTCAAGGTAAGTTCATTTTTATTTGCTTATATCTTTGGGTGTGACATTTATAAGCCCAAAGAATTTATTTCCTTTCTAAATATTAATCTCATACCTATAGGCAATATGGAGAAACCCCTGCGTGCCTTCCCTGAGAATTAACACTGCCTTGGCCCCTGTGTTAATGACATTAAATACAAAGGAGAAATTCACACACCCCCCCACTCTGTCATGTACTTTGCAAGACTTTTATGATTAAGGACAATCTTAGCATAAATAATGCACGATCAATAATGTAGCAAACCAAATTGCATTTAAAATATTAATGTCAGTTCTTCTTTATAAAGAAAACTACAAATTGTCATCCAGACTGTGGCTTCTGAAGGTAAGGGGGACAATATATGAATGAGCCTGACTACTTCACTCCCCTCTCTGAAATGAATTTATACAGGAAACTTCTGCAGGCTTCCCTGGCCTTTCTGGATTACCACAGCACCATTTGTCGTAGTAGAGCAAAACGTGATGCTTCTGCAAATATGAGCTAAGCTACTGGGCTTGGCACACACAGGGCGGAGTTGTATTTGTTGCGTCTGTCGTGATTTTATGGAAGATAACTTCTCCTTCATCCTTCAACTATAGTGAGATAATTTACTAGTGCAGTAAAGTGGCTTCCAGTATTGATCTAGAACTCAGGTAACTTGATTTAGGACCTGCTTGCGCAAATCCCCGCTTTGAGAAAAAGAATTATGAAAATCATTTGATTAAAATTGAAATGAACAACCAAGCAATGAGACCAAGGGATTTTAATGAAGGGTATTTTTAAGAGTTTGAGCGGGAGAAGTCAAACTGGCTAAAATGGATTCTGAATTGATGCATCTCAGCTGCCATTAGCAAATGCATCTCGTAAATATACCTTCACATGCCCTGGCCCAAATTAGAAATACCTAAGGATTTATGAACATAATTAAGTCATCAAGAAAGTTTTCTGAGCATAGAAATCTTATCTGACCATAGATCAACAAAAGGTTTTATATCAAGAAAATTAAATTTTCTTAAGCCTTGTCATATATCAATAAAACAAAATTCACTTTGGCAATTACATACATTGATACTTGGTACTATAGAAGTAGAAAAATATCTTATCTTAGGAATCATTAAACATAATTATATTTCTGTCAAAGGAAATGTAGTGTGGTAAGAGACAAAGCCTTTGAAACTGTAATTTTACATACTTGCAGTCGAACTCCAGTCTCCTCCTTCCTATTATGTAACCTGTTGCAAATCAGGTTCATCTTAAATCATCGGTTCACCTATGAAATCTTCACCTCTTAAGCTGTTAGGAGCTAGTGGTGTGACAGCAGGGAAGAGCTTGGCTTGGTGTGATCACTAGCCATGTAGAGCTTGGCTTGGTGTGATCACTGGCCATGTAGAGCTTGGCTTGGTGTGATCACCATGTAGAGAGACTGGCTCGGTGTGATCACTAGCCATGTCAAGCTTGGCTTGGTGTGATCACCATGTAGAGCTTGGCTCTGTTTGATCACTAGCCATGTAGAGCTTGGCTTGGTGTGATCGCCATGTAGAGCTTGGCTTGGTGTGATCACCATGTAGAACCTGGCTTGGTGTGATTGCCATGCAGAGTCTGGCTTACTGTGATTTGCCATGCAGAGCCTGGCTTGGTGTGATCACCATGCACAGTAACAAACTTTGCTTGCTCACCTTTAATGTTAGTGTGAGCTCACCAAGGACAGTGTGCATTCTTTGAAATCTATGGGTCATAGGACAATATCACCAGACTGAGTTCAGAACCAATGATATCTAAAGAGTCATGAATGAACAGTGGATATGCAGAAAGTTAAAAATATTTTCATAGACCACTTCTCATCTATATAAGCCTTTGAACTAGAAAAGAAATGGATAGTCCAACAGACTTCTTTCTCATCTTCTAAAATAAAAATACATCCCTCAAATTTCCCTTCACTAACTTGCCTTACAGCAGCCATTTTTTCAAATTAGGACAGGGTAGCATAAATATATCTATGCAAATCCAAATCAGAACCTACCTAAGGAATAGGATAGCGACTGCCTACTACACAGGGCTATCAGCCAGTGGCCTCATTACTCAGTCTGTATTTATTGGTCATGTGAGTCCAGCAGTATGCACATCATGGAAAACATAGATAATGAAATCAGTCTCCAGTCATGGCGTTTAAAACGCGGGAGCCACTGTGGTACATTGAAGTCTGTGCGCCCTGGGAATCTTGGCTTTCCCATCAGAGAGAATACCCAAAAAGGGGCAGAAGCTGAAAAGTTTGTCTCCCGAGAGTCACACTTCTAATAGCACTACCTACTCTGTCCATGGCCCATGTTACCATGAGGGACCATGCATGTTGAAGTCTGCGGGCTCTGCTGAGCTGGCCCTGCCCTTCACCGGCCTGGGATAGCTGGCCCTACTCCACACTGGACACTGGAGCAGGAGAGCTGGCCCCGTTCCTCGGGGAAGAGCTGCTCCACTCCCACCCTGCACAGGCTACCACGCATAGGCTACCACATTCCTTGCTCATCCTTCACAGGCTTTCAGTGCTTCCTCTCTGGTAACTTCCCTGGGTGTTTCTTCCCTCTCCCAAAGCTAATTTACCACAGGCACATCTCTATCACGAACAAATGCCCCATATTATCAGGTAATCTGTTGATTTACATGTCTGCTTCCCTTACCAGTTGTATTAGACTTCATCTCATTGACATAAATGATGTATGGGCATTAGTTGCAACTCACAAGCCACTACGTAGTCTGTTCACATGCTCTAGTTCTCTTTGCGCATGCGCTAAGACCCCTTTAAAAGCGCGTTCCACCTGTTAACCCTTCTTTTTTCCACTGCTTCTCCAAAGAGGCAGGTAAGCCTTTACACCTCTCCCTTCCAATACTTTCTCCTTTTTTTCCCAATAAACCTCCAACATGAGAGTTTGTTGTATGATGTGATTCGTCCCTGCCACCATTTTAAAAACTATAGCAGTGGAGGGGAGGTTAAATATTTGCTTTAATTCAGAAATTTCAGTCTATAGTCCTTGGTCTATGGCTTCTGGGCTTGTGTGAGGCAGAAGCTCACTGTGGTATAAGCATGTGATACAGACCAAGAGAACGAATGAATGGTCTAGGGAGAGGAACTGTTCCCATGACATGTTCCTAGTGATTTAGTTCCTCCAACCAGGTGCCACCTCCTAATTTTCCTAGAACCACTCACTTATTATACACCCATTATGGGATTAATCCATTAAATAGACCACAGCCCTCGGAATACGATCACTTTTCCCAAAGTCACTATTTGACAACTACGGTCCCAGAACATGCACCTCTGTGGTACAATTCATCTTCACACCATAACACCAGTCAAAGGGCTCATGAACCTCTGCACAGCTCTGCATCTGCTGCCTGTATGTATAGTCAGGAATCACTCATTAAATTATCAAAGTTAAAATTGACAGAAATGGCTGGGGATTTCCTTAGAAAAAGATGATCTACTTAAAACTATCATTTAACTCTATAGCTCCCATGCCCTCACTGGCTCCTCCCACCAACAGCTCCAGTGTGCTTCCCAGGTGAGGTACATGGCTGTGGTAAGGGGTGGAGGATTAGGGAGGAGGGGAAGGAGGTAGAGGATGGGCAGGCAGCTGTACCCTGAGGAGCGGAGGAAGTTCTCCCAGGGCTGTGAAGGGTGGGGCCGGCTCAGCTCAGCCCTTGAACACCAACAGCAATGGTTTATGACCCCTGTGGTAATATGGTTCATGGACATTAACACACACCTGCAGCAGGACCATGGACAGAGACATGGCCCATGGCAGTGTTCCAGTTGGTCCACAGGTCACCCAGATCAGAATGGTCCTGGCAGCAGCATGGCTTTGCACACCAGCATGATCTCAGGTGTCTGACCAGACCCTAGGCATCTGCATGGCCTTCGGCAGAAACCCTTGCCTGGATGACTTCACGACCCCTGGTGTCAGCTTGGTTATTCGGATCAGCACAGCTATGGTGGCGGCACAGCTGTCAGACACCCACATAGCCACGGGTTGCGGCCTAGGCCCTGGGCATCTATGTGGCCTTTGGCAGCAACATTGTGCACAGACATCAATAGACCCCAGCTGTAGTAGGATCACAGATCCAGACAGAGTTCCAGGCAGCAGCCTGGGTTCTGATGTCACCCTGGCCACTCGGATCAGCATGGCCCCCATGAAGGCAGCAGGGCCATCAGACACTAACATGGCCCCAGGGCGTGGCCAGACTCCTGACCTCGGCATGGCCTTTGATGGTATCAGGAGCTACAGACAGCAACACAGCCCTTGACTGCAGTAGGGCTATGGAACCAGACATGGCCCTTGGCATCTGTCTTGTCAAGGATATGACACCGTGGCCCCAAGTGATACTACTGGCCACTTAAATTGGCAGAACTCCAGCAAGGGCACAGTCCTCGGACACCACATGGTCTCAGGTTGCAGCCTCGGCATCTATGTGGCCTTTGGTTGCAATGTGGGCCACTGAACATCAACATAGACCCCAGCCGTGATAGGCATGGACCAAGACATGGTCCTTGGAAGTAGCCTGGGCCCAGATGTGCCATGGTCCCAGGTGGCAGGGCAGGGCACTCAGTTTAGCATAGCTTCCATGGCAACGTGGTCCTGGACACATGGCCCCAGGAGGTGGCCAGACTACAGGCCTTTGCATGACAGGAGGAGTCACAGACATCAACACAGGCCCCCATGGCTGCTTTGGGGCCTTGGACCAAGACTTGCTTCTTAGTAGTAGGCTAGGCCTGGACATCTCCTGGACTGGACAAGTGGGCCACCCATGCATGTCAGCCTGTTCCTAACCACCCTCGCATCTTCAGATCGGCCTTTCTACCTCTTTCTTCCATTTCCCCACCCTGTACTGACTCACAATAATGATGCCCGACCACCTGACACCTGAGGGTGTGAGAGCAGCAGCCTGACCCTGCCTACTCTTGCTTGCCATGTGGTGGCATGGGTGAAGGGAAGATACCCTCCCCGCTCCTGCCTCTTGGTACCTGCGATAGGCAAGAGAGCAGGATCCAGAATCACGAGAGACTGAGAACCTGCTCTGCCCCTCACCAGCTGCAGCACACAGAAGAGCAGGCCCTGAACCCTGCCTGGGCAACACACTAGACCTAACACTGCTGTTGGGGATGCAGCTAAGCCAGCCCTGAGGGTGTGAAAGCAGGAGAGCTGACCCTACCCCTTTGTTGTATACCTCCTACAGCAATCGGAAGAGAGGGCTCTCATCTCGCCTTAGCAAAACAGTAGAGATGCCCCTGGTGGTATTAGTGACAGTAAGCCCAACCTGAGGACCTGAGGGGAGAATTGGCCCTGCTCCTCGCTGCAGGCTGCATTGGCTGAGCTACACTAAGCTATGCTGGAGAGCACCCCCTGGTAGAGATTATGAGGGAAAGCTGACCAACACAGCTATCACCAGGCCCAGAACTAGGACTAAGAGTTGGTCCACCCCAACATCCGTCTCATCTATGAACTGTTGAAGCATGTGAAGGGGACAAACCTACAGATCTGAAGCTGCAGCATCTCCAGGACACAGGACAACAACAGAACATCCAAGAGGAGCCCCAGTGAGAGCTCAGTATAGCAGAAGCCAGAGGCCTAGAACCAGACCAAAGGCTCATTGCAATGACACTAGTAAAGATGAATGGACTAAAGAGAAAACTGACTCACAGGGGCACACTACAGCTTCCACGATGAGACAATGAAGTTTCTGGTTTTGTAAGGGAGGTTGCAAATGTAGAGGGAGGAGGTGGGGGGAATGAGTGGCATCAGGATGCACGGTGAGAAATCTGCAAAGAATCAATAAAAGCTAAAAAATAAAACAGATAAACAAACAAAAACTATCATTTAAATTCACTCTATCAATTCATTCAGTAGCCCAGCACAGTTCAATCCTACACTCTAATGGGTTATTTTCACAAGACATAGAATTTTATTTTATTAAAACTTCCTACCTGTTTCCAGTTGTAATTTTTAAGTCCAATAGTTGTCATTCTAACCTCATCTGAAAAATTACATTTGCTGTACTTTCTAAATCGAATCATTCAGTTTGATCTGATTTGAGCCTAATAAGCACTTTTTAAAAAAAATCAAATAAAATTAGAATACAGTTTACAATTTAAGGGTTTGATGTAGTCCGAATGTAAATATTTGAAGGAAAAAAATCTTCTATTCACACTGTATTTTATTAAAATTGATCATTTAACTCTGAGATTCTTAGTATTCAAGAGATCAGAACTGGGGCCTATACAAGATCAGTAAACAGATCACAAAATCTCAACTTCTCCATAATTGTCCATTTACCTCTTCAAATAAGACCAGCAAAAACATCTTTGAAACTTTAGAAATATTAAAACATAATCATTAAATAAACACTGCCGGAAGATCTCTGCCACCGAGTCCTCTTTGCTGAACACTGCTAGCACAACTTCTTTAATATTGTTAGACATTATAACACTGTGAACAGTGTCCACATCTTTCAGGTGGGCAGTAAATTACTTTGAATTTTTCCCTCATCATCCACCCGCTCACCCACTGGTCAAATCTAGGTCCAATAGATCATAGCCACTAGAAGTCTCTGGAGACTCCCTCCTCTTTTCTGTCTGACTCGACTACTATGATGCAAGCCCTCAGTTTACCTCCCTCAAATGAAGCCAGTGAGTCTTATAAAGTCCTATATGACATGTTCTTGCCTTAGTTAGGGTTTCTATTGCTGTGAAGAGACACCATAAGCATGGCAACTCTTATAAGAAAAACATGTAACTGGGGTGGCTGGCTTACAGTGTCAGAGGTTCAGTCCTAATATCATCATGGCAGAGAGGGTGGTGCATGTGTGCAGGCAGGCATGGTGTTGGAGCTGAGAGTCCTATATCTTGCAGGCAACAGGAAGTCAACAGAGACACTGGGTGGTATCTTGAGCAGAGGAAACCTCAATGCCCACCCCATAGTGACACACTTCCTTCAACAAGGACACACCCACTCCAACAAAGCCACACCTCCTAATAGAGCTGCTCCCCATGAGATGATGGGGCCGGTTACACTTAAACTGCCACACCTCTACCAGTTTCTATGGCTAAGGTTATAAACACAGCCTTCAGCAAGGTACAGGGGGTTTTCATGATCAACTGCAAAGGCTGACTTTCTATTTGGCTCTGACCCATCAGATAGTACTTGCTACATTACTTGTACTTTCTAGAACTCATTGTGTGGATTGCTCTTCCTTAAACAGGCCTTCCTCCTGCCGTGGCCCCCCCCCCCCGGACCCTCTCCTTACATGGTGGGCTGCTACACCCCTATTTCCTCCATCAGATTTCACCCCCAACATTCAAAAACTTTAGAATGGCTGTCAGTCCATCTGTCTCCCTTCTAGATAAAACACTGTTAGTAGGAAGAGTTCTTTTCCTCTTTGTTACCCTGTGTCAAAGGTCTGCCTGGACTAAGGCAGACAACCACTCCTTAGAAGTTTAATAAATGAACGCTTGGTTACCTATCCCTAAGACTGATTTTTAGAAGAATAATGACTGGAAACTGTGCAGACGTACAACAAGTGGGCAGACAGGCACAGTTACAAAGATCTCCATCAATGGTTCTCAACATGTGAGTTGTGACCTCTTTAGGAGTTGAACAACCCTTTCACAGGGATCCCCCTAAGACCATCAGAACATACAGATATTTACATTATGATTCATAACAGCAGCAAACTTACAGTTATGAAGTAGCAACAAAAGTAATTTTATGGTTGGGCTCACAGCAACATGAGGAACTGTATTAAAAGGTCGCAGCATAGGGAGGTTGAGAACCACACCTAGATTAAGAACAGGGTTGCTGCTGCCTCCCTCGTCCTCTTCTCTCCTTTAATCTGTCTTCACCAGCTCTGCAGGGGGAACTTAGTTGAAGTTACTTTGGATCTACAAGTTTAGGAGTTTGCACTACTTGAAATAATTTAAAAGCGTGTTCCCTAAGAGGGACATACACTCAGGTTAGCCAGTCTCTGGGTAGTCCTTGGGCCGAAAGGAACAGCATTTACCCAGTGTAAATATTTCACCTGGCCATCTATGTCATTGCACAGATGGTGTTTCCTAGAGTTATTTATACCTGCTCCTGTGAAGTAGGATTACTCTAGTTGATATATGTAAGCTTACAGTAATTTCCTGTGAGAAAGGAAATACCCTTATTTTTCTTATATCAGTTCCTTTATCTAACACAATTAAAACCTCCCTCACCTTTCTGTGTTAAATAGATCAATGAAAATTACTTTGACAGGTAAAAACAAAAGCATAAAAGCCAAGTTCTTTTTTAATATTTATCCCAAGTCCACATGAATACACTCAATTTGCATTTGTTCTTTGTCAAGTATACACAGTTTGAAGATGCAGCTTGTAATCAGAAAAGAAGATGCTCTAATATTTTGGTGATTGATTTCCCATCTGATTACTTTTTACAATCTCCTGGGAATGGACAGCACCCTGGCCCACTGTAGGTAGGTGGGTATATGGAGGTCCCGGAGGCAGCTCTGGGAAACTGTATGGGGAACATTCATGAAGGAAGCTGGATATCAAGCAATCTGAACATTACCATTTCAGGCTTACCAGCCTATAAAAAAACAGTCTTCCAAATGAGTGTGTGGGTTAGAAGCACATGCATTTAGGTCTTAGAAGAACTGAATTAAATTCCAAAGGCCCCTGTCCACCCAGAATTCTGCAAATAGGACCATGTTTAGGAGCACCACGCAGCAGGAGGAGATTTATAGGAAAGGTGTAGATTTTACCTCTTGACACACTTTTGATAGCATCATGTATCTCCTGCCAGAGACTCTCACGACAGGAAGGAGATCCCAGGTTGGGCGCCCTGCTGGTCTCCCTTCTTCAGGCTTCCCACAGGCTAACACACACACCTTGGTGGGAATTGGATCAGATTATGAAAATGTGATAAGAACAGATTATAAAACTGTAATTCACAGTTATATAACTCTGTTCTATGATGGAATAAGTTCTAAATTCTCAAAACCCTAGTCCTGAGTGATCTTTCGATGTCTTAACTTATTTGGGGTTTAAAACAGTCTTGATTACCCCCAGAAAGAAGGATCCAGCAAGTTACAGATTATAAATATCCACAACAACCTGTTCTCATTCCTCGAAAATTCAGGGCAGCAAATGATATGTCTTGAATTCTGCAGACAGAGGGCAGTGTGCACAAGCCAACTGTGCAAGCTACAGTGTGTGCGCCAATTTAACAGGGAAGACTTTATGTGAGACATCTGTGTGCAACGTGACTCTGAAGCATCAAAACTTCATGGGGACAATTATAGAGGCCTGGTATTTTCGGTCATTGTAAGGAAAAAAATCACTATGTGTCTCAGGGAAGTGTTTATTCCCTGATTTCAGAGGATGCATGCATCTGATGTCATCGTGGACTTGGAAGCGGTGAGCACACAGATGTGAGGAGGAGAAGAGCGCCAGAAAGCTCAGTCGTCAAAAATGTAACCAAGCTTGTCAGGCTGGGTCGTGATGCAAATGCAAGAAATCTATTGCCAAAGTGATTTATATTAGTGCATTGCGAGAGACTGAAAATAAAATCTTCAGCAGATCATCCTAAAAATTACCCATGCGTTAAAATGGTGATCTGCATGTCAGTCTGTTCTTTAAATGTTCGTGGTATCGCACAGAAATACAACATGCAAACATGGATAAATGAAATTAATTCATTGGAGCTTAGATATTGACTTTAAATATCTTTGGGTATTTGGGAAGAAGCATGCTACCCATTTGAACATCTTGCTTTAGAAGACAATCAGTAGTTTCTGTGTAGGAGGCAATTGCTGAATGGTGCACCCTGCTTCCTGCAACACTATGTTTACCGGCATAGGAGCGCTGATCGAATCAGTGTTTCCCAGGGCCATCACAGTACAGTTTCCATGGAGACATCTCTCTGACACCAGACTTCAGCAACTGCCCTGCAATTTTCTTTAAACCTGTAACTGGTTTCCAGATGCGGATTCTTTCCAGTGTTCAGGAAGGGGCTAGCTGGCCTCCTACAACCACACAATCCACTAACACTGAAGGTTTCTTCCCACCTCAGATGGCCACTGCTTCTGAGTCATCACAGGAGAAGTGAGACACGGGATGAAAAGGATTCCAGTAAGAAAATAAAGAAGATTTATTTCTGTATTTTTTTCAATTTGTTTAGCCTAAGAATCCACTCAAACTCCACCATTTATAGACAGAACACCAAAGTAGTTAATGCTCAAGCTTTTCTTTCTAATGAGGGATGGCGATAATTAAAACTTAAGTCTTCCAAGCTATTTTTCTGAAATTAAATTCCTTACTGTGTTCCTCAACAACTGGTGTCTCGATAAGCTCAGAAAGGAGGTAGATAAACACAGCGAGGCAGGATCCCCCCCCCCCGCCCATGTAAATTCTCACTACATTCTTTGTAGCTTCACGGGAAGGAAGATGTGTGTATAAATTTTTGATCTTTCTAATAGAGCACCCTGAAGATCTATAAATCTTCAGGAAAAACTTTCCACATCCTATAATAGAGACAAAGGATGGTGACATAATTTATTGTCCAATTAGGAAAAAATTCACAATGAAAGGAGTTGCCGCTAACAGCGATGGCTGGGAAAGAGGCATGCTGGGACTCTCTGGTGCTGTTATTGTCGCAGTATAGAGACATAAAACAAAATAAAACACTTTGAGAGTTAAAGATAATAGAAAAATCGACATAACACTGATTTCCACACTTGCAGATTATAACACATAAGGACGATGGATATTATCTTGTGTTTCTCTAGAAGGTTATAATGATAACAACAGGAAATTACATTAAAGATATTTTTTCCACTATGAAAATGAATCTTATGGCAATTGGATAAATTCAAAATCACTATTGTTTTATTTGTAAGATTTGGGCTTTCTCCTCCATCCTCACAGACCAATGCTAAGCAGTGACAAATGCAACATGAAGTAGAAGCAAGTGACTTCTTGGAACCAACAAGCACTATCTGGGCTCCACGTAACTAATCGGAACTTAGAAGCACAAAGACACTGATGTGGTGGAGGCCAAGGGGACATAACTCTTCCCAGGCAGACATCAAATGCTTTCTATTTATCATAGGAACTACCACCACACAACACAAGGCCAAAACTGAGTGACTGAGTTCCACATGCATTAAACCCCATTGGAAAACACATTGCCATAGCCTTAGCCTCTGAATATGCTTTGACATATATATATATTAAAAATTAGTGTTCAGAAGCAGTGATGTGGAAATAAAACAGAAGACCTAGGTAGATTCGAAGAGCAACAGAAGGATAAAGCAGAGAGGGGTGTTGGAGGTCATTCCTGTTCAGTCAGCTCACTTCCCAAAAGGCTGCAGACCTCTGGATTCAAAGTCTCTTCCTTAACAGCCCTCTATAAGTTAGGCACCAAGTTGAAATTAGAGTCTAAGTGGTAAAAACAGAGAAAGCGAAACTATTTCACTAAATCTCACATAGGAAAAACAATTTGAACTGATTGGAAATGCTGGGTTATTTAATGTTAGTTATATATGTATATACAGACATACAGCTCTGTGTATGTATGTGTGTATGTGTGTATGCATGTGCGTGTGTGTGCACATGTTCATGTAGGCCCTGGAATAAATTCCAACTCTTCTTTTACTTTGAGATTTACTATCACAATGTGATAATCTTGATGATAAACACTAAAGTGAGTGTTTTTTTTTTTTTTAAAAAACAAGGATGTTACATAGTAATCCAGCAACAAAACATGTCACTGCATGGGTGAGGTGAGATGGGAGATGAACCAATTAAGCCCAAACAGCGACAGGAGGGAGACCAGCAATTCTAATCCCAACCATGATGCTTGAGAATGGGACAATGTGCTTTCCTTGTGCTTGCCTGGCTCCTATAAGAAGTTCACTTTTGCCAAAGGTATTTCAGGACATTGAAACACTTTCTGAGAAGAAAATAAGAATGATAACAAAGTGGAAAAAAATCCCCCAGAAAACCCTGCGGGTCTTTAACTCACTCTTCACTAAACTACTGGGTCAACACATGTGAGAGTATAAACAAAGAGTTTTGTGCACACACACACACACACACACAGACACAAACATGGCAGCCACTATAAATACTATAAAAACAAATAACAAGTTTTTCTGTGTCAAAACAACCTCAGATACAAGGACAAGTAAGGGATTAAATACAAGATCAAAACGAAGATAGATTTAGTACCAAAACCTCAGGGGGACAATTTCATCTAATTAGCAGCCGCCAGTTGGAGAGTCATTTCACAGGCACACAGGGGATGAACAAAACACAATGACTAGATGAGGTGGACAGTTCTTTCATCAGGCTGGCAAATAACAGATCAAGCTGCAAAACAGCAGGAGAAACAACAGGTTAGGAAGCAAACACATAGCAAACCAACAAACCACACAAATGGTGTTTTTCATAAATGATAGGTGGAGGCGCCGTGTCCCCCCCTTTCCCCGCCTCAACATTCCTCCAGCCACAGCAGTGGTCTGGGAGCTAAACTGATCCACTGCTTTGCTCAAGAAACTGGAGATTCACAAGTGAAATAGTGTACATAGGTTTCCATGTGGTTCTGCTAAGTTTGAAGTCACTTCTGGAAAGTCGGTTCTTCCCCACCCCCAAAGAAAATTCTGACGTCTCCAAAATATGGTGACAGCCATTTCATGAGACACAGCAACAGAAGTTTTAGTAAAGTAACATTTTCACAGAAGGGGAACAAATGGGCATGCCACTGATCCCTTCCAGAAACCTAGCGTAAGACCTTTTAGGGTCAAAGTCAAGACAGGGTTTAGAGGTAAAACTACCTGGCTAGTAAATTTGGGGAGTGTTACCCGGTAGCTGCCTTTTTCTCCTGCTGTAATGATCTAGAAGTCACACATGGTAGAGAGGGTTATATGACAAGGGGGAAGTTGTCTGTGTCATGATGAGCCTCAAGTACCCACATTGGATTCCTAAAAATCCTGCCCTGGTGAAAGGAAAAATGAAGCTGATCTGGCATGATGCCCACATTCTTTCCAGTGTGTGCAGCAGATAAGGGAAATATGGAACATCATAAAGTCATGATATCTATCCACCCCATAGAGTGATAACTTCACATAATGACAGCGCTGAGCTGTTAGGCCTTCCTAACAAGTGCCTGCAGTAATTTGAGCTTTATGTACTTGAGGAAACTGATAGAAACTCTGCTTACAAAAATCGTAAAACTGAGGGAATTGAGATGGATCATAAGCAAGCTATTGTATTATTTCCCCTATAGGAAATGCTTGGCATTTTCTCTAGATCCAGTAACTTGTGGTCTTTAGCTGCAAGGGAGCCGGAAAGGGCATAGAACTGACAGGCAGACCATGATCACCACACGTCTCTCCCACGAAGGATGCCAGGATTATTAGAAACTGACTAACTGGAATGACTCACATTAATTCAGATTCCTCTGCTTTAGTATAAAAATGCAACATAAATAGTGTTTGTTTTTACAAAATTGGTCTGAGGGTAAAACCAAGAATGTTATGAAAAGCTTATTAACCATTTATAATCGATCTGACCTCAAAGGGCCACCAAAGTAAGCTGTCATAAGGCTATAATATTTTGTTTCCAGAGGCCCTAAACTATATTGCAATCATACAGAGAAAAGACACTCAATTGTTCAGGCTATTTTTAGCTCAGGTCTCAAAGCAGCACTGAGCTGGAAGAATCCAAGGTGGGAAAGCAAACCACTATCTTCATTTTGTCCATCAAGTCAGATCAGCCTAAGAGTGACACAGTTATGAGAGACAACTGCGATATCCTGCAGTGACCTATTTGGCCCCTCAGGGTAGTAATCAATACTGCCTGGGCATTTGAAACTAGTCACACGCATACAACACACAGTTCAGTGAAGTCACCAAGCCCTTTGTACAATGGCAATATAAAACAGAAAAATCTCTTTCTACACTGCAACCATCAAGAAATTCTTCTAACACATTGCTCAAACCTCTTAATGTAGTATACTCCTGGATTTGAAAGCCAAGATCAAACAATTCTGTGTGTGCCTGCCAGACTGCAAGCACATGGGTGTGATGGATATCAAAAGGACACGTGTCCACTCCTAACCAAAGGCAGAAGGAAGCAATGCCATGAAGACTTTTGGGGTCTGGAATAGGATGTGCGTTCTTTGTCTTGTGATGTTTGCACCGTCTCTGGATGGAATTGGTAGAGGAGACATCCTATATAGTCAGGGTTGTCTAGAGTCATAGAATTTATGGAATGAATCTCTCTCTCTCTCCACACACATATACAAACACACCTACACATATATACATGTACGTATATATAGTTTTCCATATAAATAAATATATATGAATGAATTTATTGGAATGACTTAAGGCTGCAGTCCAACAATGACTAGTTGTAAATGGAAAGTCCAAGAATCTAGTAGCTGCTCAGTCCCATGAGGCTGGGTGTCTCACTTGTCTGCTGGGATCCCAAAGAGGGATTGGATGTGTTGACAAGGCGAGGGCATACATGTGAAGAACGAGCCCTTCCTTCTTCCATTGCCTTTATGGAGAGGCCCAGCAGAAGGTATGGCCCAGATTAAAGGTGTGCCTTCCAGCCTCAAGGTACGGATTAAAGGCATGTGTCATCTAGCTTCAAGATCTGGGTAAAAGGCATGTTGTATTCCTGCCTCCAGATCCTGATCACAAGTGTACCCTTCATTTCTGAATTATAGTTCATTCCAGATATAGCCAAGATGACAACCAAGAATAGCCATCACACACCCATCTCTCTGACATTCTCTGGGGGACTCTGGCCCATGACAGAGACATGGGAACATAAGAAGCAGCACATTCTTCTGCTCAGCCCTCTTCTGCCATGTGCTAATGAGGGAACATGGGCTGATCAGCTGATCAGCTGTCGCTGCAGAGTGAGAGACACATGGAGTAGACCTATAGCCAACTAGCACCTGAAACTAAGCTGGCCCAGAACAGCTACAGGCCCCAGGTATGCAGAATAAATGGAACTGAACTAAGATGTTGGAGTTATCAGTTATGTTGTGTTAATAGAGCAAAATGGACAATGAAGAAACAGGATGCTTGCATGTTATGTCCCCAACCACTGCCTACTCTCCTTGTTTTAAATACATGGATGGCCTCCAGACAAAACCATGGAAAGGGAACAGAAACACTACCCAAATGAGGTGGTGGGAGACAAACACCTGCAGATGGATGAAATGGATGAAATGAATTTGTCCGTCTGTACACAAATTCTGGGGGCTCGTAATATTCTCAGAGAAGGTTGGGAAAGTCTATAAAGTGAAGAGGTGAGCTTCCCTAACAACATGGATAAAAAGAAAGGCATTATGGTTTTTGTTTTTCCTGTGCTGTTCTTGATGATGCTAAATCTGCACCTCAGAAAAGTCGCGAATTCAGGAAGGTTAATTAATATTTGTAGGTGTTAATATGATTTTATAGAAGAGATCTCAGATTTTCAGAAAAAAAAACAATGCTATAGCGCACTGCAAAGATAAAAGATCCATGTTGAAGTCTTTTGTGATTTTAAGGAAAAATGGATTAGACTTCTGATGTAGTCTATGTTCTACTCCCTCAAAGAAACAGGGATGGAAAGATGGCTCAGAGGGTACAGCACTTGCTAGAAAACAAAGCTCAGTGCGCCAGGATTACATAAAGGCCAGGTGGGTGCCATGCATACCCTATTTGTTTTCTCAGTGGCCGGGAGTTGAGACAAGGGAGTCTCAGTGTGAGCTGGCCAGTCAGACTAGACAAATTTATGAATCCTGGGTTCAGGTGAGTGATCTTGTCTCAATATATAAGGTGGATAGCGGTAATATATAAGGCAGATAGCAGTCTATGAGTCAGCCAGCATTAACCTGGGGCCTCCACATGCGTGTGCACACAAATGGAAGCACACAACACATTAGTGGACACACACACACATGCACACCATACAGACATGAACAAAGAAAAGGAAAGATTTTTAAAAGTTCTCATCCTACTTTTAATTTTTAGATTAGGTGCCTACTACGCCATGTGCGTTCTCTCTCATGGGAGAGTTTAGAGGTGATCAATGCATGGCTAGGATGAGGTCTCACAACAACAGATGAGGACCTTCCTATCTAGTTGGTCCACAATTCTGAGCAGATGGTTCTTGGTCTTCCTTAAGTTCTAGACTGTTTGTCTGATACCAAGTTATGAATTTCATATTATGAAAGCAGTAATGAGAAAAAGACAAAGGGAATGATACAGTTAGCAAGGGCACTTTCTAGACAGTCCACATGACATTTCAGTCTGCATCATTATAGTCAGAACAGAGACTCACATATAGATTCATATGTAATTTTGAGGTTATGCAGCCATGTTAAAGATGGAGAGCAGGGTTGGGTTTTTCAAGACAGGAAAAAACAGGTGAGCAAAAATAATTGATACTCGCAACGTGTCTGGAACCATGCTATGGACTTGACATCAGGAGCCTTAACATCTAGAACAGTGGCTCTCAACAGTTGAATGACTGCTTCACAGGGGCCACCACATATGACCCCTGGAAAACACAAATATTTACGTTATGACATAACAGTAGCATAATTACAGTTATGAAGTAGCAATGGAAATAATTTTATGGTTGGGGTCAGCACTACAAAAGGAACCATGTTAAAGGGTCACGGCATTCGGAAGGTTGAGAACCACTGGGCTACAAAGGACAGGGGTATTTTCCAATTTACATAATGGAGGCTAAAGTAGGTAATTAATTTGAGTACAGGATGGGCACTGAGACCAGAAACTCAAGTTTCTGATGTTATGCCTCAAGACTGATCATGTTTGGCTGGATTGCAGCAGTTATATTACAGAAAACCACATACACTTTGGAGACAGACACTTTCTTTATACACATACATTTCCACTTTGCCATTTCTATCTAAATAAATATTTCAAAAACTCTGCCTCTAATTAACCATAACATAGGCACACAGACTCATATATATTATATATAACTAATATATAATTATTATATATAACATGTAGTCATATATATGTAATGACTATAGAATAAAGTATAAAGTTAGTACATTTAATAGTAATTGTATTTTAATTCACTTTTTAACACACTTGTACCACAAAAATGATTTTTCTTTTACTATTACATACACTTTTACTATTTCTCATCACCCCATACAATTTCAACAGTCTAAATTTTTGTTACAAGATCTCATCTACTACTAATGGCTGACAGTGGTTTGTAAAATACTGAAAATTATTTCACAAATAGCTTTGATTGCAAATAAGAGAACTGTGTAATGCAACTTACTGGAATATTCCAAGAGCAGAGACAATGATCAGGAAACACATTATTTATTGTTTAAGATCAAATTTACAATTTGATGCTAACCTAAAGATCAATAGCAATCTCCTGAGTTTATAAAAGTTAGAAGTATCTGCACCCAAAGGCTCAAATTTCAAATTACATAGGGATCATACATCCTTTTAAAACTAAGTCAGTCAAACAAGATACAAGTGGCTAATCTAGGAAAAGCTTATTCATAACCTAGGGTGTGACTGAACACTAGTCCAAAAACAGGTTGCCAATAGTCATCTACAAAGACATGTATCTCCGATGTGATACTTTCTATATCAATTGTATAGAGCAAGGCACCAGAACATAGCACTGAGTTGGAATGCAGGAAATGGACTAATTTCCAGTTTGCTTGTATATGCACCTGATAGCTAATCTTGGTAGTCAACCTGACCTACCTAGTAAGACGGAACCTCGGCTGAGGAAATGCCTCTACCAGACTGTCATGTGGACATGTCTGTGGATCACCTGTTGACTGCTAACTGATGCAAGAAGGTCAAGCTCACTGTGGGTAGCACCATAAGGGAAGAAACGAGTCTGGGCTATATAAGAAAAGCAGCTGAGTAAGCCAAGAGAAACAAGCAAAAATGTAAACGGTATTCCTTCTTGGTTCCTATCTTAGATTCCCTCAACTAGCTGTAACCTATGAACCAAATAAACCCTTTCTTCCTGAATTACTTTGTTCATGGTGCTTACCACAGCCACAGAAAGCACTGAGTACATTAAATAATCTCCTTACCTTCCTGCCTCTAGTCACACTGTCTGTCACTAAAAATTTAACCTGATCATGTCTGTGTGGGATATGCGGTCCTATTGGGAAGTAAAGTCCCTGAGCCAATATGGAGAGCATGCTTATGAACATGAAAATTAAAGGAATTTTTACCCTTGTTGGCTGTGGTGGTTTGATTGGAATGGTTCTCACAGACTCAGGTGTTTGAATGCTTGGTCCATAGAAAGCGGCAATATTAGTAGGTGTACCTTGTTGGTGGAAGTGTGTCACTGTGGGCCTGGGCTTTTGAGTTCTCATATGCCCAAGATACACCCAGTGTAGCACAGTCTCTCCTCCTGTTGCCTGTGATCAAGACGTAGAATTCCCAGCTCCTTCTCCAGTACCATATCTGCCTGCATGCTGCCATGCTTCTGGCCATGACAATGTGGACTAAACCTCTGAAACCAGAAGTCAGCCTCCATGAAATATTTCCCTTTATAAGAGTTCCTGTGCTCATGCTGTCGGTTCACAGCAATAAAGACCCCAACTAAGACACTGGCTAAGTGACAAAGAGGGTTGAGCCTCCTGCTCTACCTTCAAGTCAGTGGTGAGTTCAGTAGGTCTCCTAGTCTCATATTTATTCTAAGATCTCACAGATATTTTCTCTGCTGACGGATTTCATTATTTTAGGGAAAACCACTTAATTGTCAAATTAGAAATGAGTAGGTCTCAAGAAATGAAACAGGGTATAAAAATGAAAGTTAAAATTACCTTGAAAAGATTAAAACTGAGAAACAGTGTAGGACTATTATTATTATGGAACATTGAACCCCCAAAGGATAGTTCATATCATAAAACTTATTTTTGGCCTTTGGAAGTTTATATGTAGTAAATTTAGTGTTAAGGACCATGTGGTGAAAACATTCTGTGTAAGCTCACTCATGTACTGTGTGTGGAATAGATAATTCAAATAGAAAGTTGTCCAGTACAGTCACTGATAAAGTATTTGCCACAAATTTAATCATCTGAATCGCATTTAAAATGCTGAGAATATGATTGCCTGATCCATTCTGTCATACAGAATATGACAATCCTTCCACAGGAGCGTGTGCACGACTGACCAATACTGTGGTAGTTTGAATGAGAGCAGCCCCATCACCTCAAATATTTGAATGCTTAGTCAGTTGGTTGGTGGAACTGTTTAGGAAGGATTGAGATTTGTGGTGTTGTTGAAAGAGATGTGTCACTAATGGTGTGCTCTGAGATTTCAAAAGCCCACATCAGACTCCATGTAAATCTCTCAGCTACTGCTCTAGCACATACCTGCTTCCTGCCATGATGATCATGGACCAACCCTCTAAGCAAGCCCCCAGTTAAATGTTTACATTTATAAGAGTGCCTTGGTTGTAGAGTCTCTTCACATCAACAGACAGTGACGAAGACAGAAGGTCAGGAGACTAGTTGGACACCACAGGGAAGAGGGTTTCACGATGGGGAGAAAGAAGACAGGTTATCACCTGTGAAGGGGAGAAGGGACATCATAGAGCTGTAAAGATGAAGTGGGGAAGCCAATGGAGAGACCCCTGAAGATGCTCTATGGAAATCTATTGGGGTGGAAGCCTCCACAAACGCACGTACACATATAAGATGATATTAAATGGAGTTGTGTAATAACAGAGGACAATGCCTTGTTGCCACACTCCCAGTCATGATGTCTATGGACTAACTTTCTGCAACTGTAAGCAAGTTCCCAATTAAATACTTTATTTTATAAGTAGCCTTGGTCATGGTATCTCCTCACAGAACAATAACTAAGGCAAAAACTTAGGGTAAAACTCTATGGTAGACAAGAGAAAATTAGGTCGTAATAGTGAAATTTAAAGGTGGTGGGAGAGTTACACAATTCTGAGGCTACTTAGGTAAAACTTATAATGGCATATTAAAGTTGTTAACATAGTAAATTTCATAGTACATATGTTCTACCATAATTTCTAAAAATCTTGAAAGAGTTTTTCATGCAAAATAGACCCACTAAGTGAATCAATTTGTATTCGAAAATGTAATGTATTGAGGATCTAACAATTTTAAAATCATGTCTCCATCATATTTAAGATTTCTATTTGCTTACATTAAGAAATTGAAAACTATAGTATCTGATGAGAAATATTCCTTTTGTGACTGATCTCCAAGTATTCTTTTTTGTTTTGTTTTGTTTTGTTTTGAGACAGGGTTTCTCTGTAGCATTGGAGCCTGTCCTGGAACTAGCTCTTGTAGACCAGGCTGGCCTTGAATTCACAGAAATCCACTTGCCTTTGCCTCTCGAGTGCTGGGATTAAAGGTGTGCACCACCACTGCCTGGCGATATCCAAGTATTCTATCCAAATGTGCCTATATCAAATATTTAAAGCATTAAAATCACATGAAAATAATACTTAAAAATGGGATATTCAGTGAGCCATAAGATAGATACTAGGTCTATTTCTTACAATGATTTGGAGAAATTCTGTTATAAATAAGAAAAACTTGGAACTTTCTGATTTTTATATGCGGAGGAGTCATCTCTCTCTAAATATACTGAAAAAAACTAAAATGTTTGGGTGCCTCAAACCTCCTATATAAAGTGGCAATAGTTGCATATAACCTATGCATATACTTCCAGATATTTTAAGACATCGCTAGCTCACAACCTTTTACACTGTGGGTCACAAACCATATGGGATTACATAACTGAATATCCCAGGACAGGGCAGCACAAAATTTAGCAATCAAGGGTTTTCTGATACTGCCCTAGCAAAAATGAATAAAATTCCAAATGCAGAATGAATCCAGCAGCTTTCTGGCAGAGCTCACCCATGGTGCACTGCATGACTTCACGGAGGCTTTAGGTTCTGAAGACAGACTCACCTTGTGCCCGGCATCACACCACAGAACACTAGTCTGCCAGCGCAGATTCGTGACTAGAGATTAAGAGTTGTAGTGTTTCTACTGCATCCAGAAAGCTAACAGTTTAATTACAGAACACAAAGACTTTCAATATCTCCCTAGCATCACTCCTTCACATGAATGCATCAAATTGTTATATATTTGGGTGGTAGTGAACTAGAATTCTTGATTTGGGAAATTGAAGTTTGAGTTGCTTTCTTAAGTCTCAAAAATCATTATGTGGATTGAGTTGGGATTAAAACGGGATCTCCAGCAATCTCTAAAATGACCCTAAATATACTTCTGACATTTGGCTTCACATAAATAAGTAAAGTGACAACCATAACATCAATATTTTCAAAAATCAAAGTATCAGTCAACCCCCAAAATATTTGCAATACTCTAGATCATTCCATATAATATTCAGCCATTCTTAATACTTTGTATAAAAATAATGGACATCTCCCTCATTAATATGTACATATTCTTTTTCTTTCATGATTAGTGAAATCATACTTTACAAAGGGATTTTTGAAAAATCTTTAGAATGTATTGCCAGTGTTTGATTTGTATTCCTATTTAGATACCTTCACACCACTGCATTTTTCAGATTGCATGCACTTTTCAGACAAGAGAGAGTCACAAATGAAACAGTTGACCCTGCATAGCCTTGCCTGCAATAAGTAATGAACTATAAACATAGTGGAAACACTTGTCATATATATTGTCTAAAGAATAACCATAAGACAACTAAGTCTGTATGCATCAGTACAGTGCAGGGGGTTGTGTTCCTGAATATGTTTAGTTCATGTTTGGCTTGACTTCAATGGCAAAGAACTCAACCAATAAGAAGGAACAACTTCATTTATGGTGGGAAAATAGTATAATTCTAAGACAGCCTGAATTTGCTTCTTATTCTCACTATAGCATATGCCATCAGGCAAAGCAGAGACAGCTAAGTGCTAAACCAACATCCCTTTTCTCCTTCCTTGAGATAGATGTTTCAGAGACATGACAGTGTACTTTGTTTACACATCGTTGTCCACATTTCAAAGTTCAAGCCAAGGACTTATATATGCACACTTTGCGGTTAAATATGTAGGGATAGGTTCTTCAAAACAGAAGTGATATGTCTGGGATGTGAGTCTTCTCCTTGCCCTTCTTCCTCTCAAGGACCAGGCTGCCTGCTGCTCCCCCAGGCAACAACTACATGTTAACAATGTCAGATAGCAAAAACATGAGGTTTCTGGGCCCCACTAGAGATCAGCAACTCCATGTGTGGGCAACAAACTTAAGCCTTATCATAGGAGAGAAAGAGAAAGGATCCTGTCAAAGCCGCTATCTCTGGCCTTTTGAATCCCGGCTGATTTGGTGTCTAACCTATCCATCAGGTAAAGAAGGGGCAGCGGGATGGATATGCCATACCCTGAAATGAGAGATTCTTCTTCAAACTTTAATCAGCAAGACTTGTAGATTTTTAACCTCATTGGGCAACACATGAAAGTTTTACCGGGGGGAAATCAAAGGAGAGAGGCGCTCCTTCCTGACACTTCTGAAGGAAGCCTGCAGAAAGCCAAAGCGTCATCGCTGCGGGGCGTCATTCGAAGCACAGATGCTTATTGCTTTTTGCCAGGAGAGAGGTGGTTTTGTACACAAGCTACAACTAGGAGAGGCACAAAGGAAGTGTGCGGCCCACACAGCAAGAGCAGCAGGCGTCAAAGTTGCTTGCTTTGTAAATCTTGCGATGCGAATGGTGCACAGGCTGGGCTCTCGGAGGTCTAGCATAATAAAATCCCTGCTTTAATTACAGCAGCACACTTAAAACACTATCATTAACGTTGTGTCAGCAATTACTTTTTTACAACCTTATTTTCTAGAGAATAATAAAAATGTGTTTGGGACTGATACCTTGGGCTGAAAAGTTGGCACGCAGCTCTCAATCCACAGGCTTCTCTTTGCTTCCAGCAAATTGGGAGAGTCTGAACTGTGTTTCCTTGAAATTCACGGAGATAAAATTCTAAAGGAACAGGCCTTCGAATTGCATTGCCTCCGATTGTCTGAGATTCAGGTCTGTGAACTGTCAGGAGTGATTACAGCTGTCACGTTTCAGATGAGAAACTGGGTTTCCATGGTAACAACAGTGACCATGATTAGTGCTTAAAAATTACAATCACCTCCCTGAACTGTACTAGAAAAGGGAGGACTCAGAAGCCAGATGGTAAAGCATTTGTGTGTGAGGAGCAAAGCAGAGGTTTAAAGCTAGGATGGACTCCATTCAGAGTTCCAGGAAGGTGATTTTAGAAGAGGATTCTCTCTGGATGAATGGAATAAACACCTAAACGTTTACAAACGATAGACACCTGCGGCTAAGAAGCTGACTTATCTGGTTAAGTATTCACCGCACAATCATGTGGACCTGGGTTCTAGCCCCTGCACCCAAGTAAAAATCCAGCATGGTGGAATGCGCTCCTGACCCCGGAGCTGTGGGGGTGGAGGGAGACAGAAGATCCCTGGGACCTGTGGACCAGGTAGTCTTGCTGAGTCCATGAGCTCCAGATTGAGTGAGACCCTGTCTCAAAAATGCAATAGCATGTTATAGAGGAAGACACTTCATACTGACCTCCAGCCTCTAAGCACACACAATAGACAACTCTACTGACCTCCAGTGCCCATGCACACACATCAACAGACAACTCTACTGACCTCCAGCCTCTAAGCACACACAATAGACAACTCTACTGACCTCTAGTCCACACATGCACACACACACACACACACACACACACACATCAATAGACAACTCTACTGACCTCCAGTCCACACATGCACACACATCAACAGACAACTCTACTGACCTCCAGTCCACACATGCACACACACATCAGAAGTCAACTCTACTGACTGACCTCCAGCCCACACATCTGCGCGCGCGCGCACACACACACACACACACCAATAAATAGTGGTAAAAAGAAGACATAACTAAGAAGAAGTGCCAGAAAAACTGAGGCTTAAAAATGAGCTGCTGTATATCAGAGACTGATCACATGCTGAAGTTTATTGATTATATCATTTCAATAATAATAATAATAATAACAATAATAATAATAATTACTGAGCTTCAGCTGTGAACAGCAATTTTATTTTTACATGGATGGCGGTTTGGCTATTTCATTTCTAAGAGTGAAGACTAGGGTAAAGAAGTGTTCAGATATCTTCAGGACAGTGCTGGCTAGTAAGGAATAAAGCCTCCTTTCTTCATTCCTGTGCTATTTGAAGGAGCACGGATGAGCAATCTGTGTGTGAACTCAGTGAACAGTGATGCTCACTGTGACAGACATGAACTTATAGATAAAAGATACACAGATTTTAAAATACACAAACAGAAAGTAAAAATAACATCTAGTATGAAGAAACAAAGGCTAGAAAGGGTTTTCTGCGGCACGGGGAAAATACAAAGAAGGAGAAAGGCATTTTGGGGAAAAGCAGTTATAGGTACTAAGTCACCAAAAAGGAGTGTAAGTCAGGAATGAAGACTCTCAGAAGCCCAGTGGCAGTGATGGCAGGAGACTCTGCAAGGATAAAAAGTCCCCACTCTCCAGACATAAAATCCCACCTTGCTCCTTACTGCCTACAGTCATCCTGAGACACTTTCAAGACAAAAGAGAAAATCTGATCAAACTTGGTAGGAAGATGAAAAGTTTAAATGGCAACAGGAGAGGAAAAGAGGAAGGAAAGAGAAGAAAGCAGAAAAGCTGACAGTAAAGGCACAGGAGGGGAGGGTGCAGGGGGGTGCCGGGAGAGATGCCATCAAGAGCTGTCGAGAAAATAGGCCAAATAAGGAGAACAATGGATCACAGGTGGCTGGACTCCCAGATACTAAGGCAAATCTCCTCGTTATCTGGCCTCCCTTCCTTTCTAGCAAGACTCTGTCCTACAGGGAAGGTGGCACTGCCATCAGACCACAGGATCACTCCTCACAGGTGAGCAGAGATGGCCCTGGGAGTCTCTCATCTTTTAGAAGGGGAGAGGTGTAGGAGGGGAAGGATGCAGAAGGGAGAGACGCAGAGGTGAAGGCGTGAGAGGCTAGGGCTCGCAGAAAGCATTCAGAAGGGAAACATGTACTCTGACCTTCCCAGTCAGTGCTGCTGTGATGTGGAAAGCCCTTGAAAACACTGGCATGAAAAGTTTAGAGATAGTGGGAAAGGGATTTGCTAAGTAGACGAATTTGTGTCATAAGATACATCGGCATCCGATAAGATCCATTATGGCACTTCCTGGAAGAGAAAGTCTACAAGCTGAATACACATCAGCTCTTGATTTGGCATGCAGCTACTTCATGGCATGAGCATGCGTGGTGTGTGTGTGTGTGTGTGTGTGTGTGTGAACACAAATTGCTTACATTCGCTGGGCTGTGCAGGCTGACCAGTACTCATAGTGGACTCTCAGGTTCAGCTGCAAAGCAGCGAGAAGACTCATGTTGGAAGAGCTGGCAGAGACACGTGTGTATCCGGGTGTCTTAAATGCAGCATGGGTCTAGACAAGGAGTTCCCTCTGGCACAAGAATGTTCCTGTGTCGGAACCCTATACTGCACGAGGTGCTGTTGCTATTTCATGGTGGCTTTTTTCCTTCTAGCTTCTACTAATGACCCTGTTTCACCTCCAGTAAGTCCCAAGGTACTTTCTGTTTCCTGTATCCCTCATCTCATAAAACCATCTCCTTACTCCTTACTCTCTAGCTTCTCTCCATAACCATTATCTTCTTCTTCCTCTCCCCTCAACCCAATATTTGAACACTTTTTAAAAATAAAGTTAGGAATTTTATGACATATCTTTGCTCGTCTTAGACTTACTCTCTTCTTTTTTTATGCCCATTCTTTCCACAGATGTATTTAAGAGGGAGGGAGGGTTTATGGAGGGAGAGAGGAAGAGAGAGAGATAAAGAGAGAGAGAGAGAGAGAGAGAGAAAGAGAGAGAGAGAGAAAGAGAGAGAGAGCATGTGTCCATGTTCCTGCAGACACATATTGTGTGGCGGGCAGAGATCAATATTAGTTATCTTCCATTGCTCTCCATAAACTCACAACTCACCTTTTGGAGACAAGGTCTTTCCCTAAACTAGAGCTTGCTGCTTTGGCTAGACTGGGTGGCTTGTGAACTCTGGAATTCAGGGGTCAGCGTGTCTCTGTCCCTCACCACCCACCTTACACCACCCCAGCCCCCGAGCTCCAGGCTTGCACCACCACACTAAGCTATTTATTTTTTTCTTTTTTTATCTTTCTTTTTTTTATTATTGAAAAAATTTCCGCCTCTTCCCCCCTCCCATTTCCCTCCCCCTCCTCCACTCCTCTTCCCCTCCCCCCACTCCTTTCCCCCTCCCTCTCCAGTCTGAAGAGCAGTCAGGGTTCCCTGCCCTGTGGGAAGTCCAAGGTCCTCCCCCCTCCATCCAGGTCTAGGAAGGTGAGCATCCAAACAGCCTAGGCTCCCACAAAGCCAGTTCATGCAGTAGGATCGAAACCCAGTGCCATTGTCCTTGGCTTCTCATCAGCCCTCATTGTCCGCCATATTCAGAGAGACCAGTTTTATCCCATGCTTTTTTAGTCCCAGTCCAGCTGGCCTTGGTGAGCTCCCAATAGATTAGCCCCCCTGTCTCAGTGGGTGGGTGCACCCCTCGTGGTCCTGATTTCCTTGCTCATGTTCTCCCTCCTTTTGCTCCTCATTGGGACCTTGGGAGCTCAGTCCAGTGCTCCAATGTGGGTCTCTGTCTCTATCTCCATCCATCACCAGATGAAGGTTCTAAGGTGATATGCAAGATATTCATCAATATGGCTATAGGATAGGGTCATTTCAGGTTCCCTCTCCTCAGCTGCCCAAGGAACTAACTGGGGACATCTCCCTGAACACCTGGGATTCTTTTTGAAGCCCTAGTGGTGGAGATCTTGACTCGGGTCCTAACGCATATGGAACGACCACTTCAAACTGAGCCATCTCCCTGGCCTCTCTTTCCATAAATATTATACCACTCACCATGTAACATGCCATGATGGCTCTTTCAGAGCCCACAAGAAACAACGTGCACTGATTTTATGGTCTTGGTGGAGAGAAGTCAATTACTAGACTGGTGACTAACTCAGAGAAAGGGCACTAGAGAAGACTGGCAAAGTGTAGAGATGGTCATACCAATGGGCACTAACCAGATAAAAGAAATCAAGAAGGACTTAAAGAAGCATGAAAGCAAGGGAGGGGGTGGCAGAGATTCATTGCTGATGTCTAATCCATTTTGCTGGAAGGCGTCAAGGCTGAGCACACATAAAAGACCGAGGACTGGGAACAAGAGAGAGTGGCTGAAGGGGAGCAGCGCAGAGAGGTGGTCAGGTTCCGTGGGGTCACAGTGAGGGAGCCTGGGAAGTCTGGGAAGCACTTCCGCCCTTCCCATGAGAGCAGTGTGAGACCACTGAATGACCGGCCCAGCAGGAAAGGGAGCTGAAGGCCATCGTGTGCTTCAGTGAAGATCATTTCTGTGACCTGATGAGGCTGGAGCAAGCCAGAGACTGGCTAGGAAGCCAAAGTGAATTCGGGAAAGATAGAGGATGGGAGGTTCCCTGAGTGTGCCAGCAGTAAGGATGGACAGACACAGGTGGAACTATGGGGCAGCAGGTGAGAAGAGGAAAGGGGACTAACAAGCATGGCCTTGTTTTCTCCTTGTGCAATACCCTAAAGGCATGAGTATGCCACCCATCCACATGGGCAGTTGCCTTGCCACTCCGCCTCTGCTAGTGTGCCGGGAACTTTCCTGCCTGACCCCACTCCCCTTTGCGGTACTGTGAGATGTACCCTGTCCTTCACTAAGAGCTCCCTTAGGAACTCTCCTTCTTGACCAGGCATGCCTTAAATATTTGCTAAAAGTATTTCATGATTCAAAAATTTGTCCATTTTTTCAATAGTGTCTAAAGACGCTGGGTCTACAGTTTTCTTTGGTCATAATAAAGCTCTGAGTGAAAAGGATTGTGTATTAAAGTCAGCAAACAAGTATATGGTCCACTGAGCTAGAGAGTGGAAGTAGTCTTTATAATAGTTACTGATGTGCACAGGTGTGCCAGCTTGTCTAGACTGATGATCTAATTTCAACTGCACAGCACTCCCAAGAAAGTGGGTCCTTTTATTTATGCCTGTCTTGCATTTGTAGGAACTAAAGCTTAGGACTGCAGAGTTACCCAGTACACAGTGGCATGCTTCAGGCTGCAGTATGACTTGGCAGTTGACTTGTTTACAGGCTAAGGTAAGACACATCCCACAGGAAGATCCTTTGCCTCCCACAGAGGAACCGGTGGCTCCGAGCCCCAGGCAAGTGGGCTGGTACTGTCTGCAGCTTTTCTACGGTCTCAGTGGCAGATACACCTGCTCAACTGCCCATTGGTGCTGCCATAAAGTGTCGACTTCTGTCTTCATTCTCTTCCTCTAGCAAGGGAGAGAAACATGGATTAGTCTCTGTCCAAACCCCACTTCTCAGTCTGCAAATCTAGTCTCCCTTTGTGTGTTCAACACAGGCAAGAGAAGGTGAAGGAGCGGTGATGTATCAACAGTTTTGAGGGCAAGCACAGAACTAATTTTGCTGGGCCAGCACTGGGGAGGCAGAGGCAAACGAATCTCAGAGACTGCGAGGCCAGCCTCATTTACAAAGCGAGTTTCCAGGATAGGCTCCAAAGCTATGCAGAGAAACCCTGTCTCAAACAAAACAACTAATTTTGCCGAATGTATATCAAGGCCCAGTTATCAAAACAAGCCTGGAACCACCGATGGCCCTGTCTCCCTCACCCATAATTCCATCAACGAGTCAGGAGGCCGAGATCCTCCCCAGTACACCCACACAAGTGATGTGACTTCTGCCAGTGCCGGCTACAGCCCTACATCCTGTCATTTCTATCCGAGCTCTTTGACAGACAGACGCCCCTGATGTGGACCCATAGATACTCCAGGCTGAAAGGCCCAGAAGCCAAGAGTCTTCTGACAATCAGAAATCTCCATCACTATGACATTTATGTTAGCTCTCTAATGATGAATATAGGTAATCATGTTGTCAAAATTCAATTCTTTGTTCATCCAGAGTTCCCAGCCCCACCTGCATTCTGTCATGACTCAGCGTGGATGTGAGATCATGTCTCGTCTGCTGATTCCACGCTGTGAGACTGATGGGGGTACTCAGTCTGCTGTGACTGAGGCACGGCTGACACAGCTGTCAGGTTTAGCACTGACGTGAGGCTGGGCACTTCAGTGCTCAGATACTATGACTCCCTCAAGCTTCTTTCCCATAAGCCAGCAGTCCTGTCTGGCTCCTGGCCCATGGCCTAGATTAGTTGATATTTGAGCTCCAATGCCAAGAGCGCTTTTAATCCATTAAAAATGTTAGAAAAATCACTTTGGCTTCTGTCAGTTCACCCCATTAGAACAATAAGGGCTTCAACTATGGGAAGGTAAATGAAAATTGTTTTCAGAATCAATGGTGTGTCTATAAACTAGCTCATATGTACTGAAACCAAAGGTGTGTCTATAAACCAGCTCACATGTACTGAAACAAAGGTGTCAGGAGCTGTGCCGAGCCCCTCAGACAAGAGCCTCACTTTATCTCCACAACAATGCAAGGAGCACTTGCCTCATAACCGAAATGTTAGATTTGAAAAATCAGACTGAAGGAAATTGAATGATTTAGCAAGGTCACAGAGCTAGGGCCCACTGTAAGGAGGAGCCACCCAAAACTTTCTCGGTCTTGGATAGATGGGTTCTCACCTTCTCTCAGAATAATCAGATACATACATGGTATGTGCACATATGTGTTGAATATAAGTGAAGTTAGAAAGGTAAAGAAAAAAAACTCCAATCAGCTCTTCTTAGGTGATAAGGGTGTTCAAAGTTTTAAGAATTATTCAAAGTTCTCTTTTTCAAAAAGATAACACATCAGTTCTACTATTAGGAGCAAAAGCAGTATTCAGTCAATAAATTCTTCCAGGTGCTTCTTTATGGCATGTTTATCAATAAAGGAACATTGGTGGTTCTCTCTAAAATTACATAAGGGGTTGGAGAGACATTTTAGTGGTTACAAGCACTTGCTGCTCTCCCAGAAGACATGAGCTTGGTTCTCAGCACCCACCCAAGTTGGAGAACTCACATTGCTTGTAAGAGCAACTTCAGGAACAAATAGGACTCTCTTCTGGCCTCTGTGGGCAACAAACACACAAACACAGACTCTCTCTTACACACATGTACACACACACAGAGGGGAGAAATGATAGACTGATAATAAATAAATAACGTGGAAAATCCTTTATTTCCAATGAATGTCTCTTAGACCTGTCCATAAACAAATAATAATTTCTTAATTATGCTGTGAATTTTGTTTATTTATATCCACTTCCCATTTTAAAAATCCAACTTTCAAAACAGATAAAGGGAGTATTTAACTAAAATTATTCACGGAAAGTGTGAGGACAAAGTCAAGTCACATACAGCTGCGCTAACTTGTGAGACAGAGCAAGGACAGGCCAGCACTGCCTAACAAAAAGAGAGGGGAGCACACTTGTTAAAGTCTCTGGGGTCTGGAGAGCAGCTCACGGGTCATGTAAATGCTTCCTGTTCATTCAGAATTCTGAGATCTCCTTTGGGTGGTTCACAATCACCTCTAACTCCAGATCCAAGGGATGTGATACAGTCTCCTGAGTTCCCTGGACACTGACAGACACTGGAACACACATGCACGTGCACACACAGAGACAAAAATAATAGTTTAAATAAAACAAATTTTCTAAAATTAAATTTAAAAACTTAAAAATAAATTAAGTGAATCAAATTCCATAACATAATTAATAAAACCTAATACACAAAAGCTTCCATTATACCATGAAATTAACCTAGAAGCTAGTAAAATATTCTGTTTTGGGACATGCTAGGACATGGACTCTGGTACGTATCTGCCCTAAACACATCTCAATTGGAAGCACCCACCTTTAACTATTCCACAGCCACACGTTCAGCTACTGCAGCTGCGTTGCCCCTTAGAGGTATGTGAATATTCTTCACGTTTTGAGAACACCTTGGCTTCATAGATTCAGAAAATAGTTAACTCATACTTTGTCCTAGTCTTTGCCAGGGTCATTTCTGCTCTGGGAAACCATCTTCTCTACCCATCTCTACTTGATTCATATTAGAGAAAGCAATTTTTTATTGATAAATCAGAAAATTGAAGTGTCAAAGTTGCATCATGATACTTTCCCCTCACTGCCCTGTACTGTCTGTGGTTTGAGTTCTCTCCTCATTATTTGGTGTCCTACTGTGGCGCTGATTCACAAGGGACTGTGAGTTCCCAAGCTTTACTACTGAAGCCTCATAAAGTTCCTTCCATGAGAAGCCTGATCCCTGTGAAGTTAACAGTCTGTCTGTTTGCATTTTTACTGGAAGCTGCTTTATTTCAGCTTTCCCTGCAAAGAAGTTGGTTTTTCCTTTTAGCAATGGTAGGGATTGAATTTCTGGCGTCAAACATAATCCACATGTGCTCTACCTCTGAGTCATATTCCCATACTAATTTTGGCTATTTGGTGTCATAGTTTGGATCCACAATGTCTTGCACAGGCTCATGTTTGGACACTTGGTCCTCAGGTGGGGCATGGCTATCTGCGGTGGGTGACTGCAGTAGGCTACAAAGCCATGCTTGCTTCTGGTTTTGGCCCTAGGTCTATGCATCCTTGTCCACTCTACTGCTAGAGTGGTTCTGTTTCCCCACAATGCTATGTCATACAGCTGAATGAGTTTCCTTATAGGAGGAGGAGGGAAGGGAAAAAGGAGGGGCTGAGACAAACACAGAGAGAAACACAAGATAGAAAATGGTGGGAGGGACAGAAGAAAAACCAAGAACCAAGAGCTAGGAAGAAACTGACCTTGGACCTTGGAATCATCTAGGAATTGGTACAAAGTTGCCAGAAGCAGTTCTGCTGTCCAATGGATGTGCCAGAACCCCACTGACACCTCTAAAGGCACAATATATAATCAGGAAGGTGGTTAGGATGCCACAAAAGAACAGCATTTCCAGGTTCATCTTGAAGAAAGGTTAATTGGAAATTAGCTGATGTATGGATTCTCATTATTTGGATGAGCTGGGTCCGTCGTCACACTGCACACATTTTACTCAGAAAACCTCCAAGATTGCATTGGAATGTTGTTCCAATTGAGACTGAATGGGAGGCAGTGAACAATTACATCTGAAGAAAGGGCTGTTATTTCCCCAGATGGTAATATGAATTAGTCAACCGAGAGAAGAAAAGGGCAAATGAAACATGATGAGGCAATAAAAAATGAAAGGAAAATGTTATTCAAGTTTACTGTCTATATTTTAACAAGTAAAAGTAGTAGTTAACTCAAGGCAGACAATGACCAGCAAAAGAGGTGAAAACACGTGACAGTGAAATTCATGCTGCACAAAAGAGCATTGCATAACTCTCTTGACAGAATAGCTGATAATTTCATAATATCTTTATGATAAAGAACTTTCCAATTCATCACAAGGCCATTGCCTTTTCTAATTGGGTGTTGTTAATGCACAATCCAATAACACGTATTTCTGGAAGCCGGGTAAGGATGCCCCTCCAAAGCCAGCCATCAGGATAGCATGCTGGATGGGCAAGAGCTGCTCTAAAGCCAGAGCTAGTGCCCTGGCTTTGACCCCTTCCATCCATCCCAAGTCTTGGTAGAGTGCCTGGCAAGGAGAACGTGCTGAAACATGCTAGAAAGTCTTCTAGGGACTAGCTGCAGCTTTAGGTTGTTGGACATATAATTCTATCCTGAAATGCTGGAACAGAAAAAGAATACTGAGACCCAGTTGGTTTAAGACAACCTCTTCCATAATAGATGGGTCACAGTGGGTGGCGGCAGGGACACCTGCTCTTGTCTGGACTGTTGGAGTGACCAAGGGTTCTTTAATATGAATCCTAGTCAGAATCATGAGAAGAAACTGCCAGAAACTGTGGAATGGCAGGGTCAACAAGATCAAGCCACAGAGCAGAAGCCAGGCATTTGAAAGAAGATTCTTCTGTATGTTTGTTTTAGGTGGCCATATTTTCCATGGGGAAGTTAAGTAATATGGACGGAGACCGTGCTTTCGTTTCCTGATTACCCAAACCCAGAATATTCACACAGAAACTATATTAATTACAACACTGTTTGACCAATGGCTCAGGAGTATTTCTAGCTAGCTCTCACATCTTAAATTAAGTCATTTCTATTAGTCTATGTATTGCCATGTGGCCGTGGCATTACCTCGTTTTCTGCATGTCTTGATTCCTTTGCAGCTGGCTGGCATCTGCTTGACTCCACCTACTCTCTCTATATATCTCTGCTCAGATTTACCACCTGGCTTTACTCTGCTAAGTCATTGGCTGAAACAGCTTTATTCATCAACCAACAAAAGTAACATATACAAAAGAACATCCCATATCAGAGTAACATACATATAAGTTACATAGGCTTTTTGGGTCTGTAACGGGACCTTTTCTAGACTCCTCTCCCCTGGAGTATCTATGATGATGTGTGAGTCCAAAGTAGGGAGTAAGAAAGAAATTTAGCTGTATGCAGTAAAAACAGAAAAAGCTAATGGCAGCAAGAGTAGGGTACCAATAAGTGAAACACTCTTCTCTTGAAATCTCTGGCCTCAGGGGACTGCCACGGGGCCATGCACACAGAAATCTGAACATCTGCACACATGACTCTCCGTTAGTATGTGTTTAGGTTGACAGTGGCCAATTCTCCTTTACAGTATCTATGTGCCGCTCACAGTGGCAAATGTTGTGCCCATGCAGGAATTTCTTTACTAGGTTCCTTCATTGCCTTTCCATTATACTTCCTACAACACAGCTAAAACACAACCTTCACTTCATATGCATGCCATCTCGGATGTACCTACCACCTGTTCTCCCAGGTGTTGGCAATAGAAACTTAACAGGAGGAAACAGAATAAATTAAGAAAAGAATTGTAAAATAAAGCAGCACTGTCCAAATCTACCATCATTTATGCCTATCTCTCCCTTATTCCTCATCAGTACCCTTAACAAGATAACTCTGTATTCCTAAAAACTTAATATATTTGGGGGAGTTTCTTTAGAAATCATCAAATATTTGTCCATTTTTTCTCTATAACATTTTGGAACAGATACCTGTAAAATTGAAAAACAAAAACAAAAAAGCCATGACTCTCATCTCATCTATGAAGCCCCTGGGATAGATTACTACTGTCTGATGTGTCTGAATCTAGATCCCACTGTACATTCTGAACCCCAACATTCTGAAAGAGAGCCCCAAGTTGCAAAGCACTTGAACCCCTTGCTAAGCAGGGCCCCTGGAGGTTTGGACCACCACCATCCATGCTCCCAGTTTTAGACTTCAGTCAAACCATGGTTATTTCAGTCTCAATACCTACAATGAAATCCAGTACGTCATGGCCTCTGATGCTATATTCAGTCAACTTCCTTTGCTTCTGGAACAATTCATCTGACATAATTTAGTTTCAAACATAAAAAACTTACCCAATTACATTATAAATGGATTTGTTAGTACTGTCAACAGTTACTAAGTACAGATTATTGTGTGACTGTTAATACATAGTCAGCAGGGGATTAATGTGTCAGGTTAAGCATCCGATGAAAGGCCAAAGGGACAAAGCGGAGCACTATATTGCAGGGCTTACTTGAATGTCAGGTGCAAAGCATTTCATGCGTCACACAACATGTGTGACAGAAAAGATCCCTACACCACATGAGGCCTAAATACAGCAAGCCATGGGACAATGCTGCTAGGGTTCCCGGGTGGCAAATGTGTCAAATACTTCTCCATCATGACTGTACCATTCACACAGTGGTCAATAAAAAGACTCTGTGCCACACACACAATCGGCATGCAGGAACAATGAGCAAACCTGTATGAAATGCAGAAGTGGATCACAATAATTCATATAGATATGACCAAAGAGCTCATTGGTTTTGCCAAGACTGCTGATAAATTAAAGCAGAAGAAAGACAATTGACATGCATAAAACTAAATTAGAAATCATATAGAGTATTGTACCAGGGAACAAATGCCTTTGCGATAGCTAATTGATCTTTGATTGGATTAGAGTGCTATATGGTTGTGCAGGCCATAGGCTGAGTAGGGAGATATGTTGCTGAACCCTAAATGGACATGTTGTCAAAATTCCTTCTAAATATCCATGTTTATACTTATAGACTAGTGCTGCTTCTCATCCTGGGGCAGAGAAGTTCCCCTTTAAAGGGTGACAATAATGCAGACACATCTGGTCTAAGGGCTGATGATAAGTGGTTCTGGAGTTCTTCATCCTAAACGGGCTATTTATGTCACCCTCACAGCCTTAATGAATATCATGGAAGAAGGGGAAGAAAGAATGAAAAAGTTAGAGCCAGGAGTGGCACAGAACGCTGTGACCCAGCTATGTCAGAGCTATGGCCATCATGAGCACACAGCAGAAATGAATACCTGTACAAGACTGGGAACCTTCAATGCTCCATAACTGATGGAGGTGTCCACAGGGCTTCACCCCTTCCTGAAGAGCTGTTGGTTTAATGGGAGCTCTAAAAGTGGGTGTTATATTCTTGAGTCACAGACCCATGGGGACTAGTGAGGAAGAAGGGGTCAAAGGGAAAGAAATGACAGATGGTAACATGGCACGAATATAATCACATCATGTCATATATTTATATATGTATATAAAACTGTCAAAAACAAAAATAAAATAAATTATAGAGAACAAATAATAAGAAAACCCAAGCTGATCAATAAATGTAGTCATTCATTCAACATATATTTTTATGAAATACACTCCAAATAATAAACTAGTAGTTCTAAACATAAAAATGTACAAAAATATTTTTGATCTTTAGCAGCTTATAATTCAGTGGATAAGAAAAATACTTAAATAAAAGATTTCACTACAGGGCTGGGTGCCAAGTTAAGTGATCTGAAGCACTTAACAGAGGGGAGGGGACAGGACCATCAAGAACAAGTGGAAGTAGTCTTTAAGTAATGTGATAGGGAATCAGAGTGTAATGTGGAGGAGATGGAAGAGAAGGATGAGGGGGAAAGGGATGGAGGGATGAGGGAGGGAAGCAGAGAGTAGAGACAAACAATCAAGTACCATGCCCTGGAAAGAACCACTGAAGAGCGAGACCTGGGCATACCAGCAAAGCAGAGATGTTCAATGAGCAGCATGCTCTGCACACTGGCAGTATGAGGGGGAAGAGAACATTATCTTGGACTTAGTTCTCAAATAAATAAGTTTATAACATTTCTCAAATAGATATCCCACGAAGGACCTGCCCAGCCACAAGAGAAAAAAAAATCTGCCTTGGTATTATTTGCCAGCAATGACCTCAAACAAAAACAGGATAGATGAAGGGGAAAGAGTTGAGAATTCTTGTTGGTTGAAAAGAATAAACGCAGTGGAGATGCAGACTTCTGCAAGAAGATGCAGAAGGAACGGGTGTCAGCAGATGGCCTCTGTTGTGCCAGGGGAAGAAAGATCATTCCACGGCTGTAAATGAGTGCAGCTGCCAGCCCATAGGAGACAGGAGAGGACAGGAGAGGATGCTGCTATTAGCATGCTGCTGGCATCTTATGGACCTTTTACCTTGTGCCTTTCTCACAAGGAAATTTTACATCTTACAAGTGTCTAACTTGAATACTAACCGTAGCATCTATAGCATCCTGCCTATGTAGTCTGAGGGGCAGTTGTGTATAAGGAAGAATAGATTTCTGTAGACATTTCTAAAACCAAAGAAGCTACATCTTTTCTTCACGACATTCCAATGTTTAAATTATCCCCAAGAACATGAAGTGAAAGAAGCATTTCTTCCTAAGCACTCTTGTTGGGCAGATACATAGGTGAGTTTTAAGAGGGAAAAACATGAAACAGCTTCAAAGAAAAAATTTCATCCCAAAGTCCTTATTTTGGCTTGAACTTTGCATATGATTCTCCCACCCCCTTATAAACGTTCCTGTTTTGTCCATACATTATGTATTAATTTGTTTGCCGTTTTAAATACTAAGACTGTATCATTCTATAAAATATTTGTTCTGAAAGGAAAAATTCCATCCTAAAAACCTCATGTATGAGCCCCCAGGTTTTCATATACAGATGTATAGATGAAATAAATTGATGCATGATAGATGATAGGTAGATAGATATATGATAGATAGATAGATAGATAGATAGATAGATAGATAGATAGATAGATGATAGATTCTACACCCTAGGCAGAGATACACCTGTGAGTCACTTTATAAACATTTTAAGTAAATTATTTAATATATTCATTTTATTAGAGATTGCAAAAATGCCATAGTACATCTGCCCTTCCAATTTTATTCCCTTTATAGAACTATTCATATTATCTGAGTGTCTTATGTTTTTAAATTGAATATTTTCTCCTTTATAAAAGGTGAGTTTCTCACCAACCACCATGATCAAGGAGGCTTCATCTTATAGATGAAGGGATGGTTCAACATATGAAAATCTGTCAATGTAATCCACCATATAAACAAACTGAAAAATAAAAACCACATGATCATCTCATTAGATGCTGAAAAAGCTTTTGACAAAATACAACATCCCTTCATGATAAAAATGTTGGAGAGAACAGGGATATAAGGAACATACCTAAACATAAGGCAATATACAGCAAGCCAACAGCCAACATCAAACTAAATGGAGAGAAACTCACAGCAATTTCACTGAAATCAGGAACAAGACAAAGTTGTCCACTCTCTCCATATCTATTCAATATAGTTCTTGAGATCCTAGCTAAAGCAATAAGACAACAAAAGCAGATCAAGGGGATACAAATCGGAAAAGAAGAAATCAAACTCTCACTATTTGCTGATGATATGATAGTTTATATAAGCAACCCCAAAAAATTCTACCAAGGAACTTCTACAACTCATAAACACTTTCAATAATGTAGCAAGATATAAGATTAACTCACAAAATCAGTATCCCTCCTTTAAACAGATGATAAATGGACTGAGAAAGAAATCAGAGAAACATCACCCTTCACAATAGCCACAAATACCATAACATATCTCTAAGTAACTGTAACTAAATAAGTGAAAAACCTGTATGACAAGAGCTTTAAATCTTTGAAGAAAGAAATTGAAGAAGATCAGAAAGTGGAAAGGTCTCCTATGCTTTTGGGCAGGTAGAATTAACATAGTAAAAATGGCAATCTTACCAAAAGCAATCTACAGATTCAATGCGATGCCCATCAAAATCTCAGCAAAATTCTTCACAGACCTAGAAAGAATGGTACTCAAATTCATATGGAAAAGCAAAAAACCCAGGATAGCCAAAACAATCCTGTACAATAAAGAAACTTCTGGAGGCATCACAATCCATGACTTCAAACTATACTACAAAGCTATGGTACTGAAAACATCTTGCTATTGCCACAAAAACAGACAGGAGGACCAATAAAACTGAATCAAAGACCCAGATATTAATATACACAGTCCTATGAACACCTGGTTTTCGACAAAGAACCAAAAAATATCAAAAGGAAAAAAGAAAGCATATTTAACAAATGGTGCTTGCATAACTGGATATCAACATGTAGAAGAATGAAAATAGATCCATATCTATTACCATGCACAAAACTCAGGTCCAAATGGATCAAAGACCTCAACATAAAACCAGCCGCACTGAACCTCATAGAAGAGGATGTGGGAAGTACACATGAATGCATTGGCACAGGAGACCACTTCCTAAATATTGCTGTAGAAAATCCTACCGCCAGTAGCCTTTAAGTTACTTGCCCACTTGGGTCTGGCCTCTTATACTATTTATGCTGACGTAAAGTGCGCATCAGGCCTCTTTTCCAGCTGCAGGATTCGGTTTCTGTTCTCTGTTCTAGCAGAGGACTGATTTGTGAGTCTATCCCTAAATAAATAACTCTCTATTATTCTCAATTCTTAGCTAATGTGGGATTTCTTTTAAGTGTTCTTCTTCATAAATATAGCCCTAGTAGCACAAACACTGAGAGAAACAATTAATAAATGGGACCTCCTAAAACTGAATAGCTTCTGTAAAGCAAAGGACACAGTCAATAAGACAAAAGGGCAGCCTACAGGATGGGAAAAGATTTTCACCAACCCCACATCAAACAGAGGACTGATCTCCAAAATATACAAAGAACGCAAGAAATTGGTCATCAAAAGAACAAATTATCCAATAAAAAATGGAATACAGACCTAAACAGAGAACTCTCAACAAAGGAATCTAAAATGGCTGAAAGACAATTAAGGAAATGCTCAACATCCTTAGTCATCAGAAAAACGCAAATCAAAACAACTCCTGAGATTCCATCTTACACCTGTAAAAATGGCCAAGATCAAAAACACTGATGACAACTTACACTGGAGAGGATGTGGGGGAAAGGGAACACTCCTGCATTGCTGGTGGGAGTGCAAGCTGGTACAGCCCCTTTGGATGTCAGTGTGGTGATCTCACAGAAAATTAGGAAAAAACCTTCCTCAAGACCCAGCAATACAATTTTTGGGTATATATTCAAAGGATGTTCAGTCATGCCACAAGGACATGTGATCAGCTATGTTCATAGCAGCATTGTTTGTCATAACCAGAACCTTGAAACAACCTAAATGCCCCTCGACTGAGGAATGGATAAGGAAAGTGTGGTACATTTACACAATGGAGTACTACACAGGAGAAAAAAATAACTACATCTTGAAATTTTCAGGCAAATGAATGGAGCTAGAAAACATCATATTGAGTGAGAAAATTGAGACCCAAAAGGAGAAATATCATAAGTACTCACTCAAAAGTGGCTTTTAGACATAAAGGAAAGAAAACCAGCCTACAAATCATAATCCCAGAGAACCTAGACAACAATGAGGACACTAAGAGAACATACATAGATCTAATCTACAGGGGAAGTAGAAAAAGCCAAGATCTCCTGAGTAAATGAGGAACATGGGAACCTTGGGGAAGGGCTCAAGGGGAGGGGAGAGGAAGGGAGTGGAGCAGAGAAAAATGTAGAGGTCAATAAAAATCAATAAAAAAAGAATTGTGAAATAAAAACAAAAGCAAAAAAAAATGTGAATTTCTAAAAAATCAAAGTTTTATCCAATACCATTTTTTGGTATTTTGAACATACTCTCTGTCACTGAGAAGGCAAAAGGGAGTAAATGCTAAAAAGATGTAATCAATCATTTATTGATCTGTTTTTCACCTTGTTTACATAATATAATTTATGAAAGAGAAAACAAATTTCAGTTCTTAGTAGCTCCTGCCATTCTGTTACCCCAGACCATTTAATCTCTCCAGCTGTGTCTAAGGCAAAGACTCATCAAGAGCAAACTGATGAAGTTATTTTTTTGTTCTGTAAATACGGCTTTGGCAGGTAATTTATATCTTTTCCTGGTGCACATTACTGATTCTTGCTAAATGCCGATTTAGTAAAACTGTAATCCTTTTTAGTAACCAGTATCTAGCTGCCAGACTTCCTGTGGAGGTAATTTGGCAGTTTTACTGCCTGGCGATAAAGTAGGGATGACTTCATTTCCCAGTCACCCCTGCAATAACTGAATGTGAACAGAATCGATGTGCAGAAATTTGGAAGCACCTGCTCTCCCTCTGTCTTCCTGCTGTCTGAAGTGATGATGATGGGGCATTTTGAATAAAGAAAATACCTTGGAGATGGCAAAGCAACAGGACAAAAGGAGCCCAGGACCCTGTTACGACGAACTCCTCAAGTCTGTATTGTTATACAAGAAATATATCCGTTCCTCATTCCATGCCTAAACAAATTTGGAGGCAGGTTGTTTTACCCTGTCATCCTCCTCATGCTTCTCTTCGTTTGGGGCCTGAAAGCCAAGTACCAGCATCCCAATACTGCTGTAATGTCAACTTGCTCAACTAGAGACAATGCAGAGCATTCCAATACTGCTGTAACGTCAACGTCCTTAACTAGAGACAATGCAGAGCATCCCAATACTTCCATAAAGTCAACCCCCTAGACACAACACAGAAGGATCCCAATACCACTGTAACATCAACTCCTCAACTAGAGACAACAGAGAAGCATACCAATACTGCCATAACGTTAACATTCTCAACTAGAGAAAATGCATGCTGAGAGAAACAAATCTGGCATTTGCCATAGCCTGCTTCCTCACCTTTTATAATCTCCCAACAGGAAGTGATTACACTGAATTCCTTCCTTGCCAGTGCTACATACTTAGTGTATCCCTCTGACCAAAGACCTTGGCTTGGGAGGAGTTCTACAGCATCCCTTGACAGCTCGAGAATTGGCCTTATTAGAAAATGTTATATAAGTCAACACTTCCCTCAATCTTCCCATCACTTTCCAGAGAAGCTCTGGAGAGTTCTGGGGCCGGAGCAGCTGCTGTGAGTCTGGGGGAGACAGACTGATGATCCCAGACTCCTGTGAGGCTCCCTACTACTGGCAATACGGGAAGCTTCAAGTCGCAAAATGAGTGTCCATTTCCAGGCTACTTCAAGGAGTGGCTGCTGTTTATGCCAACTACGAGAGACAGTCAAGAACTGAAGAGCTTTGTAGACACAGAGGAAGCTACTGGTCCTGAAGAAAACTGAACTATAGTGGGACCTCTACAAGGGGAGGCGACCCAGTCCGTTCCACTGCTACATGGTTTAGTCCACTCAACCTCAGGACAACAGAGCCAGCCTGATACTCTGCGCTGTTGATAGGACATACAGTGCTCTTAATTAACAACTTTAAATGCACCCATTAAATCAGAGCAGGATGTCCAAATAAGGACCACAGAGAAAATACAGAGAGAAATCCAGTCTAAGTGATGACTTCTAACACCAGTGAGCTTCTCACATGAGCTTCCTGGTGCGCTAGGGGTTAAGTACCCAAACTAAGGTTATCAAAGAGAATTTAAAATCAATCCTTGACATGTGATTAAGACAGAATAGGCAATGAGCTGTAATCATCTCCTAAAGTAACAGGAAGAAGGATTTAAACCAATACAGACGGAAATCTTTTAAGATTGTTATTCTCTTTCATCTTCATAGATTTATTACGGCCATCTGCTTCTGGGAAGACAGCGTGGATTTTAAAAAATGTTTTAAGTTAAAGTAAAAAAAAATATAGTCCAGTAGAGTAACTAAGAGAAAATAATATAGTTTATGGAACCTCATAGCATTCTAACTAATCAGACTCCTAAGTTAAGGACATTGGAGAAGTGACTCCCATTCTTGAGATCCAGTCAGTGAACAAGTCTGCCATAACAGCTCTGAATGTAATAGGGAAGAGAGAGCAGAATAATAAGAGATTAGGAAAACTGAGGCAAACCAAGGAGGGAGGCATGCGCAGAGCTAAGAGGGTACGAACGCCAACATATCCAGAGGACTGGTGTGAGGGAAGCAGCAGCAGAACCAGAAAAGTTTTCTTCCGACCTTCAGCTTCTAAGCCAGGGTGCAGCCTCCGGGCAGTAAAGATAAAAAGGTGTTCAGAATTATTCTTTCATGAAACAAAGTGGAGCCCAGGGAGTTACTCAGAATTCCTGGTTCATTGTGTTTCAGTGCTAACCTGACTCCACACCAGGGACTCCTCCCTGGAGGACTCCTTTTCCCACCTCGGGTGGAATTAGGTCACCTTCTTAGTATTCAGGACCAGGTTATAGGGTAGATACTCCATGGGTGAGCACAGAATTAAACATTTTTACAGATTTACACTGGTATCTTCATTGTCCCCAATGAGAAACACTCCACAGTTTAACTAAATTAAATAGATTCACATTTTGTATCAATTCACCCCATGTATAAATTTGACAATTTTGCCTTTTAAGTTCCACATGTAATGCAAAGGAGCAGACACACGTGTCACAGGCTTAATGTGACATTATGATCGGGTGATAGGCACTGAGATCTAAAATGGCTCCTATAACCCTGTTTCCAATTTCAAACTAAGGCAGAGGCAGAGCCACACTAAGTAATTCGCTCAGGGGATCCAAGTCACAGAGCCTGTGACAGACAAGGGAGGGAGCACCAGGCTGCCCTCTTTCCTGCAGACCCTCAGTTTAGCCCTTAACAAATCACTAATGCAAATGAAAACAGAAAGAATTGCTTGCCCCATCTAACCATAACAGAGCCCAGCAGAGCAGTTGGTTATGGTTACAAGTGACCATTTAAGCTACAAATGAGGCTAAGCACCAGAGAGCAGAATAAATGAAATGTATTGACTGAGTATCAAGCATGCTGATTAAAGACCTACAAACTGCCCAATCAGAGAATTCAACTAGTTTAGTTTTCAGGGGGACTTAATGCCCATGTGTATTTAAAATGTTTCTTTGCTTGACTCACAAAATGGCATTTAGTTTTTTAACAAATTAAAGCAAATATATTCTGATATAGACATGAACAGAATGTGCCCTGAAATGTCACATTTTTCAAGGACAGGCATATATTTTGTTTGAGAATCGAAATACAAAAAACATGCTACAGGGAGTGGAGAGATGGCTCAGCAATGAAGAACACTTACTTCTCTTTCAGAGGACCCATGTTTGGTTCCCAGGATCTATGCTTGGCAGCTCACAATAGACCATAACTCTAGCTCAGGGGAACTGATACCCAGTTTTGGTCCTTATGGCCACCCACATACACATGGTATGCCCACATATGCCTTCCCATCCCATAAATAAGAATAAATCTTAAAAAGGCTCATCTTCATTATAATGTCCAGCTCAAAACCTTGTGCATATGTATACATGTACCATATGTCTACACACGCATATATACATATATATGCATATATATCCGTGATTATGAATATCCAAATATACATGCCAATAGCCAGGAATCAAGTGTTCAAACATGTAAGTCTCTGGAGGAACATTTCCCATTCAACCCACACCAGTAGACAAGCCAGGGTCCCTAACTCTCTCTGTGACAATAACTTTCCACCATTGCTAACCTAATTGGGTTTATGACATGACAGATTTTGAAGTTTGCTGATGTGATATTTTGGAAGAAAATGAGGGGCTGACACTATTGGGAGGTGTGGCCTTGTTGGAGTAGGTGTGGTCTTTTTGGAGGAAGAATGTCACTGTGGGGGCATGTTTTGAGGTCTTTTTCTCAAGTTTCACTGAGTATGACAGCCAGTTGACTTCCTGCTGCCTTCTGGTCAAGGTGTAGCCAACACCACATCTGCCCACATGCTGCCATGCCACGTGTCATGGTGATAATAGATAGAACCTCTGAAACTGTAAGCCGCCACCTTCAATTAAATGTTTCCATGGTTTCAGTTAAAGAGTTTCCATGGTCATGGTGTCTCTTCACAGTAATGAAAACCCGAACCCAAAAATAAGACAGGTGGTGATAGCAGCTAGCAATATTTCCACAACGAATATGTCCACTTATCCCTTACTCGTAGATCAAAGTATGTCTCTCCTACCCCTTCAGACAGAATTCATCACCCTCTTCATTGTGTTCTCAGAGCAATTATTATGTATAGTTATCATTTATTGGTGTTTGATCATCTGTGAGCTCTCTGAGATTACATGGTTCTCATCTGTTATCTTAAGCACCCAGCACGCAGGACCCAGCAAATGTAACTGAAAAGTTTGGAATGATTGACAGAATTTGAAAAGTTGTATTGATTGCACAGAAAGCTTAGGCATGAATTTTTCATTTTAATGGTTAGTACTTGATAAAATAACACATTCAGTCTTTGCTTGAATGCAACAATTAAGCAGTATTTCCTTAGATAAACACAGTTTATTTTAAATTTTTCTCTAGTGTTTAGCAATGTGCATCGTCAACATAACAACCATGAATGTATCTCCTCTCTGACTCTTAATAGCCCCTCAGTCCTTAAGTAGCAAACCTGCTGGCAAATAATTATGATCCACTGTGATTTTTCAAATTAGTTTTTATTTTTTCTTTGAACAGAAGAAAATGAACCGATGGAAGCATGCATCTGGTAGCCACAAATAATGTCTTAAAAATGAGAGTGTCCCAGTTAGCTCTAACTGCCAGCCTGGCACAGCCTAGAGTCATCCCCTGGAAAGAAGGCTCTAAAGGAGGGATCGCTCAGATTGGAATGTGGGCACGCCTATAGCGGATTCTCTTGTTGGCTGATTGATGCAGGAGGATCCCCTCCCGATCATGGTGGGTAATACTATTTTCTCAGCAGGTTACTCTGGGCTTTATGAAGAAGCTGGCTACCAGAGCAAGGCCTGAGCTACTTAGCCACAGTGTTCCCCATTGTTTTCCATTTTCTGTTCACAAGGTCCGCCTTGAGTTCCTGCCCCGACTTTACACAATGGTGAACTATAACCTGCAAGGTGAACTTTCCTCCCTAAGTTTATCTGAGTCAGAATGTTTTATCTCAGCCACAGAAGGCCAACTACAGCATGAGAATCTACAAGACCAATGTGAACACAAAACTGAAAATGAACCAGCATCCAAATGTCTACCATGTCCAAAGTGGGGGAAAAAAACCCACCACGTTCTCCACTGCTGGTTTCCTGGGCTTTTTACCTGGAAGGGAGTAGCCTCCTGTGCACATGCTCATACATCTATACACAGAGTAAGAATGAACTAAGCCCTTGTTAAAAAAGCAGACAGGATATTGTATCTCTGTAAAGTGTCTATATAAGGCCTGTTAGCAAGCGTCCCTACACTCTCTATTCGAGGTTGGGGCAGATAATATCTGAGCATAATTTTCCACTAAATTACTATTTCAGAGGAAGTAAAACTAACATGGGATTCTCTTGATTCTTAAACAGAAATCAGGCTCAAGAATGCTTCCTCTTCCTGTGGAGAAATGGGAAGTATACCACAGGAGGTAGCAGAGGGTAGGAAGTTCAGATATCTCCAGGAATAACTCTACAATCCTGTGCTTGCTGGTGCTAGCTTTTTCCAGAGCAGCAGTCCTCGTTCTGATGACCTTTCATGTACTAGGGCCACCATATGCATTTGGTGGGAATGCAAGACCAAAACTTCATTGCTCTACATGTAAAATGAGGCAACTATTTTGAAGAGGCAAATGAGTCTAAATTTTATATTTTCTAAAATACCATTCTATTTTCCTCCCTAGGAAACAGTGATCTGATTTTCCAAATAGTTTAATGACTCTACTCAAAGAAACAATACGGTTGGACAAAAGACTAAATGAAACTACCATCTTTACTAGGACTTTGGGGAAAGGAAGAGAGAGAGGGAGAGAGAGAGAGAAAGATTGACAGCACATTGTTACAGTGATCCTTGCTAATATTTGAAAATTTGAAAGTTTATGAAAAAATGAGCCTTTAATATTTTGTTGAAAATATGAAATCTCAGGAGAGTGAGACGGCTCAGCAAATAAAAGGCACCTGCTGCCTAGCCTGATAACCTAAGCCTCATCTCAGGGACCCTCAGGATGGAAGGAGAAAGCACCTTCTGCAGGTTGTCCTCTGACCTACACACACACACACACACACACACACACACACACACACTTTAAAATCACGGTCTGTTCCCACCCCATCAATTATGCAGTAGTTGTGGGAGACTCCCTAACGAAAGGTTGAACACAGCAGCGACGGCTTCACCAGCACTGGGAGCAGTAGTGGAACTTAGTGAATATTAACCTTTTATGCCATTCGATTCCCGAGGCCACATTGATTCCAGGGGCACTAAGTTCCCCGCAGGAACATCACCCCCACTGGAGTGCTGTCTCTTCTCATGCAGCTGCTGCTGGCTACCCTGGCGTTCCTGGTTGCTCCTTCTACCCATAGATGTATGAACTGGCATCCTGTGTCGCAGCTGGAGAGCCCAGTGCAGCTTAGAAAAGGAAAGGAATTCAATCCAGATGGGCAACTTCTGATCTGTGAAATAAGGGCGGGCGAGTGCCAGCTCATGTTCTCCTGCCTGGAGAAGGAGCTCCACACTCCAGTGACTACAGCAGCCAACAGCTGGCTGTGCCGCTGGCGGTGTTGCGGAAGCTATGCCATTCAGAACCATCTCTTTATACCTCCTCTTCCCCATGTTCTCAAACTGCGGTAAAATACACACAGAACAAGTAAAATTCCCAGCCCAGCGGTGTTACATGGATTACCATTGCCGTGCATCAGATCTCGCGAGCATTGTCCTCTTGCAAAACTGAAACTGCACGCCCACCAAACACAACTTCCTCCACCCAAATCCTCAGCAAACATTGGGCCTCTTGCTGTGTGCGAGATCTTGACTCTCATATGTAGGTCATGGGTATCTAGAAGTAGAGTAATGCACTTCCTATGTGGCTGCCTATTTTCCTGACTTCATTAACCTGGGTTTGAAAATACCAAATAAATGATTGGCACTTCAGTTCTTCCTTTAACTAATCTCTAGAGAACTCTGGCGGGAACCCAGTATCCTGTAGAACTTGCGGTTGATAGCTAGTTAGCGACTTTCTACTATAGGGCTCCCTTTTCAGCGATGTGTCTTTTCTATATCACAGCTCTTGGGGACACTACAGTAAACCAGCAACAAGAGCCTCAATAATGGCAGTCAGTAATGGTGCTGGTGGTGACACTGTCAGCAGCAGCCATGTGATAATAGCACAAGTGGTGAACTAACTCTCATTGTACTTTTATAGCCAGACTCTAGACATTCTTCCTCTTAATCCGGACTGCAGCTAGCTAAGTCTCTATTGCTATCCATGTGTCTGTCCACACACACATCATATACAACTGCATACAAATAGACATCCACATCACCAAGTAACTAGCAATTTTCAAGGCTAGTGAAGGACTTGGCTGAATCTGCCTAGGCTTACACCTGTGCCTTTGCCCTCAGCCTGCTAGTTAGCTAGTTATGTTATAATCTGCTTCTATCACACACAGACAGATAAATATGAGTCTTCCTGTGGGCCAGGAACTTTCTGCAGTTGCTTTATGTGCATCTTCAAGTTACTGCTAACCCCATAAAACAGTTCTATAAAATGAAAAAGACCCATTCATAAAAGTCCCTATGATTTTCTGTAAGTATAGCAAGAAGACAAAAATTACCCATATATTTCATTAAATGAATAAAGCCAAAAATTTATGAAAACATGATTCGTATTTGCAAAATGAATTTGGTTTGGGAATATAAAGTAAGAAACACTCCTAATATCTGAGGGGTATTGTGACATTTATTTGGGGTTAAAATAATATACAATATCAATTCTTAACACTTCTCCAAGGTGCCAGGTGCCAGAATTATCACCCTCCTGCACTAAATGTGCTGTCTGCTTTTCTTTGATCCTCTCCTTGTTGGAACTGGGCCTCTTCTTTGGTACTAGATAAGGTCTCCCTCCTGCATCTAACGCTGCTTGGGGCACGTGGGTTACACTGTCTCGCTCAGTCTAAATTACCCCCACATCTGAGTTTGACCTGCAACTGTTTCAGTGTCTGTGTTAAGCTCTCTCAGGGAATGTCTTTGTTTCCACTCTAAGTAGCCTGTGTATCTTTTGGACTCACAAAGGATGGACAGGGTGTAATGTACAAGATGCCCTGAGCTCCCAAGAACTGAATTAGCATTTAGTATAGAAGGCCATGGCATGCTATTCAGTTTCTTCAGACTCGTTCAGCGATGCCCCCTCAACTGACATGCTAAGATGTCTTAGCTTGCTTGTGTTTGTGCTTTGTAAGCACAGTCGGTCCCTTATGCTCAGCAGCCGCTTCTTTTCCCGTTGTCTTCATCTCATGCCCTTCTACTTGACAACTCTGTGACAGAGCCACCCCTACACTGTCTTTCCTCAGCCTAAGCGAGAAAACAGACAGGTTTCCTAAGTAGAACCCATTTGCCTGCTCAGAGATTTCCATGGATTCCCTGTCTTCTCAGTATGCATGAGGCCATACCCATGGCTGCCAGGGGCTCTTCCATAAGCTCTCTGCTATCTTCTTTCTCCATCTGTGTCGATCTTTTCTTGTGGCTAAAATGAAGCTCTCACTGGTTCATCCCCCAAAGGCTTACCAATTCTTCAGAACCCCATTCCAAAGCTCCAGGTTCCACAGTGGTCTTTGATCTTTGATTCCTTCCCTCACTGGATTGGGTTTCTTCTAGAGATTAGATTAGACCTGCCATACACACTACCTCATACCTTAGGAAAAGCTTCTCCCAAGAGGTGTGACATACTTATTGTTTCCTTTTGTCTGGGCTATTACAAATATCTGGTTTCACTAACTGTGCATTGAATGTATACAGAGGCTTCAAGAGAGCTATCTCCAGGTCTGGTGGTATATACAAACTGCATTTTGAAGGAATCTTCTGGCTACAAATGTAGTCTCATCTAGAAGGACGGACTGTCTGGATCAAATCCTGGCTCTCAAGCAGTCCAGTTATAAAACACCCTTATCTGCAACTTACTTTATATCTCTCTGCTGCAGTTCTTCACCGATAAAATGGGGATAACACTGCCTCCCCTGCAGGGTTGTTATGAAACATGAAGGGTATGTATGTGTGTGTCTAGTGCCTAACTCATTACTGGCACACGAAGAACAAAAATAGTAAAACTATGTCTCCAAGTTCTGGCTCCATGTTAAGGACACTGCAGATGCAGTTTTTTTTTTCCTGCTGATATGTAATAGTTAAGTATGCACACTTATTTAAATGTTACAGCCTAATGACTAACAAGGAGATTGTAGGATCCAGGCAGTGGCAAGGACTGGGAGCAGCTTCCTGTTTTGACTGTATTAGTGTTTTATTTTCCTCTGAGCAGAGGAGGCTGATGGAGGAGGGTATCTGTCTATCTGTTGCTTTCATTGGTTAATTAATAAAGAAAACTGCTTGGCCTGATAGGTCAGAACATAGGTAGGCAGGGAAGACAGAACAGAATTGTGGGAGAGAGAAGACAGTAAAGCAGACGCCATAGCTCTCCTCTCCGAGATGGATGCAGGTTAGGATCTTTCCAGTAAGCCACCACCTCGTGGTGCTACACATATTAATAGAAATGGGATAATCAAGATGTGAGAGTTAGCCAATAAGAGGATAAAGCTAATGGGCCAAACAGTGTTTAAAAGAATACAGGAATACAGCCCACCATTCCAACTACAGGAGGCTCAGAGCAGAGGCCTCAGCTCTCAATCAGAAGAGCCTACATGAAGTGAATGAGAAAGGCCTGCAGGGCTGAAGTCTACTGCTGTCCTCATTTCCCTAATCCCTGCTCTGTATCTCCTCCTACTTTTCCCAAGCCATTAGTTTCTCAAGGCATGCAGCACAACTTGCAATTGGTATGAAAGTCGATTTAAATCCTTTAAAACACCAGATGTGAACTTTGGTTGAATCTGATTCTCCAAACACCAGTAGCACCAGGCTCATCATTCTGGGAGATGGAAGAGAAAGGAGGCGATCTCTCTTCTCCCTCCAGAAATTAATTCATTTGGCGGACTCAGGCATGAGAACACGCAGCTGCAACACAATGGGCCAGATGCCATAGCAGGAACATAAACAGTGTGCAGTGGTTACATTGACTGATTCTGCCCTGGGGACTGGATTTATGAAAACATCTCACGAATTAATAAGCAATACCGGTCGATTTCAGTTTGCCACTTCCTGTCTTTAATGTGTTTTGCACACCAGGCTGTTGCCAGAGCCTGTGGAACTGATGCTAAAGAGACCATGAACATCACACACTGAATCTATTTGTTAAAGCCACGCCCATACAGTTTGCTCTGCTATAACAAAATGCAAACAAATGTGGAGTGGGATTCTGTTTTCTCTTCTGTTGTAGATTTAAACGGCACAATTGGATCCCGAGTCAATCCCTGCTATGGGCAGAGCAGAACCCAGGACTCTTGTTTCCACTTGTCTTCCTCCCATCAGGTTCAAACCATGACCTTTTCACTGTGACTGCCTCTGACTACAGCCTCAAATCCTGGCGCCGCTCCAGAGGAACCCGGCAATCCACTCTTTTCTCCCAGGCTTCCTTCAAATCAGCTAGTCATTTGCAGCTTGAATAGATGCTCCATCTCGCCTAGCCCTGTGCAAGCTATCTGGTCTTTAGAAACAAGCTCCAGCTCAGAAATGTTTTCTGTTGTCAAATGACAAGCAGCCATCACTCTGACCACAGTCGATAATCCCCCAGGACTCAGCTTGACAAGCAGAGAGGATGAAGTGGAAGAAAACTAGATGCTTGCCAGCATGACTATTAAACGTCACTATTTGGGAGTTTATCCCCACATGAGATATTTCTTTTGTACTGGAGGACGACCACTGAGAGGGAAAACACACATGTGTGCACGCGCACACACATGACAGCATAATAAAACCACAGAAGACAACCCTATCATTACTGGTGCAGGAAATAAAGCGCTGATTAATGTCACCAAAGCGCATGTCAGGAGGGATAATAATGATGTATACAAGTAAATTTTCCCATCCTGGACAAAGAACTTAAGTACCCCCTAAAACTGAGTAATAATTATATACGAATCACCGATGACAGTGCTGGCTGCTAAGCATGTATTATGCTCTCGCATTTTCAAAGGGTTTGTTTGATATTTTTCTCTGAAATTTTTCTTAGCGTCTTCCCACTTGGATTCAAGCGACACAAATGACAAAGCCGTGTGGTGAGCCTCCTGCATTGCCTAACGAGGCAAGAAAGGCCTGCCAAGGACAGGCACGGGATACCAGGCTCTCCCCACTACTACCCAGTGTGCCAAGAGGACTGCAGCTGGGGAAAGAAGTCAAGATGGTGTGGAGCATGCAGAGACACACGGCTGTCCAAATCCACGCTGGCTAGAAGCAACATTCAGAAAATCAGGTTCCATTTGTAGTTGTGGCGACTGGAAAGTGGGAAGAGTGAGAAATATAAACTAGTAGACACCAGAGCCCAGTCACTGGCCAGTAAGGAAGCTATACTCCAGTTTGAATACAGAAGATAGAAGAAGTTGGAATTCCATCATTCGGCTCTAGGCTGCGACCATCACATGATTAACTGTGCTCTCAATGCCGCTTGGCTATAAGACTGGCACACTCGAATCAGCCAACTGTGATCTCATGGTAACTCAAGGAAAACGTAACAAATGACAGACACATGTTTCTACTGGTTACCACTTTCTTTGTGTGAATGCATCGACCAAAATTTAACTGCCACTTTTCAGTGACGGTCTAGTCTATAGTCAGAAGTTTCCCTATAGTTGAGAGAACAATAACAGGTGACCAATTATGAATTCTCCACCTGTAATGTTCTAGCTATGGATAAATTCTAGAAGACAACTATCACATTTTAGAGCATTTAAAAGAATGAAAGGTGAAGAATGGAGTTAAATTTTCTTTCTTTTCTTGATCTTTTCTTCTGTTGCAATAAAGTAGAATGAAGGCACAGATGATATCATCACGGTCACTCAAAGCCTGCACCCTCCTGCCTCAGTTGCTGAAAATATTGTTTCCCAAGAAAAGAAGAAAGACTAGCTTGTGTAGTAAAAAACATATACCAAGAGCAATACTCCTGATATCAGCCATGGCTTATTCTGTGTCTCCTGTGTTCCAGACATGTCCTAAGGATTTTATGTGAACTCATGTCCATAACCCTTACAACACGTTATAAAGTAGTCTTTATTACATTTATTTGGTAAATAAAGGAATGGAGGAAATTGAACCTTTTCTCATAAATGTTACTTCTTTGTAATTTCAGTCACTGCAGACCTAGAAAAGAAAGTACTCCTTCATCTCACTAACACATCACCTTCAGGGAAAATGCCTTGAGTTGGTCTTCCTTACTGATCAGACAGGCCCTTGGTCATGGCCTGTTCATCTGTTTGGTAGCAATCCTTCTCAAAAGCATGTAAAATTAAAAAGAGATTTCAGGGTCATTTGGGAGAATGCACAATTCTTGGATGGATTTGTTTCTAGATCAGCAGCTCTTAACCTGTGGGTCTCGACATCAGAGAACACACACTTCCCATAGTCTTAGGATCTCAGACACTGCTTAGTAGCAAAGTTACAGTTATGAAGCAGCAACGAAGTAAATTATGTTTGGGGTTCCTAAGACCACCAGAAATATGTTTTCTGACGGTTGAAAGCCGCAGGGTAAGAACTGCTGCTTTAGTTGAACAACACCTGCCAAGTTTCGTGGAGATTTCTTGATGCCAATCAACTAAGAATGGTTCCTCCTTTATCATCCAAGATCTTTAGCAATGCTATTTAAATGAAAATGTCAAGAGCAGTGGAATGGGGTTTGCTCTGATATCACAGACTTCCCTGTAAAGCAGTGAAGGAGGCTGTCCTCATGGTAAACTGAGTCATCTAATCATCATTCCCCTAGCCAAGCTCTCCCTGCTTCAGCCTCCCGAGTATCTCCCTCTGGCTTCTCTATCACTGTATTGTCCAAGTGAGAACACACAAGAAAGTGGGATGTTTGTGGAGTTCCTTCTAGACATGGTGGAAAAATTCACTTTCCTCATTCTATTTCATTGGAAGAAACAGACACTGGTTTGGAAGAGACAGGAGGAGAAAAATTAAGACAGTAGGAAATGGGGGGATAGAGTGGAGGGGGAAATGAGCATAAAACTTAGATGAACAGTTCATAGAAGACTTGATTTTGAGAATTCATGGACCACTGTTCTGCTACAGGTTGAAAACTTCTTAACTAAAATCTGGGTAATCGGAACCTTTTTAAAGCCTGAAATTTTTGGATTTAGAAATAGTTGCATATACATAATGAGCTGTCTTGGAGATAAGACCCAAATGCAAACATGAAGTTCATTTATAGTTTTATATTTATACACATAAATTATCTTATTGGAAGCGGACATCAGGTCCTGTTCAGCTAAGGACCCTTTGCTTTGTTGATTAGTTGGCTTATACTTTAAGACAGAGTCACACTATATAGCCCAATCTGGCCTCTAACTAGTGGTTCTCCTGCCTCCACCTACCAACAGCTAGGATTACTGATGTGTATTCATTTATCTGGACTCAGCACTACTATTAAGCAGGTGGAACTACTTGGCCCTTGGAATGTCTCTGCTTCAGAGGTCTTACTGTTAGGGAGGATGCATTTAGAGTGGTTCTCTGGGTATTAGCAAGTTCCAGATTTACAGATCATCAATGTGGGGCTAAGAATAGCTAAAGCTTTCATTACATTATGAATATGTTAAAGGTTTATTTGTGACTGCCATTTAAGGTTTGCCCAATTTGTTCTCCAAATGTCCATCCATTCACATTCTCAGTTAATAAGGATTGAAGATTACCTACTAAAGACTATCTACTGCTAAGCAGTGGGTGAACAAAATAAGGCTTTTTTAATATAGGTATAAATAAAATTACTATTTTAAGATTAACAATACCCTAAATCTATTTAATAATGAGTAGAGGGTAAAAATACAGTTTTATCCTTCATTAGAGGGAAGATACAACCATGATAGCAAACATACTCCCATTACATAAAGAATGTTGGTTTTTAAATCAAATAGCATTAGGGAAAGTTGTGCTTTCCCTATCAAGACCATGTCATGAGTCTTAAAGCTTCTGGGAGGAAAGATTGTAGGAGTGAGAGGGGTGAAGGACATCAGAAGAACATGACCTAACAACCTCAGGGCTCATATAGGCTCACAGACTGAAGTGGCACGAACAGGGCCTGCAGGTAGCTGTCCCAGGTCCTCTGCATACGGTAGCTTGGTATTTTGAGGGACTCCTAACAGTGGCACCAGGTATATTTCTGACTCCTTTGCCTGCTCTTGGAACTCTTTTCTTCCTATTGTCTTGCCTGTCCAGCCTTGATATGAGGCTTTTGCCTTGTCCTACCTACTGTATCTTGCTTTATCCTGATTGGTTGTTGTCTCTTTTCTGAAGATAAGACAGAGAAGAGGGGGTGATCCTGGGGGAGGAGAAGCTGGGGGGAATGGGAGGAGTGGAGAGAGGGAAAATTGCTTGGGATATGTTGCATAAGAGAAGAATCTATTTTCAATAAAACAAACAAACAAACAAAAACCACTTCTATTTCTTAAGGGATGAAATGGGCCCAAACAAAATCACCTAGCAACACTGAGCCCAGAAACAGGTCCCTGAACATATGTGAGTCAGCTTTTCTGCGAACTGGGCAACCTATGAACAAAATCAATTATGGGCAATGCATAATCTAGAAAATGACTACGTAGACACCCTTCACTAAAACTTTCCTGTGCGTCCAGACAACAAAAGCAACACAGAGGTTTGAAGGTTAACCAGGCTGCTTTCTGTGCCTTGACTCCAGCTGTTTCCACCTAACCAGTGTTACATCTTAGAAGTCTGAGTGACCCTCTTGAATACAAATGGTTTGACTAGGTTTACTCTGAAAATCCAAATATGGGCAGGTGTTCCTGTGTGTACACATGTGTGGAGGACGTATATACATGCATGTATGCATGTGGATGCCAGAGCACGGTCTTAGGTCTTAATCTTAGGAATACATGATCTATCCTTGGCCTGGAGCTCAACAATTAGACTAGATTAGTTGTTGTCTAGTGAGCCCCAAGGATCCTCCCGTCTCCATGTCCCCAGTGCTTGGATTACAGATATAATTACCATACCTGGCCTTTTTTTATTTTTATTTTTTCAACCTGGGTACTGACTTAGTCTTCTCCACAGCCCTTTAAATACTTTTTGTTCAGGCCGGGCGATGGTGGCGCACGCCTTTAATCCCAGCACTCGGGAGGCAGAGGCAGGCGGATCTCTGTGAGTTCGAGACCAGCCTGGTCTACAGAGCTAGTTCCAGGACAGGCTCCAAAGCCACAGAGAAACCCTGTCTCGAAAAACCAAAAAAAAAAAAAAATACTTTTTGTTCACTAAAATTAACTTTAAATTTCACTTTTCTTTCTATAAAAGTATTTAGAAAAACAATTCAAGTTTCAAGATGCCAATCACCTCAGAGAGATAACAAAGGGGAGGGGGTGTTTTTCTAAGTACCTAAGATCCAGGGATTAAAGGGTGAAAAGAGACACAATGTTTTCATTATTTACACCCTCTACATTTCCAGTTATTTCAATAGGAAGGTCGGGGCAGGATTAAAGACACTGGAGTGTTCTGATACATCTAATTAGACAGCGAAAGTAGCAGCCTGCCTTCCACCACCCTTTCCGCATTCCCAGCAAGCAGCCAGCTCCATGTGGAAAAACAGCTTTAATCATTGTAACTGACCTTTGACAGAATTAACAGGCTACCAGGCGTGATTTCTCACTGTAGGCTGAAGAAACTGCAACTAACTCCAGCGAAAATTACATAATCATTGGAGCGAAAGACAGGCAAATCAGTTAGACACGAGGCGATTGAGATGGAGTGGCCCTGCCTGTCAGCTTGTCTCCCTTTAGCTTTGTCTCTGGACATGTAACATACATGTTTGGGTCCCAGAATGAGGCAATGCTTAATCCTGAGAGAATAGCCCCATTTTTCTCCTGTTTGAACAATACTGAGGTGCCTTGTTAAACAACCGCAACCTGCATCAGAGGAAAAGGGGAGGGTTAAGACTCAAAGACATCCCGTCATCCCGATACCCTGCATGTCTATAGAAGGTAGGATCAATTGGCTTCAGCAATGAGTCCTCTTTGTCCTTGAAGAAGCACTTTGAGAAATGTCAGAATCACGGAACTATACAACCAATGACACTGATTAAATGCTCTATTTGCCATATATTTTATTGGAGGTGGAGGTGAGGCAGCTGGTTAATATTGCTGGGGGGGGGGGGGGGTCGGGCAGGGCATCTTCCCTTAGGAAACACTGCTCAAACTTCACACCTCCTGTGAGCTCCACTGCAGTCGGTATTTTATGTAACCCTAGTTTAGCAGACACCCTCTGCCCCAGATCACCTCTTTACCATCAGTCCTGTTGACTAGTGGGCTCTTTACTAACACATGCTCACGTGTACAGCCACGTACAGCCAGAGAGGCTGCAACTTATTCCCTCACCAGTGGCTGCCATGGCAATAAGGACTAGAAATGGCCACACAGAGGATGGTGCATCTAGGGGAACGGAGGAAGCCAATGAGGGAAGAATTTGTGTGACCCAGGGGACTGGCCAACAGGCCTAAAGAGGAAAGCCGTAAGAGTGTGGTTTCTTTTCAGCCTCCCCTGACATTCCCAAGGGACTAGAAGGGAGTTAAGGGGGTTCCCTTCTATGCTCTTGTCAGTATAGAAGAGCACACTGGGAAAACCAGCCTGTAGGCTACAATGTTTCTATTATGTTTAGCCTTCTGTCCTTGCTTAATGATACAAGGCCATTTCACTGTTAGAGCATGGGGAAGAATGTTTGCATCCAACTCTGTGCTCTGGTTTCCATGTTCATGCACACTTGCACACATGCTCATCTCCACACACTGCATGTGCACACACATGCATGCACGCACACACACACACCACACTAAATTTTTTTTTTTATTTTAAAAACCGCTAACCTCACTAACAGAGAAAAGAATTTGAGAAACTTGGCAATCTTAAAAAATTACTCCAAGTCTACCAATTCAGACTCTCTGAGCAGGTGACCTAGATTTTAAACCCCTGGGTAACTGCAGTATGTTGTCACTTTTGAAAAGCCAATGGCATGAAATTCTACAACTGCCTGAAGGCACGAGGATCCCCCAGAGCCATCCTTGAAGGGCGGTTTCCTGGACCACAGCTCCAGTTTCTGACTCAGTCTGTTTGGACTGCCATTCCTAACGAGCTCCTGGGTGATGCTGAGAAAGCAGAGGAGCCAATAGGAAGCACACAGGAGCACGGCTTGCCTCAGTTGTGTTTAGCGGAAGGAAGGACTCGAATTGGAAAGCCTTTTTTATTTTTGCTATTCTGAAGACGTCTTCCTTGAATCACTGTCACCAAGGTACCCAGGTCTCACCCTCAGATGTACCAGGTCAGGGTCACAACAGATGAGGATACCCTGCTGCTAGCCCATCCACACCAGGATTCTGCTCTCAGAAGTAAGAGAACCACAGCTTTGTCTTCTCTTCTTCTGGGTTTTCCACAGTTCTCAACTCTACACTAACCAAAATGATTCAGGCAAAAGGAAAACAGAAAGACCACTGTGCCTCTCCCTGAGAAGTGGGGACTAAATTCCCCGCAGAGATAGCTCTTTAGTACATTATCCTGTGGCCAGGGGCCTGGGACACAGGTGACATTTTCAGATAACAGTAATCAGTCAATTCAGTTGTGAAAGGTCTCCAGCGTACTGATCACACACCCCTTAGTATCTGCAGTACTGTGCAAATATATCTCCCTTTCTAGAGAGTTCACTGTAGCACACAGTAGGTGTCTTTTAAATAAAATATGCTTTTATGTATTTAGGGCTGTTCTAACTCCCATTGCTGGGTCCACCAAAAGAAATAAAAGAAAATGCTTCTTTCATATTTTTGCTTGTACTTGGGTTTAACAAATGGAAAGTTAATGCTAAAATATTTAATTTGCTTATAATTTTTAAATTATTTTGGTAATTGCCTTGAAGGATGACTTACAGCTATTCAAATATGAAATTGCACCCCAATTATGTCATGTACTAGCTATTGGCTTTAGGAGAAATTAAATAGTCACTGGTGCCTCAATTTTCTCCCGTGTAAAGTATGGATAATGATGATCCCCAGCTCATGGGAATAAACTCACACAGGCAAACACTCAGCTCAGTGCCTACAACATAACAAGTCTTCTCTAAAGGGGAGCCTTTGTCTCACCGTTAGTGGACATTTAGTCAATGCTAAAGAATATAATAAGTCAATAAACAATGAACCAAGGAGTCATTAAGAAAGGAAACCCGTTCTACCATTCTTCAAAGTCTGGAGTTGTTATCCAGTGTCTAAAAGTTAAATTTTGGGGTTACAGAGTGGGGTTCACTGTAAGTGTGAGCTAGAATTATTGGGCTGTTACTGCTTTAGCTCTGTTCAATTGTCCTGGGTTTGTTCTGTCCTCCCTCCCTCCCTCCCTCCCTTCCTCCCTCCCTCCCTCCCTCCTTCCCTCCTTTCTTCTCCCTCCCTCCCTCCCTCCCTCCCTCCTTCCCTACTACTCAATGTTAATATAATAATAAAATGCATCATTAAGTTTTAGCTATACTTAAGTGTATATCTTGAGTATAAGTATCTAAGATCTTGCACATACTTATAGAGATAGCACCTGCTAGACAAAAAAACTAACTAATATCAAGGCCTTGCATATATCATAAGACCCATTCATTGCTTTTTACATATATGGAATATATGTAAAAGGTAAGCTAAATTCGGGGTTCATTTTGGTCCAAGGAGATTTAAACTCAAATAATATTTGGGGCAAATCTCAGTGAAAAGGAGTGTCAAAGAACCAATAATTTCCTAGGCTCATTCAAATCTGCTGAGTTCTAGAACTGACCTAGATTTTAAACAGTTAAATGATTTAAAGGGTTAATTCGGAGGCTATATCCACAGAGACTTGTAATACATGCCATAATTTACAGAAGAGCCTCCAATTTACTAGGACTTGCATGTATAAAGCACTCATAAAATTGGCTGAAAACTGTAATGATATTTTGTTTGTGCTCTAACAATATGGTAATAACAATGGCGAGAACCAACAAGCTGAGACTTGTTGAGAACTTGTCTTTCAGAATCAGTGCGGACATTGTGCTTGGCTGTCACACTTCTGACCGCCCCATTAGAGACGTGTCCCACCCACTTGATAGCTGAGAGAGCTGAAGCTTGCTGAGGGTCTGGGTGACAGATCCAAATGTCAACCTAACTCAGTGATGACCAGAACTGGAGCCTGGCATCCTAACCTGACCAGACTTTCCAAAAAGCACAACCAGGCCACGAACTCCGTGGTGGGTTTAGATTTAAAAAAATCAAAATTTATGAAAACAGAAACCAAGAAAAAGTCCACACACAATTAAGAAAGAACACTAAACTACAGCCCTAATGGAGAATAGCAAGAAGGGCTAAAGCTTCCAGTAAGTCAGATTCTTTGAATACTGCTGAAGACATCATGAAGGGTATTAGGTTGATGGGGTGAAAGATACGTCAATCATGGAGGCTTCAAGCTCCAGCCTCAGCCGAGCTAATGGAAAGATGTAACAGAGCGATGAGAAACCACCAAGGACTAATATGTGCCAAGTGGAAAGCCTTCTATCCCCATGAAGGCTAGGTCTAGAAGGATCAAGGCATCCTGTCAGAGGGATGCCTGATGTTGTGTTCACTAGTGTTTATCACCTTCTGGGAACTGGAGAGAGAAAAACACTCTCTCCTTAAGCCCCCTGGGAAAGCACTGAGCAGCTCAGTTGTAAGGCCCTTGTGACAAACTACAGGAGGAGAGGGAGAAAGAGCTGTTTCCACTCCTGCCTCTTGAAACTGCTGGGACTCGAGTTAGGTCTATGCACAAGTGAGTTGTCATAGCCAAGCCCATTAGAGTCGGTAGCGGGGTGGGGGTGGGGGACACAGGAAGACAGGAGACCGTCCTTGAACATAGTGCTGGGAAGCAGGATTTCCTAGACCGGGGAGGCAGGGCACTTCCAAAGGAAGTCAGAGTGCTGGTGTGCTAAGATTTCAGAGCAGAAGTAAAAGGCAATGAGAGGAAGCATCCAGAGATGATACTGGGTTCACCGCGGGTCAGGGAGATGCCTCAAGCTGAGGTCATTTATGCTAGGTCTAATCTAGCAACAACCAAGAAAGAGATCAAATCACTGGTTTTGCTTTGGGGATTTCAAATGCTCTAATGCAATGTATGTGTGTAGCTGAAGCAAACCCAGAACCCTGAACTCCTCTTTTTATTCTTTTTTGTGACTGGGAACACCTAATGGGAGAAATGTATGCATGAAACCTTGTAATGCTTTGGTTTGAAAATGCTCAGGTACTCCACCACAACTGGTCACATGAGAAAACATAAAACATAGGAATGGGATCTAACAATGATTGTAGCTAATCTCGGCACCGTCATGGAAAACTGAATAGCGTCTGGAGATGGGAGCAAATGAATGTTTGCTTAACAAGTAGGGAACGGTAAACTTGAGAAAAATAGTGGAATATTGTCATGTAATAAACAGAGGACGGACACACATGATTAATGAGTGGCACTGTAAAACCAGAAGTGTCCTCCCTGCTCCTTTCTCATCATCACATGTATGGAAGCTCCCATCACCCAGCAGTCCATCTCCAAGGGTGGAGGGAAGCCTCCCCAGTTAAAACAGTCTTTGTACTCATGAGCATGCTAAGAACACTGCATCTCTTCAGGCGGCCACCTCACCATCCATGCAAAGATACAGCAGTAAAGCCAGCTCATCATGAAGGTGACACACTGGTGTTGAAAGGAGCATTTTGAAGCCGGGGCAGTGGTGGCGCACGCCTTTAATCCTAGCACTTGGCAGGCAGAGGCAGGTGGACCTCTGTGAGTTCAAGGCCAACTTGGTCTATAGAGTGAGTTCCAGGACAGCCAGAGCTATACAGAGAAACCCTGTTTCAAAAAACCAGAAAAAAACACGTTCAGTTGGAGCAAAGACAAGTGATCAAAGTTCCAAACAGTTAATTTACAGGTACACTTTTAAAAAACAGATCATTAACACAGTGGGGGCAGGACATGATAATCTTGGTATTTGGGCCCACATATCTTGCAGTTACCCCACCTCCAGCCTGTGTTTCTTATTTCACAAGATTTGCTTGCTCTCTCAAAAGATGATCTGGAAAGATGGGAAGAAATTAGCATATTGATTTCCCAGCACTCTCGAGGCCAAAAGCAGCACACACACACGGTCATATTTCAGATGACGGAATGTGAAATTAAATTAAGGGATGCATCTGCGCGCAGCCCCTAATTGCCAGCCTAGTAAGTGACTTTAAGGAGCAGAGGGAGAGAGAATGAGGAAAGGGGGAGCAAGGAGGGTTCATGAGCTAGGCAGACAAACGAAAGAGAGTTGCCGAAGGAACTCGTGTCCGGAAGCAAATAGCAGTGTTTCGCGATACATCCAGGTGCAGCCAGCAGTGGGCACTGCGAGAGGCAGAAGTTTTAGATACGTCGCTCCGGAAACATATCAGAGAGCTACACATCTAAAGTAGTTTAACTTGGGACACCCGCTGGATTTATTTCTTTTTAAAGCACCACGTTGTCCAATACCGGTTCCTGGGCTTAAGCATATTTCTAAATTCTCATGATACGCTTTCTGATGGGTCCTAGGGCGCAGTTTGTTTTTAAAATGATCGATCACTAAATAAAAGATTTCATTCATTGGTGCCATATGTCTTCGTCCTGCCACCCATAGTCAAGTCTGTAACAGCACATCTCCCTCTCCCTTGATACAAATTTAAAATATATGATAACTATTTATAAACTTATATAATTCACCACTTCTGGTACAAAATGGTAAACAGAACCACACCTTGTTTTTCTCCAGTTCTGTTCTGCACAAAACTGATAATAAGTATTGATAGGTGTTAGTAGGGAAAAAATTCTCCATGGCTGAATCAATTTGAGAAACACTAGCATCAGGTGTTTCCTTGGCTTTGGGGCTTTTTTGAAACCCTCCGTATGCTTATGCATGCAGGAGAGATCAGGATAGTGTTTCCAAAATGGGCTGTTTGTCATCCTCTCCAGGGACCCCACAGTGCTGGGAAATGCTACATCCTCCTGACCCAGCCCACATTCATCTGTCCAAATCCAGTCTCAAATCACATTTTCAATGTTCTCAGATCTAAGTGATGGTGTAATGTTGGCCTAACGACCTCAGAAGCCAGATGCCCAAGGCTGCAGACTACAGACTGCTGTTCTGTTGCAAGATAATAAACCAGATAGAAACAGCAGATAGAGTCACATGCAGGAGCCTAGTTTAAGTGTGTACTGCTGCCTACGTAGCATTCCAATTCAGAACTATGAGGGTTTTGTATATTTGAAAAAACAGTTCCTTTGAAGATGAGAAGTAAGTTGAACAATGGGATTTTCCATCCTATATGTTTCAGATGGAATGCTGATTGCTCCCAGCCGGCAGTCAAATTCTATAATCCCATAAATCAGAATTTCCATGATGGTTATGGCTGTTGTTTTAATTATTAAACTAATAACACAGGTATAAGTTTACATAGATAATTCAAACATAGTTGAACCATTTACTTGTTAGCTGGCAGATGGTATAATAATTTCTTGTTGTGTGCTGAAGGGAGTTCTAGTCACCAAGGGAGGATGCTTCAATAGGAACTTAGGCTCTGAGAACCTTGCAATACTGTGAGACATCAGAGCACATGCAACATTCTCGGGAAGACTAGGCAGAGTCCACATTGCTACATGATTGAGGGCAGAGAGGGGCTGCTCAAACCTGGTGCAAATGGGGAACCCTTTCTCTGACAGGAACAAAATAGTGCTCATAGGCTGCTTCAGAGCACAGGGAAAGCACTGCTCATACACTCAGGATGAAACATGAATTTGCATCACCTTTCTAGAACGTAATTGTGTGAAACCTAGAAAAAGGGTTGATTTTCAAGTCAGAATTTGGGGCAGCCTAATCTGTGACATTATATTCTCTATGTAAATAGATTTTCAAAAGATTTTATTTTATGTGTCTGGGTTGTCTATGTACTAAATGAATGCCAAGTACCTTAGGAAGCCCAAGGAGGACATTGGGTCTGCCGGAGCTGGAGTACAGAGGATTGTGCACTGCCATTGGGTGTTTGCTGGGAACGAAACCTGGGTCCTCTGGAAGAGCAGCAAGCACCTTTTCTCTAGAGCCATAGATAGAAGTTCATAAAGCCTGGGTGAAGTTGCTCAGCAGTGAAAACTCTCATAGGAACAGGGATGAAACCATTTAACCAGGAACTGAGGAGCTTGTCCCAGTACTGTATAGACTGGACAGGTACAGAAGTCAGGAGGACGGAGCAGGATCTAATAACTTCCAACCAGAGAGACAGCCAGGAAATGAGGATGAGAGCCAGCCTAGGGGAGATCAAGAGCAGAGAAAGTCATCTGCCTACACAGCTTTAGAAGCATCCTTGCCAGACAGAGACTCCTCAGAGACGCAGGAGAGGCAAAGAGAAACTCGTTTCTTCCCTCAAGATGTGCTCCCCTGAAGACAATGTCTTAGTTAACATATAATCTCAAGGGAACAGTGAAAACCAGATTTAAGTCACCAAGGGCAGTCTGCCTTTCCTAGTCCAGGTCATCGTGCAAGTTTTCAAATTAAACTGGACTCTGCTATACACCAAACCACCCAGGCATTGGGGGATATGGAGAACATGGTGAAAATAAAAGCTTGTGTACTGTAATGTAGCATTTATTTGAGCGGCTGGATTTATTGCAATGGCTTTAAAAATGATTTCAGTTCGATAGTCAAGGAAACATTAAGAGGTCACTTAAATTTTTCAGCTATACTTTGCTGCACTTTACAAAAGAACCTATGTTGCAGCATTTGCGACGCTGTGGCTATAAGAAAGCCCCCGGGCATATTCTTCACGCGCGCAGGGATCTACTACGGCAAAGAATGTTAGCGGAAGGATGGCCCTTAGTAAACTGAGGTCCACAGGAGAAAGTAGCCTAGGGATCATCACGACCGTCACTCAGTCAGGGAACCTGGACAGGCCCTGGGCTCTCTGTCACTCATCCCTTCATTCAGCTTCTCCTGAGTGCCAGACATTAAGGTCCCTTACGTGACACTGTTTGTCTTGGGGAAGGGTGCTAATAAACAAACAAAGAATATCCTGTAATGACAAGTGCAGGTAAAAACAAAACAGAATTGTGTAATAGTAAGCGGCTGAGAATACATTCTACACAGAGAAGTCCTCTATTTGAGAACATGGCATTTAAAATACACACTTAAGAAAAAATGGTAGACCTGACCTGTTCAGGGCTGTCAAGGAAGGTTAGTGTGGGAGGGCTCACTGAGGCAGAGAGCTGGTAGGGAGGCAGACAGAGGCAGCCATGGAGTCCAGACGTGCAGAACGCTAAAGCACAGAAGGCAATGGGCTGTGCTTTAGGCACAACAGCAGGGCTCTCCACTGTGAAGAGGAGCTCCTAGGAGATACGATGGCAGCTTGGATTTGCATCCTCCCAGCTCCCTACCTAGAAACAGATAGGGAAGATGGCCAAGGCCCAGATTTGACCAGTCTAGGAGACAATGTGTCTCAGAAACTTCATACTACAAGCATATGAGCTCAAAGCACTAACAACAGACAAACAAACAAAAAGTTGATTTAGTAGAAAGCCAAGAGAAGCAGAGATGAGGCTGAGGGGTCTGAGGAGGGCGAGGGCTCTCAGGAGTCGGCAGCATTTCACAGAACACCGCATGGAGGTTAGATGCAGATAAGTGAGCCCACACGGTGCTCAGTCCTGGGCAGGACCCGGCAATGCTCTAACCCCAGGAACTTTTGAATCTTTACCAGCAAGGGGTCCCTTTCAAGGACAAGCCAAGGAGAAACTTCCAGGTGTGGAATCAAACTGAACAGGAAGGTAAGAAGTGTGAAGAAGGACATAAGGGACCCAGTAATAGAGGGTTCTCACGTAAGGCCATGCCGGCATCCTTCCCCATCATAAGGCCATGCCCGCATCCTTCCCCATCATAAGGCCATGCCCGCACCCTTCCCCATCATAAGGCCATGTCCCGCATCCTTCCCCATCATAAGGCCATGTCCTGCATCCTTCCCCATCATAAGGCCATGTCCCGCATCCTTCCCCATCATAAGGCCATGCCCGCATCCTTCCCCATCCTACATCCTTTTCACTCCTGCCATCGAGTGATGAGGGTTAGTGTCCTCAGCCCAGAATCTTCTAAACTTTTGTGATTTGATGATCAGAACATGATACAAGTGAGTTTCCAGGTCAGATGAAAGTGTCCCCTGTTTCTACCTGGCCTCCTTAGACTTCTCACTCTTCAAGAACAGCTACAGTTTTTTGAGGGATCCCAAATGAAAAGAAGGCACATGTAGAAATGCTATGTGGTAGTTGAGGGATGTCTAAGACCTAGACCTCAGTGAGTACTGACCTGCTACCTCTGGGGAGCTCTAGATGAACCTTTGGCTCACAAAACTCAAGGCCATGATAAAGCAGCTATTCACCAGTGGTATCTGTGGGGGTTTATTACCCAGCAATAAAAGCAGAGATAATATGGTCTTGAATATTTGATCTCTAGCAAGATTTATAAAGTATATGTATTTTTAAAATCATCTATTATTTTGGCAAATTATAAAGCAAAATCAATGCCAGTGGGCAGGTTCCCCCTTCAAAAGAGTAGTTTAACTACTTGTGTGGCATAATCAAGTAGCTCTTGCTTTTGATAGCATCTCCTGCTATCAAACCCCCTAAATGCTCTATCAGGGGGCATCTGGCTCCTCTATCACATCACACAGAGAAAGCTGTCAGGTTTGTTTATCTCTCTCCTTTTATTCAATCTAAAACTTTATTTGCAAATGGTAGGAATTGGAAAATAAGGAAGAACACATAATTTATCATACAAACTAGGATAAGTTTTAAAAAACCGCTTCGTCGAGAGAGTTTACAGACCATGAGGTTTGTCTGTGGGGAGTACATTCTCCTAGAACAATCGAAAGGAATCAGAAACCAATGTAATCTAACATCAGAACTTTTCAGTTCCATCTAAGCCCAGAACAATTTGAAAATTAAAGGGCACTTGTAAGAGCTACACAGGACAATAGGCATAAATCTGCCCGACTCTGAGCAAATCACAGTGAACCATCACTTGGGGTACAAGTTACTTGTAGGATACGTGTATAACATAATCCAGCATAGGTTTCTACTTGAAAAACTGGTTTTAAAACAGGTAATCAGAAGCTGTATGCTCATCGAAGCCTTCCAGAGTTAAAGGAGGGATATGTAAACTGTCTTCTCCATTAGAGTCAGATACAGATATCCTCTGTGGACAATAGTGTCATTCCCACATTCACAGCCAACACACAACCTTGTTTATAACTAATCTTATTCATATAGATTTCAAAAACATGCAAAAGTAATCTCATGTCACATCAAATGGTAGTTTACCTCTAGTAGGAGTCGGGGACTAAAATGAGCATTTGGGGAATTTTGAGGTGTTGCTGAGGTCCTGACCCTTGGTGTGGATGCTGATTGTACAGGCAGATTTGTGTCTAATAGATTGATCAAGTGGTACATTTGAAGTCATGTGTTTTTCTATCTGAGCATTGGGTAAAATTTGCACTTGATAGAAGGAGATGAAGAGTCGGAATCAAGCAGGGTTTGCAAACCCATGAACAGGGAAGGTAATTAAGAGCAGTTAGTGTTCACAAGGTAACAGGTAAGTGTTAATTCCTCCTTAGCGCCTATCCCTGGAATCAGCTGAGGAGAATTCCTAGAGAGACAGAGTTGGGGAAGAAAAAAAGATCACTCTCCCACACAGAGGAGTGTCTAAGTAAAGACGGAAATAATCACCTGTCAGTTACAATCAGTAAAGCCTTTTGTTGTAGTGTGTATGGGTAAATGCTTCTGCTGACCGGGAGTCCATTTCAAGAATAATTCTAGGTCATCTGATGAATTCCTTTCACCCCAGTCAAAGAATTAAGGTATGGAAAGCTGATATTATTAGCCATAAAGTGCATAGCTAATTAGTATTTAAGCAGGCATCTCGACTCACAGGATATCTCTCCTGTTCACAATGGCGGTTTCTCTTCCTGCTCACCAAGAAGCACTCTCCTCAATCAAGGCATCCTTATTGATCTTATCTGATGTCCACACGGAACCACAGGTCATGCATACTGTACAGAGCTGGAAACTAGAGATGCTCAGGAAAGTTAACATACTTTGACAAGGTTAAAAATCAATGAAGTAGAGGTGCCAGCATTCCAATAAAGTGCTTACTCTAGAGTCTAATATTTGTAACCAAGGGGCAGTACCCATCTCCCCCTTTCACTCAATACTGTGTTGCTGTTTCAAAGCTAGAGAGTTAGCAAACACATAAAAGTTATTTCTCGATTATTAAAATATCATGGAAAGAAAAAATTGAGTCATCTATTTCTAGGCTATAATCTGGTTGGTCTCATTTATATCAGAGGAAAAGTCATACATTAGGTAGGCCAAGGCTCTCCTGTGCGGGTGGCAGCCTCTTCCTCCTTTCGGTAGCAACGAGTCAGTGAGTGCCTGTGTATACAAGTCCAGAAGTGACACAGTGCTCAGAGAGACATCCTTGCAGATGCTTCCTCTTTTAGTGATGGACTTCTATCTCCTTGGCAACCTATAATAACAGGGTTAAAGATTCATGGCCAACACATCAATTTCACATTTTTCTTCCTAAGTATCCATGAATATTTAAGAGCAGATTTTGCAAATGGAGTCTAAATAACCACTTGTGCCCTGAAGTACTGAAAAAAAAACCTGTTTTTTCTCTTCAATACAAACATAATAAAAATACACTCAAATAAGGAATATTCTATTTGGCAAAGTGCAGCCCATTTTAAGACTTGATTTTGCTCATATTCTTTCTGAATATCTAATCCTAAGAACTGAGACATTCGGGATGTTTTTGCACATTGGTAAGGCATCACAGAGTAGGATTTTTTCAATTTAATTCATAATATATGAATACCAAAGTCAACAGAACAGTGGGACAACAATGATATTTGTTTTCCATATAGTTCTTATAATTCTGAAGTTCTAATATATAAACAGGAATAGTGGAATAAAAGGGAAATTGTAAGGTGAAGCCCCAATTTAAATCAATATTTCCTCTAGTTTATTTTTCTTTAAGTGTGTGTGTGTGTGTGTGTGTGTGTGTGTGTGTGTGTGTGTTTATAGGCCAGTGGTCAACTTTAGGCATGATTTTTCAGGACCTATCCACCTTGTCTTTTGAGACAAGATTTCTCACTAGGAGTTGGGTCTCAAAGATTAGGCTAGACTGGCCACGCAATCCTCCTGTCTCTGCTTCCTCAGTCCCCAATGCTGTGATTTCAAATACAGACCACTTAGCTTTCCATGTCATTGCTAGAGATAAAACTAAGATTGAGATTAAAAATTCTCAAGTGGCAAGTGCTTTACTGACCAAACTATATCCCCAGTCTTGTCTAGTTTAGCTTTTAAGTAAATAGACAATAGTTAATATTAAAAGTGAGTTGGGCATAAATAATTATTTTGTGTAACTGTACTCCAAAGAAGATAACTATGTGACTTATTTCCATCCTTATTGGAATAATCACAAATTTTTAAAAGCCCACTGATCTACAAAAGATACATGCCCATGAGTTTATACTTTCATCAAATAAAACTGATCACGTAAAGTGCACAAAGTATTCGATGTGCACCATCTCATGCTTCAGTGTCACCGTGTCCTGGGATGGGCACGATTATGCTTCTCCTTTCAGAGATGATGCCACCATGAGTCAGAGATGAAGTCAGGCAATTAGAAGTGGCTGAGATAACAACAAAGTCAAATTCATTCCCCTCCAGTGTCCATGCTCATAATGACAGCACACTGCACCGAGATCAGATCTTAGCCCTTTCTATTACAATCAGCACATAATAAATACCAGAGGTACTTAACACTGTGGTCCATTTGGCTATTTTCCTTCTCTGGCATCAGCAACAGTGGTCACAAGAAAGATGCATTACTGCTTTCAGGAAATTTCCTACTTGGGTCTCAACCTTGCTTTTAAAACCCACATCAAACTAATTTAGGCTGCATATAGTAGCACCCCACCCCCAAGCTCTCTGTTAGTACCTTCTGTTCTTTCATTCAGGCTATAGGTACCTTTCCCATGTATGGTAGTGCTAGCTTGTCCACATCACCCTGGAGCAAAGGACAGAGTAGAAGAGACTACCTAGGGCACGGTAGGATTGTCCCTACCTTCCAAATTCTGGCTCTCTTTGCTGTCACACCTGAGGCTTGACTTTTCTTCACTTATTTATTTATTTATTATTAATTGATCATGTACTAGGAATTAAAACCCGAGTTTTTGCATAAAACAAGGCAAATGTTCTGAGACTGATCTACATCGCCAGTCCCGAAGACTGACTTTCATACTAATTTTCTTTCTTTTTTTTTTTTTTTTCTTTTTTGAGACAAGGTTTCTCTCTAGTGTTTTGGTTCCTGTCCTGGAACTAGCTCTTGTAGACCAGGCTGGTCTCGAACTCACAGTGATCCGCCTGCCTCTGCCTCCCGAGTGCTGGGATTAAAGACGTGCGCCACCACCGACCGGCCTAATTTTCTAACTCTAGTAATGTACACTGGCTATTCAATACCCTAAACAAGCAGAAGTGTCAATCAATCTCCAAATAATGAGCTAGACCTGGCATAAGGAAGAGAAAGCAGAAGCAGCTAGAGATGTACTTAAAGCAAGAAGGTTAATGGGGAGGCATCTCTCCCAAACTCATGCTGTCACGTCTTGTTAGTGGAGGTGTGGCTGAGTCAGTCCCAAAGTTGTGAGCAGGGAAGAGCTGTCCCCACTACTCATCTGTCAAGTGGTAACATGGACTCGGGAGAGATGATCCTTCCCACTGCCCATCAGCACCTGAGGCAGGTAGGTGGTTAATCAATAAAGAAACTGCTTGGCCTGATAGGGCAGAACTTAGATAGGTGGAGAATACAGAACTGTATTCTGGGAGGAAGAAACAGCAGATCGAGCCAAACCGCCATGAAGATTATTAGAATTATTAGAAATGGGTTGAATCAAGATGTGAGAGTTAGCCAATAAGAGGCTAGAGCTTATGGCCCAAGCAGTAGTTTAATTAATACAGATTTCTGTGTGGTTATTTCGGGGATTAAGCTAGCCGGGTGACCGGCTCCTCCTTACTACAGGTCAGAGAGCTGGCCCTGAAATCATCAGAGTAGGAGAGCTGTCACTGTCCCTCATCAGCACCTGAGGCAGGTGAATGGGAGAGCTGTCACTGTCCCTCATCAGCACCTGAGGCAGGTGAATGGGAGAGCTGTCACTGTCCCTCATCAGCACCTGAGGCAGGTGAGTAGGAGAGCTGTCACTGTCCCTCATCAGCACCTGAGGCAGGTGAGTAGGAGAGCTGTCACTGTCCCTCATCAGCACCTGAGGCAGGTGAGTAGGAGAGCTGTCACTGTCCCTCATCAGCACCTGAGGCAGGTGAATGGGAGAGCTGGCGCTGTCCCTCATCAGCACCTGAGGCAGGTGAATGGGAGAGCTGGCGCTGTCCCTCATCAGCACCTGAGGCAGGTGAGTAGGAGAGCTGGCGCTGTCCCTCATCAGCACCTGAGGCAGGTGAATGGGAGAGCTGTCGCTGTCCCTCATCAGCACCTGAGGCAGGTGAATGGGAGAGCTGTCGCTGTCCCTCATCAGCACCTGAGGCAGGTGAGTAGGAGAGCTGTCGCTGTCCCTCATCAGCACCTGAGGCAGGTGAGTAGGAGAGCTGGCGCTGTCCCTCATCAGCACCTGAGGCAGGTGAGTAGGAGAGCTGTCGCTGTCCCTCATCAGCACCTGAGGCAGGTGAGTAGGAGAGCTGTCGCTGTCCCTCATCAGCACCTGAGGCAGGTGAGTGGGAGAGCTGGCGCTGTCCCTCATCAGCACCTGAGGCAGGTGAGTGGGAGAGCTGGCGCTGTCCCTCATCAGCACCTGAGGCAGGTGAATGGGAGAGCTGTCACTGTCCCTCATCAGCACCTGAGGCAGGTGAATGGGAGAGCTGTCGCTGTCCCTCATCAGCACCTGAGGCAGGTGAATGGGAGAGCTGTCGCTGTCCCTCATCAGCACCTGAGGCAGGTGAATGGGAGAGCTGTCGCTGTCCCTCATCAGCACCTGAGGCAGGTGAATGGGAGAGCTGTCGCTGTCCCTCATCAGCACCTGAGGCAGGTGAATGGGAGAGCTGTCGCTGTCCCTCATCAGCACCTGAGGCAGGTGAATGGGAGAGCTGTCGCTGTCCCTCATCAGCACCTGAGGCAGGTGAATGGGAGAGCTGTCGCTGTCCCTCATCAGCACCTGAGGCAGGTGAGTAGGAGAGCTGGCGCTGTCCCTCATCAGCACCTGAGGCAGGTGAGTGGGAGAGCTGGCGCTGCCCCTCATCAGCTGCAGCAGGCAGGAAACTGACCCCTACACCTCACCTGGGCAACACAGTAGAGCTGGTCCCGAAGGTGGAGATGTGGGAGAACAAACCCAGAGGACAAGAAAGCAGAACTGGCCCCACCCCTTGCTCATCATTACAAGGGGTGGACTAGTCAGGGCAATGCAGGAGAGCACACCCTGCTGGTAAAGACAAGCAAGCGCTGGCAGGTTGACCAACCCCGCAGCTGCCCAGGTCCAGAACCAGGGCTATGTGTTGAACCACCCAACAGCCAGCCCATCTGTGATCTCCTGGCGCACATGAAGCGACCCACCCTGCAGACCCAGAGCTGCAGGATCTACACACACAGGATAACAACAGGATAACCCAGAGGAGTCCCAGTGGGGGCCCAGCATCAACAGTGTAGCAGAAACCAGAGGTCTCAAACCAGACCAATGACTCCTTGCAATGAACACTTGCCCGTAAAGATGCATGAATAAAAGGGTTTACCACGTGACTCGCTGTGTTATGCTACAGCTTCCATGATGACACTGATTTTTTTTTTCTTTAAATTTTATTTATCTGTGGAGAAGGTCGCACGAGCAGGGGGCAGATGCTGAGGAAGGAGGAATGTGCGGGATAGAGAGGCATGATGTGAAAGACACAACAGAATAAAAAGGAAGGTAGAAAAAGAAGAAAGAAGGACAAAGTGGCAGGAATACTTCTACCAAACAAGGTTGCATGTAACCTGGGATAAAGTAGTTTTGTATCTATAAAATTAACGAAATCGAGAAAGGCTGAACCAGTCCAAAACTCTTTCATGTTCATCCCCAAAACCCTTTGTTCAGAGATCCATTAGGGTTAGTAAGCAACACAAGACATCCCCCAAACCCCGCGTTTAGAGATCTGTTAGGGTTAGTAAGCAACATCAGACACACCATTGAATCTCAGTGACTCAGGATAATAGATAATCAAATAGCATGCATGAGTGTTTAAAAACATTTTTAAAAGATTCATCCATCCACCCATTCATTATTTTATGTATCTGTGTGTTCCTGTGGGAGTCAGTATGCACCAGTGCATTTGGGTGTCTCACAAAGCCAAAAGGGGACTAGAGTGCCATGTTGGATCTCCTAGAACTGAAAACATAAGCAGCTCTGAGTCTTCTGGTGTGAGTTCTGGAAACCTGGTCTGCTGCGGGCAAAAGCATGCGATGTCACCCCGAGTCACCTATCCTGCTCCATCTTTAGGGCCTCGAAATAAGAAACCCATTTGGTTTAGTGAGCGGCACTAGAAGCAGATCACACTGAACCATAGAGAAGAAAACTGCGCCAAGATCTGACAAATGATTTGTGGTTTTGGAATTGACCACACACAATTTGATTTCATCGCGAAGCAATCCAACAATTCTATTTTCTCTCTGAGAAAGCTAGATCTGACCCCCAGGTCTGATCTTTTAGATACTTAAAATGGGGTGGGGGCATAATAAGCTATCAACAAGCCAACTGCAATAAAGCTGTGGCTACAGCTTATTAGTTTAATTTTACGCATGAGTGACCTTGGACACCTAGTATTTGACCCCTAAATGGCCCCAGCTGATCCTAATTACTATCTGTGTGCGCATGTGCACGCACGCACCTATATTTTCTACAAGCCAACACATTAATAAGGCTTTGTTTTCATGCTGAAAGTCAGTTCACACAGATGACTGACTATAGTCCTAAGGATGTGTTCTGCTAATACTGGTCACACTAAAACGCTTGTAAGACATTTTTTTTTGTCCATAGGATGCACATGAATTGCAAAACTACAGTTTACTCTTTGCTATTGATTCCAAAAAAATCATTTTATATGACATCTTTTGTTAAGGAGTACGGTTACCTTCACAACAAAATAATACATGTTCATCTTTAGGTCCATCACTAGGTCTAGATAGGCATGTCACTGCCCAAACTCATGGTAAAACCTGTTTTAAGTCAACAGTATTAACAAGTGAGGCTTTGGTGTTGGTGAGAGCACAAGCAAACCTCATGAGCTGTATTAGTTTCTTCCTAAAAGGAACTCCCGCAGAGCCGCCTGCAACTTTCTTCCAGCAAGCTGGTCACACGAAGTTGTAGATGCCACCTGGGAGAAACAGATCCTTGGCAGATTCCAAGTTGACTGGGACCTTGATTTTAGACTTTTAGCCACCACAACAGTGAGAAATTTCTGGTCTTTATAAGATGCAATCAATGGGATTTTGTTATTACAGTTTACATGGATTAAAACGGCCAAAAAGACATGGTGGCCTATACGAATTAGACTCAGTAGGGCCATAAAGCAGACAGATATGTGCAAGTAGTTTATATGATGTTGTTGTCTGCTCTAGGCAATTTCTCCCGCACTCAGGGATAAGTGGCCTGGAAGTCACGAAGTTGGGTCATTGCTACATTCCACAGGGATCACCGTGAAGCTCAACGGGGAAAAAAAAATCCATTCTAACACTAGGTGGCTCAGGGGTTAAGAGCATTGCCTGCTCTTCCAAAGGTCCTGAGTTCAATTCCCAGCAACCACATGGTGGCTCACAACCATCTGCAAAGAGGTCTGGCGCCCTCTTCTGGCCTTCAGGCATACACACAGAATATTGTATACATAATAAATAAATAAATATTAAAAAAAAAAAGAGTTGGGTACCATAACAGAATTATGTGGAACCTAGTGACAAGATTATCCTGTGACTTCTTTCTTAAAGAAACTAAGCAAGCCACCCTCAATTAAATGTTTCCTTCATAAGAGTTGCTGGTCATGGTCATAAGAGTGCATCAACAGTAAACACTAAGACACTATGGGAGGCCTGACCTTTTCTGAATAGAAATGGAGGAGTGAATGGAGAGGAATAGAGAAGTGGGGAGGGGAGGAGGGACTGGAGTCAGGATGCAAAATGAATAAATGAATGAATGAATAAAAAAAGATTCTTTAAGAGAGATTGAGGGTTCAAATTCCACTCCATTTCTACCACGCTATTTCATGAACATGCGTGTACTGAGTCCTCACAGTGCTTTAGGCACAGGTGACTAAAGAGAAGAATCAGCGTGTTGTTGCAATTAGCTTGAAATCCATTTGAGAGACAAGAAAACCCATAAGCATGTGGAAGCTGGTGAATCAAAATAAGATCCTCTTTCTCATAGGTTTGTGGCACTAGTGGCACCATTTAATTTCCCCAAGCTTTTGGCATCCCCATCAATGACATCACGCTTATGGACTAGACGAAAGACGACATCATCAGAAGAGGGAGGAGTTTTCAGTGTCTTCCCCCCCCCCGTAGGAAATGGCTGAACAGGAAAAGGAGAGAGAGGGAGGGAATGAGGGAGGGAAGGAGGGAGGGAAGGAGGGAGGGAGGGAGGGAGCGAAGGAGGGAGGGAGGTAGACAGGGAGGGAGGGAGGGAGGGAAGGAGGGAGGGAGGGAAGTAGACAGGGAAGGAGGGAGGGAGGGAGGGAAGGAGGGAGGGAGGGAAGTAGACAGGGAAGAAGGGAGAGAGGGAGGGAGGGAGGTAGACAGGGAAGGAGGGAGGGAGGGAGGGAGGTAGACAGGGAGGGAGGGAAGGAGGGGGGAGGGAGGTAGACAGGGAAGGAGGGAGGTAGACAGAGAAGGAGGGATGGAGGGAGGTAGACAGGGAGGGAAGGAGGTAGACAGGGAGGGAGGGAGGAAGGATGGAGGGAGGGAGGGAGGGAGGGAGGGAGACAGGAAGGCAGGGAAGGAGGGTGGGAGGGAGGGAAGGAGGGAGGGAGGTAGACAGGGAAGGAGGTAGACAGGGAGGGAGGGAGGGAGGGGGGAGGGAGGGAGGGAGGGAGGGATGCCACTACAGCTGGCTGACTTCTAGGAGCGCTACTAAAGGAAAATGTGCACTAAAGTGGTGTGACTTTCTTTTTTTTTTTTTTTTTTTTTGGTTTTTTGAGACAGGGTTTCTCTGTGGTTTTGGAGCCTGTCCTGGAACTAGCTCTTGTAGACCAGGCTGGTCTTGAACTCACAGAGATCCACCTGCCTCTGCCTCCCAAGTGCTAGGATTAAAGGCGTGCGCCACCACCGCCCGGCAGTAGTGTGACTTTCTAAAATCAAAACTAGGATTATTGTCATGCTCATCCCCAAACCTACACTAAGCAGGCTTTGGTACCGAAAGAGAGAAGAAGTAAGTGATGGTTCATTTGCTGTTTACTGGCTGAAGGGGAAAGATTTCCTCTATTGGCTTAAACATGCCCTGAAATTTGAACTCTGTAACCCAAGGTAACTGTTTCTGTTACACCTTTTAAGACCGGCAACCAGAATGGGTTCTCTGAACGGAAATGAACCTTTGACTCACCCATCTGAATTTACTCCTTTCCAGAGAGTTGCGGCATTTGTAGAAAAATTGCGTTCAGATTGCAAGGACATGACAACCTTAAGTGTTTCGGCCAATTAACAACTTTTGTAACAGCAAAGACCATGCTCTGTGAAAAGAGGATTTTCTTTGGCAATTAAGTTTAAACAGCGTTTAAAGCCACTATTTCGAATCAATTAAATGTTCTTACTACATCTACTGCCTCCTTTACTGCTTCCTCTGATATTCTTGGTGAATCATTAAGTTAACAATTTGTGATCACTGAAAATACTTTATTTTTCATATTTTCAATATGTCACTGCACTTCAACTCAATATTCCAGTCCAAATAGCAGATCTCTTAATAAAGCACACAAGTAAGAGTAATTAACTTCCCTTTAGGGCAAAGATATCAACAATATGCTGCTGTGGACTAAACAATCAATTATTATTGAATTCCAGGCACCAGGCTAATATTTCCAGCTACGCAGGTCCTTGAGACTCAAGCTGCCCATTTTGCTTTTAACAAACAAGGTCAAAATCACGAATTGAAATACTGTGACTCTGAGAGCACACTTTACACCTCAGGAAAAAAAATGCAGAGGCACTGCGAACTGCTAAGTATCTTTCCAGTAGGCCTAAATATTAATAGACACATCAAAGATAGACAGATAGATCTATCCCTTGCAATCAAATCCTATTCTAGTTGTCTAGACTTTGGTGTGACATAAAATATAATTAAAACATTTATTAAGCTCTAACTCTGGGCTAGCCTGGGTGCAGAGGGAATACAAAGTATAAAGGAGAGAAAGGAGAACAAGCTGAAATAGAAAAATTTAGAGGACATAGGGTAAGGAATGAATTTGTAAGTTCTAGTTTGTCTAAATTCAATCAGGCGATGCCTTCCGCTTCAAAAGATGTGGAGAGAACACGAGTAGACTATAGACAAAGTGTTTAATTTAGTTTGGGACACATTGAAATCTGAGATGATGGAACACCCAGAGATGGTCAGAAACACAGACTGTGAGCTCAGTTGTGGTGTCCAGGCTGAAATGAAGAAAAGGAGATTGGCCTGAATTTCGGAGCAGCACAAGAGTCAACATGGGAGGAGATTCGGGCAGTGATCAGAGAAGTAGAACCATGGAACAGGCGAGGCACACATAAAAGACGGGAAAGACTAAAGACCAAAGCGACGCATCACCTTCAATGAGTAGAGCAACGTGAAGACATCAAGGAAGTCTTCAATATCACTAAACTCAGAATCAGGGCACGCTGGTGGTCTTTGCTGGAAGACTTTCAATGGAATGGCAGCTAGGGGAGACAAAGAGTCATAGCCAACATTCAATCATAATCATTTGAATATTACCTGGGAACACCAACTGAGCGCTGGAGATTAGAAAGTAAGAGCTGTGCATTTGCAACATTAAGAAAATGAGAAGAGAGAAAGTAGGAAATTTGAATAACGAGAACCCAGGAATATATCTTCAGCTGAGAATTTGTGGAGTGAGAGGAGGAGAAGAAAGCTGCATTTTGGGAAAAGAGAAGACTGTGAGTAGAGATAAAGGCAGAAGATTGATGGCCAGGGTTGAGAGGCCAGATAAGGCTGGGACACATAAGTTTGTCACATAGCGAACCACAGTTACGCAGCCTTTTCTGTCCCACAATGTCAGCCGCATGAATGGAGGTGTGAAGACCAGAGAATGTCAGCTGGAGTTAAGAGTGAAGGGTGCCAATCTGTGAGGCTAAAGTTTCAGGGGAGACAGATAGTTGGGGGACCTGGCGATATTAGGGAAACAGATGTCCAAAGAAAACAATCAAAGACATTCTGACATACAGAGAGGGTGGATGAGGTTGGAAGAATTTGTTAATATTAATTCAAGGTCAATGGTTAGAAAAATGTGGGAACATGGGATATGTGAAGGAAAGAACCAAACAAAATTCAGAGTCATTTAGTGTCTTAACAGACGGATTCCCCAAAGAGACAAGAAGAGAGACACAATGTTAAATATTCCAAGTCACACCAAATAATTTCTAAAGGTATCTCTCATATCTGAAAGTAAGAGATCACTACCACATCAATAAAGTATGGCTAGTTTTGATAACTTGGGAAATATTCAACCTTAAGAAGGAAAATGAAAAGACTAAAAACCAGAAGCCCTCCAAATGTAGAAAGGTGTGTGGCTAACTGATTGACTGAGACAAACGAGACACTCTAAGTAGGGCATTTGGGCAAAGACAAGGTCAGCAGTCATAGTGCAAATGACATGCACTGACACAAACAGTCCCTTGATCAAATTTGTTACGATTCACAATTGTATTCACTCAAAATGCTTATGCCTCCTGTGAATAATTTCATTCCATTTGAGATATATGTCCTATCAGTAAATTTGATATGTGGGTGTTTATTCTGCTTGAGGGTGGGAAGAACATGATTCATATAACTTAGTAACAGGGAATATGAATGAATGAAGAAAATTAGCTTCTATGTGGCTTTCCTATTCTTGTAAACTCTAGGATTTGTGACTCTTAAGAGAACTCTTCCTGAGACAGATTTATGTCACAGTCTAATTTTTGTTCATACAGATGCATGGGTCTTACCATATTTAACCTTTAATAATTGAGTGTTGGGTGCCACTGACATGAAGCTAGACATCAAAAATTAGACGTCCACAGTTAGACAAAGTTAGATGCTCAGGTGATGACCCAGTTCCTGGCTCTGTATTGCCAGAGTATTATACAAAAGCCTATCAAGGTTTCCACTTTAGGGCTGATCAATTGATCATACTGATGAAAAGTCCCAATCTCCACCAAATATGTTGTGGATTAGAGATTTCAGTTTCTTATTTCTAACTCAGCATTAAACATGATGTCATGTAAAAATGTAAAATGTAAAAATGGGATGAATACGGTCCTGTACACGGCATAACTTGAAATAACTGAAGGAGCAAGGCTGAACAGAAAGGATGATCTTGTCACAAAATGATGAGGACAGACAGCAGCTGCGTGTTCTGCCTCTTCCGCTTCCAGACACACGGAATTATTTCTGAGCTGACTTAGCGCCCCATACCTGGTGGTTTGAGGTTGCAAGCATGAAGGAGCCCTTGAACAGTGCCACGGGGCAGAAAGACATGGGCACTGCCATTAGGAGCTATGGTGAAATAGGGGGACACTATTATCAGAATAATGCAGGTGGCAGATCTCCTTCTTCCAGTCAGAGCACCATTGTCTAAGCCTTTCTAGTCATTGTGGGTATGGGAACAGTGACTGTATGCAGTGGTAACACAGTTTCTGTATGGTCAGGGCACATGCGTTCAACTCTACAACTCCACTGACAAGAAACATCTACTGATGGTGAGTCACTGTCCTTGGTGCTTAAGTATGAAAAGTCACAAGAAAGGTAGTTGTAGAAGTGTGTGTGTGTTTGTGTGTGTGTGTGTGGTGTGTGCGCGTGAAGCAATGCAGTATGTTCAATGCACTTACACAAACACACACTGAAGTCCCAAATCCACCCCTTTGGAAGAGGGAGCTGTATGTAGAGAGCTTCAACTACAAGTAGTCACTGAAGCCATGAGGTGGGCATGGCGGATGATGAGGTTACAAATCCTCCATGTTTATAGACTTAACTGCTTGCTTCAAGTCTATTCCTAGCTCACTATGTAATCCTGAGTTCTGTTTTTCCTTGAAGTCTTAAAAACACAATTGCTGAGCAAACACTGTATCATTGGGATTAACTGCAAAATCAGAGGGCTGGGCTTCTAGGTCCAATACTTCTTCCTTCTAAGATTTCTTTAATGCCTGTATCTGAAAAATGGTCCTAGGAAGACCATTACCTCCGATGCTCTGGGACTTTTCAGTATAAGGGTGGTATTTAGTTTTGTAAGTTATAAAAGTTGGACATGGATAGATAAGACCAGCCATAAACAATAGTTCCCTCGTGCTATGAATTCCCCCATTCTACATCATAGTTGAAGGCATACAAATCCAAACAGGAAATTACCACCAACTGCTAAGCACCCAGACAGGTCACCCCAACTTTTGGTTGCTCTCCCCTTAAAATGATCACAGCTATAGGCAGGGGAAACAAGGGGCAACTACTTTCAGAGCCTCACGTTTTTAAAGGACACTTGCTGAGTTAACTCATTTGCACGCAGATCAGTTTATCCAAAAGTGGAATCATTTATAAAAACTTTCACTGAAGCTATTTGTCCAGCTGCATCCAATTTTAGGGATTACCAACATCATGTCACTGTTGGCCTCACATTATATTCCGGCAGTGTGGGGCATGAGCCAATCTTGATGCTACACACAGGCCTCATCTGAGACTTAGGTCTGGTTTTATCTCCAAAGCGGGGCTTCAAAAATCAGCCGCCACTTTTTACAGCTGAAAATTTATGAGCCACATAGCACAGCCGAGAGGAACACAACACAAAATCACAGCGCTGTCCTGGTGATAACCAGCAGCACCTGTTATACCAAACATTGGCCATGGCACTGAAGTTGGGCATAAATTTTAAGTTTGTTGCTTAGACACACATTTCAGGAAAACAGTTTAGATGATCAACAGGAAACAAAAATATGTTTTCATCTTATGTTGGATACATTTTAAAATAGGAAAGATGAATCATATTTAACAAATGAGTAGCTACTGACTTGGGAAAATAATTAATATCCCAGTAAGCAACAGATTTCTCTACTGATACCTATTACTCGAGATAAAATAAACAAGGGCCAATTTCCCATTACACACAGAGAATGGAGATGGGGTGGGCTCCAATACCTGGCTTTGTGTCTGGAAACAAACATGCCCATTACACACATAAACCTTAAAATTTTCCATAGTGTGATGAATTTCAAAGACTAGGGGGGAGCTGATATGTGTGTTTAATATAAAACAAATAAAACAATCAAACAGTATTCTCTAATTCTGTGGCATGGGCAGATTTTTGGCTAAGCCTTGTGCTTAATGATATTGAGAATTCAAGTTTAATTCTATGATGTCATTATTAAGGCGGAGCCAACCATTCTCTCATTTCTGAAAAGCACATCTCTGCTGTGACTCCAAACTTTGCAAAGCTGGACAAACAGACCATGAGCAACAGCTACAGAACTCCTCTCTCTGTAAAACAAAAGCTTTGTCTGTAAGTTGTGTCCCCTTTGGCCACTTCATTATTCCTGCTAGTGAGCTGGTTTAGAGGCTTGTATGATCAGGCCTGACTTTGAGTTTATATTTCTTCCATTCCTAATCTACTATGCCTAGGAAGAGATGCATTCTCAATTTCAAACCACTGGCTTTCCAAATAATCATTAAGAAAATAACCCATTCAGAAGATGAGGAAGAGGAGGAGAAAAAGAAATAAGCATTTCTTATTTATGCTATTTAAAATATGATTAAAGAATGCATTCATCCTTAACTCATAAAACTATAGAATCAAAGAATTTTTATAACATACATCTGCATAGGTTTAGTATTTAAAATGAACCTAAATTTTATTTTTATGAATCTTTAGGCATAGCTGATATTCAGTTTTAATCAACAGATTCAAATAGCTGGATTCTATGGATGAGTTCTTCAAGGATTCTTTTTGACTTTGAGATTATGTAATAGTTGAGAGAGCAGAACAGAATTCTATCACTTCTATTACAGATTCAAAATTGCCAATGCGATTGGGTCCCCGCCCACACCCCAACTTCAGAGTGAGTTAGGTGGGGGAAGCCTGTGTGTAGTACTTGTATGATTCCTTCTAAGCAGGATTCAACTCTTAAGGGAAAGTGGAGACAGGGAATGGTAAATAGACAAGAGGCTAAATGAAAATACCATCTGCCTAAACATGCCCCCTCCGTATCCTCTTTGTGTAGCTGTGTGGGCTGTGCGCAGTTTTGAGAAACGTGGGCTATTGGCTAGACTCCTAAGTAAACCCGCTGTCCTGGGCCTTCAGGGTACTGCACCAGGACCCTGCAGCAGGAGCTTGTACCCCGTTGAACAAATGAGACACTGAGCAGCATAAAGACCCTGTGGATTCATCTTAGGCCACCGTTGCTCAGCCTCATTAAGATTTCCATCTTTAGAAGGAAGGGGTTTTCGTGAAAAACACATAGTAGTTTTTAGCTCTGGCACTTCTTGCTATTAAATGAAAATAATCATATTTTCAAACTAAAAAACAATCCTACACTACCAGATCAAAATTAACCAGTATAAGCTTTGTTTCTGGGTCTAATCCTTTCTCACTCCAGGAACTCTGGGCAGCTTGGGTGTCCTGGAGACCTTATAGTGTAGACATCCCCTTTAACTTCCCATCCACCTTGTGTGGTTGCTACTTCACTCTCCTGGTCTCTGACCAGTGGCTCCTCCCTACATCATGACCTCTGGACAAATTACAGATTCCCAAGTGCTGATCCTGGCCTGCATGATGTGTCGAAGCCTAAACCAATCCCCAAAGGATGAACAGTGCATACTACAATCAAGACAGATTTGATCAATCAATAATGACAGAATTATAGCAGAAACAGCAGTATTTTAAATATGAAGACAGCTCTTTTCCAAAGCAGAAAAGCAGTTTCTAGGAAAACAATAAGATGCCCACCACACCATACCAACAGAGAACATTAAAGCAAGCTTTTCATTTTTCATTAAACACATGAAAAGCTTGGTCATCTTTCAGTAATAAACATAAAAAAGGAATTAAAAAAAAGGAATGAATTTTTTTTTTAAAAAAAAAATGCCACATGGGATATGGGCCCAATATGGGCAATCTTTTGAGTTTGTATAGTTAAGACCAAAATAGCACCGAAGGAGTCACTCACCTCCATATGCCATATGTTCCATCAGTGACTAGAGAACGCAGGCAGAGAGAAGACACGGAATCTGAGCGCACTACGTTCACTACAATCTAGAGTTATTTGGGTGGGAATAAAGACTTTACTTGTAATGCTTTATCAGACTATGCCAGCAACCGACCATGTAATTTAGCACCTGTGTAGAAGAAGCATTGCTTTCAACATTGTTTCTTCCTTGCCTGGAATCGAGGATGTTCACATCGGAAAGTTTTAACTAAAGTTGCCTGTCCTCCTTACGGTAGGATGCCGGGGAAAGGTTTTCTACGCCAGACAACAGACCTTATAACCAAACTCGGGCTAATTCTATTATTCTCAGAGTAACTGCGCATGCCCCACAGATGTAGTCAGTGACAAAGCAGCTGGATTTGCAAAGCACAGGACAGATGGGAAGTGACGCAGAATGTAGGTCTTTGACTCACTGATAATCAGTCATCAATATCACCTATAAATAAAACATATTGAATTAACTTATAATTTGAAATTAGTAGTTAGATGACTCAGAATTAAAAATAAATTATTATGGAAAGTATCCCATTCATATGTATATAAAACTTAGATCATAAGTATTAGCAAAAGCCAAACTGTACATACAGGGCATCAGACAGGAGAATGAGACCCAGGAACAGAATACTTTCTCATCCCAGTTTCGTGATGATCACATATTCAGTTGGGTCTTCACAAATCACTTAACTTGCTGTGTGTTTGAGTTATTTATCATCAAAGAAATATACAGGTCAAACAACACAGATTCTAAAGTACCTTCAAGTTTAGTATTCCTTTAAATTATTTCATGCAGAAAGAAATACAGCTCAGGATAATAAAGCTGGTGATATAAAATACCCAACAAATGGAATATGCCAGCCAATCAATTTTCAGTCAAACAAATGCACTGCAGATGGAAAGCAATTCTTTCAAAAGAAAAATGAAGGGGACGGTAATAAAACAGGCAAAATGCCTCCACCACGTAACCAAGCCTGTTTCTTTATAATTGTTGTTTCTTTAAATCCTCCAGGGACTTCTTGAGTCAAACCAAGTGCAGCGAAGGCTTGAATCATCCAGGATCTTACACCCAAGGCCTGTCAGTTTGATGATCCCTGTCTCTTCTACAGAAACAAATGGCCACTGTGTGTCAGCACTGAAGATGGAAAGGGGGCTAAGCTTTCTTGCCCCCCCTCCACTCCTCATTCCTCCCCTACCGGCCAAGGAACCCAAGCACACTACTTATTCAGCTTCTGCACGTATTATAGTAGGGGCTAAGCATCTTTTCAAAGTATATGTCACAATTCTCAATCTATCCTTCTGGCATATTTATCAAGAGAGAGAACAGAGGACAGTGGTTCAGTGGGGACAGGGAATTGTTACATCGATTTACAGAATAAACAAATAATAGATAAATGAAAATTAATCACCCACATCACTGCCCAAAAATGCCCTCACTGTAAGCACCCTCCACCAAGCTTGCTTTATGCCCTAAGAAGAATAATACACAGTACTTTTTCAATTAAATAAAAGTAATATATTAAATATTCTTAAAATGAAGCCTAAGTTACCTGAGCGGGACTTTCAAATGCATATACCACTTTAAAATAACTCAGCTATAATGTTTTAATATACACACATGTACACCCCTCCTGAGAATTACAGCTTAGCATAAGCAAACAGCAACAAATGAAAATAATTTGTTGATACAAATGGTCTTTCTTTGAAAGACAGCTGTGTTCTCCTCCTCACCCCGGTTCACTCGAAGTGACCTCAGGGGGAAAGGCTAAGGGTCACTGCAGACTGCCAGCTACTGTTTTCATACACAGCTCTGGAGTCGTTACCGTGGAGGAGCTCATACCTAGTGCAATACCATAATGCACCGGCAAAAGGTGCCAGGGCTGTGGTTGGGAAGAGACAAACAGCAATAATTCAGCAAAATAGATTGTGGCCAGTCAGGACTTTTATCACAGCCAAGAGCGATCCAAAAAGAAAGGAGATGACACATTATCTGCTTTATACCTTGAATATTATCCACTGTGAATTAAGAAATCATGTAACAACAGAAGTAGACATTTAAATCTGTATGACAGATAAAAAAAGCCTGACTAGTAAGAGCCTTAAAAACTCACAATAATCCAATATTTAGCGGGGGGATAGGTAGTGAGCATAATAAAACTGCATTTTAGGGTCCAGCTCTAGTCTAGATTTATGATAGGTTTGTAATCCACTCAGGCTTTTGTCGGGGGGCGGGGGGAACACTCGATGAATCATCTATGCAAGAATTTCAAGAGAAGGCAGTGCTCCCTGGTAGGTGCAATTTAAACAAGATCTCTAAGATTTAGCAATATATTTAGACCTCTGCTGGAATATCAAAACTCTCCCAAGTTCCTTAATAGTCAATGATAAATCATGGTTTTAAATAAAAGGAACACCCTTTCTGAAAGTTCCTAATCAAAATGAATTCACTAGCGAATTAGATAGTCCCTTTAAGATAGTCAAGGAGATTATTTGGTTTAAACAGCAGATAGAATCCTTTGTCTAATTCTTTATCTAAGTCACTATCGCGATAGCTACCTTTAGTACCAGTTCTTCAAGAGGCTGGAGCAGAGAGTGCAGTACTGGAGATAGCACTGAGCAATAGAGCAAGATGCTGGAGCTCCTGCCTCCCTCCCTGACTACCACTGTTTTGTTTTTTGTTTTACCTGAATTGATATAAAAATTGAAATATAAAATTATAATTTTGTACTTAGAAAAATCCTTAGATTTTAAGACACCCTGTGTCACATTTTATGAACTAAATTCCGGAAGTATGTGGTGATTTGCCTAAGGCTTCTGTCTTGTTTGCTTAAATTCCAACTCTAGAATGAGGAGAGAATGGATAAGTGACAAAGGCAGTTTTGTATACATTATTTCATTCTGCCTCTTGTACATAGTTGCATATGTTGATTCTAAAAAATGTGAAAAGATTTTTCTTAAAAACATAAAACAAAACAAAGCAATCAGTCTATTACTGTTAAAACCCAGTTCTGACAGGGTTGTAGAGAAACCAGCCATTTCTAGGACAATCATTATACCACAGCATCTGGTCCTGGTAGCATCTTAATTTTGTCTTTGGCATTTAATATGATAGCTGAGGGGCATCTAAAATAAAGGAAAAGATCATAAACGTCTCATTTATATCCCAGAAAAGAATAAACACTACTTAGAATAAAATAAAGTATTAGAAAACCCTTGAAAGAGAGAGAAGAATTTGGGGTGTATTTTCTGGGAATCCCTTATTAACTCAATTTTCCATTATCAGATGATCAATTTCTTATGATGAACTAATAGAAAACTTACATGGCAGAGTTAAGTTTCAGAAAAGGAAAGAAAAACACTGGAGACAAAGAATAATGATTTTTTTTAAATCAATGGCATCATTAAATAAGACATAAATATCATCAATAAATTCTACCACACTCTCAGCCTTAATATAAATGGAATTTCTCCACATGTGATGAGATACAAGGGGTATAAACTTCCAAATTATACCAAAGACTAGTTAAAATAGATACACAGTGGATGTAATTAAATTTGGCTGCATTACCCATCTGAGAAGATTAGCTTTAAGAGTCAGGCTTGCTGTGTACACTTTACTATAGCAGTTAAATACAAGTGGAATCTCCTCTGTTCAGCCCAAAGATGTCCCATGAGGTCACTGCACTATGTGATGGGTCTTCTGCAAAATCTCAGACTATTTAATATTTCATGAAATGCCAAACGCCAGACGTCAGTTCACTCTAACACATTCCATTCAAGATGTAGAATTTTGAAGTTGGGGACCCAAGAGCCAGCTAAGTCTACAAGTTTTCAAGTGCATCACATAAAGAAAGGGTGCTTCCCGAAAAACAAGCGAGCAAGCAAACAAAAACACCACTGGATCTTATTTTCCGGTGGAAAGGCAAACACTCAGGCCGGTTAGCATCTCATTCTTAGAGCAACCATGAAGAATCTGATAAAGCATGATTTTCCCCGAGTTTTTCTCTGAACTTAAAGATAACGATTATTACCCTCATCATACTCTCTTTCTAGTCTATTCCTGGAAAGCACTTTTCCTGCTGATGTGTTTTTTTTTTCTTTCAACAAATTTATTTAAAAAAAAAAACTCAGCAAAACACGTAGAATGCAGGCATTTGAGAGATTTTGTTTGAGTCAATTTGTAGACACATTCATCACAACAGAAATCACAGAGGGTGTGAGTTAGGCTCTAGACTCCCTGTGTATTGACTGCAAGAAATGTCTTCAAGGAATAGCAGGCCAAGCGGTGTTCTTCAGCTCCCCCACCCCACTTCCTACATTTCAGAATTACTTCTCATGCAAGCTGGCAGTATATTTTTTTATGTGTGCCACAAATCCTAGTTAAATTTGAGAATACATCAAGGAAGCTAAATTTAGGAAACATAGACTGTCACTACATTAGAATAGATTATTCATGAAAAAGCACAATAACATGGAAACAGCTCTGAAACTCGGAGAACACTCTGTAAAAACATTAATAGCAATACAGTTCAGGCAAATATCAAAGAATTACAATTAGCATTATTGTGTTATTGCCACTACCTAAGTTTTCAGCCCTCAGCCTTCATCAATCACAGTGGGTTTGGTCATGTGGAAATAATTCCCATGGCTTTCACTGCCACAGAAATTGGGATCTAAATTATTTATTAGTTAATGCTCAAAGGGTAGAAATGGAATACATTCATGGTTATACTTCACAGGGTAGAAGAAAAAAATAGGCTTCAGGTACAAGTTCATAAAGATTCTTGCTCAAGAAGACAAGAAATAATTTTAAATTTTTAAAATGTAGATCACACATAGCTGTCATCTCCCTCCCCTTCATTTGGGCACATAAACTCAGTGATTTTGGCAAGGAGATGCTTTCTCTCCACACCCTGAGGCATTTCTGGATTTTAAATCTATTGGGACCTGTCTAAGCCTCACCAGGAACTCAAAGCACTGGCAGGTACAAGAAAATTTCTAGTTCTCTATTTTAAAGTCAATTTACAAATGTCTTTATGTGGGTATTTTTTTATTCTACAGGTATTGCTGCTGCTAGCTGACAGCAAACAAGTTCCCCTAACCTAATAACAAAATTATGAACATGCATCAAAGAAAAGCATTTCAACTTCCTTGTACAAAAAGCACGTTTCATCACAGATAACTGTCCAGAAGTCGGGACTGTGAGCGTTAATCATGAACACCAACTCCAATATAGACAATTACTTTCAAACAAGCCAACCTTCTCTGTCTTGAAAGGAAGAAAAATACACACACATATTGGAAAAATAACAACTACAATAGAACATATTCTAGCCACCTACACGACAGATTTTTTTAACAGCTGCTTAAAATAAGAGAATCAATTACATCTACAATATTAACCTGTGTGCAGACCCGGACTGGCAATAGCGTCCAGACCTGATGTGGTGGCGATATTCACAACAAATCAAGCACATCACACAACACCACCTGGTAAATCTTTTGCATCCAAGAGTAAAGAAACATGCAAGGTTAATTGTTAGCCCTGGCATGTGAGGACCAGAAGACGAGGGTGGAGGGAAGCGCTTACTTCGAAAATGCTCGGAAGCGTAGTAATAGACATCCTCATAGCCCTCTTGGTAATCCTCTTCCGGACGGTACTTTTTCCCTTTTCTTCTCCTAGATCTCCGAATCTGTTTGACGAATCCCAGGAAGCGGTCCATGCCTGGCTCCCGGGGAGGCGCTGCGCAGCCAGCAGCAAAGCGGACAGCTCAGCTGCTCTGCAAGTCGGTGGAGCATGAATGACCCTCAGGAAGCCCGGGGACCTGGACACATTACCCTCCAGCCTTGCTCCTCCTGCCCATCAGGGCCGAGAGTTGAGCTGCAGAAGGGGAAAACATAACCGCGATCTGGGAGTACCTTGATGAGACCTTCTCATTTAGCCCAAGAAACTGTCAGATCTGCTGTTTTTTCTTTAAGGATGGGTGGGGCAAAGATGATAATAAAAGTAAGATAATAATAATTAAAGAGAAAACAAACAGCGAAGCTGTGGGCTTCAACTTGTTTTCACACCAAACAAAAGTTGAGGATTTTCAGCTGAAGCAAGAGGCATCCCAGCACTAAAATGTAACTACCCGACACCTCCATCACCAGGGCGGGTGGGGAAGCTCGTTAGTCACTGGACTGAACCAAAGCTAGGGACGGGCTTGGCTTTCCCCAGCAGCCAATTCTTCCCACTCGTATTAACATTCCTATGCTCAAAGCTCAGCAGGCACGTGAAAACTTCCTAGAAAGCTACAGTTTGGGAAAAGAGAGGCTGGTTAACTCTTTGCGCTCTTGGCAAGCCACTCTAGGGATCTGGGAAGTGGTTTCATCCATATGCACAGCCCTCTTGCTGACTGAGTGTGCTGTATGTGTTAATTGGAGCAGCAGGGGGAAGGCTCAGCAGCTGCTTTCAAAGGACAAATTTACCCCACTGGGCATTAATGTATTCCAATCGCTGTTTGATCTAAATATTAAAATGTGCTTCTCAGAGAAGCTTCTCACAGGCTTAGTAACAGCGCTCCACAATCTGCAAAGAAAGGAAACTGCATGCTTTTCAGAGGAGCGGAGCACAAATAATCCAACTTTGAGTGCATGAAATTCAAGTAGAACTCAGGCTGAGCGGTCACGCTGTTTAACAATAAAAGAAGCTATTTAAAGGACAAGCGAAACTGAATTAAAAGAAGAACGTTTTTAAAATGTGTCTATACCTTGTTTATGTTAATCTTTAAGAATCACAAACAATTTAAAAAACAACAACGACAAAACCCAAAACCTCTGGCTATCAAAAATACGTGAGGTCAAAGGGCAGAAACCCGCTAGAGGTGAACTGAGTAAGCAGGAATCCTATGTAACCATCCCCACTCCAGGCTCTTTTTCATGGATCTCTACACAGATGGGGATTTCTAACACCAGGAACAAGCCCTCAACTCACAGCCTAATTCATCATGCATGTCAGCATATTACCTAGGAAAGTAATGATATTCCACAGCCCCTTGTTTCCAGAAATGTAATTTAGAGAAATGTGTCTGACTGAATGATGGTTGTTCAATAACAATATCATAACAAGTTTGCACAGGCGTCCCGGGGGAGCTGGCTGTGCTCACAATACCTGTTGTTTGGTGCACAGGCAACCCGTCTCTTTTCTACACTGAGGCAGATCTCTGTTTTCAGCTATAGACTGCTCATGATGAAGTAGGGACAATTTTATTGAGGAAGTCAAATATTTACTAACCAAGAGCATTTCAGCTCTGAAGTGTGTGGAGTTACATTCAACAGTTCCATGAAATCCCCCGTGCTCGGAGGTTTCTCATTTTGTGTGCTGGAGGAGAGGGCTTGCGGAAAAAATACAAACTTAATGATGCTGACAAAAAGATGCTATAAAATGTGTCATGAGCATCTTTTAAACACCAACAAAATTCACTGTCCTTAGGTCCTGAGTCCTTTCGTTATTATTGTGCCTTCCTCAACCAAAACAAACCAGAACAATTAAAAACAATTAAGCAGAATCTTGAAGATCTGGAGTCTAGACTTTGAATAACAAACAGTAAATGAGTGGCAATAACAGCACATGGCCTCTTCAGTCAGCCAAAGAGCATGCTCACAAGGGTTTGCAGCCCTCCATGGAAAAGAAAAGAAGGTTCAAACCATTTCCATGGCTCCAGGTTATCAACTCAACACTGTAGGGCCAGCGAATAGAACACAATTTGGTACTAATTTAGAGATTATCTTGCCTGCTCAAAAGCTACTTGCATAAAAATCCAAGTCTTTTCTATGTGATTGTTCTTGAAATAGAGTGTGCTGGAGAGGTTCGTGTCAACTTGACACAAACTAGTCATCTGAGGGAAGCTCAATTGAGAAAAAGCCTCCATCGGATCAGGCTGTAGGCGAGCGCGCAGGCGCTTTCTTAACTGGTGACTGCTGAGGGCGGACAGCAGAGTCCTGACAGTGGTTTCATGGTTTTAGAGTTCTGGATGCATTTCAGGCTCCACCTCAAAGTTTTCCTGTCTCGCACTCGAAGACCAAGGCTGACGTTTATAGTAGTCCTGGACAACTGTCAAGTTAGTGAAACGTGGCTGTGTTCTTCTCAGGAAGGCGGTACATCTCCACAGAAACAGCCCCACCCTGCAGCTCCAAGAAGGCAGCACAGGTCTTGTCACTCCAGCCAGTGGTCCTCCCTGATGCCTGCCTCCACAGGATGAGCGCAGAGGCTGCTAACAGCAACTGTGGGGACAGTCATCTCCCACAGTCACGCTTGATTTGGCTTAGCTGAGTGTTTGGCGTTTGTTTTACTTAAAACTGGGTCAACATATGAAAGTCAGACGATTACACAAAATAAGCAGGTATTCAATGTTTTCCTTAAAGTATGGGAAGACCTCGTAGCTCTGGACCCAGTTCCATATAGTTACTGTAGAGAAGAGCTGAGAAAGACTGTCACCCACCAATAACTCTCTGCTTCTCACTATCTATAGCCCTTTCTCCCAGACTCAAACCTCTCACTCAGTCACCTCTGGGCCCTGCAGGCATTTGTGCCTGTGGGACATGGTGGGGATCTATTTGAGTAGCTAGTTCCCAAACACTAACTACTTGTAAAGCAATGGCAACACACTTCTCTCCTGTAGAGAAAGCTAACTATTAACAAGTGGGCTTTAGTGGAGCTAAAGGGTCACTAAAGCGTAGTATTAAATTCCTAAGACAAAAAAAAAAAAAGTGTTCTAGCCGGGCGGTGGTGGCGCACGCCTTTAATCCCAGCACTCGGGAGGCAGAGGCAGGCGGATCTCTGGGAGTTCGAGGCCAGCCTGGTCTACAAGAGCTAGTTCCGGGACGGGCACCAAAGCTACAGAGAAACCCTGTCTCGAAAAACCAAAAAGAAAAGAAAAGAAAAAAAAAAAGTGTTCTCATGAGAAAACCAAACAGCTTGAATTATTCAACAAAATGTACTTCAACCAAGGATAGCTAATACATATTAACATACACACAGACACACACACAAACACACACAGACACACACATACAGAGAGAGAGAGAGAGAGAGAGAGAGAGAGAGAGAGAGAGAGAGAGAGAGAGAGAGAGAAGTGCTCATTATTTTCCTCCTGGGAAGTAGGCAATTGACTATAAAGCACTTGTATGGTTTCTATATTCTTCTGAATTAGGTTCCCCATCTGCTTTCATTAAAAGAGTAGGCCAACTATTAAGTCTTTAACCTACAAAATCTCCTAAGTTGCTTATTAAAGGATATCCTTCCTTGCACATTTACATTAAATGATGGTTAGAGTATCTTCTAAGATGTATTATGGAACACACAGTCTATCTGACAAATATTTAACATGCTAAAAAATCTAGCCCTTTGAGATGCTGAGGTGTCTGCATGTAAGGTCAAGAACTACAGACCCCAGGACAGACACTGCACCACCCTGGAGAGGGCCGAGCAGGAGGGAGGAAGGACCACAGTCCTGGGACCCCAGGACAGACACCGCGCCACCTTGGAGAGGGCAGCACGGGAGAGAGGAAATACTCATCTTCAGGAGTGATGACATGGCATTCTCACCACTGAAACAAGCTTTATAGTGGAAGTGATTTATCTCATGCTCTTTGCTAAATGAAATCCATAGATTATGTGTCTCATGCATACATAATTTTAACATAAAACACCTTAATAATGTTCTATTTAAATATCTTTAGCAGTATTGAGTAAGTGCATTTAAGGGTCTGACTACAATAGAAGACGAAGTTTTATCTTTGCAATCACTTATAGTATTATTTTTAATTTAAGATGTGATCAAAAACCACTCCATGCATCAAATAGTAAATAAGATGGTAACAAAATGAACACCAGAATAAATGTCTGTATGGTCCTTGTGCATCAAAGCTGCAAACAGTATGACAATGTGCCTCTATAACCATGTTAGACTCATGAACTGAAATAATTAGGAACAAATTTTGTCTTACAAACATATTTATCATATGGAGATGTGAGAGCTGAGCTGAACACAGAACAAATTTCTGGTTTGTAAACATTTTTTTTTAACCTAACTTCAGTACTGTTTGCACGGTGGGCTACTGTCTCTAACGTGCTGGCAAACTCTATTTATACTACACCCTGTTCAGCACTATGTCAAGCCAATACATGGGGGGAAAGATGAACAAGCAAACAAAAAAGAAAAGAACACTTATTTTCAAAAAGCTTTTCCGAGTCATTCCTAAATGAATAGTTAATCTGATCCCATCTGATCACTTATTGTTGGGGTTGTTTATTAAATAATGCAGAGTCGGTACCTAAACAGTAATGTGAAGCAAATTTTCTGGTCTGTAAATCGAAGTGGATGAACTAAGCTAATTCATCCATCTGTGAGGTATTTCAAGGTCAACTCTCCACTGCCAACAAGATTTTAGTTAAAAAGACAGTGCAGGACAGTGCTTAGCATCTGAAACTGTTTGCTTACTGAGCGTGAAATGAAATTTAACTGTGGTATGTCTGCATTTGTAGATTTATTATGGCTGTTTAGACTTCTTGCAAAATGAAATGTCAGGCAGTCATTCTGAGGTTCTGACTATTTTAGGCTTCAAAGGTCTCACATGACTTTGAGGCTATTCTTTCAGTTTTTAAGCCTCACTTTTCCTTTGCATCCCCCACTTTGTAGAATTAACTAATATTTTTGTTTACTGCCTAGATATGAAATAAGCACAAGAGAGTGAAAATGAATGTTTAAAAATAATTTTCAAATTTGCCTTGTTTAACGTACTATCTTAACATGGTAAGAGCTTTAAAAAGATTCTATGTGTGGAAATTCACAGATTTTTCCCCATTGAAGGTATAAAATATATTATTAGGAGAAAGATTTAGACTAGAACGTCTGTTGCAGCTACAATATGGTATTGCATTCATACAAGATGCTTTCAAGTGATGAAAAACATACTGTTGGCTATGGAGTCTTTTAAGGTACTTGTGAAAGTTCACAAGGGGCATTTAAGCCCCATACAGTAGATCTAAAAATTGTCTAATGTCTTCTGATTCCTAGAAATCCATACATGCTCTCTGTCCCCACTTCTCCACGCCCCCTTCCTCTCCACAACTTGTCTTCCTAAATCACTTAGAGAGCAGGAAAAAAAATCTACCTTGAAATAGTACGATTTACTTATTTATTTGTTTTGGGGGTGATTATTTTTATCAAACTATGAAATTTCAAAAAATATTTTCTAATTGATTTATTTGACTATAGAAATATTTTCTTGTAGTCTGATGGGTTTTAGGGGGTTGTAAAGACTAGCCTAATTATATTTTTTAGTTTCTTCTAGGTGTTTCCCCATCTTTTTGAACTTTTTCTCTTGTAACCAGTTCTCAAACCCCTAACCTAGTCCTGTTAACAGCAATACTTTCTTTGTTTGTTATTAGATCTCTCCCGTGACATCTACATTTTAAGAACTTCTTGTCAAAAGTTCTCTATCTAAAATGACCAGGGTTCCTGCTTCTCCTCTCACTTTGCTGTTGAACTTCAGCTGCCTCGTCTATTTGGCTGCTTCCTTGTCATCCACTTAATTGCTCCTCACATGTATTGTAAATCAATATTTATTACACAGTGGGTGTACAACTGGAGACGGTGAGAAACACTAAACCATCCTTCTTGATGGTAGCTGTATGTACAAGTTAAGAGTTTAAATCCATTAATGGAAATGGGGCTTTTGGAATGTCTATGGCTTTAGGGGCTCACTTATTCACTCTATAAAGTATGTTTAGTGCCTCTGACATGTTATATCCTTGATCCATGCATGCTCTCACCAACCGTTACAATGCGTCCTATTTTAAAGCCCTGCTAGCTCATTTTGGTGTTTGACACACGTTTTAGGAAGACCCCTGTGGAATTAAATAGTATGCTTCCGTGAGCCATGAACAATGTGTGTTTGGCTCATGCTCAACCAGATCCATTCACTGGACAAGTGTTCACCATTTGTCAGGGATGCCAGGCACTGTCCCAGCAATGAAGACAGAGTCATGTGCAGAGGGCAGAGGGCAGAGCTCCCTGCCCTTGGGTGTCGCACACCTGATCAAGGGGCACATAACATATTGGGAAGCACAGCCTATGGTTCTGGAAGTGGTCCACAAGGTGACGATGACAGAACCTGACAGTGGGACATCTGGGAAGGCTTTCCAAGAGGAGAGAGAATTTCAGCAGAAGGTAAACAAGACAAAAACATTCAGCCACACAAAAGACTAAACAGCACACCCAGCAGGAACACACAAGAAAGACCAAGAGTCTGGCACTGGACCAGGGACAGGAAGAAAGTCACTACAGTGTAATGTAAGAAGCTACAGTGGCAGTCAGGAGTGCCTCAACCTGAACTCTACAGACTGGGGACAATGTTCTACATTAACGAGAGGCCCACAGAACACTCTCTGGAGTTTTAAGATAAATAGACCCGTGTCCTGATTTATCACTCATCACCTTATTTCCTTGAGAACAGGGTGTCTTGAGGCTATTCTTTCAGTTTTTAAGCATCACTATTTCTTTGCATCCCCCACTTTGTAGAATTAACTAATATTTTTGTTTACTTCCTAGATATGAAATAAGCACAAGAGAGTGAAAATGAATGTTTGAAAATAATTTTCAAATTTGCCTTGCTTAATGTACTATCTTAACATGGTAAGAGTCTCTCTGAGCGTGGCTGACAATGAGGGCTGACTGAGAAGCCAAGGACAATGGCACTGGGTTTTGATTCTACTGCATGTATTGCCTTTGCGGGAGCCTAGTCTGTTTGGATGCTCACCTTCCTAGACCTGGATGGAGGGGGGAGGACCTTGGACAAGATTTCTTTTCTCAGAAAAACAGAATTTTACCCGAGAGTTTGAGAAACAAGTTAGACCAAACCCTGAGTTGGAAGCCCCAGAATCCATGTAAAAAGCTGAGTATGTTTGCATATAAGTCTGTAACCCCAGCCTTGTGGAGGAGGGAGACAGAAGGATCTCTGTGGTTAATTGGCTCGTGGTTCCACAAGACACCCTGTTCTCAAGGAAATAAGGTGGTGAGTGATAAATCAGGAACCCATGTATTTCCCTGGCTCATGTGTACTTGTGCAATTATTCATGTCTGAACATATATATGGGCATAAAATAGAAGCCCATGATACATGATACACACAGACAACACCCCCCAAAAGGAATCTAAAGCTAGATATAGACTTTATACCTTTGATAAACATTGACTTGAAATAGATCATATACATAAATGCAGAATGCAAAGGAAAAGTGCAAAGCTACGAAGCAAAGATGGCATAAGAAAATCTTGATGACTTCATGATGATGACATTTATATCTAACATGTGAGGAGCAGCTCATGAAAACAAAACTGATAATCTGAACTTCACTGAAAATATGCTATATGCTGTGAAAAGATCATCTGTGCACAAAATGAAGACATGCAAAACACAATCACAGGCTATTATATAAAATATGCAAAAGAGCTTGAAAAAGTCAAGAGTCAGAAAATGTGCAACTTGATGTTTGAGATAGATGTAAAACCCCTGAATATATAAATCAGCAAGGAAGAATCCAGAGACAACAAACACACACATGCAAAGATGCTCGGCATGACAGGAATTCAGGACAACGGAACAAGATACCACGAGTGCCTTCCAAACAACCGACAGTATCAGGCACCAATGAGAAGGTGCAGTGAGGGGGTTCTCGCTTGTTGCTGGTTAAATAGAAAAGGGTACAGCTACTGAAGACAATGCTTCAAATTTCTTATAGAACTAAACATATCTTTACTATTTGATCTCACAATCATTCTCCTTGGACATGCTCAAAGAAGTTGAACTTACATCTTCCACAAGAACCTGCACAGCTGGCCACTTATATCAGCTTCATGCATAATCAGAAAAGCTTGTAAGCAACCAAGATGCACATTGGTAGACAGGAGGATAACTGGTGGTACATCTACATGAATGGAATTGCAGTGAACCCTTGAAGAAATCAATCATTGGGAGACGTAAAACCAAAATGCCTGTGCTAAGTCACGGAAACCACTCTGGAAAGGCTACATGCTGACTGATTCCCACTGCATACCATTTATTCCACAGACAGTAAGAGGATTAGGCATTGCCAGAGGTTGGCAAGAAGGGAGATAAAAGGGTTGTTACACAGGGATTTTTATTTTTTTAGGGAGGTGGTAGGATTGTGAATGATACCATAATAACGGGCACTTGACGTAACATATTTACCAAAGTTTAGAAAAAACAGCAACAGTAAGAATGAGCTCTCATGTAAACCAACTGAACTTCAGGTGAGATGATGTCACTGTAGCCCCATCAGTCCTAGCAGGTGCCTCAGTTCTCTGAAGGATGCTGTCAGTGAAGGAGGATGTGCGTTTACTGATGCAAAAGAATATGCAAACTTTGTGGAAGTGTTTGCTGTTATTCTGCATCTGACCTGAACCTATAAACCACATTAAAGAAAACAGATTCAGCCTAGTCTTTCTCTAGCAGGGACAGAAAAACTATAGATCTTATAAAAGGAAATAAAATTGACTGAGAAATTTTGTTTTGGGAGCCAGGTATAATAGCATATATCTTTAATTCTAGCATTCAGGGGGTAGAGGCAGGTGGACCTCTGTGAGTTTGAGGCCAGCCTGGTTTACAAAAGCCAGTTCCAGGAGAGCTAGGGAAACCTTGTCTGTGTAATATCATTAGGACAGTGAAATGAGAGAAAAGATTACATCTCAGCAGATACACAGGATGCTTTAGATGATTAACTCCACAATATCTGCTATAATTTTATAGATGCCATGAGCACTCAATGCAGAACCACCAGGGAGGGCATACGCATGTGTGGCAGTTCTCCCTAGCATATGATATTCTGACTTAAAATCTGAAGGTAATTCTTTTACATTCTATTTGGAATTTTGTGGGTTAGGTTGAGTAAAAGTCAAACAACTCCTACCTGTAAAGACAAAACAAGCAAAACCAACAACACAGTTTTGTCAAAATGATACTTTAGTTTTTTGCAGCATTAAACTAGTTTCCCTAGAGATACTGAGGCAACAGTAATTAGAAAACACTCTCTTGCGCACACGTTCTCATTTTTCTGGCTTTGGAAAATGAATGAACCACTGTGACCATCAGTAACTGTCTTTCTCCCTTGTCCGGCAGAAGGAAATGGCTCACTGGGAAGCTGCAGGGCTGACTGTGAGATTTAGAACTCCATCACCAGGACGAGCGCACCCTGGGTTGCTTTAATCCACTGACAGAGCAGTGGAGCTGATGTAATCAGGTCGTGATTTAGGAGCCTTGAACACCAGACCCTTGGCCAATCACTTCAATCCACACACCTGATGATAATCATCTCTTACTTTGGAGCAAAATAGACGAGAGGAAGAGAGGCAAGTGACATGTCGCCACAAGTGTGTCTGAATATAGTAACCCAATTTATGTGTCTCATTTTGGTTTATTTTATGTGAAATTCAGAAAGTGTCACACAATTCGATTTTGTAGATAGATTAGAGAGACACAAAAGAGCCAAATGTGGTCTACAAAGCCCAGAGGCCATACCATGACTCGCACAGAGTGGACTAGCTAACGGAACGTAGCCATGTTCTCGTGAGTTCTTATTTTCACCTCGTGTTTCAAGGCCAATAAAACTGTACACTTTCTCAGCACATCTGTCAAGGGTGCAAAGACCAACTTATCATTCCGTCTAGAAAGCCAAAGCCAGTCATGCAGGACTTGTTCTCTCGCTGAAGAAAGCCTGAGATTCCTGCCAGCAGAGCCTGCAAGCTGCAGAGCCTTGCTCACCTCATCCAACCTGAAGAATTTCTGCTCATAAATGAAGGGATTGAACAGCACGTTGCCTTGTGTGTTTGGAAGAGCTACAGTGTTATATGTACTTCACTATATGTTCTTATATCTACTAAAACCATATCAACATTTCCTAGGGTATTAAGAGTATTGGAAAGGGTTTTCCTTTCTTTTGTTTTGATTTTTTATAATTATGCGTTCAATGGTACAAGCTAATAATGGTTCTCAAGTTGCCGCCTTTGTATTTGTTTTGGGAAATTAAAATTCCTTGAATTTGGAAATCTCTTGATTGCTATGTGGCTAAATTACCCCCAAAATATCAAGCCAAGTGATTTGTACATTAACATTTTCACTACAAAACAGATTGATCAATGATCATTTAAATCTTCTCTTGCCAAAGTATTAGTTTTGAGAAAATAACACCTCCATTAATGTTTATTTTCTCATCAGTTTTTAGTGTATTTATACTCTAGTGCCTAAGATGTCCCATATACATACAATGTAAATGATTTGCTACCTTTATTAATTTTTTAAGTTAGAGAAATTTAAGAAAAGCAATTTTGGAAATGTGGTATTTACACAAACATTACCTGCAATGCTTACGACCCTCCCTCCCATTCTCATCACAGACACCCACACATACAATGCACAATCTTTTTGCCATACTTGAACTGAAATTCTTATCTACTAGACCTTATGCAAGACAGAGCATCTAATGCCACCTTCATGCTGTCACACATCGAGTTTGATGATCCCCGGTGCCACCAGTGCTCACTCTGCTAATGGCTCTGTCCTTCCCAGGACTGCACACAGAAACACGCATCAACTGTCATAAGGACATGGCGTTCCATTCTTTGAACAAGCTCATTCGGTTTCAAATGTTAGTAGAATTAGGAATGATAAAATGTAACCATGACAAAGGTTCCTCAAGTAGGCTGGGACTTGAAAAAAAAAAAAAGTAGGTAAAGAAAGGTCCCTAAACCCAAGACATTTAGAATAAGGCGTTTTAATCCAGCAAAGAAATTCAGACACAATAGCAACAATCCACCACCACCGTAAACCCCAACAAGAATACGGCACAGTGCTTGAGGGGCAAACGAATGTTGTTACAGCTTAGATCTAAGGTAAGGCAAATCTGCCAGGGATGCAGCATTCGGCCAGCCATTCTTTGAATGATGTTTCACAGATACTGAGTACCACTGGGCTTTTCAGGGCTGTTTGTGAATAGACACAGGTCAGAAGATTTCATGGGACTTCGGCATCACAAGTGGCCACATGGGTCACGGGGCCCACACAGCTCCCTCTCTACCGAGTTGATGACCCTATGCCTGAGAGGCAGGAGTGGTTGCCACTTTTCTCCTTCAGTATAGCCAGCGATGAACAACACATTGTTTAGGCTTAAATCACTATGTTTAGTCTCTTTGGGAAGCACAGAAAAATCCCTTCATAACAGAAGTTGCAAGCCATACAGTAGTATAGAAACAGACAAGAAGTCTGAAGAAAAATGAACAAGAAGACAGAAGCACTTATTTTATTCTTTAGAAGAAAGGGCATTATTTTTAATTTTTGGAGATGCATACAAAAAGTTTACATTTTAACCTCCTTTGTTCATATTTGGCTTGAGTGGCCCAGTCTAAAACATTTGTGTGACAGTTTCCGAGAGCTTTTTGATGTCCCCGAGGCCTGCTTTAATCACTCGATGCTGAAGTCTGCTTCTTTTGATGTGTCTATATCATCACTCTCCTTGCTTGATTTTCATCTGCAATGTCTAACTAGCCTAAATCTATCTTCAGAGTTGAGCAGTTTGTCCGCATGTCTTCATCAGTCTCGTAAAACTCAGCAAATCTCACAACATTCCCTTTCAAACTCTCCCGCCTTGCCAAGGAGTGAAATGAGAATATTTCCACTTCTTTTCCCCATACAGGAGACCAATCAAACAAGGCTGACACAGATGAGTAGAGAAAACCCAGGTATCATGTTTATGGGATTCATTTTTAAAATACACAGTTCATGCCAGCAAGATGGCCCAGTGTGAAAGGGTGCTTACCCTGTAGGCCTCTCTCTGGAAGACACATAAAGGTGGAAGGAGAGAACTGATCCCACAGAGTCATTCTCGGACGATCACATGCTTGGAGATACACACATATCAACACACAAACAACCAGTAAAATAAGGTTTACCTGTAAAAAGAACACCCAGTTCATCAGGGAACTGTTCTCTTCGTATAACAAGCTTTTGTTTGTCACTAATTTGTCAGAGAACTCTTGTGACATGACAACTCCTTTACTCTTTCAAAATATTCATGGGGTATATTTTGTGCTTGCTGTTAAATTTTATCTTTGTGCGTCCAAGTCTGTGTGTGCATATATACACATGAATGTGTGTGTGATGTATGCATGTGGAACACACATGCTTTTCCAAGTGTGCGGAGGTCAGAGGAAACTTTGTGGAGGGTTCTTTCCTTCTCCCTTCACGTTGGTTCCTGAGATTGAAGTCAGGAATATTCTCTTACCGGCTTTGTCATCTCAATAGCCCTTTGTTTCTGGAAAATGCATCAAAGAGAGTGTAAAGGAAGTTAATATATAAATAATATCTACCATAAATACATATAAGGCAGCACAAAGTGATTAGCAGTTTTTTGAATACCTATGGCATTGATGATTTACCTTTCTCCCTTAAGACAAGCCCTTACGGGTAGAGGAAAATTAAAAGACCTTGTATTAGCATCTGCTGTTACTTAACAACATTATCAAAACTTAGAAGCATAAGAACACACAGTTCTTATCTTCCAGTCCCTGTGGGTCAGGAATTTTGGTGATGCTCATGGGGTTTTCTGCTCTGACGCTCACATGAATGCAACTAAGAAGCTACGTTCTTATCAGTAACCCAGCTGAAGGGTCTGCTTCTAGGCTAAGCATGCCAGTAGAATCCAGTTTGCAGAAGAAGGACTGGAAGCTTCAGTTTGTGTTGGCTATCAGCTGGAGGCTGCCTTGATTTGTATGCATGCCTCAACGCCAGCAAAGGAGAAAGAGATGGAGATGAGGCCTCAGGAACATGGTTGTTACACATCTGAATGTGGTTGCAGGGATCCAGTCCTGCTGGCCGGAAGGCAGGCACAAGGCCTGTCCACACAGAGGGAAGAGGACCACATCAAGGCGACATTACAAGAAGGCAGGATGAATACAGACCACCTTACTAAATGCCTGCAACACTTAACTTCCAGCAGATCTATTAGTGGTGAAAAGAATGATCTTATTTAGTTGAAAGGCCTGGAAAAAAAATCGACACTCTAAATTTACCTTGTTTCATCCTCAATAACGAACATGGGTCCTTTTGATGTATCCTTTTAAAATTATCTTGGAAGTCAGGCATGCCAAGTACAGGTATTTTCCTTCTCATATAACATGTCCTCATTATTCAGCCAGTACAGAATCTGGGTGTCCGCAAGGCTTGGTGAGAAGTTGGAAGCTGCTGAGCAGAAAGCATGGCATTGTCGCACCCCGGGGATTTCACTGAGAAACACTCCAGATGCCATCACAAGGCACTGCTGCCACATCTTGTACTTGACTCAAACTGGGACCTATATTCCTGATGGTCCCCAAGGTAACACACTCTTCCGGCTTTGTGTGAAGGCAATTAGCTCATTTTAGTTTAAAATTCGTACACATTACCTTTTTCTGTGTGCTTCAGTATATTCTGTAAGTAGTTGTGAGGGTGGAAGGAGACAGGACAGAATGGCCAGAGCAATGCTGATGTGACTGACAGTGCATGGCTCACAGGGCTGCCCAATGACAGTGCATGGCTCACAGGGCTGCCCAATGACAGTGCACGGCTCATAGAGCTGCGCAAGGCTGTGCTTAGAAAACCCAACAGGTAGTCATGAGGCCTGCATTCTTGACATGGACTTCCCCTGCAAAATTTCAGAGCAAACCACTTACTCATTTCCTGCCCAACTGATAAGCAGGAGTTAGACTGCATGATTAATACATACCACTCAGGTCTCTGTGGCTTTTACATTTTCAGAGCACATCCATAGCTATTATCTCATTTTACATAAGTAGAAATAAAAGAGTCAACCTATGCCAGGCTTTTTCTTTTAGGCCACCAAGCAGCTCTCAATTCACGACACAGAGACTTATTATTAGTTATGAATGCTTGACCTGGCTAATAGTGTTTCTAGCTAGTATTTTTAACTTAAATTAACCTGTTTCTCTTTATCTACCTTATGCCTTGGGGCTTTTTACCTTTTCTTACTTCCTTATTGTCTCTAAGCCTGGCTGAGTTCTGGCCCTGGGCTTCTCCCTCATTCCCTCCTCTTCCTTCTCTCATTCCTCTCTTCTCTCGTTTTTCTCCCTCTCAAGCCCTCATTTCTCCTTCTATTTATTCTCTCTCCCTGCCAGCCCCACTTATCCTTTTTCCTGCCTAGCTATTGGCCATTTAGCTCTTTATTAGACCATTCAGGTACTTTAGGCAGGCAAGATGAAATAGATGTAACATATCTTTACATAATTAAACACACAACCTTAAAACATTAAACAAACTCAGTGTAAACAAAAGTAACACACCTTTACGCAGCTAAAGTAATATTCTTCAGCATGAACAAATGTAACACATCATTGCCTAGTTAAAATAATATTCCCCAACATCTACCTAAACCTAGCGGCTCAAGTCTGGATTCTCGGCTTCTCGGGAGATAAAGCAGAAGGAACGTGGGGCAGCCTGGGCTACAGAGTCAGTTCAAGGCCAAATTGGGAACTACGGAGACCCTGTCTCAAAAATAAAAATACAAAATGGTTCAAGTGTTTCTCAGTGGTAGAAGGCTGGCCTAGCATGTACCAGGTATGGTGTGGATTTCGAGTTTGGTGCGGAGGCCCTGAGAGGCACTCTGCCACGACCACAGCTCTGCCTCGCACCCCTCTGAAGATCTCCCTGCTATTCTGCCTTTTACTTAGAGGTTTCGGTTGTTTTCAGATGTGTTTTCTGTTTAATTTGCTGGGAATGGAAACCTGTATTAGTCAGCTTTCATTATAATGACCAAAGACTTGAGAGAATCAACTTAAATGAACGGGATTTATTTTAGCTTCAGGTTTCAGTCCAACACCACTTGGCCGCACGGCTTTGAGCCTGTGAGGAGGTGAACAGCACGGAGGCAAATGAGGGATAAAATGAAGTTGCCTCTCAGGCAGCTGGGAAGCAAAGGCAGAGAGGAGGGTACTGGGTCTTTATACCTTCTACGAAGGCACAACCCCAAGACTTCCTTCCAATGAGCCACACCTCCTCAAGCTGTCACCCCTCACACCAGTTTAGCACACCATAATGGCATCCAAGCCTTCAGTACGCAGGTCTTTGTGGGATGTTGAAATTCCCTCATGAAGGGAAGGGATGTCAATCATTGTTATTTTTGTTTGGGGTTGCTCCAGCAATGCCTCATTAATACTTGCATTCAGAGAAGCATTCAAAGAAAACCAGAGATGCTCTGATAAACCAGCTGCTAACAGAAGATCCTTGGTTATCTCTGAAAGGCAACACCCACTTCCCCATCTTCCTGAGGAGCTGAAAACGTCCCCACCCCACCCCACATCAAGGTACATTCACCTGTTTTTAATCTTCAGAACTAGGGGTGTTACTTTATATAGCATGAGGATGAAGATCATCTCCTACGGTTCAGTCTGATGAAGCTAAGGGTCTGGGTTATGCAGCTGGGTCCTAAGGGCTACTGATGAGAGAGACAGGGTTCTGAGACAGATGACAAGGAGGAAATGTATCTGGAGGCAGACTGGCCACAAGTCAAGGGATGTCAACCACTACCAAAAGCTCTGAGGGGATTCAGGCCCAGAGTCTCCCTAATGGGCCCCAGGAAGACATGGCCCAGCTGACACTTTGATTTCAACTCGAAGTGATTTGTATTTTTATATTTGTATTACATGGAGACAAAAGAGATTAAATATATTGTCCAAGTCACCCAGTTTGTAGTGATTTGTTACTGTTCCAGGAAACTGATATATACAACTAAGGTCCTTACCTTTCTAGTGATATTCCTAACTTATTAGTGCTAAGGAATTCATCCAGCATCCTTATTTCCAAGCTGTATGACCCTACAACCTTAATGAGAAGCAAACAAATAACACAATTGATGTCAGCCTAAGGCATTTGAAAGCAAAAGGTTCCTGAAGCCCTTAGGATTTTGTCATCCTTAACATGTCAGGTTCCCAGAGGAAGATGCTTGCCGAACCTCCCTAATCGTCATTGCTACAACAAGGGACACAGCGTATTTACCTAAAAGATGCAGAAAATGGACCTCAGAGAGGCAGTTTTTTGTCCAGAGGCACATGGGCCCATTTCCTATGTGTCTGACCCATTCTGCACCCGTGCCACAGGCTGGAATAGGGATATCTTATTGCCAATGTCAAACTCAACTACAATTTTAATTACAAATATTTAGTACATATTATGCCAGATTTCATTTTGATTTTGTTATAGTCATTAACATTTTAGTCTCTGTAGTCAACTAGATAGATACCCTGAGGTGAAACCTGTGAATACATAGGATGTCTGTGACGATTTGCTGCTTCACATGACAGAAAGGACCGTGCTTGAGCCAGGACCTAGAAATGCGAAGATTACCATGGATGATCCAGATGTATCCCCTTCAAAGGTTTATTATATGAAGAGAGCAGGAAGGTCAAATGAGAAGATGTCATTAAGAAAGCCAACTATCAGAGGCAAGAAAACATAAGAACACTCTTTCTGGACCAGTGATAGAGGAGGTGCCTCACAACAAGGAATGTAGACAAGGGCTGAGCAGGGCAAGGTCTCTCCAGGAGCTATAGAGGGAGTGGGGTCTTGGCTTTGGCTGTTGATGACAAAATCTGTTTCAGACTTCGGACCACTAGACCTGAAGGGCGGGCAAGTCATGTTGTTTCTCCACTACGGTACTCCACTTGTAGTACAGTTGTGGCAGGAGTGTGAAACTGAAACCATCACGCTGTTTTATGAATGAAGCACACGGAGAGCTAAAATAGTGTTCTAAAAACACAACACAGTCACTCATTGACAGCTCTAGGATTCAAAGCCAGGTGCCGCTCTCCAGAGTCCAGAACTAGCCCCCTTTCTATCTGTTCCATCTGGGGGTCCTTCCTCCTCCTCATCTTGTATTCCAGTCCCCGGTTACTGGTACTCATGTTACGGGACTGTTTAAATTAAGTTGTTCATGGTCTATATAAATAAACCAAAGCATATTTTCTGCAATGTGATTTCTAAACTCGTCTTCAAAACCGAATTCTCTTTTTCAGTCTCTCATATAAGAAGTCAAAGCAGTTTTGTTTGTATAAAGAGGGTGGTATGGGAGTGAATTATGAGAGCCAAAGTTCCGAGTTTTCATTACTGTGCCTAAGAGATCCATAAAACAAAATGCCTCTTGTTCATAAGGCCCTTGTCTAAGGACTGAGGTGCTGGAGGCTGTTGTTGATATAAGACACCGAGCCATGTCTCCACTTCCCTGCAGTGGTTGGTTGGCCCAACTGTACCAGCTGTGCTTGAGGCATGGCCCTGGCCAGAGTCCATCATCCTGGCCAATATTTAATTAAACCTTGCTTCAAGTTTAACTCTAAATTGTGACAGTGGTTATATTCTTGCCCAAGGTGTTTAAGAGAGCAGTCTAGCCTGCTTGCTTCCCTACCTGCCCTCCACTCCCAACCCAAGGACCCTAATCAGGGGCCTCCGAAACATGCAAAACTTTCCTTCCATAAGAAGTACTTCTGAGTCTCTTTGCTACCAAACTAGCCAGGAGTCAGCCACATAGACAGGTCCAGACATGCACAGTAGCTGCTGCGTTACCTCCACAAGGTCAAATTTCCCTGCTTTTCCAACAGGGTTGATCAGATCAACTGGTTCCTTCATGCTAGCATTATGTTAATAATATCGATGTATTCAAGGACCCTGAAACACCTTACATTAGCAATTTCTCTCCAGAATGTCAAGAGGGAAGATGAGCTGTCACCGTCACCCCAAGTCTCAAAATGCCACAAGTTGACCCTATCAAGTTTCCCGGGTACGTTTCAAAATTAGGACAGCTAATGAGTATCTGTTTTGTGTGACTCTGCCAGCTACATTTCTGCCTTCCATTTGCAGATTTAAAACCAGAGAGAGACAGAGACATACAGAGATGCAGAGAGAGACAGGAAGGAAAGGACTTTGATGTGGTCACATAGCTGAGATCTGATCAATGTGCCTCTAAGACGTACGTGCGCTTTTAAGGTTGGACACAAGGAGGTACACAAGGCCATTAGGAGGAGCATGTTTTAAAATCTAAACTTTCCTCACTTGCCAAGTTAGTGAAGCACTTGAAGCTGTGGTTCCTCGTGTACTAAAATTAGGGTAACAGTCCCTATCGGCGGGCTGCAGTGATCACAAGCAGGTTGCTCATACCAGGCTGCTGGAACAAAGAAAACCCATGTGTGCTTCCAGCCGTGATTGCTCGTAGAAACTAGAACAGGGAGACTTTCCTCAGCCTTCATGAACCTTTGGTCTAGGCAGACTCATATTCAGAGAAAGTTTAGAACGTTACAGAGGTAAGTTGTGAATGGAGACCAGGGACTTCTGAGATCACAGTGAGGAAGGTAAGTTGTGAATGGAGACCAGGGACTTCTGAGATCACAGTGGGGAAGATAAGTTGTGAATGGAGACCAGGGACTTCTGAGATCACAGTGGGGAAGGTAAGTTGTGAATGGAGACCAGGGACTTCTGAGATCACAGTGGGGAAGGTAAGTTGTGAATGGAGACCAGGGACTTCTGAGATCACAGTGGGGAAGGTAAGTTGTGAATGGAGACCAGGGACTTCTGAGATCACAGTGGGGAAGGTAAGTTGTGAATGGAGACCAGGGACTTCTGAGATCACAGTGGGGCTTCTAAGTCACTTACTGACACCGAATCATTTGAGACTTAGAATGTATCAGGTAATTTTAATCATCACACTGAGTCCGGGTCCATCCTGAAACTATCATCCTCAGATTCAGGCGCCTCCAGAGGAAGAGATCACATGATTTTCTGTGATAATTGATTGAATGACAGTCTTGGATAGACCCACAGTCATGAGCATTGGGCCTTCTGTTTTATATTTGATATATAGGAGCTAAGGACCTAATAGAAGACCAAATATGACAAGATCCTTCCACTGTCCTGGTATGTCTCAAGACTGATGTGACGTCTCAAAAGCAACAATAGTGCATCCCTGCAGTTAGTAATGTCATCCATAGCTCACCATTTCTGTGCTTAGCGGGAATCAAGGTGGAGAAAATCCACAACCTTCTCTGGCTCCCACACTTCGTGTGCCTTTATCTACAGCCCTTTTATATGAGTCTGCTACTAGTTAATGGGACCTTTCAAGCAGTGACATAGTGGCAATTACATTAGCATGCACTTCTATACATCTTTTAACCAGGCCTCGGCTCTGGGAACAGAAATGCCATTAGGAGAACCTCTAGCTTCTCCCACGCACAGACACCAGCACCGCTTCCCCTCAAATCAATTTCACTAAATTTAGAAAGAAAATACAAGGGCATTTTTTTTCTGCTCATGAATCTCTGTTTTAAGCGCACACACCTTTTAACCTGTAAACAATGGGATAGGGAGAGGCCATGCATTAGGAAGATGAGAGACTGGCATTGACATGACCGCCTCCATTAATAAGGCGGATTGATGGCCAGCAGCAGGGCACTCTGGTCCTTTCGTGCTGCTCACATTCACAGGCTTGAGATGAGGAATGTTGGTAATCGGCCTCATTTGCAAGCTGGCAGCAGGTTGTCCCACCCAGAACATGACTGATGATTCCTTTATTTGAAGGGGAGAGAACGTAGTGCCCACAGCCAACTAGCTGGGCCGTCAAAGAATCAGGCTGATCTCTCAAAGAAAACAGGCTGCATCCACTTTGCTTATTTCTCCTCAAAGTCCTTCTATCAAATGGAAGGAGAGGAGAAAACAAATGCTTCTGTCTAAATCATGACTGCTGTCATAGGCAGAGTTTGGAATCATCTCCACTCTTCACCAAGCACCAGAATCTGTCACATCTAAGCAAGTGGGCTGTATGCAAAAATATAAAAGAGGCTGGAGCATCAGCCAGGACCAGGGAATGGAAGTGCATATGAAGGAGTTCACAATTTATTCTAAAGCCAACAAAAGGCCACGGGAAAGAAAACATGGGTGCATGGGCTTCCGGGAAAAAACAGCTTGCTGCAGTGAGGGAGTGGGCAGATGAAAGAAGGGCTGTAGGGAGAAAGACATCAGCTGCCATGTCCAGCTCTCCCCAGGCGAAAACATCAGCAGGAGAGATGGAAAGACCAAAGGTTTCAAACCTTCTCACAGTGGAGGAGGCATCGGGGTGGTGGCTCCAGCGTCCAGCCTGGGCTATTTGATAATGTGCATAGAGAATGCAGCAGGAGATCCACATGGGGCAAGAAAGGCAGTGAGTTCAGCCTTTCCAGAGCAGCAGGACTGAGAGACCTGGATGAACAGATGGCTTGGCTGCTAAAGGCGTTCGCCATTAAGACCAACACCTGAGTTTGATTCTGTACATGACAGGACAGAGTAGACACCAGAAAGAAAGTTGTGTTTGGTGGTCTCTTCTACTTCACTCAAATATAGCAAATATATGTAAGTATGTGGCTATACTCTATATCTATTAATATTAATATATTTATGTTTCAGAGGCAGGCAAGCCTAGGATAGTGTTTAGTGCCCTTTGCTTTGGTCACGTACACACACACACACACACACACACACGCAAGCATAGCCTATATTCCTACTTGCATGTACTATGTATACATACCCCTCTTCAAACCATGCATCAATGACTCTGAGAACCCTCTCTGCTTCACACTGCAGCAGCTATGGGCACATCCAACTCTTAACAACAGTTTAGTTTCCTATGCCAGTAATGATAAAATTCTGAGTGTTCCTGTTCACATGTATTCTCAGCATGTTCAGATATATAAAGAAGAGAAAGGAATACTTGGTCTGAACTAGTTTTGGCACCCGTATAGTAAGGCAGAACTATTTCCTCTAGTTGCCTTTTAGGGTGAATCCCCGATTTTATTTTACCTCTATGCATATTTCGGCATGCATAGTAGGAATGAATGACCTAATCTAGCCTAGCAATCAAAGTAGAGAAACACCCAAACTATGCTCCTTGGAAACCAGACCCCCCCTTTTCTCCGACTCCACAAGAAGCCCCAACAACGACCAGGGTCCTTGAGAATCTTCGCTCCCCTTACCCACAGTCAGTATTGACAGTGTATCCCTCTTGAATGTGTACCCACAGTCAGAACTGACAGTGTATCCCTCTTGACTGTGTACCCACAGTCAGAACTGACAGTGTATCCCTCTTGACTGTGTGCCCACAGTCAGAACTGATAGTGTATCCCTCTTGACTGTGTGCCCACAGTCAGAACTGACAGTGTATCCCTCTTGACTGTGTGCCCACAGTCAGAACTGATAGTGTATCCCTCTTGACTGTGTACAATGCCTATCCACATAAACTATCTTCTTTTGAATATCTGCTAGAACCCTTATTTTTGTTTCTTTGACTAAAAGGCCTAGAACCTGGAAACATCTGGCCCCCGACCTGGATAGAATGTGTTACACTCCTAGGCTGGTTAGAGCATGCCCCTTCCTTTTCTTTCAGACAGGTTTTTATGTATCCCATCCTCAAACTATCTAAGTAACTTAGGATGGCTGTGAGCTTCTAATCTCCCTGTATCCATCTCAGTAGTGCATGCTGGGATACAGCATTTGCTACCATGCCTGGTTTTATGCAGTGCTAGAGCTTGAAGTCAGGGCTTCATGCTTGCTAGGCAAGCACACAGCATCCATTCTAAAAACTTTTGAAATGCTTCAAATGGTTCTGAATACAAAGGCTTATGGGTAATGGGTAAAAGAGTTAGCAGATGGACGAGGCTGAGACATCAGCATTGCACCAATGAGACAGGACTCTGCCTGCCTTGAGAGGACACAGAAGACATACAAGTCTGATTAGACAAGCATCCTGCCTGGGGCAGAGACCGGCATCCACTCAAGCACAGGAACAAATCAACTCAGACACAATAGAGCCAAGGAATTTGATTGGGAATGTTGGGGTCAAGGAATGGGGCGAAGTGACAGCTGAGGACAGGACAAGGGTAGAGCCTCCCCAGATAAGGAGGTGGGGTGTCTTTGATTTGGATTGATAAAAACAGGTGAGCAAGACAGGTGATTCTGGTCCGGTAACAGTGAGGACTGGGATAGTGAGAAAATGCAAGGTTAGCCACAGAGAAGCTGCTGAAGAAAACGGAATGACCAAACGAAGCTTACGGATCACAGAACTGCCAGGGTACAATACTGGAGTCAGAGGGAAGGGCCATCCCAAATGCATAAAGCCAATTTTAAACTTAGCAGAGAGCGAGCATTTTAAAGGGCATGCCAGTGGAGGCAGAAGCAATCAATGCCTCAGTCAAAAACACGGAGAGAGCTCTACTGCAGATCGGAATGGGTTACAGCGCATAGCAAAGAGGCACTCAGTGCCTGTTGCCACAATGAGAATTACTGTAATATGACTATTGCCGAGAAAGGAAATGACACTCATTTGGATTTAATCCTCAACTGACTCGTATCTAGGGTAACATTACAGAAAGAAACTTAGCAAAAAGTAGAACTTCCATTTGCTGAAATACAGGAATCAGCCCATTTGCTGTTCCTGAGTAATGGACACTTGGGATTGTTGGCTAGGCAAAACTGTCAAATCAGTGGCCCTAATGGGGCTGTCAGGGGCAAGGCTGAGAGTTGCACATAGACCCTGGGTTTTGCCTGGGTACGAGGTCAAAACCTGTCATAGATTCAGTTCCGTGAGATGAAGGTTTTCAAGGGATTAATTCTTCAACTTAATTGCACGTAACACTCATCTGTGAATTTATTTTAAATACACAACTGCATCTACACAGTAATGCCTCAGTCTATGAATATATGTATGAAAAGGAGATGAACAAGCAAGAAACACCTGAAGTGCTCAACTCAATTAACCGCTAGATTCAGCAGCGGAGGAGAAACGAAGAAAGGTAGCCCCAGAGGGAACACACAGGCTTCGGAGGAAGAAGGAAGTCATAACATGATGGGATCTGGAGAGGATAGCGACAAAGACCCGCAGAGGGGCTTACTCGTGAGAGAGTGCATCTCCTCTGGCTAGATGGCAGGAGGGGACAAGTTCAGTGTCTGACCTGCATTTAGTCAATGTAAGGAACTCTCCACACCAAGTGCTTCAGATTAACAGAGAGCCATGCGGAGTCCCACCCACTGACCCTCTATCCCAATCCGCTCTCTCTTTTCTACGTTACAAACCATTCTGTGTGGCCAAGAACGTCCATCAGCAGCTAACAAATGTAATCCAGAGGGCTGAAAAACTCACACAACTTAATCTATGACCGAAATGGCAAATTACTTTAATTTAGACTTTTTTTTTTTATTTGCAGGTTTTGATCTTGCACGCTCTTTCCCATTCAAGCCCATAAATAGCTCAGGTTGTAGTTACCCCAGCACAGAGGCTAAACGCCCCTCAATCTCTAGTGAAATGAAAATTTCTACTATCAGGACATTTAAAGTAATAACAGCAGCAATGATAATAATAAGAGGCTGTTGATATTGATGCCCGCTGAAGCAAACATGAAGGACTCTCAATCTCTAAAGTCATTATTTTCAATAGAAAGGGATGAAGGGTGTTCTTATTTAGGAGCGATAATTAGCTTCAAATTTGGGGTGGTGGCATTTATTACTAGCGAGAGTGTGCAAACGCAGCATTGAAGGTTAATCTGGAGGCATAACCAAGGACTGATGTGAGAGGTGGGGCTAATGACCTAGACAGGATCGGGGACAGCACGCCGCCCTCAGCAATGGCAGGAAGGGCTGCACTGTTAATGAGCCATATGTAAAATTTTTCCTATCTGATTGGTTGACATTTTTCTTGCCATTAATGTTATTATTCACCTTGTAAAATGAATTCAACTCCTACCAGGGCATAGCATTAATTCGGAGATGCCTAAGATTTCTTGGACTGCTAAAGTTGGTTTAGAATGAAAGCTACTGAGCTGGTACCAAAGAGCAGCCTGGCTGGAACAAGAGCCTTGAGCCTTGAATTAGACCCAGGGGTGGGGGTGAGCGGCAGAAGAGGTTCAGGATCTTGGTACCCTTTTGTCCTTCACTCCCGAGTGTGGGACAGTGGTCTGTATTCTGTTAATTATATTTTAAATAAACGCTGATTGGCCAGTAGTCAGGCAAAAAGTATAGGCGGGACAACCAGACAGGAAGTAGAGGCAGGTCAACAGGTAATGCTGGGAAGAAGGAAGTCCTAGGCTACAGTCCTGACCCAGCCACAGAAGAAGTAAGATGTAACTGACTTGCTGAATAAGGTACAGAGCCACGTGGCTAACACAGACAAGAATAATAGGCTAATATAAGAGTTACTAAGAAGCCTGAGCTAATGGGTCAATCAGTTTATAACTAATATAGACTTCTGTGTGATTTCTTTGGGACTTAACAATTGTGGGAACCAAGCAGAACAGAAACCCCAACAACACCTGAGAACATGAGACCTCAAACACAAATACCTACCCCATGCATTTCTGAAAAAAAAAACAAAACAAAACAAAAATGCATTCAGTCACGGTTTTTTATGATATTAAAAAATATATTTAGTTTTAGTTGCCTCTCCCCTCATGCCCAGCCCCTCCCTGATGAACTGCCCCCATCAAACCCTTTCATTCCTGACATTACCTTTCCCACTTTCAAATCCCAAATCTCTATCAAACCCCCAAAGTCTTTGTTTCCCTCTCCTGGGCTCCCTTCTGGTTCCCTGGTCCCATATGCAGTCATCCCAGAATTAATAAATATAAGCAACATTTAGAGGCTATAGTCCACCTCTGAGAAAGGTCATTCAGCGTTTGTCTTTCTGAGCCTGAATAAAATATGGAAGACATAATTTTCAAAATTAAAAAAAAAGCTTCCATGTGAAGTTCAGGACACTAATTACAATTAGAATTTCATACAAGAGTTATTGGTTTAATATAAGCAGCTCCCAAACACTGCCTGAGATTTACTTCCTTTAAAAATGGTTAGCTTTCTTGAAACTCAAAATTTTACTGTGCATCTGTATTTATAACTGTAAACTGTGGTAGAGAAGAGTCCTCAGGAATATAAAAGAAATCCTCCAGGAGGGGTGGGAAGCCCAAAGGAATGAAAACTGTCAGTTAAAGAGCGGGCTCAAGGTGGATGCTCCCTGTGTGGTGTAGAACTCTAGTGGCAATTGCTCCCTAAGACAGACTGATGCTGCTTCTCCTCTCCCTCCCTTCTTTTCTTGTCTCTCTGCTTGCCCATGCTGGGAGTGTGTGTTCTAGTGGCAGTGAGCACACTGCCGATATATAGTTCTGAAACAAGACATGTCATCATAGTTCAGAAGTTGAATTTCCACATGAGGCCATTCACACAAGAGGTTCAGATCAAGGAAACTCATAGACAGAAATCAGAGGAATTGGGAAGGGAGACAGGGATGTGGGGTTGTTTAATGAGGGATGAGCTTCCATTACATGAAGAGAGCTGAACAGATTAGGTGCTGAATAGCAGAACACTTTAAGATGGTTAAGATGGCTTTTTTTTTTCCATTCAATTAAAAAGGAAGAAAGATGTAACACAAGCAAAAGTGTTGAAGGATAAATCCAGGGTCACCCCACCATATATACTTCCTGACCTTAATGTCTGGGCTCTGCTTTTCTCGCTTTAAATCATTCTATAAGTTTAGTTAGCCATTCCAACAAAATTCTGATTCCAGAGGACAGTGGACTAGGTTGTGTGATTTGAGCTCATGATATACTTACGAAAAATCTTCAGTAGCTGGCTGAATTAAAATTAACATAATACTATTTGGTTAATCTTCTTGGAGGCCTCAAACATTAAAACCCTCTGTTCTCACTGAGTCTAATCAGTAGGCTGGAAAGACTCTTTGTTCTGCAGGAGAATCTACTTTAGATGACAGGAAAGTCTGAACAAGAGGGACTCTCTTAAGCTCTGTTAATGAGGTGCCCAGAGGACTACTGACACTTGATTGGTCCCCAACAGTCCTGCTAGAGCCAGTGGCTTGGGAAGCCAGCTGAATGGAGCCTGCTCCTGCTTACTCTCACCCTCTACCTTGTTAGCCGGTGAGCTTCTCTTAAAACTTGACTCTTCATCAAGAAAATACGCAGCACCCACGGCCAATGGATGCTGCCTTATTTAGGATTTCTATTGCTTTGAAAAGACACCATGACCACAGCAAGTCCTGTAAAGGAAAACATTTATTTGTGGCTAGCTTACAGTCCAGAAGGTTAGTCCACGATTATCATGGCGGGAAGCATGGCGGCATGCAGGCAGACATGGTGCTGAGGAGGTAGCTGAGAGTTCTACATCTGGATCTACGGTCAGCAAGGGAGACCGCCACAAGAGGCCTAGCGTGAGCAGGTAAGACTTCAGTGCCGGCCCCACAGTAACACATTTCCTGCATCAAGGCCACGAGTACCCGAACAAAGCCACACCTCCTAATAGTGCCACTCCCCATGTGTGTCATTTTCTTTCAAACCACACCACACATGTCAAGTCTGTTCACTACTTATCTCACCCGAAGGAAAAGCTTCGCCTGCCCCCCTGTGAGAAGTATTTCCTATGAAGGGCTTTCAGAAACATCTTCTCTCTGGTGATTAAATTATTTAGATATGATATTGCCAACAGATCAGCGGGTGACCATCATTGAAAAAACAGTTTGTCTTACTAGTGATGGGTATGTTTATTACCTTGGCCACGGTGCTGGGATCACAAGTATATGAACACATCCAAATTCACTCCCTTGTATAAATAAACAGGCACTTTTCGTAGATCAGGGTTTATTCACATGGTAACCAAGCAAGGGGCTCTGTTGCACGAGATAGGACCACGTGAAGAACCATTAGACTCCTTCAGAGGTAGTAGAGGAAAGAACCCAGTAGGCAAGATCCAAGGACCACGGGCCAAGAGTCATGACTATGCTTTCCACAGGAAGGAATGAAGGAGGCTTAGGATTGGCTACTTTGAATGACCCCATGAATTTGGGGCCTTTTGTGCTATTTTCCTGTCATTACTGGGTAGTTACGGGGTAGGTGGATAGTGGTCCACACCGTAAGAACAAGAGGGAGAAAGATGCCAGTGTGACTGTCATCAGCCATGCCCAAAAGGAACCGGGCAGCTCTATCCAAGGATGCAAACTTGAGTCAAGAAAATATTTTACAAACTATGGTCCCTACTCCAGTTTGGCTGGTGATGTCGGCTGCCTTCCAAAGGTTCACCAGCAGCTGCTCCCTTCTGCCTCCAACACAGTGGTTCTCAACTTTCCTACCGCTGGGACCCTTTAGTATAGTTCCTCGTTCTTCAATGACCCCCAACCATACAATTGCTTCATATTGCTTTATAACTGTAATTTTGCTACTGTTGTAAGTCATAATGTGAATATCTGATATGCAGGATATCTGATATTTTGTTCTCAAAGGGGCTGAGACCCACAGGTTGAGAACTGCTGATCTAATGCCTTGACCTATGTCTGAAACCTTTTGGGGAGTTCCTGTTTCCTTAACAGAGAGATAATAAAGTCTCCAAACCTGCTCTAGAAAACCCTGAATAACCTAGCTCATTACTACTCAACCTGCACTGTTCCTTACTTCCTCATTCCCCATGCCTTAGCTCTTCCCTCTCTCTCTCTCTCTCTCTCTCTCTCTCTCTCTCTCTCTCTCTCTCTCTCACACACACACACACACACACACACATATTAATAACATAGATGATAGAGAGATAGTAGATGGATAGATTTTTTTTCTTTTTGAGATAAAGTCTCACAGATCCACCTCTGTCTCTGCTTCCTGAGTGCTGGGATTGAAGGCGCACATCACCATACTTGGGATTCCTTTTTGTTTTCTCCTTTCAGGAAGAGGTGCTTCCTAAGGAGAAAACAGCAGTTGTAAGACCCCTCATAAGCATCTGGTAGCAGTTTGTCACATGATTTAATTTATTTGGCAAAGTATAGAATACTACTTGCTTTACTTAATGTTGCTATCCATTAAAATACTTATCTGCAGAATTGTGAAGGCTGACATAAAGTAGTTGAATTTATTTCAATTTATTGACAGCTTAATTTGATTATTGAGCCTTGTAATGAAAATGTTTTATTAATAAACTGTGTTCCCAGAGCTAGAGCCACTCAGCCCTGTTTTGCTTTAGAGTATGCCAGCACACACAGCAGACCCATTCACCCCTCCAAACTCTCACTGCCGGCATGCTAAAGACTAGCATCGAGATGAAATTTATCCTATGACATTTAAATTCCAGAAATAGACTATTAATACCTTTTAATTCCTTTTTTGATGAATTATCATTGTTTTAGAGGCATCTATTTAACGGGCAGCAAAGGGAGTTTACTTGAACTCAGATTTACCACAATTTTTACTCATTAACGTGGAAATTTTGATTTATGTCACTAGAAAGAAAAACAGTCATAAGTGATATGAATCGCACCACATATGACTTTCCAAAGCCAGTACGCCAGCGTCAGTTAAATCAATATTAATGAGGCCTTGTGCAAAGACACATGAAGCCACGTTGAAAACAAAGTTCTTTTATAAACCACGAATCTACCATTGCAGCCAGCCAGAGAGTCAGCGGCTGGGTAGGCACTGGGCACTGGCAGACTGTGCCCTGGCCACAGGGTGTAAACATTGAGCAGCAAGGGCAGAAAGTGGCGTGGTCTGTAGGCATTTGCAGTACAGGGGATAAACAAGCCTCCAGTGATTTCCCCGCAGCGTGGCAGTGTCCGCAGAAATGTAAGGAGGTACCGTGATGGCACACGAGGAAAAATTAATCAGAAGCGAAGAGTCACAGGAGACTTTTTGGATGAAGTATCATCTGGTCAGAGCAAAGAATTAACCAAACAACTTCCCTCCATTTCAGTGTATCTAACCAAATCTTTGAAGTTTAAATAAACAATCGAACCATTGCCCTTTCTTATCAACAATTTTCCATTGGCATGTTGGATACATCCAACTGGTACTCCATCTTCACTATCAACCACCTCTGAAGTTTTAAAGTAACCCTAGAGGACAGAACCCCAGGATTCCAGCCCCATTGCTGACTCCATTAACTCCCCCAGTTCGTGCTGAGGAAGCTGCATCGGCTCTCTCAGTTCCAAGTCTACACCAGGGGATTTCGCTGGACAAACCATCTCCACAAACAGCTTCACATTTTCAGCTTCTGGATCTTCCTAATCCATTCTATCCATCACTTTCACAAGCCTCGTTTCTCTTGAATTCAATCCGTTCTGTGAAGAAGGCACAATTTGTCTTGGCTTAGTTACTATTCTATTGCTTTGATGAAACACATAAGCAAGTCACCTTACACAAGAAAGGATTTCATATGGGGGCTCACAGTTGTAGAAGGTTGTAGAGGGTTAGCGTTCATGACCATCATGGTGGGGAGTACAGCATCAGGCAGACAAGCCTATCTCACTGGAGCAGGAGCGGAGAGCTCATATCTGATCCACAAGCACAAGGCAGAAAGAGCTAACGAGAAATAGGACAGACTTCTAAAACCAAGAATCAGTGACACATCTCCTTCAACAATGCCACAGCTCCTAATCCTTCCCAAATAGTTCTACCAACTGGGATTCAAGCACTATACTGGTTTATAGAAGTCAACACAAACCTGACACTGAACAATGCTGCATCTAGAACCAAACTCTTAAGACCCAGACCACATGCTGAGACATTCAAAATACACCTTTAAAATGCATTCATTTCCAAATAAGTATCTGACAACATGTCAATATATAGAATATCTAAATATACCTATATACTTGCCTAACATAAATATTCCTATTATACATAGATGATATGCTCTTCTTATTAATAAGAAATAAATGTAACTTCTCTTCTGATAATGATATCTTCCCCTTTGGGCTTATTTAATTTGCAATTCTTCTCCCTTGCATATTTAACAGTTTGGGGTCTTGATTTACTTAGCAATTACTAACATAGGCAAGATGGCCAGTCTGATACCTGAAAAGTGCTGTGGATTTGCTTATTTGTTCTGGCCTCGGGCACTGTGAGGAGAGTCCCTCAGACAATAAGATCTGTATCAGGGTCCCCTCCCCTCCCCTCCCCCTCCTCTCCATCTCAATGGCTTCTCTTTCTCTTAAGAATGAAGGGCAAGCTGAAACCCAGGGAGATTTGGGAAGAGAGTCCAGGAGATAAAGTCACAAGCATTAGCTTTTCCCTTTAAAGGGCTTCAGTGTTGAAAGAACAACTCCCTCATAAGTTCTTCAGTGCCTACACAGACATCTGGAAGGAGAAACAGGATGCTGTCCTCTAAAAGCAGGAACATCATTAAGTGCTTAACGAAAGGCCAGTGCAGGGAAGCTAGTGTTTTCATGAAAGCAGCTGACATCCCAATCTCAGCAGTCCCAAGACAAATGGACGATTGTTATAATTACACTTGATATTTTGGGGAGTTTGAATACTGTAGACAACTAACCAAGTCATCACTGTGTAAGCCTCATGCCTGATTTGTGACACTTTGACATTGAGGACTTTCAGGAAAGTGAAGACAATGTCATAGAAATTACATGATGATGCAAGAAGCAGGGCAGGAGCCATTTATTGACCTGGGATTAGCCAGCTTCACTTAGACTTCTTCATGTGTAAAACCGGCTGATGTAAGAAGTCTCCCATTCTACTCTAGAGTTCATATTTCTCAAGACAAAAGCTTCATAACACACCCTTATCTCTGACAGCTTATGGCTCCCAGGGTCTTAGGTTCTGGCTTCTCCATCTCTGAAATGCTGTTCCTTTCTATGAATTTTTTTCCTTACTGTAAACTTTCTCTGTTGTTCATTGCATTGACAATATATAAATAGATGGAACAACTTTTTCAAATGAAAATTTCAATCGTATTTTGCTTATTTGAAGTTTAAATAAAACCAGCTAGAAACTACTCAGAAATACTGGGTTATGGGAATCATATTTCACATTAGCTGTACCCAAGATATTACCCCCAAGGGAAATTCATCACCTTTACAAAAGTATGTATGATTGGCTTAATTCAGGAAAGAGGTCAAGGTTTGCCTGGGGTACCTAGTTACCCCTCTCAAAATGTTAAACCTGAATTAGTGAGCTGGTTCCATGATAAAGGCACTTGTGTAAACCCAAGGACCTCAGTTCAATTCCAATCCCAAAATGTAAGGGGAGAGTCAACTCTATGAAGTTGTCCTCCTGCCTCCACATGTACACTGTGGCATGGACTCATACATATAACACACATACACACACACACACACACAAGTTAAAATTTTTAAATCTGATGTCAATGAAATAAAATGCCATTTACAACAAACTATATTAGAGAATAATCTCTTAGTATGCTAATGTTTAGGTGACCTTATAAATTACTCCAAACAAGAACAAAAATGATACATACAATATATGTGTGATATATATGATATTACATCCTCAAAAGATACTGAATTACTCTGAGGCTGTATAAATTAATATAACTTTGATAGATGTTATTTGATAAATAGAACTTATTTTTCAAATGCCAGTTAAATAGAGATATCAACTCTAATTATTTAGAAACGTTTACTTGTTGCATTATTAATGAGAAATCTGGGCCAATTCCCATGAATTTCTCCTAATGCCCAAAGTTATAAAATAATTCTATTTATAATTCAAAGCATGGAGTCACTGCAAGTAAAACAGTTTTACCGTTAAATATTGCAAATCATTAGTACTATCAGTATATTTGCCTTTGGAGAATAGACTTGCAAACCTAACAGGGGCTGGTCTCCATCTATTGCCAGTGTAAACGTGAGAAAACAGGCCACACCAGACTAACACACCTTAACCCTCTCAGGCACTGCCTCTCATCACCGCTTCCCTAGATAGCAGGAATGTGAAGGACACCAGGATGCCCTTATCTTAGAGTTTACATCTCATGCACTAAATGTGTGTGTGTGTGGTGGCGGGGTTGGGGTGTTGTGACTAGGAGAGTTCCCAAGCCAGCACAAGAGGATTCTTCATATGAAGGACAGGAAAAGGAGGTTCAGGATCTCTTGGTTGCTGAGGAGCTTGGGGACTTTGAAGATGCTCCAAGTTCTGTAAACATCTTTGAGTCTTTCTCACGTTGGGCATGATTTTCCCCCTTTGTTCCTGCCTGTCAGCTGCAAGTGACACATCCAACATTTGTTCCTGGAACAAACGTAGAAGTCGTCCCCAAATGAATTACAGAGCGCCTGACAGTGCAAACTGTTTGACTGAACTTCATTTTTGAAATTTATCAGGTTTTCTCCTCCTTACATAATCAAAAACTCAAGTGGCTGACAGGATGAATTTAATAACTCTGCTTTTAAGTAATAATTAAAGCTGCTACCTACAAGTTTTATGTCTTTGCAAATGTCAACTCCATTTCAAAGAATCCGTGCTTCCCTCAACAGCTCTAACAACACATCCACGGAAAGATGAAATATTTAACGATCTTTTTCTCACTTCTGCAAATCACCAACCCAAGGTAAACCCTCAAGTGAACCATACACCTCCCATTAACTCTTAAACCAACAACACTAACATGTCTGGTCATAACAAAAAAATTACCAAATTGATGTGTAAAGACCTTGTTACCAGGAGCGGGTTGCAGCCAATTTACTTATCTGTTGTTCAATTGTATAGGACAGAATTTAACAACCATGAATAGAATTGCTTCTTGTCAATGAATATGTTTAAACTTATACACAATGACCTTAAAAAAAAATAGGCACTAAAATGTAGGTTATTTTCTCAGTCACAAAATTATTTAAAAGCCTGTCTCTATTAGGATGCAAAAACAATGATAAATCATTTTACTCTCTGTCTGTTGACAGGCAAAAGGTGGAAAACTAAGTAAGAGAGAATCCATGTGTGGATAATTTATTGAGCATTTGTTCTATGTCTGTAACCCTGCTGCGGGGTGCACAGCATATTCCCAGCCCACAGGTGAGAGACCTGCAACCCATGAAGAGAATGCACAGGTACTTTCATGGAGCTCGTGAATGTCGGGCTTGAGGCTCATGGATCCAAGCCAGTTGATTCATGTCTCCTTTGCTTCAGAAGTGTAAAACCTAATTAATACTATATTTGCATTCATAGGTCAAAGCATTTACAAGAAATTAGAGAAAGCTGTCATTTCCACATGTCTCTAATTGGAAGCTGTCATGTAGATTATCTCATCATTCTAAGAGCAAAAAGAAAAGACCGTTTTCCTCATTGCTCTCCATGTTAGTAACCAACCAGAAATATATGAAGAACAGTATGCTGGAGGCATGAACGAAATGACCCCAAACTTGCTCTAGCCTCATTCCTCAGAGTGAGTTTTGGGACAAACTAATATCACGAGCTACCCATTGTCCCAGTAAGTGTGTGAATCGCTAAATATTTTATTCTCTTCATGTAGGCTCCTAATACCCTCAAGCAGACAAAAGATTTAACATCTTGTGAGTTATTTAAAATCACTTTTTCCCCAAAATAATAGAAGGCCATACAGCAAACAAGATAGAAATTCAGTGTTAAAGTGTTAGGAAACTTTACAGTTTTAAAAATCAATTCCAATAGAAAAAAAACAAAGTTAGTCTAAAATAAGGATTTCAATGTGATTTTCACTCAATGGTATAAATGAAAATCATTCTCAGGTTAAAAGCCAATAAAGGCCACAGGTGTTTTCCTGATCAGCGGCAGCCAGGATTTGAAAGGAATGTTTAAATCATGATGCATTTGTCCCAAATTGTCTGAAATATCGTGTTCAGAAGCACGGTGGGGGTCATGGCTAGTTTTGGACAGAAATAGCAAAAGACTGATGTGAATATCTGACTCAGATACAGAAATGAACAGTGAAGTGCTGTATGCCTTGGCTTTCCATCCAAGAACTGGACAATGAAGGTTTACTAGTAAACACAACATGGCTCCCGACTTAAAGGAGTTCATTTCGCTCTGAGGTGGCCATGGAACATGTGGTCATGTAAATTCAACACAGAGCAATACGAGAAGAGGCGCCTATCACAGAGAGCAGAAGAGCAGACATCAGTTGGTGAAAACCTGAGACTTGAGCTGGTCCTAAAGGACAAGTTTAAGTGCCTGGAGTACGCAGAGCGTGCTAGGATCAGTAGCTCCCTTGGGGAGAAGGGACATCAGTGTGGAAGGAAGACAGGTGTATTCATTCATGAGGCTCCGAGGATCTCAGTCTTGCTGGAGCATCGGGTCTGTTAGGAAACACTCTCAGGAGAGGGGTGAGTCATGCATTTTTTTCTTTGCTTCTAGCATGATGAAGAGATTCAGTATGTTAAAGGGATGGATGTTCTGTGAAGTTAAATGATGCTGTTAGTAGGGGACTGCTGTACAGAGGAGAGCACTGTTGCTCCAATTTTCAAAATGGTCCCTGTGTTCGTCTTATCTAAACAAGCCCGGCAGACTCCATGATGCCCTGCACTCTCATTGCTCCTTGATCCCCGTTGTGTTTCCTAACTCTAAGACACGCCTGTCTAAGACATTAAGATGGAAATGAATCTACTATATGAAGTATTCCAAAACTGTTCTTTAAAATACCAGCTCCTCAGACTGATTTGGCTTTTCCTGGCTTTATTTGTTGGTGGTGAGGGGATGGGGAGGGATCTCATGAAGACTGTAGCTACTAAAGTTGCCCACTAACGGAAATACTGACTATCTGTTTACTGTTATTCTGGCAAGCATTTCGTTCTCCAATGGGGAAATATGGGTATAAAATGAAATGGTCACAGGTTCATTCCTGAAAGTGCTTCAAGACTAAACACAAGCCAAGGGACCTCTATTTCCACCTCTGTTTCTTTTTATATAAAGAAAATTCTGTACTCTACAAAGGAGTATTATTAATCCAAAGGATTAAGAATAAAAGATGAGTCTGTGGTCTTAGGGGTTAGGTATGAGGGATATTTGTACTGGAATGGAGGAAACAGTAGAAAAAAGAGATCCATTGGTTTTGAAATTTGCATGTCTCCTTTGTTTCTGACAATAGGGAAGTTTTGTTGTTAGGGTTCAACTATTTAAAACTGAGATGACCCTATGTTAATGAGTTACGTCCATGTCCGTTTTCCATGGGTACAGGATCATGCACTAGAGCCCACTTCCCTGAAGAAAACTAACTCTCCAGCCAGCAGCCTTCAGGAACCGACACTGATTGCCAGAAGTGGGGTTTTATGAGCTCCTCTCCTATCTATGCTGGAACTTTCACTCAAAGGAAAGCCATTATTAAAATATTCTAGAATACTGAACACATCAAACTGCCTGGAAATAGCAAAACAAAGTGTAAAAGACTAAATATTCCCAGCACTATTCTGGAAAAATACCAACCTATGCCGTGACTGACGCACAGGAAATTTAATTATTATACCACTGGTGCAGGACCCTTCATTCCCACCAGAAGCATGCTCGTTTCTGGCCACTATGCACATCTCTGATTCTGAGTCACTTATCCAAACTTCAATGCTCGGTCTGTCCTGCTTCCAGACACACACACACACACTGTGAACTATAAACAACAATACAATAGGAATAAAACCTCAGAAAACTTTCCTTGGAGAAATAAAGGGCTGCATCAGCATTTCTGACAACAGATCATGGGAACCCCCAGCTTCCCGGAGGCCACATATGACAAGCTCAGAAGGCGGACACAGGTGTGCTGATGTAAATGATTGTGTAGGGCTTTGTCTTTTGGGTGATTTTGCACAATGCAACCGAGCACACATATGCCCTTGAGTATGATCCCTCTGTCTGCACCTGCCTTGCCGAATCTATGCTGCTCCCTGCCCTACCCCCCCCCCCCCGTCTCTAAGCGCCCTGACAGGTGGTATTCTCATTTTTATATCTTTGTAACCCAAGACATAGGTGGGCACACTGCTTGACCTATCTTAGTCTCTCAAAATCTTGAAATTGAAGAAGGAAAGCTGATTTCTGACCACTGATCCTTAGGTCCATCTGTGCATTAATCACATGAGAATCTTACTTATGGGAACAACAGCGTGAGCCTATTCCACCTTGTCTGAAGGTCAGAGAGTTTGAGTTTATGTTTTGTTCTTTCAAAGTTGTTGGCAATTTTGAAAAAAGCCTGGTATTGTGGACAATAAGACAGCCCACAGAGGTAGTTCCCTTCCACCCTGACCAAAGGCCAGAGAATTCATGCATACTCTGCTTCTTCTTTTGAAATGGGAGGTTTGAGGTAGGGAGTGGCTGCCAGCAGGATACTTGATCTCGGATGTTTTCACTACCCCAGACACCAAATGCTTTTCTCAGGAATTAATGGCTTGATGTCTCATGTATGGGAGCAAGTAACTGTTCTGGTTGTCCTCTGTATCATGTTGAAGCAGTCTTGTGCCTTCTCCCCCCTTTTGTATCGGGATATGAAAGTGTATGGGAAATTAAACAGAAGCAAACTCAGAACTCAGAAATTTAGCATTTAATATTCACTGAGTTGCCCTCCTAGCACTGCCTTGTGCTTGGTTTTGTTTTTTTAAATCTCTGTGTTTTCTATCTAACATTTCTAATCCTCACACCCCTATGCTGGAATGTACGAACCCACCATGGAAGGACCATGGCAGAAGTCACCCCAAAAAGGTGGCTGCTGACAGTTATTACAGTGCATGTCCTGATAAGTGAAGTCTGGGGTGGGTCTCAAGACACTGAACGTTGGCAAAGTATTGGGGAACCCATGCTGCTAGGCCCAGACACTGAGTAACCATGTACCATTTCGATATTACATAAAGTGGCATTGGTGAGTGGTTTGGCTGGTTTTGGGCTACTTTATACAGTGCCCACCCATGCTCTTTCCTCAGCATAACATACAGGGCAAGGGTGCTCATTTGAAAACGCGTGTGGAGATGTTTTGCTAATATGTTTTGTGTGTTATTAGGATGGACTATTAAGCGAGCTCTACCACTAATAGGCACAAAAATAAAAGGGTCCTTAAGGAGCCATCATCACCCCGCTATACTTCTAGGATGGTAATAATACATAATGACATTCCGGCATATCATACAGATGGATAAACCACCAAGAGAAATGCTTCATGTCTCCAAAAGAAGCATCAGTTTCTCCACTGTAATATTAGCAGTTCGTTAACATGCATGACAGAATTAGCAAATCAGAACAAAATAATGACACAGAGATACAAAAATGCCATAATGAAACCCATTCATTTGTAGACTAACTTTAAAAATTAATTTTATAAAATGTGCATGCAAGAAATGCACCCAGCTGCAGTTCCAAAAGAAATCTGCCATCTGGTGACCCTGCACCGCCATCTGCTGGCCAGCTGCTGGTGTGCAGAGGAAACCACTAGATGCCCTCTGGGAAATAGAATATGAAATTTTCTGCAGCTTTTCAGATTTTTCACAAACTAAGGCTTGAGAGTCGTTTAATGGGCTGTTTGGAAAAAGGAAACTTTTTATGGCTTGCATTCTCTCTTGCCTAAGAAAGTAGAATCATTTTACACAGATAAGCACTTTGGCTCAGAACTCGAGGCTGAGGTCCCACAAGACAAGAAAGAACAAAGAGCTGTTTCTGCTTCAAAAAAGAAAATATTCTGTGGATGACGTGAGCTTTCACGTGTCTTCATTAATAAAATATCAGGACATTCTATCTTATAGAAACCCCACACAAACGATTGAACAATAAACAAACAGAATGTGTAAATATCCTGTTCATTTGTAAACATAAATTCTCTTTGAATCACAAAACTGGTCAAAATTCTTCATCCCAGGTAACAAGAACAGTAAATGGGAAAGAAACAGGTGTATGTACGTCCTCCTCGCTGGTGTCGCGGGACAAATCCACTGGGGTACCCTGGCCATGGCAAGATTCTGAAATGATTCATTGGTTTCCCGAAATAGCACTCCATCCAGTTCCAAGCGCGATTCCTTCAGGTCTTAAACAGCCTTCAATTTTTAGGGAAGTTAAGCAGATGTGTGCCTTAGCAATGACTGGGACTAGGAAGTGAGGGGAAGATAAGTCACCAAGGCCTTCCCAGCCACTTGCCATGGAAGAGCTCAGGGCCTCGCCAGCATTCCCAGCAATGGCCGCGGAGCGGCTGTGCAGAGACATCCTGAGATCCAGGAGTGGAAGGCAGGAAGAACACATGGATCAATAATGTATCTTACAGGTACTTTAGAGGGGCATTAAGTACATTGCCGTGGACTGCAGCATCCTAATGGTGAGGGGGGAAAAAGACCCTGGGACTTCCAGAGTCTGAAAACACCTTAAACACTTCCTTGTAGGGATTCCATCTTGGGGGCCAAGTTCATAATTAATTTAAACAGCTTTCTGGGGTGTATTAATTATGTAAGCTGTAGTGGCTTATTCCAAAAGGAGCAACTGGCTCCCACACTTTCATGAGTGGGAATACGTATGGGCCAACAAAGTGACAGGAAAGCCACGTGGAAGGAAATGGCAGCTGAGCAAGGGGGAGGGGAAGAAGGAAGGGGAGGCCCAGGGCTGGTGGGATCTCTCAGTGGTCTGGGAAAAATGACCTTTTTCTCAGACTGTCAAGTCCTCTCCCTCTCTAGGCCTTGCCCTCCCGGGAAAGGAAGGTTTCTCTTTTTAAAAAATCCAAGAGCTGAAGGAGGCTGAAGCTTTATCTGTGGTGAAGGAGATTCAACAATCCAGACTGCATTTCTAGGACTGGATAGGGCAGTGTGGCCTGGCCTTTCCGCATCCTGCCGACGGTGGTTCTCAACCTTCCTAATGCCTTTAATACAGCCCCCCATGTTGTGGTGACCCCAACCATAAAATTATTTGTGTTGCTACTTCATGACTGTAATCTTGCTACCGTTATGAATCATAATGTAAGTACACATGTTCTCTGAAGGTCTTGGGTGACCCCTGCAAAGGGTCTTTTGGTCCCAGGGGTCACGACCCACAGGGGGAGAAGCACTGTCCTAAGAAGACCCAGGGTGCTGCAGTTTGATGGGAGCTCAAGCAGAAGTTTCTGAGCTAATTTTTACAACACATTCATGCTGAAAATTAAAATGCAGAATGGAGTAGCAAGACAGAAATGCCTCATGGGAACAAGGGGGTGAGTGTGGCTGGCCAAGGGTGCTGGGTGCGAGAGTCTAGCTGAGCAGGTCTGGGAAGTGGGGGATGATTTTATTCTATTTGCTCAAACCCCAAACTAAACTATGGTCCTACCCACTTGAGCCAAACAAACTGCAGCTGACTTTATTCTCATTAATTTTCTAACAAAATCAAGTTGGGGTTCTTTAATTTCCTTCTTGTGTTTGAGCCTCCATGCCTATCACCCCTTCCCATGTGCATTCACTAAGCAAACATTTATGAAAATTGATTATAAATCATGCACCATTCTGGGTGCTAGTATCAGAGTTGAAGATAATCAAGTGCCTGTTCTGGCAAGTTGCTTTCTAGAAAGGTGAGACAACCAATCAGTAAATATCACAAATTAATAATTTATAAGAAGGAAAAAAAAGTAAGGATAAGGGGGTGAAGTTGGTGTGTATCTAAGTTGTCAGGGCAACCATTGTTGATGAGATGACAACTGACAGCGACGGGGAGGAAGCAGTGACCCCGAGGGCCACGTTCCTGGCAGGGATGCAGATGAAAAGGCAGCTGCACAGGAGGAGAGGGTAAGTGCATGGGAGCATGAGGGACAGCTAAGGGGCATGTGCAGCAGTAGCAGCAGGAAGAGGATGCAAGTGCTAAGTACGAAAGCCTGAAGATGGACAGGGAGGATGGCAAATGTCTGTGTTCTCTGCTCCCGTCTGTAGAGACACAACCTCTGACACTGGATAAGTTCTCATCCATTTACCAGAACTACCCTGCAGTTGTTAGGGACAGCAGGCACCTCCTGCAATACCAGCCCGGTTCCCTTATATCACCAACCCAATCACAGAATGCGCATATGCTATACTGTGTGTGTGTGTGTGTGTGTGTGTGTGTGTGGTGTGTTCGTGCATGCATAGACCAGCTCTGCAGTCTATAAACTCCTACACACCAGATACTGCTTTCCAAATCATTACGCTTACTATGTTCACCTTATCATAAATGCTTTTGAGTGCCACCGACAACAGTTTTCAGTCACATGAACTGACTTCATACAGTGATTTCTCAAGGCCCATTTTCAGTGTTTTGGAAAGTGCCGGTCTTTATCAAGTTCCTTGTTACTCTGTATAAAATTCATAAAATTATTTCTGCTTCAAAAACTTTAGTAGTTTTAATTTTGATCAGTGGTATATCCCTTCACATACTCAGTTTGTTTGCTGGAACTGTTACCGTCATATAGCAATGGAGATCTCTTTCCTAACAAAATTGACTGCAATGCAATTTGACCTAGAGTGCAAAAAATTTAAACGCTCCCTTAAAAAGTTAGTGGCCAGGAAAACGTATTGAGCGTAGCTATCCCAGACCTACAGTTAATTTTCCAATTAAAAGTAATGATCTGTTGTGTTCAATGAGTAAGAGAATAATTAAACATCTGGATTAGGAAACTAAACGTTACAGACCCAACAGCCAGTTGCAAATTTGGCTTTCACTGTCTTACCTCCAAGACACATGTTGGAAGTCGGGTGCTCCTAGTCCAGTATGAAAAGCTTACATTGCTCCTAACTCTGTTTTCACCTCACCGACAGACAGTGTTGAGGATACATTTTGGAATGTGTATAGCTTCACACTGAATTGAGATTTATCTAAACAAAATCCTGATAAGAGAAGAAACAGTTTCCAAAAATAAAATGTTATTTTTTTCTCAAATTTTACTCTCTCCTTTATAAGGAAAAACAAAATATCATTAAAGTAGGAAGATAATAAGATGGACTCTGTAGATCAGCTAAATCTTGCTCTAATGTTTTTATAGACATAAAGGTGTTTTTTTTCTGCAAAAGGACAGTCTAATCTCACACATACAGTTTTTGCAAGTCAATAGCACACTATTTGATTATATCCATCCATCCATCCATCCATCCATCCATCCATCCATCAACCTACCCATCCATAAATGCATACATACATCCACTTATGCATCCATCCACCCATGCATCCATCCATGCATGCATTCATGTATGCATCTATCCATCCATCAGCGTAGCCATTCATCCATGCATTCATCCATCCATTCATCCATACATACATACATACATACATACATACATACATACATACATACATCATAATGTGGCTCCCCTTCTCCTTGCTTTACTCTGAATGTGAGACAATAATCTTTTTCTCTAACAGGGAAAGTTTTTTAAAGTGATTTATTTTTAATGATGTGTATTGTGTGAGTCTGTGTGCATGAATGCAGAAGCCCAAGAAGCCAGAGGTATTGAATGCCCTGGAGCTGGAGTCACAGTGTTTGTAAGCTGCCCCAGCATAGGAGCCAAGTTCAAGTCCTCTGTAAGAGCAATTCACTCTTGTCTGCTGCATGTATCTCTCTTATCTGCCGAGCCAACTGTCCAGGCCCTTAAGCCTTAAAGCAAAGTTCTACACATCTCCATGCTCATCTTTCTGAGTTCCCTGGGCGCTCATCTTCCTTAGTTCCTAGGTGTTTGTCTTCCTTGGTTCCTAGGTGTTTATCTTCCTGAGTTCCTGGGTACTTGTCTTCCTGAGGTCCCGGATGTTCATCTTCCTGAGTTCCTAGGTGTTTGTCTTCCTTGGTTCCTGGGAGTTCATCTTCCTGAGTTTCTGCTGTTCATCTTCCTGGGTTCCTCATTATTCATCTTCCTGAGTCCCCAGATGCTCACCTTTCTGAGTTCCAAGATGTTCATCTTCCTTCACCAATTTGGCTGTTTATTTTTCCCTCAAACCTAACCTTCATATCTCTCTAATTTTAATCTTTTCAAAAAATACTGGTCTCCCTTTTTCAAGAAAGGAAACTTAAATAAATTGCACGACTTGTTCTGAGATGTTTGTATAAAGCAACAAGAGAACAGGGAAGTAAAGATCCCTTTGCCAGGTTTTTCTGAGCCACTTCTGGACCGGGGGCTTTCACGAGTCTTTTCAACCTGGCTGCTTTTGTGTCAGCACTTGGATCAGAATGAAATGGACAGAAGGGACTTAAACAATTGATCTGAAATCTATAAGAAATAAGAGAAATCATCACCCCAAAATGATTTTTAAATAAAATGGCAATCATTTCATACTGTGGGGAAAAAACAGATGGCTAAAATCTGTCCTCCCTTGGCCCAAACGGTCAACTCTTGACTGAAGTGACGCCATGCCAGGAAAGCAGGGGATTTTGACTTAGTGTCATTGCACTCATTGTGAATTTCTAAATACATGAAATTTGACCCATTAGCTGTCATCTCTATGCAAAGAAGGACACTGAACAGGGAAGGGACACACGGGGGCTTTCAAATGTCTGAGGTCTGCTTCCCAAACTGGCTGTTGCACACATAGTGTTACTTTATCATTTATATTTTATTGCATATACATCTACATGTTATATATACCAATTAAATTACTAAATCACGCACTTAGAAAAATTATGGTCAATAGTGCTATCTATTTAGAAAAGGCATAGTCCTTTTAGACAGGATATTTTGATTAAAATGAAGCCCACCATAAATCCATATATTGTTTCAATAAACGCTTGATTATTACATAACTTCTTGTAGCACCATAAGTTAGTGACTGCTACGGCACTTATTATATGGCTTCACATGTAGCAGGTTCTCAATGAATGTTCATGAAGAGAAGTCAGAACAATCAGACAACCTTCTGTAAGTACACATGCAGAAAATAGTTTGGCATCAAGCCATACTGAATTTCCATCTTCATATGTAAGGAAGAAGATGGTCCTTTTTCCTGTATCCCTATATGTAAACATAAGCACAGGGATGACAATGGGATCTGTATCATCTCTGTTGAACAGAATGAAAAAAGACTGATTAAAAATCCAACCTGGGATTTATTTGAATTTAGGCAAAGATAAATGATAAACTATGGCGCTAATTAAATGTTTATATGAAGCATACCTTAACAGAAGATGTGCAGAGAAAACCAGGAAATGAAGGAAGGGAGAGGGGGCCAATGGTAAATGTGAAGCCGCCTGCTGAAATGGAAGAGCCAGGCGGGTTCCTTACAGAATTGTCACTGAGCCACGGAGATAAATTAGGAGGGAGAAGAAACACTGGGACCATCCATGCTGGCTAGAATTTATGTCAGCTTGACAGAAAGTATACTCATCTGCCTCCGTAAGACATCAAGCCTTTGGCCATGATGCAAGAGGGCGCAGTCCATTGCTGCAGGTGATACTCTTGGGCTGATGGTCTTGGGTGCTACATATTTATAAAAATAAATCAAGCCAGTAGGCAGTCACCCTTCCATCAACTTCTGCCCCAGGTTCCTGCCCTGCTCCTCAGTGATAGGCTGTTTATTACATGGAAATGGAAACAAAATTACCCCCCGCCCCCGCCTGTCATAGTGTTTCTATTGTTGTGAAGAGACACTGTGCTCATGAAAACTCTTTTAAAGAAAAAACATTTAATTGGGGTTACATTTTCAGAGGTTTAGTCATTATGGTGGGACATGGTGGTGTGAAGGCACACATGGTGCTGGCGAAGGGTCTGAGAGACCTACATCTTGACCCACAGGCAACAGAAAGTGATCTGAGACACTGGGTGTGGCTTGAGTATATGAGACCTCAAAGCCCACCTCCACAGTGACACACTTCCTCCAACAAAGCCACACCTCCTCCAACAAGGCCACACCTCCTCCAACAAGGCCACACCTCCTCCAACAAGGCCACACCTCCTCCAACAAGGCCACACCTCCTCCAACAAGGCCACACCTCCTCCAACAAGGCCACACCTCCTAATAGTGAGACTCCCTCTGAGATTATGGGGGCCAATGACATTCAAATCTCCACACCTTTCCAGTCTTCTTTAGGTCATGCAACAGGGACCCTAATTAAGACATCACCTCACTTTCCCAAATGTGGATATTACTATTCTGTCTATACTAAAAAGAAAATAAAAATTCCATAAAGTTAAAATGGCTATCAAAGCAGAAAAAAAAAGTCATAAATTTCATTCAAATTCATGTATGTTTGACCCTAAAGTCTAGAATATTTCTATCCTACAACCCCACCAATAGCAAAGGTAGCAGTATCACTCAGGGTGGAAGGAAGAGAAAATGGTCATCTAACTCTAAGAAGTTGTAAAATCGAGAGAAACTAAACACAAGGTTTTATTTGCATCCTTATGGAAGCCATTAGGAGGGAAATCTGAAATCTAAGATCACATTTAAAATAGAGAGATGAAATCAATGTCAAGAAAAACTAATGTCTGTGTCTGACTGAAATCATACACACAAGAACTTCAGATGGAGACGGTGAAACATGGCCCAGCAGGAACAACCGGTTTATCAAGTTCTCCACAGGCATAGCACCTGGAAGGTAACTGGCTTGTCTAACAATGAGCATGGGCCTGAGAGGTCTGGTTTAGTAATGTGAGCTTCCATGGACAGTTTGAGGAGGGCTCTGCAAATGCGATGCTCCAGCCGCATCAAAACCCTGACTCTGGTGGATGCCTCTCCAAAATGCACACTGAGATTCTTTGTGTGCATCTCACACCGCCTCTGAGCGGATCTTGGCTGCTTAGCAAGGGGAATTTGTTTTCCACATGTATTTGCTGGCAGCCTGGCATAATGAGCCATACTTAGTAGCTATCCAACAGCGCTTGTATTCTACCAACCCCTGACCATACAAGCAAGCACCACAGCTGGTCAGAAAGACAGCTGTAGTCTCTGTTGGGGACAATACCACTTCGGTGATGGACTGCAGTTCTTCAAGAGACTGGAATCAGTTTGTGATCAAGGGAACTTGTGAAAACACCTTGCAGGATTAATTACCAAGTGATTGGGAAAATATTTTCACAAGGGAAGAAAGCAGGTTCAAAGTTATCAACAAAAAGCGAAGCCGAGTATTTCGTTTCTCCAAATGAAGGCGGTAACAAGGTTGTCACTGCAGTTGCCCTTAATTTACATCTTTGAAAATATAAATTCTGTGTCTGGTCATAAACTATTCCAGATCATGGCTAAGAAAATATCCATCGATGAATATAAATGATAAAAAAAAATGAGGGAAAGCGGAATCAAGAGATAGGTGTACACTATTGAAGATACTTGCATACCCATAAAATACAAAAGAACCATCCAGAACCAGGGGCTCTGAGTATTTGTTTTGTTTTGTTTGTTTTATGGGACAGGGTTTCTCTGTGTAGCCATAGAGGTCCTGGAATTCACTCTATAGACCAGGCTGCCCTCAAACTCAGAGATCTCTTGGCCCTGCCACCGGAATGCTGGGATTAAAGGTGTGTGACACCCTGCCCAGCAGCTCTTGGTGTTTGTAAAGAAGGAGGGTAAGTGCAGTATTTTCTGGAGCTATGGGCTTAAAACTTTTGAGCTTGGGCAGGCAGCGCTCAGAAAGACAAAAGGCATTATTTTCCAGTTGCATCAAATTCAGTTTCTGCAAATGTGTCTGATGACAGCCACCCGGCACAAGAAAGCATCCAGAGACACACCTGAAGTGTCGCTCTTGACCTGCCGCTGTGTGCCAGCTACAATCCCATTGCAGGTGAAGACGGCCTGCTGCATTGCAGAGTGCATGGCCTCATCATGGCTTCCTCCCACTAGATGCCAGCAGAACCCTTCTGTTTGTCTCTCCAGACACTGCCAAATGTTCCCCGCTTGGGGCGAGATCATCTGATTTGAGACCCACTGCTTTAAAGAAATCCTAAATCCCTGCAGTTGGAGATCAAAGCTGATAAACCTAAAACCAAAGTAAACATTCCTTGAGAGAATTAGTACGAATAAGCGCGTATATGCCAAATTCTAAAACTGAGGGTAGAGACGAGCATATTTTTAAAGAAATTATGGGGATTGCTGGACAGAGGCAAACACATTCATTTGATTCCATCTCAGGCTGTGAATCAAGGGGAAAAAGGTCTAAGAATATCTGACAAAGTCATGCACAGACACAAGTCCCTTTAAAAAAATATTTTAATCTCTTTGACAGCTAGGTGCCCTCATTATAGGTTATGTAGTTTGATGCAGTGTAAGAGTTCTAAAATGTTGGAATGAGTATAAGTTGCTGCATTTAGTTCTAATTTTTAATTGTCCCCTCCAATAAAGTCTGAGTTTTACCAAATGCACCTCATCTCAGTGTAGAAAGTGCAGCTCCTGTGAAGTTGGCTAAACGTAGCCGTGGACATGAAAATTAAAGACATGGAGACTGGTTTGGAAAGACCATGGACAACATGAACTCGTAGGTAAAATGGGCATTTGGGTGCATAAAAAGCAGCAGGCTGGGTGGGATCCAGGCCACACTTCAGAAGGAAGCATCCCTTTTCCAAAGACTGCATGGCATTCATTCAGTCAGACTTGGCTTTGGAGTTGTGTCCCACTAGGCTGAACTATTGTGTTTTGCTGGAAATCTTAGCAGGAGTGCTTGAGAATATGGGATTTGCTCTCAAAGCTTTTACTGTTTATGGTCTGCGTGGCCTTGACTATAAAACATAACCCGTTTGCAGCTATTTTCATGTGCAAAATGAAGGTATTAATGGCCATTGTCTCAGCACTGAGATAAGATTAAACAAGACAACAGGTTGGGAAGCTGCTCCTGACTTTGCATCAGCACCGGGCCGACAGCATGACCTTCTGAAGGATAGGACACTGTTGCAGTTTTCCTGCGCTGTGATCATTTTCTCCACGTTTATCTTTCCCTTTTCTTCATTAACACACGAGAGCCATGCACGTCTGACACCCTGAGAGACTGAGGGAAAGCATCACCAATGTAGAAGATTCTCCAACAATGATAAAGGAGACCTAGTGTCAGGGGAACTTCATGTGAATTCCAGCACCGCCACTCCATAGCTCTGTGGACAGTTGGGGCTTCAGTTTGTTCATGAATAAGATAATAACATTATTCACAGGACTAAAGAGGGATGGATCTCTGTGATTAAGTCAGGTTAATTAAACAGGTGTGGAAGATAAAGAACACTCACAGTACAGAACGGGGCTGCATTCCTGCTGCTGCTTCAGCTGCTGATCCTCCCGTTCCCAAGAGTGATCAGGGAGGTCTGGGGAAGGCCACCACTGCCACTAACAGTGAGCCCTTTGTAGTCCAAAAGAGGGTCCTTTGCCCCATCCTGGCCTTTTATTCGGGGCATTCTGGTCCTGTAATCCCAGAGAAGACCACACCCATTGAACCAAGCTGCCCTAATAAAATTGACTGTTGGATCGAAATCTCAGAACACTTGACTATTAAAAATATTTAAGAAATAAAAAACTATGACATATGTTAGCACATAATAAGCACTTAGTTAATGCTGGAACCATCGCTACGATATCTACTACCACCATTATCATTTTTGATCAAGATCATCCTATGCCAAGATATTGGTTTTCTCTTAATGAATCCCACCTTATGTTATGTTATGTTTTTAGCTACCCAGCACCTTTTGTATTTGGAAAAACTTCAGCCTTATAAAGCAAGCTTAATAAGGGCAGAATCCAGAAAATTCTACCTTCCAGAGTACTTTGCAATTGGAAAAAGAGCACCTGGGCAAGGTTTTCCCAATCAGCCACAGGTTACTGATTCTCTAGTTTAGAAACCAGCATCCTGCCAAGGCAAGATTTGGGAGAAGCCCATCTTGCTGGCACTGTGTCAGCAGAGGCATCCAAGAACCAGGAGCAGGTAGCATAAGGGTTTCCGGTCTGGTGCAGCTTCCTTATCAGGCCAGTTCCAGTGCATGATGGTGACTGCAAGCTTAGACTCAACCGTCCTGAAAGGCACAGGCTCCAGGGCTCCTCAAAATTCTGTTGTCAGACCAGAATCCTTTCTTAATGAAATCCTCTTCTGCTTAACTAACCTGCGTTGATTTGACTTTCTTCTACATACGGTTAAACTGAGAACATTCCAGGAAGTCACAGCACTGTATCTAATAACATAAGGGAGCCAGGTACATATATGTGAGGTGTGTGTGTGTGTGTGTGTGTGTGAGAGAGAGGAGGGGGGTGGGGGGAGAGGAGAGTGGGGATGCCTATTTATGGCGGTTGTCTATTCTAAATTTGCAATGTTTTTCTTCAATAAATATTGCTCCCGCAGAGAAAGGCTCTACTCTGGCATTATTGTGTAGTCGATAATAATGCCTCATCATTACAATATCATTTGCCCTATCAATGATTTTGCCAGTTTAAGTCTCTGAGTTGTATGATTTCTCTGCAAAATAGTTCACAGTCTCTTTACAAAGCCTGTGTTTGCCTTTAGAGCACTGTCATGATTATAAAACCCCCTTGAGAGCAGGATTTTTATGATGCTCGTGTATTTCCTCTAGTTTTATGGATGGAAGATGATGTTGATAATGGCACGGTAATTTATACCATCCTTCCTGAGCACATCACTGCACACTGCGGCTGATTCCTCTGAAAAATCCGATGACATTACTTCGCATTATAACACCTCTCCCGAAAGACGCTCTGAAATCATCCCTGATTCCTTTTGAAGCAAAAACAAGCTATAAGATTCTTGAAGGACAGTTCTCCTCCTCAATATGTGATCAGGTAGCAATTAACCCATTTTGAGACAGGACAGGAATCAGTCATTTTTTGGTAAGTTTAAACATTTTGCTATTTGATTTAACACCTGAAATCTCTTCCTCTGAAAGTACCAGTCCTTGCAGAAGATAACAGAGATACCTTTCTTAATGAAATGTGCATTTTCCCTTCAGGTTAGAGGTGGTTCTTACCCATTAGTCCCTAGCACAGATTGTTTATATAAATGCTATTCAACAAATCTCTAATTTCAATAATATATGCATATACATTGTGTTCATGGATGTCTAGTTCATGTACAATGCTGATTCTTTTAGACTGGCTAAGGTTTTAGCATTTTAAGTTACCAGTGGTTTATGTTCCATTAGAATGGCATGACCTTCATGTTATATCTCTGGCAGAAATACCTTGTCTGAATGTCACAAAAGTTAACCCCGGCGAGCTCAGTCAGATGGTGCATTTGATGATACTCAATATGTTCTTGCAGAGGACTCCAGTGAGTGATTGAATGATAAAATAGAATTCTTTCTATCTGCCTAATTCATTATTTCAGGGACTTGGCCAGTTTCTTCCTATATATAACATGAGTAGTATCCAAATGGTCATAAAAACTGATTTTAGCATCTTTGGGAAATAATTCTCATGTTATGCTGTCATCATAAAAAGTATATTTCTCACTACCAAAATATATCAATGTGGGCTAAGTTTTCAGGAATGCCTGTAGCACCAAGCAGCAGGATGTCCTGCGCTGATGTCTGTTTCGAGCGACCCAGGTGTGGTTTTAGAACTATAAGAATTTCATCTTGGCTCAAGTGCTGGTGGGGTGGCAAGGACTCAACTGTTCCACAAGCTCCCTCACTAACACTGCACACCCACCATCAAAATGAAACCTTGGCATTGCCGCTACTTAGTCAGTAATTAAATTCCACATGCATACAGAAGTTTGCTTGTATGTGTGTTTAATTATGAGGCTTTCTCTGAAGCTTTTGAAAGGCACTGGAAGCCTTTACTGCTTAACCAAAGCCTGCCAGTTATCTCTTCCCTTTGCCATTTTACTAGGATCAATCATCCGTCATATTGTGGTGCTGGAGCTTCAGCTGGTTACAAATTAAACAGGAAAAGCAATAAGAAAAGAAAACTAATTTTCCTAGACTATCCTAATCCTGCCAAGCATAAAAATGCACTTAACTCAGAAAACTGCTGAGAGATTAATATAGAATTTGTGTGCTAGTAAAGAAACCATTACAGCAGCTAAGTTCTTGGAATACAGCCTCTGCAAAAGGGAGAGGAAGTATTTCATTCAAAAATAGTGATGCAATAAAACATAGATATTTATTCTCTACAAATGTAAAATGACTTTATTAGTATAACTTCATTTAAAGTCACATATACAAATCGTCAGGGAATCAATGGAGAAAAGACGTAAACTTTACTATTAGCTAACATGTGGAGAATGAGCGCTTAAATCTGTAAGAACGGTAATAAGGATTAACCCGGGTGCAAAAGGGAAGGGGCGGAGGAGGGAGTAGGCACACTAGAAGCTTAAGGAAACATTTCTAGTTGCATTATATTAGAAAAAAATTTTTACAAGCCATGCAATTCTCTGCTGCTGCCAGGACTATCATTGCCAACATCATCATCATTGCTAACACGTGTTCGAAGCTTTCTTTATTCCATCACTGCTGGCTTGTAATCAAAGCTTGCTTTATATTATACTGCTTTAATTTAATCTTTAATCCAAAAGTTTAAATTAGATTTTATTATGACTTGTGGTTTACTGGTGAAGAAACTGAGGCTAAAAAAGATCAACTAACACGAACTATTTGCCAACGCCTAGGAAGCGGCAGGTCAACCCCAGGTAGTCCAATTACACACTGCCTCAGGGTCCTCATACGTAGCGGTTTTTGACAGTGGGTCTGATGGCCAGTGTGGCGCCAGACAGAAAAGTCGTCCAGCACTCACGAGCCTCATGAACATGAACTAATCTCAAGTAACTGCAACTTTTCAGATCTTCAAATCCCTCAAAGAGGTGGTATGACTGGAACAGAGGTCCACACTGGGCCTCCACGCACAGGGAGGAGAGTGGACATTCAAGAGGGGTGAGAGCACAATGACCGCATCCCAGTATGGTGGATCTCCTGTGGCCCGTGCTCAGCGTGAGTTCCAAGCACTCCTCCAGCATTCTGGTAGCCAATGAACCTCTGCACAGCCGTCAAAGCCTAGATGGTTACTACTTTTTAACATGTAGTATCAAAAAAAAAATGCTTCCTGCTATTTTTATTTTCAGTCTTGCCTAGGATTGAAAGTTCAATTCATGGGACATCATGTGTAATGTACGAGACATTATTTATGGGACATCATGTGTAATGTACGAGTTGGAAAAATAATACATTTGTTTCCAACATCATTCATGGTTGTCCCATCCATGGTAATTTCATTGTACACAGGTAAGTACCTTAATTCTTCCCTCGTGTCTTCAGGGAGAATCATGCTGAGACTTCTATATACTGATAATGACATGAAGATGGATGGATGGATGGATGGATGGATGGATGGATGGATGGATGGATGGGTGGATGGATGGATGCAGAGATGGATGCATGGATTGACAGAGACAGAGATAAATAGATATATACATCTTTATATATTACTTATATAATATATATAGTTTTGTATACCACATATAATTATATATAAAGGCTTGATATGGGCTGCCTTATTGTTACTTTGTATTTTAGTCAAGTTGTTAAATGGATTTTTAAAATCCATATATGCTTATTATATTATTAGTCAAATTTACCATACACCATTAAAAGCAGCATTGCTAAATATTTCTATGAAGAAGGTATAGCACTTTTGTTACTAATTTGTGAACACTACCCAGCTATTAATCCATGCCAAAGAGGCTCCCTACCTAGGCAGCAAGACTCAAAATACTGTGCTCAAGACTACTACCATTATTTCAAACCACCAGTGCATCTCCAGGAGTAAGAAGTAAACAACTGAGCTGAAAAACTAGAACTGTGAAAGAAAATAGAAAACAGAAGTAACAAACCCAAGGTCAGGGGAATGGAGTGAATGGGACCAGTTCTGAGATCTGCTCACTCACACACGTTTTTAATGGTTCAACTCTAACTGTACATTTATTGAAACTTATTATCAGGCATTACTTTACCATCAGTATAAGAGAATAGAAGTGGGTATATAGGCCTGGGAAAGAAAAACGGATTAATGCTACTCTTTAGGGATACCTAAAGGTTATATGAGCCATATGTAAGCCCCACACTTCAGAACCAACTGTAGTGTAGAGAAAGCCAACTAAACAAAGATTAGAGCAGTCAGGAAAGACATTGTTCATGATCTTTATATCAGGAGCCAATGGAATAAATGCAAGTTTTTAAGATATGGAGAAGAAAAGAAGAAATGAGACCAGCTAAATGTTGGAGTAGAAAGGACACACAGTTTAAAACAAAGCAGTTTATGATAAAACTCAGAAAGAAGAACAGTAGAGTTGCTCTGGTTTGCAAAAGAAGTAGGGGTTTAGGGACAACTATAATCAGGAGAGATTTGACTGCTCGTGGAAGAGAGAAAATGAATCTGAGAAGTTCTGTTGCAGAGGATTGTGTATGACAAACCCTGCTGAAGAAGAGATAAAGATGGGCAAAACTATAGGATACAGACAGTAAGAAATAGCTCTGGTTAATTCAGTAACCATGAGATTATGAGGGAACAAGGAAGAAATAAATCTTGACAAAACTGATGAGGGAGGTTAGATGCCTTGCGTTGGTCAACACTCTCATGAGGCAGCATCACAGTTGGGTCCCCCCATCCTGTCTCCACTTGAGTATGGAATCAGAGACATTGAAAGCTCAGCCAGGAGATGAAGGGAACCACAGTGGATATGGATCTTTTGTCTATTTTTAAAATGAAATATAAGGATTCAATACCTGGTATTACATAACATAGATTCTGTTGCTTTCAACTCAGAGAATTTATCCTGGAACTGGAACAAAGTAAAAACAAAAGAAGGAAAACCCCGGCTAAGAAAACATTCAGTGGACACATGACAATATGTAGAGAAAATTAGGAGGAGCCACAAGCTCGTCAAGCGAATTCACAAAGACTAGACACTAGTGAGAGCCCTGTAATGTTGCACAGGTAAACTTTTATTAACCTGACCCTTGCAAATGTTTCTCATATTAATTAAGCATGCAATCTTTATGAATGACCCTTCCAAGGAAGAATTGAAGTACGCAAGAGAATGCTAGTTTTCCCCATGGGTGCTCACCGGGGACAGAATTTCTGTTGTTTTACTTTAGAGAGTGGGTATCTCACTCAGGTAAGGTAGGAAAAGAGAACTAAAGGGGGTTACTTTTTTATTATCTTTTTGTGTGTCCATTCCTGCAGAAATGGCTGTGGACAGACTACTGAATGAATGAGAAAGTTCATTTACAGGGAGAGGCACTACAGCAGGGGAGAGAAAGAAGAAAACACACAAGGCTGTGTATGGCAGTGGGGAGGGGACAACGAGAGCAGCACTTCCTCTTGTCACAAAGCAGAGGTCATCTTTCAGCAGAGCCCTGAAGATTTGACAAGGAAGGGAAAAGGGCTGTGAGCCCAACTGCAGGAGCTGCAGCTGCTAATTGGCTCTAATGATCTGAATGCAAATTAATAAATCTCTGTGCTAAAAATTACACGCATATATAATTGTGACTTTCATAATGTTAAGAGCTCTGCTTAACCCGTTCTGCTGTGTCCTTCTCGAGAGCTAGTGGGAACAGAACCCTTTCTGCTTTTCTTAACCCCCTTCCTTCCTCGTCTCGTCCATCATAGGCACCGTTGAGCTTTACAGCCTGCAGAGGGAGGGCTCTGCGGAGGCATCCGAGGGTGGCAGGAAGGAAACGTGCAAGCATCACCACATGGGAGAGGGGAACAAATCACAGGACTGTGGGTGGCCAAGCAGCTTGAAAACTCCCAACAACATTATCTACCTAGGAGCCCTTGGCTTCAGCAAGTTGAAACACCTGAACCCTCAATGGGTCAGCTGACAGATACAAAGACACATAAGAACACAGCTCTAATAACACGATCACACCGTACTTAATGAGTACAGTAGTGAATATTAACTGAGATATCTGATCATAAGTGACCCAAGAAGATGCCCGGACCCCAGCCAATAAGGAAAGCATACCCTTTCCCTCATCTGCTAGACAGGTGCCAGTTTCTTTCCCAAGATGGGTGTGCTGGGAAGAGGCCACAGACCTTTTAAGAGGTGGAGGCTCGTAATGGTTCTTCATGCCATTGAGGCTGCACTCTCTGAAGTGGGGAGTTGAACCCGGATTTCTTCCTCTATTTTACATGGCTGACATGAGATGAGTGGCCTTGCTGTGCCACATGCTTGCCTGGGTGCTCTGCCTCCAAACAATGGGCCCACCTAAACACAGACTAGGACTTGCCAACTGTAATTGAAAGCCAGCCTTTGTTCCCTTAAGTCAGCGTTCTCTGGTCTTTACTGTAGGGAGGACCGGCCAGACACACCTTCTTCTCTCCTGCTTGTCCTTCTGTCATAGCCAACGAACATCCATAGCAGAAAGAACAGAGTATACTTGGCACTAAACCTCCAACAGAAGTCCCAAACCATTCTTGTCTTTGTATCTGCTTCCCCCTCCCCACGTGTAAACAGAGTCTGCCCTCATTTAGAAGATCATTCTTCTATTGGCACAGGCATTAGAACATCTGAACCAATATAGTGGGAGTCATAAATTAAAAGGAAATTTTGCCTAGCCGACAGGAATGTACACGCAAGCAATAAGCTTTCAAGCTAACCTCAGGAAAACCTGCCCACTGGCTACTGGCTATATCATCTGTGGAATCTGACAAGAGTGTCATAGGATGGAGAAAAAAAAGAGGTAAGGGGATCCAAGAGACCTGGACAAAAGCCCATTCTATTTGATTGCATAGCTGTGACCTTGGATCACTGCCTAACTACTTCTGTATGTCTCAATTTTCTTAGGGACAAAATGAGATTACTATGAGAATTAAATTGGCCAATAAATCTGTCGTGTTGAAAGCTGCCAGTATCCCATGATGTTACAAATAAAGCCCTAGCTGCTGTATCATGGCCACCATCACCCTTTCATTGGAAGAGAGTCTAAACTGAACCTGATAATTCTGACTTGTTTTATAGTTTGCTTCTCAATTCTAAGAGCCCCTTTCTCAAGCCCAGTGGGTCAGGAGGGTTGCTTCATTTTCATGGACAAAGCATCAGACCCGTGGTCTAGAATTCTCTGTGAGGTTTGTCCCTAAAGAAACACTTTTCCTGCAGTATAGAAATGAGGAAGAGAATCAGATAGAGGAACAGAACCTGGGAGACACGGCCGTTCTCTCTTATCCCTTACTTCCCATCACCCATGGGGTCAAGCCCATTCTCCCTCGCTATTTATTCCTCCTCATGCTCAGCACCACCATCATAGTCAGTTCTCGCCTGGACACTTGGGATTGCTGACTAATGTTTATCCGGCTCTCCTGCTGTCTGCCCTTCACGGCAGTTCTCCTCACGAACTCCCATCATGTTGCAGCCCCAAGAGACTCTTCCAGTCACAGGTCTGTCACATCTACGAACTCCGGTCTCTTTATAGCTCTGTCCACCCGCTTCTTTAACGGCTGCCTTCGGTCCTCACACTACAAAGGAATTCTTTTGAAGGTGCACACTGGTTTCTTTTCTTTTCCAGTCTTCATGTTTGCAGTAGCCACCAAAACATCCAACTTAAGACAAATTCAGTAAGTGCATGACCAGATCAACTGACACCTACAACTTAAGAAGAGGGGATTTGGGGTCCAGATGGCCGGGTACAGAATGTGGTGTCAGTATCCATGCCTGTGGTTTCCTCTTGTGAACAGTGGCTCTGCCTTAGAGATGAGGGCTTTCCTGCCTTCGGGCCTGGGTCTTGGGAAGGACCAGGGTCTCAGTGGTATTACTGCCATTGAAAGTTTCCACTGAGAGGGTTTACAATGAGGGTGAACATACAGTACTGTTTTCACAAGAAAAGCCCAGTTTACAGCTATGATCCAATGAAAAAGGACAGCAACATCTCATCTACTCTCAGGGACATCTTAGTTTAGATAAAATATCCATGGTAGAGAAGAGGGGAAACAATTACTTGGCACTCTTGTCTTTTAGTTGCATGGCTTTAATTTGCTCAGCTTTTATGATTTCCTACTATTCCATCTGCAAAATGGATATGTGATGGAGGAAGGTCATTGGTTAAAAATAAAGAAACTGCTTGGCCCTCATAGGTTAGAACATAGGTGGGTGGAGTAAACAGAACAGAATGCTGGGAGGAAGAGGAAGTGAGCTCAGATGCAGGGCAGCTCCTCTGAGAGACAGATGCCATGCTCTCCTCTCCAGAGCAGATGCGATGAAGCTCTGACCCAGGATGGACGTAGGCTAGAATCTTCCCCGTAAGCGCACCTTGGGGTGCTACACACATGAACAGAAATGGGCCAAGCAGTGTTTAAATGAATAGAGTTTGTGTGTTGTTATTTTGGGGCATAAGCTAGCCATGCAACCAGGGGCTGGGGCGGCATGAACACAGCCAGCAGCTCCCCACTACAGGTATGTACTTCACAGGACTGGGACAGCTAAATGAGACAGACTCTACAAACCGGCTGGTATGATCACTGGCACAGATTCCAGAGACATTTTCTATACTACTGTTGACAGGGATGTTTGACCGCGTACGAGCGTACAAATGTAGGAACAGAAAATGTACAACTCCCGAGCACTAGTTCCCAGACACAATCCAGGAACAAACTGATCAAGTTTTCAACTCAAACCAAGTATGAGTGGATGTTTGGTTTCACACAAACAAGGCAACGAGGAGGCAGGACAAGGGTCTGCATGCTTCACCTGTGCAGCCCATCAATAATTTAAGCGACAGTATCTAGAACCTTGCTAACAGAGCCACACACCTCACTGCTGCATCAAGACTCCGGCCAGCCACAAGGACAGGGAGCTTGTGAGAAGTTGCCTTCCTCTGGCTGCTAGGAATCTCGCGAAGTGTACCATGAGCATCTATAACTGGTAGGAAGTGGTATGTCATGGATAGCTTTAACTGGTACAGAAGACTAAGGCTAGAAAATGAGACAACCACTCTGCAGAATCTTCTTAGGATAAATACTGTATTTCTGTTAGAGGAGTAAGCCTAGAAGCAGAAAGGAATGAAAGCTAGACAGTAACAAGATTCTTTGCATGCCTATGCTGCCTAAAAGACTATTACGTGCCAGAAGTTGCCAGTTTCACGTAGCTAAAGCCTGGTCTAGACTCAGACCTTCCTTGTGAATAACCCAGGAACTAGTGGACAAAAACAAAAGCACACAAATAAATTTAGATGGTAAAATAGCAATAAATAAATAATTGCACGGGCATAAAAGTATTTTGAAATGTATCGAAATACATGCCATTTTTGGCAAGCCTTTTTTTTCGTAAATTTCTATGAATTTTGTTCTTTGGCTATTTCACACCTGTGTACAATGCGTTCTAAGTGTCCCCACCATCATCCTACTCCTGTTGTCTCTCAACGGCCTCTCCTGTTTGAAACCGAATTATCATTACCTGAAGGCGTCCAAGCAAGGAAAAGAAAGTCAATGTGTGTGTATCTTGGGTCCAATCATGATTAATCTTTCTAATGCTGCAACCCTTTAATATAGTTCCTCAAGTTGTGGTGACCCCCAACAATAAAATTATTTTTGTTGCAACTTCATAACTATAATTTTAATACTGTTATGAATCATAATGTAAATATTTTTGGAGATATAGGTTTGCCAAAGAGGCCACAACCCACAGTTTGAGAACCACTGGGCACTTCAGAAGAGGTGAGCACTCCAAAACTATGTTTCAAGTATCAACATTAGCCTTAACAATGAATATAAAATTCCACCGTTGGCCTGGCCACTGAGATCAAAACTCCATGGAGGGTCATGGGCCCTTTAAGGAACTAAGTCTCCCAAAGTGGGGCTTATGTTCATGTTTTCAAGAGAACTCAGCCATGCTACAGGCTACTCCTTCAGGAAGGTAGGGGACCAGTGGAAAGGACAGATACAGATGTTGACCCCAAAGGGCATGCTCCTCCTCCTTCTCTGCACACCCACAGTGTTCCCTTGTGTATAATCAGAGCAGGAAGGAGCAGCGCCATGTTGTGGCCTCACTGTAGGACTAAGAATGTGGGTAGGAGATACCATTCTGTGTGCTCTCAGAGACAAAGAATCTGTAACCAGTGTTCTGAACTGAACCATGTCAGGAATGGCTTGGAGGCACGTCGGACTCTTCAGAGAGCTTCAGAAACATCTTCAGAAGAACAGCAAGACAAGGTCCCCAGAGAAGGAACTTGACCGAAATCAAATCATGGTCAATTAAGTAGTAGATGCAGCAATGGCAGAGACTGGCCCTCACAGGCCTGGTAGAGGAGAGGCCTCAGAGGGAGCAGGAAAAGGTGGAAGACAGCCAGTATACCAGACACACTACTCTTCCGGGCCTTCCCAACAGCCCTGCCACTGAGAAAGGAGGGGGTCTTAGAGGCTGTCCACAAACAAAAGGGGTGATTGAGTAAGAACTTTTTTTTTACCTTGAATGAACAAAATTATGAGGAGAAGAGAGACCCATATTCAAGAACTATATAATGTCCAGATAATAAAAATAAAGTTATTTTATGTGACTCAGAAAAAGATTCTACAGTGTAGATATGGTGGTCTGAGAGAAAATGGCTCCCAGAGGGAGGGGCACTCTTAGGAGGCGTGGCTTTGTTGGAGGAAGTGTGTCACTGTGGGGGCGGGCTTTGAGGGCTCTATGCTCAAAGTAAGCTCAGCATGTGGTACACAGACTCCTTCTGCTGCCTGCTGATCAAAACAGAACTCTCAGCTCCATCTTCAGCACCGTATTTGCCTGCACACTGCTCTCCTTCTTGCCAGTGACTAACCTCTGAAACTGTGAGCTGCCACCCCAACTAAATGTTTTCTGTTATAAGAGTTGCCATGGTCACGGTGTCTCTTTACAGCAACAGAAACCCTAAGACAGTAGTTTATGCCCAATCTACAGATAAAACTGGCCCCATCCTTTTTTTTTTTTTTATCATCATCAAGGCTATTAGGATTGAGATTTGATGCAGACCAAACAGTTATCCCTCTGTCCTTAAAACCAGCTGAGCTTCACCTCTAGGAATTTGTGGGAGATGCAGACAGGACACTGGGGAATGCTGGAGGAAGGAACATAAAATGCACAGAGAATTATTTATACCCCTGATATCACACGACACTATTCAGTACACACTGACACAACACGAACGCTGCAGTCCTGACCTGTGAAGAAGACAGGGGATCATCAGAATGGAGGCACTCATAGAAGGTCATACAGCTGATATGGAACAAAACCCAAGTTCAAACCCTCCTGCCATGACTCCCCAGGACTCATCATCTGAGAACTAGATGCTGAAGACTAAGGGACAGAACAGGTCTTCCCATGGGAACGGGAGCACATGGCCATCAACTCAGAGCACGATTTCTGAAGACTGGGAGTTCTGAAACATAATGAGGCACATATTGGAAATAGTAATTTTTGCTTATGAGGTTTAGAATTTGCTACCTCGAGTGTTGTATGCAAATATTTAGCTTGTACAAGCATAAAGCAATGTTGTTACGATTTAAGCATGAATTCTTTCAAACGAAGCAAAGGCACACAAAGGTAAAGCAAGCTGGGGTTCTCATGATTGAATACAAACTTTGATATGGAATTATGTTGGAAAGATTACCATCAAATCTTATATAATAGAGGCCTTTAAGGTAAAAATGTTCTCTGTAAATTATACAAAATGAACGGAACCTTTTCTGTTGTGCACTGCACCTTTGTGTGTGTGTGTGTGTGTGTCTGTGTGTGTGTGTGTGTCTGTGTGTGTGTGTCTGCGTGTGTGTGTGTCTGTGTGTGTCTGTGTGTCTGTGTGTGTGTCTGTGTGTGTGTGTGTCTGTGTGTGTCTGTGTGTCTGTGTGTGTGTGTCTGTGTGTGTGTGTCTGTGTGTGTCTGTGTGTCTGTGTGTGTGTCTGTGTGTGTGTGTGTGTGTGTGTGTCTGTGTGTGTGTGTGTGTGTGTGTGTGCCAGACGTTAGTACTGGGTGACTTCTTCAGTTGTTTTCCACGTTATTTTTAAGGTAAGGTCTCTCATTGAACCTGCAGTTCACTCCTGATCTATACTGGCTAAGCAGCAAGCCCCAAGAATTTGCCCTTCTATGCCTCCCTAGTGCTGGAATTATAGGAGCGCTTGATCACAACCAGGGTTTTTTTCTTCTTTAATATGTATTCTGGATATCAAGTTTAGATCCTTGTGTTGTGGATGGAGTTTCTCATTGGAACCATGGGTCAGGGCTCCGTTCTGCCAGGTGGCTCCAAAACAAACATAGATGTATTATTAATTATAAATGCTCAGTCAATATCTTGGGCTTGTTACTAACTAGCTCTTACATCTTAAATTAACCCATATTTCTTATCTACTCTCTACACCACATGGTAGTACCTCTCCTCAGTATGGCATGGTCATCTCCTGCTTCTGCTTCTGGAGGGGACACCCCTTGACTCTGCCCTCACTTTCTTTTTCCGGCTGTAAATCCCACCTAACCTATTCCTGCCTAGTTATTGGCCATTAACTCTTTAATAATCCAATCAGAAGGAGCCTTTGCAAAGACGCATCTTCATGGTGTACAAAAAGATCATTTCATAACTTTGAACTTCTGTGCAAAACATTTTACTCACTGAGCCATCTCCCTAGGCCCCAAAGAGCTGATTTTATGAATGAAATTGTGTGTGCTTGAACTGGTAGATTGAGAAGGAGCTAAGTCCTGGGATGGTTTTGGGTTTTCAATGTGTGCTAATTCCTAAAGCTAATAATGAAACTAGTAAAATAATCCTGCACTTTCTTCATTTTTTTCTCCTTTTTGCAGTCACACTTCCTTTCTGGAGAACAAATCTAACTAAGAGGTTTCCCTGGAGAACATACACCCAGGTTCTCCCATGTAAACCTTGTTTAAAATCCCAGGCAGGTCCCTGAGCTTGGCTGCTCTCTGCATCCTTCATTCATCTATTTCCCATCTGCTCTGCACACATGAAGCCACTTTCACTTATGGGCAACAATAAGAAGGAAAATAATAGCAATGGCAGTGATAATCAAGTAAGAATAAGAACCAAAGCAGCCAAGGACACATCATCTTTGAGCAGAAAGCACATCGACAGATGCTCTCTTTGTTCATGGTAAAGATCCTATGAAGAAGCTGTGGCAAGATGCTGCATTTGTTATAATTATATAACGTAATTACTGTTATCATCACTACCACCACCCATGCCTGTTTATAAGCATGTTCACTCTCAAAAAGTCTGGGGTTTTTTACAAGATATCCCACCCAAGCAAGAGCTAAACTTGAAGTATCTCTGTGCTCTTGGCACAGGGCATCACTATCTCCCAGGATCACTCTCCAGATATTAAATGAATTTCAAATCTTGAAACTTGGGGAATTGAGAAAGCAAAGCAATTAAAATTGTGGTGGATGAACTACTTGATCTTATCCTTTGCTCTTCTGGCTTTATTAACTAAATCGGCATAGTAGATTCAATTGTTTGAAGAGCTGCCTTCTGGCTCTGCCTTAGGAGTGAGGCATAGTTTAATGAAAGTCTGTGTTTCAAACTCTAGCATGGTTTAGAAGTAGCCGAGTCTGCTGAAGCGTACAATTTTTGAGGGGAAAAAAGCTCACAATTAAAATCATTATGACTAATTTATTAAGTAAAATTTTTCACCATTCTTTAATAGGTAAAATGAAGATATGGGACACTTTCAAGACTGAATGAGCTCTTGCCCTCCGTGGCATTTAGAACCCTCCAATGGGGCCACAGCGCTGGCTCAAGGGTTTGATTCCCAGATTCCACTTTGGATGAGTCACCTGTGACTCCAGCACCAGGAGCTTTGATACCTCTCCTGCCCCCTTAAACACGAATAAGCACAATGGAGTCTATTCACGTCAAGTGGCAGCATCATTTTTAATGACAGAGTGGAAACCCATAAATATTTTTCAGCTCTGTTTTTTCTACAGATTACCTTCATCAAATATCTTAAGCGTTTACTTTTAATTAGGTATTATATGGAAGAGGAGGAGGTGTGAGCTTACGTGTGCATGTGCCCAAGGAGGCCAGAAGAGGGTAATGAATTCCCCTAGAGCTGGAGTTTCAGTTGGTTGTGAGCTGCCCACTGTGGACAATAGGAACCAAGCTCAGGTCTTCTGCAATGAAAATATGCATTCAACCCTGCTGAGTCATCTTTCCAGACCCCAATTTATTTGTTTTCTAAGTAATCTGAAAACAATAGCTATGCTTCGTTAGTGTGGTCACACTGTTTTATTTTCTGAATGACAACTGGAAGATAAAAATTCTTCAGAAACAAAAGACATGGTCACGTTTATATTTTTCTTTGTAAACTTTCAACTCGTGTGAGTAGAGGAAACAAAGGTAGTTGCGTGTCAAATTGTTTTGCTTCACCAAAGAAAGGTATTTATTCCCAGATGTCCCACTCCACCAGAGAAGAAAAAAAAATGCTACTGTAATTAAAAGTTAATTTAATTTAGATAAGCAAAGACCCAAATTAACAGTCCATAGTCTGCTGTGTACATAAAAATCATCGAGGGTCCAAGAGCTTTTCAACAAACACAGAAGCCAAGTTCTCACCCTGGTGGTTAATTCAACTGGACAAGGTGGGCGCTGAGAACTGATGGTTTTAAAACCCTATTTCTGATAAGAATTGTGGACTCGGGATAAAGAACTAGCAACGTGAAAAGTGTCAGGTTATTTTGCTAAGAGGTCGTGATGTGTTTTCCATAAAAGTCCTAGCGGCTTTCATCAAATTGCACAAACGACACTTAAACCAACCAACAATCTCAGTCTTTAAAACAAAGGAAATGCATTGCGATTTGAGGATGAGTACCCTAGCAACACTCAAACTTCACATTTGAATAAAGGAAGACTAGAGTCTTCTGTAATCATAATATCAAAAAAGTAACTCTAGAAAATACTGACAATCAGAAAAGGAATCTAAGCCGTAAGAAGCTATGTGATCTGTCTAAAGTATTGGTTCTCAGCTTCTGGATCACGAGCCCTTTGACGGGGCAGAACAACCCTTTCACAGAGCCGCCTAAGACCATCAGAAAGCACAGGTATTTACATTACAATCATAACAGTAAAAGTATTACAGTTATGAAGGAGCAATGAAAATAGTTTTATGGGGGGCAGGGACACCACACATGAGGAATTGTATAAAAGGTTGAAACATTAGGGAGGTTGAGAACCAATCCAGTTTTAGACTCTGCCCCATCTTGTCATACTTTTCTCTGTCTAGCTGCTTGTATATGGTTGATTTGCACACAGATGTTCTTTTCTCATGGATTCACTGACTTACAGAATTTGATCTAACATTACATACTACTACATGCTGTATATATATGTATGTGTATATGTGTGTCTGTGTTATATATAATGCTATAGGATGTGTATAAAGTCTAAACAACCAAAATAACCTAAAATACATCCTTTGCTTCTGATCAAAGCAAACAGAGCTAATTGCCAATCTAATTTTAAAGAAAGATAAATAATTATTTTCTTAATTTTAAAATTTATTCTACTTTCTTAATTGTTAAGGCTTAAATGTATAATTCAAACCTCATCCTGTGTTATAATTCCTCATATTTCATGTCATTAAATTTGGGACTTCATTTATATCAATAAAATAATTGTTACTTGCTGAACACCAATTATACACCACATATAACATTTTGACATATATAAACTGAATTAGATTTATTAAAGTAAATTTCATAGATAAGTAAGCTCCATCTCAGAGATCTTATAGTGCTCATGAATAATGTAATAAAATAAAAATTCAACTTCAGGTAACCGTTTTTTTTTTCTAGTTTTTGTTTGTAAGACAGTGTTGCACTGTGTAACCCAGGCTGTATTTAAACTCATGATCTCCCTGTCTCAACCTCCCAAGTGCTGGGGATATAGGCATGTGCCATTGCACCAGGCTTCCAAAGCACAAATTATTTGATCTTGCAGTGATAAATTTGAAAATTAAGTCTTGATTTTGTTGAACATAAAATTAAACTTTGACACCTTGAAGTTTTATAGAACTTAGGCAGCTGTCTATGTCAACAATCAGGCTACGAATACAGGCAAAGGTGAACACAGTAAAAGAGAATACAGGGGCTGGAGGGATGGCTCAGCAGTTAAGAGCACTTAATGCTCTTGCAGAGGACCTGGGTTCTGTTCCCAACACCCGTATGAAGGCTAACGACCATCATTAACCCCAGTGCCTGAAATCTCTACGGGCACTAGGCACATACTAGTGCACTTACGTAGCATAAAAAGAGCATAAAATAAATAACTACATTTAAGTGACTGTCACTTTGCAGTAGAACCTTCTTGTTAGCCGGCGTGAGAAACGAAGAAGACACAGCCTTCAGAAGCAATGCATCTACAACTCAACGCTGTTCTCTGCTCTGTCTGTGAGCGTGAGCACTTGGGAATGTAAAATTAAAAGGAGAAAAAAAAGACAGAGTAGCATTTAATAAATGCAAATTTTTCAGATGACAGTAGCTAGAATACAAATGAGTTTATTACACATATTAGTGGATTGACCACCTTTCGATCTGAAAAGGGAATTACATGACTAAAGATAAATGCTACTGGGGGGGGGGATGTGACAGGGAAACAGAAGCAACTGATCTTTTCGAAATGGATGCCCTTCTTGGTCAGGATCACCAGTGGACGTTCTGTGATGTGTTTCCCAGACTTGAAGAAGACCACAGGAAAGCATGAATTTTCAAGGAAAAGAGGAACAGACAAAGTGCTGCTATATTGTAATGTCTAAAATTCTGTAATTGGTTTACTAATAGCAATTTTCTGATTGCTCTAAAGTGCTTAGAATGCATATGCATGCTGATAAAGAATTTGTTGAAATGAAAAATGAAAATAAAAACTCAGAGTGAGTGAAAGCTTTTCTTCTTGTTTCATGAAGGTCTTAGTCTATCTCTGGAAAGTGCCTAGGAAAGTCCCTACCATTTTCCTGAGATAATGCCAATGGTGATTCAGAATTCATACAAGGCTTTGCATAGCCTTGCTAAGAAGCAGGCTGCAGCTGTGACTCAGTGGGCCAGAACCACTCAAGAGCTTAATGTAAATTTTTGTATCAGGGACCCAGCAGAGACAGAAAAGCCTTTACGTCTGAATAGCCACGGTATCATCAACAAATGCTTCCAGCAGGAAGGGACAGTAGACAGCCTGTCTGCAGCCAAAAGTCCCCAGAAGGGATCTGCTTCGGGCCAGAAGGATGCAGAGTATGGACTGAGGTGCTAAGGTTAGGAAGGACACTGAAGAGATGGCTGCCGAGGTGCGGAATTGAGCAGAGAGATGATTCCACATCACTGAGGGCAGAAGCCGGGAGAGTGAGCCTCTGCCTGATGCTCTGCTGCAGGTCATTGAGTAGGCATATTCCTGAAAGAAGGGGAGCCTGAGTGCCATAGATGGAACCCACTGAAGGGGAAATGCTTTGACACTCAGGTTTCCCCCTTCTCCACATGAAAACGGGCCAGATCCAGCTGAAAATTCCAGCTCAAACTACACTGAATGTGTGACCGCCTCCTTCCTCATGGGGAGCAGAGGAAATAAAGCCCAGAGAGTGGAGTCACAGACCCTGAAGTCACAGGGAAAGCCTTGGCCTTACCAATGAATAGTGCCAACTTGCTTGAGTCACGGTGGTTGAAAGAGATACCAAGGTGGACACCAGGTACAAGGCTGGACGCAGATGGTGACAGGGTGACAGTGGTCAGGAGAGTTCGGCTACTCTGCAACTGGCTCATGAGAGCCTAGAAGGGCCAGCAGCAGCTCCTAACTCTTGTGTCTCAGCCTGTGGGTGGCGACCCCTTCACAGGGTCACGAAAGGACATTGTAAAACACAGATACTCACATTATGATTCACAACAGTGGTAAAATTAGTTATGAAGTAGCAACGAAAATAATTTTATGGTTGGGGTCCCCACTGTGTTAAAGCATTAGGAAGGTTCTGGATCCCCCTGGACTCTTTACTGTGAAGTCTATATACATGCTAAAGAGGGTTTTCTTCTTAAAGAAATGTGTCATTTAAGATTAATTTTAGACTCACAAGAAAATTATAAAAACAGAGGAATTCTACATGTCCTCACAATTCCCAACAATGAAGCACTCTTTGTAACCCTGTTTCATGGACAAACAAGAGAAATGACTCTGGCACAGGGCTATCAGCGGTAATGTAAGATTATTATTAGAATTGGGACTTTATGTTTTTATCCAGATACCCATTTAAGGTATAATTTTAGTGTATAGCCATACATACATCACACAAGGAGCTATGGGCAGCTATCATGACAGTCAGGATACAACTCTGTTTTACAAATAACAAAATTCCCTTTTATTCTTGAGCAACATCCATCTGTGTTAACACATCAAATATTGTCCTCCCATTCAGCCACGGAGCACAGAGGGAGATCTCAACAGTTTCCAGGGATTTGTTGTCACAAATACAGCTGCTACAAGTAACAATGTATAAAACAATGTATCAGTGAGTTCAATAAAATCCATGGGTTTGAAATGTGGGCCACCTTTTCCTTTCACATTGCAAGGGTGGACACAGCACTCATTCTGTCTGTCTACACACAGGAGGAAACCATAACTCACAGTGTGTACAGGAGAGTGTCTTGTGCTCACTGGTCCTGCACTATCCTCCCATCTTTGCTTTTTCTGTGCCTCATGGGTCAAAGCCTGATACAGTTCTGAGACAGTCAAGACATCAAGAGTTATATCAGAAGACTCGGGCTGCCTCTCAGGCACAGACCTGGAAACTTAATAAATATTCAATGAGAGCCTGTAAGAGCCAAGCGGTAAGCATCCTCTAGGTGTTAGAATAGCTTTATTTTTTCCTACTTACTATGCTGAAATAAATTTTTATTCCCTTCCCAGATATCCTGATTAAGTAGCTAGGACCCTTCTAAGACGGAAATGTTGGTCATGGGCTTAGCTTTTACTGCCATCCTCTGTATTCTGCTATAAAGGGACAGGTTCCTCTGATGAGGTTCTGACGGCCCTGACTTTACCTCCTGTGTTTCCCAGAAGACCCCAGTACCAATTCATTTGCTAGAATCCAACTGTTTCAACAAACTAAATATCTTCCCATGCACTCACGGAGCATTGAGGGACAATCTGCATTGTACCCAATGTTTAGTTATTACAGAAGCAGCGGCTATAAGCAATAATGTATAAGGCTTTGTGAAAATATGAGGCTCACACCTGTAGGTAACATGCCTAGGAGCGTGGTTGTCAGATCCAATGGAGAGTGTGTGTGCGGTGAACTTCGTTGAGAACTGTTCAAGCAGTGGGTGGCAGGGCTGCACTTGTCCGTCCTCTGGCTATAACCAGCCATCATGGGCTCCTGTGGCCTCAGCCTTCCCTCTCCTTGTCTCTGCCTGAGCCCTGCATGTCTCAGGCTCATTGTGAGCTGGAGTAGAAAGTAAAAATGGGGTCTGATTACCAATCATTGCCTCATTCAGGATTTGTCCCCAAAGGTAAGGGAAGTCTCAAATCTGCAGTTAACAAGCGTGCGACTGCCTTTCCTTCCCATCAGTGTGTATCAACCAGGAAGCAGGAACTCATACCCACTTTATAGTCCTCTGAGTCCCTTTATCATGTGTCTTAATTATAATATTAACAGGCATGGGTTGCTAGCCCAGTCTAGCAAATAAATGTACTTAAAACTCAAACCAAGTACAGCTACTTCTAAAGGATGTGTCAAATACTTCATCATTGAGGATAAATATGCTCTCTCTCTCTCTCTCTCTCTCTCTCACTCTCTCTCGCTCGCTCGCTCGCTTGCTCTCTCTCTTTTAATTTCAGGATTTAAACAAAGGTGAAGAGAGGAGACACGGGTTGAGAGGAGGTTGAGACCCCAGGTCACTGACAATTCTGCTATTATATGAAAGCATAAAGGATCGTTTCATTCAAGAAGACTTTCCTGAATCCATTGACAAAGTCAGACATGAGGGTAAATGCGGGGAATTGCCATCTAGACAAATCTGGATAAAAGACAGAATGCCCGAATTTAAAATATAGCAAGAACTGGAGTGTCCCACAAGAGATGGCCTGAGAACACACCCCTGTAGACAAATGATTGGGGGACACACAGAAACAGAAATCATCACATGGTTTAAGGCTGTGCTTGCTAACTGTCCCGCTATGTCACTCACACAATAAAACTATTTAATAATTTAAGTTACCTTCTATCATTAAGTAATTATGATTAAAAACTCCTTGACATGTAACCTGCTGGGAACTTGGGATGGGGACAGGAAAAGGACAATATGGGGCCAAAGAACTCGAGACAGAACTGCCCATATGGGAACTACCTCTGAGATAACTAGGAAGAAATAAACAGCATCTTTGGTGGCCCCGTCTTTCCTAGCACAGTGAGACAGAGCAGAGGGCATATGTCAGTGCTTTGTGGCTCTCCGAGCTGCCACTGTTGGGGTGCATTCCATGTGAGCAGAAACCCCCTCTCAGAGGGGGAGAGAGTGGAGAGTTAACATTAGCAGGACACGAAGGGGAGGTTACAACGTGGCTCAAAAAAAACCTCCCACTGACAGAATAAGAAGTCAAGAAGCTGTTTTGCAACTCAGGAGAGTTCCAAGGTAACCACCGTAATAAATTCTCTATTTGAAGCTAAAATGTCACCAAATACAGATTAAGAAAATAGTGTGACAGCTTTCTGGTTCCAGGATTTCAAAATCATTCCCACAACAAAAGAACAAGCAATTAGAATCTGTCATGGTATATTCGAGATGCTGTTCCTCCAGCCCTGCAGCAATGCAGAGAGATGCACTGTGGATGCTGTTCCTCCAGCCCTGCAGCAATGCAGAGAGATGCACTGTGGATGCTGTTCCTCCAGCCTTGCAGCAATGCAGAGAGATGCACTGTAGATGCTGTTCCTCCAGCCCTGCAGCAATGCAGAGAGATGCACTGTAGATGCTCTTCCTCCAGCCCTGCAGCAATGCAGAGAGATGCACTGTAGATGCTCTTCCTCCAGCCTTGCAGCAATGCAGACAGAGGCAGCCCTGCACATCGTAGCACAAGTAGACTCTGCCGCTGACTGACCTGCTCCAAAGCCAGCTCAGCTACCTGCCTACTGTGCAGTCCTAGCCATGGTACCTATATCTCCTACACAGGCCTAGTGGGAAGATGACAGGGTTCACAACTCACAGGGCACTGGGAGTGGCCCTGGTACTCAAGGCGTGCTGGCAGGTGGTCATGCTCTGTAAGCTGTACATACAGCTGCATGGGAGCTCAAACAACTTCAGAAGTCCTGCTGTGATAGCCACAGACCAGTAAGGGAACGATCCCAGTTGGCGACTCTTGGAGTTGGTCATAGTGATCGATCCCAGTTGGCGACTCTTGGAGTTGGTCATAGTGATCAGGGTGTAGGCAACAGTTCCTAGGGTTTCTGCCCCCTCCTCATCGGCCTCTGGCCATCCAGGAAACAGACACTAATTTAACAGCTGCTCTAGCTTGTCCACCATGCAGGTAAGTAAAATGGCCCGAAAATGAAGACACAGAGTTACAGACAGGGCTGGTACACAGATAATTTATAACCTGTATTTAAACACATGGGTGCATGGCCGAGGCTGATGATGGGCAGATGAAAGTAAAGTGATCAGATGAAGGTTTACACACTGTAAGAATTTTCACTAACAAACCTGGTAATATGAACAGAAACATAGCTAAACAGGAAAAAAAAAATTCCATGTTCCAGGCATACAGAGCTTGAACCGGAGGGTCCCTTTCTTTTTTGTAAATGAAAATATTTGTCTTGACCTTGATGTCAAAAGACCTTTTATATATCACTTTGCAAGAATGAACATACACACACTGTTTAGCTCCGTGAAACAGAGGAATAATAACTACCTGCCACAAAATAGTAGGCTCCATTTTACTGCAAAAGTCAAATCCCTGGGTATATACTCAAAGGATGCTGTGGTAACAAGGACATGTGATCAACTGTATTTATAGAAGCATTATTTGTAATAACAAGAACCTGTAAACAACCTAGATGTCCCTCAACAAAAGAATGGATAAAGAAAATGTGGTACACTTACACAATGGAGTATTACACAGTGGAAAAAAATAATGACATCTTGAAATTTTCGGGCAAATGCATGGATCTAGAAAACATCATACTGAGTGAGGTAACTCAGATTTACAAAGACAAATATAATATGTACTCACTCATAAGTGACTTTTAGACATAAAGCAAAGAAAAAACAGCCTACAAATCACAATTCCAGAAAA